>NC_135576.1:67667264-68917264 GCF_965152235.1 Eretmochelys imbricata | reverse complement strand
TCAGCTTCACTGGGCTTCCACAAGGACAGAACTCAAGAAACTTTAAAAAAAATATTTTTTACTGATATACAAAGCAATTCACATCCAAACAATCTTAACTGAACTAGAACCGTAAACCTTATAAAAGTTGGTGACAAGGGGTGAACTCTGTGGAAGTTACTGATCAGCCTCCATCATCAAGATTCTGCAGTTAGATATAAAATAAAAAAATGCAAGAGCACTGCAGTTTAATTGACATCACTTTCACTAGGCCAAGAAAAAAAAACCAAAAAGAAAAGGAGTACTTGTGGCACCTTAGAGACTAACCAATTTGAGCACGAGCTTTCATGAGCTACAGCTCACTTCATCGGATGCATACTGTGGAAACTGCAGAAGACATTATAGACACAGAGACCATGAAACAATACCTCCTCCCACCCCACTCTCCTGCTGGTAATAGCTTATCTAAAGTGATCATCAAGTTGGGCCATTTCCAGCTCAAATCCAGGTTCTCTCACCCTGCCCCCCACCCCACACAAACTCACCCTCTGGCTGGTAATAGCCCATCCAAAGTGACCACTCTCTTTAAAATGTGTATGAAAATCAAGGTGGGCCATTTCCAGCACAAATACAGGTTTTCTCACCCCCCCCCCCCCCAACTCACTCTCCTGCTGGCAATAGCTCATCCAAACTGATCACTCTCCTTACAATGTGCATGATAATCAAGGTGGGCCATTTCCAGCATAAATCCAAGTTTAACCAGAACGTCGGGGGGTGGGGGGGGGGTAGAAAAAAACAAGGGGAAATAGGCTACCTTGCATAATGACTTAGCCACTCCCAATCTCTATTTAAGCCTAAATTAAGTGTCCAATTTGCAAATGAATTCCAATTCACATCGTCTACAGCCAAGCTCTGCGATACAATCGCATTTGCTCCAAGCCCTCAGACAGAGACAAACACCTACAAGATCTCTATCAAGCATTCTTACAACTACAATACCCACCTGCGGAAGTGAAGAAACAGATTGATAGAGCCAGAAGAGTTCCCAGAAGTCACCTACTACAGGACAGGCCTAACAAAGAAAATAACAGAACGCCACTAGCCGTCACCTTCAGCCCCCAACTAAAACCCCTCCAATGCATTATTAAGGATCTACAACCTATCCTGAAGAATGACCCAACACTCTCACAAATCCTGGGAGACAGGCCAGTCCTTGCTTACAGACAGCCCCCCAACCTGAAGCAAATACTCACCAGCAACCACATACCACACAACAGAACCACTAACCCAGGAACCTATCCTTGCAACAAAGCCCGTTGCCAACTGTGCCCACATATCTATTCAGGGGACACCATCAAAGGGCCTAATAACATCAGCCACACTATCAGAGGCTCGTTCACCTGCACATCCACCAATGTGATATATGCCATCATGTGCCAGCAATGCCCCTCTGCCATGTACATTGGTCAAACTGGACAGTCTCTACGTAAAAGAATAAATGGACACAAATCAGACGTCAAGAATCATAACGTTCATAAACCAGTCAGAGAACACTTCAATCTCTCTGGTCACGCAATCACAGACATGAAGGTCGCTACCTTACAACAAAAAAACTTCAAATCCAGACTCCAGCGAGAAACTGCTGAATTGGAATTCATTTGCAAATTGGACACTATTAATTTAGGCTTAAATAGAGACTGGGAGTGGCTAAGTCATTATGCAAGGTAGCCTATTTCCCCTTGTTTTTTTCTACCCCCACCCCCCGACATTCTAGTTAAACTTGGATTTATGCTGGAAATGGCCCACCTTGATTATCATGCACACTGTAAGGAGAGTGGTCAGTTTGGATGAGCTATTGCCAGCAGGAGAGTGAGTTTGGGGGGGGGGGGGGGGGGGACCTGGATTTGTGCTGGAAATGGCCCACCTTGATTATCATGCACATTGTAGGGAGAGTGGTCGCTTTGGACAAGCTATTATCAGCAGGAGAGTTTTTGTGTGTGTGGTTTTTGAAAAAAAAGGGTGGGGGGGGTGAGAAAACCTGGATTTGTGCTGGTAATGGCCCACCTTGATTATCATGCACATTGTAAGGAGAGTGATCAGTTTGGATGAGCTATTGCCAGCAGGAGAGTGAGTTTGTGGGGGGGGGGGGGGGTGAGAAAACCTGTATTTGTGCTGGAAATGGCCCACCTTGATTTTCATACACATTGTGAGGAGAGTGGTCACTTTGGATAAGCTATTACCAGCAGGAGAGTGAGTTTGTGTGTGTGGTTTTTGGAGGGGGGTGGGGGGGGTGAGAAAACCCGGATTTGTGCTGGAAATGGCCCACCTTGATTATCATACACATTTTAAAGAGAGTGGTCACTTTGGATGGGCTATTACCAGCAGGAGAGTGAGTTTGTGTGGGGGTGGGCGGAGGGTGAGAAAACCTGGATTTGAGCTGGAAATGGCCCAACTTGATGATCACTTTAGATAAGCTATTACCAGCAGGAGAGTGGGGTGGGAGGAGGTATTGTTTCATGGTCTCTGTGTCTATAATGTCTTCTGCAGTTTCCACAGTATGCATCCGATGAAGTGAGCTGCAGCTCACGAAAGCTCATGCTCAAATAAATTGGTTAGTCTCTAAGGTGCCACAAGTACTCCTTTTCTTTTTGCGAATACAGACTAACACGGCTGTTACTCTGAAAAAAAAAAAACCCAGCAAGTAAAGTATAAACAGGAGTGAGTTTATTGCCTCCTTACCTATAAATCTCTCACACAAGAAATCAGAAAACAAGCCAACCATTAAATGCATATTTAATCGTTCCCCACAGAATTTTTTTTTACTGTTCCTGCCAAACAAACATGATAAAAAGTTTTCCTCAAGTTCTATGTAAGAATATTTACTATATCTTCATGACTGCAACAGACAATAGTGATAATAAGACAAAAGTAACTGAAATGCCTCAAATTTCCGAGGTTCTGAACTTACAGGATCTGACTGTCTTCCCAGTGTGTAACAGCAGTTAAAATAAGCAACATCCTGGTACATTAAAAAGACAGAGAAACAATACTGGAACTATTTATATATGTAATGTATGTAAGAAATCTTTATATAAAACAATGGTACTTTATTATCTAGTGTAATAGGTCTAATTTTGGTTGCTTCATCCCAAGAACAAGGGATTATGATTAAAGGTTTCAGAGTAGCAGCTGTGTTAGTCTGTATTAGCAAAAAGAAAAGGAGTACTTGCGGCACCTTAGAGACTAACAAATTTATTTGAGCATAAGCTTTCGTGAGCTATAGCTCACTTCATCAGATGCATTCAATGGAAAATACAGTGGGGAGATTTATATACATAGAGAACATGAAACAATGTGTGTTTCCATACACACTGTAACCAGAGTGATCACTTAAGGAGAGCTATTACCAGCAGGAGAGCGGGGGAAAAAACTTTTGTAGTGATAATCAAGGTGGGCCATTGCCAGCAGTTGACAAGAACAGTGGGGTGGGGGGAAATAAACATGGGGAAATAGTTTTACTTTGTGTAATGATCCATCCACTCCCAGTCTCTATTCAAGCCTAAGTTAATTGTATCCAGTTTGCAAATTAATTCCAATTCAGCAGTCTCTCGTTGGAGTCTGTTTTTGAAGGGTTTTGTTGTAATATTGCAAACTTTAGGTCTGTAATCGAGTGACCAGAGAGATTGAAGTGTTCTCCGACTGGTTTTTGAATGTTATAATTCTTGACGTCTGATTTGTGTCCATTTATTCTTTTATGTAGAGACTGTCCAGTTTGAACAATGTACATGGCAGAGGGGCATTGCTGGCACATGATGGCATATATCACATTGGTAGATGTGCAGGTGAATGAGCCTCTGACAGTGTGGCTGATGTTATTAGGCCCTATGATGGTGTCCCCTGAATAGATATGTGGACACAGTTGGCAACGGGCTTCGTTGCAAGGATAGGTTCCTGGGTCAGTGGTTCTGTTGTGTGGTGTGTGGTTGCTGGTGAGTATTTGCTTCAGGTTGGGGGGCTGTCTGTAAGCAAGGACTGGCCTGTCTCCCAAGATCTGTGAGAGTGATGGGTCGTCCCTCAGCACAGGTTGTAGATCCTTGACGATGCGTTGGAGAAGTTTTAGTTGGGGGCTGAAGGTGATGGCTAGTGGCATTCTGTTATTTTCGTTGTTGGGCCTGTCCTGTAGTAGGTGACTTCTGGGTACTCTCCTGGCTCTGTCAATCTAAAAGTTGCAATTCTTCAACAAAAAAAACTTCAAAAACAGACTCCAACGAGAGACTGCTGAATTGGAATTAATTTGCAAACTGGATACAATTAACTTAGGCTTGAATAGAGACTGGGAGTAGATGGGTCATTACACAAAGTAAAACTATTTCCCCATGTTTATTTCTTCCCACCACCCCCCACTGTTCCTCAGATGTTCTTGTCAACTGCTGGAAATAGCCCACCTTGATTATCACTACAAAAGGCTCCCCCCTTCCCTCCCCCCGCCCCGCTCTCCTGCTGGTAATAGCTCACCTTAAGTGATCACTCTGGTTACAGTGTGTATGGTAACACCCATTGTTTCATGTTCTCTGTGTATATAAATCTCCCCACTGTATTTTCCACTGAATGCATCCGATGAAGTGAGCAGTAGCTCACGAAAGCTTATGCTCAAATTTGTTAGTCTCTAAGGTGCTACAAGTACTCCTTTTCTTTTTATGATTAAAGGGTTATATATTTGAGGCATTTCCTTCTGCCACTGGATTTCCATGCCACAGCTGGTCATTAGGACACTTTGAGGCTGGATCTGAACAACTGGCTAATATCTTAAAAGCTAATAAAGTGTACATTTTCAAGGGGTATGATGGAAGCCAGATTACTGGGATTTTTTTTTTTTTAAACAGGTTAGAAAATGCACTTCAAGAATGAATTGATATGGGGGTGTAGATAGCCTTTTCCATATCTAATTTCCTGTGATTTCTAGGTCTCTCTCTACTTAAGTGAAAAAGGCAACAAACCAAAGGCTGAAACACCTTGAGTTTGTAATGCCTGTACAAAAACTTGGGTCCATACTGAAGAACTATAATACAATAAACACTGGTAGTATCCACTGGTTACAGTGCTTGGGATGAGTTGTTCAACAGAGCTGCAGCTAACCTAGTGAAGTCTATAGCATCATCTTCACAATATGGATGCGAAGCCAAAGACAGAGAAGCTATGCCAATTTACCCAGTCCTCCTAATTCCATCCCATAATGCAGGGCCTCATGTTTAGAATTAACCTAAAAGACCTGGCTTCCAGCACCAGTTCAGGGAATTATGTTATGAGTCCTTCAGGAGTCCCAGAACCATGGATATAAGAGGTGCTGCATGTGGATGCACCAAACTAACGATTGAGGGTAACACTGCTACGTGGACACACTAAGCCCTTCCAAGGACAACCAGGACAATCATCTAATTTAATTAATTTTTCTGCAATAGTTTCCTTCTTAACAAAGACATACCTTATGTTTCTGTAGTCGCTATGATATGGAGCCACAAAATTTAAGATATCTAGGTACTAAGTTTATGTCCTGAAGTATTAGATTTCATCAACCTCAGGGTCTAGGAAAGGACTTTTCCAATCTGTAAAGCATTACACAATTCACATTATGGATATTTTCACTTTCTTCTGAGTCATCATATAATGGTCATTACCAGAGCACAGCAACTGGTCTGGAGACATCTCCTACAACAATCTTTATGTTCCAATGACTCCACAGATTTGAACCAACAGAGTAAGATACAGATTTCAGAAAGAATGCATTTTCTGCCTATACAGTACAGGTTTTTTCTGGTTTCCGTTCAGTCACAAAAATATGTTCCAAGGTAGTCAAACATTGACTTTATGCAGAAATTACCAATACAAGAGTCTACCACAAAACATGCTCTTTCAAAAAAAAAAGTTACAGCTAACTCAAATAAAAACAAATATTTCATATTTTAACTGCTAGATAACATAAAAACCTTCATTAAAACAAGATAATGTTTTGAAGCATGTTTTGCAGACTAACTTTAAACATATAGTATAGTAAACGTATAGTTTAAACGTATAAATTGAAAAAATCTAAATCTGAAAAAGATGCTTGGAGGTGTAAATATATTATTTCTGTCCTTTAATATTCACCACACACTTATTTGGCTGCTTTTAAAAAGTAGTGTATCGTAATAAGAGGAAAGACAAAACTGTCAGAAACCACTGAAAGCGTATTATTAATCTCAATTGAATTTCAATGCAACAGCAATATTTGAGGAAATGGCAAAATTCAGTGGAAGCAGATCAAGTTACCCATGCAATAAAAAAAAATTCAAACTCTAATCAGGTAAAATTCTTAATGTCAACAACTCTTTCATAGTTTTCAAAAATTTTTTTTCTAATTTAGAAGCTTTGAAAATAAACCCATTTTTCCTGCCAAATTTATCCGCTTCTTGACAAACATTTAATTTTGATTAGGGCTGTCGATTAATCACAGTTAACTCACATGATTAACTCAAAAAAATTAATCGTGAATTTTAAAAAATCACGATTAATCGCAGTTTTAATTGCACTGTTAAACAACAGAATACCAACTGAAATTTATTAAATATTTTGGATGTTTTTCTACATTTTCATATATATTCTATTCTGTGTTGTAACTGAAACAAAAGTGTATATTTTTATTACAAATATTTGCACTGTAAAAATGATAAAAGAAATACTATTTTTCAATTCACATCATGCAAGTATTGTAGTGCAATCGCTTTGTCGTGAAAGTGCAACTTAAAATGCAGATTTTGTTACATAAGTGCACTCAAACACAAAACAATGTAAAACGTGAGACTACAATTCCACTCAGTCCTACTTCTTGCTCAGCCAACAGCTAAGACAAACAAGTTTGTGTACATTTACAGGAGATAATGCTGTCCTCTTCCTATTTACAATGTCACCAGATAGTGAGAACAGGCATTTGCATGGCACTTTTGTAGCTGGCATTACAAGGTTTTTAAGTACCAGATATGCTAAACATCCGTATGCCCCTTTATGCTTCGGCCACCATTCCACGGGACATTCTTCCATGCCGATGAAACTCGCCAAAAAAAATGTGTTAATTAAATTTGTGACTGAACTCCTTGGGGGAGAATTGTATGCCCCATGCTTTGTTTTACCTGCATTCTGCCACATATTTCATGTTCATAGCAGTCTTGGATGATGACCCAGCACATGTTGTTCCTTTTAAGAACACTTGCACTGAAGATTTAACAAAACGCAAAGCAAGTACCAATGTGAGATTTCTAAAGATAGCTACAGCACTCGACCCAAGGTTTAAGAATCTGAAATGCCATCCAAAACCTGAGAGGGACAAGGTTAGGAGCATGCTTTCAGAAGTCTTTAAAGAGCAACACTCCAATGAGGAAACTACAGAACTCGAACCACGACAAAAGAAAATCAACCTTCTGCTGGTGGCATCTGACTCAGATAATGAAAATGAGCATACATCGGTCTGTACTGCTTTGGATTGTTATCGAGCAGAACCCATCATCAGCATGGACACGTCCCTTGGCACAGTGGTGAAACATAAAAGAACATATGAATCTTTAGTGCATCTGGCATGGAAATATCTTGCGATGCCGGCTACAACAGTGCCATGAGTGCCTGCTCTCACTTTCAGGTGACTTTATAAAGAAGAAGCAGGCAGCATCATCTCCTTTAAATGTAAACAAACTTGTTTGTCTGAGCGATTGGCTGAACAAGAAATAGGACTGAGTGGACTTGCAGACTAAAATTTTACATGGTTTTATTTTTAATGCAGTTTTTTTGTACATAATTCTACATTTGTAAGTTCAACTTTCATGATAAATTGATTGCATTACAGTACTTGTATTAGGTGTATTGAAAAATGCTATTTCTTTTGTTTTATTACAGTGAAAATACTTTCAATCAAAAATATAAAGTGAGTACTGTATACTTTGTATTATGTGTTGTAATTGCAATCAATATATTTGAAAATGTAGAAAACATTTAAATAAACGGTATCCTATTATTGTTTAATCTCATGATTAATCACGATTTTTTTAATCACTTGACAGCCCTAATTTTGATGTGCTTCTATAAAACAGCATAAGCCAACATGTCTCATTTTATTTACTCTGCTACTCAGCAGCATCAATGTCAGCACAGCAGGCTAGTGTACAGTTCTAGGAAAAGTATTAGTTGACCGACTGCTGCTGCAGAATGGCAGGGAAAGTTTACACAGTTTTCCTCAGTAAATCATAGCAAAACAATTTTGCGGGATTTTTGTCTAACACCTCTTTCCGGCTGACACAGTTGTGGATTTCAATTCTAGAAGACAGTCTAATAGCATCATATTCTTTACATTTCATCCAAAATATCCCAGGAATCATCAAACTATGGCCCCATTTCGGCAAAGGAATAGACCAGTGTTGACCCTTACTCTCAAGTGATACATTTTAAGGCCAGAATGGACCAATATGATCATCTAGGTTGCACTCCTACATAACATAAGCCTTTCACCAAGTAATTCTTGCATGGAACCCAATAAGATTTAGTCGAAACTAAAGCATCTCTTTTAGCAAGACATCCAGTCTTGATTTCAATTGTTTAACTGAGGGAGAATCAACAACTTGCTATAGTTCATTACCTTTTATTATTAAGAAGTTGCACCTTATTTCTGGTTTAATTTTGTTAAGCTATAACTTCACTGATTTTATAATGCCTTTACCTTCTAGATTAGAAATCCCTCTATCATCTGTTGACCCTCCTCATACAGGTAATTCTAGACAGTGATCAAATCACCACTTAATTTTCCCTGTGATAAACAAAACAGACTGAGCTTCTTGGGTCTCTACATGTAAGACATTTTCGAGCCCTCAAGTTATTCCTGCAACTCTTCTCCTACTTCTCTCCACTTTATCAACACCCTCTTTGAAGAGGGGACATCAGAACTGGACACCATATTCCACAAGTCATCTTACCAGTCTAGTATTAGATTCAGGGCTGATAGCACTACCTAGTACTAGATACCTGACCCTTCCAATTATAAGATCCTATTTCAGTTGCTTATAAGTTTACCAGACTCTAACTATTTGGATTGAAATTTTCCATGTCAGGTGCCTAACCGAGGCTGCTTTTTTAAAATTTCAGCCAAAACAGTTCAGCTGTTTTAAAGAATAAAGCTAGGTAAATATATGTTGTTTTGCCCATTTTAAAAAAAAATTGAGACCTTTACTTTGAACAGCCCTAGCACCCCTATGCTTTGAGGGAGGAACTTAAAATTTGGCAGGAGGAGGGCTTTTTATCAAGGTTGTACCTTTTGCTGTTGGTATGAAATTCTGCCTAAATTTAGCTAAGTTATAAACCTTTTTAACAAGCTGCAGCTGGCACATGCTCAGTAGAGACTTCTTAAATGTTAGCTACTAAGATTTCCAAAGATTCCATCCTCACTGAGCATGCTCACGCCTCTCACAGCTCATAGCGAAGACCAGACTGCACATGCACCATTCCAACAGAACTGAGTATGCTCCAGTTCCAAGGATGAAGCCAGACTTTCCCTATAATGGCTGTTCCCAGCTGGGGCCAGGCCAGGCACTGGAACTGTGCCCTCAATGACCTCCATGCTGGCACCCAGGCAGTGTAGAAGAGGAAGCTGTCAGATTCAAATTCAGAGCGGACAACAGGTGAAGCCCCAGGGCTGGGAAAGGGCAGGCTGGCATTGTGGAAGAAGGAGACGGGGAGATGGGAGGCAGAAGGAAGAAGTTGGGACTAGTTGGTCAAGAAGACTTAAACTGGTATAAGAAGCCTGATAACTGGAGAGTGGAACTGAGTGAAGAAAGAAGATGAGACTGAAACAACGAGGCATGGGTGGGAACAGACAGGACTGGGACAGGTTAAAGGGTAAAAAGGAATGGGATATAAGAAGTCAAGCTTGGGGGGGGGGGAAAAGGACAAAAGAGTCTATGCCCACTACAGCACAATATCTTTCAGAGCCTTGAATCTCACCGTTTGTCTGCTGTCAGCAAATATCTCTGAAAGGACCTGGTGAAGTGTCTGTCTCGGCCCTATCTACTGATGGTCCACATGGAGGGTGACAACCCTCTCTGCTACCAGTTACTCCCTTAGAGCAAGGGCCAGAGATCTACGCAGTGTATCTAAAGGATCCAACCCTGCTGTGAATCATGATGAGGGCCCTACCAAATTCACAGCCATGAAAAACACATCACAGACGCTGAAATCTGGTCACCCTCCATGAAATTTGGTCTTTTGTGTACTTTTACCCTATACTATACAGATTTCAAAGGGGAGACCAGCATTTCTCAAATTGGGGGTCCTGACCCAAAAGGGAGTTGCAGGGGCAGGGGGGTGTCACAGGCTTATTTTAGAGGGGATGCGGTATTGCCACCCCTTACTTTTGTACTGCCTTCCGAGCTGGCCAGCAGGAGAGCCAGGACTGTTGGCCAAGCACCCAGCTTTGAAGGCAGCGCCCCGCCAGCAGCAGTGCAGAAGGAAGGGTGGCAATACCACTGTCAAAACCCAATGGCCCCCTCCCTCAGGGTGTCTCCTGGGGAGGCAGATCAGCATTGTATGTTGCTAACACTGCTGCAGGCATCGCAAGGCATTTTGGGAAGGGTTAAAGGTGTGAGTGTGGAGTGGAAGATTCCTTTGCAGGATGCAAGAGGCCAAAGAGGGAGGAAGAGAGCAGAGAACGGGGTAACTTGACGCTTCGGCTAGCTCAGTCCAAAGATAAAATGCTGGCCCCAATCTAAGGTCAAAGCGCTCAACAAGAAGTCTGCAGCTGCGTTCATACCTTACCCAACCCCAGTCAGCCATGAGAAAGGAGAACTAAGCTAAACAGGACTGCAGAGATTGCAAAAACTAGTGAGACAGCGAAGGCCTGCGAGGGGGGAAACAAAGTCTCGCATCCCTGGAGCCAGTGTGTTTTGGGAAAGCTGAGGAGGCCACAGAAAGCCGGTTTGGACCGGTACAAAGAGCATGGGGAACAGAGGTCCCTGAATGAAACGCCCCCAAAAGAATCCAGGACTTAAAACCCTCCTGAGAACCGAAGCAAGTTGGAGATCAACAGCAGACCCTGGACAGCTTGTGCACAAGACAGAACTCTTGTGCACTCTTCTCCCTCTTCTTCTGACATTACACCCAGGCTTGGCCAGCCTCAGGTCATGCATGTGAGTATGAAAGTGGGTTAGGGCTGGGGCACTAACGTGTTCTTCCTTTCTCTGAGTGACGAGGGAGCGTTCCCAGCACTCACCGCTGTTATTTTATTTTATTAATAAAGCTTTAAAACTTAGACCCTTGGTGTGCTCCTTCATCTCCTCCCATAACAATCCTGTGGCCTCAGCCTGATCACCTGACGCCTCAGGCAGATTGGTAATAGAAATCTGTCTTACCTTCTGCTCTGCTGCCTTCAGAATTGGGCAGCCAGAGAGCGGCTGCTGCATACTGAGGGCCCAGCTCTGCAGGAGTAGCACAGAAGTAAGGGTGGCTATACCATACCATGCCATTCTTACTTCTATGCTGCTGCTGGCAGCGGTTCTGCCCTCAGATCTGGGCTCCTGGCCAGCAGCCGCCACTCTCCAGCTGCCCAGCTCCAAAGACAGCATCACAGCCAGCAGCAGCACAGAAGTAAGGGTCGCAGTACCAGAACTCCCCCCCTACAATAGCCTTGTGACCCCGCCACCCCACCCCCAACTCCTTTTTGGGTCAGGACCCCTACAATTACAAAACCATGAAATTTCATATTTAAATACCTGAAATCATGAAATTTATTATTTTTAAATTCCTATGATGGTGAAATTGACCAAAACGGACTGTGAAATTGGGAGGGCCATAATCATGACAATATGTTATTAAATGATGTTATTCAACACTTGTTTTTACTGTTTGCTTTTTTTTAAACTCAGGAAATTTTACACACCCACACAGTCTCCTATTTGTAAAGTTGCAAAGTCAAGTAGCTAAAAAATCCCAGAAATACTAGAATATACAGCAGGGGTGGGCAAAACTTTTGGTCCAAGGGCCACATCTGGGTATGGAAATTGTATGGCGGGCCATGAATGCTCACGAAATTGGAGTGTAGGAGGGGGTGAGGGCTCTGGCTGGGGGGTGTGGGCTCTGGAATACAGCCAGAAATGAGGAGTTCAGGGTGCGGGATGGGGCTCCGAGCAGAGGGTTAGGATGCAAGGAGAGGGTGTGAGGGCTCCAGTTGGGGGTGCATGCTCTGGGGTTGGGCTGGGGATGTGGGGTTTTGGGTGCAGGAGGGTGATCAGGTCTGGGGCAGTGGGTTGGGGCACAAGAGGGGATCAGGGGTGCAGGCTCCAGGCAGCACTTACCTCAAGCATCTCCCGGAAGCAGCGGCATGGCCACCCTCCAGCTCCTATGTGGAGGTGCGGCCAGGCGGCTCCGCACACTGCCCTGTCTGCAGGTGCCGCCCCTGCAGCTCCCTTTGGCCGCAGTTCCCGGCCAATGGAAGCTGTGGGGGCGGCTCTTGGGGCAGAGGCAGTGTGCGGAGTTCCCTGGCTGCCCCTACATGTAGGAGCCAGAAGATGGACATGCCACTGCTTCTGGGAGCGGCGTGGAGCCATGCCATGCACGGAGCAGGGCAAGCCCCCGACCTCACTCCCTGGCTGGAGTGGAGCAAGCCCCAGACCACATGCTCCCCAGCAGGAGATCGAGGGCTGGATTAAAACATCTGAAGGGCCGAATGCGGCTCCTGGGCCGTAGTTTGCCCACCCCTGATGTATAGGCAACTTTAATTCAGCCCCCTTGTGTGCACGCATTATTATAACAGTCTCTAATTACATAAACTATTTTTTCGTAGGACCCCTGCCTCATTCAATACACAGGATGGACCAACACTGGATATAGATCGGGGTTATGTCATAAAAGAGACTGTTGTCTCTCAGACTTCTAAGGTCCTAGGTATCTCAAAACTGGCATCCAGAATTAGTGGAAACTTTTTACTTAATGTCTCTATGCCTCAGTTCCCTATCTATAAAATGGTGATTATACACACACACACACCCCGAAACCTCACAGGAATGTTAGGAAAATTGATGGTTTCTGGAGCACCCAGATAGTGTAGAGATAAGCGCCACAGAAAAAGTCATGAGGAAATTAATAATTCTGCCTTCAGAGTACACTTTGAATAGCATGCAGTAAATATTGTACGCCACACATTGAACAGTGGAGACAAAACAAAATATAGAATAGCTGCTCTTTAAGTGAGCACAGTCAACCCTATATCCTGAATGAGGCAGGGGTCTGCGGAAAAATATCAGTCCCTTGTATGATCGGGTCCTGATCCATGACTACAACTCCCAGTCACTCTACTCACACAAATAAATAACAAGAACAAGAACAATAGAAATAAAGACTGTGTCATAATGTAAACAGCACAAGGGGGCTTACCTAAGGTTTTGCAGGTAACTTTAATTCTGGCATTTCCAAACTTGAGGTCTCAACTTTGCAACCTTAATAATGTTTTTTTAACAGCTATTTTGTGTGCAATACAGAGATCATCTCCCTCCCTATTCTTATTCAACATGCCTTTTTTTTATATATTCAAGGACTGCATTAACCCTTCTGGCAACAGCACTGCATGGGGCGCTCGTGGTCATCTGGTTATTCACCATCACTTCAAACTCCTTAGGCCACAGCTTTCCAGAATGCAATTCCCCATCCTATATGTATGGCTTACCATCTTAGTTCCTAGATATACATTTTATTTGGCTTTATCAAACTGATATGTGTTTGTGAACAGTTTACCAGGCAATCCAGATGCTCTCTGTAAGTGAGCTTTTCTTACACTATTTACCACTCCACCAATTTTTAATCAAGAAATCTGTAAACGTTATAATCAATGATTTTATACTGTTTTCAAGATAACTGAAGAAAATATTAACTAGTGTTGGGACAAGAACCAATTCCTGCAGGACACAGATGGAAACACATCAAATTGATGATGATTCCCCATTAAATATTACATTTTGAGATTCATCCATTAGTTTTTATATGGTTGTGACACAGGCAGACCAGCCAAACTGCATATGACCCATAACTTAACAAGAAGCATTACGATTGTAACAAGACAATTCACTTGTATGTGAATTTCAAAGATGTACTAGACCAGCAATCATTAACCCATTCATTTGTAGTAACAGAAATCTAGGGTAAAGGCTAAATATATCTGCCTGTGTTTACATATATATCCTATTAGAAGTTTACCAGTGTAACCAAATTAGCTTTTGGATGCTAAATCCTTTCCATGCCTTAATTGCCTTCACAGACAACTTTGTTCAGTTAACCTTAGGATCAAAGATGTGAGACACTGCAAGAAATTAATATACTGTCTTCAGTTTATCTGTCTGTTATAATGAAGGACCGGCTAATTACCTTATGCAAATGAGTAACTAGATTACCTGTGTATGCATAGGAAATTTAATGTTAACTTCAAAGATTTGGTTTCAGAGTAGCAGCCGTGTTAGTCTGTATCCGTAAAAAAGAAAAGGAGTACTTGTGGCACCTTAGAGACTAACAAATTTATCAGAGCATAAGCTTTCGTGAGCTATAGCTCACTTCATCGGATGCATCAAAGATGTGGGTTGTGTGCTCAACAAAGAAGAGTCACCTGCTGTGCTCAGAGCACTTGAAAACCCTGCTTCAGCTCTAAAGAGAAACCTCAGGACTGATCCTTTCATCTCTAGTCTTCTTAACTTGAAACAGGAAAAGTTTAAGCCCTGGAACTGAGATCTTCCAAGCAGTTTTTTGGAATAGTCTTTTCACGCATTTTTCAGTTAACAGACTTTACATCCATGCTGCATTTGAATTCTAACCTTTGAGGATGATTCCAGAGAGACTTTTGCAAGCCAGCAGACTCGTTCATCACTGCTACAAATCTGATATAAGGACGTTACAGGCTTCTGTAATGTATATAATCTTTTAACCATTCAGTAACTTTTATTTAATTAATAAATCTTCAGTTTATTAAGGATTGGCTGACAGCATGGTATTAAGGTAAGATCTGAGAACAACATATTGATCTGAAGTTAAGTGTCTGATCTTTAGGGATTAATACGAACCTCACATATGGGTGAATTAGGTTTTCAATAACCCCTCACTGTATTACACCCATTTGCCTGAATAGGAGTCATGGACTGGAATGCTTAAAGGGGACTGTGTCTGGCTTCTTGTTAACCAGTGTGGTACTACAGAAGCTCTTTTGTTATTAGCTTGGTGACTAATTACAGAATAAACCACCAGTTTGGGGGGATTGTCTGCCCTGTTTCTTGCAGTCTGCCTTAAGTGTGGCATTCCATCCCAGCACCCGGTCACAATAGTATATTGATATTTTACTATGCTAATACTTTAATCAGAATGTCGCTCCTAAAGAGAAGCCTAGGCGCATTGCATCAATATAGTCAACAACATCAAACATATTTGTAAACCATAGATTCCATGCCTGCCAACCTTACACAGTGTGAGGAAGTGAAATTTTCACTAAGCATCCTAAGACAAAAACCTCCCCCCTAAAAAAGTGTGTTGTGGGATCTTTAACATTCCCATATTGTAAACGTCAGTTTTTTAAAATGTCATCTAACAGAACTGCACACAGTAAATGCAACAGAACTCAATTTATCTATATTAGAAAAATGAGGCACTGAGTTAGAATTTAAACTCCTTATCCCAGCTATTCTAGGTGTTTCAAACCTGAAGACTTCTTTAAAACCTTGCAGTAAAGCAAAAATATAAAGTTAGAACTTGTACACTTAATACTAGCTTATTAAGCACCGATATAAAAAAACTCAACTATTATAACTCAGTTGTGCATTTTAAAAGATACGTTATAATAGTACTTCAAAAAATATTTATAGAATCTGTATCTGTTTATACATATTGCATAATTAATGATACCTGAAACATGAAAACATGCTTAATAATTAATACAACTGCAAAATATTTTGAAGATAAACAGGAAATAATATGGAGGGGTTGAAAACAACTGAGGGACAGTTATGTGCCAAACATTCCCCTTCTCCTCATTTTTTTACTATCCTGTTGCTGTCTGTGTGCAGGGCAGCAGGACTTTTGCATTTTCACTCCTCGTTCTCCCGGCCCCTTCCACCCAAGTTTTTAAAAGGGGGTTGCAGCACTTCTAAAATAAAGAGAAAGAAGAAACCACCTTCTTTTGTTTATTAAATTCCAGTATCAGCTTTAGTTTTTCTATAGGAAGTACTAGAGTATTTCTTCAACATTTCTAAAAGAAAAACATACTGTACCCACTTTGCTGAACCCAGCAATCTTTCTGGACATAAGTCCTCCCCATAATGCTTTTTTTTTAAACGCAAGTTTTTATTAAGTGATATTATGGAAGTAAATGAAAAAAAATAAATGGAGCCATTAATAACTATGCAAAAAGACTCATGCCCAATAACTTTCTACAGGCAAATACGAATCAAATGCAGGACTGTCTAGGTTTTTAGAATTCTGAATATCTCAAGAATTAAGAACACTCAAACATCCATTGTAGAAATGTTGAGATGCTTGCAGCTTTCTTGGTATTAAGTAAATAATGTGATATACAAGTGTGCCAACGGATTTTAATTTCTAGCAAATGGAAACTTCCCTATATAATCATAGGCATGTCCCAGACCATAAAAAGTTCAGAAGAGCCACTGACACAAGCAATGGGCTGAGGCCTAGAATCATAGAATTGGAAGGGACCTCAAGAGATCATCTAGTCCAGTCCCCTGCACTCAAGGCAGGACTAAATATTATCTAGACCATCTCTGACAGGTGTTTGTCCAATCTGATCTTAAAAATCCCCAATGATGGAGATTCTACAACCGCCCTAAGCAATTTATTCCAGTGCTTAACCACTCTGACAGTTAGGACGTTTTTCCTGATGTCCAATCTAAACCACCCTTGCTGCAATTTAAGCCCATTGCTTCTTGTCCTATCCTCAGAAGTTAAGAAGAACAATTTATCTCCCTCTTCCTTGTAACAACCTTTTATGTACTTGAAAACTTATTATGTCCCCTCTCAGTCTTCTCTTTTCCAGACTAAACAAACCCAATTTTTTCCTATCTTCCCTCGTAGGTCATGTTTTCTAGACCTTTAATCATTTTTGTTGCTCTTCTCTGGACTTTCTCCAATTTGTCTACATTTCTCCTGAAAAGTGGCACCCAGAACTGGACAAAATACTCCAGCTGAGACCTAATCAGCACAGAGTAGAGCGGAAAAATTACTTCTTGTGTCTTGCTTACAATGCTCCTGCCAATACATCCCAGAATGATGTTTAGCTTTTTTTGCAACAGTGTTACACGGTTGACTCATTTAGCTTGTGATCCACTATGACTCCCAGGTCCCTTTCCGCAGTACTCCTGCCTAGGCAGTCATTTCCCATTTTGTGTGCAACTGATTGTTCCTTCCTAAGTGGAGTACTTTGCATTTGTCCTTATTGAATTTCATCCTATTTACTTCAGAACATTTCTCCAGTTTGTCCAGATCCAGTTGAATTTTAATCCTGTCCTCCAAAACACTTGCAACCCCTCCCAGCTTGGTATATAACTTTGTAAGTGTATTCTCTATGCCATTAGCCAAATTATTGATGAGGATATTGAACAGAACTGGACCCAGAACTGATCCCTGTGGGACTCCATTTGTTATGCCCTTCCAGCATGACTGTGAACCACTGATAACTTTCTGGGAAAGATTTTCCAGCCAATTATTCACCTACCTCGTAGTAGCTCCACTAGGTTGTATTTCCTTTTTACGAGAAGGTTATGTGAAACAGTATCAAAAGCCTTACTAAAGTCAAGATATACCACATCTATCGTTTCTCCCTTATCTATGGGGCTTGTTACCCTGTCAAAGAAAGCTATCAGGTTGGTTTGACATGATTTATTCTTGACAATTCCATGCTGTTATTTATCATCTTATTATCTTTTACGTGTTGGCAAAATTGATTGCTTAATTATTTGCTCCATTATCTTTCCGGGTACAGAAGTTAAGCTGACTGGTCTGTCCTTATTTCCCTTTTTACAGGGCACTATATTTCCCCTTTTCCAGTCTTTTGAAATGTCTCCCATCTTCCATGACTTTTCAAGGATAATTGCTAATGGCTAAGGTATCTCCTCAGTCAGCTCCTTGAGCATTCTAGGATGCATTTCATCAGGGCCTTGGTGATTTGAAAACATCTAACTTGTCTCAGTAATTTTTCACTTGTTCTTTCCCAAGTTTAAACTCTGATCCTACCTCATTTTCACTGGCATTCACTATGTTAGATGTCCAGTCACCATCAACCTTCTTGGTGAAAACTGAAACAAACAAGTCATGAAGCACCTCTGCTGTTTCCACATTTTCTGTTATTGTCTTTCCCCCCTGATTGAGTAACAGGCCTACTCTGTCCTTGGTCTTCCTCTTGCTTCTGATGTATTCGTAGAATGTTTTCTTCTTTCCTTTTATGCAGTGATGAGCTGCCAAAATCTTAACAACCGGTTCCCTCCTCACCCCAAGAGGGGGTCATGGACCGCCCCCGCCCCTGGGGACTCCTGCCCCATCCAACCCCCTGTGTTCCTTGACACCCCCACCCTCCCAAGACTCCTTCCCCATCCACCCCTGTCCCCGACTGTCCCCAGAATGGGGCAGGAGGGTCTCGTGGGCCACCGTAGTAGGTGCCCACGCCACGAGCCAGAGGGACCTGCCGGGGGACGAGGTGGGGAGTCCCGGCGGTGCTTACCTGGGGCAGCTCCCAGGAAGCATCCGGCAAGTCCCTCTGGCTCCTAGGGGCAGGGTAGCGTAGCTGGAGGGGGAGCAGCCGCTCCCCCCACTGATCACACCAAAAGCGGCACCTTAGGCACCAACTTCGTGGGTGCTCCGGGGCTGGAGCACCCACGGGGAAAATTTGGTGGGTGCAGAGCACCCACCGGCAGCTACCCGCCTGGCCCCAGCTCACCTCACCTCTGCTCCACCTCCTCCCCTGAACGCACCACCCCGCTCTGTTTCTCTGCCCGCCGGCTTCCCGCAAATCAGCTGTTCACACAGGAAGCCTGGGAGAGCTGAGAAGCAAGCGGCCGCTTCGCGCTCAGCCCCAAGGAGGTGGAGGTGAGCTGGGGCAGGGAGTGGTTCCCCTGCGTGGCCCCCCGGGGTTACCTACTGCGGCGCGGGCAGCCCTCCTCTTGCCCCCCACCCCAGCTCACCTCCGCTCCGCCTCCCTGGGCCTTAGTGCAAAGCGGCCACCTGCTTCTCAGCCCTCCCAGGCTTCCCACGCGAACAGCTGATTCACAGGAAACCGGGGTGGGGGGGGTGGATGAAGCAGAGGAGGGTAGCATGTTCAGGGGAGGAGGCGGCGGCAGAGCGGAGGTGAGCTGGGGCTCGGTGCGGGCCGGGACGCTGCCGGTGGGTGCTCTGCACCCCCCAAATTTTCACCAGGGGTGCTCCAGCCCCAGAGCACCCACGGAGTCAGCACCTAAGGCGCCACTTTTGGCCGGTTGTCAAATTTAGAAGCCCTTTTAGAACCAGTTGTCCCATGATTCTAAAAGGGCTTCTAAATTTAACAACCGGCTCCAGCAAACCGGTGCGAACTGGCTCCAGCTCACCACTGCTTTTATGTCCCTAGCTAGTCTGATCTTGTTTTGTGCCTTGGCTTTTCTAATTTTGTCCCTACATACTTGTGTTTGTTTATATTCATCTTTTGTCATTTGAACAAGTTTCCACTTTTTGTAGTACTTTTTTTTTTTCGAGTTTTAGATCACTGAAGATCTTCTGGTTAAGCCAAGGTGGTCACTTGCCATACTTCCTATCTTTCCTACACAGTGCGATAGTTTGATATTGTGCCCTTAATGTCTCTTTGAAAAACTGCCAACTGTCTTCAATTGTTTTTCCCCTTAGACTTGCTTCCCATGGGATTTTACCTACCAACTCCCTGCATTTGCTAAAGTCTGACTTCTTGAAATCCACTGTCTTTATTGTGCTGTTCTCCCTCCTAGCATTCCTTAGAATCATGAACTCTACCATTTCATGGTCACTTTCACCCAAGTTGCCTTCCACTTTCAAATTTTCAACCAGTTCTTCCCTATTTGTCAAAATCAAATCTAGAACAGCCTCTCCCCTAGTAGCTTTCTCCACCTTCTGAAATAAAAAGTTGTCTCAAATACATTCCAAGAACTTGTTGGATAATCTGTGCCCTGCTGTGTTATTTTCCCAACACTTGTCTGGACAGTTGAAGTCCCCCATCACCACCAAGTCCTGTGATTTGGATGATTTTGTTAGTTGTTTAAAAAAAGCCTCATCCACCTCTTCTTCCTGCTTTGGTGGTCGATAATAGACCCCTACCATGACATCACTCTTGGTTTTTTACCCCTTTTATCCTTACCCAGAGACTTTCAACAAGTCTGTCTCTTATATCTACCTCAACCTCAGTCCAAGTGTATACATTTTTAATATACAAGTCAACACCTCCTCCCCTTTTTTCCCCTGCCTGTCCTTCCTGAGCAAGCTGTATCCTTCTATAACAATATTCCAGTCATGCACATTTGACTGATTAGGGAAATAAACACTCTTCTCTCCAATCTATTACGAAATGAATTGTGCTTTATCTGATTTTAGAGTTAATTTTCCATGGATTCTTAGAGCATCTCATGTTTGACCTCAGACTTTGGCTTCATGGTAATTTCAGTAGTCTTATAATGCCTAGTTTTAGGAAGGGTACTTCCACTAGTACTTGGAATAATGAAATAATGATTGCAAATTATTCCCCCTTATTCTATTTCACACTCTTGGGCTAATATTTATTTAGAACACAAAATGTCACAACATTGGGCCAAGTTCAGCAAATCTACACCTTCCTAAATTGGCTACATTCATGGTGCCAAGCTTCTGCATGGCAGCCCAAGTTCTTCTTTGGTCAGTCGGTCTCTCACACACACACACACACACACACATCGTGAGTAAGTATTTTTAATATGGGTTACTCTAGTTATGAGGTGATCGTTTCTTCATGTTTATTTTGTAAGTAGCAGAAAGTACCAAAGACATGGCTTTCTTTATGTTAAGGGTGACAGAAACTAGAGTGCTGCAACTCAGAGCCATTCTGGGGTTTACATATTTACATTCTTAGGCTTTGTCTACACTACATAGTACAGATCTTACATCGATACAGCTATACCTCTGCAGCTGCACTGCTGTAAGGTCTCCCATGTAGTCGCTCTATGTCAGCTGGAGGGAGCTCTCCCGCCGGCATAATAAACCACTCCTCATGAGCAGTGGCAGCTATGTCAACAGGCGAGCGTCTCCTGTCAACATCGCACTGTCCACACCAGTGCTTCTGTTGGTGAAACTTTTATCGGTCGGGAGGTGTTTTTTCACATCTCTGACTGACAAAAGTCCTAGTGTACACAAAGCCTTAGTCTGGGTAGATTATCCCCTTGATGAAGTTCTCCCCCCGCTTTCTCACTAGACACTACACAATTAGAGCAGGTTTGTCTACCAGAGCACAAGAATTACATCTATTTTAATTGGGTACTAATTTTGTTGTAACATTGGAAAATTTCCTTTTTAAAAACCTTGATAAATTGCATGCTGTATCACTTATAGAGAACCCTATGACCCCTATTCAGGGTCATAACCCAAAGTTTAGAAATGCTGTCACACATTAAACTGGTGTGCGAAGACTGTATTAATTGAATAAAAATGTGCTACAAGAACATACAAAATGAAGCTGGGGGTGAGGCAAACAGTGGTAGGACAGGTAAATCAGTCCAAACAAAAATAATTTTATTTTCGTTTGTAGCACTCAGAGATTTTGGGAAATGCTAATTTCAAATACTCAGAAGATCAGTAACACAACAGCCTCAATCCTAATTACTTCTGACCCCAAAATTCTAATGGACTTGAATGGGAATTTTGGATTCACAAGAAATGCAGAATCAGATCCCCAGTGAGCAGAAGAGAAAGGAATAAAAGATAGAGCATACTGATATTACAAAACCTTTTCCATTTCCTAAATAGCCAGTAATGCCTGTACTTTCTTGGGAACGATCACAGAAACTTGTATAAAGAAAAGGAGTACTTGTGGCACCTTAGAGACTAACCAATTTATTTGAGCATGAGCTTTCGATGAAGTGAGCTGTAGCTCACGAAAGCTCATGCTCAAATAAATTGGTTAGTCTCTAAGGTGCCACAAGCACTCCTTTTCTTTTTGCGAATACAGACTAACACGGCTGTTACTCAGAAACTTGTATATAACTTTGGAAACCAGATCGAATGATAAAGTAGTGACAGATATTTTTATTTATTTTTTTAAAATGAATCTGATGACCATTAAGTACAGCGAAGCCCAACTATGTGTAATTGTTACCTAAGCCTCCCAACTCACTCCTACCTCAATTATCTGTTGCATCCACCTGTTGTTTATTGTCTGAAATATAGAATTTTCCTGAGTAAGTTTCCTGAGGCAGGAATTGTTTTCTTTGTTAGTTATCAGTGCAGTGCCGAGCACAATGGGGCTCTGATCCTTGATTAAGATTATAGGTGCTAATGTAAAATAAATACTAAATATGAAGAAAAAGTAAAAAGTTGGGTTAGAGCATGTTGTATTCACACTCCAGTATTAACTGAATCTGATTTATTTCAAAGGTTAAAAATGTTTAGAAACATACAGAGAAAAATATTTAAGATCTCAAACAATTAACAAATATACACATAGGCTTTAAGATAGGGACTTCCAAAGGACTCTGAGTAACGTAGGCATTCACCTTCCTACTGAATTTCAAAGTAATTTGGATACTTAGCTCCCTCAGACACCTTTGAAAATTCCAGTCTAAAACTACAAATACATACTTAAACAGAATAGTTTATGATCAGTTTCTCTTCTATTTAAATGTCAAGAGCCAAGTTAAGTCCCTCAGGGTCTGAGTTTTCCCTGCTACAGTTGCTATAACCAGTATTTAGAGCATAATAAGATGTAGTGAGATCACAGCTGGAACTCCACATTATCAATGACATTCGCTACTACAGCACCACTACAGTCAACCTGTTTTATCTATTTTATGATCTGAATAAACCTAATGAAAGGATGAAAGTTTAAAAGAAAGGGCCATCACATACCCCATGAATTCTTTAGAAAACTGTACTATCAAGAAATGTGTAAATATATATTATTACAATTAATCTGTCTTATTTCAGTTTTGTGATATTTCATCAACTGAGCTGCTTGAAACAGAAATGTCACTTTGTTTTATTATAACTATTTTCAGGCAATAATAATTATTAAAGGCAATAATAAAAAGAGCTAAAATGACCACTATTTATTAGTCAGTAGTAAAATACCTTTAGCCACAGCTTCTTTATACTTCTCTTTGGCAGAGTTAACTTCTTTTATTAATTGTCTGTAATTAGATTTTAATTTCTCCAGTTCTGACTTTGTAACCTATGAATAAAGCAGAAATAGGAAAGTTATTAAAACACTTACCTTTAGGAGTTAAAGGCTTCTTAACATTAGGAAAAAATAATTACAGGATTTAATTTCAAAGATATTAAGGATGTATGCTTTTTTCATTATTTCAGAGATGCTCTGGAATATATTGTCATATGCTATCATTAAAAGAAAAAAGAAAGTCTGGTGTGTAAGGGGGGCCTGCTGTCATCACAAATGTGTGGTGGAGCACATCAGGACATTTAACTTATTATTACCGTGATAATGCCCAAAGATCACAATAAAATCTTGCTAGAAAAAAAAGCAGGATTTTAATTAGCTACTGTTTACGCTTATCTGATTCCTTGTTACACGAAAATAATTTCTTCCAAAGCCTAAAACAGTAAAGTGACAAAAGAGCTTCTGGATTTTAAAAAATCTCTCAAAAGCCACTAAAGGTGCCTTTGGATAGAAGAGTTAATCTCTTGTGAGTCAGGCCAACAACTATGAGGTCTAGAGGAGCAACTGGCTCCTACAAAGAGATTGAGAATGGGGGTCAGAGAAACATTCTTTCCATAGACAACTGGACCAGCTCCGTGAACCAGGACATTTTTGGCAAAGGAGCTACAAGAATAGCATTGCCTTTTACAGTTCTAATCTTTAGCACACTGTGGAGGAAAGGAAGTGAGCAACAAGTACAAAAGACCACTGTAGTATGGGACTGAGAAGACATCTGACAACCCAATGGGCTCTGGTATCAAAAACAAATCCTGAAGAGCTGTCCTTGACAAGAGAGGCAAAAGAGATTCTTTGATAGAGTGACCTCAAACATTCATGGACTAGGAGAGATCACTTGTGCTCAGTCAACCTGAGAGAACACTTCGCTTTTCTGCAAAATGGACTGCTCTTAGGCCAATACATTTTTTCTCCAGTATGAGGAATGTGAAGACTGGGACAGTTGGGGTTCATGATTCTCTTTTGCTAGGTCACATAAGCCTCAGCTACTGAATTGTTTTACAAAACTAGCAATTGGTTACCTGTCAGAACTCCACAAAAAGCAACCAAGGCACTTCTTTCAATTCTTAGCTCTAGTCTAAACCAGTTATGAGGCAGTTTAAGTCAGAGCAGGACCATTTCTTATGTTATCCTGCTCCCACAAGCATGCATGCATGCATATACTCAAACAGTCAGATTTCCATGTGTTGTTAAAATAGTCCAATAGACACTGGACAGGAAAGAACTTTTTGACAGACTAGACCAAAGATGGGCAAAGTACGGCCCACGGGCCACATCCAGCCTGCAGGACCCTCCTGCCCAGCCCCTGAGCTCCTGGCCTGGGAGGCTAGCTCCCGGCCCCTCCCCCGCTGTTGCCCCTCCCCCACAGCCTCAGCACACCATGCTGCCAGTGTAATGTATTAAACTGCTCCGCATAGGAATGTGCTACTGTTGGCAGTTACGGAGAGCAATTTACTACACTACACTGGTGCAATGCTCTGGGCAGCGCAGCTATAGCACCGCCAACCACCGGTGCTCTGTGCTGCGCGTTAAGAGGGCAGGGAGCAGCGGGGGGTTGGATAGAGGGCAGGAGAGTTCGGTGTGGAGGTCAGGGGACGGGGGTGTGGATGGGGTCGGGGCGGTGAGAGGGCAGGAAATGAGGGGGATTGAATGGGGACAGGGGTCCGGGGGCAGTCAGGAAAGAGGGGGGTTTAATGGGGCAGTGGGGGCAGTCAGAGGCAGGGGTTCCAGGGGTGGTCAGGGGGGTTGGATGGGGCAGGAGTCCTGGGGGGTGGGGCATCAGGGGGCAAGAAGCAAGCGGGGGCAGATAGGGGGCAGGGGCACAGCCTCCCCTAACCAGCCCTCCATACAATTTCCGAAACCCGATGTGGCCCTCAGGCCAAAAAGTCTGTCCGGCCCTGGACTAGACCTACAGGTTCCCAAGGAAGAAACTGAAATACAGTTGGAGCTATGAAGCAATTGGTTTCTACAGATAAATATCCCGGGGTACTGGCTAGAAGAATGAATCAAACAGACTCCATTTTGAAGTTCTGAAAGGATGGTAAATCAGTGAAACCAAAGTAAATAAATGGAATTGGACTCTTAAATGCCTCGGGTACTGATGTTAGTCATCCCATGATTAGGTGCTGAGCACAATTACAAACTGGTCCTTTTACAAAAGAGTGGAGAACAAACACAGGGAAATGAGATTAGTTAGGAGAAATTTTTATTTAACTGTGAAATGGATCTGACTCACCTGTCTCAATATGCTCTTCTGTCAGTGATGAAAACAAAGCCAGAAACTCCCTATCTAGATAAATCTAAGAGGATTAAAGTAGTCAAAATTATCTTTGGTTTATCTACATGGTGCCTTAGTCCACACCAGAGGGGTGTACATTCTTATGCAGACCAGAGTGTCACACACCAAGTGTCTTGTGTGGACCTTGCTGGTGCACACTAACATTCCCTAGTACATGTCAATGTAGTCATATTTCAAACAATAGTACATTAATCAATGCCAGTTACTGCACAACCTGCTTGTGTGCATCAGAATTAACACTCCTGCTGGTGTGGATTACGGTATTGTATAGACCAGTGGTTCTCAAAGCCGGTCCGCCACTTGCTCAGGAAAAGCCCCTGGCACGCCAGACCGGTTTGTTTACCTGCCACGTCCACAGGTTCGGACGATCGCGGCTCCCACTGGCCGCGGTTCGCTGCTCCAGGCCAATGGAGACCATGGGAAGGGCGGTCAGCACATCCCTTGGCCCGCGCTGCTTCCCGCAGCCCCCATGGGCCTGAAGCGGCGAACTGCGGCCAGTGGGAGCCGCAATCCGCCGAACTTGTGGACGTGGCAGGTAAACAAACCGGTCTGGCGTGCCAGGGGGTTTCCCTGAACAAGTGGTGGACTGGCTTTGAGAACCACTGGTGTAAACAATCCCTTAAGTGGGTACCTACTAGCATCCAGGGCTGTGATGTGTATCTGATATGTCTTAGTAACATCATACGCCCCTCTTTTTCTCCAATTTGTACAGAAAGAAGAATATCTGAAATTCGCAATGGGATTGGAATAAACCTCAAGGTAGAGTCTTCACCACCGACATGTGAAGAAAGCATGATTTTTGTTTTCAAGTAAGTCCTTAGGGATGTATCAAGGAATACCTCAAACAAGGATTCTCTGGAATACGAAATGACCACGTTTTTATTTTGCTTTAATTACTCCTCTAGGGCAAGATTTTATCCAGTGTGTCCTATGGACTCCAATCAGCACAGCTGATAATCTTGTTAAATATTGGATAGTGTCCTAGGGGGCTATGGGTATTTTGTTATTCTATCTAACAAGGCAGAAATTCTGCTGCGTACTATGGAAGAGGTCTTATGTGGACAAGTAAGTAGCTCAATGAGCCATTCAGTAAGTGCTCCAAAGGCACAAAACCACTGGACAGACAACAGCAGGTAGGACTATAAGAATACACAGTATCTCATCAGAAATCAATCCATACACTTGTCTAGAAGACCTCAGGAAGGGCTTGAAAAACTCAACACCTAGAAGACAACAGTCTACTGGCCAGGGTAAAAAATACCTGTGTGACCTTGCTCCAAAACCATGATCTGCTTCAGCTAAAAAGTAGGCCTCGTAAGGCTCATCATGCACTATAGTTAATTGTAATTTACTGTAAAAAAAATTAAAAATACATATTTGTATGTTACTAGGGTTGGTTGATCAGCAGAATTTTTCTTGTCAAATATAAGGGTGATGTTACACTCCATATTTTATGAAAATATGATGGTATGAATAGGACATAACTGAGATATACTTTATGAAAGATGGATCATGTAAGATATGATTTACTGAATGCAATTATCCGATTTGTATGCATGTATCACTTCCTTATCTAAAGTTAGGAAGATTATTTAACTATTACAGCTGTGTGTATTTGGAAGACACCCACCAGACAACTGGCCATCACAGCCCTGATGGCCCATTCGGAAGAAACAACAAAACTGTGAAGATACTAATCTCTCTCCTTCCTGAGCGTCCTCCAGTGACTAGTGTCACTAGCTGTGACACTACTCGGTCAGGTGGTCCTGCCATATGGTACTAAACATTATCTTGGACTTCTAGTAATTTTTCACTCACAGGAGGGGGAGGTCAAGTTTGGGAAACAAAACGCTTCCCACCTCATGTAAATTCTATTTAAGGCTGGGAGGGAAGGCATTCCAGACTCTCCTTCATTGCCTACCCAAGAACAAAGATTGCTGAAAGTACTTGTAAAGGACAAAAAAAAACAACCTGAAGGGAAAGGCAGGGGTAAGTCCAGACAGACAGGGGTCCAGTCTGTAAGAAAAATAACTGGAACTCTGAGCTACAGAAACTCTGAATCCTGCCTAAATTCAACATCTGGGGTGAGAAATTACATTTTGTAACCTGTTTCTTTAGTGAATCAAGCTTAGTTTGCGTGTTTTGTTTTATTTGCTCAGTAATCTGCTTTGTTCTGTTTGCTACCCCTTTAACAACTTAAAATCTGCCTTTTATAGTTAATAACATTTATTTTGTTATTAAACCCAGTTTCTGTAACCTCTAATGGGGGTGTGGGGGGCAAGAAGTTGTGCATATCTTCCTCATTGAGGGAGGGAATGGATTTCATTTCACTAGACCTTTGGGTCTGCACTCCAAGTGAGGTGGGCACCTGAGAGCTGGGGCAAGTCCCTTAAGCTGAGTCTTCCCGCAGCGGGCTGGCCCTGCCTGTGTCTGTGCTAGAGGAGGCCTAGGAGCCTGGCTCAGCAAGACAGGCTAAAGGGGGCCCATGCTGGCACAACAGGCGGGTTCATTGGTATCTCAGCACATCAGGTCCTGGTGGCAACCCATCACACTATTATCATATAAATGTTATCTTTTTTTCTGTCCTCTAGCAGAACATGGTATAGTACAGAGTTCTCTACAGTGTTCTTCCACTACCACCTCCTCCATTTTTTCCCTTTCTCTAAATTGTTTTCTACCCATCCTAGATTGTCTCTCCTTTTTTCCCTTCCCCTTGTCCCTTCACTCACTCATTCTCTCTTGCTCCATATTTTGTACTTTTTCTTCCCAACTTATTCCATCAATCTTTCCCACCACCCCAGAATATTTGATACACCCAAAAGCACATCCATTCATAGGCCCACACATAGGACTTGGAAGTTTTAACAGGCACCCAATAGTTTGACTTTTCAGCCTATTAACCCCAGAATAATGAGGACAACACCCATGTGACATGTCAATCTCCCACCAGCTTCTGGGAAAGCAGAGGTTGCTGGGATTCCTAATAGGAAGCTGTCCCCTTAAATTTCAGTAGTAATATTGTACCCAATGAAGTTAATCCAAGGGATGATTATTGCTCATTGAAAACTTGTTGCCATACTTGTTTGGGGGCTCCATTATTCATATCAGCCTCAGGATCCTAGGTATCAGATACATTTGAAGTCCACCTCAAAACCCACTATGGCTGCTGAAAGGGAGAATTTTTTTTAAACACAAGCTTAGATACCTCAGAAACTTACAGCACTCATCAAGAAAAGCTTTTACTTGCCTTAGATTAGTGGATTTTTCAAGCCCTGACCCCAGGAATGCCTAGAGGAGACAGGAGAAGGGATTCACACAGTCACGCTCTACTGGAAGGAGAAAATTTCCAGAGCGGTTAGCCTAACTGAACTCACTTGCAGGACAGTTTCCCACCTCTGTATTTTCAGCTAATAACTTGCAGAAAACATGGAGGAACTGGGTTAAACAAGAGGAAAATGCAATCCAATTATAATAAATTTGTATTTATTTGTACTGCAAGATGAAGAGGAATGGTGGCATCTGCAGTATTCATGTGAATATTTATATGAAATAATTCTATATACTACTTTAGAAAGCTTTAGTAATTTAGTAAATTTTTTTAAAAATCATGTTTAATAGGGTACCTTGAACATCTCTGCCTCAATTTGCTGATGAACACCTATGTAACTCTTCTTTACTTGTTGCTTGTCTTTGATCATCATTGTAAGTCTATGTAGTGGCCCAGAGTTAAGATCTTCTGCATGTGTCTTCATTATCCTGCTAAGTTGCTCTGTCTGCTGTACCATAAGCAGCCAAGACTGGAAGAAGGAAAAGGGAGAAAAGAACTTATCTGCTATTGCACTATCAAAAGAAACTGTTGGAAAAGTACATCGTCATTTAAAGGGGTTTTAGAAAGAATATTTTTGAACATTTGCCTGAATGCACACTTTAAATATAGTAACCATGTCTTTAACCCACCCACGAAAGGGAGTTAGAGATGTATTAATGATGTATCATAGTCACATTTCAGCATCACGCCAAAGTCTGGGTCTGTCATGAAAACCATTAACCCTCACTTGAGTGATCACCCAAATTCCTTTACTTTGACAGACATGCTCCCAATGCCCTTTCTTCTTCCCTTTCCTGTATGTGTTTCCCTGGCAGATTTTTCCTTTTATTTAAATCCATCTCAATTACATTACTAATTCTCTTGGCCATAGCCGTGGTAATTTTTAGTAGAGTAAATGATGTTACACGCAGGGCCAGAACCTCAGCTGGAGAAAACTGGCATTGCTCCATTAACTTCACTGGAGCTACACTAATGTACATAAGCTGTTGACATGAGCCTCAAACTAGCATTTAACTTGAATAAAAGTATTTGATAGCCCATGGAACCTCGTCCAGTTCTGCTAAAGAGAATAGAATGGGGTTCACTGGGCATTCAACTTCACGATAGTAGAATTTTTGTACTTCAGCACTGCTATGAATTACCATGTCCCAGTTGAAATTACAGAATTTAGATGGATACAATATATAGTTATCAGTGTCAGAATACAGCCAGGACACTCAGATCAATGCCTTGGTCTAATAAAATGTGGAGGTTTTTTATGTTTTTTCCATTACCACAATTGACTGTGTTCTCCCTTTTTACATCTCATCTGAAAAAAGACACTTCCATCTGTGCATGCCCCCTTAACACCAGACTAGACTGAGTTTAACAGAAACCTAAATGGAAGACCCCAAACCTATTAAATTATCCATAGCATTTCTTACAGTACTTAAGTGTTCTCTGGAATTCGCTCATCAAGGTACTGAAATAGTCCTATTACATTGTACTTAAACAATGGGATCTAAAAGCTGAAAAATAAAATTAAGGAACTGACTACTTACAATCATATAGGAAAAGTTATTTTTTCTTATCCAAGAGAGAAAAGAATATACTATTCTCAACTTTGTTGTCTAAAAAACTGTTGTATGGCATTGCTAGCACAGAATAGCTACTGCATTTCACCCCCTCAGAAATGCCAGCATTTTAGGTATAGCAATCACTCCAGCACTAAACATGCACAGTATTTTATACCGTAATATTTGGGATTCTATGGTATAAAAAAAATACACTTATTTGGCGGGAAATATTGAGTTCTAGTGTGAAGTATACTGTGTAAAAAACAAGATAAAAATATTAGACTCCCATGGTGTTTAAACTGAAAATCACTCTCTTAGTTAGACAAAATTAGAGCAAATAAGAAACAGAAATGACAAATATTGTAATAAATAGTAACTGACGTTTACAATAACTGAAGTAAAAGAAATGTTCAAAATACACTGACAAAGTGGCTGAATGGAAAAAAGGATGGGGACACTATAATGAAAAGAGAATTCTTTCGGGAGGGAAATCATATTGTTTATAGACTATATGGCCAGAAGTGAACGTTTTAATAGTTTTATCTGATGTCCTGTATAACACAGGCCATAGGACTTGCCTGAACCAACTCCAATATTCATTTAAAAACTTCCTGTGATGGGAAATCCACCACAACCCTCGGTAATTAACCTCACTATTAAAAATTTGTGCCCTATTTCTAATCTAAACTTGTCTAACTTCACCTTCCAACCACTGAATCTTGTTATACCTTTGTCTGCTAGATTGAAGAGCCCTCAAGTATCAAACTTCTGTTTCCCAAGTAAGTTGTTACAGATTATAATCAAGCCACACCTTAACTCTTTCTTTGTTAAACTAAACAGATAGAGCTCCTTGAGTCTTCAACTATAAAAAACAAACAGTTACCTACCTTTCATAAACGTTGTTCAAGATGTGCTGCTCGTGCCCATTCCATGTTAGGTCTGGGCATGCCCACATGCATGGCTGCTGGACATTTTTCCCCTAGTGGTACCCGTAGAAAGTGACCATCACAGGTGGTAAGAAGGAACAGAGGGCTCAGGGCCAGCAGCACTCCATATACCAGCACATTAGCACACAACTCCAGAGGGCACCAGAGCCAGCCCTATGGATACCACTAAGGGAAAAATCTCCAACAGCCGTGCACGTGGGTGTGCACAGATCTAACATGGAATCGACAGGAGCAAGCACTCAAAGATGATAACATGTTTTCTAATTCTTTAATCATTCTCCTGACTCTTCTCTGAACCCCTGATAATATAATCTCCTTACTCCTACTCAGGATTCTCCTGTTTATACAACCAAAGATCACATTAGCCCTTTGGCCTCACTGTTGCACAGGTAGTTCATGTTCAGCTGATAATCCACCTTAACCCCCTCATCAGAGTCACTGCTTCCCAAGACAAAATCTCCCCTCTTCCAAATATGGCCTCCATTTTTTGTTCCTAGATGTATTGACTTTCATACTAAACTGCATATTATTTGCCTGCACCCAGTTTATTAAGCAATCCAGATCACTGTGAATCAGTGACCTGACCGCTTCATTATTCACCACTTCCTCAATGTTTATATCCTCTGCAACTTTATCAGTAACAGTTTTATATTTTCTTCCAGGTCATTGATAAAAATCTTTAGTATAGGACCAACAACCAATCCCTGTGAAATCCCACTAGAAACACCTGCGCAGTGGTGAATCCCATTAACACTTACATTGAGACATACGAATTAGCCAGTTTTTATACATTTGTGTGTGCCATGTTGAATTTGCATTGTTCTAGTTCCTTAATCAAAATGTCCCATGCAGTCCCAAGTCAAATATCTTACAAAAACTTATTATATTAACACTTCCTTTATCACCCAAACTTGTAATCTCAACAAAATAGGCAATCAAGCTAATTTGATAGGATCCATTTTCCACAAACCTGTGTTGATTGGCTTTACCTATATTACTCTCCCTTAATTCTTTATTGATCAAATCCTATATGAGCCATTCCATTATTTTGCCCAGGATCAAGGTCAAGCTAACAGGCCTATAACTACCCAGGTTGTCCCATTTACCCTTTTAAAATATTGGCATAACATTTGATTTGTTCCAGTTTTCTGGAACTTCCCTAGACTTAATATTAATATTAACCAGTCCTGAGAGCTTCTTGGCCAGCTCTTTAAAACTCTCAGATGCAAGTTATCCAGACATGCTGATTTTAAAAAAAAAAAAAGTCTTGCTTTTGTAGCTGCTGTTCAATGGACAGGGAGTTGTGTAACCACACCCCTCTATAATCTTGGCTCTCTGCACACGGATGTCTAATTGTAGCAGCTGCATCAACCCCCTCAGTTTCTGTTGGAACGGAAAGTATTTCATATGTAGCAGTATCATATGATAGCAGTCCGGCTTTTTGCCGAACAGAGCAGAAATATTTATTGTACACTTCTGCCTTTTCTGTATTATTGACAAGTCTATCATTTCCATCTAGTAATGGACCAATATCATTTTTAGAATTTCTTTTGTTCCTAACGTACTTGGAAAAACGCCTTCTTTCTGTCCTTAACTCTGATGGCCAAAGATTTTTCTCCTTCCCTTTTTGCTTCCCTTATCAATTTGCTACAATTTCTAGCTTCCTATTTACATTGAAGACACTGTGTAAACACCATTAATTTTTCCAACAGCAGAGAACTGGAAGCACAAATTGGGCTAATTCAGCTGCTAAATCATAGTACTGGGCTAATTTTGCTGCTCACAGCAGGAGGAGGTGTCCCACCCGATGGCAACCAGCCATCCAAGAATCTTTAGAACCTTTATAAATATTAAGGTTTGTAAAGAATGAGACATGACAACCCTATTACTGTTTTATTATTAATAAGCATATAGTATTTTGTTTTCTTGCTCATAAGTAAGGCTCCGTGTTTGTCACGGAGGTCACGGATTCCATGACTTTTTGTTACCTCCTGACTTCTGCAGAGGCTGGTGTCCCTCGCCCAGGGGCCACCTGAGCAGCTCGGGCAGTGCCTGGGACAGTCTCGGTCCCCCATTTCCCAGGAGCAGGAGTTTGGGTGAGAGGGGACACTCAGAGCTGGGGTGCAAGATGGTACTTATCTGGGCGCTCCCCCCCTTCCCCGGGAGGATGACAGGAACCCCCCTCCCTCAGCTCCTAGATCCACATGCTGCCTCCACCCGCAGGCACTGCCCCCGCAGCTCCCATTGGCCACAGTTCCCAGCCAATGGGAGCTGCAGAACCGGGGCTCGGGGCATAGCAGAGGCATGTGGAGCTAGGAGCTGGCGTTGCTGCTTTCCAAGAGTCTGGTAGGGAGCCTGCCCCAATCCCACCAACCTCCTCACCCCAGCACTTGCAGTGCCCCCCCGGGCCATGTCTCCCCGCTCCCCAGCACCCGCGGCAGCCCTGGGCCATCCCCCACAGCACCTGCAGGGCCCCCTGGGCCGCCCTCCCAAGCCGCCTCCCCCTCCGCCAAGTTTTAGTCATGGGTTTATAGTAAAAGTCATGGACAGGTCACAGGCCATGAATTTTTGTTTACTGCCTCTGACCTGGTCCATGACTTTTATTAAAAACACCAGTGACTAAAACATAGCCTTACTCATAAGTTAAGGTGTCATGAACTTTTTTTTTTTTTTTTTTTTTTTTTGGAGGGGGTGGGTCAGTTGTTTCCATTAGTGCCTCGAAAGAGGGGAGGTTTACCCACTCTTTTTCTATCATGTGTGATTCAAGAATAGATAAAGGATAAGAAGCCTCTTGGTCACTTGTTCCAGTCCAATTCAGATTAAAAGTGATTTGGTGCCCACTGTGAAATAAGTGAGTTGCTCCAGTCCAGCATTTTCAGCAGCGAGGCCAAGAACTGAAGAAGCCATTAAGACAGAGAATAGACCTCTCACTACCAAAGCAGTCGTAAGTCAGGCCTAAGGCTTATTAACAGGTGAAATGGGGACGCTTGCTTTGCCACTGCCGTTGCTGTACCTGTTTTGTATCTATTCAGTACATAAGGTATTGTTTTTTAACCTTTCATAAAAGTTTTTTTTTCATTTTAAACTGTATACAAAATACTATATTTAACAATATTACAATTATGAGAAGAAGTCTGAGAAACTTTGGCCTTAATTAATGCTTTGTTTTTACAACTACACACCACGGTGTGAATAATGGTCAGAATGTCAGCCTTAGCTCTGAATTTCCTGGCTTTTTTCTATTTTTATCACAACCTGTACATTGTAAAAACAATAGTTTCTGTTTAACTCTTTAAAAAAAAAATCTTACTACAACACACTATAATCACAAAACCCCTAAACATAAGAATAGGTGGGTTAGCCCAGGGACTACAATACCAGAGCTCAAAATTAGGGATTCTAGCTTGGTCCACCTTTTTCAGGCCAAAAGGAGAATTTGCATGATACACATTCCGCCCAGGAACTGCCGCACCTCACTTCAAACTCTTTACTAAAACTAACTCTCAAGAAGCTGCATTAGTGGAGTCCAGTGGGCACATGGTTCACGTAGAATTATAGCTGGTCCTAACCCAGAAGGAAAATTGGCAAGGTGGGAGAATAAAGTAGATGAAACACAAGGCTCAGAGTGGCTTAAGCGATCCACCCACAAAGGGACAAAAATACCACAGGACAATGACACACTTTTCAAGTTCATCTTTTAAGTTTACTTTATAACTAAGAAAAAAGGAGTTAACAGCCGACTACCTTTTCTATATAATTAAAACAATGACTCCCCAATTTCAGCTTCTAAATAATGTTCTCTTACCTTGGATACATTGCTAATATAATCCAGTTGGGAAGTACTCTCTTTATCAACTTGATTACAAAGATTCTGTAACGTGGATGCATATTCTTTGTCACTTTTTACTCGCATGGCCATAAATTTCTTCACAGTTTCCAGTAGTCGTAACTCCCAATCTTGCAATTTTAACAAAGCATCATGAGAATACTTCAGGTCACTTCCAAACCCCATCTTTATAAGGCACTATATGCGCTATGGGCAACAATAGAGGTTCTTCTAGTCACCACATCTGCAGACAGAAAATTAATGAGAAATATATTGAAAGAGGAACCTGTAAAATGTAATGATCACAAAATTATGACACATATTGAAATTTAAAGCAAGAAGCAACTATTTTAATTTAACCACTCATCTCTGAACTAATATAGTCAGTCAACCACAATTTTCAACAGCAAGACTCAGCTCTGTCTTGCACATTAACCACTTAGAAAACTGCTAGCAGAGGGGAAAGGCGGTCCTGGGGTTAAAGCACTAACCTAGGACTTGGGAGATCCAGATTCAATTCGCTATTCCATCACGGACTTCCTGTATGAATTTGAGCAAACTGCTCAGTCTCTCTTATGCAGTCTTCTCCATCTGCATAAAGTACTACCGTAACAGTACTTCCCTATCTCATAGGACTGTTTGTGAAGATAAATATACTAAAAATTGTGAAGTTCTTCGATAATATGGCAAGAGGTCCAAGTACACAAGATATATTAAATTCCCAAACTAAATAGATTGATTTGATTAAATAGTTGAGACAAAGATCAATGGAAACAGACATATTACAAGACAAAAATCCCAGATTATCCTGCCTGACTCCTAATAACCACAGAGCCTCCTTTCTTCACAGTACAGTGCTCCTGATAATCCACAAAATTCCTAATAATTAGTCAATTGTCAGGTGTTAACACTTTGCGAATCAGTTTCCAGAAGGCTAACAGCCATATATAAACCCCCAAACACAATGTAAAAAGACTAATAAGGTTTCAAAATCAAGTGCTCAAAAGTTCAGAAATGCCACCAGTGCAACCTTAATTCAGCCCCTTTGTGAATATACATTATGATACAGTCTTAGATTCAGGGGCAGCAGAGCCTTCCGAAAAGTGGGGGGTCCAGGGCCTGGCCCCATAAGGCCCTACCCCTCCTCTTTCCAACAGGGTCCTGCCTCACCCCTTCCCCCTGAGGCCCCTCCTCTTCCCTGTAAGGCCATGCCCCTACCCCACACCTTCCCCCAATTCCCCTCCTCCTCCCCCCAAGGCCTGCCCCCACACCCCTTCTTTCTCCAGAGGCTATGCCCCCAGCCAAGCCAGAGCAAGGCCATGGAGCCCACCGCCCACCCAAGCAGGTGGGAGGGACCCAGGCTCCCCACTGTTGTCCGTGCGGCTCTTACTCCGGCCAGGGGGCGGGGCTTTGGAGCTGCAGCCTGGCCATGGTAAGAGGCATGTGGGAAGCTACGGCACAGATCCTCCACCTGCCCTGGACAGGGACACAGGCCGGGGGCTGCTCTTGGGCCCCCCCAGCACTGCCGGCAGGTGGAGCGTCCACACAGCTTCCACAACTGCCCAGGATCCCTGGCCTGGCTCCACCACCTTCCTCAGGGAAGATGGGAAGAGGCTAGATTCGCCATGGCAAAGAGTTGGAGGGCCACAGCTCCCTGCACCCCCCGAACCACCAACGTTCTGACACCACTGATTTGATTATATGATCACATACTATATTTTTTCTCCACAGGATTCCTTGCTCATTCAGAAGGGATGGTGCTCACCGGATGGGTAAGAACTCAATATTTCTTTTATCCTAATCAATTTACTGCACGCCATCCAAACTATGCACAGAATAAAGAATTAGTCAAGGTGGATAAAAATCAATGATTTTTTTAAAAAATGGATTTTTTCTTTATTTAAATTGGATTTTTTTGATAAAATGCTTTTTGAGGAAAAAACCTATCTAAAGATAGCTTTAATTAAGATACATTATAGCTCAAAGATATCTCACTGTTGAATAGGGATTATACATTTTAGTTCTATAATATGAGACAATATTCATGTAACATTTAATAAAAGTTTTGGAAATGAGTTCCAGTAGTTCATGAATTAGGGACCCAATCTTATGGAGTTCCAGGGGCTTCTGTATAGATTATTTAGCTTAATCTTTCTATCTACCCAATGGGACTCAGTGCTCAATCTAGAAGATACCATCAGAGATGCTTAGTTTTGCAGTTCTCAAACTGTGGATTTGTGGCTCCAGAGATAACATGTTTGTTAACAGCAAAAATGTTTTTAAATAGTATAATATAATATATAGAGATCAGAAATAACAGACCTCAACCGTATTGTCCCTCTGCAAATTTGTGTACACAGAGCCAATCCCTTACCTCTCTCTATAAGTGCAAAGTTTCAAAAAGTTCAATGAATAGAAGATTGTTTGTGCCGGAATAGATCTGGACAAGGAGAAGAAGTCTGGAGATAAGTGTGAGAAGGGAGGGACAGGCAGTAGAAACAAAAGTGAAACTTTTTGAGCAGCATATTCCAGAAATCTTGAGGTCTTTCTGAGTGTACCCTTCATTGATTTGAGATATACCAAACCATTCTCTCACTAGAAGGGAAAACCTATAATGGCAGCAGGCCATAAGAGATTCCCAATTTTGGAATATTTTAATGAAGTTCCTCTACCTGTGGGTAAGACAGGCATGCGTGCAAAATGCAAACAGTGCAACAAAGAAATGCAAAGCCTGGTTTCCTGAATGAAACAACATCAAGAGAAGTGTTTCTTCTCAGGAGGAAGCTGCGTTGAAGATGATGAAAGGAACAAGTCTGAACATGCAGGATCTTCAGGTTGGTAAATTTTTTTATTTCATACTTCTTTCTTAAGGACTGCTGGTCTTCCTACTGGACTATTCTTGAATTCTCATATTTGAGAAAAAATATATAGTTTTTACTCTATAGTACTATCATTTTAGATGCAGTTGTGACAAAAAAATAAATAGCTGTAATAGGCACATCTTCCTTTTACAATTTCACCTTTAAAGTAGTACTGAGTGTCAGTGAATGCAATAAGTAATAATGAACAGTATGCTAATAAAAATTAAATAACTGCATTGACTTATTTTGTTTAGGAGAATCCATCCTCAACATACAGGATTCTGAAGACTATCCACCTTCAAGATCACCATAATTTTCTATAGTTTCAGAGTTATCTGCCAATGATAGTGTTTCAGTCACATCATGTATGGCATGCAGCCACAGTATATCACCTGTAGCAAAAAGAAAAAAAAAAATCTCCATCATCCAGAAACAAGCATAGATAAGTTTGTGATACGAACAAGCAGATTACAAAAAGAGGTAATTGATGAAAAAATTGTCCGGTTTGTTTATGCAACAAACTCTCCTTTCCGTATGATTGAGAACTTACACTTCATTAACATGGTTTAGTCATTAAGATCAGGATACAGTCCACCCAAAAGAGCAGACGTTGCAAGCAAATGGCTGGATAAAGTGTATGAAAGAGAAATTGAGCAGTGTGCAAAAGGTCTAGAGGGTGAAATTGTTAACCTGAGTCTTGATAGGTGGAGCAATGTCCACACAATCCTTTTGTATGTGCTTGTGTGACAACAGAAGAAGGGAGTATCTTCCTTACAGAAACAATTGATACATCAGGAAATGCACACACAAGAGAACACTTATAAGTAGCAGCAGTAAAAGCTATAACAAACTGTGGAAAAAAAAATTCAAATCCCTGGTACTCAGCTTGGTCACTGACAATGATACAAATGTATCCAAGATAAGAAGAAATTTAGAAGAGAGTTAAGAGTCCCAAGCTCACAACATACGGTTGCAGTGTTCATTTGATACACCTCCTAGCCAAAGACTTCAGTGATCCAGAAATAAAAGCTAATGTTGTGAAATTGCAAAATATTTCCATAACAACCACTTTGCAGCAGCTGCTCTGAAAAAAATGGGAAGGAACCAAGCTAACTCTCCCACAAGACATGCGATGGAACTCAGTAGTGGACTGTTTTGAGCATATATCAAGAACTGGCCTAATCTGAGGACAGTTTGTGAACAGAATCATGAAAAATCAGATGGCACTGTCACAGCCAAAGTTCTCAACATTGGGCTTAAGAGAAATGTTGACCACATGCTGAGTACCCTGAAGCCTATTTCTGTAGCCATGAACAAAATGCAGGGGGAAAATAGGTGTTTTATTGTTGACACTGTTGAAATTTGAAAGGAACTGAATGAGATCTTAAAAAGAGAAATATGCAATGACAGAGTTAAATTACAAGCATTAAAAAAAACCAATGGGACAAGCACTATCTCCAACTCATTTTCTTGCAAATATTCTCAATACCTGGTACCAGGGTGAAACCTTAAATGCTGAAGAAGAGGAGGTGGCTATGACATGGACATCCAGCAATCATCCCCTCCATAATGCCAACTACAATAAACTTCAGAGCTAAGGGTGAATGATTGAAGAAATATATGTTTGTTGATGATGTTTTAAAGAAATTCACACAAGTGAACTGGTGGAAGTCACTTAAGCACTTGGATTCAGAGACTGTTGAAGTGATAATCTCACTTTTATCAGCCGTAGCTTCTTCTGCCGGTGTAGAAAGAATATTTTCTTCCTTTGGACTGATTCATTCCAAATTGAGAAATCGTTTGGGACCTGAAAAAATAGGAAAGCTTGTTTTTCTTTTCCAGATTATGAACAAACAGGAAAATGAAGGTGAAGATGACTGAGTTAGCTGCAGAAGCCAATATTTTAAATTTCTCATATTGACCTGGCTGACATAGTCAATTTAATTTTTGTGGGGTTTTGTTTTGTTTTTTTAATATTTTATTTAACTATTTTAATTAAAAACAATTTTAACACAAACAAACCTTATTTAAAAAACTTGAATGTTTAAATTCAAAAAATCATATGCTTGTTTTGTTACAATATTATATGTTTGCTGTTGAAGAAAAAAATCCAGAATACATAACATTGTTGTTTTAGTTAAATAAAACAATTTAAATGTCTGTCTGGTGATGTTCTCCTCCTAATACAGCATGGCAAGAAAATCCTCCAAATATTAATGATTAAACTGTCGAATTGGAGATAGTTGAAGCAGATATGTATGAAGTCATTGGAGGGTGAACTATCTTTGGAAAACGAAATAACCAAACAATCATTCATTTTCTGATACAGCTGTAAAACTAATCTGAGAAGTTTTCAAAATAGATCACTTTAAAAATGTATACTGTGTACCTTCTAAAAATGAAATCTACATCTATCTCTGAGTTGTGAAGAATATTAAGGTTCTATTAAGGTTATAACCACCAACAAGAATGTACTTTTATGTAGAAATCCATGATTAAATCGAGTCTTCCTGACTAGTGATTTAAATCAATTTGATTTAAATCAAATCCACCCTGGGACTTGGATCTCCGAAACCCTCCTGGCCGAAGCATGTTGCTAGCGGCTTGAAGGGTGGGCCTGTCAGCTTTGCTACGATGAGGTTTAGGTCCCAAGGAGGGTTCGGTTCCTTTATCTGAGGGAACATCCTCTCCAGGCCTTTGAGAAAACCAATTACAATTTCATACGAAAAGACCAATCTATTGTCAGTCTTAGGGCAGATGGTTGAAATGGCCACCAGGTGGACCTTAACTGAAGAAAAGGGCCAGATCTTGTTTTTTCAAAAGCAGAGGGTTCTACAAAATAAATTGCAATGAGGACTGTGTAGGTGGTACTCCGAGTTGGGAAGACCAGGTAGAGAATCATTTCCCTCTACCAGGTAAATTGCCTTGGTGTAGGCTTTTCTACTGCTTAATAGGATTCTACGAACCTGCTCCGAGCAAGCTTGCTCTTCAGGATTCAGCCATGAAGCTTCCAGCCCGACAAATGAAAAGAACTGAAGTTCGGGTGGAGCAGCTGACCATGGTCCTGGGTGATCAGATCAGGGTGCAGTGGGAGACTGATTGGGGGCTCCACTGGAAAGCTTCAGAGGGTGGTGAACCAGTGCTGTCTGGGCGACGCCAGGGTTATAAGGAATGATCTTCCTGCTTGATCTTTGACAGAACCTTGTGAATTAATAGAATTGGGGAAAGGCAATAATAGAGGTGAGTTATCCAGGCCAACGGGTAAGGCATCCATTAGAGACCCCAGTCTGTGGCCCTGCAGGGAGCAAAACTGATGGTATTTCCTGTTGTTCTGGGTAGCAAACTGGTCTATAAGGGGAGTCCCCCACTTCTGGAAGATGATGTCCCTTGCCATGTCCAGTCGAAGGGACCATTTGTGGTGAGTGGAAAAGGACCTGCTGAGGCAATCCACAAGTTGGTTCTGTGTACCTGGCACATAAGATGCCTCTAGATAGATGAAGTGTGTAATGCAGAACTCCCACAGTCAGACTGCCTCCCGGCACAGGGGGAAGAATGTGCTTCTCCCTGCCTGTTGATGTAGTACATGGCGATTATATTGTCCATGAGAACTGAGACTGCCTTGTCTGTAATGTGGATTAAAAATGCCTTGGCAGGCCAGGCAGACTGCCCTGAGTTCTCAGATATTGATATGGATTGAGAGCTCAGCTTGAGACAACAGGTCACCCACGCAGATTATGCCTTGATTCAACCACCAAGTCAGTGAGTTGAGGGGAAAATAAGTATCATGTCCAGATGATGTTGCGAGGGTGAATATACAGTGGCCAACCAGGCCTGGGAAGATCTGAGATGTACTCTCGCAGTTGTACTACATATGTGCATAATACCATGTGACCCAGAAGGCTCATGCATATTCGGACTGTCGTGGTCAGATGTGCCTGAGGGGAGCTTATCAGAGTCAAGATTGAGCGAAAACGATCCTCCAGAAGAAGGGTCTTTGCCTGTACCGGAATCCAAAACCACCCCTATGAACTATATCCTTTGTACAGGGCTCTGGGTAGACTTCTGGTTGTTTATTAATAGGCCCAACACCTGGAAGGTCAACTGGATGAAATGGATGTCAGATTCCACATGAGTTCTGGACCGGCCCTTGATTAACCAGTCGTCGAGATATGGGAAAATGTGAACTACCTTTCTCCTGAGGAAGGCCGCTACTACTGCCAGACATTTGGTGAAGACCTATGGGGCGGCTGACAGCCCGAATGGCAGAACTTCCAATTGCTAATGAGTCTGGTTCACGACAACTCTTAGGAACCTTCTGTGCTTTGGAAAATCTGTATGTGGAAGTATGCTTCTTTTAGGTCGAGGGCAGCACACCGATCCCCCGGATCTGGCAAAGGAATGATGAAAACCAAGAAGACCATGCACAACTTTAATCTCTTTAGATCTCGTTGATTCACTATCCAGAGCTCCAGCCCACCCATCAAGTAGGCTTTCCTCCCAACAAGTCCTGCTTCTTGGGGTCCTTCGCCTTGGGTGTGAGCCCTGCTTGACTCTCACAGTCCTTCTCACTGGTGGTTGCCACCCTTAGAAGACTGCGTGAAAGAGGATGTGAGAATAGAAATTCGTACCATTTAGCTGGCATGAAGTATTTTCGCTCCGTCCATTTAGCTGTAGGCAGGAGGGAACCAGACGTCCGCAAGAGCACCTTAACTGGGTCCACGATCACCTTGTTAAGAGAGAGAGCCACTCGAGGGACCCGCCGCTGACAAGATGACTAATAGGCCGTGAATCACCTCTTTGACCACCTAGCCTTGGATACCCAAGTTCGAGGCCATGCACTTTAATAAGTCCTGGTGAGCCTTGTGGTCATTTTAGGATGGTGCTACACTGGTAGCCGCCAGTGCCTCATCTGGAGAAGAGGAGGAGGAGAAAGCTAAAGCCGGTTGCGAGGCCTCTGCCCCTTCATTCTATCTCCACTGAGACCTGTGAAACCTGCCCTTGAGGTTCAGCAGCAGGCTCGGCACCGGAGCCTGGGTCTGGCATCTCACAGCACAGTACCAGAGGCACTCCACTTTTCGAGTCCATCAAGTATGAATGCCTCGAGATGGTGCCCTGGCCCAGGGGAAACCCCCATGGGTTCCAGAAAGGCCATTGCATGGTTGCTGGTCCCCATGGTCCCATAGACAGAGTGCTCAGCAGCACCATAGCACCAGATGTCCCAGCAGAATAGGAAGAGAAGTAGCTTGTGCGTTCACAGCAGCGTGGAGAGTGGGACTCCAACGAGGAAAACGAACTGCAGCAAGGAGACCATGGCAGTGCCAACCCTCTCAGTGCTGGTGACTGGTGCCGAGGAAAAACCCAAGGCCAGGCTATCAAAGGGGGTTTTCCCCTAGAGTGTGATCACAGTGTCACACAAAACCTGGGAGAGGGTTCTCTGATGCTCATTGAAACCAGCGCTATCGAGTCCTGGATCTCTGAGGCAGCGTGAGCAGGTTTCTAGCAGCCACAAATGCCTCTGCAGTGGACAGTATCACGAATTGCCCAGTACGCTGCCTGCCTGAACTGACCTGACAGACACCACTAAGGGAAAAAATTTCAGCAACAGTGCTCGGGGCATGCACACATCTACACTGGAATGGACATGTGCAAGTACTTGAACAATATCCTTCCTGGAATTCCGGGCCTCATTCACAACACAAATAAAAGTTAAGAACTGCCAGAGTTAAGGAGGAGTGCTTGACTTTGCAACCTTAGCATAATACTTTTACCATAGCTTTTGAGGATTTTATTTCCCAAGCTTTTTAAAAAGCAAACTCAAAAAACAAAAATTTCACTGTGAGGAACCACACTGACCCCAACTTGAGTCATCAGCCGCATTGGGCTCTTTAGAACAATAGAACAGTCCTCTGCTGCTTGAGCTGAGTAACAGGTAACAGTAGAAGGTTGTTCTCCTTTATGTAGACCTGCCACTAGAGAGAGGGATGGGACACACACTTTGCCATTGGGTTTTCAGAGGTTTCAAGCCTCTCTCCAGTTCTTGCACATCTCTCTCTGCTGCTGCTAACCTCCTCGGCTCTGTCCCATCTCCCACCTGCTTCTATCCTCCCTCTCTGGTTCCTCCCCCTGCTCCGATCCTTCTCGCCTGTGCTTTTCCTTACCACCCCTCCTGCTACCCCCTCAAGCCTCCCCATTTCCCCCGCCCCCCCCCCATTACAATCTTGGACAGTTCCTGGCCTTGTCATCTCCCACTCACCCACATACTCCTATCAAGTCCCCCAACCCCTGGCTCCTATCCTCTCCATTTCCCTGGATCCTGCCCTTCTTCCACCCCCCTGCTCCTATCTTTCTGCTCCCTCTACTCTTGCCCCTGCCCCCCCAACTTCTATTCCTTCCCCCCTGAACTCTTGCCTGTCGCCCCATCCTGTCTTACATCTCTTCCCCAGTTGTTCACTTCTCTACGTTCTAACCAAGCAGCTTCCTCCTTCTCCTCCATGAGCACAAGAAAGACAGTCTCCCTGCTCTTCCTTCATACGCTCAGCACCAGGGTGGTCCACAGAAGCCAGGAGGTGCAATTTCAAGACAAGTCCAGCTCAGCCTCTACAACCCTGGGCTGAAGCAGGCATAGTCATTGCACATGTGCAATTCGGTCAGCACACAGGAACTACTGGGGAGGGAGAAATTGATCATGCTCAGTATAGACGAAATCCTCAGAGAATTTAGTCACCAAAACCCTAGCAAAACTCTGCTGAGCACATGTGGACTAACATTTGTCAAAGGCTTATAATTCGGCCAAATCTCGGCAAATTATCACAGGGACAGCAAAAGGCACTTTCCTGAGATCAGAGCGACCTCCCAGCCAAATTTTATGTCAAAGCATAGAGAAGCTAGTGTTTCACAGTGAAACAGTTCTAACAATTGTTTTAACGTAGGCAAAACAACGTATTTCTCCATAACTACATTCTCAGTAACAGCTGAACTGTTTTAGCTAAAAGTTTCCACACACAAACAAATCATCAGCCTGAGGGAGACACACACCATGGAAAATTTCAGCCCAAATCGTTAAAGTCTGGAAAAAATTATGAGCAACTGAAAACAGCGACTTAAAATGGAACATGTCAGAAAACCATTAACTACAAACATTGGTACCTCCATGGCCTATAATTACTAATCATATTACCCTTATATCACATATAAAGACAGACACCTGCAACAGGGTAACAGACTGACAATTTCCATGTTCTCAAGGTGAAAGACTTAAATGGAAGCTATGGGGATTTGGAATTTGACATTCCTGTCAGTCGTCACCAAAAGGCACAACAAACCATTTTTAAAATTTATATTCATTTCTTCTATGAAGCTGTCATGTCAGGTATGAGCCCTCCAGTTTGGAGAAGTTAAGGACATAAGTCACCAGGTCTATTTGGCAAATTTTAGCTAAGAACATTGTTGATGGTGAGGGACTATGCCACAGGCAGCAACACTAATGACATGTCCATCTAATGGTAGAGTCTTTAAAATAATATTCATAATTAGGCTTGGCAGACCTCCATTTTTATTTTTAAGCACGTTTCTAAACTTATTGGCAAATTTTCACAGTTTTAGTAAAGTATTGGAGGGGTCAAACAATTATTTAATGATATTTACCACAGATTCAAAAAGTTAAGGCTTTATAACTGTTAAAAACACAAATTCTCAACATCACATCAAAAACATCCTTAAATCTAATAATTTATTAAGGAGGACTTCTCCTACTTTGCCGATCTATAAATTTTGATTATTAATGGAAACAGTTTTTAATTAGTTGGTGCATGTATGGTGAAATTAATGTTTTTTGACATTTAATGATAAAAATTTAATCCTTCCAAGCCTATTCATAATCTTCATTTTCATATTTTTACACAGAAAGGTTGAGAAGTATGAAACCTCTAACCTTTTAAAAACCCAGGAGTTTTATTAACATGTATGAAAGGGAATGAAAACCTTTAGCCATCTAGTTATTAGGAAGACTGATGGCTCCATTTTTTATTCTGAGTACCCTTTAAACCTATATATATACTTATGCAGGCTAGGCTCTTAGCTGGAGTATCTTTTCTCTACCACAATCACAAAAGATGAGGCTGGATGTTGAAGTTCAGGTTGAAAGCTGTTCTATATTCTTTTTTGTATTTTTTTCTAGCAGAACTCCGCCTTTTTCCAAAAAAGTTCTTGCTGTCATGGTAGGTCAGCAGGCTTCTGCTGAGCCTCCTAATGGAGACCTAAAAGTTTGCAAATGAGTAGGCCAAAAGCCTGATAAGAGTAGGGTGGAGTAGGACAGAAGTCTCCTTGCTAAAGCATTACTAGTTTGAATTGTTCAAAAATACAGACCTCTGCACGATGGGGGCAGGGGTTGGGCACAAGCATATGAATTAAAATATACATACATACATACATATTTTGGACTCTGGTCTCTGTTTTAGATCATCCTGAGCCTTCCATTCCAGAAAAAGATGAAGAAATATCAATTACTTTTTCAGAAATCATCAAATTCCATTCTGAAAGCCTAACAGGGAAAACAGGTTCCAAAGTGGAAGATTCTTAATTCAGACAGCCCTGCCTCCAGACCCCTCCCAATTAAATTAAGGGGCTGTTAGGATCAGCTGAAGTGCTTAGTATTAACTGCTGAAGGATTGCAAGGGCCCAGATGCAGTCAGTCAATGAGGATACCCATGTCCTAAACCCATGTCCTAAACCTAACCTGTAGGACTTTACAGGTTAAAACCCATACATTTTATTGCACAGGAAAACAAACTGGAGCAAGTGCAGATCATGGAGCAGTAGTATGATGTGAGAAGAGCTGTCAAACAAATGAATCGCCACATTCTGCAGAAGCTGAAGTTCCTGGATGGTGGTAAGGCGTAGCCCCAAATAAAGAGCATTATAGTAACACAGCGTTCAAAGAGACAATACCAGAGGTAGTTATATACAAAACTTTTTTTTTTTCAAGTTTGGTATTCCCCTGCTCAGGGTGCCACAAATGATTACATCATTTCTAATGCTTCATTCAATGCCCCTGAACTTTGTTTAATAAAAACTCACTAACATCAATGACTTGAGAAACATACAGAATACCAGAGTTTGTGAAACAGAGAATAAGCAAAATAACTATTTCCTTCAAAATAAACAAAAACAAAATAAGGATATCAGTAGTTAACATTACATTTGTAAAAATAAATAAATTATAGAACAATGTTTTGAGATATGTAAGAATACCTAAAGTATGCTGATGATCTGGTCATAGTGTCGCCTATGGAAACTTTCTAAAATATATGTGCCCTATTGATCAACCTTGTAAAGACAAACCTTGATTTCAGAAAGAGACCCAAAACAACCAAAACAGAGTAAAATGAAGACTGAACAAATACCTGAGGCTCGTAATAAACGCATAAAATAACATGACACTGGCTATAAAAGCACTTCAAGAAAAAGCATTGTGGTGGGCCTTTAACACCAAAAAGGAACCAATACCACTACTGTCACACAACCATGACAGTTCAAACCAATCCATTCTACTTTATGGGAGTGAAGTCTGAGATCCAACCTTAACTGACTCCCAACACACACACTTATGTGCACAGGAACCCCAGCAACAACACTGCAATAAAGGCAGAGCAGAATTCCCCTCCTAATAAACATAAAGAAAAGAATATTGGATTTCTGGTTTCATATCAACCAGGGCAGCAAACTCTACTCTACTCCAAAGCACTAGAGAATCAAAAATTAGATCAAAATGAAAGCCTGATCCACTCATATAGATCTCTGGTCCCAGGGCTCAACAACTCTAACTTCCTGACCACTGGAGCAAAGAATGCTACCCAAAAGCAAAAAATGCTCAAGTGCTAGACCAGCACCTAAAACACTAATATAAAAGTTATTGGGAAGAACAAATTTAAAAAAAAAAAAAAATACAGCAACAAGCTCGAGGAGAATCATCATGGTAGCAGAGTAGCACACAACAGTGAAATGTTGCAAAACTAAACGCATATTCCCACCAAATGCAGAACCAGCGACAAACTAGAGGTAGAAATTGAGAGGCACAAAGCACAGTGTAAATCCAGAAAGGAATGACTGTATGGCCAATGTAACAGAGGGAAGATTGAGACCGGAAGGCACTCTCTATTCCAAATTGTAGAATATGAAAAAATTCAACAAAAATTTGTCCTCAGGTTATCAGAAATCATAAAAGACTTTGCCTCAAAAAGTGATGACAAAAAACTGTCTGACCTTGGGAGAAAAAAGAGAAATGGCAAAGATGGCATTACGCTACGTACAATCCGATTAAGAATGGACAATAATGACAAATGGACATAGGAATATTCTCTTCCATTAATGTCTAACTTGGAAATTCGACCCCATCCAGTCACATTCAAATTTGGTCACGATTCAGGACCTCAAAGCCTAAATATTGCTATGTACTTATCCAGAGATGAGACCACCAGCCCTAAGAAAGCTCTAATGGATGCACACCATTTTATGGTTGTTATACATATTCTGGTAGTGCCCAAATGTGATTTAGAAGTTTCCAGACACAGAGAACTATAATCGTGGTGTGAAAGACAAACATGGGCCCTGGTTCAGATCCAGTATATCAATAGCTATCTAATATGATATTCTGTCTCTGAGTGGCCAATGCCAGATGCTATTAGAGAAAGGTGAAAGAAACCCACAGTAAGAAGATATGGGATAACCTGAGCCCATCCTCATAGATCTCATCCTAATCCTCTAATAGACATTGTCTTCAGACCTAAAGCAAGAGGTTTAATATCCCTTCCAAAGTTTGTCATCATTGCTATAACAACTCTGAGTATTCCCTATATCTATCTAGATATCAGATCCATTCATGAATTTTGATAAATTCTTAGCCCCAATTATTTACCATGGCAATGAGTTCCACACTTTAATCCCACATTGGGTGAAAAGTATATCCTATTCTCAGTTTTGAACTTCCCACCTTTTAATTGCACTGAATATCGCTGTGATATTCAAGGCCCTCCTGCTGAAGGCCTCAGGGTTCTGCCACACCCATCCCAGGAAAGGAGCAGTGCAGAGGTGGTTGTGAGGAAGCAACCAAAGGGGCTGCTGGAACGGTCGATCAGGGGCCAGGAGAACCCTATAAAAAGGAGCTACAGAACAGAGCAGCAGTTAGTTGCAGCCTGGAGCTGGAGAAGAAAGGAGTGCAGGCTTGGCTGCCTGGAAGAGCAGGAGGGCCACGGACAGATCAGTCTGCTGGCAGGGACCAGGGGAGTGAGAGGCTCATGCAGGGTGGATTTGATTTAAAACATGATTTAAATCACAAGCCAGGAAGACTCAATTTAATCATGGATTTCTACATGAAAGTGCACTCTTGTTGGTTGTTACAACTTTAATCCATATTCTTCACAACTCAGAGATAGAGGAGACCCAAACTGGATCTCATCTACGGCCTGCTGCCATTATAGGTTTTCCCTTCTAGTGAGAGAATAGTATGGTAGATCTCAAATCAATGAAGGGTACACACTCAGAAAGACCTCAAGACTTCTGGAATATGCTGCTCAAACAGTTTCACTTTTGTTTCTACTGCCTGTCCCTCCCTCTCACATTTATCTCCAGACTTCTTCTCCTTGTCCAGATCTATTCTGGCACAAACAAACAATCTTCTATTCATTCAACTTTTTGAAACTTTGCACTTTTAGAGAGAGGTAAGGGATTGACTCTGTGTACACACATTTGCAGAGGGACAACAGAGTCTCTTATTTCTCACCTCTATATACTATTTATGTATGTATTTGCTGTTAACAAAAATGTTGTCTCTGGAGACACAAACCCACAGCTTGAGAACAGCAAAACTAAACATCTCTGATGGTATCTTCTAGATTGAGCACTGAGTTCCATTAGGTAGACAGAAAGATTAACCTAAATAATCTATACAGAAGCCCCTGGAATTCCATAAGATTAGGTCCCTAATCCATGAACTATTGGAACTCATTTACAAAACTTTTCTTAAACATTACATGAATATATTGTCTCATACTATAAAATTAGAATTTATATTCCCTATTCCACGATGAGATATCTTTGAGCTATAATGTAGCTTAATTAAAACTATCTTTAGATGGGTTTTTTCCTCAAAAAGCATTTTACCAAAAAAATCCAATTTCAATAAAAAAATCCAGTTTTTTTTTAAATCATTGATTTTTATCCACCCTGGGCTCACGGCTGGCTGCTAGGAAGGAGCCAAGGACAGTCTGCTGGTGTGGAGCATTGAGGGAGCTCCTGGCTGTCTGCAGGAACTGAGCCTGGGGAGGACCACAGGAAGATAGCGTTTCCAAGGAGGAAGCTCTGGGAATGTGGCCCCATACCAGGGCTGAACTGGCTTAAAGACCATGCACATACCCAACAAGGATTGCTGACCCAATTACAGTCCCCTTGTTCTTAGGTTTGGGGTGGGAGAGGGAAAAAACAGAAAAGCCCAATCTACCTTCTCTATGCTATTCATTATTTATATACTTTTATCAATTCCCTTCTTATTCATCTCCTTTCTAAAATACACAATCCTGATCTTTTCAAGCTCTTTTCATACAAGAGTTTTTCCATGCCCTTGATCATGCTCATAGCTCTTTTCTAAACCCACTCCAGTTCTAAAATATCCTGAGATCAGACAGCCAGTATTGCATGAAATATTCAAGATCGGGCCACATCACTGATTTATATAATAGTATCAGTATTAATTATTCTCCAGTCCATTCCTTATGCATACTAAAATAGCTTGTTAGCTTTATGACTGCAGCTGTCCCTTGAGATGTCCATGACAACATCCCAGTATTTACAGCAACACCACATACAAATGATAGCACTTTAGGCTTCAAGTTCAAGGCTTTGGTACTGATCCTCACAACCATCCACAGGAGCTATACAATTTACTTGAGGCAAAATCTACTGACCACTATACTTACCTACATGCCTCCAGCTTCCATCCAGGATACATCACACGATCCATTGTATCTTAGGGCTTGGCTGTAGACAACCACATTTGCTCCAATCCCTCAGACAGAGACAAACACCTACAAGATCTGTATCAAGCATTCTTAAAACCACAATACCCACCTGGGAAATGAGGAAACAGACAGACAGAGCAAGACGGGTACCCGGAAGTCACCAACTACAGAACAGTTCCAACAAGGAAAATAACAGAACACCACTGGCCATCACGTACAGCCCCCAGCTAAAACCTCTTCAGCGCATCATCAACGATCTACAACCTATCCTGGAAAACGATCCCCCACTCTCACAGGCCTTGGGAAGCAAGCCAATCCTTGCTAACAGACAGCCCCCCAACCTGAAGCAAATACTCACCAGCAACTACACACCACACAACAGAAACACTAACCCAGGAACCAATCCCTGTAACAAACCTTGTTACCTTTTCTGTCCCCATATCTACTCTAGCGACACCATCATAGGACCCAACCACACCAGCCACACCATCAGAAGCTCATTCACCCGTACATCTACTAATGTGATATATGCCATCATGAGCCAGCAATGCCCCTCTGCCATATACATTGGCCAAACCAGACAGTCTCTACGTAAAAGGATAAATCGACACAAATCAAACATCAGGAATGCTACCATACAAAAGCCAGTAGGAGAATATTTCAATCTCCCTGGACACTCAATAGATTTAAAAATAGCCATTCTTCAACAAAAAAAACTTCAAAAACAGACTTCAAAGAGAAACGGCAGAGCTACAATTCATTTGCAAACTTAACACCATCAATTTGGGCTTGAATAGGAAGTAGGTGTGGCTGGCTCACTACAAAAGAAATTTTCCCTCTCTTGGTATTGACACCTCCTAATCAATTACTGGAGTGGACCACATCCACCCGGAATCAATTGGCCTTCAACACTGGTTCTCCACTTGTAAGGTAACTCCCGTATCTTCATGTGCCAATATATATTTATGCCTGTATCTGTAATTTTCACTCCACACATTTGAAGAAGTGGGTTTTTTACCCACAAAAGCTTATGCCGAAATAAATCTGTTAGTCTTTAAGGTGCCACCGGACTCCTTGTTGTTTTTCCACTAAAACAATGTAACTGATGATCGAAAACATGAAACTAGTAAGGGAGGGAGGGAGGGAGACTTTTCTCACTATCTGGCCCACAACTATGAACTTCACTCCCACAACACTTTAGAATGATCATGAAACTGCTGGAATGCAGGACACACTCCTTTAACTCTGCTTTTCCACAATAACCACATTCAAAACATTATCTGTATTATACAGAAAAAAATTCCAATTGTAAATAACAAACATTTGCCTAACTTTTGACTGTGCCCTTTTTTCCTTAGCTTTCCAATGTCACTTGTAATCTTAAAAGAGTAAGCTCCTCTGGGCAGGGACCATTTCACATTATATATCTGTGCAGCGCCTATCACAAAGGGACCACGATCCTGTTCAGGGCCCTCTAAGAGTTGCCAACTTTCTAGTCGCACAAAATCAAACACCCTAGCCCCACCCCTTCCCTGAGACCCTGACCCCCCGCTCACTACACTCCCCCTCCCTTAGTGGCTCACTGTCCCCCACCCTCACTCACTTTCACTGGGCGGGGGTAGGAGTGTGGGAGGGTTTTGGGTGCTGGCTTGGGGAATGAGGAGTTTGGAGTGTAGGAGGCAGTCCAGGCGGGGGGGGGTGGGGCTCAGGGATTAGGAGTGCGGGAGGGGGCTGCAGGTTGAGGCAGAGAGTTGGGGTGCAGGAAGGTGTACGGGCTCTGGGGTGGGACCAGAAATGAGGGGTTTGGAGTGTAGGAGGGGGTTCCAGTTGGGGGTGGAGTGGGGGGAGGGTTGTGGTAGGCTTACCTCAGGTTCCCAGTCAGCAGCACAGCAAGGTTAAGGTAGGCTCCCTGCCTGTCCTGGCTGCATGCACCCCAGAAGCAACCAGCAGATCCAGCTCCTAAGCAGTGAGGCCAGGAGGCTCCACACTCCGCTCTTGCCCGCAGGCACCACCCCACCCAGTTCCCATTGGCCGGGAGTATGGAGCCGGTGCTCAGGACAGGGACAGAGTGCAGAGCTCCGTGCCCCGCCCGCCTTGGAGCCGGACCTGCTGGCCGCTTCTGGGGCGCGGCGGTGCACCAGCCAGGACAGGTAGGGACTAGCCTGCCTTAGTGCCTCAGCACCACCAACCGGACTTTTAATGGCCCACTCAGTAGTGCTGACCGGAGCCAGCAGGGTCCCTTTTTGACCAGTTGTTCCAGTCAAAAACCGAACACCTGGTCAGCCTAGGCCCTCTAGGAGCCACTGTAATACAAACATTCTAAAAACAAAATAAAACAAGAAATTCCTTCCACTTGGGAGATGGACAAAAAAGAATCCCATATGTTTCTTTTTAGAAAAGTACTACATTATATCTACGACAATGGTACAAAGGGAAGGGTAAACCCCGTTAAAATCCCTCCTGGCCAGAGGAAAAATCCTCTTACCTGAAAAGGGTTAAGAAGCTAAGATAACATCGCTGGCACCTGACCAAAACGACCAATGAGGAGACAAGATACTTTCAAAAGCTGGGGGAGGGAAAAAAAGTCTGTCTGTGTGATGCTTTTGCTGGGGACAGAATAGGAATGGAGTCTTAGAATTTAGTAAGTAATCTAGCTAGATGTGTGTTAGATTATGATTTCTTTAAATGGCTGAGAAATTAAGCTGTGCTGAATAGAATGGATATTCCTGTCTGTGTGTCTTTTTGTAACTTAAGGTTTTGCCTAGTGGGATTCTCTATGGTTTGAATCTAATTACCCCGTAAGGTACTTACCATCTTGACTTTACAGAGGTGATTCTTTTTTACTTTTTCTTCTATTAAAATCCTTCTTTTCAGAAACTGAATGCTTTTTCATTGTTCTTAAGATCCAAGGGTTTGGGTCTGTGGTCACCTGTGCAAGCGGGGTGCAAGGGTTGGGAGGATTTTGGGGGGAAAGACGTTTCCAAACAAAGCTTTCCTAATAAATAAACCCAGATAAACGTTTGGTGGTGGCAGTGGAAGTCCAAGGGCAAAGGGTAAAATAAACAGTTTGTACCTTGGGGAATTTTTAACTTAAGCTGGTAAAAGTAAGCTTAGGTGTTTTTCATGCAGGTCCCCACATCTGTACCCTAGAGTTCAGAGTGGGGAAGGAACCTTAACAACCATAAACTGGAATGGTGGAAAATTATGAGATGACAAATTTTACGATGACAGAGTAAAGTGACCCGCTGACTTTCAGCTCAGGCTTACTAGCAGAAGGTAAAAGTTCACATACCTTTTTAAGTTTTGATGTTCTACGGAGATATCCTTAATCCTCTGATCCAGTGTTCAAATCTTCTAACTGTTCCTTTTTTCCACCTCTCCTTTTTTCTTTTTAAATTGTTCTTTAAATTCCCAAGGAACTCTGTGTAAAAACAGACATTTATTTTTTCATCTATTTTACTGCACTCTTTAGTCCTTTAGAATAATTTAAACTTCAACCAGATCCTTTACATTTTCAGATTGTTTCATGTCTTCAACTGATAAAGGGCTTGGAGGAAATAGAAGGAGCAAAGATTTTTGTAATGACCAGGACCCATATTCTGCCACCGGTTTCTATACAGAATTCCAAATGAAGAAAACAGTTTTGCTTTTATATTTATATATATAATGTCACAGAATGGTTAAAATAGCTAGACTGTCTGAATTTACTGGAAGTAGAGAAGCTTATTTACATTTTTGGGGGGCATTTACATTCATTAATTTACAATAGAAGTGTGCAAAGAGCAACTCCTTACCCCATCCTCAACAATATACACAGGATGTATATATATACACACTTCCATGCTGCTCTGGCTTTACAGTAACTCATACACTGTAACACAAACACTTAAGGCTAAATTTCCTTCTCAAGATTGGAGTTTCCCTCCATAACCTCCTCTCTCCTAATGCCCTCTGCTAAGAGACAGCATTCCACCTCCTTCATTTCCTGATAAGCCAATTCACCAACATGAATCTCCAGAAATTACCCTGAACAGAGTTTTAGCATTCAGCAGAAGAGTCCTGCATTCCTACATAGGGTCTTAGAATTTGCCACTCTACTAAAGACAGACCACTTATTTAGCATACACACACCACAGTAATTGACAAAAAATTATGTATATAGATTTGTATAATTTTGAGTGTGTTTACAAACTGCATGGGACAGACATATTCAAATGGCGTGTGTCAAATATATATTACATACTTTAAGTGTTGCATAATATCACAATTATACCAAAACAAAGATAAATCTAGACTAGGATTTTCAAAGGAGCCTAAGGTTCTTATGCACCCAGCTCCCAAGTCTCCTTGGCAATCCCAGCCTAAGTGCATTTCCTATTGCTAGTTCTAGTTTAGCCATTAATTACCATCATCCAATATTTGCATTACAGAAGCACCAAAGATCAGGGACCCACAGTGCTGCTGCCTCATGCTGCTGTGCAATGGTATAAAGAGCAGAGCCGCCCCTCCTCTACTCAGTTCCTTCTTACTGGATAGACTCCAATATAGAGGGGAAGGAGGGTCATGGAATGGACATGTGCGTGTAGCAAATGTCCATTCCACTGCAGGGGTCTCACAAGCAGTTTGATCGGAGTCTATCTGAATAACGATTGAAGGACTAGATGTCCAAAACTGGCATCACCTCTAAACTGTTGGAGATGGCATATGTACTGAATATCAAACTGTGGTTCCACGAATGTCCAGAATAGTCACATGGGCTAGAAAGGCTGTAGAGGCTGCCTGCAATCTGATTGACCATGCTAGCATCCTATTCAGTGTAGTTATATTAGGCATGCCATAGCACAAATGTATACAGGAGGAAATCCACAATAAGATTCTTTGAAAAGAAACTGGAAAGGCCCTTAATTTTGTCTGCAATTGCTAAGAACAACTGCAAAGAGGGTCTAAATAGTTTAGTCCTGTCCAAGTAAAATGTTAACACCTTCCTAACATCTAATATGTGGAGTCTCTCCTCACCCTTGGAGTCTCTCTTCATCCTTGTGAGCACGAGGCTTAGGGAAGAAAGTCATCACTCTGGCAGCATAATCCACAACACCTAATGTGGCCTAAAATTAGGTCCTGACCACCACCTTTCCCACAGCCACCACAGTCCGAAACTTGTTTCCCCTCTTCTGGCAACTTGTCCGTGCACTTTAAAACAGGGGTTCTCAAGCTGGGGGTCGCGAATTATTGCATGGGGGAGGTCACGAGCTGTCAGCCTCCACCCCAAACCCCACTTTGCCTCCAGCATTTATAATGGTGTTAAATATATAAAAAGGTGTTTTTAATTTATAAGCGGTGGGTGTTGCACTCAGGGCACATCTACACTGGCAAAGTTACAGCGCAGGCAGTTACAGCGCCACTCAGAGAATGCCGAAGGAAAACCGCTGTTGTGTGTTCACACTGACAGCTGCTTGTGCAATAGCATGTTCACAGTTGCAGCGCTATTTGGAACGGTGCACTATGGGTTGCTATCCCACAGAGCACCTCTTTCTCTTCTGCTCCAAAGACTTGTGGGAAGGCGGAAGGCACTGCAGGGCATCCTGGGTCCTGTCCCAATGCCTGTGATGCATTGTTTCGCATCCCAGCAACCACTGTGCTTCCATCCACATTTGGCACCATCTTTCAACTGTTCGTTTACTGTGCGCCCTGCCCTGCCTCTTTCTGGCTGCAGGAATGGATCCCAAGCTGTTGACAAGAACGCTGTTTGCACTGACCAGCACATCACGAGTGGCAGTGGAGTTATTCCTTAAACAAAGGCAAGAGGAGTGCGACACGGATCTCACCATGTGTAGTAGCTACGACAGGAGATTTCTTGTGGCATTCACAGAGGTGCAGACCACAGTGGAATGCCACTTTTGGGCTTGGGAAACAATCACTGAGTGGTGGGATCACATCATGACACACGTCTGGGATGGCGAGCAGTGGCTGCAGAACTTGCGCATGAGGAAAGCCACATTCATGGGACCATGTGATGAGCTCGCACCAGCCCTGCGGCACAAGGACACAAGAATGAGAGCTGTGAAGAAGCGCTGGAGAAGCGCATGGCGATTGCACCGTGGAAGCTGGCTACTCCAGACTGCTCCTTATCAGTTGCTAACGAGTTCGGAGTGGGAAAGTTGACCGTTGGAGTCATGTTGAGGCAAGTGTGCAGGACCGTTAATCACATCCTGCTCTGAAACACCGTGACTCTGAGCAACATGCATGAGATTGTGGATGGCTTTGCACAAATGGGTTTCCCTAACTGTGGAGGGGCGATAGATGGCGCACACATTCCAATTCTGGCACCAGATCACCTAGCCAGAGAGTACATTCATTACAAGGGGTATTTCTCAATGGTTCTCCAGGTGCTTGTGGATCACCGTGGGCGTTTCACAGACATTAACACAGGCTGGTCCAGAAAGGTGCATGATGCACGGATCTTTCAGGAACACTGGCCTGTTCAAGAAGCTGCAAGCAGGGACTTTCTTCCCAGACCAGAAGATCACCATGGGCGAAGTCGAAATGCCCACTGTGATCCTGGGATACCCTGCCTACCCCTTAATGCCGTGGCTCATGAAGCCAAACACAGGGCAACTTGACAGTAGCAAGGAGCGGTTCAACAATAGGCTGAGCAAGTGCAGAATGACTGTGGAGTGTGCATTCAGATGTTTAAAAGTCCGCAGGCGATGCCTGTATGGGAAGCTAGACATGGCCGATGACAATACTCCTATGCTTATAGCTGCTGTGTGCTCCATAATATTTGTGAAGGGAAGGGTGAAAGGTTCACTCATGGCTGGACCACAGACGCTCAGCGCCTGGAGGCTGAGTTTGAACAGCCGGAGACTAGGGCTATTAGCGAGGCTCAGCGTGGGGCCATAAGGATCAGGGATGCTTTGAGGCAGCAATTTGAAGCTGAAAGCTACTAATATTTGTTGCTATGCTCAGGATTTCAGTGCTTGTAATGCTAGGAGGTGACTGGTGCACAAGATGTAAGAAGGGGCCTTAACATAGCTGTATGTTTGACCTTGTGCTTGACCATGCATTAGGGATGCTGTATTGGCGAGTATCTGAGTGTCTGTTGTGGGGACAGTTTGTCCGTGTGCTTGATTGGTTGTTTGAAAAGTGTGAATTGGGAGTGCTTTGTTCCAGGTGAGCCTTGAATGGCCCTGACTGTTATAAAAAGCAAGGCAGCTGCGAACCAGCTGAGCAGCAAACAGCAGAGAGGCTAACAGAGGGAGTTTGCCCGGGATCTCTCTGAGGGCTAAGGGCTGCATTAGGGAGGCTGTGTTGGTGAGTATCTGAGTGTCTGTTGTGGGGACAGATTGACAGTTTGACCGTGTGCTTGATTGCTTGTCTGAATACAGTCAAACACGTGACTCTGAGAAGAAGGATAAAGGAGTTTCAAGAAAAGGAGTACTTGTGGCACCTTAGAGACTAACCAATTTATCATGAAAGCTTATGCTCAAATAAATTGGTTAGTCTCTAAGATGCCACAAGTACTCCTTTTCTTTTTGCGAATACAGACTAACATGGCTGTTACTCTGAAAGGAGTTTGAGGCGCAAGTGGTGTTTTCGTCCATCCTCCCCGTGCAAGGAAAAGGCCTGGGTAGAGACTGTTGAATCGTGGAAGTCAACGAATGGCTATGAAGGTGGTGCCGGAGAGAAAGCTTTGGATTCTTTGACCATGGGATGGTGTTCCAAGGAGGAGGAGTGCTTGGCAGAGACAGGCTCCACCTAACGAAGAGAGGGAAGAGCATCTTCGCAAGCAGGCTGGCTAACCTAGTGAGGAGGCCTTTAAACTAGGTTCACTGGGGGAAGGAGACCAAAGCCCTGAGGTAAGTGGGGAAGTGGGATACCGGGAGGAAGCACGAGCAGGAGAACTTGAAAAGGGAAGGGCTCCTGCCTCATACTAAGACAGCAGGACAAACAGCAAATTATCTCAAGTGCCTATACACAAATGCAAGAAGCCTGGGAAACAAGCAGGGAGAACTGGAAGTCCTGGCAAAGTCAAGGAATTATGATGTGATTGGAATAACAGAGACTTGGCGGGATAACTCACATGACTGGAGTACTGTCATGGATGGATATAAACTTTTCAGGAAGGACAGGCAGGGCAGAAAAGGCGGGGGAGTTGCACTGTGTGTAAGAGAGCAGTATGACTGCTCTGAGCTCAAGTATGAAACTGCAGAAAAACCTGAGTGTCTCAGGATTAAGTATAAAAGCGCGAGCAACAAGGGTGATGTCGTGGGAGTCTGCTATAGACCACCGGATCAGGGGATGAGGCGGACGAGGCTTTCTTCCGGCAACTCACAGAAGTTACTAGATTGCAGGCTCTGGTTCTTATGGGAGACTTCAATCACCCTGATATCTGCTGGGAGAGCAAAACAGCAGTGCACAGACAATCCAGGAAGTTTTTGGAAAGGGTAGGGGACAATTTCCTGGTGCAAGTGCTGGAGGAACCAACTAGGGGCAGAGCTCTTCTTGACCTGCTGCTCACAAACCGGGAAGAATTAGTAGGGGAAGCAAAAGTGGATGGGAACCTGGAGGCAGTGACCATGAGATGGTCGAGTTCAGGATCCTGACACAGGGAAGGAAGGAGAGCAGCGGAATACGGACTCTGGACTTCAGAAAAGCAGACTGACTCTGTCAGGGAACTGATGGGCAGGATCCCCTGGGAGAATAACATGAGGGTGAAAGGAGTTCAGAAGTGCTGGCTGTATTTTAAAGAATCCTTATTGAGGTTACAGGGACAAAGCATTCCGATGTGTAGAAAGAATAGTAAATATGGCAGGCAACCAGCTTGGCTTAACAGTGAAATCCTTGCTGATCTTAAACACAAAAAAGAAGCTTACAAAAAGTGGAAGATTGGACAAATGACCAGGGAAGAGTATAAAAATATTGCTTGGGCATGCAGGAGTGAAATCAGGAAGGCCAAATCATACCTGAAGTTGCAGCTAGCAAGAGATATTAAGAGTAACAAGAACAGTTTCTTCAGGTATGTTAGCAACAAGAAGAAAGTCAATGAAAGTGTGGGCCCCTTATTGAATGAGGGAGGCAACCTAGTGACAGAGGATGTGGAAAAAGCTAATGTACTCAATGCTTTTTTTGTCTCTGTCTTCACGAACAAGGTCAGCTCCCAGACTGCTGCACTGGGCAGCACTGCATGGGGAGGAGGTGACCAGCCCTCTGTGGAGAAAGAAGTGGTTCGGGACTATTTAGAAAAGCTGGACGAGCATAAGTCCATGGGGCCGCATGCGCTGCATCCGAGACTGCTAAAGGAGTTGGCGGGTGTGATTGCAGAGCCATTGGCCATTATCTTTGAAAACTCATGGCGATCGGGGGAGGTTCCGGACGACTGGAAAAAGGCTAATGTAGTGCCTATCTTTAAAAAAAGGAAGGAGGAGGATCCTGGGAACTACAGGCCAGTCAGCCTCACCTCAGTCCCTGGAAAAATCACGGAGCAGGTCCTCAAGGAATCAATTCTGAAGCACTTAGAGGAGAGGAAAATGATCAGGAACAGTCAGCATGGATTCACCAACGGCAAGTCATGCCTGACTAATCTAATTGCCTTCTATGACTCTGTGAATGAAGGGAAAGCAGTGGACGTGTTGTTCCTTGCCTTTAGTAAAGCTTTTGACACTGTCTCCCACACATTAAATAAGTATGGGCTGGATGAAGACACTATAAAGGTGGAAAAGGGTAGAAAGCTGGCTAGATTGTCGGGCTCAACAGGTACCGATCAATGGCTCCATGTCTAGTTGGCAGCCGGTATCAAGTGGAGTGCCCCAACGGTCGGTCTTCGGGCCAGTTTTGTTCAATATCTTCATAAATGATCTGTAGAATGGCATGGACTGCAACCTCAGCAAGTTTGCAGGTGACGCTAAACTGGGAGGAGAGGTAGATACGCTGGAGGGCAGGGATAGGATACAGAGGGACCCAGACAAATTAGAGGATTGGTCCAAAAGAAACCTGATGAGGTTCAACAAGGACAAGTGCAGAGTCCTGCACTTAGGACGGAAGAATCCAATGCACCGCTACAGACTAGGGACCGAATGGCTAGGCAGCAGTTCTGCAGAAAAGGACCTAGGGGTTACAGTGGAAGAGAAGCTGGATATGAGTCAACAGTGTGCCCTTGTTGCTAAGAAGACCAATGGCATTTTGGGATGTATAAGTAAGGGCATTGCCAGCAGATCAAGGGACGTGATTGTTCCCCTCTATTCAACATTGGTGAGGCCTCATCTGGAGGAGTGTGCCCAGTTTTGGGCCCCACACTAAAAGAAGGATGCGGAAAAATTGGGAAACGTCCAGCGGAGGGCAACAAAAATGATTATGGGACTGGAACACACGATTTATGAGGAGAGGCTGAGGGAACTGGGATTGTTTCGTCTACGGAAGAGAAGAATGAGGGGGGATTTGATAACTGCTTTCAACTACCTGAAAGGGGGTTCCAAAGAGGATGGATCTAGACTGGTCTCAGTAGTAGCAGATGACAGAACAAGGAGTAATGATCTCAAGTTGCCGTGGGGGAGGTTTAGGTTGGATATTAGAAAAAACTTTTCCACTAGGAGGGTGGTGAAACACTGGAATGCATTACCTAGGGAGGTGGTGGAATCTCCTTCCTTACAAGTTTTTAAGGTCAGGCTTGACAAAGCCCTGGCTGGGATGATTTCGTTTGGGACTGGTCCTGCTTTGGGCAGGGGGTTGGACTAGATGACCTCCTGAGGTCCCTTCCAAACCTGATATTCTATGATTCTATGTAAGTTGCTTTCCAATGCTCTTTTTGCTTTACGTAATAGAATAAAGATTGCCTTCAAACACACACACACTCTTTTTTATTGAAAGACAACAACCAGAGGAGAGAGTCAAACAAAAAAATTCATCAGCAGAGGAGGATGATGGTGGGGGGGGGGATAGAAAGTCTCAAGAGGAGGAAGGGTCCCAGGACAGCTACAGATTTGTGTATGTCTAGGGGTCATCCCCAACCTTCTCCTTTGAAATACGATGCAGTGGGTGCTGTACTTCAGCAGGGCCAAAGTGCAGATGGATGGGTGAGTGCAGTGGGTATTGGGAGTCCACATTGCTGGACTTTGAAGAGGGAGAAGTGGAATGCTGAGGATAGAGTGTGGAGCCAGGAGGTTGATAAGAGTGCGTTGGCGGGGTGTGGGAGGCACATGGGAAAGAGTTTTGCGAAAGCAGCTGCTTCATAACCTCATGCATAAAGTCCTCCTTAGTTTGTCTTGGACACTTTCTAATTCTTTGTAACTATTCTGCCACCAATAAAGAGGGAGGCGATGCTCCCCAGGTCATCTCTGTGAAGTTTAAATGCAATATTTTACAGATGCAGTATTATTTGCAACACAACCCTGTTTCAGTGCTTTAAAACACAGCCAGTACTCACACACCTGACACTAACTGGCTGACTCTGGGCATGCACACATAAGCCACAAGACCCCCAAAATGGTAAGTAGCCGCAGTGGCAGGGTAAATCACTGCTCCCACTGTGTGGGGTAGGGGGGCTGATAATGATTCCTGACCCCACACTTTCCACAGGAGGTGATCATTTTGGAAGGTATCTCGCTGCTGAGGGTGAGCAGGGACTCAAGGGAGGGTTTTCTCCAAGCCTGCGGCTTCCACTTTGGCCCCTATGCAGCTAGCCTGTGTACAGCTGCAGTCCCCGCCCCCCGTGACAGCGCCGTGGGAAAGTTTCCGTTCATGGGGCAAGAAACAAAGCAGCTCTGCCGAGGAACCTGCAGGAGCAGATCGCCAAGTATCTCAACAAGAATTTCCTGGAGATGTCTGAGGGAGATTCCTGTGAAGTGAGAGTGTATCAACAGCCTGTTCCGCTGCTCAAACTAGGCATGAATTGGGAACGAAGCCTGCTTTCTGCAACGCTCCTGCCACCACCAACTCACTTCAGCAATTCACAAAATCAGATCCTCTTACCAAGGGCCTCCTCTCCTGTTTGTGCTTTGCCTAGATCCACCTGCTATGACTGGCTAGGCTCCTCCAGGGTAGAAAAGAGCTCCTGACTGCATGCATCTCTGGCCTCCGAGTCATCCTCTGCCTCTGGTTCACCCTCCCCCTCTTCATCCAAGATTGCCTCCTCCTGGCTCGGTCCACTCTCGACTGGCAATGAAGCCAACGAAGTATCCACAGGGGACTTCGCAGTGGAGGTGGGGTCACCACTAAGTATCACGTCCAGCTCTTTGTAAAACCGGCAGCTCTTGGGCGCAACACCAGAGCGGCGGTATGCCTCCCATGCCTTGTGGTAGGCGTTCCCCAGCTCCTTCACTTTGACCCTGCACTGCAATGTGTCCCAGTCATGGCCCTTTTCTATCATCCATCTAGAAATCTGTCCATAGGTGGTATAATTCCGACTGCTGGAGAGCAGCTGTGACTGCACTGTCTCCTCTCCCCAAATACCGATGAGGTCCAGCAGCTCGGCATTTCTCCAAGCGGGCGATCACTGGGTGCACGGAGCAGGCATGGCCACCTGGAAAGATGCGCTGAAACCACTGCACGCATCACTGAGCCAACAGGAAGGGGACTTTCAAATTTGCAAAGGAATGTATGGGGTGGGGCTGACTGTTGGTCACCTGAGGGCAGGGCAGTAGAGTTCAAACTGTTGACCAGAGAGGTGAGAACAGGCATTGTGGGACACTTGCTGTAGGCCAATCACCGCGCTGTAATCACCACGGTGTCTACAATGGCACCGCAGTGCTGTACCCACAGCGCAGAAAGCTCCACACCTCTCATTGAGGTGGTTTTTTTTTTACAGCGCTGCAACTGCACAGTTTCTGCGCACTAAGCGGCTTGGCCGTGTGTACACCTCAGGAGTTACTGCGCTCAAAGCTGCTTTACTGCGCACAAACTTGCCAGCGTAGACAAATCCTCAGAAGTTTGCTATGTGAAAGGGGTCACCAATACAAAAGTTTGAGAACCACTGCTTTAAAACATTGTCCCAGAAGGAGAAATCATAACATCACAGCAAAGCCTGCTGATTAGTCATCTGGGGGTGTACTTCAGCACCTGAATAAAGTTTCCTTCCAAAAAGATCAGGCTTTCATCCTTTTATTTTAAAGCAGATGCTTGCTGATACTCTCTTATTGACAGCTGAAACCACCTGTCAAGGTTCCTTCCCCACTCTGAACTCTAGGGTACAGTTGTGGGGTCCTGCATGAAAGACCCCCTAAGGTTATTCTTACCAGCTTAGGTTAAAAACTTCCCCAAGGTACAAACTTTGCCTTGTCCTTGAACCCTATGCTGCCACCACCAAGCATGTTAAACAAAGAACAGGGCAAGAGCCCACTTGGAGACATCTTCCCCCCAAAATATCCCCCCCAAGCACTGCACCCCCTTTCCTGGGGAAGGCTTGATAAAAATCCTCATCCATTTGCATAGGTGAACACAGACCCAAACCCTTGGATCTTAAGAACAATAAAAAAGAAATCAGGTTCTTAAGAAAAGGATTTTAATTAAAGAAAAGGTAAAAGTATCACCTCTGTAAAATCAGGATGGTAAATACCTTACAGGGTAATCAGGTTCAAACATAGAGAATTCCCTTAGGCAAAACCTTAAGCTACAAAAAGATACAAAACCAGGAATATACATCCCATTCAGCACAACTTATTTTATGAGCCACTTAAACAAAAGGAAATCTAATGCATTTCTAGCTAGATTACCTGCTAACAAGTTCTAATACTCCATTCCTGTTCTGGTCCCAGCAAAAGCATCACACAGACAGACAGATCCTTTGTCGTCCCCCCTCCACCACCTCCAGCTTTGAAATTATCTTGTTTCCTCATTGGTCATTTTGGTCAGGTGCCAGCGAGGTTATCTTAGCTTCTTAACCCTTTAAAGGTACCAAGATTTTATAGTTCTATATACAGAAAGGTGGTTACCCTTCCCCTTTATATTTATGACACCACCTAAGACCCCAGGGGAGAAGGCATGAAATGTTCAAACCCCCGCAAAGGAACATAATACCCACTCATTTCTTTCAGCTGTAGGTGACAGGAAAAATGCAGTTTGACACAGCATTTTAGTGGGCTCCAGAATAATTTCACTTATTGAAAGTGCAGCTTGAGAAGTTCCCACTGATCCCAAGTTATCACCTAATCTGTGAGTCCTCTCTTGAACCCCTTCCACCTGAACGTCTAAGGCGAAAGCCACCCACTTTAGAAGGTCCTGGTGGCTCTATAATCAGACAGTGGAGGTACAGAACCCTTTGACACAACAGTCTCATCTGGTAATGAGGAAGAAGCCAAGGCAGTCTGAGATGGAATTCCCTCCAATTCTTCGAAGGGGGAATTTACAGAAACAGATAGCTCCTGTTTGGCACTGAGCCCGGTACTGGGAGCAACTTCTTGCAGGTCTTGACAACACCTACTGGAGGATGTAGAGCGAGGAGATGGCAAAGATGATCTAGAAGCAGGAGGAAACTCCCAAGGGTTCCAATATAACCATTGATATGGCCCCAAAACCATTTTCTTTCTAACATAAGAACAGCCATACTGGGTCAGACCAAAGGTCCATCAAGCCCAGTATCCTGTCCTCTGACAGTGGCCAATGGCAGGTGCCCCGGAGGGAATGAACAGACAGCTTATCATCCAGTGATCCATGCCCTGTTACCCAATCCCAGCTTCTGGCAAACAGAGGCTAGGGACAACATTCCTGCCCATCCTGGTTAACAGCCATTGATGGACCTATCTTCCTAACCAAGAGTGTCTACCAGCTGGTCATCATAATCGAGCTTCCACTGGATATCAGGGTGGAAACTCTTCAGAGGAAAGTGGTGGCTTACATGGCATGACCATGACACATATGAACCCACTTATAAATTAGATAATGAATCAGAATCATCCAACCAGGGAAGTGCAGCTTCTGTTGGTGTCTGGAATCCAGGGAAGATGGCATCAGTGAAATCATTGACTGTTTACCTATCAACAGCAGCATACAATGGAGGCACCACAGTAACTGCTGGTGCCCGCTGAACCATAGATTTTCTCCAGTAGCCAGAGAATCCTCATGAGTACCAAGCAAGAAGACTCCTGTATTGCCAGCGAAGTCAGCACCAAGAGGCTCAGCAGACCATGTGTTGCAGCATATGCTTCAGGTGTTGTCAGCATCGGTACAGACTCCTGCTGCTGCTTAGGCAACAAAGACAGCACCACAGAGCTAGGTGGTGCTGCCCTAGAGGTTGATCTCAATGGCACAGCATCAGACTCAATGACCTTGTCTGAGGACCTGCATGCACCAGGGCATAACTCAGCCTTACGTGCACTCTACCCTTTTTCTCCACATGCTTACTGGATTTCGGTGCTGTGGACCTCGATCTCTTAGACACGGAATCTTTTGATGTTGTCTTCTGACAACAGACGTGCTCCGTACACACTGATGGTGGACACATGGCTGCCTCCCTTAAAAGGTCTTTTAATCTGAGCTCCTGGTCTCTTCTAGTTCTGGGCTTAAAGTTCCTGCAGGTTTGGCACCTCTCTCTGACGTGAGCTTCACCTCAGCACATCAAGCACCTGAAATACAGGTCACTAACTGGTATCGGAATCTTGCAAGCACCACAGGGCTGGAAGCCTGGGAAAGGAGGAATGTCCTAGCACCGGACTCTGGTACCCAAACAGCAGGAATCACAGAGTACAAAAAATACAGCAGAAAAAGGAAACCTCATTTATCCTATTACTAAAACTATCATCAAGTACAACTATATACACAACCCTAACAATAAGAGAAAGCTTGCAATAGCAAGGAACAACTCCCCAAGAACCACCATGGACAGTAAGAAAGAACTGAAGAGGTCTGGGAACGGCTCTACTCTTTTTACCATTGAACAACAGCATGAGGCAGCACAGTACGCATACACATCCCCAGCAAGTATCTCTGAGGGAAAAATCTCCCACTGAACATGCACACACCTGAAGTGGAATGGACTCGTGGTATCTTTCAAAGAAGATTACCTTCTTAGCAGCAGCATTTTAATGGACTTAAGGGAAAGAAGGTTGCAGGTAGCAAAACCAGAGAACAGGAATACATGGAATCATAGGGTTAGAAGGAACCGCAAGGGTCATCTAGTCTAACCCTCTGCCAAGATGCAAGAAAAAAAATTAAGAATTGTGAGGCACATAGATACTGTGGTAATGGAGCCCATGTAAGTACTTAGAATAGCTAATTAGAGGAGGTTGCAGGAGTTAAAATACAAGATAAGGTCCTAGACCACAGCTTAAGTGGAGTGGGAAGTAAGGCTGGTTCTTACAAATATTATGTATGAAAAAGAGACAAGACTTGGACATAGCCTGGTGCATAGGTGTAGATGCAAGCTAAACTGACGTGCTATGTTTAGACGGATATGAAAGTGTCCACTTAAAGTTTTACCAGTTTAACATTATACTTTTAGTTAAATTGGTTGAACTTTATTGTTTAGACAGCTGGTGTGAATGGGAGAAGAAAGTGTTGTACATTGTGCCAGAGAGAGGGTGAACAGACTGTTTTACAGTTCTGTGCAGATTCTTTTTAGAAAACTAATAGTAGAGATGCACCTCATTTGAAAATCGTTAGGACACAAAGGGCTATAGGACAGGAGCTGAGATCTAAATAGACAATATTCAATAATCCTTTCAGGTAACACTGTTACACTACAGCAACTAAACACCATTTTATTGTGGAAAAAGTGTGGAACTCCCATTTCTAACTGACCAAAAATAGAAAACACTCTAGAAATGATACTTATTTTACAGGCATAATGGAGTACTAGCAGCTATACAACACATAAGGAAAAGAATATATAGGCAAAGGTTGTGAGCATTACAAAAGTCACCACCACTGGAACGGGCATCTACTCTGGATGCAGACGCCCTTGCTAGAAGCCCCAACTGCAACTGAGACCCCACTGTGGCAGGCACGGTACAGACACACACAGAGTAAGAGACAGTCTGTGCACCCAAGAGTTTACAAACGCGAGTTTGTTTCCAGCTCCCACATCACAAATATATTTCATATATTTCAAAAAAAGCCACCAAACCACGATTAGATGAGAAAAAAAGTTACTTACCTGTACAGTAACTGTTGTTCTTTGAGATGTGTTAAAGGATGGGGCCACCCTGATCCCCTTTCAGTTCCTTCAACAGGAATCTTGATGCCATTAGACTCTGAAACAGCAGGGAAGTAGGGTGGTTCATGGAATATATACTAGCACAACACATCCAAAGAACAGTTACTGTACAGGTAAGTAACCTGTTCTCTCTCCTTCCAGCAATTGCACACATATATATTCCACTTCAGGTGATTTCCAAGCAGTACTCCTTAGGTGGCAGGAAATTCAGAGTTTATTTGGTTGGACAAGGAACGAAATACAGATTCCCCAAAGTCTGCATCAGCTCTGGAAGCTACTCCGAGGGCATAATGTCTAGCAAAAGCACTTCAAATGTCCACGTTTTGGATGTTATTCAAAAAGGCCACAGAGACACCTTGAGCTCTGATGGAATGAGCAATTTTCTCTCAAGAGGTGATACATTAGTCAGACTGTAACAAGACTTGATACAGATCAAAATTATCTGTGCATAAACTGCTTGGTCTCTCATTCTTTCTGCATACACAATATAAAAAATCGACAGAGAAATCATTTGCTTCAGATGGATTTTAGTTAAAAATGGAGTGTGGGGTCTCAAAAAACTCTCTTTGTGAAAGACTGCATAAGAAGTCTGAGTTTAAGCCAGAAGTGACCACAAGATCTAATCTGACCTCCTAAATATCACAGGCCACCACCATCACCCACCCACAAACTAAACCCAACAACTGAAATTAGACTAATGCATTACAGCCCACAGGAAACTAAACAATTCTCTGCCACAGGCAGAGAATAGGAGGGCCCGAGGTGCATCAGTGCTCGAGGCCCGCATAATGGCAGGGAAATGATTAACATATCTGACATAGATCCAGATAATCCTGGCAAATGACCCATATACATATGCTCCAAAGGCAGGCAAAAAAACTCAAAGTCTCGGGGAAAATTCCTTCCCAACCCTACATACAGCGATGAGTTAGACCATGAGCATGTGAGCAAGAACCAGCCAACCAAGCACCTGAGAGCAAGAACGCTTGGCGCGACTTCGGAGGTTGACCCTCCCCACCCACTATCCTATCTCCAGCTGTGGCCATCCCTGACGCTCCAGAGAAAGCACGAAAAAACCCCTCCCAGAATGCAGGAGTGAGAGGAGGGGATTCCTTCCTGATGCTGCCAGTGAAGCATGAGCTTTAGGGACATAAACCGGAAGTGAGCCCCACAGCATCACAAACAACCCTATCATCCAACCACACTCAAACTGGTCCACCTGTCTCTTACAACTGATTAAGTTGTTTGCCCCCACAACTCCTATTGGGAGGCTGTTCCAGAAGAACATCCCTCTGATGGTTAGAAGCTGTCATCTAATTTCCAGCCTGAATCTGTCATGGTCACCATAAGAGCTTGTAGCTCTCCTGCTCTCTTTTCTGATGTTATTGCTACCATCTTAGCAGACAGTGAAATAGAAGAAAGATCAACCATTCAAATGGGTGACTCATGAATCTTGTCAAAACTAGGTTTGGTACTAGTAGGAAGGGATGACTTCACAAATAGGGAAGTTAATCCTCATTAAACCCCTTAAATATCTCCCAACCATGAGATATAAGAAAAATCAATAATCTTTTAACAGGATTAGGCTCATTTCAAGGGGTATTAAGCATAATGATGGGGAAAAAATGGAAACAAAATACATTTTCCATTCTTCTCCTTAATATCTTCACTAATAGGAAACAAGCAAATAGCAACAAACACAAGGAAAATGAGACTCAGGAGCGAAATTAAAAATAATTCTGAACCTTTATTTTACCACTGACAGTGGCACCCTCACCCCAATTAGGCATCTGAAGATGTCTAATGGTTCAGTTTATAGGTAGTGAGTGAGGGGAGTGATCATAAGAAAGATCCTTTTGCAAAAATCTTTCACTTAAGGAGATGTGCTCTCTGTTCAGGAAATAGCAATGTTGTGAAAAAAGCCTCATTATCCTCAAGATACCATTTTACCTAATGCTTCACAATCCTCTAAGATACATCTCATCCACTCTGACACACGTTTTCCATAACTTTCTCTTTCCTTTTCAAATGGAAGGAAACGCAGTGGTCTTCTAGCTTTGTCATGTTTCAAGTGCTCTTTTATGCAGGTGTCTTGGACTTACACACAACAAGAAATTCACTCTTGAGACTTGTCAATGGAAGTGTCTAACTTTGGGAATAAACTCTGATGCTGTTTTAAAGACCATTTTATCATCATGAAACACACTGTGAGGCTCTTCCACAGCAGGGCCATAAGTTCTGAAAATCATCTAGCAGATATCATTGTGACGAAGAAACAGGTTTCAATAGAGTGAAAATAAGAATATTACCAGACGCTTCTTCCAGAAGCTTTTGTTTTTGGGAGGGTTTTTTGTCTCTTTGTTTTGTCTAAGATCAGTGGTAGAGTGTGTTCCAGTAACTGGCATATGGTTGGGATAGAGAGAGTCCATTTTTGAAGAGACAAGCATTTGAATCACTTCCTCCAAGCACACAACCTGGGCTAGAATTTTCCTCTCAACTGCCAAGCAATTAGATTTAGAGAACTGACATTAGGTTGTAATACTTGATCCTAAGACACAAAGTTTGGTCTCTTTAGGAGAGAAACAACAGATCCTACTCCCTGAAAAAATGTAGCTATGGTTTGGTGTTTTGCCAGTTTGTAAAAAGATCTGCTAATAGCAAGTCCAGAAGATTTAGCAACACCTCACTATGAAGAAAACATTCTTTTTTGACATGGACATGGTGACCAACAAGATATTCCATATGTATTCTCTGCCCCAACATGTCCATTGTGTTTATTCTTATTTTTCCCAGATAGGCTCGGGTATTCCCCACCATTAGTTTGAGCCTCCTGGAGCACGAGAGGAAATGATTGTACTGGGAACCTGCACTCCACAAGCAAGGTTCAAGGTGGTGCACGTTCAGGTGCATAACATCAACTGCTGTACACTTTTGGTATGCCCATTTCAAAGATGGTATTACAATGCATGAAACCCAGGAGAAGCTGAAAAAAGTATAATCATGACAATCCTATTTTTGGATAGCTGGTCAATCCTTGTTTGAATTTTGTCACACCTTTCAACTCTCAGCAAAGTTCCTGTCAATGAGATATTATTTCTACTTCCAGGTGAGAGTTACATGATGGGCATAGTGAACACTATACAAGTTCAAAATTTATACTTAGATTTTTGAGCTCTTTTTATATTACTTCTCAGCTTCCTAGAATAATAATGCTCAGATAAGAATGAAGGCATAAATATAGGTTGTCATGGTTACCAGGCAAGCTGCACAGTTGTCCCTTCTTGGGCTATCGCCAAGTGCATCAACCAGGTGTCAGGCCTCAGACCTTTAGCTCTCCTTGGGAGGAATTCTGCAAATTCATCCCCTCTTACTGCAGGACCTGAGTTCAGCCCCCCGAATATCAACTCTGGCTACCTCAGCAGGGCTAACAGCATTTGGACCTGTTTTTTCTCCAAGCCAAGATATAAAAAAACAAAACCAGAGTTGTACACAATTTCCTTCCCTGAGCTTAAACCTATTTATAGCTCTGGTGGGTCTGTCTTATTCCTCATTTCTGACTTAGGAGAAAGAGCCTGAACTGCTTGCAGCCTTATCACTTTGTCTCTGATTGAGGGCTTGTCTTCACTACCAGGGTAAATCAACCTAAATTGCCCTAATCCAGCTACATTATTCACGTAGTTGGCATCATCATACCTTAGGTCGACTTACCCTGCTGTGTACGCTGCATTGCACCGACGGGAGACGCTCTCCGGTCGACTTACCTTACTCTTCTGAGGGAGCTGGAGTACCGGAGTCGATCAGAGAATGCTCTGCCATTGATTTAGCGGGTCTTCACTAGATCCACTAAATCGACACCCACTGCATCGATTGCAGCAGTGTCCGTCTCCCCAGTTGCAAAGACAACCCGAGTCTTCTGAGCTTGCCAGTTACTTCACTGACACACCCAAGGCCACCTCTCCCAACTCACTCAAAACCCCCTCCTTTTCTAGGTTCTTTTAGATTTTAGAACTCCTTTGATCCCAAGCTTAGGCTTGGAAAGAGTAAAGCCTCCTAATCTGGATGGATCCAGAACTTCTCCCTCCCCCCACAAACGGATGGCCCAGCTATTACCACCTTTGGAGCGGAGTACCTGAGGCTGACTAACCTGAACAGTTACTGACTTTAAATGGGTCATTGGTTTCCTTTTCCTTCTCGGTTCTGTAACCCTTTATAGCCTCCTCTGACTTTATGTATTCAAACAACTGAACAGAGAAACAGTCATACATATTTATAAAAAAATAATACAGGCATTTTTCCAATTGGCAACATAGGTGTCCTACACTACCACCATGGGGCAGGAGTGAGGAAAGGAAGACAGTGACATTTCAAATAGGCAAGCTTCAGTTGTTAATGGTCTTGATAGGGTTATGTACGTAAAACTCAGCCTAATCTACTGAAATTACAAGATCTCCAGAGCACATTACAGCACGAATTGAGGCTGTCTCCATCCTGAAGTTTGTCATTTTTGTGAACACACTTGGATTGTTTCAGATCTAAAACTGCTCAGCCTCTACTTCTTTTATTCAATGGAAGAAAATGAAACAGAATACTTGACACAGGAGAAGGAAGTGGAAGATGTGGCCTCATAAACCAAACTGGATGATCAGGGTGAGATTTTGAGAAGAGAAGCTGCACAAGTATCTGATAACTGTTTTCTTCTGTAGCTTTGGTTCCAGTATTTATTGCACTTATAAAGTTGCACCTCTCTGGGTACACAACTGTTGTAGCTAGAACAAAAGGACAGCTACAATGTCAACTGAGGGTTTGAACTCTCTTTTGCCTGCCCTATAAGGAAGTGTTAAACAGCATTTTTGGATTTGTTGGACTTGTACACTACTACCTTCACCAACACAATTGTATTCCTGTGAACTTGGAGGAACAAAAGATCTGCACAAAGTGTGTGTCTGAATTCCAGAGCACAGCCACCAGTGACAGAGTCACAGAACTGGCAGGCATGCCTTGAACAATAGGGCACATATCACATCACAAAAGTACCCTCCATTAAAGAGGAAGCCATGAAACTCATTGTTTGTGGGGTCAATGGTCTTCAAGACATCACACTAGTTCATGGGTGCTCTAGCCACTGGCAGCTGTTGTAGAGTCTCCGAGTGCAACTGCACCCGCGGAAATCAGGCCCAGATGTGCACAACTCACATGGCTGAGAGCACAGCTGGCACCAAGGTCCCACTCTGCCTGCCAAACTCATGACAGCTCCTCTCAACATCATGGACCAACAGAGAGCCAGGAACCAACAAGGAGGAGCAATGCAAGCTGGCTCTCCTTGTCTGACCTGGAACAGAGCTACTGAGTGGCGGCAGGGAGAGGAAGATGGGGGTGGGAGCCTGTTACACTGCCCCTGAGTCAGGGGTACCTAGTCCTTCTGCTCCTGCCCATTCTGTGCTCCAATGCCAACTTTCTCCTGGGGATCCCAGGGGAAGAGGCAAGAAAGGCTAGATGTGGGGCACAGAGAGGAAGACCATAAAATCCATTCCCCCCAAGGAAGCCTCCAAACAACAGGGAGAAGTAAGGAGCAAGGGGATCAGGGAAGCATGGCAGGGACCCATAGGAGTGGATAAGGGGGGTCCCTCAAGAACTGAAGTTCCTGGGAGCAGGTGGGTGTAGGGGTTCATATGGGGAAGGTAGGGGTTCATATGGGGAAGGTAGGGGCTGCTGCTTTTCTGAGTTTCTGTTATAATCGTAATTAAACCTTTTAACGCAGAACTGCATACATGTGCTGTACAAGAGTTTTGCATAATCAGTCTCTTGTACAGTAGCACATGTATACAATTATAGCAGCACAGCAGGAGTAAGTCCAGTGTAAGGAGACTTGATTATGATTACTGTTTATTATGTCTCTACCTGTCTACACAGTAAAGATTTACTGCACCAATGATACTGCCAAGAATGACCTTGAGCAGATCACTGCAGACTACGTGGCTCTGGGAAGAAGGATAAAGGAGTTTGAGGCGCAAGTGGTGTTCTCGTCCATCCTCCCCGTGCAAGGAAAAGGCCTGGGTAGAGACTGTTGAATCGTGGAAGTCAACGAATGGCTATGCAGGTGGAGTCGGAAAGAAGGCTTTGGATTCCTTGACCATGGGATGGTGTTCCAAGGAGGAGGAATGCTAGGCAGAGACAGGCTCCACCTAACGAAGAGAGGGAAGAGCATCTTCGCAAGCAGGCTGGCTAACCTAGTGAGGAGGCCTTTAAACTAGGTTCACTGGGGGAAGGAAACCAAAGCCCTGAGGTAAGTGGAGAAGTGGGATACCGGGAGGAAGCACAAGCAGGAGTGCGTGAGAGAGGAGGGCTCCTGCCTCATACTGAGAAAGCAGGACAATCAGCGAGTTATCTCAAGTGCCTATACACAAATGCACGAAGCCTGGGAAACAAGCAGGGAGAACTGGAAGTCCTGGCAAAGTCAAGGAATTATGATGTGATTGGAATAACAGAGACTTGGCGGGATAACTCACATGACTGGAGTACTGTCATGGATGGATATAAGCTGTTTAGGAAGGACAGGCAGGGCAGAAAAGGTGGGGGAGTTGCACTGTATGTAAGAGAGCAGTATGACTGCTCAGAGCTCAAGTATGAAACTGCAGAAAAACCTGAGAGTCTCTGGATTAAGTTTAGAAGTGTGAGCAACAAGGGTGATGTTGTGGTGGGAGTCTACTATAGACCACCGGATCAGGGGATGAGGTGGACGAGGCTTTCTTCCGGCAACTCGCAGAAGTTACTAGATCGCATGCCCTGGTTCTCATGGGAGACTTCAATCACCCTGATATCTGCCGGGAGAGCAATACAGCGGTGAACTACAGGCCAGTCAGCCTCACCTCAGTCCCTGGAAAAATCACGGAGCAGGTCCTCAAGGAATCAATTCTGAAGCACTTAGAGGAGAGGAAAATGATCAGGAACAGTCAGCATGAATTCACCAAGGGCAAGTCATGCCTGACTAATCTAATTGCCTTCTATGACGAGATAACTGGCTCTGTGGATGAAGGGAAAGCAGTGGATGTGTTGTTCCTTACCTTTAGCAAAGCTTTTGACACTGTCTCCCACAGTATTCTTGCCAGCAAGTTAAAGAAGTATGGGCTGGATGAATGCACTGTAAGGTGGACAGAAAGCTGGCTAGATTGTCGGGCTCATCGGGTCGTGATCAATGGCTCCATGTCTAATTGCCAGCCGGTATCAAGTGGAGTGCCCCAAGGGTTGGTCCTTGGGCCAGTTTTGTTCAATATCTTCATTAATGATCTGGAGGATGGCATGGATTGCACCCTCAGCAAGTTTGCAGATGACACTAAACTGGGAGGAGAGGTAGATACGCTGGAGGGTAGGGATAGGATACAGAAGGACCTAGACAAATTGGAGGATTGGGCCAAAAGAAATCTGATGAGGTTCAACAAGGACAAGTGCAGAGTCCTGCACTTAGGACGGAAGAATCCAATGCACCGCTACAGACTAGGGACCGAATGGCTAGGCAGCAGTTCTGCAGAAAAGAGCCTACGGGTTACAGTGGACGAGAAGCTGGATATGAGTCAACAGTGTGCCCTTGTTGCCAAGAAGGCCAATGGCATTTTGGGATGTATAAGTAGGGGCACTGCCAGCAGATCGAGGGACGTGACCGTTCCCCTCTATTCGACATTGGTGAGGCCTCATCTGGAGTACTGTGTCCAGTTTTGGGCCCCACACTAAAAGAAGGATGTGGAAAAATTGGAAAGAGTCCAGCAGAGGGAACAAAAATGATTAGGGGACTGGAACACATGACTTATGAGGAGAGGCTGAGGGAACTGGGATTGTTTAGTCTGCGGAAGAGAAGAATGAGGGGGGGATTTGATAGCTTCTTTCAACTACCTGAAAGGGGGTTCCAAAGAGAATGGATCTAGACTGCTCTCAGTGGTAGCAGATGACAGAACAAGGAGTAATGGTCTCAAGTTGCCGTGGGGTAGGTTTAGGTTGGATATTAGGAAAAACTTTTTCACTAGGAGGGTGGTGAAACACTGGAATGCGTTACCTAGGGAGATGGTAGAATCTCCTTCCTTAGAAGTTTTTAAGGTCAGGCTTGACAAAGCCCTGGCTGGGATGATTTAATTGGGGATCGGGCCTGCTTTGAGCAGGGGGTTGGACTAGATGACCTCCTGAGGTCCCTTCCAACCCTGATATTCTGTGATTTCATAGCCGCTTTAAGTGTTCATCAGCTAATGCAAAATTACAGTTTAATACCAGGTAGAAATACCCTGGAGCTACCAGACTGGGCCCTCTCTGTCTCCTCACACCCCATCCCTGTGCAGAAGGCAGCAATTTCACAGGCTTGGATCCTCTCTGACACACCCCATCCCCTGCCTATTTATTCTTCATTATGAAAACAGGCCTACACTCCACCATCTAGATGTCATTATAATCAACTGGCATTTAAAAAATTCCTGGAATTACTTGATATATGTCTCTTAAATAAAAGGAGATGAAAAAACCTTTGCTCATGAAACCTGAATCATCTTTATTACTAAATAAAATTGGGACATATAGTGAGGAAGGTATATTGGCTTCAAAGTCAGTTGTATCATCTATGCCAGATTAGCAGTTACTAGGTACTAGTGTTCATACATAGACTTCAAAAGAACTGAGAGTATAAATGACAGACCCTTAGACGAGAGGATTAGAATACAGTCTCACTGACAGTTAGAACCTCAAGCAACGGGATGTTGGGGAAAAGACAGAGCCCATAATAGAAAGACAGACACAGAATGCTTGAACTATCATCTCCAATTTACTAAGACTAGAACTACAAAGGTTTAACCTACCTACCTTGGGTGTTGCCTACCCTTTACACTAGATATGATATTATTCCATTTGCCTTGGATTTAATTCAATTTACTAATAAAATACAATTTACTAATAAACTTCAAAACTTCGTAATCTGAGTGGCACTGTGATCCTATGTGCCAGGCCACAATACATGATCAGGGAGCCAGGCTCAGCCTCGTGGGACAGAAGCCACTGCTGCAGCGTAAATTCTCTCTCAAGCATCCTCCCCTTCCCACCAGCCTGGGATTATGGTTGCAGTAATGAGGCAAAGGGTGCTGCTGAAAGTGGTTGGTGCCCTTGGGCAATACATGTAGGAATAGGCAGTGACTGAACTGGGAGCCTGCATCATCCCCTGATGCTATAAAGTCCCTGTTCAGGGACTTTTCTACTTTTCTGTTCATTAGGACTTCTGAGGAAGAATGCCACTAACAATATCTTTAATCAGTGAACCCATCTTAGCATCACCCTTACAAAAAATTAATATGGAATCCTTAATCTCCTGAATTTAAATATTAAAGATCAGTTGTTTAATCTTTTGCCCTTGTCTTGGAATCCTTTTCTAGATCAAGTGAAGAACAGAGTAAGAATTCCTGCTTATCTTCAAAGGAGAGGTATCTCCTGGGGTCTTTAAATTTGCATTTGCTTGTACAGGTTACATAGGCTGGACACCAATGATACTTGGTTACTTTCCTTTTCGTGGCTTCACATCCATCTCGAGGAAAGACCCTTCCCATATGCAATGGTCAGTGTTCCTAATCAGACTTTAATATTTCACCCTCCACAAGACGCAGGACAAGGGAGACTTTATGTAGAGGTTTCTCTAATGGAAACATTTTTATTCAATCTTAAAATACTGACAGTGTCTCATTAATGAAAAAATTACTTAAACAAGTTTAGCATTATTAAATCCAATTTACTTTTTATTTATATTTGCTTTCATTGTCAAAGTTGAGAGAATTTTTTTAAAAATAACTGTCCTTTTCATTTGACTAGTCATTTCTGACTCTGTATATGGGCCCTACTAAATTCATGGTCCATTTTGGTCAATTTCACGGTCATAGAATTTTTAAAATTGTGAATTTCATGATTTCAGCTATTTAAATCTGAAATTTCACGTGTTGTAATTGTAAGGGTCCTGACCCAGAAAGGAGTTGGGGGGGAGGTAGCAAATTGTAGGGGGTGTTGCAGTACTACTACCCTTACTTCTGCGCTGCTGATGGTGACAGCGCTGCCTTCAGAGCTGGGCAGCTGGAGAGCGGTGGCTGCTGGCCAGGAGCCCAGTTCTGAAGGCAGAGCCACCATCAGCAGCAGTGCAGAAGTCAGGATGGCATGGTATGATATTGCCACCTTTACTTCTGCACTGCTGCCTGCAGAGCTGGGCCCTCATTAAACAGCTGCCACTCTCCGGCCATCCAGCTCCCAGCAGTGCAGGAGTAAGGGTGGCATGGTATGGTATCGTCACCATTACTTCTGCACTGCTGCTGGCGGGGCACTACCTTCAGAGCTGGCCACCCGGCCAACAGCCACCGCTCTCCAGCCGCCCAGCCAGAGAGAAAGAGTGGCAATACCGCAACCCCCTAAAATAACCCGCAACTCCCTGCAACTCCTTTCTGGGTCAGGACCCCCAATTTGAGAAATGTTGGTCATCCTGGTGAAATCTGTATAGTATAGGGTAAAAACACACAAAAGGCCAAATTTCACAGTCCGTGATGTGTTTTTCGTGGCCATGAATTTGGTAGGGCCCTGCTCATTTGTTTCAGAAGTTACAAGGTGTGTAGCAAACGAGACAGTTGAATGTTACCCTGGAGAAGTGGATTCTACGCCTCTGCAATAGAATTCCCATATGATGTTGGGTAAGTCATTTACACCCAACTTTTCACAGGTGGTCACTAGTTGTGTGTTCCCTCTGGCATCTGATTTGCAAATGAGCTGAACACTCACATATGAAGTGCTATATAATGCTAAGTATTCTGAGAATTCTAGTCTTGGGCATCTCAAAATGGAAATCCAAAAAATGGTGCATATTTTTATCTTAATGTATCCTTGCCTCAGTTCCCCATCAGTAAAATGTGGATACTACCCTCTCTTCACAGGTGTATTGTTAAAATAAATAAATGTTTTTAAGCAATCAGATAGTATAGCAATGAAAATCATGGAAAAGCCCATAAGAAAATTAACTGTTCTGTATCCAGACAAGGGTTTGAACAGTTTGTAGGAAAAAAGGCATATACCACTTTTTAATAATGAGAACAAAATACTGAATTTCTACTCACTAAGCAAGCACCGTCCATCCTATGTACAGACTGAAGCAGGGGCCCTAAGCAAAAAATAGTATTTAATTACAGGATCACATACTATCATTATGCATAAGCACATGGAGCCAAATTAAGGCCAATCTTTATGTTCTTTTTACATAGCTTTTTGGTATATTAAATAATGCAAGGTAGAATCCTTCTGCTATACATCATGATATAGTCTCCTCCCCCTCCCGCCCCTCCACAAAGAAAATAACCACAAAATTTGGCACTAGCATTTCTTTTCACCCCAGAAAGGATTAGCAAAGATGTTACATGAAGAAACTGAGGTACAATTCTATACGGCTCAAGCCAGTACAGTAGTCCCCCAGTTTTGTGAACACAAAATTAACCCACAAAAAATTAAGTTTTTCGTGATTAGATTAAAAATTTCAAGGCCAGAAAGGAATATTATGGCCATCTATGATGACCTCCTGTATAATGTAAAGCTGATCACCATAACCCTAAGACATTCCCATGGCAACTATGAAGAATTTCCTGGCACACAGTGAAAAATAGGTCTGATGCACCTTTATTTGCATAAGCTGGCTAGTGACAGGTTCAACTATTAGAAAGCAGTTAGAAATTAGAATGGTTGGATTCTGCCTTCAGTGTGACAAAGGAGTACTGAAAAAGGAAGTGGAGACCTGCATAGCATACAGCAAATACAAAATCTAAGTGAGGTAAGAAGCATCCTGCAGAATACTTAGTTTGAACAACTGTTTGAATGTCCAGGTTAGCAACGGTACAAGCCTAGACATGTATGCTGAAGCATAGAAAAATGTCATTTTTATCATTAGTTTTAAGTTAAAAACATAAGAATGGCCATATTGGGTCAGACTATCTCACCCAGTATCCTGTCTTCCAATAGATGGTGATCCCTTGGTTCTTGTGTTATGTGAAGGAGTAAACAACACTTCCTTATTCACTTTCTCCACACCATTCAAGATTTTATACACCTCTATCATATCTGCCAGAATTGCCTTTGGAGCCTTTTTAAAAAGTCAGCATTACATTAACTATCCTCCAGTCATCTGGTACAGAGGCTGATGAAAGTGATGGATTACATACCAGTTAGTAGTTCTGCAACTTCATATATGAATTCCTTCAGAATTCTTGGGTGAATATCATTTGGTCCTAGTAACTTATTACTGCTTGATTTAACTATTTGTTTTTTTATCTTTCAGATGAAATATATATAGTAGGTTCATTCTCAGGAGTGAGTTACAACCTCACTAATTACACTTTTACTGGATCATATATAGCTTTCTCCCACTGTCGAGCAACTATAATTGAACATGGTGGAAATTCTATGTTTCATCATTTTTCCATTTTAAAAATATAGAAAATTACAAAATATTTTAAAAGTTGAGATTTTACAGCAAGCCATTCAAATGTCATGATGTTAGAAACTTAAGGTTGACAGTGCAACCTTACATATATCTCCTTATGCACAATCAAGATATATGGTATGATAACTTGAAGACTTTTTTGTATAGGACCCCTGCCTCATCAGTACAGAAGTTTAATAATGCTCAGTGAACAAGACTGCTGTTCAGTATTTTTCTCCATGCTCTGTGAACCACCATATACATCATTTACCATTCCAACACTGGATCAAATAGAGTTTGGGGGGTTGCTTGTTTTAACTCTTTCATTAGAGATTTCTGTATGGAACCTCACCTGAATTTTTCTGATATCCTGGTGAGAGTGGGAATTTGCATTATCCCCATTTCACTTATATAAAGCTAAGGCACAGAGAAACAGTCTGCAGATTAGGCAAAAACAGAACACTGAGCTTCTTTGGGGTGATCCATAACACCATTCATCCTATTTCAAGAGACCTATTACATTCATTATATACACCATATGGTTTTTACAATGATTGAAGAGAGGCTGTTACAGCTACCAGCTTCACTGAACATACAACTGCATTAAGTGAGGCCACAGATCAATTCACTACGCAGGCTTGCCTCATTCCCTGTCAAACAATCTGACTGAAACGGATTGTCCTATGGTTATAAAACAAAGTATGTGGATATAAAGTAAAAAACATAATACTCAAGAAAAAGGGGGCAGAGTCAAAGCTACAGACAGCTTTCATTTTCTGAAGAGTGCTTCACAGTGAAACCTTACCATTCTTTTAATGTAGGTTTATCTTGTATGAAACTGCATATACATGCTTTGCTTCTTTGTCATGGTCTGTAAATAAATCACACTTGTTCTGGATTATCCAATGAAGTATTGTTTATAAATCAAGACGATAAAAAGCCTAAACCAGCTTGCCCTCACAATACAATACATTCAAGCCAGAAAGGCACGGGAGAGAATATAATCTGAATTTCACTCTGTCCTGAAAAGTAATTGTGACATCAGGAAAAGGAAATCCTACCACCTAGGCTTGAGAAAGTCTACTTGCCCAAGACAAACAGGAAAAGTTAACTTGCAAAAGCAAGCAGGAATTTGGAGTAGGTGAAGAGACTGCAGGGAAGGGAGAGCCAGCGAACAGAAGGGGCATATGATTTTAAGAGTGTAGGTAAGCAATTTAGATATTAAAATAATGCTGAACATTAAGTGGTTTGATATATACTGAACAACATTCATATATGACAGTGAGCTTAGACCAGTAATACTTAAGACTGAGGTTCAAGAGCCGCAAGCAGCTCTTTAATGCATCTCCCCCAGTACTTTGCGGCACATAATATTCAAACACTGCGATTTAATTAACCAATCTAAAATATTAACTAATCAGGATGCTTTTCCTATGTTATCAGCCAATTGTAGAATACTTGGTCAGTCATTTTGCTGTGAGAATAACTATATATAAAGAAAGAGTAAATGAAACAATGAATTCACACTACTATGGCTCCTTTAGGTAATGCTGATTGCTAATCTGGCTCCTGAAGCACTGAGGTCTTGAGCATCACTAGATTAGACCAACATGCAAAATACTCATTACTGCAAGGACCATATAGGAAAATATTTTTAGAATTAGTTTTTTATGCCATGTAAGAATTATCCCGCACCATAGAGATATTCTATTTTCATACCTTTAAAAGAAAACTTCCAAAGACAAGAAAGGGTGGAATAATTTAAATGAGCACTCTGCACTGGCCTAACTCAGCTTCCATTAGCCACTGAAGTCAATGGTAAAACTTCCAAATATGGGAAGATTTTCAAAATGCAATTCACTTCTGAAAAGTGCTTCAGTAGAAATGGCAGTGGGATTCCAGATCTAGTCTCTAACTTCGAGATTCACTAATTCATCAAGAGCTTTTTTTAAAAACTTTTTTTCTCATAACTGCCAGTTCCACAAATAGTCCGCTATAAACTGGGATCTTTCTAGATCAGGCATCACTAGAAATAAAGATTACAGAGCCCAATATCTCTATAAACATCCAAGAACACAATTTGGTCCTGCAATGGCAAAATAATTAATAATTCCAATGATGTGCAATCCAGAAAAATCCAACTGAATTAAAATGTATTAAATATGACAGTACATAGGAGTATCAGATCTGTTGATTAACAAATACCATATTCAGTTCCATTTCTGATCATAATCAAATTAAGCAGGGGGAAGCGAATGTTTATCTCTGAAAATATTTCTACTTTCACTCCTCTATGTCAGGTTTCAGCGTAACAGCCGTGTCAGTCTGTATTCGCAAAAAGAAAAGGAATACTTGTGGCACCTTAGAGACTAACCAATTTATTTGAGCATAAGCTTTCGTGAGCTACAGCTCACGAAAGCTTATGCTCAAATAAATTGGTTAGTCTCTAAGGTGCCACAAGTACTCCTTTCCTTTCTCTATGTCAGACTTTAAGCAACCTTTTAAATGTTTTTCTTGAATATATATTGAAAAATCACAATCACAAAAATCATAATTATGCATCTTGCTTGTATGAAGTCTCCCTTAGAATTAATCAGAGGCAGGACAGTTGTAAAAAACCAATGTTTTATATAATATTTTTGGACTTCAAGATATAGATACATTTCTAACTGCTTATAGATTATTAAAATTATTTACTCAGCAGTAGAATTGTCAAAGGAAAATTTATTATACAACGTAACAAACTGAAGACTTAAGTATAAGAAAAATCTTTTAGTTTGTAATCAGTACTCCAGTAACTGGAGCTGATTTCACATCGCATTAGGGGAGCATTGCGAGCATGAAGCAGCAATGATGCCATTGCAAGTGACCACAGGTGGCTCATCCCAGGGACAGGAAATCCACTCACAGCATAGTAGGTCCTACTACCACAACCATCCCTAGAGTTTGCCTAAGGGGCATGGCCAGGATTTGCTTTTGCCCTGGTGTTCAAAATCGACTATAACAGCTCTTTGGCTATTGGCAAATGGTGCAATCTAGAGCAAGCGTTCTCAAACCGAGGGTCGGGACCTCTCAGGGGGTTGCAAGGTTATTACATGGGGGGGGTCGCAAGTTGTCAGCCTCCACCCCAAACCCCACTTTGCCTCCTGCATTTATAATGGTGTTAAAGTGTTCTTAATTTATAAGGGATCGCACTCAGAGGCTTGCTATGTGAAAGGGGTCAGGAGTACAAGTTTGAGAACCACTGATCTAGAGAAATCCTTAGGAACTAATTTAGAAATGGAGACAGAACAAGCAGCAAAACAGCACACACAGAGAATGAGAAAAACACAAAGTGGTTGAAGGCTCCCTCTTGCCTCCAAGTCAAGTGGTTGACTACAGGCAGGCAGCCCATCTGAATGAGAGTTTCTAAACCGGCACAAAACTCTTAAACCAAACCAGCTGCTCTGCCTTCTTATATTTGGTCTGATAGAAAGGAAATGCCCTGCAGGAAAGGACAACACAAGATATCAAAGAGCCTGGTTTTTCCACTTCATTCTTTTAAGCTTAAGTGTTATGCTGACAGCAAATTAGAATAGTGATGATGGTCCTAAAAGCTCTCTTGTTCAAAATCCGTTCTATAAATTGTGTGCTGTAGCTCCAGTATGGAACTATGTTTAAAAAAGGAATTTATCTTGAGCCAAAATAAAGTGTTATAGTTATTTTTTGCAAGCCTTTACTAACAAGTTTATACTTTGAGGCTAATGTTGCATGGATATTAATATTCACCTCAAAGAAATCTCTGAACCAAATTTAAAAACAATTTTTTTATTTTCATGAATATTTAGTCTTTAAAAACAAAACCATTTGCAACAGCAACTGTAATAATAAAAATCTAGTGTAGAAACTATACTATGTTAATTTAAATATAAATTATTTTAAGTCCTCTCGCTGTTTAAAAATGTATTCCATATGCACATTTTTGTAGAACAGAGAGCTTTCTATTATGATTTGAGACGGTGAACACTTTGTTTTATTTGTCTTAATTCTCTCCTCCATTTTTAAGAAAACTGTGAGTACAATGTAGTTTGTATACAACTCCTAAATAAGTACATCAGAACAATTTATAATTAAGTTAGTGTTTAGTGTTGAGTAATAAAAAAGAGGCTTTAAAGTAAAATTTAACATTTAGTAGAAAGAACAACAAATATTTTCTCCAGAGGGAAGTACACTACATAAACTCTCTCCTTCTCCCACCCACCTGTCAGTAAAAGGAACCCCTTTCCCTTCTCTAAGCCCACTTCCCACACGCTAACAGACTCCTCCCTGTAAACAGATGACCTCATGCAACTAGGCTACCTCCCTGCATGAAGTAGCTCTGTCTGGGCTTTCCGCCAGTTTTTCCGTGCCCCCAGTATGACTGGGAAACGTACCTTACTTCACCCTGTTGGTTCCCAGTTCAAACACGAGATGAGCGTCTGACAGCAAGCAGAAAAGGCAATGTAGAGAGTAACATGAGATTCAGCACGGGGGAAAACAGGATCAATCTATACTTGCCCAAGGCAAGAATCCTGTGTCAACCCACCTCCCACTAGCAAGACACCATTCCTCCTCATGCTACAAAATAATATGCTAAATTAAAGAAGTCCGTGAAAAGTACAGGCATACATTTTGAAGTCTGTATGAATTCAGTGGGCGCTATATTATCCACTTCTGGTCCAGTTTAGGAAGTTAGCTCTCTCTTTCCTTTTGCATAAAGTCTGAGCTTCTAAAAATTCCACCCTTACCTACACTTTACTTTCTACATCTCTCACAGAATGCTCACTTTTTTATCAGCTACCTTTTCCTCTTTCTAATCTCTCATTAAAATTAATTTATTCTATGACATTAACATTAAGTCAGCAGTATAGAGTAAAAGATCACACCACTTTAAGCTTGGACCTTGCTGTATATATCACCATAAATAGATGAGAAACAAAACGATCAGAGTAGAGGCTTGAAGGAAAGAGTTGTACACTCACAGCACTGAACCAATGTCCAATATTCAAATTAACATGTGATACTCCAGCAGGAGAAGCTATATAAGCAAATCAAGGACAGAATTTGCATTGGAACAAGTAAATCATAGCATTCCTCAACACAGGGGCTGTCACTGCCTTCCACCTACATTTCCTTCCTTCCCCCTCCTTGTTTTAGGGAATTACAACTACCTCCCTTTTCTAAATGGGATCATGGGTCCTGAAATTTGTGGGAAAGAGAATTTCTTGTTGTAACATAGGGTCTTCATATGGGAGAGCTTGAGAACCACGGATCTAAATCCTCCTTCCCACATTTAACACACATCCTGCCTCCCCCTTCTCTTCAACTAATTGTTACACCCACTTTTTACTTCCAGTTTTATTTAGACTGTAAATTCTTCATGACAGGAACCTTGAGTACCCAAGCTTGTCCAGCATCTTTTCATAATAGGATCCTCAATCCTGACTGCAATCTCCAGGCACTATCATAATACAAATAAAAGAGATGTAGGATTGAATCTATGAGATCAGCGTTTTGGAGACAGTGACTTCTAATACAAGAAACAGAAAATAATTTTGTACATAAATTACCTAAAATCTTGTAATCTAATAATCCTTAATTTGCTATTTTGTATATACTATATAATATTTAATTTAGATTAAGCAAAGGCATTGGGGTTTTTTTTAAATTAATCTAATGTTTAAGAGATGACCTCTGAAAGTACTGTTGCTGACCCTACACAATCACACAAATTTGCTCTTCTAGTCCAAAGATCTCCTCAAAGGTCACTTCTTTCATGTTAGCCTTCCAGCAATAACCTCCACACATAAATTCATTGTAGACAATATGTTCAAGTTGACTACACAGAGAACAAAAAGGAGAAATTTACCAGATGCATATGTTACTATATGTTTACTCCGTGATCATTCACTATTGCAACTCAGCCTCTCCATACCTCTCTCCTTGTTTATCACATGCTTTAATTCTAAACTGCTCAAGGCAGGGACCTTTCACTTATTATTTAAAAGCACCATGTACCTTGATTGCGCTATGCCAGTAATAAATCTAATCTTCTGGAGAACACATCTTTGTTTCTTAATAAGGTTCCACGAATATTCTGCTTGAAAATATTCACTGTTTTTTAGTTTGAAACAAATTTTATTCTAATCTAAACAAAATGCATCTGCCCAACTTTGTCAGTAGCTATTGTTTGAATCTATCTTACATGGACATCATTTCTCTGCCTTTGTTTTCACTACAGTGCCATTTATTTTATTTTAACATAACCTCAGACTGACAACATCTAAAACACTTCATGTAGGTTTGTGATAAAAATTTGAGTTTGAAGACAATTATCAAGAGTAAGCTGCAGGTGGGTTTTTGCAGTGTTCATCCACAGGAATTCATCAAGGTCCAGAATTTTTAGTGTGTTAGGAGCAGCTAGATTTGTTCTCTATTTTTATTGTAACAGTTAGGAGCCTGGGGTCAAAAATCAGCAGGCTCCAACTTTTCCCTTTTCCTTTGCAAAGAACTTTCTCAGGCTCATCCCCACACCCTATCCCCATCCCCACTCAGAACCCTAGGCCTATTACTACTGTTTATTAAAACAGTGCCCAAGATCCAATCTAGAATGGAGTCCCATTGTGCTGGGCACTGCACAAGCAGGAGTACCCAGTCCCTGCTCCAAAGAGCCTACAGTCTGAACAACCAGGGTTGTAGCACACCAGCAGCGCGAACAAAGCAAGGGTACAACTAATGGCACATGAGCTCCACAACTGGGGGGGCGGGTTTCGCTAAGCGGAAAGGGGAGGGGAAGGGGGCCGTGCACTAAAGGGGGCGAAGGAGCAGCTGTGGAGTGAAGCACCTTGGCAAAAGAGGAAGGCTGAAGCAAATACACAAGCACCCCCCACAGCTGACACCCAGCAACGCCTCACCCTCGTGCGCAGACCCCCGGCCAGCGCGCAGCGACGCCCGCACCCCGCGCTCTGCCGCCGCCGCTCAGGCCAGGAGTGGGGGCGACACTGACGAGGCTGGAAAGGGCGGGGCACACAGCGACCCTCGCTACGGGAGAAGCCGGGTCGGGCGTCGCTCGCTGGACACGGGCTGACAAGCGGCACCGGGTGCTCGCAGGCGCCCCACGGGCCAGGGGACCCGGCTGCCGCCGCCCCTGCCCGGCTGCAGGTAACTCAGCGAGCTGGGCCTAGCCGCCCCCGATCCTGCCCCGCAACAGCCCCGCAGACGAGGCCCAGGCGGGAACAGAGGCCACCTCTCCGGTCCCCTTCCCACCCCGCTGCCCCACCCAAGCCCCGCTGCCGGGATACGGGGCCGCCGAACGGCGCCGCGCGCGGCACCTTCCTACCTGACAAGCCGAGCCCCTCTACCACAGCGCGACGTCACAGCCCCGCCAGCGTCCCGTGAGCGCCGCCAACGAATCAGCGCGGACCTCTCGCCACTCGACAGCCAATCTACATGAACCCCGCCCCCTTGCGACACTGTTGGTCCAGCAACCAATTCCGTAGAGAGGAATGACCTGTCGTTCCCGCCCCTGCTCCAAAGGAAGCAAGGCGATTGGCAGAGGAGTCTACTGGGTGGAACACCGGAAGACTTGAGGCGGGCGTGGCCTCTGTCTGCGCTGGCCGCTGTAAGCGGTGCGCTCTGCAGGTTGGCGACGGCGTTGGTCTAGGGGTTGGTGCGGGACAGTCATCCGGGTTCTAATCCCGCAGAGGTGGCGGTCCTCCTCCTCCTCCTCCTCCTCCTGCTCCTGCTGGGTGGCCTGAAACTAGGACTCACCCGCCTGCTTGGTGGTGCGGGCGCACGCTGTTACTGTTGCGGTGGTTCTTTACTGACAAGAGCACCCCTTCTGTGGCACCACGGAGACCAAGCTGCCTTGTCAAGTGCCCACCCTGTTCCACCTGGATATGGTTCCCCAGCAGGGGCTAGGTCATGCAGTCAGTAGCTGCCCGAGGCAGGGTGACCAGATACCAAGTGTGAAAACTGGAGAGGGGGTGAAGGGTAATAAGTACCCATATAAAGCAAAGCCCCAAATATCAGGACTGTTCCCATAAAATCAGGATATCTGGTCACCCTAGCTCCAGGCCTTTCAAGATGTGCCTTGTCAGGGTTGTTCCTTTCCTGTGCATTCAGGAAAAATGTGAAGCGTTAAAAACTTTCACTGCCACTCAGGTGAACTGGGATGTGAATCCTTTACCTCAGGGAGCCTGCATTTAAAGAAAAACACCCAACAGCTTGGGACAAAGAGAAGTAGACTGGAGATAGAGTTGTGAGAGTCAGCCACAGAACAAAGCATGCTGCGCAAGGAATGCCAGGATATCTCATGCACAGAAGATAGTCTCCACTGCATACTGTAATCAAAAGTAAGGGTAGGTCTACACTTAAAATGTTGCACTGGAGCAGCTGCACCACTACCACTTAAGTGAAGATGCTCCTATGCTGACAGAAGAGTTTCTGCCATTGGTGGTTAGTCCACTGCCTCAAGAGGCGGTAACTATGTCAAAGCGAGAAGCTCTCTCACCAACATAGCACTGGCTACACTGGGGGTTAGGCTGGTATAACTATGTGACTCAGCCCTGGTCTACACTGGGGGGAGGGGGATCGATCTAAGTTATGCAATTTCAGCTATGTGAATAACATAGCTGAAGTCGATGTACTTAGAACAACTTAACATGGTGTCTCCACCGCAGTGAGTCGACTGCTGTCACTCCCCTGTTGACTCTGCCTGCACCTCTCGCAGCGCTGGAGTACAGGAGTCGACGGGAGAGCGCTCGGAGGTGGATTTATCGTGTCTAGACTAGACGTGATAAATCAGTCCCCACTGGATCGATCACTGCCTGCCAATCTGACGGTAGTGAAGACATACCCTCAGGGGTATGGATTTTTCACACCCCGAGTAACATAATTATACTGCTATGCTGGGTCGACTCTACAGGTTTATAAGAGGAAAAGTCTTGATTTTTACTTTTACAGGAAATGGTTCTTGTGTCCTACTCACAGCTGAGATGACTAGAACTCTCATTCGTGATGGGAGAGTCAGAGTGACAGGCCACAGTTACTTTACACTCTCTTGGAGGGAAGTGCAGGGGTGTTCAAAGATGGTGAAGAAGAGGCTTGCACATTCATCTTTTCCTCAAGTTCATCTTAGGCTAACTTCTCCGAGCTTCCCTTCTCTCTCGCTATAATGTCCTTCTCTCACCTGGACTCTGAAATACACTGCAGCTTCACCTACAAAAGGTAGGAAGATAATGAATGTAATACATTGCTGTAAATTCCCCAGAAGGACTGAGAAAGGATTCTTTAATAAGTAGATCTTACTGCACACTCATTTACTGCACTTAGAGTTACTGACAAAAATTCTGTGCCCTGAAGCTGCACTTTCCATTTCCACATTGCACTTAAAAGGCAGACTAACAAATTGTTTAATTCCATGTATGTTGTATTATGCTAATTAAAGAGCAGTAGATGCCTTACAGAAAACCATTTTTTCTGACTTTTTCATGTTACTATAAAATGGGTAAATTTCTCATACTACACTTTTCACCAGGTTCAGTTAGGTTACTACAAATGAATTGTTATGCTAACCTAGCTGAAGTCATATACACATCATTAGATTCTAGTGAATGTGACTATTGGCAATATAACAATACAATCATGCTATCTATAGAATACATCATTAGTGCAAAGAGTGCTAGTAGTACTATTATGGGTATTTAGTATTTACTCTCTACTGTTTAGGATAGAATTTCCACACTACTAAAATTATATGATGAAGCATTAAACTGAACTCCTGACCACCTGTGATGATTAACAATATTAAGCACTTTTCACAAGAGAAAGGATGTTCTTCCAAGTACCCTGCCAAAATAACATTCTGGTTATCTTTATTCCATTTATAGTTTCAACTGATACATTATTTTTCACATTCTATCCTGAAAAAAAAAAAGGAACCTCTGGTAGAATGCTGATTGTCAAAGTGGCTATATACCAGTGGAGAATGTAAATTCTGTTTATGTTGCAACCTATAAAAGACATCTCACAGCAACATGGTGTGAGAAGCCAAAACAAACCACCCAAAAAAGCTTTAAGTCCTCCCCTGTGTGAGATATAATAGTTCAACAAAAAAAGGCCTTCCTTCTAAAAAGGCATACACAAGTTCAGATAAACATCCTTCCTGCTACCAATTTTTTTTTAATATGTAAATATATAAAAACAACCTCTCCCTTTCTGGAGTCCACCTATAGGCACAACATTCACCCATTGCTGGCTCTCCCCCATCTTGCTTACTTCCATCTCCTTTTATATCTAGCAGCTGGGCCCGACAAGTTATTGAGTTCAGCTGCAAGTATCTTACACTCCAAAGTGTAGAACAGGATCTTCCTTACTATTTTTAACTGAACCAGTGCGTTATAATGATTTTATTGCAAAAGTGTACCAGAGAAAGCAGTATACACACTGTACTAGTACAATGGCCAGACTCAAAGATCTGTAGCAAACAAGGAGGAGATCATTTTCCAAGATAATGAATCTGGCCTGTTGTCTTCCTACACTCTATGAGTCAAGTCCATAAGAATAAAAATTCATCAAGCTTCTCCCCCGCCCCCCAAAACATCACCAAAATATGAAAATCACCGTATGCTGAATATGAAAAAAAATGTGTGTCACTGACATCTATAAAGATCACCGTAGGGGAAGTCAAAATGCTCATTGTGATCCTTGGAGACCCTGCTTACCCTTTAATGCCGTGGCTCATGAAACCCTACACAGGGAGCCTTGACAGCAACAAGGAGCGGTTCAACAACAGGCTGAGCCAGGGCAGAATGACTGTGGAATTTGCTTTTGGCCATTTAAAGGGCCACTGGTGCTCTCTGTATGGGAAGCTGGACCTGGCCAATGACAGGATCCCCACGGTTATATCCGCGTGCTGTGCCCTCCATAACATTTGTGAAGGGAAGGGTGAAAGATTCACTCAGGCATGGAACTTGGAAGTTCAACACCTGGAGGCTGAATTTGAACAGCCAGAGAGCAGGGCTATTAGAGGGGCCCAGCACGGGGCTGCAAGGATTAGGGATGCCTTGGTGCAATTTGAGGCTGAAAGCCACCAGTAATGTCTGGTGCCCTGCACGGGAGTGAAGTGCAGTGGTTCCAATGTTAGTAGGAATCTGTGTTTGCTACGCTGACTTGCAGTGAATGTTTCTTTCCTGGGCTAAGGTATCTTTTACTTTGTGCAATAATAAAGAATGTTTTCAAAGCCAAAAATTTGAAAAGAAAATTCATTTATTGAAAAGAGACATAACTGCTTGGGAAACAGAAAGGGCAAGGGGTGGAGAACGGTACCATCACAGATTTGCATATGTCCTATCTGGAGTACTGTGCACTGAGTGCTGCACTTCAGGATGGCTATACTGCATGGTGATGGGGGTTGAATGCAGTGAGTAAGGATCGTAGTTTTCAGGGCTGGGTGGTGAAGCTACAGGTGTTGGAGGGAGCTGGTGGCGGTAAGAAGCCGGATGTTGGGGAAAGTGGTTTGGAGGTGACATGGGGGCACAAGGGAAAGAGTTTTGGGACAAGGGCTGCGGGGGGGGGGGGGCGTGGTAGTGCTCGGCCTCCATTGCTACCAGCGCCTGTATCTAGTCTGCTTGGCGCTCCATGATGCTTAGCAGCTGCTCCGTGCTTTGGTGCCGGCGATCCGCATTCTGCTGGCAGACCCTCCTTTCACTCTCCTGCCACTCCTGCACTTTTTGATTTTCATTACTTGAATGCTGCATTACTTCATGCAACATGTCTTCCTTGCTTCTACATGGCCTCTTTCTGATTCTTTGGAGTCTTTCAGCCGGTGATAAGACGGACGGCTGAGATCTCAAGCTTGCATCTGTAAAGGCAAAATTCAACACTTAACAGAGGCAGCATTGTTCACACCAGACAGAGCAATGATTCCCCCATACTTAAGGGCAAGCACAGTCTACACAATAGCAGAATTTGCCTATCCCAAAGTGAGTGCACATAACCCACGGGAGCCCCAAAATGGTGAGTAAGCACAGGGTCAAGCGTGACTGATTGTTTCACGGCTGTACTGTCCTCTGGGTTTCTGTGCCTTGGGGAGAGCCAACAGTGGCAGGGGGCCCCTATACTGAACACTGTCCCCGCATTTTTCACAGGAATTCATCCTGGAAGATATCTCGCTGCTGAGGGTGACCTGGGAAGCAAGGGAGGGTCTTCTGCTACAATGCGGCTTCTGCCCTGGCCCATATGCAGCTTGCCTGTGTGCAGCAATGGTCCCCTTGCCCCTCATGGCAGAGTGGCATAGACAAGTTAGCCTGACTGGGACAAGGACCACAGTGGCTCTCCCGAGAAACCTGCACAAGCGCATTGCCCAAGTTCTGGATGAGACCTTTGAAGAGATCACTGAGGCCGATTACTGCAATGTGAGAGAGCACGTCAACGCCCTATTCCGCATCCAGGCATGCATGCAGTCCTAACCCTCCTTGCACCAAAAGCCTGCACCGTATAACTTCCTTCCCAAAATAAAATTCCCCGCTTACCAGGAATCTCCTCTCTTGTTTGTCCTTCCCCAAGCACCGGCCCCTGCAACTGGCTACCTTCCTCCTGGCTGCATGCATCTAGGGATTCCGGGGTGTCTTCCTTCCTCAGCACCCTCGCTCCCGCTTTGCTCCTCCTCCTCCTGCCTTGTTGCACTGGGCTCTGAAGCTCCCATGGTGGTCCCCGGAGTGGAGGTGGGGTTGCCCCCAAGTATCGCATCCAGCTCTTTGTAGAAACAGCAGGTTGCGGGGGCAGCACCAGAGTGGCGGTTTGCCTCGCAGGCTTTGTGGTAGGCATTCTGCAGCTCCTTCACTTTAATCCTGCACTGCAGTGTGTCCCAGTCATGGCCCCTTTCCATCATGTCCCTTGATATCTGCCTGAAGGTATTGTAATTCCTATGGCTGGAGCACAGCTGGGACTGGACAGCTTCCTCCCCCCAAACACTGATGAGGTCCAGCAACTCGCCATTGCTCCATACTGGGACTTGCCTGGCGCGTGGAGGCATGGTCACCTGGAAAGATTCGCTGAAAGCACTCCACGCCTGGCTGAACAAACAGGAAGGGATTTTTCAAAATTCCCAGAGAATTTAAAGGGCAGGTCTGATGGTTGGTCACCTGAGGGCAGGGCGGTAGAGTTCAAAGTGATGACCATAGTGGCTAGCACAGGCATTGCGGGACACTTCTGGAGGCCAATCAGAGCGCACTATAGGACCAGGGCATCCACATTGGCGCGCAGCTCTCCAGCGGGGGCACAGCAAACGTTATTCCACTCACCAAGGTGGAGTACCAGTAGTGCTCTAGCCATGGAGTCAGAGCGCCCTACGTGCCTTGCCAGTGTGGACAGGTAGTGAGCTAGTGCGCCCGGGGCTCCTTTATTGCGCTGTAACTCACAACTGTAGCCAAGGCCTTAGTGGAAAATCATCAGAGGCATCACCAAACAATCAAAACCTCTTAGAGGTAAAAAAGGAACATTACAATAGACTGAGGTTTGCCCTGGCTGTGAATGGAAACAAAATACTGTTTTCAGTATAACAAAGTGTAGGAAAAGGCACTATTCATTCACTGAGGAAACCACTAGAGGAACAAGGGTACTTTCATGAAAATTTGGGATCCTTGTTATTCAGAAAATACTGAACTTGGGGCAGGTGGGGTGGTGAGGAAAATCTGTATTAGATACAATAGGTAACTACTGCTTAAGTATAGCCACAGGTTCACATTTGATTATTTTATTTTGTATTGTAAACATTTGCTTCCAGCACTCTTTCTTCTTTCTATTTAGATATCATAGAATATCAGGGTTAGAAGGGACCTCAGGAGGTCATCTAGTCCAACCCCCTGCTCAAAGCAGGACCAATCCCCAATTTTTGCCCCGTATCCTGAAATGGCCCCCTCTAGGATTGAACTCACAACCCTGGGTTTAGCAGGCCAATGCTCAAACCACTGAGCTATTCATCCAAATTTTTATTCTTTCTTAAATAAACCTACTTTTGTTTTATCATAAGTGCTGTGTGGTTTACAGGTAGTTTCAGGTAAAACTGGGGTACACTCCACCCTTGGGTGTAGAGGATCTGGAATTTCTATGAATAGTCAGTTTCAGGGGCTTGATACCACAGGGAACAATTCAAGGGTGAAGTTAGGGCTGGCATAGCCCAGAGAAGAGAGCTTGAGTGGCTGAGAGGCTGTTGGTGCCAGGAGTTTTGTCACAGGTGCCCTTCTCTGTTCTTTTGGACCACTGCAAACAGGCTGGACAGTTCCATGTTTATAAGCACCAGTGTGTTATTGATTGGGTCTCCTCTACCGGTTCACCAGTACAGCCTTGTGCAGCAACATACAAATTAGAAGTAAACTTCCCCTTTGGTCCATTCTCCCAGAAGTACTCCTGGAGGGAATTCTGCACCAAAAAGTTAAAAATTCTGTGCACAATATTTTAAAAATCTGCATATTTTATTTGTCAGAATAACACAATATAATCATGCCAGTTTCAATTATTTTGGTAATTTATTTTAAAATTTCTGTCAACTAGTATGTCTGTAACAATACAGACAACAAAAAAGAGTCAGGAAATGTTTTTTGACAAATAGATTCCTTACTAGGCATATTAATGTAGAACTTTGAGTAATAATTCATTGAAACTACAATACACAAACATATTTCCCGCACCACTTAAAAGCAGTGCAAAGGCTTGGAGTAGTCAGGGGTAACAGAGGAGCTGAGGGAGAGAGAAGTAATTGCTGGGAAGGAGCCTGGGAGTCTACCTGGAGGGTTGTTGGGTGTGGATGGGAGAAATATCGAACAGGTTGGGGGGAGGGATTGTTAGGGAATTGGGGAGTCTCCCCCATGCCTGACTGACCCCTAGCATCTCCCATTCAGTCAGGCACATCTGCTTCTATTACCATGTGGCCCTGCACTCCATCCCTCCATCCACACGTGACCCTGTACTCCCACTTACCCTCCCATTTGTCCCCATGTGGCCCCGCACCCACACTCCCATTCAGCCCCTGCTCAATGCTGTCATCCCACTAGCTCCTGTGCACCTGCCCCAGTCTGTTCCCCAAACTAACCATTCTGAAACCCCAGTTTGTGACCTCCCAGAAGCCCTGTGTGCCCCACACTGTCTGCCACCCCTATGTCCCATACCTTTTCACCTGGTCCCAAGGGCAGGGTGCTCTAAGAGAATGAGCTCTCAAAACTGGAGACTCATACAAAACCAACCTTCCACACAAAATTCCACATGGCTGGACTTTACAAAAACAAGACAAGCCATTTACAACACACACTTGACTTCTCTACAGAGGAAAAAGGACATTAAACTATTTAAACTCCTACATGTCACAGGGGCTACGAGAGTGGTACCCTTAACTCATCCAACAATATTGTTAATCTATCCAACCACACACTTAGCCAGCAGAAGACACTGTCCTATCTTGGAGACTCCCTTTCTGCCCCAGCCCACCCCACACACACATGATACAGTTCTGCGATGATCTGGAAGCCTACTTTCGCCGTCTCCTACTCAAGGAATATTTTCAACACACCACTGAACACACGAGCACTGACCTACAGGAACCATCCTACCAACATTACAAGAAGAAGAATTCTGCGTGGACTCCTCCTGACAGTCAAAATGGCAGACTGGACTTCTACATAGAGGGCTTCCGCAGATGTGCACAGGCTGAAATTGTGAACAAACAGCATCATTTGCACCATATCCTCAGCTGTACAGAACGCAACACCATCCGCAGCCTCAGAAACAACTCTGACATTATAATCAAAGGGGCTGACAAAGGAGGTGCTGTAGTCATCATGAACAGGTCGGATTATGAAGAGGAGGCTGCCAGGCAACTCTCCAACACCACATTCTACAGGACACTATCCTCCAATCCCACTGAGGAGTACCAAAAGAAACTACAACATCTGCTCAAGAAACTCCCTGCTAAAGCACGGGAACAAATCTCCATAGACACACCCCTAGAGCCCTGACTAGGGGTATTCTATCTGCTATCCAAGACCCATAAACCTGGAAATCCTGGATGCCCCATCATCTCAGGCATTGGCACTCTTACAACAGGATCATCTGGCTATTTGGACTCTCTCCTCAGACCCTACGCTACCAGCACTCCTAACTATCTTTGGGACACCACCAACTTCCTGAGGAAACAACAATGCATTGGTGATCTTCCTGAAAACACCATCCTATCCACCATGAATGTAGAAGCTCTTTACACCAATATCGCACACGAGGATGGACTACAGGCTGTCAGGAACAGTATCCCTGATGAGGCCATGGCACACCTGGTGGCTGAGCTTTGTAAATTTGTCCTCACCCACAACAATTTCAGATCTGGGGACAACTTATACCTTCAAGTCAGCAACACTGCTATTGGTACCCAGCATGGCCCCACAGTTTGCCAACATCTTTATAGCTGACTTAGAACAACACTTCCTCAGCTCTCGTCCCCTAACACCCCTCCTCTACTTGCACTACATTAATGACATCATCATCATATGGACACACGAGAAGGAGGCCCTTGAAGAATTCCACCTGGATTTCAACAATTTCCACCCCACCATCAACCTCAGCCTGGACCAGTCCACACAAGAGATCCACTTCCTGGACATTAAAGTGAAAATTAGTGACGGTCACATAAACACCACCCCATACCGGAAACCTACTGACAGCTGTACTTATCTACATGCCTCCAGCTTCCATCCAGGATACATCACACGATCCATTGTCTGCAGCCAAGCTCTAAGATACAACCGCATTTGCTCCAGTCCCGAAAACAGAGACAAACATGTACAAGACCTCTATCAAGCATTCTTAAAACTACAATACCCACCTGGGAAATGAGGAAACAGATTGACAGAGCGAGATGGGTACCCAGAAGTCACCAACTACAGGACAGGCCCTACAAAGAAAATAACAGAACACCACTGGCCATCACGTACAGCCCCCAGCTAAAACCTCTTCAGCGTATCATCAGTGATCTACAATCTATCCTGGAGACTGATGCCTCACTCTCACAGACCTTGGGTAGGAGGCCAGTCCTCGCTTACAGACAGGCTCCCAACCTGAAGCAAATACTCACCAGCAACTACACACCATACCACAGAAACACTAACCCAGGAACCAATCCCTGTTACAAACACCATTGACTACTCTGTCCCAATATCTACTCTAGCGATATCATCATAGGACCCAACCACATCAGCCACACCATCAGAGGTTCATTCACCTGTACATCTACTAATGTGATATATGCCATCATGCGTCAGCAGTGCCCCTCTGCCATGTACATTGGTCAAACCAGACAGTCTCTACGTAAAAGAATAAATGAACACAAATCAAACATCAGGAATGGTAACATACAAAAGCCAGTAGGAGAATACTTCAATCTCCCTGGACACTCAATAGATTTAAAAATAGCCATTCTTCAACAAAAAAAAACTTTCAAAAACAGACTTCAAAGAGAAACTGCAAAGCTACAGTTCATTTGCACACTTAACACCATCAATTTGGGCTTGAATAGGAAGTAGGTGTGGCTGGCTCACTAGAAAAGAAATTTTCCCTCTCTTGGTATTGACACCTCCTTATCAATTATTGGGAGTGGACCACATCCACCCCGACTGAATTGGCCTTGTCATCACTTTTTCTCCACTTGTAAGGTAACTCCCTTCTCTTCATATGCCAGTATATTTATGTTTGTATCTGTAATTTTCACTCCATGCATCTGAAGAAGTGGGTTTTTACCCATGAAAGCTTATGCCCAAATAAATCTGTTAGTCTTTAAGGTGCCACCGGACTCCTTGTTGTTTTTGTGGATACAGACTAACACAGCTATCCCTCTGATACTTGAGGAAGGTAGCCTCTCCCCCCTCCCTTTCCATGGCAGTGAGCCAGCTGCTCTCTCTCTTCTGGCACCACAGCAGCCCCTGGTGGGAAAAAGGTATAACTGTAGCACCGCCCTGGCAGAATCTATTATTCTATGGGTTGAAAAAATCTGGGAGGGGAACCTGGTTTCTGCACTTATGCAGTGGCGCAGAATTCCTTCAGAAGTATAAGAAGGAAGAGGACAAGTTCTTGCAATTCTGAGATCCTGTATCCCCGACCCCTGCCAGCCTTCCTCCTTGCACTTTCTTCCTGTTTTTAGCAGTTCCAAGCTGACAGATTGATTACTCTCATTAGCTTTTCAGTCTGCTGCCTAATAAAGTGAATGAAAACCTTTCCCCACAACTGACCCCTCTCCAGGGAGGAAACAGCTAACTAATATCTTAGTGATCAGAGTGCTAGGTCCTAGCAGTCTGTCATAAGCTGACACCCAACTACCACAAGAAAGACTCCCCTCTCACTGAAGGCAGGTCCCCTCTCACTGAAGGCAGGGAGTAACAAGGTGACTCACAGTCCTGGGTATCCTGAGAACCATCACAATAGCCATCAGAAGTTAGATGGGAATAGAAATGGAAGCCTACACTCAGACTTTAATACTGGGTCGAGACCAACATTTCCACAATTCTGAATTTCAGCTACAGTGTTCTCATTTTAACAGGGCATTGAGATGGGGGTCTACAGACCTTATGCTGAACCAAGGCAAGCAATAGAGCAAAACTGGTCTAGGGAAACCCCACCCCTCAGCAGGTGCAGGGCATGCTCTCACTGGAGGAATAGATTAAAAGGACGCGCAGAAAAAGTGTGCAGGTTGCAACAGGAAGCAAGGCTGATGCTCGGATAGGAGTAGTTACAGCTTTGTTAAGATTGTTATAGCAACAGTTGATTTCCCTACCCCTTGAGAACTGTAGGTTTCTTTATGCTAAAGTTCTTGACCCACTGCTGGTTATTCCAGGTCTGCATGACTATGTGATTCCACCAGTCTGTGCCTGTGGCCTTGCTCCAGAAGTACCAGTCTATGTGGAGGTCATCAGTGGTTACACTGAGAGTCGTAAGCAGCAGCAGCCAGTTCAAGTCCGCCATGTCTGTTTGTTCTCCATATCTGACAGGTACCTTTGATAGGTCAGAAAAGGCTTCCAAAATGTCCACCAGTATCTCATGGGTGCGCTGCCTGTTTCCTGAAACAGGAGTGAAAGTCCACACAGGACAAATTCTTCAAATGGTGACTCTTCCATGTTGCTGGCAGCATACAGACCCAAAAGATGGCTCAGCTGGATGTTGTGGCAGGCTGCAACAACTTCCTGTTAGGTGCTGGGGAAGACAGTCACGTTTTCCCATAGTGCCTCATGAACAAAGGGCTACAGTGACTTGGGTTTACTTGGGTATGCATCATGCAGTGTAGATGCCTGAGCACAGGTGTGAGACCTGTGTTAAGAAATTCTAAACCTCAGATAAATATTCAGTGTGGAGGCCCACATCTGGGCTTACAAACACTGAGGCTGCAGGCTTGAGTCCCACAGACTCTTGGTTTACATTGCAATCCAGATATACCCAGGGCCTAAGTCTCATTGAAAGTCAATGGAAGTTGGTATCCTATGTGCCTAATTCACTTTTGAAAATAGGACCTAGCTGTCTAAGTCACTTAGGCTTTGCAGCACTGGGTGAAGCAATGCCTAAACTTTGAAAATCTGAGCCTAGACCCTTATCTTGGATTTCAGATACCCTCTCTTTTAGGTGAAAATAATTTGTAGTGTCAACAATTCTTTTTTAATTTAAAAAATAGTAATTAGGGCCTGATACTGCAATGAATCCTGTACAGTTCTCCATGTTGAGTTTATTGCAAGACTGGGACTTAAAATTAGTAACTAGCTTGCATAAAACCAAATATGTATGCAATGGAAAGAAAATAACCAATAGCTATTTTTCTAATTGTAAGAGGAGATGTTTGTTAAGATGCCATTTTTTTAGGTTGGACTTTTTTTCAGCTACATTGAATTTGAGAAGTCTTAATTTAATTGCAAAAATGCTGAATAAACAAAGGGTTAAATTGTCTAAAGAAGCAACTGACACATTGCGGGTCATGGCTTAACTGCAAGTGTAGACCAGGTTAGACCTTACTGTGGAAGCTTGCTTGCATAAATAGTCCTTACCCAAGAGAAATTGCTCAAATGAATCGGAAGGACAAATATGAGTAAGGTAGGGTTTGTAGGACCTAGTCCATGGTTTAGATAATCTAGCTGACCTTGATTATTTAGAAGCTGTTTCAAGGTTAGGGTAGTATTTCTCCCTCCAGTTTTGTGGGAGAAGTTGAAACAGTTTAATCTTAAAAGCCAAACATTTTTTCCATTAAAGATGTTTAATTAGTTAATTTGAGACTGCCGCTACAGCATGCTCTATTTCAAGCCTTGCTAATGTTTATGCAATAAGAGGAGGTAAAAACAGAAATCACTTTGTCTCAAGACAACCAACCTCTATAACATCATCTGCTATATCCTTTGCCAGTTTCTTACCCATCAAATAAGTTCCAACCTTTCTTTCACACTCTATTTGACTGTCCCTATGGCCCTGGAAATCCCATGTGATTTTCTCCTTTCATAACAGCTTTTCTAGTCCTGTTCGATTAAGCTCCAGCTATCCAGAATCCTTTCCTTTTTGCTCTTCTGTCTGCTATCCCTTCAAGTTCACTACCAGACCTATATTTCAATGCTTTCTCTTAATTTTGAATCTTCTTTCTCCACCTTTGTCTAGTTTCTTCTGCTTTCTTATACATAGTCTTAAATTCCCAAATGAAATTTGGAGTGTGTGCTGCACAGTGCTAATCCTTGTGCTGAGAAACCTTAAAGTTGTACTTAGGGGACAGATCACTACTTTGTGTTCCATTATTAGAAAGAACAGCACAGAGAACAATATCAAATTTTAAATGAAATTACATGCCTAGAAGGGGAGTATAAATGTAAGAGGGAGAGTACCTCATTATTGCTCCTCTAAGCAGCTAAAACAAAATTCAAGTAATTGTAAATTTAAAAAAATAAAAAATAAATCTCTTGGATATACTAAAAATGCTATTATGCACACAGCAATAATATGGGAAAGTTATTAGAGAGGGACATTAAGAGTAAGAAATTGCAGAGGCAGATTTCTGTGAGGGATAAAAAATAATAAGCTCATTAATAAATATCCTGAAGTAGTCAGCTCTCAGACTTTTGAGCAGAAATTGCATTCCTTGGAGTACTCAGCCAGTCAAGTGATATAAACTCTTCTAGTTCACTTAGATTTGCTACAGGTCTTTGCTGAGCCATGCATGAAAGTATGTATCAATAATGTACTGTATATTCTTGGAAAGATTTGCAACTGCCAGTGGTGCACATCCACGGTTTCACTCTCTTTCCTCCACCCCTTCTTCGATTTGCTACTACTGCAAGATAGGAGAAATATGGCAAAGGAGTTAAAAAAAACACAAACTAGTGAAAAAAGCACTTGAACTTTTATACCAGGTGTCATAAATATAAAAGGAAGGGTAACAACCTTCCTGTATACAGTACTGTAAAATCCCTCCTGGCCAGAGGCACAAAATCCTTTTACCTGTAAAGGGTTAAGAAGCTCAGGTAACCTGGTTGGCACCTGACCAAAAGGACCAATAAGGGGACAAGATACTTTCAAATCGGGGGGGGGTGGGGGGGAGGTTTTGGTCTGTCTGTTCTGTGTGCTTGCCAGACACAGATCAAGGAAGCAAGCAATCCAGCTCCATTAGAATTGGTAAGTACTAGCAAGGGAATGTGTAAGCTTATTTTTGTTTTGGCTTGTGATTTTCTCTGTGCTGAAAGGAAGGTGTATTCCTGGTTTTCTTTTTGTAATTTCAAAGTCTGGCCCAGAGGGCAGTCCTCTGTGTTTTTGAATCTTTTGTTACCCTGTAAAGTTATTTTTCATCCTGATTTTACAGAGGTGATTTTTATCTTTTTTTTTTAAATAAAATCCTTCTTTTAAGAACCTTTCTGATTTCACAGGGGTTTGGGTCTGTGATCACTTTGTAACCAAGTGGTTAGGATAGTATTCTCAAGCCTCCCCAGAAAAGGGGGTGTAAGGGCTTAGGGGGGATATTTTGGGGGAATAGGAACTCCAAGTGGTCCTTTCCCTGATTCTTTGTTAAATCACTTGGTGGTGGCAGCGTACCTTCCAAGGGCAAAGAATTTGCGCCTGGGGGAAGTTTTAACCTAAGCTGGTAGAAATAATCTTAGGGGGTCTTTCATGCAGGTCCCCATGTCTGTACCCTAGAGTTCAGAGTGGGGTGGGAACCCTGACACCAGGAATGGAGAACTGTTATTGCTGTGTAAGGGACTTGTGCTCTTCAATTTCTTTTACATAGTGAATAACAATCATATGTTAACATGTAGTGGAATGATGAACCTGTGGGTAAGAAACAGAACTGGGAGTCAGGAGTTCTCTTCCCCACTCTGCCACAGACTTCCTATCAGTCTGACCTTGAGTAGGCCATTTTCTGTGTACTTCAGTTTTATCATATGTAAAACAGGGATAACAATACTGTTATAAGCTGGGTAAAACTTTTTTATGGTATTGACACTGATAGGTGTGAACTCACCCTTCAATTAACATAATGGTAAGCATAAGCTCCTCCTAAGACAAAGGAAGTGTGTGAACCCATCCAGGAGCTGAGGATCATTTTAGGCAGATGTAAGTGAGTGAGAAAGCAGAACAAAAAGAAATTGAGAACAGACAAGAGAGCAAGTGCTTAAATAGGCAGCCTAAATTACAGCAGGGTTGATTGCTTCCCCTAGAAGAAAGCTGGTGCGGATGACATTTGGGTCGGGATGGAGGCTGAAAATAGCATTCTTGGTGCTGTGAGCATAAGAAGCTGTTTCCTTCTGCGTTCAGAGACACAAGACTTTGTACATTCTTTGTGAATAAAGAAAGCTGCATCCAAGAAATGCCTGATTCCATCAATACCCAGCTGGAGCACCCACAGGGCCTTAACTTTGACTAGCCACTCAGGTCAAAAGGGACAACAGTACTTTCCACCATGAACATTACAAGGAGTAATGCCTGGATACTCTGGTATCTATGGGAGTAAGTGCCTAAATACCTTTCTAGGATCTGGGCCGAGGGCATTAACAAATGCCTTTCAGATCCTCGGATGGAAGATGCTATACAAATTTGTTTATTTTATTTTTATTTTTATTTTATTCTTTATTTTTATCATCATAGGGCATAGAAATCCCAGTCATTGATCAGGACCTCATTGTGATAGGTGTTGAACAAAAAGACAGATCCTGCCTCAAAGACCTTACAAGCTAAGTATAAGACAAGGGACAACTGATGGATGCAGACAGATGGGAAACAATAAGGCAACAGAATGACAGTCAGTGGTCTCAACACAGTGGCTGTCTAACTGTTTCCAAGTTTTTTGGTAGGTCTCACAGCAGAGTAGAATTTTAAGGAGGGTTTTGAAGGAGGATAGCATGGTAGCTCTGCGGATGTTTATAGGGAGCCTCTCCCAAACATGAAGGGCAGCATGGGAGGAAGTACAAAGGTGCTTGTTTGAAAATTAAACAAGTGGGCAGTAGAGGCTGGAATCAAGGGCAGATTCGAGGTGGGAATCAACTTTTAAATACTGAATGAGAAATGATAGGTAGGGCAGAGATAGGTCATAAAGGGCCTTGAAAGTGAAGACAAGTGGCTTATGTTTGATACGATAGACAAGCGGGAGCCCATGCGGGGATTGAAAGAGAAGGGTGACATTGTCAAGCCAATGGGTAGGAAAATGATCTTTGAAGCAGCATTCTGAATAAATATTAGCAGGGCATTTGTTATGTCCAGAGAAAAGGATGTCGCAGTAACCAGGATTCAAGATAATGGGAACCTCGATGACAGTATTAGTTGATGAATAACATTTTAACGATTTACATTGCAAACCTGTTGATCCCAAAGTGTAAAATTTTAAATTCTTTTACACTCACTGCATATAGAGTTACATGATTGCTTGCTATATTTTTCTACGAATGTTTTATCCTTCCTCCCCTCTCCCTTCTTTTGTAGTTAGTATTTTGAATTTCAATGTGTGTTGCCATGACAACATCATGATCTGACTGGAGCTGCTTTCTGAGTGTTTTCCAGTCTATGCTGTGCTATTTAAAACTACACATTTTCTGTTAAAGGTGCCTGGAGATTTCCTCAGAACAACCTGATAAGCTTTTCCCTATCAGAAGCTATGCTGCAGACACACGTTCGTGATTCCTAACACCTACTGTTGATTCCTATCCCCAGGCATAAATTACTTTGAAGAATTGTTTCTCCAGGCCATGCTGGCTAAATCTGAACTGGTGAGGATGGATGTGGAATATATACTATATACCTAGCAACACTGTCATCCCACTTTCCTTCAGGAAGCAACATGTGAACTGGAACCCCTAGGCAAAATTTTCCAGAGAGATTGACCCCAGAATCCACCAGCTGCTACCATCAGCACCAGAGAAGAGTGGGAAGGAGATACCAAGCTCCCTTAATCTCTACAAACCAGGAAGAAGTAGTCAACTCAGTCCACTCCCAGAGAGTCAGGACTTTGGGGCATCTGGCCCCAGGGTATGACATAGTTATATCCTCAAAAGCCTCATGATATCACCAAACTCCAAGCTGCTATGTGGGCTTTGGGAAGAGACTGACTGTTGGGGAGGGCCAATGTAGGTAATAGGTAGGCCACAGTGGATTCTTCACAGCTCCGGGCTGTAATGACATCAGCGTATATGCTTCATAACTGATCAATGGACTTTCTGCTCTCCTGTAGCTGTCACTTTCAGGGACCCTTCCCTGGCCCCTGGACAGGAGCAGGGAAAGAAGAATAATTTTGAGAGTCCTGTGGTGCCCAGTGTACATGGGACAGGTTTCACAGGGTAGGGAACTTCCGAAGAAGTACAGGGAGGTGAGATTGTTGTGGGGATCATCATTTTTTTTTTAAAGAACTAATAATGCTAATCTGTATAGAAAGGTAGAAAAATACATGCTATGGAGGTGCCAGTTGCAGTCATTAGTTACAATTCAACAGTTCAACTCTCGCCTCTCCTAATGTTGTCTAAACTCCCATACAATTTACAACCCTTATTATTGACTGCAACAATTAGCCACAGTGTAGAAGACAAGAGCTGCTAAACATTTCCATTTTAAAACAACTTAGTAGAGAGCTTATGCGAGGTCACTGCAGGCACAGATCCCGAGTCTCACATAAACAAAACCAATATTATCCAAAAAGAAAAGGAGTCCTTGTGGCACCTTAGAGACTAACCAATTTATTTGAGCATGAGCTTTCGTGAGCTACAGCTCACTTCATCAGATGCATACCGTGGAAACTGCAGTATGCATCTGATGAAGTGAGCTGTAGCTCACGAAAGCTCATGCTCAAATAAATTGGTTAGTCTCTAAGGTGCCACAAGGACTCCTTTTCTTTTTGCGAATACAGACTAACACGGCTGTTACTCTGAAATATTATCCAGTACATCACAGGGTGACTTAGGTGCTGCAATGGTCAACCTAACTTTTAGGGGCAATGCCACAAAGTCGAATTCCCAGCTCTGAGGCACACAGGCTCCCTATATAATGCCTGGAGAGAGTTAAGCGTCTAGAACAGGGATTCACAGATGCTAGCATTCTGAGTGCTGAGCTGCGTAAGCTAATCAATAGGAAATGCTGAGGAAAGAGATGGGGACTAAGTCTCATCACTCAGAGGGAGTTAGGCACCTAACTCCAGGCCAGAGGGAGGTGTCTCGCTCCACTAAGGATTCACAGCCTTGAACCCTTTCCCAGAGTTAGGCACCTAAACACCAGGTCAGTAATTTTTCAAGAAAAGCTGAGGGGGAGCTGCTGTCCTCTATCCAGAAGTCAGAGCACTAATCCAGGATATGGGAGAAGCGGCTTCAACTCTCCATTTTGGTTGAAGTGGAACAGAAACTTGAATTCAGGTCCCACAAACCCCCTGTGACAGCCCTAACCACTGGGCTATTAGGTATTCTGGGGAGGGTAGCTCTCAATCTCTCCTTTTAAAGATGATCAGCTTGGTTTAATATACTTTTAGTACCAAAAAAAAAAAAAAAGAAAAAGATTATCTCTATAGCCCAGTAGTTATGGCACTCATGTGAAATGTAGAAAACCCAGTTTTGAATTATTCTGAGTCAGACAGAGTGAGGATTTTGAACTTGCCTTTGCCACAGCCCTGGACTAATGGATATGTGAAGAAAAGAACAGCACCACTATCTTCTTCTTTGGCTGTTTTTTATAGTAGGGGCGGAGGGAACTGGTAGCTATGCTCTAAGGCAGTCTCTGAACACATCTGCTGTGGAGATATAGGGAGGTAGGGATGCCTAGTTTGTGACTCACACAGTACGAGTTGAGGCACAGAGATGCTTAGTTGTGTAGGATTGACATGGCTCTGGGCATGGCCATGGGCATGGCCATGAGCAAAAATTTAGCCACCTAGGGGACTTTACCATTGGAACATTAGATGTCTAAAAAGTTTAGGCACCTCGAGGGTTAGGCAGCAACAAACCAGGCATCTTGAGGATCTAAATATTGTGCTTGGGCACCAAATGTGGCAGTTTGATGCCTCAGTCTCCACAGTGCCTTTCAGAGTAGGGTGACCATACGTCCTGCTTTGGTCGGGACTGTCCCTTTTTTTAGGCCCTGTCCCAGGCGTCACGACTTTTTTGACAAAACTGGGTATTTGTCCTGTTTGCTCTTTTCAACTGATCATCAGAGGGGGGCCTTGGGCAGCCCCATGCATGGGCATGCGGCGGAGGGACTCCGATGACCGGTGCTCAGCTGGCCCCAGGGGGTTCCCAGGTGTCCAATTTTCAACTGAACACCCGGTCAAGAAGGGACCCTCCCCCCAGTCCAGTGAAAATGAGCGATTGAGTGAGGTGGGGGAGAGTGAGCGACAGAGGAAGCGGGGGATGGAGTGAGCAGGGCAGGGCCTCGGAGAAGGGGTGGGAGAAGGGTGTTCAGTTTTGTTCAGTCAGAAAGTTGGCAACCCTAGGCACCAGTGTGGAGGGGGACCTCAGGGTGTCCTCAGATGGGCAGGAGGCAGGGAGGGCTTGGCCCGGCCTTGTGTGTCGGAGGGGTTGCGTGGGTGAGCGGTGGGATTCAGGCAGCCCCAAGCATGGGGAAGCAGCAGGAGGTCTGGGGCCAGCCCTGGTGGGGGGAGGGACCTCAGTCCAGCCTGCATGGGCAGGAGACAGGTGGGGCATGGGCTGGCCCCACACGGTGCAGGGCTCAGGCCGGCCCAGGGGTGTACCATTTTCCATTTGGGAAAATATGGTTACCCTATTTCAGAGTGGCTAAACCAGTTTGTTTGAATACCCTTGAATACCTGTTTCCTTGGAGCAGGGTTCGGCTGGCCCAAGGCACCACTATCCCTTAAAGGGGACAGACCATCCTGTTATATCAGACCACTTCCAACAAGCTCATATACCACCAGTAGTACACGTACCACAGTACTACAGTAAAAAAACTGTGCCCTCTAAATTCTGACGTAGGTTTCTACATGAGAAATACTTTCTGAATTAGCCTCTTCAACTTCGGTATTTAAAGGGAAAAATCAGCAGAAAATATTAAAATAGGAACTGTCTTCCCGGTTGCAAATATAATAATTGATCTGTTTCAAAAATATCTATTTTGTCTTTATCTCTATTTCAGTCCTGATTGTATCATAATTGTACATCAAGTGCAAACAGTGTGCTTCCTAGAAGATTGAAAAAAAAAGGTTTTTTTAAGTCAAGACTCTGTTCTCCTTCACTGATAGCTGTTATTTAATGTAGATGATTGTATTTGCAGGACTACTTTGATATAATTTAAAAAAAACCTAAAACCAAAAACACCATTAATGTATTTGACTAGGATGTTGTATAGCGTTACTGTATGTAGTTTATTTTATAGGCACTCATCACTATATTGATTTTTATTAAACACAGAAGTTGCTTGGCTGCCTTTCATTAACTATCTGGTACTTGGGACAATGTTTGTGTTTATGTACAAAGTTGTTGTTTTTTTGCAAAAACTACCTTAACATCTCTACGTCTTTTTTGGTTTCTTTTAGATATTCATGCCAATACATCAAGAACATACTATTTGTTTCTTTTTCATCCTTTTATGTCCCTTTGTCCTTTTTACATACTGTATGAATGCAAAGGCTTGCCTGAACTTGAAAAGTAGCACAGACTGCACCACACTGCCACAGAAATTTCTTAATCTAGGAGTGTAACTCACCAGGCAAGAAGGGGTTAAAGAGCAGCTTTGGACCCACAAGGCATGCCGGTCGTGGAGAAGGAGCCTTAAAAAGGAAATTTCAACCAAAATGCTACTGCTATTTCCGAGAACAAGGTTAGGAAAAATGCATCATTTTGCCCACGTTAAAAACTTCCAGCAACTTTTTCTTTGAGAAGCTCTAGTGCTCCCAAGTTTTGGAGGAGGGTCTTGAAATCTGGCAGAAGTGGCCTTTGTGTCAGCTTTGAGCCTTTTGCCATCCCTGTGAAAAATTAACCCAACTTTGGCATGCTCCAGCCTGGGGTAAAGAAGAACTTCACTTGCATTTGGAAACTACTGGTTCCTAAGAGCCCTGTGGAGCAGGGACTCAGACCTGTGGTCCCTGACAAGGAGGAAGGGAAGATTCTTTCTCTGAATGATGTGTTTGTTGGTTATTTCAGTCAGGAGTGACAGTGGTTGTTCCTGACTCTTTCACAAGTCAGGAAGGCCATGGGTTGGATTCACAAATCTTGGGCCAGGACTCCTTTAGGATGTCCAGAACATCTTGATGAGTGAATGTAGTGAAATCTGGGACTGCAAGTGATTATTGATTAGTGGATATAGGTGGGCTGGATCCATGCTGTCTGAAAAGACTTCCCAAATGTGTGTGATAGTTCTTCTCAGAGGTTGGTGCTTGGCTCAGGTGCAGGTTGTAGGCATTCAGGATGGATTAATCCATTCATCACCCTGAATAACTCCTTGAGGAGAGATTTGACAGCCTCAGTGCAGGCTGATTAGAAGGTTCTCTTGGTCTGTAATATAGCTAGGCTTTGAAGAATTTGTTACATTTCATCCTGTCTGAATCATCCTTTGTTTCCTGCCATCAGTGCTGGAGTCTCCACTCATCTCTACTTGTCCAGTGCAGGGTGTCAAAAAAAACCCAGGTTTCAGAGTAGCTGCCGTGTTAGTCTGTATCCGCAAAAAGAAAGGAGTACTTGTGGCACCTTTGAGAGTAACAAATTTATTTGAGCATAAGCTTTCGTGAGCTACAGCTCACTCACGAAAGCTTATGCTCAAATAAATTTGTTACTCTCAAAGGTGCCACAAGTACTCCTTTTCTTTTAAAAAAAACAGGGAGATTTGTGTGGGTGTGAGGAGTAAGGGGCAATTTTGGGGCTAACATGTAAGTGGTAGAAGCCAGTTTAGAATGGTAGTGATTCACCAGGCCGCCAACTTCTTGCCATATGGGTGGAATGGACTTGGACAGAGAGTTGTATGGGGAGAATGGGACTGGCTAGGCAAGGAGCCTGGACTGAGATAAGAGGCCTGAGGAGCGGAGATTGTTACTGGTATCTGAGGAGAATGGGATTAGGATAAAGAAACAGGACTGGCACAAAGGCAGGTTGAAGTGGATGAGGCAGAAGGAATCAAACTTGGAGCAAAAGTGCAGAAGCTTCTGTGCTCCCTAAAGCATGCTCCCCTCCAGAGCCTTGAATGGAACCCAAGATTCCTGAGTCTTACCATTCCTCTCTGGTTAGCAAATGTCTCTGGAGCGCTGTGACAAAGTGCCTCATCCCCATCAAGGTTGATCCACATAGAGGATTACATATTACAATTTACAGTGGCTAGCATTAACTCCATTAGCTCAAGTGGCTGAAGTTTGGGTGGCGGATCTAAAGGTTCCAATCTTACTGATGAAACATGGGTGACAGTATGATGCCAAATGATGGAATTTCTAGGGTCTGTTTAGTTTGATTTTAAAAAACCTAGCAAATTACTCACAAAAATTATATTAAAAGAACATTATTAAGGTTGTAAACTCAAGTACCCAAAAGTTAGTAAATGCTACAATTAAGATTTCCTATGCAAACTTAATTTTTCCTTCTTGTGCATCTGCTTTATGATACAGTTTTAAATTACATGATCACATACTATTTTCTCCACAATACCCCTGCCTCTTTAAGTGCACAGAATGGACCTGCTATATGGGTAAATCAGTGTTGTGTAACAAAAGGAGATTTTTATCCACAAACCCCTGCTTCCTCCGTGAAAAAGTTGGAAGGCGTGTTGTGAATGAGGCAGGGGATTTCAGGAAGAGAAAAGATGATGTCATGATTAAGATACTTAAATGTTGCCCAGGGGAGTTAGATTCTATCCTAGCCTCTGCCACAAAGTTCCTATGTGATGCTAAGCAACTCAGTTAAAACAAGTTTTTCAAAACTTTGCACAGGCAACCTTAATTCTGGCATTTCCTAAGTTGAATGCTTGACTTTGCGACCTTAACAATGTTCTTTTAATGTAGGTTTTTGTATATAAATATATAGTTTCCACTGAACTCTTTCTTTTCTCAGCTACAGGCAAAACACCAGGAAATCAATTGCAGAACTTCTTGAAATTTAGCTTATAATAATTGTGTTTTTTCCATTTTCTCATTGTTCAGTTTTTTAAAAACAATACAGCTCTCTCAAAATTGTTTCCCACATTCATCTTCATAGGCTGTATGCATAATTAGTAGCTCAGTCTCATATTAGCATGTGGCCAGCTGTCACAGGATGGCACTATAGGGAATCCAGTATAATTTTAGTACAAGCTGCAGAGTCACATCATCCATAAATCTAAAATTCACTTGATGGTTTATAAGGGACATAGTTATCATCAGACCTGGAAACAAATCCTTCATTGCTTTTATCTTGAGTCTCATCATTTACTTGGCTTAAATTATTTTAATTATATAATAGATGTTGAAGCTCATCAGTGATAAAGTTGCAAAGTACAGTCTCAGTTGCAGAACTCTTAAAGTCTTTCCAAAGACCTCTGATTCTCCCTCCCCTCCCCAAGCCTTTCAGGGTTTTTGGTTGCTTTTTTCTTAATACTTTGCAGCCCCTGAAAGAGATCTGTGGGCTGCTATCACTGAAATGTCATATCTTATGATCATGACTAAAAATAATCAGAAGCATACGTGTGTAGCCTAACTGCAGCCTAGGAATTTCAGTGTGAGTACAGATTTAATTGTCGGAAAGACTATAAAAAGTGTCAAATGGTCACCAGCTCCAGATTTCTATCAAAACCTGACTGTTCACTTCCTTAATTTCTTATGCTGATTTAATTAGTAATCATTCTTTTATTTTTCACATAAAACAGTCCTATAATTTTCCTGAAAAAAGAGACAGAAGATGAAATTTAGCTCAGAATCATCTTCTTACTTTAGTAGGATCAGAGTCTCACATTCCCACTGTGTGTTTAATCTTTTACCATGCTTTACAAGCGCCTGTGAATTTTGGAATAAATCTCTGATTAAGGTGGCATAAAGCACTGAATGACTTCTAGAAAGTTTTTGAGAATGCAGTGTCTAATAATAAAATTTATTGTATTTGTATAGTACTGTCCAGCCCTAAGAATCCAAAAGTGCCTTACAAACTGTGAACCTGATCTTACAGTCCAGGTTCATGCTGAAAATAACAGGGTCTAGATCTTTGGAACCAGCCACATGCAACCAAGTGCAACTTTTGAGGGGCAGCTGCAAAGATCACTCTTACTGCTCATTGATCCTCAGGCTTCCAAGTTCTGGTCTAGTCCTAAAGCATTTTTAGAGTCTCTTATAGCCACTCTAACTTCAGCCACTTGTAGTGACCCTTTCAGGGCTATTGCAGCAGCTAGTGATTGCTGGTCTGCGGCAACACTCTCATCCCCTTTTCCTGGCTACATTGCCCTCGGTTGCAGGAGTATCGGGGTGGGGGGTGCAGAGAAGAGGTGGCGTAGCACTTCAGATAGCTGGTTAAGGCAAATATAAGTCTGCTGCTTGCTACCAGAGAGGCACTAAATGTCTCAACAGAGATTGTGATCAGACTTTGGAAGTGCTGCTTGTGTTATGATTGCAGGATTGAGGTCTATGCTTAGGAAATACTTCACCCACACCTGTGTGCAGCCACTTCTCAAACAGAATGACCGTGCTGTATCTTAAGCGGGGTGGGGGGAGGGCATTGTCTGTATGTCTGGGGGACAGGGGTATACCTCTCTGAGGGCAGAGGCATGGATGTTGTTGCGGCTGCCGAGTGGATCAGCATGAGGACACTGACTCATTCCCCCCAGGAGACTGCTAAGAGGGGGGAGAGTAGATAGATGCAAGCTAGGCAGGAGAAGACATCTTTCACTCAGATTCTTCTGGAAGGGCTTTGGAACCAGAGGATATACACTGGGAGGGGCAAGTGGAAGTCAAAGGAACTTGCAGAAGTCAAAGAAGGATCAAGGAGGCTGGGGTGAATCAATAGTCCTTTGGGAGGGAAGCAACCCTGGGGGCTGTCCTGTGGAGTCTTTGAGGGCATACATGGCAATAAGACCGAAGAGTGATGATCTCCTTTTTGTGCATGGTGACAGGAATTGCCTCACAACATACCAGTTCATTACAGTGTTGAGATGGGGACTGGTGAGCCTGGGGCTCCCAGGCTATGAATTTGGTTCCCACTCATTCAGGATTAGGGCAGCAACAGCAGTGACACAGCTGGGTTTGGGGGCTAGGCCAATTCAGGCAATTGGGTGTTGGCATTCGGAATCATAAGGAACCTATGTGAGACCCCAGGTGGAGGAATCAATGTTCATTTTCTGTTGTGTTTTCATTCCAGATGTGGGAAGATGGGCCAGGCAGGCAGTGGTATGGATCTGTAGGCACAGTATTGTACTGGGTGCACAGGTGGGCTTCCATGTTGTCTGAGGGTTCGCAGCTGGGGCTCACTGATTAAGCAATCCTGAGCAGGCATGGAAGGAAGGGCATGTTATGTGATCAGCTGATGCCCCTTCTGTATGTTGTGGGGGCTCATAAGTGGGAACCACATATAATTGTGATGCACCTTGGGGGAAATGATTTGGGAGTGTGTAAAGGAGTAGCCTCAATGCTTAGAGTGAAGAGGGACCTGGGGGAGCTCTTGGAACTTTTTCCAGGAGTAAAAATTGTGTGGTTGGACGTGCTGCAACACAGGGTGTGGTGGGGAACTGTGAAGGTCCCCTTGGGTTGACAGGCTAAGAGGTATGTGAGTAGGGAGGTGGCCAAATTCATGGGGGTCATATGGGGCTCAGTAAGTTTGTATCCTGATATAGCATACAGGATACGAGAATTATTCAGGGAAGATGGGGTTCACCTCTCAGACGCGGTGGCTGACACTTTTTTGGCTGATATTAAAGGGAACATTAGGAGACGCCTGGGAACCTGGCTGGGTATGCAGGGGAGTGGCCGCCTAGCTAATTGCTGGCACCTCCTTGTGACAGATGTCCAGTGTAGGTACTCCAGGGAAGGGATACAGTGATCAGACAAATGGTTTGGTAAAGGATTTGAAGGAGGTGTTTGTTAAAGTAGCGGAAACAGGGTGGGATTCAGGGTTCCTATGACTGGCACGGCAGGGAGCCACCCCTCCTTCTTTATAGCCTACCTAACTCTCATTCAAGGGTTGGGGAGATGGTAAGATCCCAGCATGGGGTTGGCTGGGGACCAGGATGAAAAAAAAGCAGGAGGGCCTGATGGAAGCCCTCCAGGTAGATATTGAAATGATCATAGAATTACCTGCACTGTACACTTTTATCTGCTGGGTACTCCCAGACAGTAATATAAAAGTTGTGGTCTAATTAAACGTATCCAGTTTTTGAGCTGTAGCTCACGAAAGCTTATGCGCTAATAAATTTGTTAGTCTCTAAGGTGCCACAAGTACTCCTTTTCTTTTTCCAGTTTTTCCTGTCCACTTTCCAGTGTAGCTGGACAATGGATTTAATATTTACAAGGGGATTGGTTTATGTCTCATTCTAAAGAGTGCACCCCAGAACCTCATTTCTGTCTGAAGACTATGCTGAGGCACTTGAAGAGTAACATGTTTTATTTCTATTAGGCTGGGCCTGTTCACTCCTTGGATTTCTTAATTTGGGCCGCCTATCCAGAGTGGATATTGCTGTAGAGTAGTGACAGGATATTTTATTTTGATTCAACAGAAATGCCTTTAAGACCAACAAAGAAATTCCTAGCAAAACCAAGAAAGATCAGAGAATGATACAGACAGCACCAGCTTCACTGATGTCTGAACATCCTGTTACATTATGCGTCAGTTCATCTGTGTAGACTGATGGTGAGTGCCTTCTCATTCTAACAGCATACCACAAAGCTATCTCAGTTGGTTTATTCTGCCAAGCATCTGTCACTTTATGCTTATTGTATCCCCTATTGTTTTGGACCCCTGTCTGGAACTTTTTCTTCCCTTGCTTGATTTCTGTACTTCATTGGAAATTTTTTACCTCCTAATTCGTTTCTTATAACCCTGATGTCTGCACTAAATTCCTGCTGGTTTTCTTTGACCTCTAGCTATATTTCTGGCTGATAGTTGCACTTTATTTATTTTTTTGGATTTACTTTTACATCTACTGTTCTTTAGAAAAGTGCTCTCCTGACCAGTGTTGTTATACTTCAGGTTTTTACCAGCTATTTTTCAAGATGTGAGTGGTGTCAGAAGAAGTACTTTTTCTTTGATTGGCAGTTTTAGGACCCTACACTACACTATGAAATTAGGTCGAATTTATAGAAGTCGATTTTTTAGAAAGGGATTTTATACAGTCAATTGTGTGTGTCCCACTAAGCACATTAAGTCGGCGGAGTGCATCCAGAGTACCACGGCTAGCATCGACTTTCAGAACGTTGCACTGTGGGTAAGCTATCCCACAGTTCCCGCAGGCTCCGTTGCTCATTGGAATTCTGCGTTAAGCTCCCAATGCCTGATGGGGCAAAAATATTGTTGCGGGTGGTTTTGGGTACGTCGTCAGTTGCCCCTCCCTCCGTGAAAGCGACAGCAGACAATCATTTTGCGCCTTTTTTCCGTGCGGGCATCAGACTGCTTTCAGCAGAGGGTGCAATAGGACGGCAAACCATTGTCATCAAACGACCGCTTCCGCTGCCACTCTGCTCTCCTGCTCTCCTGATGCTATGAATCCACCTGCAGGTCCTCTATATGACCGTCGTCATCCACTGCTTCTGCTGCCACTCTGCTCTCCTGGTGATCTCGCAGGGCCACTTCCGCTGCAGCTCTGCTCAGCTGCTATTGTCTCACCATACCACGGCAAGCGTGCAGCCTGCTCAGCTATTGTGTCCTGGCAGCAGTCGGTGCAGTAGGTCTGCAAAAACGGTCATCCAACCACCGCTTCTCCTGCAACTCTGCTCTCCTGCAGACGCCATACCACAGCAAGTATGGAGCCCGCTCAAATCACCGTGGCAGTTATGAGCATTGTAAACACCTCACGCATTATCATACAGTATATGCAGAACCAGAACCTGCAAAAGCAGATGAGGAGGTGATGGCAGCATGATGACGAGAGTGATGAGAACATGGACACAGACTTCTCTCAAAGCACAGGCCCCGGCAATTTGGCCATCCTGGTTGCAATGGGGCAGGCTCATGCTGTGGAATGCCAATTCTGGGCCCAGGAAACAAGCACAGACTGGTGGACTGCATAGTGTTGCCGGTCTGGGATGATTCCCTGTGGCTGCGAAACTTTTGCATGCGTAAGGGCACTTTCATGGAACTTTGTGACTTGCTTTCCCCTGCTCTGAAGCGCAAGAATACCAAGATGAGAGCAGCCCTCACAGTTCACAAACGAGTGGCGATAGCCCTCTGGAAGCTTGCAATGCCAGACAGCTCCCAGTCAGTTGGGAATCAATTTGGAGTGGGCAAATCTACTGTGGGGGCTGCTGTGATCCAAGTAGCCAACGCAATCACTGAGCTGCTGCTATCAAGGGTAGTGACTCTGGGAAATGTGCAGGTCATAGTGGATGGCTTTGCTGCAATGGGATTCCATAACTGTGGTGGGGTGATAGACAGAACCCATATCATTATCTTGGGACCAGACCACCTTGGCAGCCAGGCATAAACCGAAAGGGGTACTTTTCAATGGTGCTGCAGGCACTGGTGGGACAAGGGACATTTCACGAACATCAACACAGGATGGCCAGGAAAGGAACATGATGCTTGCATCTTCAGGAACTCTGGTCTGTATGAACAGCTGCAGGAAGGGACTTACTTTCCAGACCAGAAAATAACCGTTGGCGATGTTGAAATGCCTAAAGTTATCCTTGGGGACCCAGCCTACCCCTTAATGCCATGGCTCATGAAGCCATACACAGGCACCCTGGACAGTAGTCAGGAGCTGTTCAACTATAGGCTGAGAAAGTGCAGAATGGTGGTAGAATGTGCATCTGGACATTTAAAAGTGCGCTGGTGCAGTTCACTGACTCGGTTAGACCTCAGTGAAACCAATATTCCCATTGTTATTACTGCTTGCTGCGTGCTCCACAAAATCAGTGAGAGTAAGGGGGAGACGTTTATCATGGGGTGGGAAGTTGAGGCAAATCACCTGGCCGCTGATTACACACAGGCTGACACCTGGGTGATTAGAAGAGCACAGCAGGGTGCGCTGCACATCAGAGAAGCTTTGAAAACCAGTTTCATGACTGGCCAAGGTACTGTGTGACACTTCTGTTTGTTTCTCCTTGATGAAAACCCGCCCCCTTAGTTGCCTCTAAATTCCCTGTAAGGCAACCGCCCTCCCCTCCCTGCTTCGATCACCGCTTGCAGAGGCAATAAAGTCATTGTTGTTTCAAATTCATGCATTCTTTATTAATTTGTCACACAAATAGGGGGATAACTGCCAAGGTAGCTCAGGTGGGGTGGGGGAGGAGGGAAGGACAAGGCCACACTGCACTTCAAAACTTATTGAATGCTAGCCTTCTGTTGCTTGGGCAGTCCTTTGAGGTGGAGTGGTTGGGTGCCCGGAGCTGCCCCTGCCCCCCGCGTTTTTGGGCATCTGGGGGAGGAAGCTATGGAACTTGGGGAGGAGGGCAGTTGGTTGCACAGGAGCTGCAGTGGCGGTCTGTGCCTTTCCTGCACCTCAACCATACACCAGAGCATATCAGTTTGATCCTCCAGTAGCCTCAGCATTGCATCCTGCCTCCTTTCATCATGCTGCTGCCACCTTTCCTCTTGACCCCGCCACCTCTCCTGTTGCTTCCGCCATTTGTCCTCACATTCATTTTGTGCTTGCCTGGACTCTGCCATTGTCTGCCTCCATGCATTCAGTTTGGGTGGATTGCATGAGCTCAGAGAACATTTCAACGAGAATGCGATTTTTTCACCTTCTCATCTGCGCTAGCCTCTGGGACGGAGATGCTAGTCACAGCGTTGAAACATTTGCAGCTGCAGGAGGAAAAAAAGGGAGATTAAAATTGAAAAAGACACATTGGCCATTTAAAAGGAGGGGCTGATGTTTTCGGGTTAACGTGCAGCACAAACCCAACTAAACCTCCGCACACACCCAATTCTCTGGGATGATCGCTTCCAGATCTGCGTGGCTAACACGGGGGATGATTTCTTTTCAGCCACAGGCAAACATTCCAGCAGGAACGGGCACCTCTTATGTCCTCTGAATAAAATTCCCCTATTTCAACCAGGTGACCATGAATGATATCACTCTCCTGAGGATAACACAGAGACATGAAGAATAGATGTTGTTTGAATGCCAGCAAACACTGGGACCACACACTGCCATGCTTTCTTATGCAATGATTCCAGACTATGTGCTACTGGCCTGCTGTGGTAAAGTGTCCTACCATGGAGGATGCAATAAGGCTGCCCTCCCCAGAAACCTTTTGCAAAGGCTTTGGGAGTACCTCCAGGAGAGCTTCATTGAGATGTCCCTGGAGGATTTCTGCTCCATCCCCAGACATGTTAACAGACTTTTCCAGTAGCTGTACTGGCCGTGAATGCATCCCAAGTCTTCAGGGCAAATTAATCATTAAACATGCTAGCTTTTAAACCGTGAATTATATTTACAAAGGTACACTCACCAGAGGTGTCTCCTCTGCCTTCAAGGTCCGGGAGCCCAGGTTGGGACAGTACTGTCTCCGGGGTGATAAACAGTTCCTGGCTGTTGGGGAGAACGGTTTCTCCTCTTGCCTGGTGTGCGCTATCTTCAACCTCTGCCTCCTCATCATCTTCCTCATCCCCAAAATCCTCATCCCTGTTGAGTAAGACTCCCTTGCAGGAGTCTATGTACAGGTGTGGGGTAGTTGTAGGGGCGCCCCCTAGAATTGCATGCAGCTCATCATAGAAGTGGCATGCCTGGGCTCTGACCCCGAGCAGGCGTTTGCCTCTTGGGTTTTTTGGTAGGCTTGCCTAAGTTCCTTAAGTTTCACGCGGCACTGCTGCGGGTCCCTGTGATAGCCTCTGTCCTTCATGCCCTTGGAGATTTTTTCAACTATTTTGGCATTTCGTCTTTTGGAACGGAGTTCTGATAGCACGGATTTGTCTCCCCACACAGCAATCAGATCCAGTACCTCCCATTTGGTCCATGCTGGAGCTCTTTTGCGATTCTGGGACTCCATGGTCATCTCTGCTGATGAGCTCTGCGTGGTCACGCCACGGTGGCCAAACAGGAAAAGAAATTCAAAATTTTGCGAGACTTTTCCTGTGTACCTGGCCAATGCATCCAAGTTGAGAGTGCTGTCCAGAGTGGTCACAATGGAGCACTGTGGGATTGCTCCCGGAAGCCAATACCGTTGAATTGCGTCCATACTAACCCAAATTCGATCCAGCGATGTCAATTTCAGCACTAATCCCCTTGTCGGAGAGGAGCACAGAAATCAATTTTAACAGCCCATTAAGTCGACAAAAATGGCTTCGTTGTGTGGATGGATACAGGGTTAAATCGATCTGGTGCTGCTAAATTCAACCTAAACTCGTAGTGTAGACCAGGGCTCAGAATATAAAATAAAAAGCACAGTGATTAGGCAATATTTACTCTACATGTTATATAGAAAGGAAACAAAGAACAAGGAAATCTATTGATATTCCAAGCCAAATGCTGACACTAAAATGGAGTTAAGGTTGAGAGTAAGTATGAATAACATAAGGGTAAAAAATCTTTACAGGGACATTGTAATCATCTCAAAACCAAATATAACAAACCCAGGAAATTCAAAGTTAAGGTTACATTTAAAAATGCAAACATTAACAGTTAAGACACCCTAACAACTTTAACTTTGCCCTGAAATGATTCCATGCAATAACCAAGTGAATTTTTTATTTAAAAATTTTAGTATTTGTACTTAGATTAAACTGATTTTTAAACAGTTAGATTTTTCAGCTTTTTTCATTTTTTTCTCCCCTCTTGGTGTCACTTTCCCTGCCTAAGTGGCTGAACCCTATAGATATTTGAGTAAGTAGAGCCTTTGATCTAACAGATCCAGAGGTCTTGGATAAGCCGTCATGGGATAAGACAGAAGGTCATCTCATGAATCAGTGGTTAAAAGAAGGAAACAAAGGGTAAGAACAAATGGTTAGTTTTCAGAATGGAGAGAAGTAAATAGTGGTGTCCCCCAGGGGTCTGTACTGGGACCAGTGCTGCTCAACATATTCATAAATGATCTGAAAAAGAACATGAACAGTGAGGTGGCAAAATTTGCAGACAATGCAAAATTACTCAATATGGTTAAATCCAAAGCTGACTGTGAAGAGTTACTAAGGGATCTTACTGAACTGGGTGACTGGGCAACAAAATTGATCAATATTGATAAGTACAAAATAATGCACATTGGAAAACATAATCCTGACTATACATAAAAAATGATGGGGTCTAAATTAGTTGTTACCACTCAAGAAAGAGAGTTTGGCATCATCGTGGATAGTTCTCTGAAAAGATCCACTCAATGTGTGTAGTGGCAGTCAAAAAAGCTAACAAAATTATAGGGGCTATTATGAAAGGGATAGATAATAAAACAGAAAATATCATAATGCCACTTGTGATGGGATATTCACCCCATACCCACCTAGAAGGGCTTAATGAGGCTGAGGAGAGACCAATTAACCAGATAGGCCACAGCTGAGGGAAATTAGCTGGCCTAAGTAACCCCCTGAATAATGATAGAACTCAGCTTGGAAGCAATAGGTGGGGCTAGGATAAAGCCAGGAAGCTGGTAGCAGACTGGAATTGCAGTGAACACCTATAGCCATTCTTAGGATAGTACAGCAGAAAAGAAGAAAAATCAAGTTGGAGCTAGCATAGGAAAAGGCGGTAAGGTTTAACAGGATGCAGACTTGGCTGCTGATTAGAGGGTCCCTGAGGTAGAACCCAGAATAGAGGATGGGCCTGGGTTCTACTGGGGAAGTGGCATGATTTGGGTAGAGGAGGTAAAACTCTTCTCTTGGAAAAAAGTTTCCAGAAGGGGAAAAAAAACACAGTGATTTGGCAAGAGGGCTATGACAGGAAGCACCCTGAGTCAAGCAGAGTGAGGGTGGATGGTGGTAGTATATGCAGCAAGCAGCTGAAGGAGGTGTTGGACCTTGGAAAGAGCTAATCCACTAGTGGTGAGTGAACCTCACAATGCCACTGTATACATCTATGGTATGATTAAACTGTGAATACTGCATACAGTTCTGGTTGCCCTGTTTCAAAAGTTCTATTAGAACTAGGAAAAGTACAGAGATGGGAAACAAAAATGGTTAGAGTTATGGTACAGCTTTCAGAGGAGGAGAGACTAAAAAGACTGGGACTGTTCATCTAAGCAAAGAGGTGACTGGGGGGCAGGAGGGATATGTTAGATGTCTATACAATCATTAATGGTGTGAAGCAAGTGAACAGGGAAGTGTTAATTATCCCTCCACATACTACAGAAACCAGAGGTTACTAATGACATTAAGAGGCAGGGGGTTTAAAACAAAGAATGTACGACTTCACAGAGTTAACCTGTGGAATCTGTTGCCAGGGCATGTTGTGAATGCCAAAAGTAAACTGGGTTCAAAAAAGAATTACCTAAGCTTATGGAGGATAGGTCTGTCAAGGCCACAACCCCATGCTTCAGGTGTCTCTAAACCTCCATCTGTCAGGACCTGGGACTGTATATCAGGGGATGGATCATTTGAAATTGCCCTATTCTGTTCATTCCCTCTGAAGCATCTGGCACTGGCCACTGTTGGAAGACAGGGTACTGAGCTAGATAGATCATTAGTCTGATCCAGTGTGGCCATTCGTATGTTTAATTCCTGCTGCCAATCCACCCAAAAATAATGTGTTCATATTTCTAATGATCTGAAAATATGAAATAACAGTCTTAAAAATGGAAATTTTAGAAATAATTTAACAGCAAATTCACTGAAATGCTAAAGCAGCAAAAAACAACCAGTGTATACGAGTGGGTCTGGCCTTTATTTGCAATTGACTGGTTGACTTAGATGACTGTTAGTGAGACCATTGCTAAGTAGAGGGAGAGTCTAGTTCTTGAATCCTAATATGTCTGCCCTTTAAAGGGTTCTCCCTATGTTTCTGCCTCAGTTTCCCTAGCCATGTTGTCTTCGTATATAGTGGTGCCAAGGTAGCATTGCCATGGGGAGTCTTTCAAGCACTCAAGCCCAAAATAGCACGTAGACACAAAACTTTTAAAAACAGGGATAGTTAGGCCACGCAATCAACAATGAGAACTTTTGACAGTGGCATATGAAAGTATAGACACGTGACTCACAACAATAGAATTATTGCTTGCAAAGTAGTTGTAGAATGGTTTGCCTTTGTCACGATAGTCATACTTAAAGCATTACCTGAGCTATGATGTGACCCTATCTGTAGCCTGTATAATAGTCATGACAATCAGATACAAGGTTTCAGTTAATTTTCTCTATAAGGAAAGCTTAGAGTTTTTGTTGTCCTAGATTTATAATCACTTGGAACAAAGATATCAATGCAGCTGATTTTCTTTTTATTTAACTCAAACTAATTAGTGGATTTAATTGGAAATACCCTGATTTCTAGAATGAATTTTATGAGAAAGGGCTGTAACTTTGGGAATTGTACTCTACCTTTCATACATTAATAAGGGGTTGGATTCCTGTTTGAAGTATAAAATGGTTCATGCCCCTGCTGCAAATCAGGTAGAATGGGGATTTGAAAACAACAGGTTTCTGATATACCAAGTGAATGCCTGAACAGCTTGTCTATTTGGTATTCTGACACTTTCACACTTGCCCGAAAAATTCCTAATCTAGTCACCCCAGTTGTCTTGGGGTGAGGCCTGATTCAGTAGACAGGTGTCCTGGATTGAGCCCCACAGAAGATAGGAGGCAGAGAGCCTGATTTAAGGAGCCTGCCAAGGCTCATGTGTGAGGGTGGGTGGCAAGCAGCTTGGTAGCATTAGGACTTGGGCACTTTTGCACAGACTCAGGAGTGGCAATGTAGATAGTTTGAACTTTTCTGGGTGCCCACAGGTATAAGCAGCAGTGGAGTGGGATTTGAGGATCCCAGGTGGATTTATATAGTGGACTTTGCCACATAAACTGGCAGTTAAGAACCTATGTACCTTTGAGAATCCCTTGATCTCGGCCTGGCCCTCAATACTGTACCATCTGAGCGCCTGACATGAAAGCATATACAAAATTAGGAGTGTATGAAGGCACAGCTGGGAGCGATGTGATATTCCAAGTGGAGGGAGATAAGTCATGACCATGAAGGTGTAAAGAAGAAGCTTGAACTTCTCTTGGAAGAAAAGAGGAAGTCAGTGTGTAGTGATTCAAAAAGTAGGGGAGGTATGGTCAATACACCATGTGCTGTATTATACATATGTTTATCACTATTATTGCAGCAAATGACTATTGGTATTTAAAAAAAATACAAAAGAAATCCCATTATCGTTGTACTAATTGTATTTTATTTGAGAAATATGGTTCAATTTTGAAAAGGCAGTACTTTTGACTGACAGTGGACATAGCCGCAGCAGCAGCAGCAAGCATGGTGATTCATAAAATGAACCATTGAGGCTATGGGAAGCACAGGAAAAAGTGAGATGAGCAGATGAAACATACCACACAGTAGCATTTCTTTTCTCTGTACATGTAGTTTGGTGTTTTTTTTCCTGTGCTTTTAGCAAGAGGAAAGGCACTGATTGCACCATCCCACTCAATGAGAAATAAGATATAAATTACAGTGTAAAAATACTGATTATGCTTCTAGAACCCTACAGGAAGAAGCAATGCTATTTTGTCTTTGGCTGTGTGGGCCTGCCTTATCTTTCACCATAAGAGATTAAATTCTATAATCCTATTTTAATAAATTAGGATGCAAGGACCATGCATAGCAGAAGGAAAAAGGAGCTGAGACTTAGAGTTGGAAAGACAAAGCATTCTTATGGGGGAGAGGGGAGGGGAGGATTCAGCACTGGATTTTTTTTTTGAGTATTTGTTGGTCTTTTGTCCTGAAAGCTGCTCCCCCCCCTCCCGGTGTTGCATCCTGTCACTCTCCTCTTTAAGACGAGGATCAGGCAATTTGGAGAGTTAGCTAGAAGATACCTATAGAAACTCTTTCAGTATGTTGATGACACCCAGCTTTTTATCGCCACTTCATCCCATACAGACAGTGTGGTAAAGCATGCTTTCAAAAGCTTGGTAGGTATTGGGTCATGGATGACAGCAAGTTGATTGAAGTTCAGCCTATGCTAAGGTGATGAGAGATTATGAAAAAGTTACATCGGGCCCCTTTGACAGTGTGCATCCATGAGTTCACTTGAGTTCCTAATTTGGGAGAATCTTGTTAGATTCCCTAGTGCTTTTAGACAAAAAATAGCTGCAGGGACCAGGATGGCTTCCTTCCATCTGCAACAAGTCAAGATACTCTCTTGGTGGGGATCTCACTATTATGATTGAATCCTTTGTTGGCTCAATATTAGATTACTACAGTGCACTCTATTTTCACCACAAAATCCATTTGAAAATGGAAGCTAGGGCAAAATACAGCTGCCAAATTGTAGAGTATGAGCATGTGAAATCTGTACTCTGGTATCTACATTGGTGGAATGTTTCTGATTATATGGTGCTGGCTTGACCTTCTAAGCCACCTTCTCCTTTATCACATCAAACATAAACTGCTTGTATTCACTGTCAAGGTCCTTCACAGTCAATCACCATGGTATCCATCATTTCTCATTGAGCTGACAAGGCTCACTTTTGATTGCCCAGGTGCCAGACTCCACTGACGACTTGCTAAATTTTAAAACCAGCATCTTCATGCTTTCTCCCATGCTGCCCCACGCACTTGGAAGGCATTGCCTGTAAACATCCACAAAGCTACCTCATCTTCAAATCCTTTGCCATGATGCCTATGTAGAACTGGATAGTGGTTAGGCTGCTTGTGTGCAGAGACCACTGCCTACCATGCTAACCAATATTGTCTCATTGTTCACTCGTATTTCCCCTTCTGTCTGTATCCATCTCTTGTCTCTTACTTAGGTTGTAAGATCTTTGGGGCAGGGACTGTCTTTGTTCTGTGTTGGTACAGCGCCTGACACAGTGAGATACAAGTTCACGACTGGGGCTCCTAGGCACTATAATAATACGAATAAACAATAATAGAAGTCTTGAGACCTGTTGGTTTGAGAGACTGCATCTCTCATTAGGCAATAATGCCTCAGTTGTGACCAGCATTTGTGCTCAAGCCCCTTTATAAACACGACTGGAATCAGAGGACCTGGGATCTATTCTTAGCTGGTTGATATTGGGCAAATCACTTAACCACATCATACCTCAGTTTCCCCATCTGCAAAATAGCAACAATAGTATTTGATGATCCCCTTCATAAGGTACTTCAAAACCTTGAATGAAAGGCACTTTGTGATTAAGTATTGCTTTTATTATAAACGAGGGGGCTGTCTCAGCAGCAGCATTTTGTGAGGGTGCTTGATTCTGGAATTCTATTTTAAATATTAGAGTAGTTTTAATTCAAACTCCTAACCCTAGAAAGAACGGAACCATTTTTCTTTAGTAGTAGATGCTGTCTGTTGGCTCTATATACTATTCTCACCCACCCCTGAAAACAACTATCTTTTGTGTTTTGAAAGATTACATTGACAACAATTACTTGTTTAGGTCTTACATGCCATTGTTGGTTGTTCTGACTGGAAAATATTTTTCATTATAAATCTCATGGACCAGAAATCAGGATACAGTAATAGATGTCTTACATTACTTCGCAGTTTTTAAATACTGACTATAAAATGCATTTAGTGTTTGAGAGGGGGATGCTGAATTACCCCATCATTCACTTCTTGACCTTTCTGCTCCAACTGGCAACAAGCATACCAATTGTTTCTGAATAGAAACTGGACTGAAACCAGCTGGCTGTGGCTGAGTGAGGGGTGGGTGATTTGTTGAGCAGATGGGGGAGTGTTCAGCAGTCAGGAGTGGGTTAGAGTTGCTTTACTCAACAGTTGGAAGAGGATTGCTGGGGGGAAAGGAGGGAGAAGGAGAGCTTTTCAGAGAAGGAATTGTAGGAGGATTCCATAGAAGAGTTGTTCAGGTCAGATTCCAGAGCAGTATATTCACTGAACTACACTAAAGATGAAGTTGAGTCTGCAGTATTTTAAGGGATACATCTGGTGATGTTACAGACTAGATCCCATTTCTTTGTAATGCAAGCTGGTCAGTCTGGCACTGTTCTGTTCTTGATAGCTTTTTTTTTCTTCTTGAATGAAGAGTGAGTAACTTGTTCCATTCTGTGACACCCCCCCCCCCCCCCCGACATTCAAGGGTTGTCAAAATTTTGACAGCTAATATTTTGTGAATTGAAGTGACCTTTTTAAAATACTATGTTCTGGCCACATGGCCACCCCTTTCCTCTCTGGATTTTGGGACAGTAGCCAAGGCAAATACAGAATACTGAAAAGATTAGTATCACATCATCATAACTCAGATGGTCACAGAGTGATTCCTCATTCTTCTGACAAAGCTCCTCACAAATAAAGGAGGCTAGATGGTACCGACAATTCACTTGGGTTTATTTATAGGCACTTACAAACATTTTACCTTCTATGTCCCATTTTCAAAAATGACTTGGGCACTTAGGGTCAGATATTCAAAGATACTTAGGTGGCCAAAGTTGCTGATAGGTGCCTAGCCTGCATAGGCACTCTTGAAAATCACACTAGTCACCTGGGTCCCATTGATTTCAGTGTATTATTAAAACTGGTGATGAAGCTTTGAATGATTGGAATGTTAAAATAAATGGTTATCTATTTAGGAAGGATGAAATGTACAAAAAGGGAGGGAAGTAGCACTCTACTTCAAAAACAGCATTACTTGTTTGAGTCACTGATCCATAAGCATTCAAGATTATTTGCTTCTGAATTAGCAATGTGCTATCAAAGCACAAGATGGGGTATTAGTTGGTGTCTGTCACAGATCATTAAATCACACTAGAAAACAGCTTGACCAACTTATTTAAGAACACATCTGTAATGTGTATCGGGGGTGGGGGGGAAAAGCTGTGTTATGTGGGACTTCAATCTGGGTGACCAACTGGAAGCCTCAGGGTGCAATAGTAAAACATCAGAAAACTATAGATTTCCTAACTCAGTGTTGCATCCAACATAGGGGAAACCTATATTAGTCCTCATTTTGATAAGTTAAGAGGAATTGATCACAGAACTAAAAATTAGTGGTTGCTTTGGTGCATTTGAGCTTGACTTGATTTCATTTGTTGTGTGCAAACAGGATAAAGTCCAAACCAGCATTTAGGAATTTAAAAGAGCCAATTTCACAAAGTTGAAAACAATTATAACCAAATTATCTGGGAGAAAAAAAAATCAACAGAAAAATGTGAATAATTGGCAACTGCTAAGAATATTTTACTAGATACCTGAGAATCCTCAATCAAGGAAGAATACTACAATGATTAAAAAGTTAACATGGCTTAGAGTGGAAATGAAAGCAACTATAAAATTTAAATATATAACAAATGGAAAAAGGGGGAAGTTGATAGCAATGTACATAAACTGGAAGCTAAAGAATTGTAGAAAATAAAATGGAAAACAAAGATACCAAGAGAAATCAATGGCTAGCAGAGTAAGGAGTTTCTTAAGTGTATTAGAAACAGAAGGAATTCTAAAAATAGTATCCTACCATTATTTGCCTTTTCTGCATTACTGACAAATTGTACCATTTCCATCAATGTTCAATAAATACTTGTTTTGTAGTTAGGGATAAGCTATGAATACATCACTCTTCCCCTATGATAATGAAATACTTTCAATTCCAACAATAACTCAGGATGTTAAATAGCTGCTATAGTTAGAGTCAAAGGTGTATGCAGAGAGCCAAAGGTGTAAGGGGCTGTTGCCACCTAACTTGCTCTCTGCTCCTTTGCACCACATTATCACGATCCTAAAGTAGAAGGGAGAATCAGGGAATGTGTATGTGCAGAACACATTTTGAACAATAGTTACCATACCATTTTAGTGAAAGAAAAAAAGTTACGTGGTGATGAACATATATTCACTTCAGGTGACTCACCAGCAATTCCCATGTCGATGGCTGGACTTCAGAACCATTGAATAATAACCTAAACACCAACATGCTGAAGTTTGCATTAGCTCAGGAAGTCTGGATAATGGCTTAGCACCTTGAGAAGGTTTGCCTAGATCATGTAGCAGCCCTGCAGATGTCTACAAGAGACATAGCTTGAGGCATTCTGGAATAAGCCATTATCCTTGTTGGAGGAATGAGTTTAGCAAGGTCATGGCAATATTTTTATAAATTCAAATACCCAAAGGAGACAGTCTTTGAGTGAGACAGGTTGTCTTTTAACTCTCTAAGCATATGCTACAATCCACCAAGACGATGCTCTGAACACTTTGGTCCAATTGATAGAAGATAATGCTCTACAGCCATACAAGGTATGAAAGCTCACTTCACTTTTATTTGCATGAGGCTCAGGACAAGAGATGGGCAGCTAAATCTGATTCAAATGAAAAGCTGAAATTATTTGGACATAATTTCAGGATGGGGCCTCTGAGTAACTTTGTTTATGAAATACCATGAATGGTTGGTTCGCTAAGAGATCCTGCAGCTCTGAAACTCTAACAGCGGTAACTGCTATCAAAAAAGCAGTTTCCATTGACAGGACTGATAAAGACTGTGATGCTGGCAGACCAGGTGGCAGCTTATGCCACGCCCCTAGGCCTCACTGAATAGTGACAAATGCATAGGTAGAAGCCTGTTTGCTATTAGATTTATAGAGGTGTGTTTGAACTTTATGAAATGTTTGTAGGATGCTGCATGCATTAATCTCACTTTTAAAATCTGTATCCCATGTTATAAGACACTAGTTAAGGGTTTTTGCTCTAATTATTAAAGCATTTTCTATGAAACCAGAAACCCCCATAGTCAGAGAAGCATTACCAACTGTGAAATACTAGTTTCTGATGAGATGTCATCTCCTGCCCAACAAAAGAAGGGCTATACCAGACAAACTGTTTTTGTCCACTGATGTTCAACAGGTTTTGTTTTCCCCACACCAATTAAGAAGGGATGTGCACAAATGCTTGTCCCATCATGGCTTGAACTCATGGAGAAGGAAATAAAAATCCCTATCAAGAAGAAACTATCAGAATGTTGCTTGGAATTTGGAGAGGGCAATATTTCTAAGAATAAGCAAGGAATCTCCAAGCTGCTTAACTTAGTTTAGCCCTAAAGGACACAGAGCTTGTACATTGCATACGACTTTTTGGAACCTCAGTCTAACTCATATGTTTACTTGCTTTAACCTTGTAAATAACTCATTTTTTTTTCCTAGTTAATAAACCTTGAGTGAGTTTTTATTATAGGATTGGCTACAAGCATTGTCTCTGAGAGATCTAGGGTGCACTTGACCTGGGGTAAGTGACTGGCCCTTTAGGACTGGGAGTAATCTGAATATTATGATTTTTGGTGTAAGGGACCAACTATGACAAGGGAGACCTGTCTAGGTGGCAAAATAGACTGTCGGACTGTCTGTGACTCCACATTAAGGCTGTTGGAATGCCTGAGGGATTCACACTTGATACTGGGTTGGTGAAATCTAAGTATAGAACACAACAAATTCAGGGTTTATGCTCTGGTTTGTAACAGTCTACCCTGAGGTTGGTACTCACAGCCATGAGCCACTCCACACAGCTTGACAGACTGTCACCATTAGTTCAAATGGGGGTCCTACTGAGCAAGACAGAACTAAGTTCAGGGGGGAACTGGAAATGACATGAGGATCATCTTAGACAAGACTTCTAAGGAATTTTTGTTACCATTGGGTGTGAGAACTGAGGAACTATTGATGGGTGGGTGAAAAGTTGAAATGGCCATCAAATGAATTAACACCAAACTAGTTGAGAGATGTGCAGGTTTCAGATGGAATGAATGGTCCAGCATATGCGTAACTTCAGTGTGAGAAGCTGAGAAACCATGAGACTGAGCCTAGACTGAACCTTTTCCTTTGAGCTGAATATAACTCTCATTGAGTCCTCTCTAGTGCTGTGAGTCCTGTGAGATGAGCTAAATCATTGATCAGCCAGAGATGAGATGAAGGCTCTGTAAATCTGGATACAGAGTGACCTTGATTTTGAGATGGAAGATCTTCCATCAGGGGCATGATCAGCAACTGTACTGAGAATTGCTAGAGATCAACTAAAATACCAAATAGCCATTATCACAGAGGGAATCCCAGGTGAGTGCCCTAACCATCATGGTATAGAATCATTGGCCCAGTGACTATTTATCCAAAGACTTGCTCTTTAACCCTTGGTTCCCTAGTGTGGGGCTTATATACCCATCACATACCTTCCCTCTCTGGCTAGGACCCAGAGGCAGGTCTTCCTCCTGTCACCTCCTCCATCCCAAGAAAAGAAATTAGTGTTTGTGTGCCTTTCCCAGATGATGGAGTACCTGCAAGTCATAGGACTGCAGAGAAAGGTACCATTTTGTGATCTGGGCATTGGTGTCCTTCATGGAGTTTAGCCAGTGGAGGTGGGCCATGGTCTGTAGTGTATAGAACAGAGTTCTTTAGGAGAAATATCTCTGGCCCATTTTACAGCCAGGGCTTCTTTCTTGATCATCAAGTAGCCCACCTCTGGAGGGAACATCTGTTTACTTGTGAATAGGATCAGATATTCTTTGCCCTCGACCTCTCAGGACCACATCTGACGTCCATTTGTGGAATGGATTGTTTCATGAAGTCAGGGTGGAAGAGAACTGGCCCCTGGATTAACTGGTTCTTTAGACTTCTGAAGGCCCTGTCACCAGCCTCCATCCACTGCTCCTCCTTCAGGGCTGGTGCCTTACCACAGTTGGTAAGAGGGGTGGCTACTGTGGCAAAGTTGGCCTGTAATAGCCAGCCAAGCCTAGGAATCCTAGAAGATTAGAGTTGGAAGAGACCTCAGGAGGTCATGTAGTCCAACCCCGTGCTCAAAGCAGGACCAACACCAACTAAATCACCCTATCCAGGACTTTGCCAAGCCAGTTCTTAAAAACCTCTAAGAATGGAGATTCCACCACCTCCCTCAGTAACCCATTCCAGTGCTTCACCACTCTCCTAGTGAAATAGTGTTTCCTAATATCCAACCTAGACCTCCCACTGCAACTTGAGACTTACTCCTTGTTTATCCTCTGCCACTACTGAACAGCTGAACTCCATCCTCTTTGGAACCCCCCTTAACATAGTTGAAGGCTGCTATCAGATCCACCCTCTTTTCTGCAGACTAAACAAGCCCAGTTCCCTCAGCCTCTCCTCATAAGTCATGTGCCCAACCCCCTGATTTTTATTGCCCTCCACTGGACTCTCTCTCCAATTTGTTCACATACTTTCTGTAGTGGGGGGCCCCCCAAAACTGGATGTAATTCTCCAGGTGTGACCTCACCAGTGCCAAATAGAGGGGAATAATCACTTCCCTCTATCTGCTGGCAAGGCTACAAATGCAGCCCAATATGCTGTTTCCCTTCTTGGCAACAAGGGCACATTGCTGACTCATATCCATCTTATCATCCACTGTAATCCCCAGGTCCCTTTCTGCAGAACTGCTGCTTAGCCAGTTGGTCCCCAGCCTGTAGCAGTGCATGGGATTTTTCCTATGTAAATGCAGAACTCTGCACTTGTCCTTTGTTGAATCTCATCAGATTTCTTTTGGCCCAATCCTCCAATTTGTCTAGGTCACTCTGGACCCTATCCCTACCCTCCAGCATGTCAACCTCTCCCCCAAGCTTAGTGTCGTCAGCAAATTTGCTGAGGGTGCAATCTATCCCATCGTCCAGATCATTAATGAAGATGTTGTACAAAACCAGCCCCAGGACCAACTCCTGGGGCACTCTGCTTGATACCGGCTGGCAACTAGAGATCAAGATGTTGATTACCACTCATTGAGCCTGACAATGTCATACCTGGTTTTTTTGGCTGACTGCATCAGGCAATTTCCCAGCACTTGGTCCTTGTCTGCCGGGGGAGCAGCCAGCTCTGCCCCATAGTGTATCTGAGGTATGTCACCAATCTGTCTGAAGTAGCATTTGGCAGGGTTCACTATAAGTCCTGCCCTCTCAAGGGCTCAAACAATTGTGGTGACATGCAGTATGTGGTCTTCCCCATTACAGCTATAGGTGACTGTCATCAATGAATGTGGCTGTGTACTGATCACAGGGCCACAGCACCTAGTCCATCCACTGCTGAAAGGTGGCCAGAGTGGACTCAGCCTTTCCCAGTCTCTCGGGTAGCTCACCCACCTGGGGCATTGGGTATGTGCTGAACGTCAATATCTCATTGACTTTCCAAAAGTCAGGGCAGAATCACATCAAGCCATCAGCTTTTGGAACCAGCACAATCCAATTCCTCCTTTTACTGTGGGACATGTTAACAACTCCAGGTTAGCAGAGCTTGTAGTTTGTGGACCACATTCCTCGGCAAGGGTAGATGACGCTGGCATACTCTTGGCTCTGGTGCTGTCGCAAAGTGATGGTGGGTTAGAGCTTTCCCCAGGAGGGCCAACAACAGCCTGGGGAATGCCTGAGTCAGTGGCAGCATTTGTGCTCATTGCATCAGGTAGAGCTCTGTCTCCATTGGCATGGAGCCTGGGTTCAGAGATGTCATGGCTTGAGGCCCCCCCCACTTTGGCTACGGTGGGTACGGTGCTACCAGTGAGTCCTCCTGAGATTTCAGGCCTTTAAGAGGTTGAAATGATATGTTTGCATCTCTCCATTTTCCAGGAAGATGGATCTCCCAGTCTACAGGCCCTACCCTCACTGCTTCAAATGGCCCTTGCTACTGGGCCAGTAGTTTAGAGTTTGCTGTTGGGAGTAACACCACCCTGTCTCCAGGTTCACCCCATCACAAGTCCCCTCTGTTGGGGGTGTTTTTTTGTTTTTTGTTCTCTCCCTTCTATATCTACTGTATTTTATCACAACAATTTGTATTCAACCCAACTCAAAACACCTACACAAGCCTAATGGGACTCATTTACCTACTTCACTTCAAGCATATATGAAAGTATTTGCTCGATCAGGGATCTAACAATATATTTTTTTGAAATAAAAATTTTAACAGTTAAAGTACAGGAGGTTCTTGCTTAATGTGCATCTCTCTTTCAACATAATGACTAGAGGTTGTTGGGAACTGGCATTTCCATTCTGTAGGAAATTCCGACATTTAAATTTAGTTCTGAATCAGAAACATCAACATTTCTTATGAAATCAAAATTCTGAAATTTTGACTCCAGACCAACAAAACATTTTGAGTGTCAGTGTTTCATTTTGTTTTGGCTTTTGTTTGGTGTTAATCTGATATTGAAAGGAAGCTATAAGTGAAAATGACTTTGACCCCTTCCCCTAAAAACCTTGTCAAAATCATGTTTCTGCAAAACATTTGGATTTTGGACAAAACTGTATATTTTGACCAACTATTCCATCAAAATTTGTATAACTAGCTCTAATGATGTAGTTTCTACTTAAGTATCTACTACTTAGTGTGCAATGTCTGAGGTCACTGTCATTCCCCCTTCCTCCATAAGGTGTAGTTTCTACTCTCAGGAATACTCTATTTGTCAGGTATTGTGCTCCTACTCGCACTGAAAATCTCTTCCTTTACCTCTACTACAGACTAGTATTTGTTTCTGTTGCTAGAAATACTGGTACTTTTTTTAATCTTTGTTTTTTGGTGGGTTCCTCCCCCACCTCTTGTGCTATAGATAAGTGGCAGCATACAAAGCTTTGCACATGCATAAGTGTTTGCCTGACTGGTATTCTAGTGTCCTAAAAATCTATAGGTATCTGTCCTCAGGCATTTTCTGAGGTCTGCATAGGAGTCCCTTTAACTCAGTCAGTAATGGGACCATTATGGTTTGTAGATACTGCTGTCTAGTTTTATACAACTGTTTTTATGATATTGTACCTGTTTTGCTTTTTACATAACAAATGTAATATGAAGGAACAACATGGGCACAAGGCAGTCCAAATAACGTTTTTTACTTCCTGGATCCTGTACAACTTACAAAGCCTAGCTACACTGCAGTTCTGGGAGGGTTCTGGTGGCTTCTGAAACAGAGGACAATGAAGCCACTAGAAGGTGTCAAATCATTTCTAGGGATACCACCAAATTCCTGTATACAGCTAACTGATACCCTTTAAAGATGAAGTACAAATCAAAAGACACAAAGCATATAAACTTAGCTGATGCTCAATCTTCTCACTGTAGGAAGCATTCAGCACAAAAACACTTTTTTAACTTCCTCTTTTAAGATACCTCCCCCTTTACTGTAGAATCAGTGATTCTACAGTAAACTCTGTGGTCCTTACTCAAGCACAACTGCTATTGTGTTCAGGGGAGTCTTTTGTTCAATCAAGGACTGCAGAATTTGGCCTATGGGTTACAACTAGACTTTTGGTATTTGCTGTCACAGTATGACACTGATACTATCTGGGATACTTATTTTCAGAGAACCAGGAAGTACCAAGTGGTTTACAGAGGGAAAAATATTTTAAAAGTGAGTTCAGTGTTTGTTTCATGGCCTTACCCGAATAGTCATTAGTGACTATATTAGCGGAGTTGTCCCTTGGGTACAGCAAATCAGGGTGACCACTCCTGGCCCTGCTCTTTGGGAGGCTCAACAGGCCAATGCAATTGGCTGGCATGATTGGTCCCAGAAGTGACAGGTTCGTCTCTTTCACCCCAGGCCCTGCACCCCACTAGGGACAGCCCTGGCTATTAGTCACAATGATCAGGGATGCAATCCCATGCTCTGTGTCCTTAAACTCCGATTGCCAGAAATTGGAAGTGGACAAGGGAGTGGATTGCTTGATAAAGTACCCTGTTCGCTTCCTCTGAAGCATCTGGTACTAGCCATTGTCAGAAGACAGAATACTGGGCTAGATGGACCATTGATCTGACCCAGTATGGCCATTCTTATGTTCTTACCCTGTTCTTCATGCTGAGTAATGAAAACTGTTTAGCACTTTAATTTTAATTAATCATAGATTTAACTTTTGATTTGCAGTTCACCTTTAAAGAATAACTGAGCTCTTTTTGCACAGCACAACAATCTGAAAGTAAATAAGCTAAGAAGGACAGTCCAGTAGGAATAAGCTGTGGAAGGTAACTAAAATTAAAGGTTTTAATTAAAAATGGCTTTTCTAAATCTACAGATTATGCTGGCCATTCTTCTTGGAAAAATTACACTGTTTGTGACAGACATAGGCATTGCACTCTTTCAGAACTTGTAAAACCAGCTCTAGCCTACTTTCATACTGGCTTAATAATTAAGAGGAGCATCTATCCTTAAAGAATTTTTTAATTCAATTAAGTTTAACGATAGAAGCTCTTCTAACTCTTGTTAAACCAATATGAAAGCTGGCTGGAGACTATTTTACAAACTGACATTGGAATTTCTCTGCTAGTGTCAGAAATGTTATACTTTATAGGCAGATGGTTGTATGCCAGGATTAGCTTGAGAAGTGTCAATTGTAATTAAAAACAAACAAAAAACCCCACCTCTTTATCTAAGCAATCATAACCCCTGTCTGGTATTTCCTGGCAGTTACTGACCAGCTGGAGTTGTTGAGTTAAAGATCCAAGGCATTAACTGGCAGGAAATGATCTTCTAGATGGTCCTTATGCCTGTTAATTTTTTAAAATATTTTTATGGTTTAAGAAATAAAGCTCATTTTTAAAGTAATTTCTGATGCAAACTTAATTGTTGCCATGGACACTCTGTTTATAGTCCCAGGCCCAGATTCTGAGTCAAGATCCACCCAGAGAGGTTGCTGGGGTGGGGAACAAGTCAAAGAGCTGGTTATAGCGATTCACAGGCTGACCTGGCCCTGGGCCCTAGCATAAATTAGAGCAGACTTGGGCTGCTTTGATTTGTCAGCTTTTATCTCCATGTAACAGGTATGGGTGGGGATCTGGGCAGCAAAGCAGGGTGTGAGTGAAAGTACTTTTGGGCTTGGAATCAGGAGGTGAATCTATTGGAGTATGATGCTATCTCACCAACATAGTTTCCGCTGCTCATTGAGCTAGTTCTATTATATTGACAGAGCTCACTCCTGTTGACATAATGTGGCTACACAAGTGATCTTACAGCAACACAGCTGTATTGGTGCAGCTCTTAATTTCATTTTGTACTTTTCCATTTATATCTAAATTAAATCTTGAGATAGGATCTCCTTTTCAACTGGGTCATGATCAATTGAGCTCTAGTCTTTCACAATCTCACATAAATACATCCATATGCCAGTGCTGTGAAGGATTTCACTATTTCCTGGGACAGATACTTAAGGGAAAGTTCACAGCTGCTGAAAATCTATTTTTCCAAGTTTATTTTTAAACATGACACAAAGTTGTTCTTATATGGTTAAGCTCCATTACCCACTACCTCAATCCTTCTTCAGACTCACTGTGTATTTTTAGGATCAAGCCTTCCTAGGAGGCTCTCTTAGCTTGGCAATAAATATATCTCTAATATGAAGATAAACAAAGACTTGAGGACAGGGTTGGCTCTAGGTTTTTTGCTGCCCCAAGCTACGAGAGCGCAACTGTCCAAGCCCCTCCTCCTCTCCCCCCCCCCCCCCCACAAAAAAAAGGGTGGCCGGAATGCTGCCCCAGAATTGTGCCACCCCAAACACATGCTTGCTTTGCTGGTGCCTAGAGCCGATCCTGCTTGAGGAATTAAGATTCTTTTTTCTGTTTGTAGAATCCTCCAACATGCTGTTTCAGAACACTGATGTAAATCAGCCACCATTGGTATTAAGAAGTTGAATTTTGTATCACTAATAGAATTACTTTCCAATAATTATTTGATGGAAATACCCATTTCATCTAAGTATCACTCTTGTGTCTATGGAACTTCATGTGGATTTGGCAGGACATCCTTTAGTTTAACATTCTAATCTAAGACATATGACCCAACATCTTAATGATAGGCTAAGACAGCTGTCAGATGAACTCTTAGGGAAACTTCCCTTTATCCTCCATCTCTGACACCTGCAGGAGGCACTCAAGTAGTTTTTTCTTTGTGGTTTTTTTTGTTTTTGTTTTTTTTGGTATGAAGCATGTAAATGGATTAATTAGAGCTTTTTTGCACTAGACCACAAACAGTTTTTGCAGATACTAATACTTTCCATAGACATACTGTCTTGTTTTTTTTTTTCTTTCTTGGCTGGTAGATGCCCACTAGATATTTCTTGTTGGACTAATCCCAAGCCTGCAGGGTTTCTTGAAACAGGAGACAAGCCCCTAACAGACCTTGCTTTATATGTAAAACTTAGTGGACTGAGTGGTGGCTGCAAACAATGGCGAAAACAACATGGGAAAACCAAGTCTTAGTTGTCTGCACGTTCCTCGATTTCCCCACTCCGGAGGCAGTGAGGCATTCGAATGACAAGAGGCTGCAAAGAATCTCTGGTGCCAGGTTGCCAAAAGGAAACCAGACAACTCTCTCAGTGTGCACTTATAACTGCAGAATACTGACAAGGGAGGAATCTATTAAACCATCTCATGGAGGAAAAGGCAAAAACAACCTGCAATGTGCTGGGTGTTTGTGAAACATGATGAAAGAAGGAGATAGAAGTCAGCTGGAGGGATGGAAGCATGGTCCTTCTAGGAAAAGGAGAAGGCAGGAGGACAGTTGGAGTCAGATTCATCATAAACAAGGAATGGTCTTCAAAAATTCTCATTACATTTTAAGTCATTGCATATCAGGGTGCTTTACCTCCAACTGAACTGAAATAGTACCCTCAAATCATCCAGATCTATGCTCCCACAAGTGTATGCAAAGATGATGTGGAAGGATTCTATCAGGAACGGGAGGGAACCCTTGCCCCGAGTTCCACATATATGATTGTGATGGGAGATTTTAACACTAAGGTTGGAAGAGGGCGAGAGAGCAAAAAGTTCATAGGAAGGTACAGTATCGGAGAATGAAAGGTGTGAGGAGAACAACTAGCTATATTGGCAGAGACTAGGAGAATGTTCATTGGTATGATCCAGGTCCATCTTCTGTTGGCCTTCTTTTGGAACCAGGTGTTACCAAACACAGGCAAAAAAGAGAGATTATTTTCTGACCAACAGACAATGCATTGTGCAGGATATTTCAGTAGTGCCATCATTCAATATTGGCAGTGATCATCGCTTATTGAGAGCGAGCCTGTTGAGAGCTGTGTTAGGGCAGCAAAAAATGGTCGCTGTCAAAGATTGAACATCAGCTGTCACACAGAGGGCAATGGAACAAACCATTTTTGGGCATTGCGCTCCACAATCACATCCCCAATGAAATAATTAGGCAGCAGTCTAGAGTGCGAGATGTTGTTGAAAGCAGGCTCAGCAAAATGCGGCAGGCAGGACGTGGCCCAACTCAGTGACAACAGACGGACTGCAGCTATATCAGAGTGGTATCCGCGAGAACAGAAATGGCCATGCTGTCGGCCTCCAAAGAGGTGGGATGACTTCCTCATAACAAGGAGATATGGACAAGCATGGTGAAGGATGTCTAGAGCAAGAGAAGATTGGAAGATGTGTTGTGTTGTGATCGGCTCAGTCTCAACCGATAAAGGACCGACAGTCTACGCAGTGGACTGATTGCTGTTATGGAATATCCAGTCTCCAGAATTTTGAATGAAGACTGGTAAAGCAGATGGCCCAAAAGAGGCTCTAGGTCTTAAATGGTGGACAGCACAGAACCTTTTGAGACCCATTACATTAGTGCTTTCGGGGCTACTTCTCTCCATAACAATAAATAAACCTGTAGTTCCTGGAGAAATTGAGAACTCTGGGTGAAGAATTCATCCCCATGAGCTGCCCATCCTAGGTAGGATACATCATGGTTACAGTTACAATTTAGCAGTCCCTGCATTTCCACCACGCCAGAAAAGTTTGGAGGTCCATTTGAGATATGAAGTCTTTGTGTACATTGTGGCCACTTGGACCTCAGAATCCTGAGGTTGTCTAATGCCTTTGAAACTATGATTATTGTTAATCCCTCCTATCATGGACCTGTCTTATAGCTTCTGGTTCTGGCAAGTCCTTTTTCACCTGTTGTTCAATGGTCTGGATGCCAGTCTCAGTCAGGAAAGCTTTGAGATGTCTCACATATATGTATTCCAATTGTTTCCAGGATGCTGAATAGTTCTCTTGAACCCTAATGACTCCATTACCCTGCTCATGGGGTGGTCTGAATCTTGGATCTCTTCCTTGATAAGTTGGTAAAGGAACACCCATACTCCACTGTGTAAATATATGGTAATCGTCAAGCATTTTGTAAAATTGGACAGTGCCAACACCAACTCAAATTGGTGATAGTGTTACAGTATTAGACATATGAGGTATGTGTCAAGTACAGGGTGCATCTGTGACAACAATTTTCAAGGTTGATATTCTGCTCTCCTGTTTAAAACAAAACCCTATTTTGAATTTTTTCTTTGACCAAATAAGTGATGGGCCTCAGATGGGCCTGTGTTCTGCCCGTCTCCAGGACTGATGCCCTAAAATCCAGAACTCAGTGGGTCAGCTATTGCCAGACGCTTTCTGTCCTCCTCCACCCCATCTCCTTTCGCTCCTGGAAGAGACAGACAAGGCAACATATCCAAGAGGGAGTTAATGTTTTTGGCCTTAGTGAGGGCTTCCAGAGGAAGTTCACACTGCTTCACAAGGATTCTGGTTCTTTAAAGCCTTATCCTGCACTGAAAATAGATACCAGATAGGAAAGCAACATAGCTGAGAGAACAAAATGCCAATGAGCTGAGACAAGCCTTCCTTTAATTGTCTGTTGCTTTGCAGGCTTGGAGCTGGTGAAGACTCCTTACCAGGTGTAAATACTTTTTTTTTTTTAGGAAGTTTTCACTAGTTTCCGATGCAAGGAATTGTAGGAAGCAGTCTAGGCTATAAAAGCCTAGATGTAACTGAAGACAGGATTTAGCTCTTGCTTGTCACTTGAGGATGACTGAAGAGTCTATTTCAAGGGAAAAAGAAGAAAAGGAGTACTTGTGGCACCTTAGAGACTAACCAATTTATTTGAGCATGAGCTTTCGTGAGCCACAGCTCACTTCATCAGATGAAGTGAGCTGTGGCTCACGAAAGCTCATGCTCAAATAAATTGGTTAGTCTCTAAGGTGCCATAAGTACTCCTTTTCTTTTTGCGAACACAGACTAACACGGCTGTTACTCTGAAACCTGTCATTTCAAGGGAGACATTATGCAGAAAACCCTGGAACAGCTCTCACAGCAGGGGCACAGATAATTAGGTAGAGCTTATATGTTTGATTTTTTTTCTCACTTTGCAATAAACAGTTTAAGTTTTGCAGGATACTACGTCAGGACACTATCAAGATGCCAGCACTTCTATCACAGTATCCTTAATTTAGATGCTCCACTCAGAGCAAGTATGACACAAAATTTGTGCCAACTAAAATTTAAAGGCAGTGTTATCTGTTGTTGGATTGGATAGAGCTATTGCTTCATTTATTGGGCAGTGACTCTAAATTATTCATACTTGATCTAAGCAGGGCCACCAGAGTGTTCACATGACAGATTAGGAACCAATGTGATTGGATGGCTACCCAATTATCCATCAGTATTTTACCACATCTGATCATTACAAATTAAGCTATTGACTGTCACCATTTTTCTATTTTTGCAAAGAGAGGATGCCTTCTGGTATTTAAAACTGCCTGCAGGCTTGGTGATCAAGGAAAAGAAAACATACAAACAATAACCCAGAATAAATGATTCTATTTTGCTCCCACCTGTAGGAGTCATAATGTAGACTGATCCTCTTACTCTCATTTCTGCCAGTGACTAATCTAACTTCATTCTCCTATCCATACTGGCAAAAGTACCAGAATCATGTGAGGATGATTGATTATAGGTTTAATGAAAGGCCCTGTGTACTCAAGGGCACTATCAGCCTAGATCCTGTGGCAAGGTCCTATGGTTTCTTTAACATACCAGTTCAAAATTTAAAGTTTTAAACAGGAAGATTGTGATGAATTTTATATTTAATACAATCATCAGAAATATCCCTTTTTATATTGAATTTAGTTTATTTTACCTCTTCCTTGAGGCACAGATTTGTTTTTTGTACTAATGATTCCTACCCATCTATAGGATTGCCAGAAGAAGCTGGAGGCTTTAGCAGCTGTGGAGGGGGCAAGTGGGCCTTTAACAATGGAGTAGCAAGAAGTTTGGGCCTGGGAGATAAGCCATTAGCTTCATATTTCTGCTAAAATAAACATCAATAAAATAAGTGTTGACATTAAAGTGGTTGTCATACATCAGAATGAATGCCACATTGAAATAGGATAATTACATCTAACTGTCAGCAGAGTAAAAAAGATAAGACTATATCCATTTTACACTTAGCCATTATGTATAAAAACCTTAAAACAAACTATCAACATAACTCTTATTTTTTTTAAAAAGAAAGCTTAGATGCCAGTGCAAAATTCAGTAGCAAGGGGTGGATTGTGTTAGATAGGGTGTGTGCTAGACTGTGAACTATACAAGGCCTTGATTTAATGCAAACATAAATTAAGGACACTTTTGCATAATCCATGTTCTAAGCATGTATGTTCTGTTACACTCCCTGATGAGGGACAGTTTTAGAACTGGAATTTTATGACACTTGCTGCAAAATAACCAACACATGCCCCATTGCTGCTCAGTCCTTTTAGAACACATGCAACTTTGCTGCTGCAAACCAGAGCTACCCCCATTGATCCTTTCAGGAGACTGTCAATCCTTAAAGGGACAGAGTACAGGTAAATCAAACGCTCATATTCCCTTATGAGTGCTACATATGCACTTTTGATCCTTTAGGGAAAGGAAAAGGAATAATGCTGAAAAAGATGTAGTATTCATGACATATCTCTTAAAATAGGAAACTGTCATTTATATAATCTACTGTGGCATGTCTGTCTCCATTTGTGTCATTTAAATGAGATTGTGCATCAACTGTTTTATAGAATAGAAAAACTAACTATAGTAACTAGCAAATTATGACTAAGACTTCGAAAAATACCTTCCTAAAATAAGGCTTCGAAGCCAAGACTTTCAAAGGTATGCAATGGCTGTCTGTTAGGCATCTAACATAGTGTCTAAGGTCCTTCTAGTTACCTGTGCCATTTTCAGAAGGGGGGATAAGCATGAATCAGGTCTTACTGGCATATTTCTGGGGACAAATAAGTTGTAAAAATTCTATGTCTAATGGGAAATGAGGAAAAATTCTGAAAGATATGCTGGCACCTAATTTGAGCTTTTTGAATGGGAACCACACTGACCTCATCAGGGGACCTATGGGATTGGTATACAGGTGATGCCTCCTAGGGGCAGTATAAATCCTGGTTTATGCCCCTTGTAACCCAATAGGGTGTGCGGATGCACTGGATATTTGCACATATAGAAAATTAGGCAGGGTCAGCCAACAATTACCTTTCCAGGAGCAGGACCAGGTAGTCTTCACCAAAATATTGTGTGCATAAATTTAGATATTTATTAGGCCTTATCTACACAGCTAGTTTGTGAATCTACAGTGCACCAGCTTGCTGTGCAGTAACATCCCATGAGGACACTGTTGTAGTGCAGTGAAAGACCTAGAGTATGGGTCGGCACGCTACAGTTTCAAGAAGTATTCTAAAAATTCCATCCCATAATTCTTATTTAGGATCACCCTAAAGACTACAACCTAACTGTAGTGCTCATTTTTAAAAATTTTGGCCTGTCATTATGCGTGTAGTACAAAGGAGAGCTGTACAAACAGGGTCCTTTTCATTCAGATCTGGAGGACAAATCCTGGCCATCACAGGGTGTAGTGGAGAAATCTGAGGAGAATGTTCTGATTTCAAACAAATGACATTTACTCCATAGTTTAATCTATTATTGAAAAATTATCACATACATTGCTAAAGAAGCATTATTTTTATGCTGAAGTGAGACTTTTCCAGTTTTCTTAACTAATCCTAATTGGGTTAAGTGAGTTAGGTGTTATGCCCTTATTTATATTAATAATAAATTAACCATATATTAAGCCACTTGGCCAAAGTGTTCTCCCTCCTTGCACCCCCCACCCCCAAATAGGTTAGTTATTTGGTTTTGTAGTTTAAATGCTGTGGGCTTTTTTTTTTTTTTCCCCATCACACCCACCACGTAAGATACTTATGTGTGGAAATTACATATTAGTTAAAATCTAATTCTCCCAAACACACTTGTGGGCAGAGAGAAATATCACCTTGATATTTACTTCAATGATAGACCTATGCAGTCTCTCTGGAGCTGTGAAATTGTTATCTAGGACATAGTAATCAAAAGGGGAGGTGATCATTTAAATTCCAACATGCACAAAGCCTTGCTCAATGAAGGTCACTTATAAATCAAATCAATGTCATTTCATAAACACCCCTAAACAACTGTACTCCATTATCTAAATGGGAAACAGAGCTGTTAATGGGTATCTAAGGACTGAAATCAATTTAGCTTACAGGCACTCAGCTGTTAGAACAGTTGTGAATGTGTCTGAATGTTGTTAAACATTGGTTAGTATTACCATCCCATACACATTTTGTAATGGGGCTAGAATGAAACTTTAAAATAATTGAAGGGTGGGGCTTGCTGATAAAGGTTCAGTTTTCTTTATGCCCCGGGGTGTGTAGAGTTTACCATCAGCTTTATATCAAAGCACTAGCAGTGCTAGGTTCGTGAGTCTCTAAGGTGCCACAAGTCCTCCTTTTCTTTCTGTGAATACAGACTAACACGGCTGCTACTCTGAAATAGGTTTTGGAGACTTACTCCCAAAGGCACTCTTTGCTTGTGATGATGCTCCGAAGGAGAATGTGACTGGGCTGTAATGTGCAAACAACATACACTATTGCACTGCACGCTTAAAAAGCTTCCATGGGAAGAAGAGACTTGGAGCCATGAAGCAGACCTGTAGGGGATGATGCAGATATTTTGAAATGGAGTTTGGAAGTTGCCTAATTATATAGCTCAACTGTCAGTGTCTTTAGCCCAGCTGTGTTTTTCTTGTGATTTTTTTTTTTTCATAATGTGATGATGTTACTGGGAAGGGAGAGCCTCTGGTATCAACTACAGCAGAAGTAGAAAAACTCACCAGAACAAAAACAAACATTTTGCTCTCCAAAACAGGTGAGGACCATGTCAGCTCCACTTTTTAGAGGTAATTAGAAAATGTGAAAAATTAAGGGGTAATCAGTCTGGTCAGACTCTACCAATCCACAAAGGTCTGAATGGTACTCCTGGGGGAATTCTGCGTGTGCCCAGAATTCATGTCCCTTGCAGATTTCTTTGCTTCCTTGCAGAAAAATGACTTTCTGACAGGGAAGCAAAGAGAACCTGCAAGAGCAGTCATGCACCACCCCCTAGCAGGCCAGGTACATAGTTTCAGGCACCTGGAGCAGCCGACAGAGACCTAGTGGCTCCTATCCTGAGGCAGGATCAGTTGCTAGTCCCAGCTGGGGACTAGGTAGGAGAGGATTGGACTTCCTCTTCCCCTGCAAGGAGTGGCTGGGGCTTTGTCAGACCCACCCCCAGCTACAGGAAGCTCAGCATCCTCCCCTGCTTTCTACCTCCATCACTCATCAGCTGTGGAGGGAGGAGTCACTGTATTGGGAACTGCTCCCCCATCTGCCCAACCCCCATGCAGCTGGACTTCCCATACCCAGATATGACTGCTAAGCCTCACCCTACACACCCAGAACTCATGTAGCACCCAAACCCCACCCCTCTGAACCTCAACTCCTCCATCTGGAACCTCCCTGCATCCAGACCTCCACCCCTACACACAGACCACCCCCCACTGAGCTCCCTGCACTGAAACCCACATCCAGACCTCCACGACCCTCAGACCTCGCTGCAGAATTTTAAAATATTGTGCACAGAGTTTTTAATTGGTGCAGAATACCCTCAGGAGTAGAGAGGCAATGGAGTGTGCTTGCACTATCTTGCCACTCTGAAATATTGGCTGAAAAGAAAGCTCTTTGATTGAACCAATTTTGACCCCACATCCTAAAGTGGAGTCTCTTCAGAAACGTGTGCCCTCGGAAGAAGAGAAAGTGAACTGGTTTTTGGGAAGCTGCCTGGTGTTCAAGAGTTTCCAGTAAAGAGTAGAGAAAAGACCCCGTGGAATCAGAGTTTGAAGAAACAAAGGAAACTATGAAATAAATGTCTAAACTTGCAAAACACTCCTAAAAAAACAACCTTGGGCTGGAACAAAACTTGGAAGCACTTGGGAATTAAATTAGGGTTTGAAATATGCATATTCTTGGAACATCAGCTTGGTTTTTTTTGAACCCCAAGCCATAGCAAAGCAAATCACTTGTGGACACTCCAAATGATCCCATATATATATTATAATAAAAAGAGGAATTATAGAGCCCCTACATGTAAAAACAAAGTGTACAATGGAGGAAGCACAACTACTACCTTGTGTAAAACGTGACAGAAAGGGATTGCTGAAAGCAGCTAAACCCATAAGGGGAATCACTTACCAGAGTTAACATATTATTTTTCTCTGGTCAAACCCCTGTCACGCAGGTTCATTCAATAGTTTGTATGTCTTAGAAAGGCCATAGAAAGAGTCAGGATTAGAAACAGCTACATTATTCTTAGCAAAATTGCAGATAATCTCTTGGCTCATTAGTTCAGCTAAAGCCCTGCTGGAAAAGATCCTTAAAGCCAACTGATCTAGCTCAGCTGAATTATCAGAGGAGAAAGGGCTAATGTTTAAATAGTAATTACTGCAAATAAGAGAATTTTTACTTTAGGGTGTGTCTACACTTTGAGCTGGGGGTATGATTCCTAGCTCAAGGAGCCATACCTCTGCTCGCACTCTCATTTAGCTAGCATACTAAAAATAGCCACAGGGGCATGAAAAGCAAGAAAAGCCAACAGAGTATATGCTTAGGGTCTTGGATGGGTACACATTCAGGATGGCTAATCCCTCTAGCTTCTCGCACTGTTGCAGCTACATTCTATTTTTAACATAGTTAGCTAAATCCAGAGGTAGTACATGTTTCCCTGAGCTGGGAATCACGCCCCCAGCTCAAACTGCAGACATACCCTTAGTTGCCAGACATCTTATTCTATTGCAGATGGATTTACTGTCTATCCATCAATGGAATGCTTTTTCCCCTTCTTCTGTTATAATTGTGTATAGCTGTATCACAATGGCAGTGCATACACAGTGAAAGCAATTAGGAGAATTCTTGTGGGCCGTAGTAAGACAAAACTTACATTTTCAGCAAGTTACGTTTGACATCTCCCTATTAAAAAATGGCCAAAATTTTCATATTTGGATAACTAAAGTTAGGCACCTAAATAAAAATGTCTTCCTTGCATTGGGGATGCTTCAAATTGTAGCCAATACTTGAGGAGGGGAAGGAAACTCCTCTTAGCATAAAGGATCATAGGAAGATCTCCCAGGTTTCTGCTTACAAAGGGAGCAGTAAAGATTAATTTTAACCCCTTTCTTCCTAGCATACAGCTCAAGTAGTAGTAAAATTTTCCAGATCCATAATACCTGCGACCATACTGTATTTGGTGTTCAGCCTATAGTCTTTTAGCCAGGGCTAGATTTGGCCATGTGTTCTTGCTCCAGGCTATTACTAGTACTATTTGTATTGCAGTACGGCCCAGAGGCCCAATTCAGGATCAGGGTCCTGTTGCTCTAGGTGACATACAGAAGACTAGGAAAACACAATGCCTTGTACTGGTGCCAAACATGAATATTCCCCTCTCCTCAGTGGCACAAAGTCATCTTACACGAGACTGGAGCACAGGTATTGAACATGTGTGGCAAAGTGACTCATCAAAACACCCATTGGAGTTATCACTTTGGTCTTGGTCTCCCTGTGATTTACATGCTGTAGCATTGAATTTGCAAAGGAAGAAGACAGGAGACATAATGAACAAAGTGGAGCCACACTGCTGGGGTACCAATGCAAAGGCACCAGAGATGCAGTGCAAAGGGACAAGGAAAGGCCTCTTTGGATCTTGGGGAACTGCCCGTTTCTGAGACAGAACAGTAAAGGTGAATCTCTGTAAGATTTTCTCCCCCACATCCCTCTCCTGTGGGTTTTACCTTGGACATGAATGATCTGGGTCGGAAATGTCTTAGTGTAGCTAAAGTTATGTGTTATGGGGAGAGTACACTTGCCTAATCCTTTCCCAGAAAGTGTGTCAGATTGATGTGGGTAACCTAATTAACATGAAAAATGGAAGAGAGAAATTGTGAGCACAACTAGTATTACTAAGTTACCTGCATTGATTCATTTCATGACAGTAGGTGAAGATGGTAGCAGTAATTGTGGATACTTAGCATGGCTCTGCTGCTCTCATGACAACACCAGTCATCTTCTCTGAAAGTTGAATGGATTAAACGGTTGTTCACAGCGTTGGGCCAGTTGGTGCCTTCACCCTGGGGACCACCATCTTCTTGGTGTTTGTCTTCAATAAAAAAGGGAAAATTAGGTTAGGGTTTTTTTAATTAATAATATTCATTCAGCCACAGAGCACATGAATACATGAACAGCCTTCCAGATCTTTGTACACACTCAGAGGGCTAGTACCACACACTAACAGGTTGCAGACTGATGCAGAAGTACCATGAGAGTGATGCACTATTTGCTTTTATATCCATTGTGAAGAACTATTGCTGCTGTTCATTTAATAGAATTTTGGTGAAATAGGTGATTCTACTTCAATACACTGATTATATTTCATATAAAGAGTTAATAAGAGTATTTAATTAAGGAACAGATGTTGGTGTAGGTAATTCAGCTGCTGCTCTTCTTCTAGGTCCCAGTAATAAACTATGACCTCGAAGAAATGTTATTACTATAGATGTATTATGGCTGTCCTTATGGTGAAATTGCTGGTTAACAGTGAAGTAAGCTTAATTATTTCTGGATGCTATAATATTTAGAAGTGTTACATGAGGAAAGAGATGACAAAAGATAAAAGCAAGCTTTTTAGGAAGCCTGGAGATAAGACAAAACTTGAGGGATAAAGAGGAAACAGACCACAAGAGGAGATACTAATTCAAAGAAAATAAGAGAAAAGTAGAGGAGAGCGAAAGACAGAAAAGGTAGTGACACATTACTCATTGGCAGGAAAAGCAGCCTGAAACTGTTGGTACCTGTAGGGGAAGTTTAAATAATCTGATCTATGCATTATGTGATTTTTTTTTAATTAAAATATTTTGGAAAGACCACTAGGGGATAGGAGAAGGGAAGGGAGCCTCATATGTCTTAGAATAACTTTCAAATAGACTTTTAGAGCACTTTTGAAAAAATATACATGTGGAGGATTCCAGAACTTGTTCTCCTATTGAGATTCAAAGCCTTTAGCAAATTAAGCTTCATGCCCAAGCATTTCTATTATGGCATAATGGCAAGGACTTTAAAACATTTCTGACTCTGGGGGTTTAAAGTTAATAATGGCCTCTGCAATGCTTTCAATGTATTTATAGTTTTTGATCTAAGATAGACATAGTTTAATTGTGTTTAAAAAAAAACAGGTGAAATTTTTAGGAATTTTTTTGCTCAGCTACCAAGAACAACACTCACATGGATCATCCATTGTTGAGCTCCTAAAAAAAAATTAGAGAAAACGTTATTTAATATATGCATAGGCCAAGTTTACTTTTTCCAGATTGTTTTTAAACCAACAATTTTTGAAGTCATAGTTTAAATAAGAGAATAAAGTAATTTAACATGTTATATTTCTGGTTGAAGGTTTTTATATTTCAAAATTATATAGTCCCTTCCTGCAAACTCTGTACAACACAGTGCTATAACTATGTCTTTGTGTCAAGCATAACTAATAGAGCCTACAATTTGAATTGATATGCATTATTTAATAAAAACTGAAGATAATATGCCCTTAGGGACATTGTTTTTGGTCTGCTTGCATTACTTTATTGTATATTTGAAAATATCTTAAAAGAAATACATGGAATAACCACATGTAATTCTGATCTAAACTTCTCTGTGTAAAAGGAACTTTGATGGTGTCAGAAAAATAAGCTTTTCTGCTATTCTTTTGAGGAGCAAAAAGAAAACCACTGATTAGGTTCTTATTTTTCTAATTTTCAAATGATTTATTGTACTGTATACTTATCTTTTATATGCCTGAAGGTAATTATGACATTCCAGGGTGCAATCCAGACCCGGGAAGGGGCTATATCACCACCTGCCCTGAAACCTTGAGTGCCTCACAATGTTTTGCTGCTGTATTCCCATCTGGGTTGCTCCAAACAGCCTGCCAGCATGCAGGTCACACCCTGAATGTCTGTGTATAGCTGCAATCTTCCAGCACACTCCAGGTGCACTCAGGCTTCCACCAGCCTCGGTTACTACACAGAAGGTGACCCCAACATATTGCCAGTCCTGGATTTCCCCCCCAAAACCTATGATCTGTACTAGGAAGCCCTCCCTTAAACCGTCCAAGTATATTATGTCCATTGCCCCTTGAAGGGGATCAAGATAAAACAGTTTGTCACCTCAAATGGAATTACCCACACAATTCACAACACTTTTTTAATTAAAGAACAAAAAAGTGTATTTAATTAAGAGCTGTTTTAAGCAAATACAAGTATTGAGGCATAAAATCAGAAATGGCTACAAGAGAAAAAAAGAAAAAATGCTTTCTAAACTTAACAAACTAGACATGGTTCAAGAAAAGTCCCTTACCACATGTTCCAGTAACTTTGCTGACTAAACTCTCAGGCCAGGATCTGTTTCCAAGCTTCAACTTTTTTTTTTGTCCTTAGGTGAAAGAGAGAGAGAGAACTAGGGCTGTTTCCTCACGTTTATAGTTGTCACCCTTTGAAATGCATTTTCCTGAAAGTGATCTCCTACATAAATTTCTTTCCAACTGTGACCAAAGAGACATTGACTCTGGTGGAGGATGTTCCATGCTTTTTCTTTACACCTGCATATGCTGAAACAAAGATTTGCCTTGTTTCTTGCCTTCCTTTCTTTCCATGCCAATGAATGGCTGCTTGATACATGATGGCCCATCAGCTTTGACACCTGGGTAGAAGCGTCAGCTTGTCCTTTGACTTTGAGATATAGGCTTACCCACTTTCTGGACTGCTCTGGTAAACACACTTCAGTCATGATTTCAGCTTATCTTCATAATTTTATATATAATGTTACTACATACATGTCACCATATTATTGACCAGCAAGTTATTAGTTTTCTAATGATACTTTACACGAGATATTTTGTACAAATATTATTACAGTGGGGTGTAGGGTGTGAATACAGGGGTTCATTCCACCACAGTAATACAGTGGTTGGACTATCTTCCCTGGATTCAAGTTACTCCATCTGTTCTACTTCTGAAGTTTTTCTTATTATATCAAAGCAACAGAACCTCTGAAGATATTTTGTCAGGATTCTCATTCCTTGGGCTTGTGCACAAGGTAGAAGGAACTCCTCAAGCTCTAAGGATTTGTTTGATCCGTGTGGGTTAAGGCACAGCCACTCCCTACTACAATGGTGGTGCATGTCACCTTTTAGATTTAAAAGTCACATTTGGAACCCTTCCAGTTAGTTCCAGATTTGACCAGGACATAAAGGTTCAGCAAAGAAAAATCAGTAAATCATTAAACAAAATCAGTGCCTCAAAAAGTTAGAACAACATCTTTGAAAGGTAAAACCGGGCAAACAAACCAAAAAGGTTCCCTTCTGAACACAAAAGGGAGGTAGGTGAGTGCAAATCGTACCAGAGTTCTGTCCGCAGAATTACAAGGAAAGTAATTCCATGTTATCTAAAGAAACTATCTTTGGAAGCTTTCAAAAGCTTTGGGTTTTTGATGTTTTGGAGAGGGAAGTTAGGCTTGCTTAGCTTATGTTGATGATGATGCTGTGGCCAAATGCCCTGTGTTGGGGGAAACTAAGCCCTTTTAAGTCAATCATTGATTTGAAAGTTTTGTAAATTGAGTATTTCACTTCATGGCTATTGGAAGGGGGGGGGCATTTGATAAGACACACATCTAAAGGAAGGCAGAGTGACTCTTAACTCCTTTATCTTCTCTAGATAGGTTCTTGCTGGTATAGAGTAGATCCTATTCCATGCCTCTTGGTGGAATGTTGAGATCTGCAGCAAGTCAGCTGTGTGAACATTCACCCCTGAAACAGGGCTCTTGCTACCATATGCCTAAATCACAGGACTTCTGTACCTGATGTTGTATCACAGCCAGACTTTCAGGCACTAGCTTTTTAAATTCCTGATATTTGTCCTGTGAAAGAGATTCAATAAGGGCAAATAAATTTTTCCAGAGCTTGTACCTTTTGACTATGAAGGCTTGGTTATCTAAATTGTGAAGGGTAGCAGCTGCACACTGAATTTTGTTCAAGAAATCCCAGTACCAAAGCTCAGGGTTGTGGTGTATAGGTACCATGTGTTTACAACTGGTCTTTGTTCTGCCCATGGGCACTACAGATCCTGAGTTCTCTGGTGAGTGGGTGGAAGACATAGCCAGCAGCACCCTCAGAGAGGACATATTTTTGATGCCTTTCAAGTCAGAGCAGTGATCTTAGGTGTCCCCCATACCTTCTTCGTCTATTGGCCCAAAATAGGGTGGAAGGATACAGTAGCCCTACTGAACAGGGTTTTGTGGACCAAGTACCTCTGCACTGTGGCCCCTAAAGATACCTGTCTCAGATTCACCTGACTTAGCCCATCTTTCCATAAACTTGCTCTCATGCAAATAGTTCTAGCAGAAATGGAGATGAACATGATATTGATACCATAGGCTGCTGAAAAAGAAGTAGAAATCTTCAGGAACCACTCTTTTCTTACCCTAAACCCACGTAAACTCTCTTAAACTAAGTAGGATTGGGCAGTGCTAACACTTCACTTAGAGACTTGCAAGAACAGCTAGGTGCCTGGGCCAATCCCCATCTCTAAAGGCATATGACAATGTAGAGCCAGGATTGTGTCAAAGTTTAAGAGTTGAAAAGGGCAGCATTCAGTTCAGTGAGTTGCAGGGGATGATGCAACACAAAGCAGCTGTCTCAAAGCTCTGGCTCTCTGCCCAGCCTTACCTCCCCAAACTTCACCTTTGTGGCGTTCACGCAGCGGGACTTCCATGTTTTCTAAGGAAGGAAATGAAACCACATAGGTTCCTTTGCCTCTCTTTACTTACTTAATGGACATTTGGGGCTGGTATTTGTCCCCCTCTTGTACTCTTCCCACCTAAAAACAAATGAAATAATTGGGTCCAAAGTTTGTAAAAGACTTTGAGATCCTTCTGTATGAAAGTAATAATATATAAATGTGAGTTCATTCTCAGTCTTATCAGTTTTCTTAAATACCACACATTGTTAATCATTCTCAGGACAGTACTAGTTTTATTTGTTTGTTGTTGTTCTGTCTTTGAGGGGAAAATGCTAATTTTTAATAATTTACAAGAAATTAACATGACAAAGTAATTTCATACTGTTATTCTTTTTATTTTTGTGTTTTCAAATGTAAATGGCTTAACAGGCTCGTAGAGACCAAAGATGACCAGTATTCTGCATTCAGTAAGAAACTCTTTGATTCCTGTTGAGTATGGACAGCTGGATGTTAGCATTTGCATTGTGCTTAAGAGCCATCATGTAAAAAAGACGCACACACATAAAGGCTGATTGTTTTTCATTATGCCCTTGAGCAGCACATCATTAACAAAACTTTGTCCAATTAGTTTATGCTGTGGAGCAAAATTCTACTATACTTTCTAAATTAGCAGAGAGGAAACTCATTTAAACCTGCCGTAAGTTTCAAGCTAGTATCTCTTAGGGTTTTTAACTTACAGGAATGTAATAACTGACCTATTGTGCTATGCCCTAAAGCAACACAAGAGTTGAAACAGTATCTAATTAACCTCCTGCTAAACCTCAAATGTCAGGCAGGAATATCATCAAACCTAAAAGGTTTTTTAATACAGTAGACATGGATGGAATTAGTTGTTCTCGATTTTGAGTCAATTGCCCTGAAAGGTGACAAGTCACTAACAGATAGGCACTTTGCATTTAAAACCTGGGACTTTGCCAAAAGGGAAATCTAAGGTCTTCTATATTTCAACCTATGTTTGTAATGGTGAGACAGACACTAGTACCTGAAAATTACATTTTGCTTTTTTTTAAGCTTGAATTCGTTTGCAAGTAAATTGGTTTTCTGTTGGGAAGCTGTCATCACTGACCAGAATGTGCACATGATGATCATTCCAATTCATGTAAATGTAGAAAGGAAAACTTATTCACATTGTGTAGCAATTCCAATTTGAACATTTTACTTATCTGCTTTATATTCTTGATACACAGATGTTAAACCTGGATATAATGCAGAAATTCATTAACAAATAAATTTCCCATATAGCTTAATAAAACAGAATCACAGGGAAAAAAAGCTTAGAAATTAAGATGCCCTTGGTGGGTCCATATGCTAAGTGAGTCAGTATGAAAAGCACCTCAAATTATCTTGTACATCTGCATCAGAGGCTAGAGAACATAAACTTCAGTATTTTAATTGTTTGTGCTCAAATGTGTAGAGTTATGTGCTGGGAAGATGATCATGTTTCATTAACGGAAGGGTTTTGGTCAGAGTCCAGTTACTCTCTGAACATGGAGAGGTGTGTTCCACACCTGGAATAGTAGTTCCATTTTATGCTATTTGTGAACTATAAAAATCTTGTTAGAATGATTTTGCTGCTGTGCTAGCTGTGCAATGGAGAGAGAGAAAAGTTCACTTGAGGTTCAACTCTGAACATAAAGTTACCTCTCCAGGTAGCATTTTATTGCAGGGTTTGAGATTTTAACACAAGTTTGGCTAATTAACTGCATTCCTTACATGCACTTTCACAAGCAGCAAACTCGAAATCCCTTCCTCAGAAAGCACAAACCATACTAGTAGCTCTCATGTTTCCCTCAAACTCTGTGCTCTGGCTTCTGATACAACTCCTTTTTCCCTCCCCTCACTGTAGTACCACACCCGTATTTTAAGGTTTTTAGCTTAAATAGTAGGATGACCATATTTCTCAAAGGGAAAACAGGACACTGCCCCCACCCCACCCGCCCCACCCCACTAGGCTGCCACTGGAACCCAGCCTATCCCCTGTGCAAGGCTGTGGCTGGTTGGTGGAACTCTGTTTCCCCCCCACACACACACAAGCCCTGCCTGCCCCGTGCATGCTGGCACCCTACGTGCCCCTGCCAGAGCCCTGCCTCCCCCATTGCATAAGGCTGGCATCATAGCTCCCCCCACAAACATTCCTCTGCACCGCACCCCACTTTTTTGACAAAAGTGGGGATTTGTCCCATTTGCTCTTGTTTGCTCTTGCCAACTGATTAAGTCAGAAAGAGCAAATGGAACAAATGGCCACTTATGTCAAAAACAGGGATTAACAACGGGATTGTCCCAGCCAAAATGGAATGTATGGTCACCCTACTTAGACTCCATGACACTTAGGAACATAGGATAGGAAGGGACCTCCTGGGAAACCAAGTTCAGTCCCTTGTCATTGCAGGCAACCATGTCACATAAGTGCATTCATAAATTTATCAAGCTCCATCTTAACACTAATTAAGTTGTTTCCTGCACACACACTATTCCTCTTGCCCTGCTGTTCCAGAACCTCACTCCTCTGATGCTTAGAAACTTTGTAATTTCCAGATTAAATTTATTCATGGCCAGTTTATATCTATTTGTGTGTGTGTTAACATTGTCCTTTCACTTAAATAGCTCTTCACCCTCCCTGCTGTTTACAGTCCTGGTGTACTGATAGGGGGCAATCATCTCCCCTCACAGCCTTCAGTTTGCTAAGCTAAACAAGACAAGCTCTTTTAGTTTCCCCATCCTAGTAGCCCTTCTCTGCACCTGTTCTAGTATGAATTAATCTTTCTTGAATAGGGGTGACCAGACTTGTACATGGTATTCCAGATAATATCTTATCAGTGTCTTTTTTTCACCTCCTAGCCTTTCTACTCTGCTGTGTAGGTTCGTACACCATTCTTATCTCTGTAATATCTGAGCACCTCCCAGCAGTGCATTAAATGATATAACATCTGTCCCGTGTTGTTTGTTCTCTCATCCTCTTCCCAGGCAGAAAAATATGTAAAGCTGAATGTCTTGTCTTGGTAAGGATTTTTTTAATTAAAAAAAACCCCATGTTGCTAAGGATTGGGCTATTCTACCGCGGTAAATCAATCTAACTTACGCAACTACAGTTACATGAATAACATAACTGAAGTCGATGTAGTTAGATCCACTTATTGTGGTGGCTACATTGCGCTGTGTAGATGGGAGAGCATCTCCCATTGACTTCCCTTATGCTTCTTGGGAAGGTGGAGTACATAAAGTGATAGAGTGCTCTCCCATCGATTTAGCGTGTCTTCATCAGACCCTCTAAATCGACACTTACTGTATTGATTGCAGCAGTGCCAATCTATCGGTAAGTGTAGACATGCCTTAAGTATCTGTTAAAGAAGGCCAGGTCAAAGTAGTACGCCTTGCATTTGGAGTGGAAGGTGGTGAGATCCATCCTGTCTATTCAGAATGTAAACTCCTCAGGGTGGCGATTGTCTCTCACTGTGTGTTTGTACAATGCATAGCAGAATAGGGTCCCTACCTTGTTTTGGGTATCTAGGGCACTACTGTAACACTGCAACTAATGATATTTCTGATTCAATTACATACCATATTATGAAGCTGTAGGATTACTTGAAAAGTTCTGCTTTATTTTAAAAGAACAAGAGTACTTGTGGCACCTTAGAGACTAACAAATTTATTAGAGCATAAGCTTTTGTGGGCTACAGCCCACTTCATCATCAGCAGAAAAACAAAAACAAAAACTTTTGTAGTGATAATCAAGATGGCCCATTTAGACAGTTGACAAGAAGGTGTGAGGATACTTAACATGTGGAAATAGATTCAATATGTAGAATGACCCAGCCACTCCCAGTCTCTATTCAAACCCAAGTTAATGGTATCTAGTTTGCATATTAATTCAAGCTCAGCAGTTTCTTTTTGGAGTCTGTTTTGCTGATGAAGTGGGCTGTAGCCACAAAAGCTTATGCTCTAAAAAATTTGTTCGTCTCTAAGGTGCCACAATTATTATGGTTTTTTGGGGTTTTTTTTTTGCGGATACAGACTAACACGGCTGCTACTCTGAAACCTGCTTTATTTTAGGCTCTGTCTAGTAAAATACATGTCAGTCTCTGGGTTTGCTCATTTTAGTTATCTCAGTACCTACAGTAAATAAACTTCTACTATTTTTCTATGCATGAAAATTTTTCATTTAAGAAAATTAGAAAGATTAAAAGACAGCAGTTATTGTATGGTGTGTTACTTTCTATTTATCTGTATTGGCTCCAGATGCAAGATAAGTCTCCATCGTTTCTGTAATGAACTTTGATCTTTGTGGTTTGCTATCAGAACAATTCTGATTTAGGACATTTTGTTGTTCTAACTAAAAATTAAAACTGCATAGATTAAGCTACAGGCATGCAATATGGTACGACAAGGAAATCTGGATTAGCTTCTCATCTTGATTTCTTGTTCCTGGGAAGAGGCAAGAAGAGAAATAAAGTTAGGATATTCTTCTGGTTGGCAGAGTTTGGGAGGAGATAGAACCCTTGACCACTTCTGGTCAAATGAAAGTGCTCATTGACTGACTGCAGAAGGAAGCAACATCTAACATTACTGGAAGAGGGGAAAGGTTTTTGTCACATCAAGAGATTTTTGAGGGAGGATTAGCATGACCTGGAAGGAGAAAATTGATGGATTTCAGAGATGTACCAACGAGGGCTGATTGTGCCCCCAAAGATCTGTATGTAAGGAGAATCTTTATTGCACAGATCACATCCATGCTTCATGAAAATTGGAGGAGAGAGAGAGGAAGCAAAGAGAGGCAGCAACCTCCATGGCAGCAGCTAGCTCTGTTCCCCAGAGCCTGTGGAGCAAAAAGGGGATGAGGGCTAAGGGGGGAGGAGTACTGATGGGGTTGTCCCCTTCTGTGCCTTGTGGAATGTGGTAGAGAAAGTAATACAGTACCAGGTTGTATTATCTCTCCCCGTACGTGATGGTGATACCTCATTAAGGATTGTCCTGGAGTAGCTGCTGTCTGAGGAAGCCTCGACTCCACATCCAAACACACTGAAACTCAGCAGCTTGGCCCCAATTCCAGTTGTCATTTTTTAGTTCTCCTACACCTCTCCACGTTCTTGTTTGGGCTGCACCTGAAAGCAAAAATACCTAAAGCGGAGCCATTTTTCTGGTATTTCCACCAGTATTTCCAGTTTCTCCCCCCAGTAAACTTCAGGTAATCTACTCAGCTCTTCTCTGACAGGGACCTCTCAGAACCCCAAAATCTTTGTGGTTTGTTCATCACTGGTAAAGACAAAATCCTTTGTCACTATTTCTGCTGGGATATGTCATACATCAAGTTGCACCACTCTGATCACCAAAAATGTCATGTGGCATGGCAGTCTGATAAAACAAATGGAACAGTAGCAGGGTGCACTTAAGATGCAAGGGTTAATTTCTATTAATTATGTAAGGGTCATGCACAAGAAAGTTTGAAGTATTTTTATGAATCATGTAGAACCTTTCAAAATTCCTAGATCTGTTTAAAAGTCATGGCAGCAGGCCAGCTGACTCTGTAAGTTCCATATGAAGAAAGAGCAAGAGACAGGAACAGAAGAACATTGCAACTTAGAAGGTATTTAAAGCCTTGCTAAAACTAGCATTTCCTTGCCAAGTTTGATAGGGTATAGCTAATTTTAGCAAGTTTATTTCCCTATAATCTCCCTCTCCAGAGTATCACATGCCTTCAAAAGAGAAAGATTTTTTTATTTTCCAGTCTGAGTTCACCCTCAGCCCACACCATAATGATGAAATACAATGTAAAGAGTCATAAAAGTTTACGAATGACATTTCTGATTACCTGAGGTTTCCTTTAGAAAATTCTCATCACAGATTCCACTGCACATGATTTAGCCTAGTTGGGATTAAGGACACTCAGCAAGATATGTTCTAGTCTAGATAGATCCTTATAGTGTGCTCATCACAGTAGTATCTGAGCACCTTCCGGTAGGACATAAATAACATGACTTCTAAAATCTGACACGTTTCCTCACCCCAGGGGGAGAAGCATGTGCTGTAGATTGTCTTGGTTTGTAAATGTGCTTTTTGCGAGCATGGGGTTGGGTGGGATTCATTTTGTGTTTTATTTGCTTTTTAAATATACATGTTGCTATGTATGTGTTAGAGGCTGCAAGGTTAAAGAAATGCACCTCACACTTGGAGAAGAGATGGTGAGATCTGTGATGGTCCTTAGTTCTTGTGGGATTTTGTTCCAGAATTTTGGGTCAGCCTCTGAGACAGGAGCCTCTGGGAGCCTCTGTCTCCCACACAGATGAGTTTTACCCTTACTGTGAACAGTTCCATTGTGCCAGAGGAGAGAAGATGTCGACCATAGTGTTCATTCAGAATCCTTAGTAGTCTTTTAGATATCCTGGGCCAGATACCCTGGAACATGAAGCACCTTGAACATAAAGTGTAAGACCTTGAACTTGATTTAAAATGTTATGGGGAAATCAATGGAGAGAGCAAAAGGCAGGCGTGACATGCTCACACTAGCCTTGGTTGCTGAGGAGACACGCTGCAGTGTTTCTATACTTGTTTGAGTTCTTAAGCATTGAAGCTTTCATGCCCAGGTATACTGCATTACTGTAGCCCAGCTGAGAGGTAACAAAAGCATGAATAGCTGAGGCCAAGTCATCATCTGACAGGATGGGACAGAGTCTCCTAGCCACCCAGAGATTATAGAAAGTGTAATTCATGAATGCTGCTAGGTGAGAGCTTAGTGTGAATGAGGAATCCAAAGTAATTATGTAATTATTCTCTGTTGCTTAGCCTGATCAAGTGAATTTAAGAGGCACAAAAACAGTGAAAGAGAGTATCTGCCCACTAAATCTGTGATGCGGGTGAATCAACAACCTCACCACTTTTCACAAGTAATTTTACAATGGTACCACTGAAAGAACACTGCACCCATTTTCCTTTACCTTTTCCCCTTATCGTTCAGAAAGGAAGAAACAATTTTCACAGTGAAAACACTAATGCGTTTCAAATACATTTGACATTTCTGGGCCCATGTTGGTCATTCCCGTCTTGCTGAAAAGTGACATTGGCAATATAACAACCCAAAAAGCAATAGTGCTGTAAGTAGATGCAGCCATGTATTCCATGTAGGTGTGTATGAGCAGTCCCCTTCAGACCTGGCAAGTGAAGCCATACCACAGCTCACACTGCCCAGGCCACAGACCATGGAATTGAGGCCATTGCTGGTGCACCCTTTGCCACCATTGTTGTCTTGGTGACAGATCCCATTGTCAAGTTCAGTGCTGGCATCCTCTGCCCAGTCGGGCTCGACCCATGCCAAGCAAGGGGCCAAACGGTCATTTTGAGGATGTACGCGAGGGCGACCTACCAGACTGTTCCCCAGGAACCACTCCATCGTATATCCTCTATCTGCACACCACACTAATATCATCCCGGCCTGGCTTGGTCTTAAAGCCACTGCTCTAATCTAATCCAATCTAAGCAGCTAGGCACTGGGAAAGCACAGATTTTACACCATCCAAGTGTGATGAAAATGAGACAAAGCTGCAGGTCATCTTCATACAAATTGTCTTGCAATCTTCTTCAGTGGCTTCATTGAACTTGAAAAGGAGAAATTACAAAATTGAGCCTTGTGGAAGGTGCCACAAAAAATCCTTCCAGGCAGGCTACCGTGCAAAAAAGCACCCTTTGTGACTTCTTGTGGAAGAAACAGTAGAATCAATCAAGAGCAACACCATCCACCTTGGCTGGGTTGGTAGGCAGGTTAACAAAACTTCAAGTCAACTATATCAAAGAATGCTGGCAAATCTGAAAGAATTAGTATGAACTTCTAAACATGATATCCTCTAACAAATCAGCCAATGAGACTAGAGCAGCCTCCATCCCATATCCATACGTAAAGTCAGCTCAAAAGGGACCAAGGAAGTCTGAGGCCTACAGCTGATGCCAAAGTTATTTTATCATAAAAATCCAAATCTTTCTCAAGGGAAGATTAAAGAGACAGAGATCATTAGCAACATTGCCAGCATTCAGAAATGGTTTTATGATTAAAGGTCAAACAACCATTGGTTTGAGAGAAGCTGGCCATCCATCTTCCCACAGGGAGGCTGTGGAGTGGACTAGTTGGTCCAGTTGCAATTCTTTCACCAAGCTGTTTTCCTTTCAGGCTTTATTTTGAGCCATTGTGTGCATTAGTTATGGGAAAAAACCCACAAGTGTTTTTAATATAAACACAGATCCAAGAGCAAGAAAAAGTCATACTCAAGCCAACAACCCAGCTCTTGAACAAACAAGTATAAAGGTCAACCTCAGAGACCTAACTTCCGATGACCATGTAGATGTTCTTCATAGAAATTTGCTGTGTTCTCTCTGAGAGCCTGATTAGGCCTTCAGTTCTCAGCTCCGTTTCATTACTTCACCTTGTCCACCGGCGTAAGAACTAAACATATTAACTCCTTACTGTCTGGAAAAAAGATAGTGTCTCTGCACCTGACACACATGATTGACTAGAGTCTATTTTATCTCAGTTGGAGGGGGAAAAGGCAGCAGCACAGAGGTATTGACAAGCCCAACTAACAAAGGGACAGTACCTCTCCGCTTCTTTCAGCATGGATACGAGCAAAGCTAAAGAAGGAACTTAAAGTAGGGAACCAGGAGGTGCAAATCATTAGTTCCTTCTGTATTTCATTCACCTTTTTGATTATTGGATTCCCAAGCAAGAACGAGACACCAGCATACTGGAAGCACGTTTGAGGGTAGCCAGACGATGAGTTGCTTTCCTTGCTGGTCCTGCTACGAGCAGCTCAGTGAGAATAAAGTTTGGCAGTGAATTGTTTTCTCATCATCAAGTTTCCATACTAAACTACAAAGAAACAGTACCTCATGAACTGAGAGCTGGCAGGGGATGTGGGCCTCCCAAAAAGAGAGGCTACTCTGCAAGCTACTTTCATTGCTCATGTGTCAAGTGAGTCTCACATTCAATGGTACTCACATCACAACTGAAGCAGAATACCAATGTTCTTTTCAGCCTCATGTTGGATGTTTTTTTTTTTGCTTTTTTATCATCCAGGATTTTAGGTAGATGTCAACAAGTTTACTGTAGCACAATGAGAAATTAAATGTCACTTTTCCAGACTGGGTTATGATTATCTAGGAGTGCTGAACAATGACTAAGATAAAAGTGAATACAAAATTTATAACTGGCTAAAATCATCACTGTTTTACCCAATGGAATTACCCTGGATATTAATTTTATTTATTAAGACTAAGAGAATAGAGGTCAAGGACGCAAAGGACATTGGAGCTTATTAAGCACCGTACACAGTGCCAGAACAACTTCTGAATAGTAATTTTGATTCTAACCTTTCATTGGAAGAAATAGGAAATAGCTTCATGAAAATCCACTGAAAACCTCTGTAGCATTTCCTGGTGTTTAATTACTAAAACATGGATCTTCAGTGTACTGAAACTTAAACCTTAATCTAGCTCTTTTTGTAAGAAATCCTCAATTATAAAGATGGGAAATCTAGGAGGGTTTGCTTAAGGGAGCTGTGATTTGAGACTATCTTCTTTTTTTGTCATAAAAGTTGAAGGTACCTGGGTTGTGAGAAAAAGGTGCCATTCATTCCTGTGCAGTGTCCACACAAAACTCATTCCGCACACTTATGCTCCATGGTAAGATCTTAAACAGCATAAAGGTCTTGTGTGGGTTCTCTGTACTGAGGTGAATAAAATGTCCCTCTATGGCCCAAATTCCCTGCTGGTGTAAAATAGTGCCGCTCTGTTGGGTTCCGCTGAGAATTTGGGCCCTAGGGCCTAGATCCACACAAACGTAAGCATTGTGATGCTGACCATTGCCTAAAGGCGCCTTAAAAATCACTGGAATCCATAAAGTCTGAGTTGGGTGCTCAGGCTATATACAATGCACAGGGAGAGAGAGAGGCCCCTATGAATGAGATCCACAAAAAACAGCACAGTAGGCAGGGAGCCAGCTAAACTACAAGTTTGAGAGATGGCAACAAGAGGGGTGTATCTTAAGCCCCACCCTTCTCAGGGAGAGACTAAAGAATCATTTTCACCTTTTCTCTGGCTCAATTAATATTTATTACAAAGCAGGACAGCTTGAAAACAGGAGACTTGCATCAGAATAGGCCACAGGCCCGTGGTTAGGATGTTTTGCCTGGGAGGTAGGAAACCCCAATTCCAATCCTTTCTCCTTATCAGGCACATGGGGGGAATTGGACCAGAGTCTCCCACATCCAGGTGAGTTTCCAAACCACAGGGCTAAAGGCTGGTTATCCTTCTCCCTGTTTTGTGTGGAGTTAGGCAGGTGCCAAAGCCATTCTTGCAAGAAATGCCTTCGGTGTCTAAGCCTATCTGACTCCAGAAGACAATTCCCAGCTGTGGATTGCAGGCAGAGATAGGCATCAGCACAGATTTAGGTGCTGAAGGCCGGATCTTTACGTATATTTAGGCATCTAGTGAGAATTTCAAAACATCTAGGTACCTAACACCCATTCAAATGAATGTGTTTTAGCCTAGGTGCTTTTGAAGATCCCACTAGGAGCCTAAATAGTTTTAAAAATCTGTCTCTGAGCACTGTAATGTCTAAGTTCCTTTGTGAATCTAGCCCTAGATTCTTAAGGGGTTGTTAAGTGATACCTAGGAGCTTGCACCCTCTGCACAGGGTGAAGTTCATATATAGAGGACAGTAACTATTTCTCTTTATGAAACCCTGAGCTTTCTCCCCAGAAATCATTTCAACAGCCAAGCCTTTATACTGAACTTTTCTACATTGTTATGGAAAAGAGGGAATGACACTGTATATGGCTCTAGAGGGAATAGCAAATGCTTTGGGGCTAAAAGGAATAGGAGGTCTTCAAAGATGAATGCAAACCTTACATGAAAATTGAATTAAGCCCAGAAATGTGTGCTGAATGTCTCCCTTAACTCGTCTCTGGGAGTGTGTGGGACCAATGGGATCTGGGAGCTCACAAAATGATGTAATTCAGCAGACAGTATCAGACAATCGAACAGAAATGGAGAAATAATTATTTAAAAAGTAAATGATCCATTTATGTGTGTTCCATGTCAGCCATAGTCTGGTACTGTGGGCAGCGTTTTTATTAATTAGTCAACAATATTGCTGGTCTCTTTACAGACCAGGGTGAGGTGACAAGGGCCCTGCACCCACTCAGCATATTTTTTTTTGGACTAGTTCAATTTTCATGTTAACTGTGCTGTTCACCTTTAAGCTTTTGAGCTGTTTGCTCACGTTGAAGCTATTAGGATTCCCTTTGGTTCATTCCTGGAAACAGGCCTAGTGACCTCGGTAAGTCAAATGAAAGGGGGAAAATATTGCACAGCATTTCATGGGACAAAAAGAATTTGAAAGTACATCTGTTGTTGCCTATTGTGGTTACTTTGGGATTTTGTCACATTTTGACAAAACTGCCTTTTCTCTGGTGGCAAACAGGTCCATAATCATTATTCCCTATTTTTGACAGATATAGTAAAACCTGCAAGCCCAGGGCGCTTTCATCACATTGGACAGACTCCAAGATCAACCACTATGCTGTCTACACTTATCAGTTATGTGAACTGTGCCTATACTCTATGCCCTGGTCTACACTAGGACTTTAGGTCGAATTTAGCAGCATTAAATCGATGTAAACCTGCACCCGTCCACACGATGAAGCCCTTTATTTCGACTTAAAGTGCTCTTAAAATCGATTTCCTTACTCCACCCCTGACAAGTGGATTAGCGCTTAAATCGACCTTGCCGGCTCGAATTTGGGGTACTGTGGACACAATTCGACGGTATTGGCCTCCAGGAGCTATCCCAGAGTGCTCCAGTGTGACCGCCCTGGACAGCACTCTCAACTCAGATGCACTGGCCAGGTAGACAGGAAAAGAACCGCGAACTTTTGAATCTCATTTCCTGTTTGGCCAGCGTGGCAAGCTGCAGGTGACCATGCAGAGCTCATCAGCAGAGGTGACCATGATGGAGTCCCAGAATCGCAAAAGAGCTCCAGCATGGACTGAACGGGAGGTACGGGATCTGATCGCTGTTTGGGGAGAGGAATCCATGCTATCAGAACTCCGTTCCAGTTTTCGAAATGCCAAAACCTTTGTCAAAATCTCCCAGGGCATGAAGGACAGAGGCCATAACAGGGACCCGAAGCAGTGCCGCATGAAACTGAAGGAGCTGAGGCAAGCCTACCAGAAAACCAGAGAGGCGAACGGCCGCTCCGGGTCAGAGCCCCAAACATGCCGCTTCTATGATGAGTTTAGGGGGTTCAGCCACCACTACCCCAGCCGTGTTGTTTGACTCCTTCAATGGAGATGGAGGCAATACGGAAGCAGGTTTTGGGGACGAAGAAGATGATGATGATGATGAGGTTGTAGATAGCTCACAGCAAGCAAGCGGAGAAACCGGTTTTCCCGACAGCCAGGAACTGTTTCTCACCCTGGACCTGGAGCCAGTACCCCCCGAACCCACCCAAGGCTGCCTCCTGGACCCAGCAGGTGGAGAAGGGACCTCCAGTGAGTGTACCTTTTAAAATACTATACATGGTTTAAAAGCAAGCATGTGAAAGGATTACTTTGCCCTGCCATTCGCGGTTCTCCTGGATGTACTCCCAAAGCCTTTGCAAAAGGTTTCTGGGGAGGGCAGCCTTATTGCGTCCTTCATGGTAGGACACTTTACCACTCTAGGCCAGTAACACGTACTCGGGAATCATTGTACAACAAAGCATTGCAGTGTATGTTTGCTGGCGTTCAAACAACATCCGTTCTTTATCTCTCTGTGTTATCCTCAGGAGAGTGAGATATAATTCATGGTCACCTGGTTGAAATAGAGTGCTTTTCTTCAGCAGACACTCAGAGGAGCCCATTCCTGCTGGGCTGTTTGCCTGTGGCTAAACAGAAATGTTCCCCGCTGTTAGCCACAGGGAGGGGGGAAGGTTGAGGGGGTAGCCACGCGGTGCGGGGAGGCAAAATGCGACCTTGTAACGAAAGTACATGTGCTATGTATGTAATGTAAACAGCAAGGTTTACCCTGAAAGAGTGTAGCCACTGTTTTATAAAATGTGTCTTTTTAAATACCACTGTCCCTTTTTTTTTCTCCACCAGCTGCATGTGTTTCAATGATCACAGGATCTTCTCCTTCCCAGAGGCTAGTGAAGATTAGAAAGAAAAAAAAACTCACTCGCGATGAAATGTTCTCCGAGCTCATGCTGTCCTCCCACACTGACAGAGAACAGACGAATGTGTGGAGGCAAATAATGTCAGAGTGCAGGAAAGCACAAAATGACCGGGAGGAGAGGTGGCGGGCTGAAGAGAGTAAGTGGCGGGCTGAAGACAGGGCTGAAGCTCAAATGTGGTGGCAGCGTGATGAGAGGAGGCAGGATTCAATGCTGAGGCTGCTGGAGGATCAAACCAGTATGCTCCAGTGTATGGTTGAGCTGCAGCAAAGGCAGCTGGAGCACAGGCTGCCACTACAGCCCCTGTGTAACCAACCGCCCTCCTCCCCAAGTTCCATAGCCTCCACACCCAGACGCCCAAGAACTCGGTGGGGGGGCCTCCGGCCAACCAGCCACTCCGCCACAGAGGATTGCCCAAAAAAAAGAAGGCTGGCATTCAATAAATTTTAAAGTTGTAAACTTTTAAAGTGCTGTGTGGCATTTTCCTTCCCTCCTCCACCACCCCTCCTGGGCTACCTTGGTAGTCATCCCCCTATTTGTGTGATGAATGAATAAAGAATGCATGAATGTGAAGCAACAATGACTTTATTGCCTCTGCAAGCGGTGATTGAAGGGAGGAGGGGAGGGTGATTAGCTTACAGGGAAGTAGAGTGAACCAAGGGGCGGGGGGTTTCATCAAGGAGAAACAAACAGAACTTTCACACCGTAGCCTGGCCAGTCATGAAACTGGTTTTCAAACCTTCTCTGATGCGTACCGCGCCCTCCTGTGCTCTTCTAACCGCCCTGGTGTCTGGCTGTGCATAACCAGCAGCCAGGCGATTTGCCTCAACCTCCCACCCCGCCATAAACGTCTCCCCCTTACTCTCACAGATATTGTGGAGCACACAGCAAGCAGTAATAACAGTGGGAATATTGGTTTCGCTGAGGTCTAAGTGAGTCAGTAAACTGCGCCAGCGCGCCTTTAAACGTCCAAATGCACATTCTACCACCATTCTGCACTTGCTCAGCCTGTAGTTGAACAGCTCCTGACTACTGTCCAGGCTGCCTGTGTACGGCTTCATGAGCCATGGCATTAAGGGGTAGGCTGGGTCCCCAAGGATACATATAGGCATTTCAACATCCCCAACAGTTATTTTCTGGTCTGGGAATAAAGTCCCTTCCTGCAGCTTTTGAAACAGACCAGAGTTCCTGAAGATGCGAGCGTCATGTACCTTTCCCGGCCATCCCACGTTGATGTTGATGTCCCTTGTGATCCACCAGAGCTTGCAGCACTATTGAAAAGTACCCCTTGCGGTTTATGTACTTGGCGGCTTGGTGCTCCGGTGCCAAGATAGGGATATGGGTTCCGTTTATGGCCCCACCACAGTTAGGGAATCCCATTGCAGCAAAGCCATCCACTATGACCTGCACATTTCCCAGGGTCACTACCCTTGATATCAGCAGATCTTTGATTGCGTGGGCTACTTGCATCACAGCAGCCCCAACAGTAGATTTGCCCACTCCAAATTGATTCCCAACTGACCGGTAGCTGTCTGGCGTTGCAAGCTTCCACAGGGCTATCGCCACTCGCTTCTCAACTGTGAGGGCTGCTCTCATCTTGGTATTCATGCGCCTCCGGGCAGGGGAAAGCAAGTCACAAAGTTCCATGAAAGAGCCCTTACACATGCGAAAGTTTCGCAGCCACTGGGAATTGTCCCACACCTGCAACACTATGCGGTCCCACCAGTCTGTACTTGTTTCCCGAGCCCAGAATCGGCGTTCCACAGCATGAACCTGCCCCATTAGCACCATGATGCATTCATTGGCTGGGCCCATGCTTTCAGAGAAATCTGTGTCCATGTCCTGATCACTCACGTGACCGCGCTGACGTCGCCTCCTCACCCGGTATCGTTTTGCCAGGTTCTGGTGCTGCATATACTGCTGGATAACGCATGTGGTGTTTAATGTGCTCCTAATTGCCAAAGTGAGCTGAGTGGCCTCCATGCTTGCCTTGGTATGGCGTCCGCACAGAAAAAAGGTGCGGAATGATTGTCTGCCGTTGCTCTGACAGAGGGAGGGGCGACTGACGACATGGCTTACAGGGTTGGCTTCAGGGAGCTAAAATCAACGAAGGGGGTGTCTTTACATCAAGGAGTATTTCAGGCAGGACTTCACGGAGGGTTCCAATAAGAAATGGTGCACCTAAGTTATTGTTCTTATTGGAACAAGGAGGTTAGCCTGGCCTCTGATTGATACATGGCTAGATTTACCTCGCTGCACCTTCTCTGTGAGTGACTGCAGTGTGACCTAGAGGAATGAGTCCCCTAGACAGGGGAGGAGGCAAATGAGTACAAAACAAATCTGGTCTATTTCTTGTTTTGATCCACTCCATCTATCTTTTACATCTTTGGCTGGCAGCAGACGGTGCAGAAGCACTGCATGCAATCCACATCTCATGGCTGCTCGGCAGAAGATGGTACAGTACGACAGCTAGCCATCCTCATCTCTTGCCTGCCCGGCTGAAGATGGTACAGTACGACTGCTAGCAATCCGTATCGCCTGCCTGCTCGCTATAAGACGGTTCAATAGGACTGACTGCAGGACTAAAGAGAATGACCTGGTCAAGTCACTCCAAATTTAGTCCCTGCGCCCATGTCTGCCCAGGCGCTCCCAGCCGACGTGGCCAGGAGCACCTCGGACATGACGATGACGGCTACCAGTCGTACTGTACCATCTGCTGCCACAAGGCAAGGGGTTGCTGCTACTGTGTAGCAATGCCGTACCGCGTCTGCCAGCACCCAGGAGACATACGGTGAGGGTTACCTGAGCGGGCTCCATGCTTGCCATGGTATGGCGTCTACACAGGTAACTCAGGAAAAAAGGTGCGAAACGATTGTCTGCCCTTGCTTTCACGGAGGGAGGGAGGGAACGGGGGCCTGATGATATGTACCCAGAACCACCCGCGACAATGTTTTAGCCCCATCAGGCATTGGGATCTCAACCCAGAATTCCAATGGGCAGCGGAGACTGCGGGAACTGTGGGATAGCTATCCACAGTGCAATGCTCTGGAAGTTGACTCTAGCCTCGGTACTGTGGAAGCACTCCGCCGAGTTAATGCACTTAATGCACTTAGAGCATTTTCTGTGGGGGGACACACACTCGAATATATAAAACCGATTTCTAAAAAACCGACTTCTATAAATTCGACCTTATTCCATAGTGTAGACATACCCTATGGGTGATACTCTGCCCAGTGAAGCATTCTGTTTGTTGGAATGAGCTATTCTCTCCCTGTTGACTGAAATATGCTACTACAGATGTGGGGTTTGTTCCGGTCAAAGCTGCTCTGTCCATGACACAATCAAATTATTACCAAGGACTTGTAAACTTCCCTTTTGCCTTCAGTTCATATAGGTGTTTTTTCCTGTAATCATCCCCACTTCTCCTGTATATAGAATGTCCAATATTAAAAAGCAGTAAATCTGTGCAGTTGTGATGGTGTTTACAGATCCCACACAGAGCCTAACAAAAAGAAGGAGCAGTACTGGGCCAAAAGTTGCAAAGCATGCTTCAGGGGGAGGATCTGCTTAAAAGGATACTTGGTCAGGGGTGCGGTGTGACAATAAATTTACTTGAAAGGGTCATATAGAAAGTATTACAAACACATGTAAAGGTAGGATTAATCTATTTAAAAGTATTGCTGAGATTAAGTGGCGGAACAGATAAAAAATTGGTGATGATGCTATACAGAGCATTAATAAGATCAGCCATATGTTATGGGTGTCCAGCCTTCAGTTCTGCATTTGGAGAGGAGCTTAAAAAGTTAGTCAATTCAAGCTCAAGCACTACAAACTCAATGTGGTGCATTTCTTAATAACACAATGTCTAATGTAGGTAGCTACTAACTAGAGAAATGCCTGTTGATTTAAGGGTGAAAATGTTAGATCTGACACTTTGGGCTAAAGTTAAGGGAAATGGCACAGATAAGAACACTGGACAAATATATGAGGCATGTTGGGAATTAAGTGAACTAAATGTAGCCTGACACAGTAAACTTCATCATGCTCTTGGGGTTAAAATGTAGGTAAAAGAGTTAAGTGAAAAGGAAGGATTAGACGAGATTAAAATCTATGGCTATGAGGCAGAAAATGTATACCTGGAAAATCATCTCTCTGAATGTGGACTTAGAATTATCTAATAAAGTAAGGGGAAAGAAAGAGCCATCTTATATGACAGATAAAGTTTGAGTTTATACATACTAAATGGAGTCACCATTGCTGAATATAGACTGACAAATCTAAAGATGAAAAATCAGGTAGAATAGGAGTAGCATTTTGCATCCTTGAAATTGGAGTAAAGAAATCTAAAAGAATATCTAAGTTTGTAGCCAGCCTGACAGCTGAATTGGTAGGAATAATGTGCAGATGACTGCAGCTGTTATCTTTTTTGATTCATTATCAGGTATATTGGCAATTAAAAGAAGTACCTCAAAGCAGGAGTGACCTAATGAATGAAATATTGTTTTTGACAACAGTTAATATGCTCAGACATGAACATAGCACTTGCATGTGTTCCTGGGATACCTGGCAATGAAATGGCAGATAAAAAAAAAAGCAAAAAATGCTTTAAAAATGGAGAAATTGATATAAAAATTCTTTGAGTGAGCAGAAATGTAAAAGTTTAGTTTAAAAAGGATTTAAAAGGGAATGGCAAGAACTGAGGACCAAGGAGACAAGAGGAGGACAAGTCTATGAAGTATGCCCCAAAATAGAGGATAATGCACCACTCCTGTACTAATGTTTAGACTGTTAGCTGGTCACTGTGTTTGAATAATAATTTATATTTATTGAATAGACCCAAAGCTGGGTTATGTAACCCCTGTAAGGTTAAAGAAACAGCTGATCACCTGATATGGGAATGCAGGGAATGTTCCCAGTGTGGGAAAAAGTCTCTTTATAAAGAATTTATTTGTTTTGAGATGACAGAATATACTATGAGGAGTTTAATAAAAGTATTGGAAAAGTGGGGAAACATTAAAAAAGGATATAGAGCATGGTAAAAATGGAGTGGCATAAATGTATGAGGAATATAGTATGTGGCAGTGACACACACAGTAGATGAGCCTGCTTTTTTGTAAAGGATAAGAGGAAGAGGAGGAGGAAGTGGGGAGCAGAGGGAAAGTGAGTGAGAGGCTGTCCAAAGTGGGGAAGCCAGTTTGCAACATCTGGGGGTGAAGCAATCTACAGGAGAAGGTAGGTCTGTGGGTAAGACCCAGGTGGAAGGGTAGGGGCTAGGATTGCCAATTCTGGTTGGACATATTTCTGGAGGTTTCATCACATGACATAATATTTAATTGAATGTTAATCTTTAATTCCTGGACCCTAGTAGGGGCCTGACCCTCTTCCTCTCCCCGGCCCTGCAATGCTGAGGGAAAGTAACTTGACACTAGGAAGAGAGCTGGAGAATGCTTATTTGACTGACTGAGCTGATGAGACTGATTGGGAACTCCCTGCTGTGGGGGACTAAGGACCTGTGACCATGCTCCAAGCTTGAGAGAGCAGGGAGGTAGGAAGTGGCCCAGGGGAAGCTGGTCAGATGCATTAGGAAGAGGAAAATCAACACTCCCCCCTGGGCTTTGGGTTGAGAGAGTAGAGAGAGAGGTCCAAGGTTCTCCAGCCTTCCCCTTTGCCCCAGGACTTTGAGGGTAGTAAGACTCTCTAGTCATGGCCTGCTCACAGGCCTTCCAGCCCACGAGTGAAACCCTCTACAGAAATATTGTGTTGGGATTACTATTAGGCTTTTTCTGATGTTCCAAGAAATGGTAGTAGGCCCAAAATATAGAGACAAATGGCTTGTATTTCGCAAAAATATTTTAGTGTAGTCATAATCTGCTAAATACCTGATAAAATTCTTGTATCCTAGAGGCAATATCCATCTGAGACAAGGAGATCTCTGAAAGAATATTATAAAGTGTCCTTGGGACATTAAGAAATTAATTCATTTTCCCTGGGTAGTAGTTTTCCATTCTCTGGAAGAAATACAATTCTCCCTCCTAGAAGACTATTCCTAAGGGAAAGGCATTAAAAAGTATGCTTATGGATCATACTGTCTCATCTACCTGAGTATTCCAGTCCATTTCTGAATGAAACAAATGGGACTTGTATGTAAAATAACCTAATTTCTACGTGCGTGACAACATATCCCTTGAATCTGGCAGATTTTTGGAACTTTCCTTCTTTGTGCCAAGTAAAACAGATTTTTGTGTAGTTCTCTGAAACTAAATCTCAATCCAAATCTTCATTTAAATGCCTCTGCCCCTTAAAATGAGGAACTGTGACGTGCATCTTTGAAACAAAGCCCCTGAAACAAATCCTTGGGTGTGCTAGAGCAGTTCCTGACACACTAGAAAGAAAGGGGAAGATGATCCCACTATCTTTCTTGGAGACAACCACTGGTCCGTTCAACCCTCGTTCAAATGACAGCTGGGAGCTCATATGCCTTTGAGGATTGCTGGAGCATAAATCACCCTGAACATGGACCCTCCCTCCACTGTGGAGGCCAGGAGTGGGTGGTGTAGAATGAGCTATGCTGGCTTTATACCACTCAAGCCCCCTTTGAAGGGATTCCTGAACTGGCTGTTGAGCACATCTTTCTGTCAATATTGCACCACCACAGAAGAGCAAAGGGGATAGAGTGGAGTTGAGAATCTTCCTCCCCTGTTCCAAAGTTTCACCCAACGTACATTTATAATGCTATTATAACTTCTAGTTTGGAAAAGAAGAGTAATTAAGTCAAAGAAAGCTGACACTAAGAGAGAGAGAGAGACATCAGGATTTATCAATATAAGAGACTAATGGTATTTTGTGCCTTGGAGTGTGCTTCATATCCTTTTCATAGCAACTCCTATTATGTGACCAATTGGATTCTTTAAAGATGCATTTGTTGCTCCATGAAACAAAGTTTTGTATACATCTAGCCACAACTAGAGCCACTGTGACAGCAAATTTGCTTACTTGCTGGCTAACTTTCAATAGTTTGTATAATGTGTATCAAAAGGCTCTGGAGAAGTATTGCAACAGCCAGAAGTCTGAGGAAATGAATAAATAAATACCAGATGTGACAGGGTCAGGCCAGATGGCTACAGAAGAGTAATTTTTTTTTTTGGAAGCAAAAGATGTTTTTATTTGCATAACACACTTACAAAGTAAAAACAGCAGCATATGCAATGTGTAACACAGCAACCAATCACAATTGTTTTCTCATTAGCTTCAGGGGAGGGAAGTGTTCAAACTTGCCTGGGCCCAGAGCGGGGGGCTTCCTCGACTCTCGTGGTCTTCCACCCTTCCGAGTTACCTGGTGGCCCAGAGCGAGGGGGCTTCATTGACTCTCGTGGTCTTCCACCCCCTCAAGTTACCTGGTGCCAACAATTCCCTCCTCTGAAAGCACCCAACAAGAGGGGCAGGCTGTGGGGTGGACAATCCGGGGGGGGGGGAAGCACCCACGTGTGAAAGGACCCCTCTAGGGTGGTGGTGTCCACAGCAGCAATGGCTGGGGCTGGGGTCCCTTACTCTCTCCCCCAATCAAAGGGTCAGACAAAGGGACCCGGATGGGGACACCGAGCAGAGAACCTCGGACAGCGCCCACCGCTCCTCAAAAGCATCAAGGGAGTTGGTGGACGCCACCCAGAGGAACTCCGCCCAGATACGTGAACGGACCGAGGATCGGAAAACGGCCCCACAGTCACAGGAAACTCCATCGGCCAACTTCCTCGCACTGGTTTTATAGATGGCCGTTTTAGCCAGGGCCAGGAGGAAGTTAACTAGGAGATCCCACAACTTTGTGAGGCCACGGATGGGGAGTGCATAAATAAAAAGGTGAGGGGAAAAATGCAACTAAAAACGTAATAGGAGATTTGTGAGGAGCCGGAACAGGGGCTGCAGCCTGGTGCACTCCAAATATATGTGCGCCAGGGTTTCCCTCACACCACAAAAGGGACAAGTATCTGGGACGGGGGTGAACCGCGCCAAGTACGTGCCTGTGCTCACAGCTCCGTGAAGGAGCCGCCAACTGATGTCCCCGACGGGCCTCGGAACCAAGATGGAATATAGGCTGGCCCACCGGGGCTGCTCACCCTCCAAAGGTGGCAGAAGGTCTCGCCACTTTGTGTTGGGGCGGGACACTAGGGTGAGGGCGTGAAGGGTGTGGAGCACGAGCGTGTATAGATGTTTCTTTGGTGCGGTTTGGAAGTGTACCGGCTGCAGTTCATGCAGCCGGCTCACAGTGAAGGGTGCGGGGGGTCGATTGGATCTGTGGGGCAGGGGTCCAATTAAAAAGTCCGGCAGGCCTGGGGTAGAGGGTGGGTGGGGCGTGCCCTCAAGCAGGACCTGGTTGAGGTAAGCTCGAGCACAGGGCGGCAAAGCGGCCTTCACCTCCTGAAGTACACACCGGGAGGTATGAGGTCTGGAGAGTCCCATGTGCCGGGCGAGCATCAGGGGATCCAGCCAGTCTCCCCAGTTGTAGTCCAGGAGGTCTCTGACTCTCGTGACTTCTGCCAGGATCAAGCCCTGGCGCACCGAGCGGGACTCCGCCACCTGCACACGGAGCTGGGGGTTGTGTAGCAGGGGCTCTGTGAGGAGATCTACCCCCTCGGTGGCCGCCACGGACCTGATCATTAAAAACAGTTTCCAAGTCCGGAGGAGGTCCTGGTAGAAGACCAGCAGCCTGGAGAGGTCTCGCGGAAGACCTCCCGGACGGAGATAAAAGAGCTGCCGGTCATATTGGAGCCCTTGGATGCGGCGCAGGATGGTGTGCGCCAGTATGCTCCACGCCGAACTGCCTGCACCATAGAGGAGCCTCTATAGGGCCTGGAGGCGGAAGACACGGACCTGAGTGTGTAGACACTTCAGGCCCTGTCCTCCTTCCTTCAGGGGTAGATGAAGAACCCCTACAGGGGCCCAGTGCGTTCCTGACCAAAAGAACCCCAGAACCGATGTCTGGAGGTTGGTCAGGAAACCTGGGGCTGGGACCAGGGTGTTGAGCCGGTACCAGAGCATGGACAGGACTAGTTGATGTTAGGGATTGTCTATAAATGAAACAATTCCTAAAAAATCTATACCACCAGTCATATTAAATCAGACTATTTATTTATGCTGTGCTACCTACCTTAAATAAGTTGCATCTGCTTACACCTGGGAAAATGCATACCTCATGAAGCGGTGCATAGGTCATGTGGTGACTCTCTGCAAAGACATGAATTTCACCTGGTTTGAATTCAGCCCATAGGGGCTCCCATATAAGGGAATTTCACTTCCTGACAGGAATTTGAAGGAAATTTAGGGCATGTCCACAAAGGAAACCCAGGAAAGTTGACTAATCAACTAAAGGTGTGAAATCAATGTGCATAAATTAAAGTGTGTTTAATCCTCTCTCTATCAAGGATACTGTAATTCAGGAATGAAGTGGTCTGTGTTCACTGTAATTTATATTCGTATAACAACGTCGCTCAGGGGTATGAAAAATCCACACCCCTGAGTGATGCGTTTGTAGCGACCTAATCCCCTGAGTAGACAGCACTGCATTGACGGGTGGGCTTCTCCCCTCAATATAGCTACCATCTCTCATGGAGATGGATTAACGCGGTTTAGCAGAGTCTTCACTGAAGCACTACAGTGGCTCAGCTGCGCCACTGTAGCATTTTAAGTATAGACCTGCCCTTAATCCTCTTTACCTAGGGTTTGTCTACACTGCAATCACAAGGTGTGATTGCTGTTCATGTATGCACACCTGAGCTAGCTTAAATCTAGCTAGTTTGGTTAGCAGTCGCAGTGAAGCTGCAGCAGGGCAGGTTCCACAAGCCCACCCAGAACACTGGATATTGCTTTGCTGGCTAGCCTGCACTGAAGCCCATTGTCCTGAAGCTTCACTGCTCTAGTACTCAAACTACCTAGGGTATGTATACATGAGCTGTTATCACACCCCACTATTGTAGTGTAAACATAACCATTGTGAGCCGAAACGTATGCTGTTTTCTCATGCCCTAGTGGTAATAAACTCTGTAGGAGAGAAAGTGGCCCATATTTGCTATTGCATCAAATAAATTGTCTTCTTTAAATATCTGCTTTTAATTTATTTTTATTTTGGTTATCAATATACACAGGTCTCTTGAACTTACTGTTGGCTGATATGTGATACAGTATTGTGTACAGCAGGCTTGTCTAGTCTTTAGATGAGCAGAGCCCATTGTAATTATGTACAGCAACACATAAGTCTAAACCCTAAATTCCTGAAAATGTGAACTTAGGGCTAAAACAGTAAAAACCTTTACTGCTGGAGTGAGTCTTCTAATAACCTCAGTAGACAATAAAGTTATTGGCACCACAAGCTTTGCATTTATAAAACCAACAAACAAACACAAATAAAACAGGTGACTTGACATTTCATATTTGAAATCAGGAGTGTAAATAAATGTACATAAACCTTTGTATCATGATCTAACTAAGGAGATGCACTGTGCTGCTGCAGGCTGTATGAGCACAAACCAGTTTTATTTCACTAGCTCAGGAATAACAGATGTCTGGTACAGAAGAGATAATCCTCTCTCAAGAGAAGGCCAAGTAAAAAGAAGTAGGCTGAAGAAAAAGAGAGGAAAAACCAAAGGACTGGACTGAATTTTATTTACTTTCACTTTTGTGAATTATACTAGATATATAAAACTATTTATACAGAGACTGGCCCTAGTTCTCCAATGTACTCAAGTTGTACTAGGACATGGTGGAGAGTGGCATTTACTACCCACAACATGCACATTCTTTACCCTTGTGCTAGGGCTTGAAGGACCAGACTTATGACCGTGGAAATTGCCTCTCTAGTGGGAAAATTCACCTGTGGGTATCTCTGGCTGGTTTAGGTTACCTTTGTGCTGCTTATATAGTGCAATGTGAACTTGGCAGGCCAGGAAATTTGGCCTGCTGAATTTTTAAAGGTCATACCAACCCTCATGTTACAGACTGGAGATGACCAGCTTTTTGGAGGGGGGTCTGGCATTACTTGCTTGATCACATTCACTTCTCACCTTGGAGAAAGCCTAATTAAAACCCTAATTGAAAACGAGTGGTTTTTGAATGATTATGTATGCTTGGTCTATACTACAGAGTTAGGCTGACAAGCCAGCTGACACTGACCTACTTATGTCAGTGTACACACTATAGCCTTGCCCCTGTGGATGTAAGTGTTCTAGTACACCGACATAATAACTCCACCTCCACAAGAGGCGTAGGGCTTACGTTGGTGTAGTTAGAGCGACGAAGTGTCTGTATAGACACTATGTTACTTATATTGGCATAGAGCCATGAAATTGACAAGAAAGTCAGGCTGTCAGCCTGGGGCTGATGGGGCTCTAGCTAGAGCCCAGCTGCCCCCGAGGCTCCCTGCTCCCATACCGGCTGCGCCTGCCCTACGTGGAGCTGGGCTGCGCCCCGGGTCCTGGGTCCCCAGCCTGGCTGCTGCTCAGGCTCCATGCTCTCCACTGGATTCACCCTGGATTCCCTGCTCTCTGCTGGGCTGGAGCCCAGGAGCCTCCTGGACTTAGGGTACGGAGCTCCTTGCTGGGGCAGGGTGGGCAGCTGAGCTCCCGCATGCAGAGTTGTGTGTGGAGCTGAGAGCCTGGATGGTAATTTACTGCGGTGGTTGTAGGGCAACCTACCATAGCTTGACTAAAGTTTCTAGTGTAGACATGCCCTTAGTTTACTACAGCATTTTAATGTCATGCATAATACAATAACAGTCACAGATGGAGACCATAAAAACATAAAAATTGCCATACTGGGTAAGATCAAAGGTCCATCTAGCCTAGTATCCTGTCTTCTGACAGTGGCCAATGTCAGGTGCTTCAGAGGGAATGAACAGAACAGGTAATCATCAAGTGATCCATCTCATCGCCCATTCCCAGCTTCTGGCAAACAGAGGCTAGGGACACCATCCCTGTTCACCTTGGCTAATAGCCACTGATGGACCTATCCTCCATGAACGTAACTCGTTCTTTTTTGAACCCCGTTATAGTGTTGGCCTTCACAACATCCTCTGGCAAGGAGTTCCACAGGTTGACTGTGCATTGTGTAAAGAAATACTTCCTTTTGTTTGTTTTAAATTTGCTGTCTGTTAATTTCATTTGGTGACCCTAGTTCTTGTGTTATGAGGAGTAAATAACACTTCCTTATTTACTTTCTCCACACCAGTCATGATTTTATAGACCTCTATCATATCCCCTCTTAGTCATCTCTTTTCCAAGCTGAAAAATCCCAGTCTTATTAATCTCTCCTCATACGGCAACCGTTCCATACCCCATATCATTTTTGTTGTAATTTCCTGAATCTTTTCCAATTCCAATATCCAATATATATTTTTTTGAGATGGGGTGACCACATCTGCACACCGTATTCAAGATGTGGGTGTACCATGGATTTATATAACGGCAATATGATATTTTCTGTCTTATTATCTATCCGTTTCTTAATGACTCCCAATATTCTCTTTGCTTTTTTGACCTCCACCACACATGGAGTGGGTGTTTTCAGAGAACTATCCACAGTGACTCCAAGAAGAAAAGAAGTACTTGTGGCATTAGAGACTAACTAATTTATTTGAGCATAAGCTTTCGTGAGCTACAGCTCACTTCATCGGATGCATACTGTGGAAAGTGTGGAAGATCTTTTTATACACACAAAGCATGAAAAAATACCTCCCCCACTCTCCTGCTGGTAATAGCTTATCTAAAGTGATCACTCTCCTTACAATGTGTATGAATGCTTTTTCATTGTTCTCAGATCCAAGGGTTTGGGTCTGTGGTCACCTATGCAAATTGGTGAGGATTTTTACCAAACCTTCCCCAGGAAGTGGGGTGCAAGGTTTGGGAGGATTTTAGGGGGAAAGACGTGCCCAAACTACGTTTCCCAGTAAACCCAGTTAGAGTTTGGTGGTGGCAGTGGAGATCCAGGGACAAAGGATAAAATTAATTTGTACCTTGGGGAAGTTTTAACCTAAGCTGGTGAAAGTAAGCTTAGGAGGTTTTCATGCAGGTCCCCATATCTGTACCCTAGAGTTCAGAGTGCGGGAGTGTGCGGGGGGGCGTGAGAAAACCTGGATTTGTGCTGGAAATGGCCCAACTTGATTATCATACACATTGTAAGGAGAGTGATCACTTTAGATAAGCTATTACCAGCAGGAGAGTGGGGTGGGGGAAGGTATTTTTTCATGCTTTGTGTGTATAAAAAGATCTTCAACACTTTCCACAGTATGCATCCGATGAAGTGAGCTGTAGCTCACGAAAGCTTATGCTCAGATAAATTGGTTAGTCTCTAAGGTGCCACAAGTACTCCTTTTCTTTTTGCGAATACAGACTAACATGGCTGTTGCTCTGAAACCAGTGACTCCAAGATCTCTTTCTTGAGTGGTAACAGCTAATGTAGACCTTTAGTCATGACCAGAAAACCAGCTGAAGCATGTTTTTCATAAAGGCTTTGAGGATTTTTTTTCTGATAGTCTTCTTCAGTAAATTCGTATTGAAATTGAATATGAGACAAAATTGCTTTTAGAATAAGGCATAACAACATTGGGTCTGATTTTCAGATGTAATCAACACCAGCAGTTTCCACTGACTTAACCTGGCTTTCCGTGTTTAGCACTTCCGAAAAATAAATTCCCTTGTCATGTGCCATTTGGTTTGAAACTCACTGCCTCAGTGCCTCACCTTCTCCTGCTGAAGCAAAACTCAAAAATTTACAAGTAACAGAAGTGTGTGTGTGGGGGGGAATAATAAAAAGCAGAGTAAATAGTGAAGCTACCAGACAGAAAGTGGGGTTTTTAAGTTTTTTGTATTTTGTTTTCTTCCCTGTCTTCTCATCTCATCTTCTCCCACTTACTTCACTATAAGTTAACAAGGCATTTCTCCTCAGACTACCTGTCAGATATTTGTGATTAGAGTGTCTGCTTATATGGGGAGAATCCCAAGTAGTCTTTTGAATTGGAAAGAAGCAGCTTTAAAAAAAAATTATTCATTTTTTTCTTAAGGATTTGAATAGTTAATGTGGACATTTTCAATATAACTAACTGGAAAATTATTCCTATTAAATGTGCTTCCTTTTGTGTTAGATGCCTTAAAATACCTTACCTAGATAGGTAATTACCATATCTTGGACACATTTCAAAATACAAATCATGAGAGGGCATGTTCCCACAGGAGGACCCCAAAACATGAGGAGAACAAATGAAACATGTACATGAACTTGTATGAATTAGCAAACAATTGTGAGTATAGGGACAGGAAACTGGAAACTGTGAGGGACAAGCCTGTCATAAGGACATTAAATAAAGAGTTTCCTTGAACTTGCTTGTCTGAGAGTAGCTGGCCCTCTGCAATCTTTTATTAAACACTCCAACCACTAAAACAACACAGCAAAAACAGACATAAAAAAACAACATAAAGGGTCAAAAATAGAGACCATACTCATGCAAGACAACCTAACCGTCCTCTTCTTTCTGTCTGATATTCCCTTGACAGGAGAACCTCAACACTAAAGGTTTGTGCCCATCCTCCAAATACCATCCATTTGGTGTCCAAAGTCCAATCCAAGAAGAAATCAACCTTGATCAGTTGTCCTTGCTCAATACCATAACAGGTGCTACATCCCTCCATAGAAAGCCCCATACATATGCTGAAAATTCTGCTTCTGGCATCCTTCCAAAATGTGGGTGCAAACACAGCTCCTTGATACACAGAAACACATCGTTCCATAAAAACCAAAGGATAGAGAAAGACAATCAGCCTACAGCTATAACAAAATCCTCAGTCATTACATAATACTGATACTCTGTGCCCCGACATATTAATCAGTTAACTATACTCTTGGTCCAATGTAATTTCCCCCACCTTATACAGTAATCCTTTTCCAATTCCCACTATATCATGAGCTAAAACACATTCCAACATCCTCTTTCTCCTTCACACTTTTGTCCCAAATTTACTTCCAAAGGCCTTTGTGCCTATACACTGGGCTTTTCTCCCTCAAAGGAGAGCAGCCCAACCCAAACTCAACCCATGTTAAACTCCACCACGTCCTCTCCTTCTCTAGGCTGCATTTCCTCTCTGCATGCCCCAACACCCCCAGCTCCTTCGGGATTGTGTGCATCAACTCCTTCACAGATTCCCACATTAGAATCATAGAATATCAGGGTTGGAAGGGACCTCAGGAGGTCATCTAGTCCAACCCCCTGCTCAAAGCAGGACCAATCCCCAATTTCTGCCCCAGATCCCTAAATGGCCCCCTCAAGGACTGAACTCACAACCCTGGGTTTAGCAGGCCAATGCTCAAACCATTGAGCTATCCTTATTTCCTAGTAGGTCATAGGTTTCTTCTGAAACCACCACCTCACACCTTGCCTTGTACACAGGACCATGCTGATGAGATAGAAGGTCTCTCCTTCCCACTATACCAGACGTGATATACCAGCCTTGAAAAATCCCCATATCCCCATTGGGCCCTCTCTTGTCCTAAAATAACTAGCACTTTCAGCATCCTTGCTAATCCCACCTGAACCTTCTGAGCCCACAGGTATTCCCCAACAAATACGCCAGAGCCTTCTGGACCACCACACCCCCCTGAACACAGCTGTTGCCTGGGACGTGCCCAGTCTTGTTTTTGCCAGGTTATCTATACTTCCCGCACGGCCACTTTATCAAGGCAAAGCCTCCAGGCCATCTCTTTATATTTAAAGGGGACCCTCTGGAACCTTAGAAGTCTCAAAGCCCCCAAAATGACTGAAGGGCTAAAATCTATATGCTATTTATGTAACAACCTGAAATATAGACCATGTCAGCTCTTTTTACAGGCCCAAAGTCCAGAGTTTGGTCAAGAGGCCAGAGGCCTAGCAAATAGTGAACAGTATTAGCTAAGAAGCAATAAACAAAAGACAACCTTGCTTATTGCTGAGATAAGCTTGGTCAGCAAGATGTCAGGTGAAGAATTATAATTGGTGGTTTTATCTAAAAGTTGCAAACAGACCTAAGGAATGAAAGGGGCCCTGTTTCTTCTGTAGGAAGAGGTGCCTTTCCACACACCAACCTTGAGTTTATGGAAGAGGTTCAAACATGTTAGTATGAGATATGACATCCTCCTTCTCACAGATGTACACCCCTCCTCCAAGCCACTACCAATGCCTGCCTTAGAAACACAAATGAGCAACTAAAAAGTAATCTTTATTGCCATGTACTTTTCATTTGTCTCTTTGCTTTAACCCCTAGGTATGTACCTGTGGACAATCAGAGGAGCTACTTCATTCCTATGGACCCCAAATCAGAATTCAACATATATATTTTATACTAACACAGTTTATACATTTTTTAAAGGAAAACACCTGTGTACTAATTGTATGTTACTTGTTAACCTGAAACCATGGGTGAAGACATTATCTTTTTACTATTGGCTACTGTGCTTATCTTGTCTTGCTGCTAGACCTATCCAGGGGTTTGGGACTGCCTACCCCGTCATTTCCTCTGCCCATGGAAAATCCATATAATCCACTGTAATCAATTGTTTGGCATTGTCTCTGAGCCTAATAAGCAAGTTGACACTCCGCCAGCGCTGTGTGTAACAAACCCACATGCTTGATTCTACACAGTGTCTGTTTGGTCCTTCAATGACTATCATCTGGACCACCAGCTGGCTGTAAAGGCTCATATACCTTAGCCTCCAACACCTGCTGGTACGTCCCCTATCTGGTCTGTCCTCCTCTCATCTCATCCCAGCATGTCCACCATTAGACAGGAGAGATTCCAGAGGACTGGAAAAGGGCAAATATAGTGCCAATCTATAAAAAGGGGAATAAGGACAACCCAGGGAATTACAGACCAGACATCTTAACTTCAGTACCAGGAAGATAATGGAGCAAATAATTAAAGCAATCAATTTGCCGACACCTAGAAGATAAGTAACAGTCAGCATGGATTTGTCAAGAACAAATCATGTCGAACTACCCTAATAGCTTTCTTTGACTGAGTAACAAGCCTTGTGGACAGGGGGGAAGTGGTAGCCTTTTCATACTCCATTTCAGAGTGTAATCTGGTTTTCCGAATCAGGTCTTGTAACAATCCCATCTTCCACTCTCGTGTCGTTGGTGCTCTAACACAATTCACATTCAATGTCCCCATCAGAGGATCCAGCTCCCCTGTCTGCCCCTGCCCATTTTGCCCCTGCAGGTCATATTCTCACAACACATCCTGTTCACTTCGGACAGGAAGGTGGGAGGAGGAGGGAAGAGAGAGAGAGAGACTGACTGTTAATAGCATTTTTATTTTTAAATCATTAGGAAGTGATCATGCTCCACTGAGGGGAAACTATATAAGTATCTACATAGAACAGCTAAGTTTGTGGTGCAAAGACCATGCCAAACTAACATGATCACTCTTTTTTGACATAAGTGTTGGTGAATGAAAAGACTACAATTTATCTGTATTTTAACAATTTATAATATTACACAGAAAACTCAGTGAGTGGCTGGAGAAATATTGTTGGGCTAGTATACAGTAAAATGGGTAATCTAGTTACTTAAGAAAAATACTATTTATCCCGATCAGACCAAATTACTGTGCGAGGATGTGTAAAATGGGATAAGTCAATATGGGAACAAGCATTATTCACCATAGTCATTAATGACCTCGAGAAAAATGTTAATTCAACATGAATTCAGTTTGGTGATGAGACAAATAGAAGGTACAGCAAATATAAAAGCTGATATATTAAATGTGCAGAGGGTCTGGATTATCTGAAACACTGGGCAGAACAAAGTGAGATGAAGTTAAGTATTAACAGACCTGCCAAGACTATTTTCCAATATAGACTACAGGTTTTTGTCTGCAGGAAAGCTCATGTACACTGCTGGTCTTGTGCCCACTGATGTAATGGTAAAGGCTCAGTGAGGGGGATTTTATATGAAATTAGAAAGTGGTGTGGGGGTAAATACCCTTGGTATTAAAATATTTCAGTCATCTGCTTTCTTGATTTCTCTCAATTTAGATTAGTCAAATCCATATATCCCGGGTTCTCTCACAAGCAGGTATCTTTCTTTCATTTTTTTAATGTCCAAATTTCTCACTTCATCCTATTTAAAATTTACTATGAGAACTTATTGGCGCTACCATGGAATTTTACAAGTGGCTCTGAAGTCAGAGAGTCATCACTTTTGCATTTTTGAAAGAAGTTCATCCCTGACTTTTGAATCCATGATCTTAAAATATAACTACCAGTTCTTATAAGAGCACCAGTGCAGTCCTTTTGACATTTTTGCGGTTGTTGTAATGAAGCAAGGGATAGTACTCTCAGGGAATCCTCCCCAAGTTACTGCTTGCCAAACTGGAAATGTGGTATGAATGCTTTTAATTTATTTAATGGATTTATATACAGTATGTGACAAACAAACGATTGAGTAAATGTGTGCAATTATACCCTCATAGTGGGGTTTGTTACAGCATAACTTTAAAAAAGGAAGGGTGATGCTTCTGATGATCTATGCCTGAATTTATACAAATGTATGAAAACTTAGTTAACTTGCAAATCTAACGCTTTGTTGCAGAGGATGTTGGCAGGTGTGTGTTTATAAAAGCCTTCAACATAATACAACTGGGGAACTAATTCAGCAAAGATATATATTCATGGATTATTTAGAAATCAGTCATGAAGAGAGATGTAACTGAGTGGTCTGCTCCTTTAAGAGCTAGGGGACCTCAGGCCAGCCACCCTTATTCTGAGACAGAGCACCTTTAAGATTAGGTATTTGGGCCTGGGAGAGGGGATTATCAGACACTTGTGGGAAGGGCTTGGGTGACTCCTCGATGAGCACTTGATTCCTATAACCACTGAAGGAATGGGGTGCAGAGTACAGAAAGCAGGTTGGCTCATATGGCAGTTGCTAGAGTAGGGGGATGTCCAAGCAGATGGTCTGGGGAAGAGCTGCTAGGAACAGAGAGACTCTGGCAAGGTAACCCCTGGATCAGGGGAAATATGGTTTAGCTGTTGGATTTATGTTGAACTGTTGGGTTTTGCTGAAGATTATTGGTGCCTCTGATAAATGAAGTCCAGAGGAAAAGGGCCTGATCCAGACTCAGGGTGTGGTGCCAATCCTTTGTGGGCTAGGGAAACAGATGATCAGCCCTCAGAAGAGATTGAGGAGTAACGTTGGGAAACACACTAGATGAGTTCACAGCATAGTGTTGTGAAGGGCCAATACTGTTCTGGGATGTGTAGAAAACATAGAGGGAGCTCTTCACACTGCATTGGTAAGAATGAACCTGTGATATAATGCTGGAGATCGTTTTGGTGCCAACAGCTTTAAAAAGACATTAGTATGATAAAATAAACCTAAAGAATGGTAACTAGAGCAATGAAAGGATTTCAGAACAGTTTCAATAATTAAATTTGTTTAAATAAAGCTAAGGAAGAAGGTGGTATCTTCATAGAAAAACATAAAAGGTAAATTATACAAGGGAGGGAAATACTATTTAGAACTGATAATACTAGTAACACAACAAGTGGGGAAGACAAATTCAACTTGGAAAATAGGAAAGTCTTTTTTGATGACATTAAGGACAAGCAGACAGCAGATTGGTTTGCTTAACAGAGGAGTTAGAGCAAACTAAAAGCAATTCAAGTCAAGGTTAGATCACTTTATGTATAGTATAGACTGTTTCTCGCTTGGCAAAGGTGCTGCTCCCACCTCTGTAATCTCCGATTGTGTAGTGTTCTGCTTTAACTGAAGATCTGACAAATTTTGGCACTTGTGAACTTTTTTCTTATTTACAGTAGTAATAGATTTAAAGTATCACTCTTAATATTTTCTGCACTGTATTGACAAAAAGTGTGTGGTGCCTAAGTGCAATGTGAAAGCATACTTGTGTATGTATCAATATGTTTCCATAGCACACATTAGAAATGTAGGCACTATCCATGAAGAAAACATAGAGTTAACTTTATTAATCTGTTTCTGCCCTCATCCATTATGTTCAGTTCAGAATGGCTTATGTTAAAATATTTAATTTTTGTTATATATGTATGTGTTCTGAATGTTTTGGAGGATGCCTCTGTCTGCTAGGCATTCACTTGGCATTCCTGTCCATAGAGTAAAACTATGTCTCCACACTAACCCAAACCAGACTAGAAAAATATCATTATTTGTATAGTAAAATGCGATGCTTTCAAAGTAATTCTTACCATATCTAAAGTTAATGAGAAATTCAGTGACTCCCTCACCTAGCTTAGCTGAAATATGCTTCTCAAAACATCCTTTAATTAAATTTTACAGTGTTTTGCTTTTTAAGTCCTATTGCTGTTGGCTGTTATGAAAATAGGATAAGCGTTACTGCTGGAAGGAGAAAAATCCATTTTTTCCTCCAAGAAAGCACCCTTTGGCTAATCAGCATAGCGTGTAAATAGTGTGTTAGACGGTGTTTCTGTCTAAGGGGAAGGAACACTGAAGCTGGCAAGATACAAGTAGAAACTCAGCCAAAGATGCCAGGTAACTTGCTGTAGCCCCACAGTTTTTCCATTTGGAGAAATTAACTCTTAGTCATATTGATTTGGAGGAATAGAGGTCAGTGCGAGAACTGGATGAATCATTGTTTTATTTTTTGGGTACTCATGTGGGATACAGGAGACCCAAGTTCAAATTCCTGTTCCAAGTATTGATATAAAGCTTTAACAGAAGAGACTGAGGGAGACCCACCCTCCGGTACATGACAGTTTGGGGGCACTCCCCTGCAAAGAGGGAGACCTGGGTTCAAGTCTATGTTGCAGAGCAAAGAATCAAACATGAATCTTCAACATCCCAGGTAAATGACTTACTCTGTAGGTTAACTCATTGGGTATGAGGGGCCATGAGTACTGCTGCTGCTAAATCCCTTTGTGAATCTAGTCTGAATTATTTTGTCTTAAACTGTCAAATATGAGAATAGTTTTAGTCAACCTGAGACTGCATTTTTTGGGCAAATAAACCATTTGTCTGAAATTTTTTTTAACTTGGTCCTAGCCAGAATATAATCCACTGTGTTCAAAGTGCAGTGTGTACTGAGTGAGACATGATCATCTCTTTAGCGGGGGCCGGGGGTGTTATCTCCTGGAAAACAACACATGCCAATGATATTTACTGCATTCCTAGTAAATGAAAAAGACTGACCTACTAAGTAAATTGCTTAAAAGGCCCCAGTAAAAATGAGATTTGTTTCTTCTCTCCTCCCCCCCAACCCCCCCGCCCCAAAAGAGAGAGGTCAACAAATGTAATAGTCATAGGTGCCGACTCCATGGGTGCTCCAGCCCTGGAGCAAACATTAGTGGGTGCTTAGCACCCATCAGCAGCCAGTTTCCCCCCTCCCCGGCCCCAGTGCCTCCGGTCCGCCAGTGGCCACGCTGATCACTTCCTCTCCCTCCCTCCCAGTGCCTCCCACCCACCACAATCAGCTGTTCCGTGGCTTGCAGGAGTTGCTGGGAGGGAGGGGAGAAGCGGGGATGGAGCATGCTCGAGGGAAGGAAAGTGGTGGAGCAGGGGCTGGAAGAGGTGGGGGCTTGGGAAAAAGAGTGGGGTGGGGCATGGGGCAGAGTAGGGGTGGGAAGAGGCGGGGTATGGGTGGGGACTTGGGGGAAGGGGGTCAGTAGGGGTGGGGCCTGGGCAGAGCAGGGGGTTGAGCACCCCTTGGTCCCAGAGAAAGCCAATACCTGTGGCAATAGCAGATCCTGAGTTTCTACTTTATCTGCTTACAATTTAAATTGTTTACAGACTTACAGCTTAGATATGGAGAAGACATAGAAATTTACTTCTTTCTGAAGATGTCATCTCTGGGATTTCCCTCTTCTTTCCATCTTCCAATTACTTTGGGTGCTACTTTTTTAGATTATGAAGCAGTACTTCTCCTGAGCTAATAAGCTCCAGGACTTCTTGTTTTTATCCTCTGAGTTTTAGCCAATGAAATGGTTACTACCAACTTAACAGGGAAAGTGGTCAACTGTTATACTGAATGTATTATGATACTCAAATGTACTCTCCATCATCTCAGCTCTGCACTCTGGCTGCTATAAATCCTTCTGCTCCGATAGTCTATAGCCCTCAGGACCATATGCCCATACAGATAAGGATGCATTGACTTCTTATCCAATCATCCCTCTGACCCCCATCTTCTCAAAATCTACCCTTTGATGATCCGTACCTCCTGAGGAAGGTTTCCTTGCCCCTTTTACTTCTTGAACTAAGATTAATTCTATTTTTAGTTACACTAACTCTAATTCTCATTTATACTCAGGCCCATTGTACTTAATATTTATTGTTAAATTGTGTGATAGAGTAGGAAGGGGAAAGGAGAAGAGGTGACCATACGTGTTGTAAGCAGTGTATTGCAATAAAGCAGTTTATTCCACGATTGATCAGTCTGAGCCTGGATCGAGGCAGCACCTGGGGGTTAACCCTGCAGCACAAGCTATATTCTTCAGTCTGTGCACTACAGTGTTGGAATTATTATTATTTATGCAGGGTATTACCATAACAGTAATTTAACCATAAAATCCTTTATTAAATCCAAAGGCTGAATGGTATTTATACAATTGCTTATTATTTAGGCTTTTAGGCTTGTTTAGAGCAATTCACTACATCCAAACAGGAACAAAATATTTATAAGCATTATCAACTGGCTAAACTCTGGGGTGCTTAGACCCATATTAATCAGCTCTAACTTGGTTAGGCAGATATTAGCAATGAACCCTTTAAGAGTTTGTTTTTATACCCTTTAACAAACAAGTGATGTCTTTGCCAATTATCAGATTTTAGCTAAGTCCAGATGAAGGAGTTTCTTATATAGCTAATTATATTCTGCACCTGATACCCAGTTAACCATGTTTTATTTCTATTAATTCAGCCCAAACCTGAAATAAGATAACACTGGTATTTCAAAAGGCCTCTACAAGTTTAGCACAACAACTCTTCTTTCTCATGATTTCATTCTTTTTTGGTCATGGGCTTTGGGTCTGTTGCTCATGCTAATATCCTAACGCAATTTAAAACCATAGTTCACACAGGTTTAATCTGGGCCTATATTCCTACATACAGAATATCTGCTTGTCCTGTCACCTGCATATGGTAGCTGTACTCTGTACTTACTGCACCTGGATCCTGTCTCATTACCATCACAAAGAACACTACAGGCTTATGGATGGGGAATTTTGCTGATCTCTACTGCTGTCTTTTCTCTCTTCCCCTATGCTAATCACAAAGTAAAAAACATGATCGTTTAAGCTTCCTACACAATGTCACATCTTTGGTTTTTATAATTCTTCTCTTGCCTTTCTGTTCCTCTTCCTTCACTGTTATTTCTGTATTGGTCTAATTTATGCTCCCCATTCCACTTTATGTGGGAATAATCTTCAGGAACCATGCTACAAATTCCTCCTTCAACCTCCAGCTTCTACAAAACTTCCCTCGAGGGATGGGATCCACATCACAGAGCGTCAAGCAATGTAAATTGTTGCAGCCTCTGTACAGTAATTTACTCTGCTTTGGCACACATGTGTGTGTAAAAATGTGGCAGAAATTTGCCTATCTGTCCACATCCATTGAGCTGTGACTCCCTGGAGCATACCATGGAGGAGACATCCCCTGCCAGCTGTGAGCTCTATACCTAGGCTCCCTTCTGTTAGCTCTTCAGGGAAGGGACTGTGCCAGTTTGTTTTCTGCAAGGAATCTTGCAGATTTGTGGCACAATATGAATATTAAATAATAATAATCCTGAGGACAGTAACCAGTCAAAGCAGAGGGATTTACATAATCAATGTGTGGCTGTAACTGTGTAGTTATTAGGCATATGTCCCATCTCTGGCTGCAATGGCTCTCAGCCAGTCAGTATGACTATTAGCATACTATATTGTTAAAATACCAGTAATAATTGTATGAATAACTTCCTGACAGTTCTTGCCACTTGATGTCATAGAATCATAGAATATCAGTGTTGGAAGGGACCTCAGGAGGTCATGTAGTCCAACCCCCTGCTCAAAGCAGGACCAATCCCCAATTAAATCATCCCAGCCAGGGCTTTGTCAAGCCTGACTTTAAAAACTTCCAAGGAAGGAGATCTCTCAAGGTAACACATTCCAGTGTTTCATCACTCTCCTAGTGAAAAAGTTTTTCCTAATATCCAACCTAAACCTACCCCACTGCAACTTGAGACCATTACTCCTTGTTCTGTCATCTGCTACCACTGAGAACAGTCTAGATCCACCCTCTTTGGAACCCTCTTTCAGGTAGTTGAAAGCAACTACCAAATCCCCCCTCATTCTTCTCTTCCGCAGACTAAACAATCCCAGTTCCCTCAGCCTCTCCTCATAAGTCATGTGTTCCAGTCCCCTAATCATTTTTGTTGCCCTCCACTGGACTCTTTCCAATTTTTCCACATCCTTCTTGTAGTGTGGGGCCCAAAACTGGACACAGTACTCCAGATGAGGCCTCACCAATGTCGAAGAGAGGGGAACGAACAGGTCCCTTGATCTGCTGGCAATGCCCCTACTTATACATCCCAAAATGCCATTGGCTTTCTTGGCAACAACAGCACACTGTTGACTCATATCCAGCTTCTCGTCCACTGTAACCCCTAGGTACTTTTCTGCAGAACTGCTGTTTAGCCAGTCTGTCCCCAGCCTGTAGCGGTGCATGGGATTCTTCCTTCCTAAGTGTAGGACTCTGCACTTGTCCTTGTTGAACCTCATCAGATTTCTTTTGGCCCAATCCTCTAATTTGTCTAGGTCCCTCTGAATCCTATCCCTACCCTCCAGCATATCTACCTCTCCTCCCAGTTTAGTGTCATCTGCAAACTTGCTGAGGGTGCAATCCACGCCATCCTCCAGATCATTAATGAATATATTGAACAAAATCGGCCCGAAGACCGACCCTTGGGACTCTCCACTTGATACAGGCTGCCAACTAGACATGGATCCGTTGATCACTACTCGTTGAGCCTGACAATCTAGCCAGCTTTCTATCCACCTTATAGTCCATTCCTCCAGCCCATACTTCTTTAACTTGCTGGCAAGAATACTGTGGGAAACCGTGTCAAAAGCTTTGCTAAAGTCAAGGAACAACATGTCGACTGCTTTCCCCTCATCCACAGAGCCAGTTATCTCGTCATAGAAGGCAATTAGATTAGTCAGGCATGACTTGCCGTTGGTGAATCCATGCTGACTGTTCCTGATCATTTTCCTCTCCTCTAAGTGGTTCAGAATTGATTCCTTGAGGACCTGCTCCATGATTTTTCCAGGGACTGAGGTGAGGCCGACTGGCCTGCAGTTCCCAGGATACTCCTTCTTCCCTTTTTGAAAGATGGGCACTACATTAGCCTTTTTTCAGTCGTCCGGGACCTCCCTCGATCACCTTGATGTTTCAAAGATAAAGGCCAATGGCTCTGCAATCACATCCACCAACTCCTTTAGCACTCTCGGATGCAGCGTCATTCATGTCATTCAGGCCTAAGCAGAATACAAGCACCACTCTGACGCTTGTCTATAGAACAAATGCAAGGAGTATGGAGAATGAACAGGAAGAACTGGAAGTATTAGTGTATAAGCCAAATTATGATGTATTTGGCATCACAGAGACTTGGTGAGGTAAGTCTCATGGACTGGAATATTGGCAAAGAGGGATATAGCTTGTTCATGAAGGCCAGGCAGGATAAAAAGGGAGGAAATGTTGCACTGTACATCAAGAATATATATACACTAGTTCTGAGGTACATAAGGAAGTAGGAGGAAGACCAGTTGAGAGGCTCTGTGTAAAAGATAAAAGGGGTAAAAAAATAGGGTGATGTCATAGTAGGGGTTTATTATAGACCAACTCAGGAAGAGGAGAAGGAAGAGTCATTTCTAGAATAAATAACAGAAATATCCAAAACACAAGACCTGGTAGTAATGGGAGAACTACCCAGACTTTTCTGTTGGAAAAGTAATATGGCAAAACACAAAATTTCCAAAAAGTTCTTGGAATGTATTGGGGACAACTTTTTGTTTCAGGAAGTGGAGGAAGCAGTGATTAATTTGTAATGAAAGAGTTGCTGGGGCTCAAGCAATTTTTTTACTTTCATATATGATGGGGCAACCCCAGAGGTGCTGGGGCTATGAACTGCAAAGCCTAGAGGTGCTTGGGCTCAGCCCTGGCAAGCCCTGGCACAAATTAAGCACTGGGAGGAAGTAACCAGGGATACAGCCATTTTAGACTTGATTCTGACCAGCAGGGAGGAATTGGTTGCGAATCTGAAGGTGAAGGCAATTTGGGTGAAAGTGAGCATGAAATGATACATGTCATGATTCCAAAGAAAGGAAGGAATGAGAGCAGCATAATAAGGACAATGGATTTCAAAAAAGCAGACTTTAACAAACTTAGAACTGGTAGGTAATGTCCCATGGGAAGAAAATCGAAGGGAAAAAGGAGTCCAGGAGACCTGGCAGTTTCTCAAGGAGACAATATTAAAGGCACGATTGCATACTATCCCTATGCAAAGGAAAGGAAAAAGAGCCAATCTAGCTCCAGCAGGAGCTTTTTAATGAATTGAAAATCATAAAGGAATCCTCCAAAAAGTGGGACAAATTGCTAAGGAGGAGTACAAAAGAATAACACAAGTATGTAGGAATAAAAGCAGAGAGGTAAAGGCATAAAATAAGTTACACCTAGCAAGGGACATAAAAGGCAATAAGAAGACTCATAGACTCAAGAGGTTCTTTAAATACATTAGGAGGAAGAGAAAGACAAAGGAAAGTGTAGGCCCTCAACATACCAGGGAAGGAGAGCTAATAATTGGCGAAATCAAGAAAGCTGATGGGTTTAATGCCTATTTTGCTTCAGTTTTCACGAAAAAGGTTAATGGTGAGCAGATACTCAAAACAATGAAGGGGGAAGGAATGTAAGCCAAAATGGGGGAGGGAGGTTAAAGAATATTTAGATAAGTTAGATGTATAAGACAGATAACTAGGGACAAGTATAAAAATATTGCTAGAGCATGCAGGGGTATAATAAGGAAGGTCAAGGCACGCTTGGCGTCGCAGCTGGCAAGGGATGTGAAGGGTAAGAAGAAGGGTTTCTACAGGTATGTTAGCAACAAGAAGAAGGTCACAGAACGTGTGGGACCCTTACTCAATGGGGGCAGCAACACAGTGACAGATGATGTGGATAAAGCTGAAGTACTCAATGCTTTTTTTGCCTCAGTCTTCACAGACAAGGGCAGCTCTCAGACTGCTGCACTGGGCCACAAAGTATGGGGAGGAGGTGGACTTCAGTAGACTTGGAGAACAGTTGTTCACAGTCCCCTTTACAACAGCCCTTCACATATTTGAAAACTGTTATCAAGTCCCTTCTCAGTCTAGTTCTCAAGACTAAACATGCCCATTTTTTAACTTTTTCTCATAGATGAGGTTTCCTAACCCTTTTATCATTTTTGTTGTTCTCCTCTGGACTCCCCAATTTTTCAAGATCTTTACAGAAGTATGGCACCCAGAATTGGACACCATATTCTAGTGGAGGCCTCACCAGTGCCAAGTAGAGTGGGGCAATTACCCTCCGTGTGTTAAATACGGCACACTGTTAATACAATGCAGAATGATACTAGCCTTTTTCGCAGATGCATCACATTGACTCATTTAGTTTGTGATCCGGTAACATCCTTTTTCAGCAGTACTAGCACTTAGTCAGTTATTCCCCATTTTGTACTTGCGAATTGGATATTTTCCCTTCCTAAATGAAATTCTTCGCACTTGTCTGTATTGAATTTTATCTTGTTGAATTCAAACCAGTTTTTTCATTTCAGGTCGTTTTGAATTCCAATGCTGTCCTCCAAACAAAGTGCTTACAACCCAGCCAAGCTTGGTGTCATCTGCACATTTTATAAGCATACTCTCCACTCCACTATCCAAGTCATTAATGAAATATTGACTAGTACCGGACTCAGGACTGATGCTTGCCAGACCCCACGAGATACGTCTTCCCATTTTGACAACAAACAATTGATAACTACTCTTTGAGCACAGTCTTTCAACCAGTTGTACACACACCTTATAGTAATTTCTTCTGGACCACATTTCCTTAATTTTCTTATGAGAACACCATGTGGGATGGTGTGAAAAGCCTTATTAAAATCAAGATATATCACATCTACTGCTTCCCTCTTCTCCACTAGGTCAGTAACCCTGTTAAAGAAGGATATTAGGTTGGTTTGGCATGAGTTGTTCTTGCTGGCTATTTCGTATCACCCAAATATCCTCTGGGTGCTTACCAATCGATTGTTTAATGATTTGTTCAAGTTTCTTTCCAGGTATCAAAGATAGGCTGATTGATCTATAATTTCCTGGGTCCTCTTTGTTCCCCTTTTTAAAGATAGGTACTAAGTTTGCCCATCTTCAGTTCTCTGGATACTCATCCATCCTCCATGAGTTCTCAAAAATAATTGCAACAGTTCTGAGATTGCTTCAGCTAGTTCTTCAAGTACCCTAGCATGAATGTCATCAAGCCCTCCTGAGTTGAATACATAGAATCATAGATTATTAGGGTTCAAAGAGACCTCAGGAGGTCATCTAGTCCAATCCCCTGCTCAAACCAAGACCAACACCAACTAAATCATCCCAGCCAAGGCTTTGTCAAGTTGGGACTTAAAAACCTCTAAGGATGGAGATTCCACCACCTCCATAGGTAACATATTCCAGTGTGTTACCTCCCTCCTAGTGAAATAGTGTTTCCTAATATCCAATCTAGACCTCCCTCACTGCAACTTGAGACCATTGCTTCTTATTCTGTCATCTGCCACCATTGAGAACAGCCAAGCTCCATCCTCTTTGGAACCCCCTTCCAGGTAGTTGAAGGCTGCTATCAAATCCCCCCTCACTCTCGTCTTCTGCAGACTAAATAACCCCAGTTCCCTCTGCCTCTCCTCATAAGTCATGTGCCCCAGCCCCCTAATAATTTTCGTTGCCCTCCACTGGACTCTTTCCAATTTATCCACATCCCTTCTGTAATGGGGGACCAAAATTGGACGCAATACTCCAGGTGTGGCCTTACCAGTGCCGAATAGAGGGGAATAATCACTTCCCTCGATCTGCTGGCAATGCTCCTACTAGCTACAGCCCAATATGCCGTTGGCCTTCTAGGCAATGAGGGCACATTGCTGACTCATATCCAGCTTCTTGTCCACTGTAATTCCCAGGTCCTTTTCTGCAGAACTGCTGCTTAGCCAGTCGGTCCCCAGCCTGTAGCAGTGCACGGGATTCTTCCTTCCTAAGTGCAGGACTCTGCACTTGTCCTTGTTGAACCTCATCAGATTTCTTTTGGCCCAATCCTCCAATTTGTCTAGGTCACTTTGGACCCCATCCCTACCCTCCAGCATATCTATCTCTGTCCCGCAGCTTAGTGTCATCTGAGAACTAGCTGAGGATTCAATTAATCCCATCATCCAGATCATTAATGAAGATGTTGAACAAAACTGGCCCCAGGACTGACCCTTGGGGCACTCCGCTTGATAACAGCTGCCAACTGGACATCGACCCGTTGATCATGACCCGTTGAGCCCGACAATCTAGCCAGCTTTCTATCCACCTTATAGTCCATTCATCCAATCCATACTTCTTTAACTTGCTGACAAGTATACTGTGGGAGACCGTATCAAAAGCTTTGCTAAAGTGAAGGAACAACACATCCACCACTTTCCCCTCATCCACAGAGCCAGTTATCTTGTCACAGAAGGTGATTAGATTAGTCAGGCATGACTTGCCCTTGCTGAATCCATGCTGACTGTTCCCGATCACTTTCCTCTCCTGTAAGTGCTTCAAAATTGATTCCTTGAGGACCTGCTCCATGATTTTGCTGGGGACTGAAGTGAGGCTGACCGGACTGTAGTTCCCCGGGTTCTCTTTCTTCCCTTTTTTAAATATGGGCATTATATTTGCCTTTTTCCAATGGTCTGGGACCTCCCCCGATCGCCACGAATTTTCAAAGATAATGGCCAGTGGCTCTGCAATCACATCAGCCAACTCCCTCATCACCCTAAGACACATTAGATCTGGACCCATGGACTTGTGCATGTCCAGCTTTTCTAAATAGTCCTTCACCTGTTCTTTCACCACTGAGGGCTGCTCACCTCCACTGAAGGTAGGACAAGAAGTAATGGTCTTAATCTACAGGAAGGGAGATTTAGATTAGATATTAGGAACATTTTTCTAACTATAGAGCTAGTTACGCTCTTAAATAGGCTTCCAAAGGATATTGTGGAATCCCCACCATTGGAGGTTTTGACAGGTTGGACAAACACCTATCAGTTACTTGGTCCTGCTACAGCACAGGGAGTTGGACTTGATGCCTTCTCAAGGTTTCTTCCAGCTCTAAATTTCTATGATTCTAATACTGTTTTCTTTTTTCAGCTGGTGGATCTATAGCTCCTGTACTTCCAGAACTACTACTGCTGGTTTCTTCAGTGGAGTTTTATTGAATGCTCATGTAGTTGAGTTACATGGAAACTTTAGGAGGTCTGTGTGTAGTAGGTCTGAAAATGTTCTGCAGAGGCTCACATCCTTCATGCTAATCTTCAGTGCAACAGACTGAACTGTTACACTGGTGTAAATCTGAAGTAACTTCATTATCTTCAGTGGAGTTACTCTGGATTCAGAATGATGTAATTGAGGTCAAAACCTGGCCCAACGCCAGAAAGTTTATGAATATACAGTTATGCTTTACAGCTGGACATCCTCATGAGCTGACAGTCTAGTTTAAAATTAGCATTTTCCATAATTTCTTTCCTTGCCCTCATGTCTGATCTTATATTTGTAAGATTCAGTCCTGTGAAGTTATAAGTATCAATATATGCCATAAGGTAAGAATACAACTCCAGTGCTAAAAATCTGACATCTAGGCAATAAAATTATTTACAGTTTAAAAACACAATCCAACTCATATTTAAAAGATACTATCCTAGATCTTTAGCTTGGCTAAGGGGCTCACAAGGCAACTCAGGAGAGGGTAATAGTACAAGCGTGACCTTTGTGCTCCCCTAATCCTGTGCTGTGGGTTTGCCAAGCCCACCTCCCCACATAATTTATTGGAGCCTCTCCAAAGTTTCCCCAAATTATGCCAGCTATCAATTGCCCAAGTAGTCACTATGGCTGCTGTGGATCAGTGGGGTGGGCATACGGAGGCCCAAAAATGCCCTCTGCATCAACACCGAGGAAGAAAATTGGTACAGCAGCCTCTTTATCAAGTCAGTACTACTGCAAAACATCTTTACGGTTGTGATCATCCCCTGTCTGGCTATGCAGCCAGACTTTACTCGTGTGTGCTTGGATTTATTAATTTTAGCAAAATCTACCACCACCATAACATAATTTGAACCATTTGGTATTGGCTGGAGTTCTAGGCTCTTCTGGGACCAATTAGTTTTAACTTATAATGCTGAATATTACACATGAGTAGTTACTGAATATTTTTCCCATTAAAACCTCCTGAGCTTACTGAAGTGGCAAATTTTGTTTTATTTGCATGAATATAGCCTCTGTATTGCATGTTCTTTCAGAAAGGTACTTGTTATACCAACAGAAAAGGTCTGCACTAGCTTGTTTTCGAGTCAGATCTTATCCTCCTTATAAATGTTTCGCATTTGACATGGTTTAAAGGGGGAAGAAAAAATCCACACAGTTGCAGTAGATGAACATTCCTGTGGCTCAATTTTAAAAACTAGCTGTTAGCAGGTTATATTGTCACTTGTATTGTTTTTCCTATGGAAATTCTTGATTATGAGTTACCCTGGAGGCAAGTGACTCAAATCTGTTAATATTTATATGTTGCTCTTGTAATTAATTTGCAACACACTAAATGGTCAGTTTTCAGAATGGAGAGGTAAATAGTGGTGTTCCTTGGGGGGTCTGTACTGTACTAGTGCTGTTCAACATATTCATAAATGATCTGGAAAACGGGTAAACAGTGAGATGACAAAATTTGAAGATGATACAAAACTACTCAAGATAGTTAAGTCCCAAGCAGACTTCACAGAGCTACGAAAGGATCTCACAAAACTGGGTGACTGGGCAACAAAATGACAGGTGAAATTCAATGTAGATAAATGCAAAAGTAATGCACACTGGAAAACATAATTCTAACTATACATATAATACGATGGGGTCTAAATTAGCTGTTAGCACTCAAGAAGGAGATCTTGGAGTCATTGTGGATAGTTCTCTGAAAACATCCACTCAATGTGCAGCAGCAGTCAAAAAAGTAAACAGAATGTTGGGAATCATCAAGAAAGGGATAGATAATAAGACAGAAAATATCATGTTGCCGCTATATAAATCCATGGCATGCCCACATCTTTAATACTGCATGCAGATGTGGTCACCCCATCTCAAAAAAAGATATATTAGAATTTGAAAAGGTTCAGAAGAGGGTAACATAATGATTAGGGGTATGGAATGGATGAGGAGAGATTAATGACTGGGACTTTTCAGCTTGGAAAAGAGACGACTAACGGGGCATATGATAGAGGTCTATAAAATCATGACTGGTGTAGAGAAAGTAAATAAGGAAGTGTTATTTACTCCTCAGGTCACTTGTCAGGATCATCTGAATATCTTATTTAATCAATTTCTTGCCATTGCAGGGGCCTTAAGTATTGGTGCAGCTCGGTCCCTCCTATTCTCTGCCTGTGGCACATAATAGTTTAGTCCCTGAGGGCTGTAATACATTGGTCTAATTTCAGTTGTTGGGTTTAGTGTGCAGGTATTGGCTGGTGTTGGTGTTCTATGATACACAGGTGGCCAGACTGTGTGATGATCCCTCTGGCCTTAAATTCTGACTCTATGACTCTGTCTACTTGAGCATGTAGGCAGCCTGACATAAAAGCTCTACAGGGTGTGAACTACCCTATGCATCTTAATAGGATGTTAACTGTTCCATCCCCACCGAAGACCATGTATAGCAGGAGGAGAAGAGCCCAGTTGGCCAGGTCCATCCATGCAAACATATACACCGCAGCTGCTGAGGTAATTATTGAGGCCCCCCTCTGCTGCTACCACTGCCTCTCCAGGAGAGAGGCTAAGGGAATCCCTGCTGAATGAGTGGACCTTCCGGAGTGAAGTCCAGTGTTGTTAACGGCCTAAAGGGTGAAGTCCTACATTGCCTTAATCCTGTCCTGACCTAGGCCCTAGTAAGGTTTTGTTTCCTTTCTCCTCTTTTCTTTTTCTTCCTTGCTTTGTAATAGGGTGGAAATTAAAAAAATTTTCAAGCTACAATAAAAGTAAAGAGGAGGGTTTATTATGACAAAAGCAAAAAATACTAAAATGGTCTAACTCTCTGTTATGTCTCGGTATAGCAGCAGATGGAACATTACTTTTATCCCTATTAATTAGACACCTATAAATAATAGGATGAGCAGGACATCATGGTCAGTGAATATCAGCTGATTTCTTCATCCTATTTGTTCTCTAGTAATGAGCCACTTTTGATTCTGAGCAAATGCACAGATCCCCAAAATGCAAAAAATTCACTTCTTGAATATCAAGATCTGTCAGACAAGTCATTGCCTCTGAAGTGTTTTAAAATGTCTGAAATGATTCAACTCCATTAGGAATAAGTATTTTAAGAACTTCACTTTGCAAAGTGTGTGAAATAATTTTCATCTTTGAAGATGAAAAGCAAGTAGTGTCTAACTTGAAGAGCTTTATTTTGAGTCTTCAGACAACTTTCTTTTACTTCCTGCCATATAATTTGTGATCCATCAGCATGAACGACTGCAAAATATAAGGAAAAGATTTGTCAGTTTTAATAACTATTTCAAAAGGATATTTTATGTACTTCTGTACCAGATATGGGCTGGTCACAGAACTTGCTTATGCACACCAGATGTGTTCATAAAACCCTTTAATGCTCTTCCAGCTATGGCTCAGGTAAATAAGGTATTTTATGCACAGTATCACCTAGTGACTGAAAAGTATAATACAGTATAGCATTCCATTACAGATATCACTTCTGTTTCCTGCAAAAGTTGATGGAGTTATCCAGAAGACTATTTTTCATTACAAATATTTATCAGCCAGCCCTGCTGGATTGTTTTTGGGGGGTTGATCACTGAATGAATGATGTACATTATAACAAACCTAGAGGAATGCTTTTATGTACTTAATTTCTTTTATTAAACTTGAGCTCTACCTCTTTTTCTTCTAGAAAGTGTGTGTGTGTGTGTGTGTGTATATATATATATATTTAAAAACCATTGGCAATAGTCACTTATCTGTAAGCACCCAAAACATATATTTAATCAATTGGTAACCCTTTATAAATGATACTTGGGAATGGGTCTATATAGAACATATGCGATTCAACTATGGGCATATGGTGGGGCATACAAATCCCACAGTAGCCAATCAGCCCCAGCACACTTCATGTGCAAGAGCTGTCAGGTATGAAGGGTGCTCAGTCTGTGTAGTGAGAAAGTGGAAGAGGAACTATCTTCTGATTTTCATTGTGGGAAAAGAAAGGATGGTCGTGAGGCTATCGCAAAAGATAGGGAAATGAGTGTTGTGCATTCTATTTCCATTTCTGCAACAAGTTTCCTGTGTGATCTTGGGCAAGTCATTAACTTCCTTGAGCCTTACTTTCCCCATCTGTAAATATAGGATAATGTCAAACAATTAATCTTTGTAAAGTACTTTGTAATCCTAATACATAGAAGGCACATTAAATTGTACAGATCCCTGCAGCACTGTCACTGGAAGGGCTCTGAGTTGCACTTTTTCTCAGTTGGAGACTGATTGGGAAGGAAAGCAGACAAGGAGCTACCACGTTGCATGAGAAATCTGCATGGGTCAAGGAGCTAACTGAAGTATGTGATCTTGCAGGACCTCCTTGTGCAAGGGTAGACCTGACACCAACTGTTATTTTGATTTGTTATCAACTACCAGGAACCTGTTGGTGGGTGATAAGGCAAGCCACTGCAGCTGGGGCCTGCCTAAAAGGAAGAGAGCTGAAAGCTGAACCCACTAGTCACTAATTCTTTTTAAGTATTTATCTATTTTTGTACATTGCTATACTAGCTGTTTCTATGCTAAGTCATCTTCCGTTTCACAGAACTGCAGTATTCTTTGTCTAAATGTGTCTCTATATAGTTATTTGCAGCTTATTTTCTGAGGTCTAGAGGGTTTAACACGTACTCTGACTCAAAGTGTCTCATCTATAAAAACAGACAAAAACCTAACAGGAAAGTAGCAGTTACTAGTGTGCATAGCTGTGGGCTTTGCAAGAAGTGCCTAGAATTACAGCTTGTTGGAACTATAGGTTGTTGCCTTGCAGCAAAGGTGCTATCCCTGTACACGCCCTAATGGCATAGGATTGCAGGAGCACTGCCTCCCCCAATGGAGTTTCACCCAATGGAGTCTTCAGCACACTTTGGTTACTGATGACACCAGCCAAGTCACTGCGAGAATTCAACTCCTTTCAGAGGTGCAGAGTCCTCAAGTCAAAATCCAACATAAACACAAACCAAAAGAATCTTCTACCAGTGCCAATTCAGTACCTGCTGTTTACTATGGCTCTAAGTGGCAGTGGACCCCAGTCTTTATGCTGCTTTCTTGTTCTTTGCTATAAGCTGTTCTGCGATAGTCACAAACCATATCATTCAAGATTTTTGTGGAAACAGCCCGTGTCGCTGGAGGGCTCACATGCACATCCCTTAGGATCAGTTCATTTGGGACAGTGGCTGGGGAGAAAAGAGGAAGAGGGGCTTAAGAATGAAATATCCCACTTGTCCACGTCCATAAATTGGGAGGTAAGCAAGATAGATTATCTGCTGGTTCTGAGACCCTCAAATCAGTTCTGCTCATAAAAGCTCTGGGTTTATTTGCTATTAAGATGACAGTATTGGATCCTAACAGGTGGTATGTTCTGCTGTAACAAATACTTGCAAACTGAAGTGTCTCCATTATAATGCTATTGTTTTCTGCAAGATGTGTTCTCCACATGGATTCCACTCTTGATGATATACAAAATCTGATTCTTTTGGCCAGCAGAGTCAAAATGAAACCATGCCTGGGCCTGAGGTGCCCTCCCACTTGAGGGCATAAAGGATGGAGCAGTCCCAATCACCCATCAGCACCTTTGCCAATACAGAAGCCCATAGGAGCAGTACTCCATAGTAGTTGATTCCATGACCCACCCTCTTTCCCCGTGTGAAAAACACATTTAAAAAACCAAATCACTCCAGAATAATACTGGTTTTTCCCCCCTCCAAGTGGTTGTCCACACAGATTCCACTCTTGATGACTAACAAGCAGTTGTCTATTGCTTGGAGGTGGGCAACATGAGTCCTACTTAATTAGACTACAAATCAGCCTTACTAAAACTGGCATCCGATCTGGAAATCTCTGTTAATTAATAATGTATTGTAAATGTGTTTGAGCTCCATTTAGTGCTCTACAAATCTCAAACAGGCAGCAGAGGCTGCCTGAGCTCTTTTTATTATTTGTATTACAATAGCATCTACCAGTATGGCTACAGAGCAAAGAAAAACCCATGGGTGGCCCACGGGGGTTACATCTGTAACTAGGGTCAAGCCAGTGGCTTCACAGTAACACTCTTTATTGAAGTGATAAAGACACAAATTTAGGAGGAATCTCAGTCTTTGAGCCAGTGGATAGAAATGTTTGGGCTCTAGGAAGAATGCAAGTATTATTCAGTGTCATTCTTTCTGTCAGCCAGTAACTAAAGTGAGAACTTTCAAAATGATGAATGGAGATTTACAATTTACATGCTCAAATCCCAGGAACATTAGTGGGAGCTTTTTTACCTAACCTGCCTCCATGCCCTCCTCCCATACCCCACTTGTGCAGCTTTAAAGATGCAACTTTTAGTAGCATTAGCCACATCACACATGTTCCTGTCTGTAGGGACAGAGATTCAGTCAAAAAGCCATCTAAATAATGGTTGGTTCTATGGGGATAGAATAATGGGGTGCTGCAGGACTCATTTAAGTTACTTCAAACAGCAAAATCTTTAGAAACAGATCTAGGCTATTTCAGTTAAGTAATTTCAATTTAAACGTGGGCAAAACATAGTAAGCCGTTTTACCTATTTCAAATTAATGCCAATGCATAGAGAGAGAAAGCAGGCCCAGATTGTAACCTCAGGCTAACCCATAGGGAATGCAGACCTATAATTAACCATCATTAGGTATCACTACTGCTCAACTTAATTGCAGCTCAGAATGCATTTATCTAGCAGTGTAAAGTACTTTATATGTCTCATACAACAGCTTTGTACAGTTGCATTTCTAAATAAATCCACTTTATTACAAGAAAGCTTGGGTGGGGGGATTGGGAAGCATGAAGCTGTGTAAATATGAAACTTTATTAAGGAATAAAATTGTATGTCATTCAATGGGAATAGGTGCCATATGTTCCAGTTCTTGCACGCATTGCAGTAAATGGGAGTTTTGCTATTGACTTTCTGGGAGCAGGACTAAGCCCCTAGGATCACTGACCACTCCTATCTGACCACTGACATTTATTTAAACTTTAAAATAGAGGCACCTCCAAGGGTCTGCCTCATGATTTTTGATCTCTTAAGGTTGGCACTATTGCAGATTTTCTAAAGAGCTGTGCATGCAACATGCTGAGCTTTTCAGAAATCTGCCTTCTATTTTGATATATAAATGGAAGGCGAAATCTTTTGAAAAACTAGCTCAACATCTCTCATAGTTCCTGTGAGGGTGATGTACCTTATCACCAGCTCATACATGGGACTGTGCCTTCAAGCCCTCTATATTTGCCTTTTGTAGTAAGGGTCTTTTCGCCTACTGATCTGGTGCAATAGAAATGTTGACAAATCCAGTAGAGGACCTGATCCTACAACTTCTACACACTTATGTAGACTACATTGAGACTACTCATGAGTAAAAATTGCAGGAACAAGACCACATTCAGTGATCGGAATGCAGGATGGCATAACTATTTGGATAAGATTGTATCAATTTAGTAATTAACCATGACAAAATATTACAATAAAATATTAATCCTAAAAGAGAAAAAAATATATATATATGAAAAAGTAGTATAATGGTAGAAAAACTAGAAATGCAAGAAAGTTATGTGTACATAATTATTGTATGTGTTTTATAGTTTAAGCGGGGCTTGCTATTTTGCCAAGAAATACTTGGCAGAAGATAGATGGTATCCATTGGTGCCACACATTATGGGTGTACCTGTAGTGGTCCCTCACTCACAAGCGAGGAGGGAGGCCACTCCACCTCACTACTGCAGGCAACAATAGCTGGGCTTACTGGCCCCCATAGACGACTGGTGCCTCCCCAAACTGGGCAATCTAAAAGGGAGGACATGTGACCACCCCATGTGTCTCCTCTGACCAGCAACACCCCCTGCGCCCAGTCTGGGCCCGCCGTGCTCTCCCCTCCCCATGTTACCTGCGAGGAGGGGCGGCTTTGTCCTTCGTCTGCTGCACCGTGACCTCCCACCCACCACAGCACGTTTGACTGTTCTCCCACGCAGGTGGGCCTGGGCAGGGAGCAGGACAGTGCTGCTTCTCACGTGACTGAAGCTGGCCGCTCTGGGTCGCTGAGAGCCTGGCTGGGGCAGCAGTGGTGGCCCGCCCCAGGTCTGGCTGCCAGGGACAGGAGCCAAGCAAGCTGGAAACATGCTGGAGCAGGTGGGGGGACTCCAGCTCACTCGGCCCCTGTCCCTGGTAGCTGGGCCCGTGTTGGGGGCAGAAGGGACGGGCCGCCCCGCCACCTCAGGCAGCTGACATAAGAAGTGGCTAGTCCCACCCCTTCCACTCCCTGCCTGAGCCCAGCTGCTTGTGGGGTGTGGGGGAGCAGGTACAGCGGGAGGACAGAGCCCCTCTCCCACCCCCCCCCCAACAGGCCAATATGAGGGAGCATTTGACCCCGCATGCCCCCCGCATGCGTTGCCCCAGCTAGCACCGCTGGCCGAGGCAGAGCAACAAGCAGTCCTTAATCCTAACCCTTCTGGCTGGGGCAGACAGCCGTCAACAGCCAGAGAGGAAGTGTACAGCCAACCCCAAGTGTGGGTATGGCAACAGGGGTACAGGGGCCCAGGCCCACCCCACTCCACTGAGTCCCAGCCAAGGGTTTTGTTAGTGGAAGGTGGTCCCTTCATTAGGTCAGCAAAGAAACAAAAATACACTGCTTTGCTTCCTACCAGCACAACCAGACCAAAGTCTAGTTCTGCTGGACTACTTCCTACCCAGCTCAGACAGCTTTGCTCTATTGGCCCCAGGCTCCTTCTCACCGCTTCACAGTCAGATGGCGTCCTTTCAGGCAACTCCTCAGAGTCCTCTGCCTCTTCGGTCAGTAGGGCGCTAGTCTGCTCAGTTTCTCGTCCGGGATTCCGCAGAAAGCTCAGTTCCCCAGAAAAGATGTCTGTCTGTTCCAGCCCCAACTGAGCTACAGAGCCCTCACTTTTATACTTCCTGTCCTGCCCGGATACTTCCGGCAAGTGAGGCAGGGCAGGACAGGAAAATAGCCTCTCTCTAGCCCAGAGGGAGGCCACTCCGCCTCACTACAGTGCCCTTCAGGATCTCCATTAGAAAATGTGTGAAATAGAGGGATATGAGATAAGATGCTGTACCATTTTAATATAGGTTTTACCACTGCAGATCTCTTAAGTTACTGAAGATTTCACAGCTTTTCTGGCTTTGTTATGTTTGCATAAGGGTTATGTATACCTTCAGTTTGGGGATCTGCAATTGTTAGAAGGAGTGAAAATGTTTAACTTTGTTGCCCATTGGGGACTAGACTGACAAAGCTTCAAGGAATATTGAGATCTGTATTTTCTCTGAAAGGTTCTGCCATGGCTGCTGCTACAAGATAAAGGGCCAGGTTCCATGTAGGTTTATGCTGGCATAAACCCTGGCAAAGACCACAACCTCATTTCCATGGAGAGACTGTAGGGACTCAGCTCTGCTCGAAACATTTCTAATGGATTATCATAAATGGCTCCCTGAAATAGGAAATGGGATTTGATAATTTTCTAGCCATATATATTTTTGTCACTTTTATGAGGCAATGTACAGGTTATGTTGATAGAGTAAACTGGGCAAAGTGAAAGATTACAGACTGTTCATTTACAGACATTTTATCATTTGGCTTTTTCAAAGAAGCAGAATTTTTGAAAAGAAAGTATATTTTTGGTGTTAGCTGAGCTTCCCGGAAACACACATTCAGTCTTAACTCCCTCTTCAAAACTATTAGTTTCCAGATTACTCTTTAAATATAAACTTTTCCTAAATAAAGGTAAAAAGTCTCCTGGCAAGTCTGTTACCACAAAGGTTTTCAGCCACATTGCCCTTTGGCTTGCGTCACCTGTTTCTGACAGAATTTCAGGCACATACCTAGTAAGGTTTTTCTCAAGACAGCTTTTGTGTTCAGTCCTGTATCTCTTTTGGGGGCAACCTTCATCTTGGTCTGGACTTGCTCATTCTCTGGCGTCCCATCACTTGGTAACCCCCAGATATTGGTCAGGTATTTTTGGGATTGGCTCACTCAAGTTTTCAAATTCCTTTCATCATCTTGTAGCACGGAGTGGCCAACCCGTGGCTCCGGAGCCACCTGTGGCTCTTCAGAAGTTAATATGCGGCTCCTTGTATAAGCACCGACTCTGGGGCTGGAGCTACAGGTGCCAACTTTCCAATGTGCTGGGGGTGCTCACTGCTCAATCCCTGGCTCTGCCATAGGTCCTGCCCCCAGTCCACCTCTTCCCACCCCCTCCCCTGAACCTGCCATGCCCTCGCTCATTCCCCCCCTGCCCCCCCGCCTCCTGCATGCCACAAAACAGCTGATCTGGAGATGCAGAGAGGGAGGACAAGGTGCTGATCGGTGGGGCTGCCGGTGGGCAGGAGACACTGGGAGCAGGGGGAGCTGATGGGGGGGGGGGCTGCTGACATATTACTGGGCTCTTTGGCAATGTACATTGGTAAATTCTGGCTACTTCTCAGGCTCAGGTTGGCCACCCCTGTTGTAGCATTTTATAAGTTATTGCAACTAATTTAATGATAAATCCTTCCAAAGACAACTTTCTAAAGCATATTAAACAAAATGTAACCCATTTAAAACCACTTATTAAAAATAACAAAAATGCCAGTTTAAAAAACAGCAACCAGTTAAATGGCTTGTGCATGTTAATTAGGAAGTGTTTCATGCAGCTTCTCCTTTCCTTTCGGTAAGCAGGGGAAAAAAGCCATCAAAGTCAGCCAGATCTTCTCCTCTATTTTCAGTATTTATTACAGAGTAAACTAGTTTAAACAGTGAGTCAGCAGAGCTACACTAATGATCTTCCTCTGAGTACAAGGGGAGAGGAAACTGAGGTTAATACCTTGTTCCTCAAGAAACAGGCACTGTTGTATGCATTGTCACACCTCTGTGTGGCATCAACAATTTTTTTTTTTCCCTTGAAGGTTATTGGGGCTTTCCTGAAAAAGGATAATCCCTTCTCTCCGTTTGGTACTTAGAGTGGAAGAAACAATGAAACTTTCAAAAAGCATTCTATATGACATACAATCTGTCAGTAACACTTCTCAGATGTATAACAAATAAGGAGCAGTCTAGATATACAGTGTCCCATTCTCATTTGCACAAAGACCTCTGTGCTGCCAGAGTAATGTAAAATGGTTATAGTGTAAATGACACTCAGACTCATATACTTTTAAACGCCTTTGTACAGAATAGGAGATCCACTGTCACTGAGTACACTCTTGTATATAGACCTGACCTAATAAAATGTACAGTTGCATTAGAATCTGATCCTACATTCCTTACAAACCAAAACTCACTTTGCATTCATCAGGCATTCTGAATGTTCATGGAAAAATTAGGCCCATTATGTACAGCACTCAGTTTGTGATCTTCAGATTGAGAATATGGGATAAATAATATAATTTTTCAGAGCACAATATGGGCCCATGTGAAAAAAGACATAATAAATAAGAAATTGGTTCTAAAAAATGTTGCATAGATACCAAGGTCATGAGGATCATTGTGATCATCTCATGTGACCTAGTATAAAACACAGGTCATAGAGTTTCACCAAAATATTTGCTAGAGCATATCTTTTAGAAAAACATCCAATCTTGATTTTACAAAAGTCTGTCTATTACATCAACACTATTACCTTTATCAACCAAACTTCTAATCTCATAAAAAAAAGATATCAAATTAGTTTGATATGATCTATTTTCTATAAAGCCATGTTGACTGGTATTAATTATATTATTATCCTTTTAATGAAGTCCTGCTTCATTAACTTGCCCAGGATTGACATCGGACAGAAAGCCCTATAATTACCTGGGTCATCCCATTTACCCTTTTAAAATATTGAAACAACATTAACTTTCTTCCATTCTTCTGCAACTTCAAGACTTATAGAAAATCAACATTAACAATCTAGTGAGTTCCTCAGCCAGCTCTTTTAAAACTCTTGGATGCAAGTTATCTTGGGCTGCTGATTTAAAAATGTCTAACTTTAGTAGCTGCTCTTTAGCATCCTCCTGAGAAGTGGAATGGAATGGAATACTAGTGGAATGGAAAAAGTGTTATCATATGCTATGACTACATCATCTGTTCTCCCCCGCCCCCCCGCAAATACAGAATACTCCTGTAAATACTCCTCCTCATCCTTGACTCTACTAGCCATAGATTTCTCCTTGTGTCCCTTTGTATCCCTGATCAATTTTTTACAGTTCCTAGCTTCTGATTTGTATTCATTACTGTCAGCTTCCCCTTTCTTCCATTTGTTATCTTTTTTAATACTTACCCTCACTTCCCCTCTAAACCAGGTCAGTTTTTTTATCCAATATAGCCTTCTTCCTCAAATGTGGATTGTGACTTTTTGGGCATCTAGTAAAGAATTCTTAAATAATTCCCAATTATCATTCAACATTTTTCTGATTAAATTTTTTCTGTCAGCTGATTTGGCTAATAATTGTTTTCAACTCTGTGAAAGTATCAAGTACCTATATTACTGGTCTAGACTTTATTCTTTGTGCACATTATAAACGTGATCAGGTCATGACTGCTTGTGCCTAGGCTACCATTAATTTTTAGTTCTGTTATCAGTTCTTCTTTATCTGTCAAGAAGAGCTCAGATATTGAATTCCCCTGTGTTGAAGGCAACGCTTTTTGGCTTAGGAGATTGTCATCTATAATATTTAGAAATTCCAAGGATGTTTCAGTACAGGCAGCATGAGACTCCAGCATGTGTCACTCAAACTGGAGTCCCCCATGATCACACAGCTTTTTTTCCTATACATTATGGATAGGTACATAAGGAGCACTGGCCCTGGTCTTCCACTAGGAGAATGGCAGCCATAGTGAGACAGCTCCCTGGTCCTCAGTTGACTTTTTGAAGTTGGAGCAGAAGGGGGAGCCTCCTGACTTCTATAACTAGCTGAAGGTCTACAACAGCCATTGGAGGATCAATCGCTATGGAGCTCTGCTCCTCCACACCCCCTTTATTCCTTGGAATGACCCCCCTCTTCCCTGATGCTAGTGGCAAAGAGGTAGCTGGTGCAGAAACCAGTGTAGAGTTCCCCTACAGAAGAAGAATTCTCTACTGTCTGTCTCAGGCCATTTTAAGGCCATGTGGCATTAGCAAACTGGAGAATCCAGACTACTGTATATTTTATGCCACAGTTATTTATTTTACCCCCTGTGTAGTTAAGATCACTATATGATACCTTAGAATACAGAATCTATAGTTTAAATTTTATGGTAGCAAGGAAGTATGAACCACAGTCATAGAAGCACTAGTTATGTGTCCCTGAGAAAAAGGTAAGAGACAGATTTCTGGGAGAAGTTCTGTCTGTAAAGGGACTTAGAACTGTGAATAAAGAATCTGTCTCCTGATGTTTGATTCCTATTGTGTTCAGAGAAACAGGACATTTTTACATTCTTTGTAATTAAACAAGATTGTAGCAAAGAAATACCTGACTCCATCGTCTGTTTCTCCCCCAGATGGAAACAACCCAGAAGACCCTGCAATGTGGCTAATTGCTCAGGTTTATATATTGTGATTGCATCTATATAGATGATCAAATCTTGTGTGTTACTGTAAATGTCTTAACCATTTAACAGCTGTGAGAAGGGCATTATATAAGTCCATGAGAGAACCAGGCAGCCTTGCTGATGGGTGCAGCCTGCAAATATGTGGCCTAAATCTTTGATTTTGACTTCACACTTTGCCACTGCAGCCAAAGGCCCCACTTATAGTCATTATCAGTGCATCTGATCACACCACTTCTGAAGCAATCAAACTTTCCCCAAAATGGCATGGAAGGTCAAAACCAGAGGCCTGGACTGTTGGATCTGTCACGAGATAGGCATTGGCTATGTTTGTAGGTTGTTCTTGCCACCTACCACACCGCATGCAGGTGATATCAAGGTTCCTTTGGCAAATTGTCCAAATGGGGGTGACTTGAGCTGAGATGATGGCTCAGTGGATTAAATACATCTTAAAACAGGGATAGGTGTGATATGTCTTGCATCTAAAGGAGCATATTCCACAAGGTGGCTTGCACCTGATGTCAGGAGTGGGGATGTTGAACAGGACTGGCAACCAGGCCAGGTTGATCAGTATCATGGTACCCATTATACACATGGTTCCATTCAGCTGAGTATCTATTAGTCCGGAGGGGTGGGGGAGAAGGAGGAGGCTGAGCCACACCGGGGAGCAATACTCTGCCACAAAATAGCACAAGACATGCCAAGAGTATCTTAATGTCTGCACATTGGCTCCCCAGGTAGAACCAGCTAATTTGCTGATCAGGTTGTTTCTTGTCCTTATTTTCTGTAAGGTCTTGGTAAGATGTTCCTTGAAAGTCAAGGTATATTTCAGTGTAACACCTGAAAGTCTTTGGGTTGTGGTCCAGCCTATGACAATTCAGGAAGATGCTGAGCTGTTTGTTGGTCTTTGTGTGGTATAGATGGAATCAGCTGGAATGTCTCTTTTTGGTACTATATTTAAGTAACTTTCACAATAGTGGGTCAGATCTCTGATAAGAAAAGGAGTACTTGTGGCACCTTAGAGACTAACCAATTTATTTGAGCATGAGCTTTCGTGAGCTACAGCTCATGCTCAAATAAATTGGTTAGTCTCTAAGGTGCCACAAGTACTCCTTTTCTTTTTGCGAATACAGACTAACATGGCTGTTACTCTGAAACCAGATCTCTGATGTTATCATTAAGGACTTCTTTCAGGTGACTGACATCCTGGTCCTGTACTCCCAGACAGATAAAACACCAGGCAGTGGTTTTGATAAAACATCTGGCAGTAGTGTTATGAAAATCATTTGTAAAAGTTTAAAAAGTGTCAATGCTAGACTTTAGCCCTGAGGCAGAGCATTGTTATGGGACCTCCAGGAGCTAGTTTGTGTGTGTGTTGTTTTAATGTGTTTTTTTCCAGGTAAAACTTGGAAAAGATGGCCTCTCAGCAACAGTTCCACAACCATGAGAACCCACTTCATTAGGACCAATGACAGTTTGTACAGTAGGCCTGTATGTCAGATCGTGTCATATGCAACAGTAGGATCTAGGAGTACTGTCTTCTGCCTGGTCTGGAAGGAATTCTCATTGTAAATGGTGAGTGTCAGCACTTGAACACAGATATTTAGCTACACTCAGGACATCATCCAAGGTGGGGGCATTTCTTTGAAAGATAAGCTTTTCAAGTAATTTGTACACGCAGCTTAGCAAAGAGATGGGTTGGTAATTTATTGCAAGCTGGTGATCTCTCTCTCAGGTTTTGGCAGGGCTATTACTTTTGCTCTATGCCAGAATTTAGGTATTTTATTCTCCTGAATGGCTCTAGATGGAAAGGTGGCTAGCTTTTGTCTGCTAATTTTTCCCAGGTTCTTCAGGAATTTAGGGGAGTTGTTATCAAGCCCACAGGCTTTACCATTTTTCAAAGGTTTCATTGCCATTTCTATTTCTTCTGCAGTGAAAGGCTGGAAGACTTCTTTGATATGCACTGTTTACATTGCTGCCATTTCTTCTTTACCTCTCCTTTAACCCTTTTGTCCTTATTCATCTTAGCAACATTTATCAGGTGGGTAGCAATCCTGTTTGGAGAGACAGGGTAATGGGGCTGTACTGGAAGCTTCCGAGAAGCATTAAGTTATCTGATGAGTGCAGGCCTTGTGGTAGGATCTTGACATGTTTAGGTCCAGGGTAGCCTGATTACACCTTGCTCTTCTACAAATGTTCAATCTGTCTAAAAGATGTGTGCCAATGACTGGATTGCCACTCTCTTCATATTTCTTGAAGAGTTCTGTACTCTCCTCATCTGGGCAGGGAACATATTATAACAGCATCTTGGAATTGACTTGGTGGTAAGTTTGCAAATAGTTTTGGTGATCCGCATGTAAGCTTCTTCAATAGAGTTGTTGTGTGGGATACAAGTGATGTGGTGGTGAGTGAATTGAGCAAATCTGGGCCAGTTTGCTTTCTGATAGTTCTAGAGAGTGTTTTTATTAGTGCTCAAAATAAGCATGATTACTTTGACTTTGGTAAGGATCCGACAATGTTGACCATATGGAAAGTTTTTCAATACACTGCTTATAGTCAATTCTTGCCTGTGTTGATTGTCCAGGTGAGGTAAGGAGAGTAGTCTTACTTCCATCGGGTACAATGAAAAGTACTCAGTTGTCCCTGTTGATCACTCAGGTCGAAAGAGGTAACACCAGTCACAATTGATTTAGTAGGAGAAAAAGAAATTACTAGGAAGTCCATTTTGCACTTAAAAGTCACAGTGAGACACATAGAAATGAAAAATTGTAAGTAAAGCACTGTAGGTGAAATCGTGGCCCCACTGAAGTCAGTGGGAAAAACTCCTGTAGATTTCAATAAGGCTAAATGAATGAGTTAACACAGGACAGTATGTGTGTAGCCAAATGCACAGAGTCCGATCTGGTCTGATCTGCCAACAAGGATCTTCAGAAAGCAATGACATTTATGGCCTTATTTTAGAAAGAGAAGAGTTTAATTTTGCTTAAAGTAAAGCCCTTTGAAGCAAATATGTCATTGGGTTTAGCCAGATTTTTATAACCTATTGCAAAAAATGCACTCTTCTTGTAAGTATAAAATATAATGCAGTATAGTAGGCAAAGGATGTTAAGGATGCACTTTTTAGCCTTAACATTGAATTTCCTGGATTATGTCAATTTAAAAAAGTCTTAATGTTATCTTTAACAATTTTTGTGTGTGTGAATTTATTTTCTCCATGTTACTTAAAAGACAAAAAGTTGCAGTGAGGAAACTACAATGATTCCAAATGAGACACTCTGTAGTTTTCTTGAAAAAATCTATACTGAATGCTTGGAAAGTAGTATTTTGGTAATAAAGTAATATTCTTCTTTAAAAGGCAGTTTCTACTTTTAAAAGTTACAGGATAATTTATTTCAAATTTTGAGCTAATTTTAATTCAAAATTAATTTCACTGCTTTTTTAAATTTCAGGATGCATATTTTTGTCTAATACTGGTAATTCTGTATATTTTTCACTCAAAATTTGAAACTTGTAATTTTAAAAAAACCTTTGTAAACTAAAAGGAAGTGGTGCAGAGCTGAGACCTTTTGCACCTAAGTTTCTGTATTAAATAAAGTTTTATTGACCAATGACAAAGGCTAACCTAACAATAAGGATTTTAATGACACCATAGACAGCAGACATGTACTTATAGCAGTATTATGGGAGACCAGAATACACCTTTTTGGTAATCAGTGTAAATATGCTGTTTCACTGCAATCTCAATTATACAGGCTTTTACAGATGACAGCGATTTTAAGAAAATTATGGCAGATCAGAATATTTTGAAACATGTGCCACCTCTTTCCCCATCCTCCCTCCTCTTATTGACAGCCTGCCACTTAGGTTCTAGTTTTCTTTTAATTGTACCTTAGCACCTGAGCTGTATTTCTTAAATGTTTGTTTTCTGAGTAAAATGCTGCCATCTTGAGGCTGTCTTAATTAAAACAAACAAACAAAAAACTTCTATTTTTTCCCCTACACTTCATGAAGTATTCATAAATGTGGATTTTTAAAAAAAATATTGAAAAGTTCTTCAGCTCAAAAGAAGCAGCTACTTTTATAGCCAATCAATTAATGGAAATATTACTTCATTTAACAGGTGTACACACTCATATGCCCGAATCCTGCAAAAACAAACACCTGTCACGGATGTTCTACATAATACTTAGACCTGCCTCAGTGTAGTCCTCAGCAGACTGGACTAGATGACCTATGGAGGTCCATTCCAATCTTACATTTCTGTGATTCTATGTGCTTAACTTTATGCACATAACCACATGTGCAAGTCTTTGCAGGATCAGAGCCTAAGTTTTAGTGATGAATCAGGTACTGACAGATTCTGAAGTTATACTGTCTAAGAAAAAAATCTCTGACATAATCTTTAGGATGTTATACGAATGTATGTGAAAATGAAACTGGCAAACGTCATTTATTGCAGCAGACATTTCAGATGAACTGCATTAAGCAGGCTACAAGGCATTCAGCACATCAACAATTACATTAACTTTCCTTTTCCTTCCTCACATTGCCCTGGCTAATTGTGCTTAGCAAAGTGATCACATAATGCAGCAGAAAGAAGCACGGCTGGAGTGAAGACTGGATCTATAAAAGCTCTGATAACATAGTAGATTTTTTTCATTTAAAATTTATGACATGGTTTCCTTTTTAGTACTATATACCCCTGATGATATACAGTAATATAAAGATAGGAATTTTCAGATTACCATTTTTCCAAAGATTTTTGTTTAATGTGGCACACAGAAACCATCATACTCGCTCTATAAATATGATCTTATGTATGCCATCCATAAATAGATCAGGATTCCAAAAAGCAAAAGAAATCAGTACCAGCTTGATCCTGAAGCATATTTATGGACAAACACTAACCCAGATCATTCAATTAAATTAAAAAAAACAGTTAACATACTTTTAAAGTTGAAATATCACAAACTTTAAAAGTCAGAAATTCAAATTATTATTCCCATGGACATATTCAGTCACATTATATGTATTATGTTCTATTTTCTACTACTGTTTTATTTGTTAAATGTAAAATATTCAGGATAGCATGGGTGAGTTAATATTATGGAAATTACTTAATCTTTTGGGATTTCCTAAACTTTATGTACCTGATATTGGGAACTGGAACATATCTCTTCCAGTTGTGACTTCCACGAGCCTCATGAGCAAGAGCCCCGAGATCATTGCTGAGTCTGTCTCCCCCATATAGTAGAGCAACATGTTTCTTCTGGATCCCGAGGTTAGTAATGTCACTGACATTTTCCTCTTTGTGATTTATTTTCACAACCCAAATCCAGTGAGAATAAACATTTTAAATTTGGTGATAGTGATGAACAGAGGAGTTGAGGGAGTTTAAATTAAATTCTTTGGAGCGCTTCAGTTAAAGCTTTGGGGTCATTTCTCCGTTTCCCTTGTGTCAACTATGATAGGATAAGAGACTGATCTTGTGGAAACAGATATATGAAAGTTTGTGAGATTCAGGAGATCAGATACTATGATAATAATGGCCATATCAGTACCATAGATAAAATGATTAAAGGAATAAAAACCTTCTCTGATCATCAATGACTTTCAATATGAGAAAAATCTCACTTAGAAAAGGAAAAGTCCTTGGCCAAAACTATTCTTGTGAAATGCCAACCTTCTATTCCTCGTAACGATCGTTTTACAAAATGTAATGCAGCCAGTTGCTGGGAATGAAGATAACTGAAAGTTGAAAGTAGACCAGTTCTCCTTCAACCCAGCTATCCTCCTTGGTGAGTATATTAATATCTGTATATGCCCTATATAAGTACATTATTAACCAACTTTTTAAAAGTAACCCAGAGTCACTGTGTAAAAGTGTATATGCTGCCTAGATGTCCAAATGCAATTTCCATAATTTCACATGAAAATAAAGAGTTAGGTGACTATCATTTGCAGGAACAGTCACTGTAATTTCATGGGCATATGTAGGCACATGACTGCCCATACATTTTGCAGATAGACCTCAAATCACTTTCTAAAAGAGTCTGTTGGCTTCTATGTATGCATAAATACACTGTACAGAATATATTTTAATTTATACTAGAGCCAAATTCTGCTCTCATTTACACCTCTGTAAATCTGGAATAACTCCATTGTTGTTGGAGTTACTCTAGATTTACATTGATAACTGAAAGTAGAATATAGCTTTTTTCCTCCCTTGCCTCTTACTCTTCCTGTTCAGCACAGGAGAGAAGGCACCTTCTCATTCATCTCATCATTTTTTCTTTATCATTTTATTTTATCAATTTATTTTATCAATTTATCATTTTATTTTCTTCCTATCCTTTCCCTCTGACAGCTGCTGACATGATGCTTTGTCAAATAACCTCTTCCTAAGCTAGACCCAGTTGCACTCAAAGTTGCAGCCAGCATGGGAACATTGCAAGAGAAATAATATTATCAGCAACCAGTCTCCTAGGGTCCAGGTCACCTCTATGTTTAACTCATGGACATAGATGCAAGCACAAAAAAGGTTGCGTGGATGGTGAGGGAATCAGTAGACTTATTTGGACTCACAAGTTGAGGGGGAGGGGCAACAAGCTAGCTTCACAGAAAAGCTTAGTTCTACTCTTCCCAAAGGTCTCCCCAGTAACTCCAAAACCTATATTTACACCATAAAGGTATGTGTGTGACTATCTTTTGTGTACATATGTGTATACCCAGTGATTTGTCACCCCCTTCACCCCATTATTCTGTTCCCTTCATTCTCTCCCTTTGTGTTTTGTTCCCCACCAGCCTTTGTTCTTTGTCCCTTCTGCACTCCCCCATGTTCTCTGTTTCCCTCACCCATCTTTTGGATCCAGGCAGTATCTGCTTCCTTCCAAGCAGTACCTTCTTCCTTTCCATTGGGAAAGTCACTGCTGGTGTTCTCTTCTTCCTCTCATAAGTTGCAGCTTGTGGGGGCACGAGGGAGGGGCTCTTCCTCCCTGCCCCTGTGAATATAACCAGAAGGTAGGAAGTTTGACTTTTCCCTCTGGTTTTCCCTGCTGGATCTGTATGGTGCTGCCTCTGCTCTGCCTGTCAGATTGTAAGCAGCTCTTATCCTCACTCATCATCTATTAGTAGACTCAGCAGGGGATGGAAGCAAGAATGCTGAGCCCACTGCTGGTGGAACTCATCCCCATTTGCTTCCCCTCCAACACAAGCTCAAAGTTGGGTGAGAAAAGACAGGGGTTGTGAAGTCTCACAAGTAATGTTATTTTGGCCCCTGCTGCAGACAGTCTTGCAATGATGTGAAAAGCTATGGCCCTCATGCAATTTTTTAGAAGTAAAACTAGAGAGAAAGACGCATCCCCACACCCAGCAATGCCCCTGTAGCAGAAGCTTTAACTGAGAGTTTATAAACCATGAGCTCTAGTCTCAGCTCTTCCACTGACTGCTGTTAAAATTTCTGTGCACTTAACCACCCTTATTATGAGCAATTTCATTCCTTTTCTGGTAATTTTCATAAACCTATTTCACAGATAAGATCAACAAGAGCTTGCACAAAATCACTTCAGACAGAGCTCACAACAGAAGTGAGCTCTCTAATAATAGACCTAAGTCTTTGCCACAGTCTTTTGAGAAGAATTTGTGAACGTAGGTGTTTGTTTAACTCTTACTAAGGCAGTGTGACTCTGTCACTGTCTACCTACAGCACATGTAGAGATTTATGGCTCTGCTACTACTTCCACACTGAGAGAGCTTGTTTTCTATCTGCAGTGGTAAATGCTCATGCTTTCACATGCAGGGTCCCAGTCTCAACAGACTAACCAGACAGCATAGTTGTTACATTTGGACATGCTGTCTGTAATCACTAAACAATAATCTGCTCCCAGTGCCAGGAGAAGAATCCTGGTGCTCAGTGTTCCACTGCTATCTTACAAATACTGTAACCCACTATCACTGTGTGTATTGTAGGGGATGGTTCACATATCAGATAACAGCATGCTTTCACTCTCTACGGCTCCTCTTGTAGGTGGAGTGGATGCTATAGATCTGAATTTTGTGGTTTCAAACCTTTCTAACTGTGAATAAATTGAGCAACTGTCTTGTCAAGCTTAAATGGAATAGAAGTATTGCAAATGTTAGGCCTCAAACTTCTGTTTACTTTAAAATGTAAGCCTTGCAAAAACAAAGCCTAAGCTTGTGGCTTGTGGTCAGGACGTGCTGCAACCAGATAACAATTTATGCTGACTCCTATGTACTTATCAACCCCAAATTACCCACATTCAAGATCTAATTGGCTACAGAAAATAAACAGGCCTAAATTATATGAACAACTAACAATTGGACATAAAAATTAAATATGTATCTGTCATAAATATAAAGGGAAGGGTAAACCCCTTTAAAATCCCTCCTGGCCAGAGGAAAAATCCTCTTACCTGTAAAGGGTTAAGAAGCTAAAGGTAACCTCGCTGGCACCTGACCAAAATGACCAATGAGGAGACAAGATACTTTCAAAAGCTGGGAGGAGGGAGAAAAACAAAGGGTCTGTGTCTGTCTGTATGCTGCTTTTGCCGGGGACAGAACAGGAATGGAGTCTTAGAACTTTTAGTAAGTAATCTAGCTAGGTATGTGTTAGATTATGATTTCTTTAAATGGCTGAGAAAAGAGCTGTGCTGAATAGAATGACTATTCCTGTCTGTGTGTCTTTTTTGTAACTTAAGGTTTTGCCTAGAGGGATTCTCTATGTTTTGAATCTAATTACCCTGTAAGGTATTTACCATCCTGATTTTAGAGGTAATTCTTTTCTTTTTACTTCTATTAAAAGTCTTCTTGTAAGAAAACTGAATGCTTTTTCATTGTTCTAAGATCCAAGGGTTTGGGTCTGTGGTCATCTATGCAAATTGGTGAGGATTTTTACCAAACCTTCCCCAGGAAGTGGGATGCAAGGGTTGGAAGTATTTTGGTGGGAAAAACGTGTCCAAACTCCATTTTTTTCAGGAACCCAGATAAAGTTTGGTGGTGGCAGTGGAAATCCAAGGGCAAAGGGTAAAATTAATTTGTACCTTGGGGAAGTTTTAACCTAAGCTGGTAAAAGTAAGCTTAGGAGGTTTTCATGCAGGTCCCCACATCTGTACCCTAGAGTTCAGAGTGGGGAAGGAACCTTGACAGCATCAATTATACAAGTAGGGCGACCACATAAACAATGTGGCCCACCCTGATTGGTTGGTCTGTTCTAAAACACGGCCGTCAAATCAGATAAAAAGAACAAAGGCATGGGACTGTGTGTATGTGTGTGTTTTTGGTACCCACACCCCCTGAACCGAAGGGACATGCACTTCTCGACTGTCTGTAACTGGCCAATGCGGAAAATGGCTGACTGAAGGGTAACGTATTTTTGGACGAGTGCAGGGTAAGTCTATGGCGTAACGATGTCTGGTCACTCAAGCTGAATTGATCATAGTTGTATCGATACTGTAGTATAAAATCAATAGTAGGTGGCTGATGCATAACAGCTTTGCATGTATTTGTGCTTCTTTTTTAAGTAGTCTGAGCAGATGCATGTAGTGCTGTCGTTCACTAGCTCCTTATACGTATAGTTGTGTTGCCACAATATTACATGTACTTACGCTTGTCTTCAATATAATCTGCCTTTTGTATTAATTCTTATTCAGTGCTGGTCTTTGGTTTTCCTTTTCTTGTTTTGTTTATGCTGTTATTGTCATCGAAAATCATTAAAAGCCTTTCCTGAGGAATAATTAGTAGTTATAAGGACACCACTTAACCTCATTACATCTGTGTTGCGTGGTGGGAAGTAGCGAACACCCCGGGGTGAAATAGGGCCCCAAGGTGTGCCTCCTTCTTCCTTTATCTCCGCACTAATGAGCCATGTGAGGGTAAAATACATTTATGTATAGAAATTAGTGTAAGGATGCTGAAATGATTTTATATTGCAAAAATCACAGAGCTAAAATATGATTTCATCTTTTAAAATCTGATGATTTGGGGGCCAACTTCATGGTGTTTGGGGGTGTCATAAATATAAAGGGAAGGGTAAACACCTTTAAATCCCTCCTGGCCAGAGGAAAAAACCCGTTCACCTGTAAAGGGTTAAGAAGCTAAGACAACCTCGCCGGCACATGACCAATAAGGAGACAAGATACTTTCAAAGCTTGGGGGGGGGGGGGCAAAGGGTTCTCTCTGTCTGTGTGTGTGTTGGTTTTTGCCGGGCCCAGAGCAGGAATGCAGGTCAGAACTCCTGTAAAAAGTCAGTCAGCAATCTAGTTAGATATGTGTTAGATTCTGTTTTGTTTAAATGGCTGATAAAATAAGTTGTGCTGAATGGAATGTATATTCCTGTTTTTGTGTCTTTTTGTAACTTAAGCTTTTGCCTAGAGGGATTCTCTATGTTTGGAATCTGATTACCCTGTAAGGTATTTACCATCCTGATTTTACAGAGGTGATTCTTTTACTTTTTCTTCAATTAAAATTCTTCTTTTAAGAACCTGATTGCTTTTTCATTGTTCTTAAGATCCAAGGGTTTGGGTCTGTGTTCACCTATGCAAATTGGTGAGGATTTTTATCAAGCCTTCCCCAGGAAAGGGGGTGTAGGGCTTAGGGGGATTTTGGGGGAAAAGATGTTTCCAAGTGGGCTCTTTCCCTGTTATATTTGTTAGACGCTTGGTGGTGGCAGCAATAAAGTCCAGGGACAAAAGGAAAACTACTTTGTACCTTGGGGAAGTTTTAACCTAAGCTGGTAAAAATAAGCTTTGGGGGTTTTTCATGCAGGTCCCCACATCTGTACCCTAGAGTTCAGAGTGGGGAAGGAACCTTGACAGGGGGTCTGACTCATTACTTTTGAACTTTTTGTGTTGACTACTTTTGTCGTCCCTCCCTGTCTGAAAATTGGAGGCAGGGAATGATCCTTGTGTCCCCTTTGTACTGGTACTTCCAATCATGGATAAATTAAACAATGATCTTCCCTTTTGAGAACGTGTTTACATGAACAGATAATTTCACCCCTTGAGCACCTATTTGTGGGCTCAGCAAATGAAGTGCTCAGCAGTCTGACCCTAATATAGCCAAACATTTAAGTACATGTTTAACTTTCAACATAGGAGTAGCCCCACTCAAAGTTAAGCATTGCTTAAATTCTTTGCTGGATCAGGGCCAGGGTTCTCAGCATCTTGCAGGATAAGCAGGTGATCTCTGTCAAATACACAGTTGTGATGCACGAGAGAGAAAAATAGAATAGCTTCATTTCTTTTAGCAGCCCAGAATTGTTTAGTCCTACCTTTAGCTCACCATTAACTACATGTATCCTGATCAAATTTGCAAGGAGATAACTTTGATAAATGTTATACATTCAGAAAACTTGATTGTAGTATATCCAGTAAATCTTTAGCAGCATAAACTAGGTGGGATAGATAATTTTTTCAGTGTCCAGGTAGTGCATTTAATTGAATTTCTTGGATAGTTAGTTATTCAGCTTTTGATTTTATGCCTTTTAATCTCAGCTAATATATGCAATAATCATTCAGAAATGCACTGCTAGTTATGTCCTCTTGCTTAAATTAAGGTAGTTAAGACTTCACAGCTGATCAGATTGCTTGATTACTCCATTATCTAATATTTCTGTCTCATCCCGCTGCCACAGCAAACCTTCACATGGTGCTCTTCTTGCATGAAGCAATAGTGACATCCAGTGACTAAATATATATATTAATCACCAGCATCTATGCCCATTGACTTCTATGTATCCCTCAGGACAAAAATTCCATAATTGAAACTTTATGGGTTTACAGCTTCTAATAGGCCAAATTCTCCTCTCAGCTACACCAGTGCAACCCTAATTGGCTAGCTGTGTAGATGTTTAACAGTAAGCAACATTTAAAAATGTTGCTTGAAGAATTACAATTACTTTAGTCTCAATACAAATTTACTGGGAAAAAATCTGAAGTACTCATAGATTATTAGATCACCATTTTACAAAAGATTATAGGACCAAACTTGCTCTACCTGATCATAGAAGATATATATGACCAGATTTGGATCTAATTTACACTGAAGTTAATAATTAATTCATTTAGCCTATGGTATTTGATATTTATATCTGGGAACAAAGAATGTAGGTCATACTTACAAGATGGGGGACTCTATCCTGGGAAACAGTGACTCTGAAAAAGATTTGAGGGTTATGGTGGATAATCATGTGAACATGAGCTCCCAATGAGACACTGTGGCCAAAGGGTCTAATGTGGTCCTGGGATGCATAAACAGGGGAATCTCGAGTAGGAGTAGAAAGATTATTTTACCTCTGTATTTGGCATTGGTGTGGCTGCAACTAGAATACTGTGTCCAGTTGTGGCATCTATAGTCCAAGAAGGATGTTGATTGGAGAGGGCTCAGAGAAGAGCTACAAGAATGACCAAAGATGAGAGATCATGCCTTATAATGATATATCCTAGGGCTCATTCTATTTAGCTTAATAAAGAGAAGGTTAAGAGGTGACTTGATTATTGTCTAAAAGTAACTACACAGGGAACAAATATTTAATAATGGACTCAATCTAGCAGAGAAAGGTGTAACATGATCTAATAGCTAGAAGATGAAGCTAGACAAATTCAGACTAGAAATAAGATGTAAATTTTTAACAGTAAAGGTAATTAACCATTGGAACAATTTACTAAGTTGTGGTTTCAGAGTAACAGCCGTGTTAGTCTGTATTCTTGACGGCTTGTAGTCCATCTTTGTGTGGAATGTTGGTGTAGAGGGCTTCTACATCCATAGTGGCCAGGATGGTGTTATCAGGAAGATCACCGATGGACTGTAGGTTCTCAAGAAGTCCGTGGTGTCTCGAAGGTAGCTGGGAGTGCTGGTAGCGTAGGAGGACTCCCTCCCTGAAGGAGTCTACATAGCCAGACAATCCTGCTGTCAGGGTGCCAATGCCTGAGATGACAGGGCACCCAGGATTTCCAGGTTTATGGATCTTGGCTAGTAGATAGAATATCCCAGGTCGGGGTTCCAGGGGTGTGTCTGTGTGGATTTGACCTTGTGCTTTTTCAGGGAGTTTCTTGAGCAAATGTTGTAGTTTCTTTTTGTAACTCTCAGTGGGATCAGAGGGTAATGGCTTGTAGAAAGTGGTGTTGGAGAGCTGCCGAGCAGCCTCTTGTTCATATTCCGACCTATTCATGATGACAACAGCACCTCCTTTGTCAGCCTTTTTGATTATGATGTCAGAGTTGTTTCTGAGGCTGTGGATGGCATTGTGTTCCGCACGGCTGAGGTCATGGGGCAAGTGATGCTGCTTTTCCACAATTTCAGCCCATGCACGTCGGCGGAAGCACTCTATGTAGAAGTCCAGTCTGCTGTCTCGACCTTCAGGAGGAGTCCACCTAGAATCCTTCTTTTTATAGTGTTGGTAGGGAGGTCTCTGTGGATTAGTATGTTGTTCAGAGGTATTTTTGACGTCTCTGACTCAAGGAATATTTCCAACATACCTCTGAACAACATACTAATCCACAGAGACCTCCCTACCAACACTACAAAAAGAAGGATTCTAGGTGGACTCCTCCTGAAGGTCGAGACAGCAGACTGGACTTCTACATAGAGTGCTTCCGCTGATGTGCATGTGCTGAAATTGTGGAAAAGCAGCATCACTTGCCCCATAACCTCCACCGTGCGGAACACAATGCCACTTGAACTGAAACTACAGTCCATTGGTGATCTTCCTGATAACTCCGTCCTGGCCACTATGGATGTAGAAGCCCTCTACACCAACATTCCACACAAAGATGGACTACAAGCCGTCAAGAACACTATCCCCGATAATGTCACGGCTAACCTGGTGGCTGAACTTTGTGACTTTGTCCTTACCCATAACTATTTTATATTTGGGGACAATGTATACCTTCAAATCAGCGGCACTGCTATGGGTACCCGCATGGCCCCACAGTATGCCAACATTTTTATGGCTGACTTAGAACAACACTTCCTCAGCTCTCGTCCCCTAACGCCCCTACTCTACTTGCGCTATATTGATGACATCTTCATCATCTGGACCCATGGAAAAGAAGCCCTTGAGGAATTCCACCATGATTTCAACATTTTCCATCCCACCATCAACCTCGGCCTGGTCCAGTCCACACAAGAGATCCACTTCCTGGACACTACAGTGCTAATAAACGATGGTCACATAAACATCACCCTATACCGGAAACCTACTGACCGCTATTCCTACCTACATGCCTCCAGCTTTAACCCTGACCACACCACACGATCCATCGTCTACAGCCAAGCTCTGCGATACAACCGCATTTGCTCCAACCCCTCAGACAGAGACAAACACCTATAAGATCTCTATCAAGCATTCTTAAAACTAAAATACCCACCTGAAGAAGTGAAGAAACAGATTGATAGAGCCAGAAGAGTTCCCAGAAGTCACCTACTACAGGACAGGCCTAACACAGAAAATAACAGAACGCCACTAGCCGTCACCTTCAGCCCCCAACTAAAACCCCTCCAATGCATTATTAAGGATCTACAACCTATCCTGAAGGATGACCCAACACTCTCACAAATCTTGGGAGACAGGCCAGTCCTTGCCTACAGACAGCCCCCCAACCTGAAGCAAATACTCACCAGCAACCACATACCACACAACAGAACCACTAACCCAGGAACCTATCCTTGCAACAAAGCCCGTTGCCAACTGTGCCCACATATCTATTCAGGGGACACCATCACAGGGCCTAATAACATCAGCCACACTATCAGAGGCTCGTTCACCTGCACATCCACCAATGTGATATATGCCATCATGTGCCAGCAATGCCCCTCTGCCATGTACATTGGTCAAACTGGACAGTCTCTATGTAAAAGAATAAATGGACACAAATCAGATGTCAAGAATTATAACATTCATAAACCAGTCGGAGAACACTTCAATCTCTCTGGTCACGCGATTACAGATATGAAAGTTGCGATATTACAACAAAAAAACTTCAAATCCAGACTCCAGCGAGAGACTGCTGAATTGGAATTCATTTGCAAATTGGATACAATTAACTTAGGCTTGAATAGAGACTGGGAGTGGCTAATTCATTATGCAAGGTAACCTATTTCCCCTTGTTTATTCCTACCCCCCTCCCCCGTTCCTCAGACGTTCTTGTTAAACCCTGGATTTGTGCTGGAAATGGCCCACCTTGATTATCATACACATTGTAAGGAGAATGATCACTTTAGATAAGCTATTACCAGCAGGAGAGTGGGGTAGGGGGAGGTATTTTTTTCATGCTTTGTGTGTATAAAAAGATCTTCTATACTTTCCACAGTATGCATCCGATGAAGTGAGCTGTAGCTCACGAAAGCTTATACTCAAATAAATTGGTGAGTCTCCAAGGTGCCACAAGTACTCCTTTTTCTTCTTAAGTTGTGGTTGATTCTCTGTCAATGGCAATTTTTAAATCAAGGTTGGATATTTTTCTAAAAGAGATGCTCTAGGATTTTTTTCAGTAAAGTTGTATAGCCTGTATTCTGCAGGAGGTCAAACTAGATGATCACAGTGATCTTTTCAATCTATGAATTAAGGGGGCTTCTCTGATTTTGCAACAAAGCTTTACAGTCGTTGAAGTTTATAGGATCCTGTCTTGAGCAGGCTGGGTCTTGTCTTCAGTTAATCAATGCTGTAAAAAGAATATTGGCAATCTGAGAATCCCATAGAACTTGCAAAGCCAGAGGGAACTCTGAAGACTAACTGCTAGAAAAATCCAGATTGCCTGAGACAAATATCTATTTGTAAATAAGTAACAGAGCAATTGAACATAATATGTTAATTAGTAATTGGGTAAAGCTTCCATCCTTAGGTCCAAATACTGATTCATATGTTTCATATTTACTGTGTGTAAATAGTCTTTTGTTATGTGAATTGGCCCCTGAATATTCCCACTGCATTCCACCTCAAGTGCTATTGAGTTTCAAGGACTTTCTGGAAAGCAGTGCCCGCTGGGGCCACAAAAATGCCCTCTCACTGCTCTAAATGTTTGGAGCTAAACTCTTTCCTTTATGCAGCCAGTAGTGATTATAGGGCCCTTCAGTTTGTATCTGGAGTGATTTCTGGGTGTGTAGTCTAGACTACAGAGATAGGTTGACGTAAGGCAGTTTTCGTCAACCTAACTCTGTAAGTGTCTACACTACAGCATTGCTCCTGCCAGTGTAAGGCCCCCATTATGCTGACCTAATAACTCCACCTCCACAAGAGGTGTAGCGCTTAGGTTGATGTAATCAGGTCAGTGTCTGTATAGACACCGCATTACTTACATCGTCTGTCAGCTCCACACCCTGCCCAGCTCCCTGCAGGGAGTTCTGTGGGGAACTCAAAGCCCAGCCTCTCAGCACCTGGCAGCCGGGCTCCCAGCACAGAGCTCCGTGGGGAGCTGAGACCCCAGGCTCTCAACGCCAGGCTTCCAGCAGGGTGCTCTGCAGGGTTCTGAGAGCCCAGGCTCTCAGCCCCTTCACTGTCCCTCTTAAGTTGGTGCAGGTGTTCCTGGTGTGGACGCTAACCACTGCAGAAGGATAGTGTGGATATGAAAAACTGTGGTAATTACTGCAGTGGCTGTAAGTTGACCTAACATAGGTTGACTTAATTGTGTAGCATAGACAAGGACTTAATTTATGGTTTGTCATAACTAGTTAGTTAAGTTTGGTAGTTCATTACCCAGTGTAATTAGGGGCTGATTCCGACGCCAGTATGGTACTTCAGCAATGTATAGGGGCTGTGAATGACTTGCAATTTCTCCCCCTTCCCCACCAGAGAAGAAACACTGGGCCACTGCAAGAGGCTATATGCTTCCCTCTCCTAGCAAACTTTGGACCAATAAAAGATGTTATCTCCTTCACCGTCTCTCTAATTGTTGCATAAGATTGTGTGGCTGCAGAGACCAATAGTCATTCTCCCTTTTGAAAGATGGGGTTCTGGACTGCAAGCAGCAAAACAAACTGTGGCAGACTGAATCTTTCAGCAGGCTCTCACTGCTGTGTTACATAATGCTTAAATAATAATAATTGTTAATCAGTCTTTCTATGCCTCAATAAGAACAACACCACAGATATAAGTAAAAGTAGCCATAGCACTCAGCATAAGGGAGATTCTGGGCTTCATTGGCCATTATCTTTGAAAATTTGTGTGATCGGAGGAGGTCCCGGACGATTGGAAAAAGGCAAATATAGCGCCCATCTTTAAAAAAGGGAAGAAGAAGAACCCGGGGAACTACAGACCGGTCAGCCTCACCGCACAGACCAGTCAGCCTCACCTCAGTCCCTGGAAAAATCATGGAGCAGGTCCTCAAGGAATCCATTTTGAAGCATTGGAGGAGAGGAAGGTGATCAGGAACAGTCAGCATGGATTCACCAAGGGCAAGTCATGCCTGACCAACCTGATTGCCTTCTATGATGAGATAACTGGCTCTGTGGATATGGGGAAAGCAGTGGACGTGATATATCTTGACTTTAGCAAAGCTTTTGATATAGTCTACCACAGTATTCTTGCCAGCAAGTCAAAGAAGTATGGATTGGATGAATGGACTATAAAATGGATAGAAAGCTGGCTAGATCATCGGGCTCAATGGGTAGTGATCAACGGCTCGATGTCTAGTTGGCAGTCGGTATCAAGCGGAGTGCCCCAGGGTTTTGTTCAACATCTTCATTAATGATCCAGATGATGGGATGGATTGCTCCCTCAGCAAGTTCGTAGATGACACTAAGCTGGGGGGAGAGGTAGATATTCTGGAGAGTAGGGATAGTGTCTAGAGTGACCTAGACAAATTGGAGGATTGGACCAAAAGTAATCTGATGAGGTTCAACAAGGACAAGTGCAGAGTCCTGCACTTAGGACAGAAGAATCTCAAGCACCGCTACAGGTTGGGGACCAACTGGCTAAGTGGCAGTTCTGCAGAAAAGGACCTAGGGATTACAGTGGATGAGAAGCCATTGTCCATCAATGGCTATTAGCCAGGATGGGCAGGGATGGTTTGCCAGAAGCTGGGAATGAGCGACAGGGGATGGATCACTTGATGATTACCTGTTCTGTTCATTCACTCTGGGGCACCTGGCATTGACCACTGTTGGAAGACAGGATACTAGGCTAGATGGACCTTTTGGTCTGATCCAGGATGGCCATTCTTATGTTCTTAAGCTGGGTATGAGTCAACAGTGCCCTTGTTGCCAAGAATGCTAATGACATATTGGGCTGCATTTGTAGGAGCATTGCCAGCAGATAGAGGGAAATGATTATTCCCCTCTATTCAGCACTGGAGTACTGTGTCCAGTTTTGGGGCCCCCACTACAGAAAGGATGTGGACAAATTGGAGAGAGTCCAGCGGAGGGCAACGGAAATTATTAGGGGCTGGGGCACATGACTTATGAGGAGAGGCTGAGGGAACTGGGCTTCTTTAGTCTGCAGAAGAGAAGAGTGAGGGTGGATTTTATAGCAGCCTTCAACTACCTGAAGGGGGGGTTCCAAAGAGGATGGAGCATGGCTTTTCTCAGTGGTGGAAGATGACAGAATAAGAAGCAATGGTCTCAAGTTGCAGTGGGGGAGGTCTAGGTTGGATATTAGGAAAAACTATTTCACTGGGAGGGTGGTGAAGCACTGGAATGGGTTACCTAGTAAGGTGGTGGAATCTCCATCCTTAGAGGGTTTTAAGGCCCAGCTTGACAAAGCCCTAACTGGAATGGTTTAGTTGGGGTTGGTTCCGCTTTGAGCAGCGGGTTGAACTAGATGACCTCCTGAGGCCTCATCCAACCCTAATCTATGATTCTGTGCAGTGCAGCTAATAGGCAGCTGGGGAAAGGCTACTGCAAGTTAGGGCAAGGTTCATTGCACAGTAGCTGCCAGAGGGTACGCAATGGTGCGTGTATACTGCTTAAGGAAAACCTTGCTCTCTGCTTTTGTCTATTACTCCCATCCTCTTCAACTCTGTCTATCTCAACCTTTTCTTTGTCTCCTCCTATTTGTGGCTCAGTGTTTTCCTCTGCTAAAATATTTCCTACACCTATAACTTACTTCCAAAGCTAGCCCACCTTTCCCCATCCTTCTCCTCCTTCAAATGTCTCCTTAGGAGACTTCAAACAAAGCTATAAGTTGTACACTTCCCCGCAGTGAAGTGCTCAAATCCCCTTTAATAGCTTATTGATAGCTTTCAAGTAGGGTTGTCAATTAAACAGTTAACTCACACAATTAACTCAAAAAAATTAATCAAATAAAAAAATTAATTGCGATTAATCGCAGTTTTAATCTCACTGTTAAACAGAATACCAATTGAAATTTATTAAACATTTGTGGATGTTTTTCTACATTTTCAAATATATTGATTTCAATTAGAACACAGAATACAAATGTACAGTGCTCACTTTATATTATCATTTTTATTACAAATATTTGCACTGTAAAAATGATAAAAGAAATAGTATTTTTAAATTCAGCTCATACAAGTACTGTAGTGCAATCTCTATCATGAAAGTCCAACTTACAAATGTAGATTTTTTTTTGTTACATAACTGCACTCAAAACAATGTAAAATTTTAGAGCCTACAAGTCCACTCAGTACATCTTCTTGTTCAGCCAATCACTAAGACAAACAAGTTTGTTTACATTTATGGGAGATAATGCTTCCTGCTTCTTATTTACAATGTCACCTGAAAGTGAGAAGAGGCATTCACATGGCACTTTTGTAGCCGGCATTGCAAGGCATTTACATGCCACATACCCTAAACTTTCATATGCCCCTTCATGCTTTGGCCACCATTCCAGAGGACATGCTTCAATGCTGATGGTGCTCGTTTAAAAAAAATGTATTATTTAAATTTGTGACTGAACTCAGGGGGAGAATTTTATGTCTCCTCCTCTGTTTTACCCACATTCTGCCATGTACTTCATATAGCAGTCTTGAATGATGACCCAGCACACATTGTTCATTTTAAGAACACTTTCACTGCAGATTTGACAAAACACAAAGAAGGTACAAATGTGAGATTTCTAATGATAGCTACAGCACTTGACCCAAGGTTTAAGAATCTGAAGTGCCTTCCAAAATCTGAGAGGGACGAGATGTGAAGCATGCTTTCAGTAGTCTTAAAAGAGCAACACTCCTATGCCGAAACTACAGAACCCGAACCACCAAAAAAGAAAATCAACCTTCCCCTGGTGGCATCTGCCTCAGATGATGAAAATGAACATGCGTCGCTCTGTACTGCTTTGGATCGTTACGGAGCAGAAGCAGTCATCAGCATCGACGCATGTCCAATGAAATGGTGGTCGAAGCATGAAGGAGTATATAGATCTTGAGCACATCTGGCACATAAATACCTTGCGACACCAGCTACGACAGTGCCATGCGAACATCTGTTCTCACTTTCAGGTGACATTGTAAACAAGAAGCGGGCAATATTATCTCCTGGAAATATAACAAAACTTGTTTGTCTGAGCAATTGGCTGAACAAGAAGTAGGACTGAGTGGACTTGTGGGCTCTAAAGTTTTACATTTTATTTTTGAATGCAGTCATTTTTTTTACATAATTCTACATTTGTAAGTTCAACTTTCATGACAAAGAGATTACACTACAGTACTTGCATTAAGTGAATTGAAAAATACTATTTCTTTTGGTTTTTACAATGCAAATATTTGTAATAAAAATAAATATAAAGTGAGCACTTTACACTTTGTATTCTGTGTTGTAATTGAAATCAATATATTTGAAAATGTACAAAACATCCAAAATATTTAAATAAATGGTATTCTATTATTGTTTAACAGCGTGATTAATTTTTTAATCGTGATTAATTTTTTTAATCACTTGACAGCCCTACTCTCAAGACAAATCCTCCATTAAGAACAAAAAATATTTATGGAATAAGATAACAACACTTCCTGCTAATCTTGAACTGTAGCCTGTGAATGCCTTGCCCTGTGCTCTTTCGTTTATCTCCTCCCTAGTATGTAGTGCCTCACAGAAAAAAACACAGAACTGCTTATAGAATGTACAGGAACTGTGGCATCTCTGCTCCTCCTGAGGACTCACTCTATAGCACAGCCCCCTTTCAATTTTTTAAATTTATATTTTATTAATTTTTTCCCTCAAAAAATAAGGGGAGAACAAAACAAACAAACAAAAAAGGAAGGGGAAGGGAAGGAAAAGGGAAGGAAGGGGGACTGGTAGGAAGAAAGGAATGCCACATCTCAGTTTCCATCTGCCAGGAATTAATCAAAGGTTTCTAAAATGTTAGAGCAAATCTTTTCAAATTTGTATTGAGGTCCCTCGTCTCCAAAACATTTCTCACTCTTTAGCTACCAAGTCAGTCAAGTTGCTGTGCCAAACTTCTATCCGTGGAGGCAGTCTGCTGTTCCAGCTAAGCAATATAAATCATTTGGCTACAAGCACAGCTCTGCAGAACCAAATTTTCTATGAGTTGGAGAGTTTCCAAGCTGCTGAGAAGTAAGTAATTTTACAGTCGGTATCCATTATCATATTAATTCTCCTGCCGACTTCTAGCAAAGAGGGTAGTACCCTGGGACGGTCCCAAAACATATGAGCCAGTGTGGCTCTGGGAGAATCACATCTCCAGAAGCAGTCTGTTTTACCAAGGCCCATGCACTGCAACCTGTGTAGGGATCAGTGTAAACAAAATACAATTTTCTCTTGGATTAGCCTTAATCATAGATCAATAGTATGGTTTTTAACGTTTTGTGAGGCACTTCTACATTGGCTAGGTTTCCAATATATCCATAAATCTTTTTTCCAGGCTTGGTCCAGGTAATCTAAATTAGGGAGGGTCTTTTGGGCCAGGGTGTAATTTTTTTTTCAATTGACATGTTACATACTCATTCAGTGTGTTATGTTCTCTTTTTTTCCCTTCCTTGATTTTGTGTTGCCTACTCTAATGTAAAGCTCCTTGGGGCAGAGTCTGTCTTTTATAAGTTTGTAAAGTGCCTAGCAAATTGTGGGTTCAACACAAACAATAATCAATCATTTGTAGACAGGCTTGTAGGAATCTTGAAAGAAATGTGTCTTCAACACAGTCTTAAAGAAAATGTGGGAACATTTCTTACAAAAAATATAAATCACAGTTGTGCGTTTGATAATTTGATTTTGATAGAACAATCGTTTTAAAATCACATCACAGACAGAATGTCTAAATGTAACCACCTTGTTTGGGCAGTTCTCTTACTATGGAAGTAGGAGCAGAGTCATAAACCTCTACATGCTAGAGGAAGACACGTCATTATACTGCATTAGTGTATGCATTACACAAGCACCTGCTATGGCAGGTATCGTCAGGTAGCACTGGTATACATAATCTTCAAATTTATTTTTCTTTGAGTGAAAACAAATGATAAGCCTTGGAAAGACATGATGTGTGTTGTTGTTAGTTTTGTTATGCAAGGTTCTGTGTAGCTGTTGTGGTCCTTGGAGAGGCAGTTGTGCAAGCAGCAGGAGCATTTGCTGTCTGCCTCAATCCTTGATTAGAATCAGTTCCTGAAGTAAAGTTGCTCTGTGGGAACCAGGCATTGATGTTGGACTGGGATTATTGAAAGATGAGATTGCCAGCATGCTGTTTGACCACCTCTGTTCTAAGAGTGGTTTACATGTGTAAATAAAACAAGTTACACTTAGAATATACTCAGACTCCACATCACTGACTTCTCTTCTCTGGGAAGGCAGCCTTCAAGACCCCAGCATTTACGAACTTTCAGGAGATGGGTGATTCTGGTGTTAGTATGAGATGCTGGTGTCTGGAGAAGGAACAATACTGTTATAATTTTTAAAGTGATATTGAATAGACTTGTCCATAACATTCAAGCCAATCATATTGACAGCAAAAATATCCCTACCAAAAGAATAATTTAAAAAGAAGTTTACTATTTCTTTCTTAAATAAACATATTAGAATATTTATAAAATGAATTTCCTATACTTGGTTCTCCTTGCATAAATGGAACTAGCCTTAAATCTTAAATTTAAGCATCACCAAATACAAGTGATTTGTTTTGAATATTGAAGAGAGATGTGTGATAAAATTGAACTTGTTTAATACCTGAATTATCTCTTTGATTTTGTCAAGCTGAATTGTTAACTTAAAAACATAATCTTCCATGAAAAACATTGCATTTCTTAAGGAACAATATACACTGCATAAATTCATCACAAAGCCTCTAAAAGAAAACTTTCTGTTAACCCAGGACACACCAACTTTCCTCTGAAACATAATTCAACATGCACATAATAAAAGAACTCGTCAGAGCTTTGATTAAAAAAGAACAGGTTCCACAATAACATTTTTAATAGCTTAAAATAAGTTTAGGTAATTTTATATTTAAGAACATCAAGTTTTAGTGCTCTGTAATTTTACTGTAAGTTGATAAAATGCTCTAAGGTTAAATCAGCTGGAATCAGAAGGCAACCCAGGTCACATGCTGTGTGATCATGGAACAATGAAGTGATGGATCCTGCTCTGATTCTTTGAACTGTACTAAGGAATTCATTGATTCCAAGACCGGTGAGACACAGTGACTTTTAAACTTAGTATAAGGCATTCCTAAAAGTTCTGGGAAGATAGGAGCATTTTGAAATGCAATGTTCACTGCAAGGGTCAATCTTTGTTGCAGCAATAGAGGACTAGAAATGTTCATACTACTCAGTCCGGCTGCATAAACCCAGAAGATAATGAATTTTTTTCAGGGTAGCAATTTCAGACTGGATAGTGTTCCAAAAACTGACTCATCATCAGACTCAGAAATCCAATATTTGCATGTATCTCTTTAGATTTATTCTGTAAAATACAAAATCCCTGAAAATGAAACTTCAATTCCTAAAACTGAGCAGCTTTAATACTTGAGCAGTTATAACTGTTTCAGAGCTCCTTTCATAGAGATTAACTATTATTCCAGTATACTAAATATTAAAAAATTGAATTTAAGCACATTAAAACAGAAGCTTCATAATGAACTACAAAAATAGGAATTCATATTGAGAAAAAGCTGCTGGCATCAGAAGATTTAGTAAATCTCATGTGTGTAAAGTGATGACTGTAAGTCAGTACATTCACCATATATTTTAAAAAGGACAGTCAAGTTAAAAATAATACAAAAACAAATAAATACATTTTACAGATGTAATGCCCTGCGTGTTTGGAGTGGTGCTTTGTCCCCCTGTAGTGTTGGCTAGGCCCTGTAGAAAATTATGAGCTTGCTACAGCCTTGGCTAACAGAGATGCGTCTTCCAGAGGTCCCAGGGTTGATCCCTGCTGCTCATGCCCATGTGTGGGTAGGCTTTACAAGTGGTGGCCCAAACAGGGATTTCAGGCAATTCAACTGGGAAACAGCCTCGGAAGCTTGGGAACATGTTTCCCTGCCCAGGGGGAGTATGTAATCACCTGCTTTCTCTGAGGGGCACTCATGTAGTGGTGGCTAGGCCCTCTAGAGCAGCAGTTCTCAGACTGTGGGTTGGGACCCCAAAGTGGGTCGCGACCCCATTTTAATGGGGTGGCCAGGGCTTGCATTAGTCTTGCTGGGGCCAAAGCTGAATCCCGAGCCCCACCTCCTGGGACTGAAGCTGAACCCCGAGGCCCACCTCCCAGGCAGCAGGACTCAGGTTACAGGCCCGCTGCCTGGGGCTCAAGCCCTTGGAATTCAGCTTTAGGCCCCTCCACTGGAGGTAGTGGGGTTCAGGCTTTGGCCCTCCTGCCCGAGGGGTTGGGGCTCAGGCGGCTCAGACTTCGGTCCCGCCTCCTGGAGATGGGTAATAATTTTTGTTGTCAGAGGGGGTTGCAGTGCAATGTAGTTTGAAAACACCTGTCCTAGAGAATGCTGAGCCTGTTACAGTCTTGGCTAATAGACAGGTGTCTCTTAGCTTGTGCAGTAGAAGCTAATGCATTTAGCTCCAGAGGTCCCAGTTTTGATCCCTGCTGCCAATGCCCGTGTGTGGGTTGTTGCTACACATATATTGAAAGAGTGAAAGATAAAGGAGTTAAATAGGTGAATGGTCAAAATAAAACTATGAACCTAACTTTGCTCAGCAACTCCTACTGATTTTAGCTAGAATTGGGTGGGTGGTCATCACTTGTGGAAATAGAGCCTGAGAAATATCTATGTTCAGCGCCAATGCAATAAACCTAAAAACAAAAATAGAACAAAACCTAGAATGCTTGGCAATGGAAGAGGACTGTAACATAATGGACATTATTAAAACTTGGTGGGGCAGATCCTCAGCTGTCATGCAGTTGAACCCCTATTTTATGCGCCAATTGAGGCAGTCTTAAAATTGAACATCTCAAAAGTACAGTAGGCACTATACATAAATTGCAGTATGATTCACTGCATTGCTTTCTTCTTGTCCTTCAAACCATGCAAAGTGATTTCTAATGCACTGAAGGCATCAATGTGAACGGATGTCAACTTGTTCTTCAATTACATCACTTCTGTTATGTGATTCCCTCCTTCCCCCCCATCAGGAATAATAACTTGTATAACTGGTCATTTGTAAGATTGGTATTTGTAAAATGGAGATTCTACTGTCAGTGGAAAGATGACAAGTTACACCAACTGAGGATCAACCCTGGTGGTTTTACAAAAGTCCATAGGATACAGAATCACGTGAGTATAATCTATATAGGAAGGACAGATTAGGTCACAGAAATTGGAAAGTAGCATTATACTTGAAAGATACCATGTAATCTAATTAGATGAAATTTCTGTAGGAAAGGACCTTACAGTAAAACCTGTACTGATACAAATTCCAAGGCATCTGAATTCCAAAATATTAATATGGTTATATTTTTTAGTATAAAAACATAGTAAGAGACCCAAAAAAGTACCACCGTGGCTAAACAACAACGTAAAAGAAGAAGTGAAAGACAAAAAGGCATCCTTTAAAAAGTGGAAGTTAAATCCTAGTGAAGAAAATAGAAAGGAGCATAAACTCTTGCAAGTGAAGTGTAAAAATATAATTAGGAGGCCCCAGAAGAATTTGAAGAACAGTTAGCCAAAGACTCAAAAAGTAATAGCAATTTTTTTAAGTACATCAGAAGGAGGAAGCCTGCTAAACAACCACTGGAGCCACTGGATGATCGAAATGCTAAAGGAGCACTCAAGGATGATAAGGCCATTGTGGAGAAACTAAATGAATTCTTTGCATCAGTCTTCATGGGTTAAGGAGATTCCCAAACCTGAGTCATTCTTTTTAGGTGACAAATCTGAACAACTGTCCCAGATTGAGATGTCATTAGAAGAGGTAAAGAGTAATAAGTCTTCAGGACCAGATGGTATTCACCCAAGAGTTCTGAAGGAACTCAAATGTGAAATTGCAGAACTACTGACTGTAGTCTGTACCCTATCATTTAAATCAGCTTCTGTACCAGATGACTGGAGGATAGCTAATGTGATGCCCATTTTTAAAAAGGGCTAGAAGTGATCCTGGCAATTAGAGGCTGGTAAGCCTGATTTCAGTACCGGGCAAACTAGCTGAAACTATAACACAGAACAAAATTGTCAGACACAAATTAACATTGTTGTAAGCAAGACACAAGAAGTAATTCTTCCGCTCTACTCAGCTCTGATTAGGCCTCAACTGGAGTATTGTGTCCAGTTCTGGGCACCACATTTCAGGAAGAATGTGGACAAATTGGAGAGAATCCAGAAAAGAGCAACGAAAATGATTAAAGGTCTAGAAAACATGACCTATGAGGGAAGATTGAAAAAACTGGGTTTGTTTAGTCTGGAAAAGAGAAGACTGAAAGGGGACATGATAATAGTTTTCAAGTATTAAAAGGTTGTTACAAGGAGGAGGAAGAAAAACTGTGTTTCTTAACCTCTGAGGATAGGACAAGAAGCAATGGGCTTAAATTGCAGCAAGGGAGGCCTAGGTTGGACATTAGGAAAAAACTGCTGTCAGGGTGGTTTTGCACTATAATAAATTGCCTAGGGAGGTTGTGGAATCTCCATCACTGGAGGTTTTTAAGAGCAGGTTAGACAAACAACTGTCAGGGATGGTCTAGATAATTAGTCCTGTCATGACTGCAGGAGACTGGACTGGATGGTCGCTCGAGGTCCCTTCCAGTTCTATTATTCTATAATTTATTGTGGAAGAGTCAACATGGTTTTTGTAAATGGAAATCATGCCTCCCCAATCTATTAGAATCCTTTGAGGGGGTCAATAAGCATGTGGACAAAAGGGATCCAGCGGATATTGTGTACTTAGATTTTTCAGAAAGCTTTCGACAAGGTCCATCACGAAAGGCTCATAAGCAAAGTAAGCTGTAATGGGATAAGAGGGAAGGTCCTCTCATGGATAAGTAACTGGGTAAAAAGATAGGAAAAAAACAGGTAGGAATAAATGGTCAGTTTTCAGAATAGAGAGCGCTAAATAGTGGTGTCCCCCAGACGTCTGTACTGGGACCAATACTGTTCAACATATTCATATTCATTCTCGAAAAAGGGGTAAACAGTGAAGTGGCAAAATCTGCAGATGATACAAAACTATTCAAGATACTTAAGTCCAAAGCAGACTGCGAAGAGCTACGAAAGGATCTCACAAAACTGAGTGACTGGGCAACAAAATGGCAGATGAAATTCAATGTTGATAAATGCAAAGTAATGCACATCGGAAAACATAATCCCAACTATACATATAAAATGATGGGGTATAAATTAGCTGTTACCACTCAAGAAAGAGATCTTGGAGTCCTTGGGGGTAGTTCTCTGAGAACATCCACTCAATGTGCAGTGGCAGTCAAAAAAAGCAAACAGAATGTTAGGAATAATTTAAAAAAGGGATTGATAATAAGATAAAATATCCTATTGTCTCTATATTAATCCCTAGTACACCCACATCTTGAATACTGCATGCAGATGTGGTTGCCCTATCGCAAATTAATAAGCAGCAGGTTTAAAACAAACAAAAGGAAGTCTTTCTTCACACAACACATAGTCAAGCTGTGGAACTCATTGCCAGAGGATGTTGTGAAGGCCAAGACTATAATGGGTTTCAAAAAAGAACTAGATAAATCCATGGAGGATAGGTCCATCGATGGCTATTAGCCAGGATGGGGAGGGATAGTGTCCCTAGCTCTGTTTGCCATATACTGGGAATGGGCAACAGGGGATGGATCACTTGATGATTATCTGTTCTGTTAGCTCCCTCTGGGGCACCTGGCATTGGCCACTGTTGGAAGACAGGATACTGGGCTAGATGGACCTTTGGTCTGACCCAGCATGGCCACTGTTGAGTTCTTATACTAATGGATTCCTATTCAGGAAAAGGATATTGTGTGCACACTGCTGAGGGAGATGAAATAGATAACTAAATCTAATACAGCAGTAATGCACAGTGACTTCAACTATCTGTATATAATCTGATTGTATATCATGTGAAGACAAGGTTTACAGAAGCTATTTGTAGACATATGACTACTTCTTAGAATAAGTAGTTCTATACCAGTCAAAAGGAGAGGCTTTACTGGTAATTCACTGTGATGCTTCCTGGGGACACACAGAGTTGTGAGGCACCTCGCTACCAGCTTAGTGTGAGGAAGTGTTGTCTGTGCCTGCTGTGAGTCAGCTCCCCAGCTCCACTGGCCATAGGCAATACAAGCACTGCCTTCCAGACCTCCACAGGCCTGCTCTCTCTTTCCAGATTAGTGATAGGCACATATCAACTCCCGAGCCCTGTAATCATCTCCCTGGGTTTCCAGCCCCTGTTCTACTGGACATTCACAGAATTCACAGATTCACTGCTCCCAAAGGAACAGTACACTCCAGCTTACCAGTTTCACCTCAGATCATTACTCCATTTAACACGCAGTACTTACATATGTTTATAGTGAAAACATGTAAAAGTTTATTTAACAAAGTACAGAGTTTCACGTGATACCAAGGAGTATTAGACACGAATGATAACATCTAAAATAAAATCATAACATACATTCTATAACCCAGAGTTATTTAACTAAGCACTTTCATGTTTTATAAAGCAATGCTCTCTCAAAGCCTTCCATCATTTTACGAGACAAGTCACGCTGTCAGCTTTCCTCCTCAGTGAATGCTCCAATGTTTCTGTTTGCACCCTGGGGCGCTGGAAAATTTTTAAGAGTTGGGGTGCTGAAAGCCACTATCCACCCCACCCGAGAGCTGAGGCCAGGATCCTGGGTGCGTGGGGCTGGCAGCCGGGAGTTTGGGGGTGGTGCAATACCCCCCGCACCCTCAGTTCCCATGCCTATGTTTGCACCCCCAAATATATCAGAACAATCCTTTGTCCTTATTCATCACAAGATACTTCTGTGTGGGCTGTTTTTCCTGTATACTTTTTTATTGTAGATTCACAATCCTTTAATCAGCATCTGGCTCAGTATGGAAATAGGCCTGCATTGTGATGCATACAATACACAATGACCAGACAGGGAGATAAGCGTCTGTTACCCCTGGCCTGAAAGGAATCCATCCCAGACATGACACCTCCTTGTTACTTGCCTCAGGAACATAATTTTAAGTATAGACATGTAATTCCTTAAATATTATTTGTGCATACATTTCACGATGATCATGGTGACCAGTGGGCTGCGGGCTTGCAGTAGAGCCAGCATGTGTCACCCTTCAGTTCCCTCTGCCATTTGGCACCAAGAAGTCCCTGGGTCACACTCAGGTAACACTCAAGGAACATAAACCTCAACTTCAGCTTTCCCCCCCACCTAGTCATTCCTAGTTTACTGCAGGCAGTGGTGGATTAGCCACTTGGCCCCGTGCTCAGAGGCCCCGACCAGCTGGTGGCCCCCTGGAAAAAATCCACTACTGGCAACAGAAGCCTGGAGCCCCGGCCACCAGGCGGGCAGGGTGGGGGAAGCCCCCGTGCCCCGACCCTGCTCTGTGGCAGCAGCTCTGAGCAGGTGGGGTGGGAGAAGCCCCAGTGCCCTGACCCCGGTCCCCTACAGAAGTGTAGGGGGGATGGCAGGGGAAGCCCCAGCACCCAGACCCCCACTGCGGCCCTGGGACTGGAGGAGCTCTCACTCCCTGCTGTGACCCCGGGACCGGGGTGCAGGGAGAGAGCTCCTCCAGTCTTGGGGCTGCGGGGGGTGGGGGGAGGGCATGGTATGTGTGTGGCAGAAAGGAGCAAAGGGGTTGCAGGGCGGCAGTTCTGGGGGAGCGAAGTGGGCGAAAGACCCTGGGTGGAACAGGGGCAGGCCCTGGGGAAGGGACAGAAAGGGGTGGGGCCGCAGGCAGAAGGGGTGGGGAGGGGTCTCCCACTTGCTCTGGCCCCGGGCCCCAGCAAACCTTACTCTGTCTCTGGGAGGTACTTTGTGGGAAGCCAAACTCTTGTTGGTTTTGAGTCTTGTTAAGTCTTAGCCCATCATTGCTGAAGACTAAGGTGTCTACACTGCAATTAAAAACCCATGGATGGCACGGACCAGCTGACTCGGGCCTGTTTAATTGCAGTGTGGGGCTTTTTAAATGGAGTGTAGACATCACGGTTTGGTCTGGAGCTTGGGCTCTAGGATGCTGATAGGTGGGAGAGTCCCAGAATTCAGGCTGCAGCCCAAGTTGGAATGTTGCAGCCTGAGCTGGAATGTCTACAAGGCAATTAAACAGCCGCACAGCCCAAGCTGGAGTCAGCTGTCACAGGCAAGTCATAGATGTCTAATTGCAGCGTAGACATACCCTAAGTAGGATCTTGAAAAATACATGTATAACTTGACTCACCTTGGTGGCCCTATTTAGTTCAATAGGAACTATACACATAAATCAAGTTAGTCCCATGCTTGAGTGTCTGCAGGAGTGGGCCTGAACATAGGTATAATGCAGTGTCAGTTGGTGCAGTACCTAGCAACCATGCTTGTAAAAGGAGAAGCAGTTACTTTGTGTGGGGCAGGGGAGGCAGGAGTGAGGCTGTTTTTGCGTGTATGTGGAGGGGGGAGAAGGGTTGTTGTAGGTGTATGGAGGGAGGGAGAGGGGCTGTTGTAGAGATGTATGTGTGGAGAGTGGAGTTGTTGTGGGGATGGCGATAAGAGGAGGAATTGTGGATGTGGGGGAGTGGTAGGATAACCAGACAGCAACTGTGAATAAACGGGATAGGGGGTGGCGCGTAATAGGCGCCTACATAAGAAAAAGTCCCCCAAACCGGGACTGTCCCTATAAAAACGGGACATCTGGTCATCCGAGCGAGTGGAGCTATTGTGGGGATGTGTGTAGGCGGAGAGTGGGGCTGATGGTGTGTGCATGTAAGGGGAGTGGGGCTGCTGTGTCTGCTTCCGGGGAATGGGGCTGTTGTGGGGTGTGTCCTGGAGGAGTGGGGCTGTTGGGCGGGGGGGTGAGGACAGCCCCTCGCCGTGAGCCCGGGGAGTGACTTCGCGGAGGGCGGGCTCCGGGCTCCTTTCCAGGCGTCTCGCTGAGCATCCTCGGCCCCAACAGCCGTTGCGGGTTGGCGGCCCGAGCCCAGCCCGGCCGCAGGCGGCAGCAGCAGCGCAGAGTGCTGGCCCCGAGGCGGCCCCTCTTGCTGGGCCGCGAGCGGCGCCTGGGTAAGGTCAGGGCGGCGGTAGCGGAAGCTTCTGCCGGTTCAATGTCCCGGAACAACCGGCGCCGCCTCCCGCTCGCTGCCACCTGCTGCCGCGCCCAGCGACCGGCCCCCGCCCGGGCACCATGACACCCGCCGCCCCTGCCACCGGCCGCAGTTGACACCGCGACGGGACCTGCCTGGGGGCGGCGGCCGGGCCCCCGCAAATCCCCGCTCTGGAGCTTCCTATATGGGCCACCTGCTCTCGAGGGAGGGAACCAGCCTAAGCCGGGAGAGGAGTCGCCGCCGTTGCGGGAGCAAGGTGCCGCTGCGGAGCCGGAGCTGCTTCCTGCGCGGGCCCTGCATGCTCTGCTTCATCGTGCACGGCGCCAGCCCGCCCGCCCCGGAGCAGCCCCTGCCTGGCCGGGACTCGCCGCCTCTCTGCGCGGCCCTGAGTTCCCCGGAGCAGCGCGCCGCCCGCCGCCTCCTGCAGCTCTCGCCCGCCGCCTGGGAGCAGCGGGGCCCGTGCCAGCGCCTGCTCCTCTCGGGCCTGCTGCCTCCGCCCGTGCGGGCCTTCCTGGGCTCGGCGCGGCCGCCCGGCGAGCCGGCCCCCGACATGGTGTGTAAGCGCAAAGGGGCCGGCCTGCCCGCCTGCCCCCCCTGCAAGCAGCCCCGCTGCGGCGCCACCGCCCCGCCGGAGCCAGAGGCCGCCGTTTGCGAGTGCCCGAGCGAGCAACAGCTCTCTCCCCTGCCCTGCGCCTCAGACCGCGCTGCTGGCGGCGGGGGGCCGCTGCCCAGGGGTTCCGCCGGGGAAAGTGGCGGCAGGGGGGAACTGGCCGCTGAGCTGCCGCCGCAGGAGGAGGAGGAGGAGGAAAGCAACGAGCCGGACCGCCAGGAGCCGCTGGAGAACCCCAGCGAGTGCTGCCGAGAGTCTCTGCAGCCGCCGACCCCTGACATCAATCAGCTGCCGCCCTCCATCCTTCTCAAGGTGGGTCCGGGTGCGGGGGAGGCCCCGCCAGAGGGGGCTGATTCCTCGCCAGCGGCTAAGCGGGAGCCGGAGTTGAAAGTGCTTCAAACTCCTTCTGCTGATGATGGTGTCTGTCGTCATCAGGAGTGCTTGCACCGACTTAAGTGGACCGTTAAGTGGACCAGTGTTGGGGGTGACAGCAGGAGTCTCTCCTTCCCCATCCTGGGGTCTGATAGCAGGAGTCGAAGTGGGGAGGCTCCAGCAGTGAGCTTGGGACAGGGCTGACAGTCAGGGGTGGCAGAGCTCTAGCTGTGAGCCCTGGGGTGGGGCGGACAGCTAAGAGATGATGTAAGTAATACAGTATCTACACAGACATTGCAACACCCTAATTACATCAACCTCTCACAGAGGTGAAGTTATTAGGTTGGTGTAGTGGGCAACTTACATCGGTGGGAGCAATGTTATAGTGTAGATGTTTACAGAGTTAGGTCAACATAAGTTGCCTTACATCGGCCTAACTCTGTAGTGTAGATAAGCCTTAGCTGCCTCAACAATGCCACTTCTCCTCTCTGCTGCATCCCTTTTCCTCTAGGACCTTGCAGGATGTGGATCCATGCATGGAGGTTGATGGGGTCTGCTTATGAAGATAATGGGCGTTCCGGAGTTGGGTGGGAAGGGAAAAGGCATGTGATTACTTCAGTAGCTTTACAGAATAATCTGGAAGACATTTAGTGAGGGTAACCTTGCCTACCTTCTACCTTGTTCCCTTCAGAGTTCCTCTGGGCGGTGTCCACTGGCTCCCTTGGCACCTTCGAGGAGCAGTGGGCACTGTCCGGGGGTCTCTGCTTGGTGTCTCCCTAGGGTTCCCTTTGTTTGACCCTTTAACGCTCGTACCTGCCCCAGTTACATTTTTGGTTGTCCCCCTTAATTATTTGCATTCCTGGACCTTGTGGAATCTCCCCTAAGGCTGGGGGAATGTCCTTAAGCAATGGATGGGCTTTTGCCCACCCGGTTCCCGAAACCCAATAGGACTTTGTTCCTTTCTGAGAGTCTCACCATGGGATGTGGAGTGACTGAGCTCTTAGTGGTAGGTAATGAGTTCAGTTTCAAGACTTAGCTCAAGGTTAATTTAAAGAATATTCTAATGTGTTCTCTCCACCCCCTGAGCCCCTAAGGCATAATCTCAGGTGAACTTCAGATTTAACCTTTCCTTGCCAAAATTTTCTCTATCATGTAAATACACCTGTTTGTTACAGCTGACAAGTGCTAGGCTGTTGGAGTTGTGTGTGATTGAGGGAGACACATGGGTGACCACTGATGGCAGAATAAGAGATGCTGATAAAATGGAAAGGATTTTCATTTGACTAGATTGTGACCCAACTCTTGGATCACACTTCAGAGGAAGTGCTGTTCAAAATTTATTTGAAATTAGTTGTACGTATTAGGCAAATCTGACTCTGTACAACAATTGTAATACTCTTCCTTAGGCATATATTACAATAACGCCTTTTAATGTATGGTTCAGTGTGGGAAGTAAAATAAAATAATTCATGTGGACTTGTGTTACAAATTTACAGAAAAGTGCTTAACGTTTTGCCATCAGTTTCTATCTATTTTCCTTTGATTCTATTCATGTATAAAATTCTATTTGTTCTGTTCACTTCTTGTTCCACCCTTAGTGTTTAGTCTTCAGATACTTGTAGACTGTTATGTCTCCTCACTAGCTATTTTTTAGCCATGCTTTTCATGTTTAGCTCTTAATCTTTCCTTATGCATCAAACTCTCCAGTTCCATATTTGCTTTGGTTGAGCATTCTGATAAAGAATTACACTGGAGTTGTACACATTGGGATAACTGCTTCCCTATCCTTCGTATTCCATGATGCTTATTTGCAGCTTAAAACTGCATTAAGTTTTTTATGTTGGCATATTGCATTGCAAACTTGTCTGTTTTGGTATCCATTACATGGGTTTCTTTTAGCAGGACTGCTTTCCACATTTCTCCCAACCTGAATATTAGCATCTTTCCTGGATTATTTTTCTTAACATACTCTGTTTACTGTCTTTCCAAGTACAAATTGATGTGGTTTTCCCCATTTTGCTAATTTCTTGGTCCCTTAGTATTACTTTTGTCCTCACTAGTGATCAGAGTGCTTTCTCATTTTGTTACCCTTGTTTTTGTGTTGCTAACCAAGATATTAAATGAAATATTACTGGATCCAAAGATGGATACTTGTTACCTCTTCCATAACTTAAAACATTGTTTCTTTACCTGTTTATTTTCCTTACATACATTCCCCAAGCCAGTCCTACTCATACAATTCAGCTGTTGTGAGAGACTATTGAATGCTATACTAATACTCAAGCATGCATCATATTTCCTCATCTACTAAGGTCCCAATCCTGCTGACACTTAAGTATTTGCATAATTTATAGGAGCAGCTTCATTGAGTTGATGTGCTTTAAATGTTTGCAGGATTGGGATCTTCATAATGCTGTGAAAACAATTGCTTTGGTCTGGCAATATTAATTCTTTATAAGCCTATGTTGCTCATGGTCACAGTATTCTCTAGGGATGTTAAGTGTTTGTGTTTTTCTTCTTAATATTTGTTCTATTATCTTACTGTCAATAACTTCTATTCCTATTAATTCCCAGGATTACTTTTTTTAAGATCATTGGCACATTTGCTTTTCTTTGGTCTTGCAGTACTTCCCCAGATCCCCAGGACTTCTCAAAATAGCAGCTTGGTGAGCCCACTAGCCCAGTGGTTCCCAAACTTTTCTGCATCACGCCCCTTTTTTAATTTTCAAGAAACCCTCAAATCCTCATGCCCCCCATCTCTCCTTTACCATCATCCAATCCCCCCCGATCCTTGTCTGCTGACTGCCCCCACAATTTGCAGTCTCTTTGACTGTTGGGGAAATCACAGTTCTTCTAGACCAGCTGTCCATCTGATGTCTCCAACACCAGTAGCTAATAGGGGAACCCAGGCCCGCTCCCTGCACTGGGTTCCAGACTAGGGACCCTATAACATGTACTGTACTGACCTAGTCCTTACTGCTGTTTCCCTGGGCTTCTACCTATATAACTGGCTTCCATCTTCTCTGGGTATGCCAGCCTCCCAACTCCCTTCTCTCAGGAAGTAACAGCAGCCTGCCTTCCTGCTGTCTCTTGTTGCTCTCAGCTTCTGGGCTTTATACAGGCCCAACCTGTTCTTGCCCAGCTGAGCCTGCTACTAATTAGTTTACAAAACTTAAAAGCTGTATGTTTATTTCCTCTAATTAGTGGCCTCTTTGTAGCCTACATCTCTCCCTGATTTGCTGCTTAATTGGTTAATTAGGTGTGCTTCGCTAATTTACTTTCTCAGAGCCAGTTTGGGGAATACACCCCATCACAGGTGCTCTCTCTGGACCTTGCTTAGGGCTCTATCTTAAATATTTTTCTTTAGCTAGTAGGCATTTGACAGACTTGAAGCTCTACCTCTCTCTAGGTTTGGGAAAGACCTTTCCATATCTTCTTCCTAACTTTGTAGCCTCCTGGCTACTGCAAGGCAGTAGGTAGAAAATAAGTTAGCATTATTCTCTCCAATTAATTCCAATTTTTTCCTACAGTTGTGCACAAATTTTTCCAAGCATGAAACTGACTTGGTGGGGTGTCTTTGTTTTGTTTTGGAAAGTTCACTGCTGCCCATAGCATTCCAAAAAAACAGTCTGAAACTGACTGGTCTTGTTAACCTCATCATGCTGCTTCTGGGTGAAGCTAGGAGTAGCATCAGAGGCACTGTTATTATCAGAAAGATGTTTTGGTTCACGTTTTGAAGGCTATCTTTGCAACCATAATGTTTAGAAACTTTTTTTTAACATCTTAAATTCTGCAGAAATTGATGGCTTGGGCTTTTGCACTTGTCATTAAAAACTTCTGACTTATCAGTGTTCTGTTGTAAGCATGCTATGTACTATAAAGATGAATTTACAAAGAGTTCAGTAAGTGTCTCGATTTAAATTGCTGCACAATGGTATAGAACAGCATGGGAGAACAGATCATAGGAAAAATGACTGGGGGATTGGGAGAAGAGAGGAGGCATATTTGTGAAGGGAAAGAAATAGACTGGCAACGGGAAAGAAGAGGTGGGACTGGTTCAGATGCTGTATGAATCAACATTAATTTTTGACAGGTTTCAGAGTAACAGCCATGTTAGTCTGTATTCGCAAAAAGAAAAGGAGTACTTGTGGCACCTTAGAGACTAACCAATTTATTTGAGCATAAGCTTTCGTGAGCTACAGCTCACTTCCTCGGATGCATACTGTGGAAAGCTTATGCTGAAATAAATTGGTTAGTCTCTAAGGTGCCACAAGTACTCCTTTTCTTTTTTCATTAATTTTTGGTGGCAGACTTATGAAGGGCAACCTTAAATATTTGAATGCTGTAAAGTAATCGAGCATCACCTGCCTGATTTTGCAGTCAGCATGAAACAATAGTTATGAGAGATGTGAACTCTCATTCACTTTCTTTGGAAGCACCCATGGACTTTTCCCAAGATGTTGTGGAACACCTCCCACTGCAAAAATGCTATGCATTTTGCTGCAGTCATGTGCCTTCTGTCTCTGCCCTGCTGGAGTCAGCCTGTAGCTGCCTCTTGCTCTCCAAAGCTTTTCATAAAATTGGTTGGGGGTTAATTGGATTGTCGTATGTGTTCCTGAGCTGATTTGTAGAGCCAGACAATTGTGGATCAGGAAGTCAAGCTTGCAGCCAGTGCAGGGTGGGGAACCAAAAGGGCAGGCTGGGTACTTGGGCTGCCTTGTGAACAGCACAGAGCCAAAGGCTGAAGAGATGAGCTGTTGGAGGCTGGCTACCAGCCTCCTTTCCCTGACATGCATGGTGGGGAAGTAGGTTCCGAGATGGACTGACTGAACAGCACTACAACAGTCAAGATTTATGGAGCTGCCTGGAGAGCATAATGAATAACACCATCAAAAAATAATCATTGCTGAATATAATTGATGAATTTCTCAGTTGAACATGCTCATTATGAGCTGTAGTAGTAAGTGAGGGAGGAGATGGGATAGAATAAAATATTACTGTGTAACTTAGTGATGTTTGTTACAGAATTTGAGCCCTTGTCCTACTGAGTACACATGGGACCATGCCTGTATCCGATGTTCAAGTGTTAATACAGTTTTGTGTTCAGAATGAACTTTGAAGATGAAAAGCACTATATTATATGAGTGCTATGTAATTTATCTAACACAGACTTCAGTTGTGTTCCTTTCTTTGAGGTACCTGACAGCTGAATATATTTGCTTTTTTTCCGTAACTTTTTCCTGGGAGAAGTGTTTCAGAGAAAATATTTTTCTGTCGATTGTTGTTACCAGATTTGCCCAATATTTGGGGTGTGCTAATTGATTAGGGTTACTCTTCTGGGGTGTGTGTGTGTGTGTGTGTGTGTGTGTAATTCTATCAATGTACTGCTTGTATCACTTGTGTTGTCATACGGAGCTCTACTTCTCCCTGCTTCAAGTTCCCTCCCAATGGAGCTATCTTGCAGGACCTAGGTTCCCCAGGGCTGGGTTTTTCCAGCCCCAGCATCAGACAAACGCACACATTAACAGAGCACATCTTAGCAGCACTCCCAGGCAGACCCCTTATATGTTCCTGGACTCAGCAGGCTGGGTCGAACAGCACCTCCAAGCTGTTACCCTCAAATGCCATGGGCACCACACCAGAAGTGTGGGGCCCATGCTTGGGGTGGGGGCAGCACGCAGAGCCCCGTGGTCCCACTGCCTAGAAGCCGGACCCGCTGCTGGCTGGTTCCGGTACTGGGTCTCTACCTGAACTTTGAAAAACACTGCTATAAAGGATTTACTGTCTCTGAGCTTTCTGCCATTGTGTCTGTTTTTACTTTCTTTTAAACATATTTAGGAGTTCCCTAAGAGTAAATAGTAGCAACAGTATATTATTATTAATAGGTGGCAGCATCTGCAGGACATAGGCTGGAGGGGCCTTGTCTGGCAACAGCAGCCGGGCTAGCAACTTAGAGTAGTAATTGTATACCTAGTACCTTTTTTCCTAAAGCTCTGGTAGCAACTTCTTTCACTTCATTTTGGACCAAGGACTTTTGGCTGACTTTTCATCTCCCACTCATTGTCTCCAAGTGCCATGAAAGCTTCCAGCATTTTTTCTTCAGTCTTATCTGTAGTCGCAACCTTCTTTTTTCGCATTACAGCCGTACCTCTGAAAGAGGACTGGGTGTGACTCCTTTCCCAGCACCTCCGCTCCTATATACCCTCTCTAGAGTGACACGGATCATTCCATCTTTGAAGATCATGGTGTGTCTCTCTAGCATTCAAAGCCTCAAATTGGGATAAGGATAAAATGCTAATCCTGCACTTGGATCCCTTGCATTGCAGTGATTTGTATTGTTGAAGCTCTGGGCTATCCTTGTATGTGATCTCTGAGGATGCTTTTTAAAAAATTAATGAACATGTTTGTTAATAAAGCATTGTCGCAGTGTTTAAAAGGTGTGCCATGTCTCAGGCACACGCAGAACATCAGATGTAACACTGTGCCTGAACTAAATGTTTAAGTAGAATCCATGCTCTATACCATATGGTTTATATGACTGAGATAAATATCTCAACAAAGCTGTTTTGTTAGTCCCGTTTTTCATCCTTGGCTGAACAAGTTGGAGACAAAGAATAGAAACAAGTGGAAATTACAACTATATGAATATTTTTTCTGTCTGTCTTATACACAGGTTTTCATGGTCAACTAATAAGGAAAGCATTTAATTCTGTCTCTCATATATGGTAACCATATCTGACAAAGTTTTTCTTCTTTTACAGATATTTTCCAATTTATCCTTGAATGAGCGCTGCCTTTCAGCATCATTAGTTTGTAAATACTGGCGTGACCTCTGTTTAGACTTCCAGTTCTGGAAGCAGTTGGATCTCAGTAATCGTCAGCAGGTATGAAGACATAATTATGAAAAATTGAGTACATTTGGACAATTCAAAATTTGTTAAAACTAAAATCAAAATTGTGAAGTACATGCTGGTAGTTGGTGATCTTTGTTTCTTCACTTTTCAACTTTACTTTTCCTGTTAGAAGCAGAAGATGAGTGAATTATGTCTTAATTTAGATTTTCTAAATGCACTTTTGCTTTACTTTGAAGTCTGTTAGAGCACACCTTCATTCTGTTCTATTTAAATCAAGTGGTGTGTTACCTGTCATCTATTCATTGAATACTTATGAAAATAAGACTACCACTGTTTAATAGCTGATCTTGGAGAAGAGGTCTGCCTTTGCTTAAATTGTTGAGAATTGGTTGCTACTAGATCTAGTTTTTGTGATCTTTGTCCAGCTGGTAATTGGTTCAGCATAATCTTAGGGAGAGGCGTATCTGTGGTGTTTTGTGGGCGTATTTTTTTTTTTTTTTTTAAATGACCCTCTTCATCAGTAGAGGGTGCACCACTTAAACATGGAGTCTGTGTGTCCCCTGGGTGAACCAAGTCCAGAATTAAACCTATCTAGGATTCACAGAGCATAAAGTCCATTTTGCTCCTCCCTTAGATTCCTTACAGTGTGTGACAGGAATCTTATTGGGCCTGGTGTTGGAGTTGTATATGGTTATTTTTAAATGCTGGATTCTTATTCTGTAACAGCCTATGTGATTATCAAAGTGACTTGAGAATCCACTCAAAACAGTGGTTACACACTGTAGTTTATCTTTGGGATAGACCTGGAGATTGAAAATATGAAGGTAATACATTGGTCATGGTCAGATGAGCCCTTCCTTTAGACCAGGGTGGGCAAACATTTTGGCCTGAGAGCCACATCGGGGAATATAAATTGTACGGTGGGCCATGAATGCTCACAAAAGTGGGGTTGGGATGTGGGCGGGGGTGCGGGCTCTGGGGTGGGGTTAGGGGATGAGGAATTTAGGGTGTAGGAGGGTGCTCTGGGCTGGGACTGAGGGGTTTGGAGGGCGGGAGGGGAATCAGGGCTGGGGCACAGGTGAGGGAAGGGGTGCAGGTTCTGGCTGGGGGTGCGGGCTCTGGGGCAGGGCTGCGGATGAGAGGTTTGGAGTGCAGGAGTGTGCTCCGGGCTGGGATCGAGGGGTTTGGAGAGCGAGAGGATATCAGGGCTGGGGCAGGGCATTGGGGTGTGGGGAGAGGCTCAGGGGTGCAGGCTCTGAGTGGCGCTTACCTCAAGCGGTTCCTTGAAGCAGCGTCATGTTCCTCCTCCAGCTCCTACGTGGAGGCGCGGCCAGATGGCTCTGAACGCTGCCCCATCTGCAGCCACTGCCCCGGCAGCTCCCATTGGAGCATGTAGGAGCTGTAGCGGGGCCATGCCGTGGCTTCTGGGAGCCCGTAGTGCGGCTCTTGACCCAGCGCCCCGGCTGGAGTGGGGCTGAGCCGCGTGGTGTGGCCCCCGACCCAATGCCCAGGCAGAGCGCCAGGGCGGGGCCAAGCTGCAGACCCCGCTCCCCAGTGGGAACGGCTCGTGTAGTTTGCCCACCCCTGCTTTAGGCTGAGGTCAGGGCTTAGCCTTACTTCTGATAAAGTGGAGGTATTGGTCTTATGGTCTGCCCTACGACCATTGGTCTAATGCTCTGATGTAGGAGGTTCCTTGTGGAGTTTCCAAGTATGATATTTGACCACTGGTCCATTTGGTTGATTATTTAATAGGATACTAAACCAGTTTTTTAAAATGCACAGTCATATCCTCCATCCTTATGGGTGGGGTGTGTGTGTGTTTTTAGAAGTCACTATGGTTTTACAAATAGCCATTGGCTGATTAAATAAGGGTGGAGGCTTGAGGACCATTAACGGCAAACCGATTGTTTATTCCTGTACTGTACAAGAAATGGAGGCAAAAAGTTTTTATTTTCATCTGCCCATAGCAAAACCAAGATCTCATACAATGTAACTGTTGAGTGATGAACAATTTTGTCAATTTAGCTGGGTTTGCTTTACCTCTATTTTTAAAAGTAAACTTTTCTTCCTTACTGTTAGGAATTTTCTGTTTCTTCATTTGGATAGGTTTTGTACTGTACTCTGTCCAATATGGTAAAGCTTTGAATTGATTCATAGGCTTAAACAGCTGGAATTTGGCTGTCATTTCTACTTTAAAAGACTTATATTATGCTAATATATTATTGGTTTGAATTGATGAAATGTGTTTAGGTGCCAAGGAGATGAGTGCTGTTACAAAGCAACTACTGTGAAAGGCATTGTATAACAATTCCTGGTTAATGATGACTGAGCGTGGGCTGACATTTTTAAAAAAATCAAATTTTCTATTTTTTTTTAAAATGAGAACATTATTTTTTAAGAGACTTTCTACTCCTGTTTTTTTTTTTCCCCTGTCAACATATTGGATTTCCAGTTATCATCAGACTCTCCAAGCTGCTGCTGTCATTAAAAAACCGGGTATCACTGACATCACTGTAATGTTGAGATGGTAACAGCTATTGGATGGCTGCCAAAAGCTATCCAATACATAGCTTCTTAAGTGAAGAGCAATATCGAGTAATTCCAAGAAGCACGAGCACAATAGCTCTCTACTGTGTTCATAGAAAAGTACCACAGCAGGAGTGAGATTAAGGCCAGGTCTACACTTGGAAGTTAAGCTACATCACACAAGGGTATGAAAAATCCCAGTCCATGAGCAATGTCATTAAGATGACCTAACCACCAACACAGACCATGCTAGGTTGATAGAAGAATTCTTCCATTGACCCAGGCACCGCCTCCTGGGGAGATGGATTAACTATACTGATGGGAGATGGATTAACTATCCCCTCCTGTTGCTGGACTGAGTGTATATGCTGAAGAGTTACAGTGGTGTAGCTGTAAGTGTTTCAAGTGTAGACAAGTGCTTAGTTTTTTCCCCATGAAAGACGGTGGTCCCCTTTTGAGGGTGTGAGCAGGCCATTTAAAACTATAGCTTTAATTGTCATCAGGGATTGGGACAGGACTCATACAAAGGTAACTGTCAAGTTGATTACAGTAATTCATGCTTGGAATCTGTAAAAAACAGAACTTTTTCCTTCCCTCCTTTGTGCAAATGCTTCCTGCTACCAAGTCATAGTACTCGTGTATTCACATATGATATCTCCTTCATTATTCGCTCTATATACATGTTTTTAATCTAAAGAATCAGATGACTATGAGAATATTAAATTGAGAATTTGAATTTTGTTGACAGGTCACTGATGAATTACTGGAAAAAATTGCATCAAGAAGCCAGAACATATCTGAAATCAATATTTCTGATTGTCGCAATGTGTCAGATACAGGAGTGTGTGTGCTAGCATTTAAATGTCCTGGACTTCAAAGGTATACTGCCTACAGATGTAAACAACTTTCAGACACATCTATCATTGCAGTAGCCTCCCAGTGTCCTCTACTTCAGAAAGTACATGTAGGCAACCAAGACAGGCTCACTGATGAAGGACTCAAACAGGTAACCTTAAATTTTTGTCAGAGATACCAAACTTGATACTGTCTTTTGCAGTGATATTAGGTTGTGATGACAGACTTTCTTCTAAAATCAGGCTAGTCCTTTTCAGCTGTATTAACATTGTTATTAAAGGGGTACATAAAGAGGTCAGGAAACTGAGGATTTTCCATACAGACCTTCCATAAAAGAAATATTACTTGGAGTGCCTGGTCTGGTGTAGTGTAAATACATATCTTGCAAAATACGAAAAAAAGTAACCTTTTGCTCTGTTTTGTTATGGTTTAGAAAAAGTTAATCTTTTAGACCAGTAAGTTTTCCCCCGATGCTTGCTCTTAACATAAGAATGGCCCTACTGGGTCAGACCAAAGATCCATCTAGCCCAATATCCTGTCTTCCAACAGTGACCAATGCTAGGTGCACCAGAGGGAATGAACAGAACAGGTAATCATCAAGTGATCCATTTCCTGTCTCCCATTCCCAGCTTCTGGCAAACAGAGGCTAGGGAAACCATCCCTGCTTATCCTGGCTAATAACCATTGATGGATCTATCCTTCATGAATTTATCTAGTTCTTTTTTGAACCCTGTTATAGTTTTGGCCTTTACAACATCTTCTGGTAAAGAGTTCCACAGGCTGACTGTGCATTGTGTGAAGAAATACTTCCTTTTGTTTGTTTGAAACCTGCTGCCTATTAATGTCATTTGGTGACCCCTAGTTATTGTGTTATGAGAAGGAGTAAATAACACTTCCTTATTTACTTTCTCCACACCAGTCATAATTTTATAGACCTCTATCATACTCTCCTCCCTCCCCCCCGATGTCTCTTTTCCAACCTGAAAAGTCTCAGTCTTATTACTTTCCTCCTACCCCTAATTATTTTTGTGCCCTTTTCTGAACCTTTTCCAATTTCAGTACATCTTTATTGAGATAGGACAACGACATCTGCACGCAGTATTAAAGTCGTGAGCATACCATAGATTTATATAGGTAATATATTTTCTGTCTTATTATCATTTATCCCTTTGTTAATGATTCCCAACATTCTGTTTGCTTTTTTGACTGCCGCTGCACATGGAGTGGGTGTTTTCATAGAACTATCTACAAGGACTCCAAGATCTCTTTCTTGAGTGGTAACAGCTAATTTAGACCCATTGTTTTATATATATAGTTGGGATTGTTTTCCAATATGCATTACTTTGCATTTATCAACATTGAATTTCATCTGCCATTTTGTTGCCCAGTTAGCTAGTTTTGAGAGATCCTTTTGTAGCTCTTCACAGTCTGCCTGGGACTTAACTATCTTCAGTAGTTTTGTATCATCAGCAAATTTTGCCACCTCACTGTTTACCCCTTTTTCCAGATCATTTATGAATATGTTGAACAGGAGAGGTCCCAGTACAGAGCCCTAAGGGAACCACTATTTACCTCTCCCCATTCTGAAAACTGACCATTTATTCCTATCCTTTGGTAACGGGTTAAAAGACAGGAAACAATATATGAGAGGACCTTCCCTCTTATCCCATGACAGCTTACTTTGCTTAAGAGCCTCTGGTGAGGGACCTTGTCATAGGGTTTCTGAAAATCTAAGTACTGTAATGTACACTGTATCCACTGGATCCCCCTTGTCCACATGGTTGTTGACCCCCTCAAAGAATTCTAGTAGATTGGTGAGGCGTGACTTCCCTTTACAAAAACCATGTTGACTCTTCCAACCCCCCAACCTCTCCCCCCCAACAAATTATGTTGATCTATGTTTCTGCCAATTTTGTTTTGTACTATAGTTTCAACCAGTTCGACTGGTACTGAAGTCAACCTCACTGGTCTGTAATTGCCAGTATCGCTTCTAGAGCTCTTTTTAATAATTGGCGTCACATTAGCTATCCTCCAGTCACCAAAGCTGATTTAAATGATAGGTTACCAACCACAGTTAGTAGTTCTGCAATTTCACATTTGAGTTCCTTCAGAACTCTTGGGTGAATACCATCTGGTCTGGATGACTTATTACTGTTTAGTTTATCAGTTTGTTCCAAAATCTCCTCTAATGATACCTCAATCTGGGACAGTCCCTCAGATTTGTCTCCTATAAAGAACGGCTCAGGTTTGGGAATCTCCTTCTCATCCTCAGCCGTGAAGACCAATGCAAAGAATTCATTTAGTTTCTCTGCAACGGCTTTATCATCCTTGAGTGCTCCTTTAGCATCTCCATTGTCCAGTGGCCCCGCTGGTTGTGTAGTAGGCTTCCTGCTTCTGATGTACTTAAAATTCTTTTTGCTATTACTTTGAGTCTTTGGCTAGCTGTTCTTCAGATTGTTTTGGGACCTTCCTAATTATATTTTTACATTTCATTTGCCAGAGTTTATGCTCCTTTCTATTTTCCTTACTAGGATTTAACTTCCACTTTTTAAAGGATGCCTTTTTGCCTCTCCATGCTTTTTATTTTTACTTGTTTAGCCACAGTGGCACTTCTTTGGTTCTCTTACTGTGTTTTTTAATTTGGGATGTACATTAAAGTTGAGCCTCTATTTGAGGGCATTTTTTGGTGAGTTCTCCCTGGAAATAGGATTATACGAATATGAAGCTGATACCTTAGTTTTTTGCCTTTGGTCAGGATGCAGGAATTCTGAACTTTGCCTCAGTATTTGAATTATTTTCTCTTGCTCTGTATTCTTTCACCCTAAATACAGTGGTTTCTGATTTCCCTTCTGCAGGTTAAAGACATATTCTTCTATTAAATGGACATAGAAAGCTGTTCTACTTTAAAAAGTAACTTCTAGTTTTTACTTTTTTTTCCCCCTCCTTCCATCTGAATTTTTTTTTTTAAATTTCTGCTTCTGAAATCACAGTTAAAAGAACAAAGATTGGGAGACTCCTGAAACTAAAATCTATTTAAAGCAAAATAGACCTTCAAAATAGAACTTGGCTAATTAATGGGAGACTTGGTGGGTGTCTTTCAAGTTATATCTTGATTTTTCATATTGTGTGGAAAGTTGAAATTTCCATGAATGTTTTTTAAGTCATTTATTTTAATATGAAATAAGTCTTCAAAAACCTCTGGGTTTTTTTAGAACGATTATTCATTTGTTTTATGTTGTTTTCAAAATCAAGATTGTTACGAATTTTCATCTTATAATACACCAATGGTGACAAGGAAGAGAAAAACCATAGAGTTTAGAAGTGCGTGTAGGGATAGGAAACACCAATGAGGGAAGAAACATCTCTAGTTTTGTCTCAGTTCTCCCTACCCTCCTCTAACGATTTCTGGTTAGTGTGTTGGTGGTGAGGAGTTTAGTTTGCTGGGAAATTAATGTGTTGTAATTTTTCCTTCCACCTCTTAATAGCCCTCCCCCAACTCTTTCTATAGACCTCCCCAGTACTACTTGCCTTATTTGCCTGAGCAAGGACAATTCCTGGATGACTCTATCTGTACCCCATTCTGATTATATCCTCTGCAATAAGGGTAAGCAACAGGAACAGATGAATTATTAAGGAACACAGATCCTATATTCACACAATTACCTAGTGTTTTAATAATAAAAAATACAGACTAGATCATGTAAATTCAATCACTTTTTTCAAAGCTCACCCAGGCATCAGCAGTCCTTTGAAGAAGATGGAAAAATTGAATGTTGAAGAGTAAGTCAATATTCAGCTTCAACAAAACACAACACACTGATCTTATCAAAAGAAGTTTATTTCCCCAACTACACTTTGAGATCACAGATGCCTAAAAGACTATATGAATTCAAGTTTCCAGTACTACTGTTTGTGATATCATCTGTGTCAGGAAAGATTCTGGAGTCTGGCCGGTTTAGTCAAGTGAAATGAATTTTCAGATTTTTTGAACAGTGCAGTTAGTAAGAAATGTTGATTGTACATATAAAGCTTGATATTAAAACGAACAAGTGAAACTACAAGCATGTCTAATTTTTATACACAGCTACTATGTGGGACAGAGTCTATGTAACTGGGCACATTGATGCTGGAGTCTTAAGCAAAGAAAGTCATCTTGAATTTTTGGCTTTACTGGGTTTTTGGTGTACCCTTCAATTCAAGCTCTTCCTGGACCACTGTTGTGGCTTGACTCTTAAATCTCAATGTCTCTGTTGCTCAGAAGAGCCTCTAGGAGCAGCACTGAAGTGAGGTGTGTGCTGACTTTGAGGAGGGAGTTAAGCGTCAGTGAACTAGTACATAATGTATTGTCAGTCAACTGAGTATCATAATGATTTAATTGTACATTCAGTGCTTGCCCATTTTTAAAAGTTGAGCGTATGGAACTACCTGTTCTCAGTTTTGTAGCATAATGTTGTTTTGGTGGGAGCAATTAACCTACAAAAACAAGTGAGAGAAAACAATCCTCCTTACACAGTGACTGTGTAATTGAACCACTTGTTGGCATTTAATAGGTTAACATGGAGGCTGTGAGGAAAAATGAAATTCTTTGGATTGTTCCAGAATTGTAATATCTACCTGAGTTTTTGCATTTTTCATTATGAGCTGTACATCAGGCACTGTGACTATTGAATCACCTTCATTTTAGGCACGCATATATCTTGCTGCACATCTATGAACTGTAAATTAGGATAAAAGCTGAGAGTATAGTCTTATTTCAAAGGGTACTGTAAGTATTCAGCCTTCCTATTACAGTTGTTATGTGGCAACCCAGTTCAGTTCAGGCTGACCACTGGCACAACTTCTTATATAAAGAAAAGAGGTGAAACGTTTTTATAAGCCAAGATTTTTAAAAAGTGTCTAGTGATTTTTTTTTTGATGATCTACCCCCTCCCCCCCCCCCCCCTTTTTTTTTTTTTTGCTTGTCCATGTGACAGAGTGGCCTGTTTTTCAGAAATATAGAGCACTTAGCCAATGAAAATAAGGCCCCTTTAAGGTTCCTCAGGTTAGGCAATCAAAAGTGGTGAAGTTAAAATAGCTAGTTACTTTTGAAAATTTCAGGGGTATGGTAGTAGCTGTCCATGCTCAAATGCCTATTCATGATTTGAAGAATGTAGCCCATGAACCATTTTTAGTAGTTCATTTTCTTACTGTAGACAGGACTTTAGTGATCTGGCAACTAGAAGTTCAACTTGTTAAAACAAATACACTAGGAAGTTTTGTTGCAAAATGGAGATGCTTAACAGAATTGATGTATCTGTCTCTGAGGTAACTTTTCCTCAGTCTGTCTGTTTTTCCCAATGCAGACAGTGTAGCAGATACCTCTGATTTTGCCTTTGGCCACAGACATTTCCCATAAAGGGATTTCCTTTACAAAAGGTCACTTTTGTACAAAGATGTGCATTAAAATACTGGTTATTCTTGTACCCCAGAGAATTTCCATTTCTTGACTACTTCCATTAAAGATCAGGTAATAGTGTACCGCCAAATAGCTACATTTTTTCTTCAGTACAATGGAGCCCTTATCACTATCACATTCCATCCTGCACCTGCAACTGGGAGTGATTATGAATTACAAACTTCACAAAATATGTATCCCGAAGTGGTCTTAGTCATCCATTCATTATGCTTTAATTTTCTCAGACTGAGTGCAGTCTGAGTTTTTCAGGAATGACAGCCTTCTGCATAGACATTGTGATCTGGGCAAGGTTTCATGAGAATCTCTGCCGAGAGTCTTATTTTATTTATCCACCAAAATGGGTCACCCATGAACTAATGAAATACTGAAGCTGGTAGTAATCTAAGTTCAGGTTCTGATGTGGGCAACTTATCTCAGAACCAGAGGGAATGGTTATCACAACAAATGGACTTTTTGACTGTGGACTTTGATTCCTCGGACAAGTTAGTTCAGGATCCGTGGTCTCCACAGGAATGTCACAGGTGTATCAATTGTCTAGATCACTGAGCAACCTGATTAACTTATTGGGCAATAATTTCAGTAAAAGGTTGCCCCATTCTATCATTAGTGAAAACACCATAGCCATGTCTGTGTGAACAGGCAAGGAAAACAGTCACCTTCCCTATATGAGGAAATTGAATTCTATGTTTGTTAGATTTCAGAGTAGCAGCTGTGTTAGTCTGTATTTGCAAAAAGAAAAGGAGTACTTGTGGCATCTTAGAGACTAACAAATTTATTTGAGCATACCTTTCGTGGACTACATCAGATGAAGTGAGCTGTAGCTCACGAAAGCTTATGTTTGTTAGAGAAACTCTTCCCTCCATTTGGGAACTTTCATAAGAAAGGTCTTTTTTTCATAGCAGACAAAAAGTGACCTGTTGAAATGGCACTTGCACAACACTGGCTTTTTTGTCACTCTCTCTGTTGGTAGAGATTTGGCTATCTAGCTGCAGACTTTTTTGTCAGGCAAAATTACAAAAGACCTTAGCTCTAGATGCTCTTTCCTAGCCCTTCCCCAATTTGACCCCTGGTCTTTCATTAAGTACATGGCAGTACAGTGTATTGGCACCTCTCTTAAGCTGCCAGGTTGTGCCCCAGAATCTAAGCTTTAATTTTGAGTGTAACCAATGCAGCAATATTGATCTGTGTTTGCAGAGACCTGAAACAATAGTTCTTATTATTTTAGAGCTATCTTGTTTCCCTCAGTGAGATATCCTGATGATTTTAATATCAACATTGTTACCTATATCAGTTCTAATCAAAGGATGTAAGAAGGGAGATGAAAGTTCACATTATGGAACAATGGTGGAAATCTCCTTTGCAAACAGATTGGAGAAGATCTGGAAGACAGGGTAACTGAATTCAGATTTTTGTCAGAACAGTGTGTTGTGGGATCTATCTTTACTCTCCTTAACTCCAGCACAATGGTGCCCTTGTTACTGGTATTGGTGGAGCTTGCCAAGTGCTGCATCATCTCCTATCCCATTGCATGGTAGGAGGGGGGTTAGGGCTGCCCTGTTCCCTGGCTGGAGGAGTTGGGGGGCCTCTGGCTTGTGATCTGTAGTTGATATTTCCAAGCTCTGGCACCCAGGAAAAGATGGATAGAGCATTTCCCAGAGTGACTTCAGGCATAGTTACAAGTCTGTGGTCATGGGTGGGTTTGGGGGACAATGCTGCAGGTTACATTCCGATTAGACGACTCCTGATTGGATTCTTTAGGATTATAACTGTAGAGCAGGGGTGGCCAACCTGTGGCTCCGGAGCCGCATGCGGCTCTTCAGAGCTTAATATGCGGCTCCTGCATAGGCGCTGACTCTGAGGCTGGAGCAACAGATGCTAACTTTCCAATGTGCTGTGGGGTGCTCACTGCTCAACCCCCTGCTCTGCCCTAGGTCCTGCCACCACTCCGCCCCTTCCCCCGAGCCTGCTATGCCCTCGCTTTTCCCCCTTCCCAACAAGAGCCTCCTGTGCACTGCAAAACAGCTGATTGCGGCAGGCGGGAGGCGTGGGGAGGGATGGGAAGGCGCTGATTGGCGGCTGCTGGTGGACGGGAGGTGCTGGGGGCTGGAGGGAGACAGCAGATGAGGGGCTGCTGACCTATAACTGTGGCTCTTTGGTAATGTTCACTGGTAAATTCTGGCTCCTTCTCAGGCTCAGGTTGGCCACCCTTGCCATAGAGATACTGCTTATGGCAACTATCATAGAGAGGCAGCCTAGAATCTGTCTTTTACAGCCCAGGCAGCATTCTCACTTGTGGATATCACCAGTCTACTGTACTGGACCAATCCTTTGGATTCCCTGTGCTCTCAAGCCACCTGAGTCTGTGTAGTATCCAGACACTTCTGCAGTTCTGGTTTCTCTGGCACACTTTCAGGTTGCAGACTCCCTGTCTGGTACCTCTGCTTGGATCCTGTAGTCCAACTGTCTTCAGCTCTGAAACTAGTGCTGAAATCCCCCATGCCTCCATGGCATGCATCCGATGAAGTGAGCTGTAGCTCAGGAAAGCTTATGCTTAAATAAATTTTTTAGTCTCTAAGGTGCCACAAGTACTCCTTTTTTTCATGCCTCCCCAGTAGCTAATGCATGCTCTCCCCTGAGCTCCATCCTTGTGTGCATTCTGAATTGTCGTTTAACTGTTTGAGGACTGCATGATAGATGAAGGTGTGATGATTTGGGAAATGTGTATATTTACAATTTATGAGTTCAGATTGCTGTTATGGAATTTGTTGTATTATAGGGGGCCTTTTTCTGCTTATGGAATCCACCATTTGCTGATAGGGGCTATAGCCCCTATCTACCAGACCAGGACAATGGAGAATTGTTAACCATAATGACTGTGCTCTGACCAAACAATAGATATGCTAACGAGGTTTCTTTAGTGGGGAAACTAGTTTGACCAAAAAAAGAAAAGGAGTACTTGTGGCACCTTAGAGACTAACAAATTTATTAGAGCATAAACTTTCCTGAGCTACAGCTCACTTTATTGGATGCACCAAGTTTGACCAAGTTTCCCTGAAGGGGGATGGTGAACAAAGAGAGTGGGAAATCACCAGGAGCAGCGCAAAGAAACAAACAACCTGGTGTTGGTGGGGGAATATATAAACTTGAGAGACTTTCAGAGACATTCAAGAAGCTATTGGCAGGAGAGAGGAAGAGATGGGCATATTTTCCCTGGTAGCAGAAGAGGTCTGGCTTAACTGCAGGACAGCCAAGGTCAAAGAAAGCTAACTGACCTAGAAAGCTTCGTGTTTTGAAGCGAAGCCATGAGTTGCTGGAGAAAGACCATGGATGCCCCAGAGGACTCTTTCCCCAAGCCCAAAGAACTTTCCAGAGTGGTGAGGAACCTGAGGCTGGGACATGCATAAATATATGTATGTGTTGTTTTATGTAGCTCTATTTCTCATGCTACCTAAGTAAAGCTACTGATAGTCTTAGCTCCAGAAGCTGTGGCTTTAAGTAAAATATTAAATATCGGGAGACTTATAATATTTCCAAAGTTCGCTACAGGTGTTAACGTTCCTAATTACAACCTAGTTTTTTAAATATATACACTGGTTGAATGTGGCTAATGACTTAACTGAATTGAAGGACAGCAAGCCAGATCTTTTACAATGTTTCTCACATTTTAAAAAAATTAACAGATTTTATTTTAAAATCCCCACATTTTTTTTTGTCCACAGCTCAAAGTGCTACAAGTTTGGGGAAGATGTACTTTATTGTGTGTATGAAATAAAGAAGTCGAATCCTTATTAAAGGGGAAAAACTGATCTTGGCCTTAATAGCGGCACTACTGCATATCTATAAAATATATAGACACGTAGGTGCAGTCCTGAATGGCACTGAACAACTTCTTTCCTTCCATATCTCAGGAGCTTCTAAAACAAATGAACAAGAGTTTTGTTCAGATTATTCCACGTGTCGTCTTAGAAAACAAACGAATCAATGTGAAAAAAGAAAAGGAGTACTTGTGGCACCTTAGAGACTAACCAATTTATTTGAGCATGAGCTTTCGTGAGAACACTTCAGTCTCTCTGGTCACGCAATCACAGACATGAAGGTCTCTATCTTAAAACAAAAAAACTTCAAATCCAGACTCCAGCGAGAAACTGCTGAATTGGAATTCATTTGCAAATTGGATACTATTAATTTAGGCTTAAATAGAGACTGGGAGTGGCTAAGTCATTATGCAAGGTAGCCTATTTCCTCTTGTTTTTTCCTACCCCCCCCCCCAGATGTTCTGGTTTAACTTGGATTTAAACTTGGAGAGTGGTCAGTTTGGACGAGCTATTACCAGCAGGAGAGTGAGTCTGTGTGTGTATGGGGGTGGGTTTTTGGAGGGGGGTGAGGGAGTGAGAGAACCTGGATTTGTGCAGGAAATGGCCTAACTTCATTATCATGCACATTGTGTAAAGAGTTGTCACTTTGGATGGGCTATCACCAGCAGGAGAGTGAATTTGTGTGGGGGGGTGGAGGGTGAGAAAACCTGGATTTGTGCTGGAAATGGCCTAACCTGACGATTACTTTAGATAAGCTATTACCAGCAGGACAGTGGGGTGGGAGGAGGTATTGTTTGATATTCTCTGTGTATATATAAAGTCTGCTGCAGTTTCCACGGTATGCATCTGATGAAGTGAGCTGTAGCTCACGAAAGCTCATGCTCAAATAAATTGGTTAGTCTCTAAGGTGCCACAAGTACTCCTTTTCTTTTTGCGAATACAGACTAACGCGGCTGTTACTCTGAATCAATGTGAGCATTTTTTGGCTTGTCATGCAGGAAATACAAGTGCATTATCTGGGTCATTTAATACTGTTTGGCTCATTTTCATCAATGAGGGAAACTACAATTAAAAGGGTATAAGAGAATACTCTAAAATAATTTGTATAGTTTTCTTCAGCTTACTTGATTACTCTGAAAATCAGTTTAGGATCAAATATATTTATTTACTTACATCAAGTGTAAGTATGGTCAGTATGGCTATTGCCTCTCAATTTTCTTTACAAGTGTCTGCATGATAGTGTATTGAACCAAGTTTCCTGGTCAGTCAATGAAGGGGGCTCTGGAAAAACTGCTTGTTATCTCTGAACTTTTTGAGGTCGTCTTGGCTTTCAGAAAGTTGTTTTTATTTGCCATTGGTTGCTAGGTCTGCAGTTAGTTGCTCTTTTTCCCAACTGCTGCCTATAAACCCCCAATTTTTTTTTTCAGTGGTTACTTTGGTACCTAGCTTTTAAAATTACTTGTCAATTGATTAAATTATCTCTAATGTGTCAGTCTGGAGATTAATTGTATTACAAATTTTTGGCTATTATGCCTGAGTTTTTCAAGGCTTGACTGCCATTTGGAACTAAGGTTTGAGTATCTAACTTGCAGAATGAAAGAGAGAGTTACTTGATTCTGACTGCTTTTATTCTTATTAGGTATGCCCCTCAAAATTTAAGGAGAATTAGAATTAATGAACATATATTTTAAACTGGTATTTACAACACAATTATATATTAAAACAAATGTGTTGGAACTGGCGTGGGGCACAGTCCTCCTGGACTGCTCAAAGTTGTCCTGTCAGAAATCTGATTTTCCTAGGCAATGTTGTAAACTTCTTACAGGTTCTTCAATTTCGTCATACTATAGGAACACAACAATCACACTAGTGTTATTCACAAACAAGAAAAAGTATCTTTCAGATGAGCATATGCTTCAAAAACATGCTACAAATAAGTTTATATTCTTGTATGTTTGCTGTTTTTCTTTAAGTATTAACATTAATTTACTTACTTGCAGCTGGGCTCAAAGTGCAGAGAACTGAAAGACATTCATTTTGGCCAGTGTTACAAGATCTCCGATGAAGGAATGATCATTATAGCTAAAGGATGTCTGAAGTTGCAAAGAATATACATGCAGGAAAACAAATTAGTAAGTACATGTTGAAATATATGAAGTTTTAAAAATGCTCATGCTGTCCTTTGTTGTTCTGTTTCCAACTTTTCAGCATCAATATTTTCTCTAGATTTTAGTTCTTAATGCTATTTCTAAATACTTTTTTTGAAGTTGCTAAAACAACTTCTCCTCAATTTGAGATTTTCAGTTCTCTATAGATAACACAGCTGACTGACAAACTGAATGTCAAAACTCTTTTGGTATGTACTGATTAATCCTCTTGGAGGACAGCATATCTAATACCACTCCAGGTAAGTGTATGTTTTTGCACTTGTTGCATGATCTACCCTACAGACTTTTTTTTTTTTTTTTAAACTGCTTCAGTCTAGAAATAGATTTCTTATAAAATATGTTCAGGCGTCAGGTAGATAGATAAATAAGAACACGTCAAGTCCATGCACAATCTTATGCAATAATTACACTCTTACCAATACATTGTTTAATAGGAAGTCAGTGCCACTTTCTCTGAACTTTCAGATGTGTAGTTTTTGTAATGCCTGATCAGAAATGCTTGCAAGTACAACAATTTAGTAGTCTAATCTGGAAATGTGAAACCATTTCTCAATCAGGTTCCAGTAGAGCAATCTTCTTTAGATAAAAGGAAGCTATAACTGTGCAAGTAATTTATTGAAGAGTAATACAGCGCCTTTTGTGACCTAGATATTGGAGGCCATTTCTGAAGTGACAAGTTGTTACCATCAAAGCCAGCAACTGCTGAAAGCAATAGGTTAGAACAAGTGAGTGTCATGTATGTAGGTGAGCTGCATACTATAAGTGTATGTTTGTTTAAATGGTTCTTAGCCAGTTGATCTTTAATCTCAATTAGATAGTTTCACAGTACAGATACTAAAGCAGAATGGCTGTCTGTGTGTTGTATCTAATGAAAAATGAGCTACACTTTGTGGTGAATGATAGACACGAAAGAATACTTTGTATTTGCAGAGAAGTATGGGGTGCAGCAAAAATTAATGTGATTGCCAAATGTAGCCCAGAAGAACATGGAAAGGTCACTTCTTCATGGTGAAAAAATGGCATTTTTCAGTACAAGAGAGACTAAAATGATGGTAAATAATATTGACTCTAAGTGCCTGAAAATATTAAAACAAAACCAGATTTATAGTAGTATAAGTTTCCAAAGATCAGGAGAAATAATACACACTACAGAATACATTGGTGAAGAAATTTTTTTTTTCTTTTGAAAAGGCTGTTTTTTGCTTAGTTAGATTTAATGGTACTCCAAGGAAAGGCAGAAAAACAATCTCTGCCAGATGTGAAGACCCACGATTTGTGCATAATAGCATATGTAGATTTCAATAAGTAATAACTGCAGTTGTGCATACCAAGTTATTTTATGTATTTGTGGCTGCTAAAGAGTGGAACTAGCTGCTATTGGCATAATCACTATAAATATATGGTTATGCAGTTTCTTGTGTAATTTGACCCTCTGTGTACCTGTTTTATTTTAATTATGGCATCTGTCTTTACCCACTGTATTTTCATATTTCTCACCTGAAGTCATAGTCCTTGATTTGTGACATCCTAACTATTTGCATTAGAGAATTTTCATAACAAGGATTTTGCTTCACAACAATTCAACTTATTTCTGAAATTATTTTTATTAGGGTCATTGTAGAATACTCATTTCAGAAATTAGTTCAGAAATTATAACCCCCTTTTAGGGACACTGTAGTCAGAAATGAGTATTCTGCAATGACCCTAATATAAAATTATATTTTCAGAAATGAGTTGAATTGCTGTGTAGCAAAATTCTTGTTATGAAAATACAGAAGGTAGAAAAACTTTTTTTTTTAAACATTTCCTGTAAGTAGTATGCTGGTTTAAGTTGTAATTTGAAGTTTTGTCTTTATCTTCACTTATAATGTATTATCACTAAAGCTGAGCAGAAAATGGGATGAAAACTGAAATTATTTCTTTTGAGATTTCAAATCTCAACTATTTATAGGTTTTTTTTTTTTTTTTAAAACTGTAATTTTAAATTTCCAAATGAAATATTGTTTTGAACTGGAAACTCAAAAGCTTTCATTTTAGGAAATGTCGAAACACTCTGTTTTGACAACTTCAAAACTTTTTTTAGCATTTTTTTAGAGTTGAGAAATTTGTCCAAACTGACCTGTTCCTGCAGAAAGTTTCAGTTTGAATTGTGTTTTGCAGCGAATTAAAAAAATTTCAGCTCTAACTATCACAAAAGAAACTGAATTTGTCACAAAGTATTCCTTCTCTAGAATCTTGAAACTAGAAATGAATTGTGAGACTGAGAGAACTAAATGACACAGGATATTTAGTTAATGGAAATACTGTAATATTCAGTGACGATACTTATTGGTAGCAAAGCTTTCAAAAAGCTGCTAGGTTATTTAAAAACTCCAAGCCCTACGTTTTCCAGCCCCCTAATGCAAAAACCTCATCTGCTATGGGTCAGGACAGTAGGTTGTGAGTTTTAAACTGTGTCACAGTTGTGTGGTGGTAATTTACAGTTTAGAAATCTGAAGGAAAAGGTTCAGAATCATTTGATGCCATGGGGTTGTCTGAAAACAGAGTGATAGTAAGTGGCAAATATGTGCTGATCTATGGTTTGCTTTAAGCAAGTCATAATTTTGTAGACTTAGCTTTATAAAACACCATATATTGCTGGTTGTGCTTAGTTTATTGCTCCTTTGAAATTATGTTCGCTGTGCAGATTGTTCTAGCATCTTGTCAGATTTCATTTAAACTGAGATACATGAAACAGATTTATCCATGGACTACTTCCCTCAAATCACACATTCTCTAGCAAAATAATTTTAAAAAAAGGCCTGACATATAATTTGTATAAATATATTCTTTTTTTTTCTTTGTAATTTGTTTTATGGACTAATAACATCCTATAGAAAAGCTGTTTTTATTCTAAACGTTCTGTTGTGGCTTCAGTCTATAAGATTGCAGAGCAACTCCCTTCTCTCTCTAAGGAGTTGAAAATATGTACATTTCACTATTTCTGGTAATAGGAAACTGTAGCAGTGCAGCATAGAGTGCTCCCTGGTGGCTGAGTTTGCATGTGGACTCATCTCAGAGTTTGTTATATTAAAAAATGAACAAACAAAACTAGGAAGCTTCAAGTTTACAGTGAAAACAAACTCATCAGTAAAAATTCAGCTTTTCTATCAAATGCATAACAGTATAATTAGGTCCCTGTTTAATCTGTGATTCTGCTTCTGTGGGATCTACTCCTTCTTTCAGAATTGTACTCCAGAATCAGAGGTGTCATTTTAAAACCCCAAAATTAGCCTTTTCATTTGCTAAAATAACAGTTGAGAATATAGGTGAAGTGTTACTGTGCTTAGTCAGAGGGCTGAGTTTCTTCTCTGCTCCAGAGCTCAGCTTGATGCACGGAAGGTGGGGGGAACATCAAGGAGCTGGTTGCAATCCAGCCCTGACATAAATTGGAGCTGTTCTTACTTATGCCAGTGGCATAAAATCCCTTGCTGACCTTAAACTAGTGGCGGATAGGCATAGTGGAGCTCCACTCCACTCTAAACACCCCTTTCTCATGACAGGCTGTACCTCAAAATAACAACCTGTACCCCCATATTCACCACTTGTATATGGTTATGATATATATTTGTACTAAGTATGCCTTGTAAAAGTCCTAATCTGTTGACAATTAGTGTCCTATTGAAATGTATGTATCATCATGGTATATGAAGTTATGAGATTCTGCTATAAGTCTGTGACTGAAACTTGTGAGTCTCGGAAATGCCCAGAGATCAGCTCCTTAGAAATAACAAAGGAACTGTGAACACAAGACTTACATGTCAAGCCTCATGTACACAAAAGGTGTAAGCAAGGAAATGCATTTCATATGAAGGACTGAATGCAGGGCTGTCTAACCCTATGACACAACAAGGATTTTTTTTCTATCACCTGCAGGAGAGTATAAAATAAGGGACAGTGACATCATCAGGCCACATCTCCTCCACCACATATACTGAAGGCAACAAGATCATTTAGAAGACAGATACATCATTGAACTGGGGGGAGTGGTCATAACTGGAAAACTTTCTAGTTAGCACAGACTGTTGTAGGCTTTCGTGTAAGAAAAATCTTACTGCTTCAAATTTGATTTAGCTTGATAAAGTTTAGGAATTAAGCTGCAATTTTATCTTTAATTCTATATTTAACCAGTTCTGATCTTCTATGCCTATATAACTTATATACACTTAAAATCTATCTTTCTGTAGTTAATAAACTTATTTTAGTGTTTTATCTAAGCAAGTGTGCTTTTGACTGAAGTTTGAGGAATCTACTCATGTTACAAAGGTTGGTGCATGTTCATACCCTGTGAAGGAATCACAAACTAATTAATGAGCTTATTCTGTCTGGGGGATCTTGAACAGTGTAAGACACAGAGTGTAGGACTAAGGGTGACACCTGAATATCCCATCTGTAATTCAAGAATGGCTGGGCATAGCACTCTGGTATTTGTCCAGGAGTGACTTGCATGCTAGAGACTAGGGTGCGTGGCCATAGTGGCAGCTCAAATGGCAAAACAGGGCATAGTGCACACCGGACTGGTGAGTTAAGGGGACGGCACAATGCAACAGTCCAGATTCTACCCTGGGATATGTCACATGGATCTCGTATCACAGAGCTGTGGCCAGGGGGAGGCTGGCACAGGAGCCGCTGTGCTGCCTCCACTAGCTTTAGGTGAGCAGCTAATTTCTGTACACGGGGAATTCTTTGCTGGCCACCTCTAGTCAGAATCCTATGGCCACTTTGCATCACCTCAGTAGTGCATAGTAGTTGTAGTGGACCAGTGAAGCTACCTCAGACCTGCAGGCAGCCTGAAAAAACACCTGAAAGTGGCAAATTGCCCTGTTTTTCTCACTGGATTGCGTCTGAAACCCAATGATTATAGTATAAATGTCAGCATTGTTAATGGTTTCATTGCAGATCACTTTAAACTGGCATTTCTCAAACTATGGGGCGGATCTTGCAAGGGAGGTGTGGGAGCATGTCAAGGGAGGTGCGAGCGGTGTGGTTTTTAAGAGCTTTGTCAGCCCCAAGTGGCTGGGACTTGTGCAGAAAGGCTGTGCACACCTGGTGGTGGGTATAAAGGAGGCAGCTGGAGCCCCACCACTGGGCTCAATCTCTCCTTCGCCCACCCCATCCCTCACCTGGAGGTGGCTGGGTGGCATCAGCAGTGCAGAAGTAAGTGCTAAGTCTGCTGTGAAAAATATTTACAAATATCACTTAGCCACTCTTACTTCTGTGCTGCTGCTGGTGCCTGCTGCCTTCAGACCTGGGCGCCTGGCCAGCAGCCCCTCCTCTCTGCTCTGCCTTCAGAAATGGGTGGTGGTATATGTACTTGGGGAGGGGAAGAATAAACAACAACTGACACAAAGAAGGGGACCTGATCAGATAAGATTGAGAACCACCGCTTTAAACAGCTAGGTAAAGTGCTTATTCCATGATCTCCATACAAATTCCAACTGCTTCTGACCCAGCAGCCAAAACCTCCGTTGCTCCCAACAGCTTTTGTAATGTAGTTGTAAGTTGCCAGTTCAAAAATCGGTGCATATCAAACGAAAATGTCTTAAAATTATATTTGATATCAAAGTAACACCAGATGTTCTGTAATTTCTTCATTATTCATTTTCATATGTAAACACGTCCTTTCTTTTTTTTTATTCAAAGTAAGTCTTAAAATCTTCCCTTTGCAGCACTGTTGCGGTGTAGTTTAGGTCCAGCTTGCTGTAGAGTAAATACACTTTTGCTTATAACAAATGGTTTGGAACAACCCATGCTATTACAGAGCCATCCAGCAGCAAAATGATGTCTTTTAGAGAGAGGATTGCTTTGCAATGAAATATAGATTAGTGAATACACTTCAGTTGCCTCTTATATTGCAGAGTAACTCCATTATGAGGCTGGTGGGTAAGAACAGGGAAAGCAGAACCTTTTGTTTTTTTGGTAACTGGCTGTTCATAGCACCAAAAGCATGCGATGCACCTTACAAAATAGACAGACGCATTCCTTGCTTTGAACTGCTGACTGTTGAATGGTGGAAATGGTGTACCATAGAACCTCAGAGCTACGAACTGATCGGTCAACCATACACCTCACTTGGAACTGGAAGTATGCAATCAGCAGCAGAGACACCCCGTCCACCCCCCCCAAAAAAGCAAGTATAGTACTGTGTTAAACTACTATAAAGGAAAGTTTTAAAAAAAAGATTTGACAAGGTCAGAAAACTGTTTCTGTCCTTGTTTAATTTAAATTAAGATGTTTTTTCTTCTGCATAGTAAGGTTTCAAAGTTGTATTAAGTCAGTGTTTGGTTGTAGACTTTTGAAAGAACAACCATAACGTTTTGTTCAAAGGTACGAATATTTCAGAGTTACGAATATGACCTCCACTCATGAGGTGTTCATAACTCAGAGGTTCTGCTGCATTAAGTGTAAGTTACAAACAATAGACAGAGAAAGAAGATGGGAGAAGTTATACTGTCACTTGGTTACTTTGTGTACATGTCTTATTACATGTGGACTGTTTTGTTTCTATCCCATTAGAATGTCATGCTTGCTTGATTTTATATTTTCTCTAAACAGGAGAGAAAATACAGGCAAAGCAGGGTGTTCTCCCCCTCCCCCCCACCCCCCATTGGGCAATTGTTCAGTCTGATAACATAGTAAAAAGTAACAAACATTCCACTTTGCAAGCTTGTTGATTTGGTTTGATTTTTATAATTGCTCTGACAGTTTCTGATTTTATAATAGGGTAAAAACTTACATCTAACTACTTTACAGTAGCCGAACATAAATGGAAAAACTGTTTTAGAACCAGGCTTTCAAGTTTAACATATTGGTGTGAGGATATGGTTTTTACTTAGCTGCTGCTGCTGCTATTATTTGTCTGGCTGGAGCTAACTTCTGCAAGGCAAATATTAAATATATTTCAAATGAAATAGTAATGTAGATCAAGATGGTAGGAGATAAATTGGTTAATATTCCTCACCCTATCCCTCCAAAAAAGGTGATTAGTAAATTACTGTACATACTCACTAAATGAAGCACGTAATCCTTGTCCTGCATTCAGAGGCACTGAAACCTCTCAAAAAGTGTAAAGCAACAGTATGGTATTGCCACCCTTATTTCTGCAATGCTGCTGGCAGTTGCATTGTCTTCAGAGGTGGGTAGTTGGTAGGGTGACCAGACAGCAAATGTTAAACAATCGGGACGGGAGTGAGGGTAATAGGAGCCTATATAAGAAAAAGACCCCAAAATCGGGACTGTTCCTATAAAATCGGGACATGTGGTCACCCTAATAGTTGGAGACCTCCCCAGGCTACCTCCCCTCTCTGCAGCAGCAGTCTCTACTTCAGCAGTTCTCAACTGGGTTTGAGACCCCTGTGAGCCCACAGTATGTTTTAGGGGGTCTGCCAAGCAGGACCAACATTAGACGCACTGGGGCCCAGGGCAGCCAAAGCCCCATCACCCTGAGCCCTGCCATCTGGTGCTGAAGCCTGAGCAACTTACCTTTGTGGAACCCTCTGTGGCATGGGGTTTGGCCTTTGCCCTGCTTGCTACCCCCTAATGGCGGCCCTGGCTTTTCTGTGCAGAAGGACAGTTGTTGTGGTACAGGTGGGCCATGGAGTTTTTATAGCATGTTAGGGAGCCTCAGAAAGAAAATGGTTGAGAACCCCTGCTCTATTAGGGAACTTGAAATATGGTAACCTGAGCACAAAATCTAAAGGTTATCACATTTTTTTTTTCTGATCCAGTGACTGTCCTACAATAGCCTTGTTGATTCCCTTTTGGGCTGGGACCCCCAGTTTGAGAAACTCTCTGCTCTTACCAGATTGGACTGGGAAGGGTGTTGTGTATGTGTGTGTTTTTTTTTCCCCCTACCCCCACCCCTTCACCTTCCCCACAGCAGCCCAGGGACTCAGTGGGTAGGTTAGGTTATAAAATTCAGGTTTGTTGCAACTTTGCAGGTGCCTAGTGCAGGTACTTGTTCCATAGGTAGCCAGGTTCCCTGATAAAACAGAATTGGAAGCATCTTAAAAGAAGGCATCTACTAAAAGAAGAGGAGTAAGGTTGGGGCACCTAATGTCTGATACAACAAGACAACAGGTCCATGCTTCCTGATCCACTTAACTCTAGTAAGAGGGAAAGGCAATGGGGTCCCAGAAATGGTGTGAGAATGGGGTGGGGAGGGAGACAGCAGTCCTCCACCAAGCAAAACAGATTACAAAGTAAGCATGACCTGTACTGGGTGACTTGTTGCCAGATGGTTCCTAATGAATTAGTTAATAAAGTTGCGGCCTAGTTCAACCACATTCCTGGTGTTTTGTCTTGTCTTTGTGTGGTGTCTAGAATAATTGGATTGATGCTTACAACCATTAGTAGTGGACAACTTCCATTTTAAGAAGACCAACTTCTGTTTGTATTAACCACTTGACATTTGAAAACCTTGGTTTTGATACTTTGGTTTGTGAGAGCATTTTGAAGTGTTTTAAAGAGAGTTACTTCAGAGTATTCTGTCTTTTAAAGACACCATGCTGATCTATAACGTAAGTTTGTCCATGTGTACTTGATAGCAGAATCTGCAACAAGTTGTTCCATATTTATAATCTTTGCTTTTCCCCATGCTGTTTTAGGTTTGTATCTTTTAACAGAGTAGAAATGGATTGTAAAATCTCATGCCATAATGATTAAATGTAGCTATAAAATTAAGAGTGGATGTAAAGTGGGCAATCATTATAGTCCCTATATAAAGGAGACACTAGGCAAGGTCAGTTCAAGACATTTCAGTATAAATGTTTCTATCTCTCTATTGAATACATGTATGTATGTATGTATGTATGTAGAAACACTAACTTAAAAACATATTTATACACTAAGTGAAACCCTCCTCTCTCTCCTTAGTGGTACTTAAAACCTATAGGAGAAAATAAATTTGCTTCTAACTTCTTCCACATAGTTACTGTGAAGTAACTTGATCATTGATCCAAAGGGTATGTCAACACTGCAGTTGCAGTTGAAAACTTGCAGCTAGCCTGTGCCAGCTGACTTTGGTGTGTGGGGCTCAGGCTCAGGGGCTGTTTAATTGCAGTCTTTCTCCACATTAGGCAGATGGGTCCAGGATATGGTTTGACAGGGTTACATTGTAGAATTTTCAAAGATTCCAAATAATTTTCTCCTTCTTCCAGTATCCTCAAATCTGCAAAAGAGGCAAAATATGTAAAAGCCTATAGATTGTCCTTTGTGAATTGGCATGATAGAGTTCCTGAGACAGAGAGGTTCTCTGACCAGTACTTGGTCTTGTTTTTGGTATCCGGGAGATCCGGGGAAGACAGCACTGTGTTGGACTTAAAACACTTGAACAAATTCATAAGGAGAAACAGATTCAAAATAGACACCTTGAAGTCAATAAGGTGGTCTTCCAGGGAGATTACCTTATGGCCTTTGATTTGAAGGAGGCCTATCGTCGTGTGCAAATTCACCAGCACACAGGAATATTCTATGATTTATTCATAGGACCAATCTTTTCAATACTGCCTTTTGGACTGCCATCCATTTTCAAAGCACTGCCTTTTGGATTGCCACCCATGCCTCAAATGTTTGCAAACGTTCTTGTTGTTCTGTTGGCTCCTCTCAGGCAGAGCATGTCCAACGGGGGGTCGACACAAGAAACTCAGACCACAGTGCAACATCATGAATTTATAGTAAATTTTGATAAACCATCTGCGGCCATCTCAGTGCCTGCTTCACTGTGAAGTGTTGATAGACAGAGAGGACCTCAAAATCTTTTCATCAGCTAGGAGATCAGATTGGCGATTACCCCTGTGAAATGCCTGAGGATGTTGGTAGGCACCCTAATGAATATTCTAAGGATGATTGTGTCCTGCATAGGGACAGTGCTTTGGGCAAAAATGTGTCAGAGGACTCTCCAGGGATTCTTCTATCCTTCCACTGCTATCTTCTGATACTTTCCATTTCAGAAGGTGAACAGTACAGTACTTGTTTGAATTCACTGGTTTGCTGGATGTGTCCAGAGAGATTCCAGGGAGGGCTGGTCATGGTGGAGCCAGAGAGGTCTGTCATAACTGACATGACTTTGAAAGGCTGGGGATCGTTTCCTGAAAGTCAGTGATTCAGAGGATTTGGTTCTTCTCAGAATGAAAGAAAAGCACACATTGTCTCAAAGTGAGGACAATAAAGTATGCTCTTCAACAAATGGCTGAAGCATTGCTGAATGGTCACATCCTGGTAATGATGGACAGCACACCAACCGTGGCCAGCGTAAACTATCGGGGGTGGGTACAGGGTCAAAGGATCTACAGAAGGAAATGGCATCATTGATGCAGTGGACAGAAGGCTCATCTACCATCTGTCAGGGTCTCGCACATAAAGGGTGCCAGCAATATGAAAGCCAATTGGCTGAGCAGAAGGAGAAGAATCAGTTTGGCAGAATGGAGTCTTCACAATTAATCCTTCTGGTTGATCCCCAAAACTTTCAGCACTCTGATTCTGGATATTTTTCTGTGTAAGGCAAACTGGAAGGGTCACCAATACTTTTCAAGTGAGAGAGAGCCAGGAGCCTTAGGCACATATGCCCTGCCATTCAAATGGCGAAAGGGCTTACTTTATGCTTTTCCCCGCAATGCCCATCATTGCCAAGGAAAGGATTCCTACAAGTCAGGAAGGAGGAACAGAAGTGATTTTAATGGCTCTCCATTAGCCTGGGAAGTCTTGGTTTCCTGACCTCATGAACGTAGAATTGTACGGTTAGAAGGGACCACAAGGGTCATGTAGTCTAACCCCCTGCCAAGGTGCATGATTTGTTGTTGTGTCTTAACCATTCAAGACAGGTGGCTATCCAGCCTCCGATTTCAAAACTCCAGTGAAGGAGCTTCTGTAACTTCCCGAGGCAGTCTGCGCTATTGTCCTACTGTTTTTACAGTTAGGAAGTTTTCCCTGAGATTTAATTTAAATATGCTATGCTGTAGTTTGAACACATTGCGTCTTGTCCTGCCCTTTGGGGTAAGAGAGAAAAAACTTTACTCCATCTTTTTTATGGCAACCTTTCAAGTATTTGAAGACAGCTATCATGTCCCCCCTTTAATCCACTCTTTTCCAAACTAAACATACCCAGTTCCCTTTAGCCTCTGCTCATATGACTTACATTCCATTTCTTTGATCATCTTTGTCGTCACTTCTGGATCCTTTCCAGTTTCTTTGCATCCTTTCTATACATTGGTGACCAAAATTGGACACGCTACTCCAAATGAGGCATAACCAGTGCCAAGTAGAGCAGTACGATCACATCTTATGACTTGTATGCTATGCCTCTGTTAATGCAATGTTAAATTGCATTTGGTTGCTTTTTTTTTTTTAAATTTTTTTTGCAATAGCATCACATTGTTGATTCATGTTTGAGGTCATGACCTACCACAACTCCCAGATCCTTCCCAGCAGTGCTTCCTAGCCGGTTACCCTGCATTCAGTATTTGTGCATTTTGGTTTTTCTTCCTTAGGTGTAGCACCTCACATTTCTTTGTTGAATTTCATTTTGTTGGCTATAGCCCAGTTCTCCTCCAATTTATCAAGATCCCTCTGAGTTGTAGCTCTATCCTCCAAAGGATTGGCAACCCCCACTGGCTTTGTCATCTGCAAATTTGATCAGTATGCTCTCTATACCTACATCCAGGCCATTAATAATGGTGCCTCCACTGACGTGTTGTTCCTGAATCCAAGGCTGGATTTATCATCTGGCGGTCCAGTTTTTCCCCAGGATCCAAAAAGATTATATATAGCAGGCTGGCATTTGCAAGCAAGTTTCTAAAATGAAAGGGTTGCACGGCTTGTTGCATTGAAACTCTGTTGGCATCTAGGAGAAAATCAATAAATGGGGCTTATTTTAGGATGCGGTCTAACTTGAAAGCTTTGTTCACAGGGAGATTTGTTCAGCATCATGTAGCCAAAGTGTCTCATGTTCGGGAATTTTTACAGGATATTTTTGTTCTCAGGTTACAAGCTAATCACTTGAAAGTATGTTTCTGCACTGTCAACAATTTTGAGTGTAGCCAGAAAATCTTCCATTTCCTGCCATTAGGACATATGTTGCTTCATTAGAACAATTGAGATACTGTGTCGCCCTACAGCTCATAGAACTCTGTCTTGGGATTTGAACGCAGGCACCTTTTGAAGCTTTGAAATCAGTTTTATTGTAATATTTGACTATCAAAATGACCTTTGTGATCTCTATCACCTCAGCACCCAGGGTATCTGAGCTGGAAGCATTAACAGCTAATCTGTCTTGCTGCATTTTCCACAAAGATAAGGTGGTTTTGAGAATGGATCCCAGCTTTTATTCCAAAAGTAAAGTTGCTTTTCCCCTCGCGCCCCTCCCCCCCCCCCCCCCCCAATCAAACTCAGGAGATCTCATTGCCTTCATTTTTGTCCAAGTCCTTTTCATCCAAAGGAGAATCTATGGCATTTGCCGATTGTAAGGTAAGCCTTAAAGCTTTATATTAAAAGAACTGAGAGCATAAGGAAAAGAGGTGCAAAGGCATCTAAACCATCTGTCTTATGGTGGATATGCTGGTTCATTGCTGAGGCATATAGAGCAAAAGGAGTCAATCCTCCAAATAGGCACAAGAGCTCACTCAGTACAAGTAGTGGCAGCATCATGGGCTGAGAAAGTATGAGAACTCTTGTAATGAAATCTGTAAAGCTGCGACTTGGTCATCCTTGCATAGTTTACCAAGTTTTACAAGTAATTTTACTTGGTTTTCAGCTAATGCAGCCTTTGGCAGGCAGGCCCTGCTCAGTGTGGTGTGACTGCTTAGGGTAAGGGAGTACTTTATCTCAATGATGTTATTTTGTTCCCTGATAAGATCTCACACTGAGGATCTGTGGTCCTAGCGCTGAAAGAGATTGGGAGAATTTGTGGTTGCGCACCTGAAAAAATTCCCTTATTTGACAGGATAGGACCATAGATCCAGCCCTCCCTGAAAAAGGTAACTAATGGTTAAAGTTATCTGCAGTAATAAAAATCTCTTATTCATAGTGTTCTCTTTTTAAGGTTTTTTTTTTTAATTTTCTTTTTTTTTTGCAAGGTGCTGATGAGGGTCAAGAGATTAGTGTTTTGTTTTGTGGTGCATTGTTGTGAATCTATGACTAGTATAGATACCTACGGTGCAAAGATGTGAAATAGTTAAGTGTATTAGAAGAATACTCAAAGGCCAGCAAAGCTTTCTTCCTAGCTACAGTCTGATCCTTTGCTTATTACTATGCATGAAAATCCTTGCCTTTTGATCCAGTTAAGAAGTTTCTATTTTGAAATACGTTTTAAGGGGGAAAAAAACCTTCTTGTCAATATCTCAGAGAAATATCAGTGTTCTTCAGATTTTTGGTTAAATGTATTTGGTTAAAAGCACTTGAACTGCTATATAAATGTTTAATGTTTAATTTTTATGACAGTTCTCTGTAAATATCCTAGTACTAAATACACATCTTTACTTTGTGTATTGGCCTTTAGGTGGCAGTATTGACTTTGTAGATGGCAGTAACAGGCCTTTGTGTCCTTGGTATAACAATAATGAAATGCCAGTATGCAGGCTGTTTTTAAATACAGTACTGGTACTGTATGTTGCAGTATCCTTTTTTCCTGTCATATACAAGTCACTGGATGACTATCTGTTTGTTGGTTTTTCTTTTAAAAGCCATTTCAAAATATGTTGACAGCGAGCACATAACAGGCAATTTAGCCTACATATTTAAATCTTACAATACAGATATGCATATTTTAGTTGCAACTTTTTTAAAAGCTTTGCTTTTTAAGTATAGGTCATTGCTTTGTTTCCAAAAATGTTAGCAAAGAATGGGGGGCAACTGACATGAGTTGTGGTGTTTGAGGAGTATATTAAACCCTTTCTTTTAGAAAGTAAAGTTAGTTAATCGTGTAGGACAGCAAACATATCCAGGGCAAGGAATATATGGAGTAGAAAATAAATGTGCTGAGGCTAAACATCATGCATCCTTAGGGAAATGTTGGAGAGAAACAACTATTGTTCCTCGATTAGACTTTTGCCCTGTCTTAAGGTCGTATGTCTGTATTGTGAGTTGTGAAAGGTGAGAGGTTGGTGGTTGCTCATAGAGCACAAAGACCCCATCTTCTCAGGATGTGGTGTATTTGGGAATTCAACCTAAAGAGGATGGAAGTCTCCATCTAAGTACTGACATGCTGTCAATAATCAACAGCTAGCGTAAGGTGGTACCTCCGGAAATTGGAGGAAATTCTGACTCGAACTGTATTGTTCATGTTCAAAATAAAATTAATTTTATTTTACTTATTTCTGTGTGCATGCACATTTCTCTCTGATACTGTGTATTTTTTATGTATCATATTACGTGCCCTGTATAATACAAAATAAAAATACTAAAGCTCTTTGAAAATGTATCTGAAGAGCTATGTTTAGTTATTTTCAAGTCTAATATATTTTATTACTTCTGAGTATGACTTAAACAAATCCTATTTAACTCCTTGCTGTCAGGTAAGTCAATAGCTCCTTATCAGTTAGCACTGTTGCATCTCAGGTGCCTCCTCCTCTAATGTTATATTAACATTTTTTTCTTATTGCATAGTTTGTTCAAAAGGCATTTTGGTATGTGCAGGAGGAAGATACCGCTTAGAGTGGAGCAAATCTTTTTATGTACATAGTCACTGTTTGTTTTTCACCATCTTTAATAAATTAACTTAGTACTTAGGCCCATTATTACTTTTCAGAATTCTAATAACTTTATCAAGCAAACAGTACTTAAATAAAGTTAAATATATATTCAGCTTTAAAATAAATTTAGTGCTTTTGAAACATGCCAGATTGACAGCATTGGAAACTGAAGTCCTCTTTTTGTCCACTGAACAGGTACAACGTGAGCAGCAGCAGTGCAAGCTTCTCCACACTGCCCCACCCTGTGCTGCAAACCCTGACCTAGAGGATTCCTCTAGGATGGGTAAGAGAGTAGTTCAGTCTCCATGCTTGTTCAATCGTTACTGTGGCTGCCAACGAGAGTCCCCATTTGTGATAGTTGATAGCATCAAGAACTGGACTGAAACCACCAGCTCATTTTACATTAACCACCGAACATCTGTCCATGGTAATAACTTCAGTTACAGCAGACCTGGACCATTGATAGAAAAGTGAAAGGCTCCATGTCCCTTTGCCAATCCTCCAAGTCTAATCAAATATATAAACATTAATTATGATCACTACTTTGTTATACTGTACAAAAAAGTGTACAAATTATAATTATTTTGTAAAGTTAATGTCGTACAATTTTTAAATGGCTACCTCCTTAAGATTAAGGGCCATAATTTAAAAAAAAACAAAACAAAACTTCAGTTACATAATTGTACTACTCTGTACACTGCAGACACTGCCTTTAAGTTAGCGATTTTTTTAAAATGGTTTATATGACTTTGTCATTATACTATGTTACATACAGTATTTTTAGGCACTAAGCAATTTAAATTGTAATATGTATCAGCTTGTGCATTGTATATCTATTCTTTTTACTACATGAATTATGTTTTCAGTGCTCTGTTAGGTAATAAATGGGAGATAAATTGAATAACAAATTTTTATAATTTTCCAATTGCTAATTTTAAGTTATCAGACACATTTTTGTATAAATTTATAATTTGGACATTTGATATTTATTAATAAAACATAAATGTAAATAGGTTATTGAATATCATTTGTGATATTTATTCAGGTGTTAACTTGTTATAACATTCCTGCTATAAATATTTCAGATATACGTGAAAAACTTGGTGGATACACAGGAGCTGTGCAAATTGCAAATGAATATAACAGAAAAGATTACATTCAGTAGAGCTGGTTTTATGGTTTAGATAAGATGGAAATTAAAAAGTGATGGATACAAAGCACTGGTAAAAGCTGTGTCTATGATTCTGGTCAAAGCGTAAATGTGGTATGATCCTGACTATTCTTCCATAAACAACATATTAATATATTTTGCATACAGTTGTATGGATTCAATGCTTTTATTAATTATTGTTGACAGGAGACTTGCCAGTCATTAAAATGCAGGCACATTAGCACTACGTAAACTTGTACATTGAATTTACAGTGTATATTAATGGATTCTAGTTTTAAAATTCTTTAAATCTTACTATATCAATCATAGCGTAATGAGTGGAGTTCAAATGGAAAATACGAAATTTAAAGCTGAATGAGAGCTAAATCCCGCTTTGACCTGAGTAATCTAATGGAGTCCTATATTGTAATTTAAATTAATACTGCAGGTAATGGGACTAATCAAGTGCGTAAGGTGGAAGAGGTTTGTCCCTGTTTTTATAGAACATACGTTTTATTTTTATTAAATATCCTATTGATCTTTATTGTAATTAGTAGTTATTTAAAAATAAAATCCTAAAATTTCATTATTGCTGTGGTTTTTTGGTAATTTGAACTGTTGGCTTTTATGGATCAAGGAGAAATCTTAGCAAAATTAAACCAATAGAAAGGTTGCGTTAAGCAAATCTGCTCCAAACCAGGATATCGCTATAGTTCAGAAAAATTATTTTACAGAAGCTAAATATTTTACTGAAGGATATTTATAAAGTGCAAGGTATTTATCCTGAAGAGCCACAATCACCTTTTTTGTGAGATTTATTATGCTTCAAATTTTTTACCAAAATGAGCAGAAAGAATTTATTAGAAAAAACTCCAAACTGTCTGAGCAGGATAATTCAATGTTGTTTATCAGGTTCGTGTATTATGTAGTGGACATCATAAATCTTTGGTTAATCTGAAGTATATGTACCTGATATTTATATTTAAAAACAATCAAAAAATCTGCCCTGAGCTGGATATGGAGCCCCTTTGATTGCTTGAACATATGCATTATATTATAACCCAGGTCAGTGATGATCAAGCCATTACATTTTATACTTCTATAAAATGAGAATTCTGTAGTGTTAGAGTGACCGAAAAGGGGTTTCCGCAGGTACATATGGTTAGGTGAGAAGAAACAGAATGTTTTAGCATTTCTGAAGTACTTGATATCTTTAAAGCACTGTACAAATAGTAAACCTCTGAATAAACCCGTGTGACCTAGCTAAGTGTTATCTCCATTTTATGGATGAGGGGGAAATGAAACATAGAGGTTGAGACCTGTCAGAAGCCACACAGTGAATCAGTGGCAGAGCTGGGGCTAGAAATCGTGATTTCATTCTATCCTGGCCTGTGTCCAGTCCATTGGAGCATTTACCTACCTGTAAAAAGCTAGGAGCAAATTTTTTCTAACTCGGGAGCCCAAAGTTAGGCACCTACATAAAAATGACCTGGCAATTCAGAGTTGGTCAGCACCCAGAGTTTCCACTACAATAATTTAAACAAACAAACAAAAAAATTCCACCCACCACTGTGGGACAAGAATGATTCTGAAAATCAATCCATTTTTACTTTAGTGTCTCTCGACTTCCAAGCGTGAAAAACTTGATGCTAGCTCCTTATGTCACAACTAAATTAAATAAAGAACTATTCAGATATTTCCTTTTAGTGTAACAACATCTTTTAGTTGAAGAGAGCACTGAAAAACTCTAATTATATGCGATTCTCCATTTACATAGTCATAATCTTGACCTCTTTTGTGTTGCTAAAATTTCTCAGCCACTCACTTAAAAGTGAGCAATGAATCAAAACAGTTGTTACTTCCTGTGAGCTGTAGTGCCTTCTGTTGAAAAGAGATCACAGTTATGATGCTATGAAGTGAGTCCTCATAACTGTTGGTATCATTTCTTTAAAATGGTAGCGATTTGCATCCATCAAAGATAATATAAAATAGACTTTTTATATCAACAGAACACAGACAAGATTATGCAAAAATAAAATGCCAAACAAGCCTTCCTATTTAAATCAAGCAGCTCTAACAAATACCAGTAAACATCCTTTTAGCTTTGTGAAGCTAGGTTAAATGATCATATGTTCGTCCTTGTTCTCAGTTTTAAGCAGGACTTCAGCGATTTCTGTTCCCTCAAAGGAGATATTGATTATCACCATAAGTAGTTCAAAGTTTGGGAGTATAACAGTGCTACCTCATGTTCCATAGTCTATCAAATGCCTTTTTTAGTGCAAGAAACTTCTACAAATTCTCTTCATCCATGCCAGTATAGTGCACCTATCACCGTAATAGCTAAGCACCATGTGTAATCATGACCTTTTGATTTTATGTTTTGAGCTGATTTTAGCACAGTTACTACTGCATGGTTGGACACAGGTAACATTGTTGGCATATGCACAATAGAGGCCACAGACTGAATGGGCATGGAGACTGAACTATTCTATCAGTGTTTAGAGGTAGTTACTCCTAAATCAAGGTTAAGCCTTTTTGCTTTTTTTCCTCCATTGTTATGAACAACAGAACCATCTGTCACCCATGTTTACAATCTTGGGTTCCTATTTCATGCTTCACTTTCCTTCTTGCCAGGCTTCCTGGTTGTCACCATGTTTTGCCACGTCAGCAACGTAAAATCTTTCCTGTGCTGTACAGATCAAAACCACAGTCAAACCCTGCTTTAATTACTGTAACCTCTACTTTGGCCTTTCTCCCCACATTAGTCCTGTTTAGTTTGCCCAAAAATACAGCTGCTAAAATTATCTTCTGTTAATCAGGTCTTGTTGCTTCATTCTTCAAATCCCTTTACAGACTTACCTTTACTTGTCATTTCAAAGTTCTTGTCCTTGTCTGCAAAGCTATGCACAACTTCATTCTGGCTTCCATGTCAGATTCCATTTCTTACCATGCCATTGCTCAATGATTCTATCTTTGCCTCCTTTGCTGATTTCTTCCACTCCTGTCTTTTGCCTTCGTCCATGGTACCCCCATGCCAGCATCAACATGCCAGGTGCATTACCCTTTTTGCTGTTTTCACATACCTCCTACAGACTCTTTTGGTGTGAAGTCTTTGAATACTAATCTGTGTCAGTCTGATGTCCTCTCCACTCCAATATTGTAGAAGAGGGATACTCACGCTTCATATATAAAAATTATTATCTTCTGGGTTTCATATTGAGATTTGTTTTGATTGTTTACCTTTATAAACTCTTGAGGTGTAGAGATTCTGTACTTATCTTGTGCAGCATTAGAACATGATAATGCATGCCAAATAATAAGACCCGTTAGTAGGGGATTGGGGGAAAGATTGCATTGCCACTGTCCCGTGCTCCACTTATTTTGTAGATAAATCAGGAGACCAACTCTGTTTAATAGAAGAAATACTTGTTTACTGTGCAGAACTGGTTAAATATCTGTCCCTAGACGACTTAAATGTTTGTTTGAAAAGAGTGAACTACTGTTGCAGTAAAATGCAATGAAAATGATCAAAGGGGAAACAAAAGTTGCTTTTTAATTTACTCATTTGTTTCTTGGTCTTGTGTGAACTTTACTTGTGTTCTATGTGCCTAACCAAAAAAAAAAAAAAGTATGTTAACAATTTACGAGCTGTACAGAAATCCAGATGAAAAGAGCAATTAAGACATTGGAAGGGTCAGTGAAAACTTGCTGCTGTTAATATTTTTGTGAAGCTCCAAAATATTTAGTTTGATGTGACAACTAATTATTTTATTACTATAGTACTGGTATTGGAGGGCTAATAGCAGTAGAAGTAACAATAACCAAATTTATGGTACTTTTTTAGCCTTTAAATGATTGGTTGAGAATAAAACAAAAAGGCTATTGTCAAATTATTTTTAAATTAATTTGAATTCATGACTGACAAAGGTGAAACACAAAATATTAATAGTTTCCAGGTTATACAATTCATTATGCTTTTTTCTTCTTCTGGCCTGGATTCAGATGTTGGTCAGACTGGTTAAATTTAATGGTCAGTCTTGTCCCTCAGTAGATGTTTAGTCAGCATAAAATATACAAACTTTGGTATATTTGACTTTACATCTCTAAAATAGTATGGAATAGTTGATCCAGACTGAAGAGCATTAGAGTTTGTAACTTTTTAGCTACTATGATGATTGATCTATAGTGCAATCACTGATAGGTACAAGGATATAGACAGCTCAGCACTGAGAAGGTTGTGGAGAAGACAATACTACAGCAGCAGCAATTTTGATTGTCTCATCCAGACCTCCTCTTGCAGCTTCCAGGGAGTATAAACTGCAGTGGTAACTCTCACTCTTTTTAAAATGATTCTTACCAGTGCTAAGGGCGGTGTAGTCATAACTCCACTATCACCGCTTCCTGCTCCGTTTGTAAATGCGGGTGCCAGTGTCTTTTTCACGGAACAGTAGGATTGCTTCTAGGCCACTCTGCATTGATATTGCTTGTGCCTCTTTCTTCCCACAGCCTTCCTTTTATATCCGTGTAGGGCTAGCCAACGTATAAACCTCTTAAGACAGGTCTTTTTGCACTACCGAAGTCTGCTGTGTTCAAAACTCCTTTTATACAGTTATAAGTTGTTTCAGTGGTGCACAAGGCTCACCACTGCTTCAGCAGGTTGTTCTGCTCCATTGTAGTGCGAGTATAAATCAAAAGTGCTGGTGTCTTTTAGTTGCATTGTTGCAATTAGTTTATCTATCACAGTCCAACAATACTGAAAAAGAAATAGGTCCATGTCTGAAGGAAAACTTATTTTTGGTGAATAAACCAAACGTTTTTCAGAATTTCAGCTGTGAAGAGCTTGCTACTGCAGAACATTAAAGGTTAAAATCAACCCCCCTCTCCAAATTCTCCCCAGGCAATCCCTTCTCCACTTCTGCTTGGTGGATGGGATGTGAAGAATCTCAGATGCACACATGACCCATACTAATGTCACTCTTGGAGGGTAAAACCGTTTTGGATTGTTAAGAAAGTTCACATGATCAAGTTTGTACAATATGTGTATATTGGGTCTCCTTTCTCTTGTCTCTCTCTAGTGAAAGCTTTTGGCAGAATTTTGTTCCGGATTACATAAAGGGATGCTGGTAGAACATTTTGACAGACTTTTCAGGATGAAAAGCTTATCTACAGCACCTTTTTCATTTATTGTGGAGCAGAATTAATCTCTGTCCTGGTTAAAGTTGATTTCTCTATATTTAGGCCTGTGGTATGGATTTTTTTTTTGCGCCCCCCTCTAAAATCCACTGCATCTTTTCAGAATCCTGTACATGTCTTAAGATTGTGGAACGGGGGGTTTAGAATCTGGGGGAAGTGAGAGGACGAGGGGGAGAATAGTAGGTCTGCAGCTACATGTTGCTGAACTGCAATGACAATGCTCCCACTACTGGTTCTCCATAGCCTGGCAAACTGAAAGCCAAGAGAGATTTTAGTGCTTTTGAGGAAACAGCAATTTGTTATGAGGTAATAGTTTTAGTGAATATACATATCAGATGGTACAATATCTCTTTACTGATGTGGGAGTGGGAATGGTTCTGCACCCCAGCTTCTTTTGAAAGCTCATCTGTGGTGTGTGTGAGGGTACCTCCAAGCCTAAATTTTGGTTGGCTCTGCAGAAAAGTACTGGCATTTTTGCCACACATATGACAAATCTGGAAGGACAGCATGGCCATCTCTGACAGCAGTAGCCTACCTGAATCAAAAGTAGGCTACTGCTGTCAGTATCTTTCCTGCAAATGGAAGTAGGGAATTAATTGTTAACGTATCATGCAAATGTAAATACTGTCTCCTTTTCCTTTGAAGCCGTCTATTTGCGGATCACTTCTACACCCGCAGGAATAGTAAGGAATTTTATAAGAGGCCATGCAGTATTCATTGACTAGTATAATCGGATGCTGCTGCCTTAGTTTGTCTTTTTTAATATCCCTTCACCTTCCATCAACAGAATTTTGTAGTTTAGGAGCTAGATGGATGCAAGCTGTTTACTATAACTGTGAATTCAGAGCTTTTAAGGAGTTTTCCCTAACTTTCTTCTTTTATTTTTTAAGGGATGTAATTAAACTAGGGTGGGGTCATCTTGGTATCCAAAAACACTCTAATGGCAGTGTTAATTTAAAAATTGAATCCTAATCGCTATGAAATAAGGCACTAATTCTGGAAAAACTTACGTCTTTGGTACTATTTGTGCATAAAGGTAACTGTTTGGAAGATTGGGACTGAGGGTTTTAATGTAGGTATTTAGATATCAAGTTTTAGTTCAAAAGTGTACTCCTAATTTTAAAAAATGTATAGTTTGCAAAAAAAATAAAAAATAAATAAAATATGGAAAACTGCTTGCTGTTATTGACCATTGTGTCTGCTAGGAAATTCCTAGTAATTTAATTTGAAATATATATTTATTTTAACTACATATGTGTGTGAGGTTTGAGGAATGCCTAATTTTTCTACTTTAGGGCATGGGAACAGTGCTATTAAGATGGTAATATACATTTTGGCTTATTCTCATTTGTTGTTTAATATTGGTCAAGTGATTAAAGATGGACAGGGTACCTGAGCATATGAGAGCTATTAAAGGAAAATGCACATAGACTAGTTATCCCTCCAGGAATGTTTAAGACCTGATATTTGTGGCCCGGAAAGTGTGTGCTTGATTACAGCTGGTTTCTGTTCTGCAGAGGATATTAGCTACACTATATTACCCTACAAAGGAATCAATGTAACTAAACATAAGTGATTTTTTTAGCATGCTGTTTGAATAACAAGAATTCGAAGATTTCATTACCTGCTTTTAAAAAAATTATTTTTAATAAAATTTGGATCCAAAAATGTAGGAGTTCATTTTTGTCCAGTAGTTCAAACAGAAATTTTAACGGGTTCATCTTGAATTTAACCATGCTATTTATCTTTCTGCTTCTAGTATTTTTAGGAAACATTGGTTTGAAAGAAGATAAATTTAGATGCATAAATGAAAGGCAAAAGACAGATTAAAGATTTAAATCCAGTGGTTCAAGACCTTGCACCCAAAATGAATGTGTTCCTTTTATCTGGTAGCTGTGTTAACGATGTCATTCTTTATGGATCAAATCTACCCTGCTGAAGTCATTAGTATGCTGAGACTGTGTTTTCTAGAACATTTGGCTTTTGCAGTACTTAAACTGTTCATCAAATTGGAGTTTAATTCCTATTCTTTGTACCGAATACTAGATTATTCCATTGCTTACTTCTGACAAATTTTATTATTTTATAACTAAAACTGGATTACACCATCCTAAAAGTTAAAATTAGTTTTTTAAACGGTGTCCTTTTTAGTAATTTTTATTTTCCTTCAGATTTCTTTAGGGAAGGAATTACCCTAAATAATTTTCTTTGCAGTACTGGTTGGGGGTGGGAAGCAGGGGAGATTTTATTTCTTTTTTTAATTGCTTTTGCCCATTTGGGGACAAATTCCACACTTCATGATTTTTGTTTTACTCTGGACTTATATTTACCACCTAGGATAATTAGGCAGATTCATGAATTAAAGTAGTAGGTATTATTACTCTCATAACCTACAAAAGCAGCATGTTCATAAAGGAAACTGGTTTCGGTTGATACATATATTGCAAGGGACCGTTTACTATTATTATTTATTTATTATTTATTAAACTATTTTAAAATTGGGACATTACTGAATAATTGATGATGATAATTTAGTTTAACGCCTCTAGTTAATGTTGCCAAATTCTATAAGACCCTATTTTCAGTTGCTTATAACTTTGCCAAACTTTTACTGTTTGTTTGGGCTGAAATTTTCCATGTAGGGTGTCTGTCTCAGGGTGATTGTGTGATGCTTCAGCAATAAAGGTTCAACTGTTTTTGAAAACCCTTAAGGTTAGAGAAAAATAAGTTGTTTTGCCAATGTGAAATCCTAGTGTCAGGGAAATGCCATTTGCTGTCCCTGTGAAGAAAATCACCATAAAGTGAGTCAGTGTATAATCCTCTGAAAAATGCAATTTGAACATGTTCAGCCAAGATTTGTTGTTGGCTGGCAGCACTATTCTTTGAAAATTGTCTGTCTGCTTTGAGCATGCCCCATTCCCACACAGCTCCTATGTTCCAGCCGGACTGTGCGTGCACAGAGTGACAAAGCATGTTCTATTCCGGGTTGGAAGGGGCTACAAAGCAATTGCTCCTCCCGGGTGCGAGGAGCTGCTATAGTCCTAGTAACCTGAACTAAGATCTAGGAGTCTGAACTGGGTCCCTCTACGAGCACCCAGTAGGAACTACCTGACTCAAATACAAAGGGTTGAGGAGCAGAGACGGGAAGAGTTAGGAGCAGAGTGAGAAACTGAAGCCTGTGTAAACAACTAATGTACACTCCTTTTCTGGGCCTAGAACTGAGTTGGAGAACCTTGAATCTCAACATTCCTCAGATGCCTAGCCAATGGCTGTGAAACCCACTAGCAAAATGTCTCCTCTTTTTCTTATTGATTCCCAATCAGGATAACAATCTACTACTCCTATCAATCTGTGACTCTAAAAGTCCTAATCTTGTTCATAATGTGGGGGTGGTCCGAATGCTTCTGCATGATGGAATTTTTTTCCCCAGTTTGTTTTTATAAAAACTTAGCAGTTTTTTATATAATTTCCTATGTTAGAATATTATGTTTGCAAAATCAAGCACTCAGATATAAGAAATTGATGTTGCCAACCTCAGTTCTCGCATTTCCCAACTTTTTTGAGTGTTTGATTTTGCAATGTTAACTTTCTTCTAACATACATTTAATTACTCCCCCCCCCCCCGCCCCCAACAGTGTGTGCGCACACAAAACTATGTATAGAATGTTTAAACAGTTTAAACAAAAATCTGGTCTATTGAAAACACTGAAGCACAGTGAAACAAAACCCTGTGTAAGTAAATCTTTCATCTAATGTACATTGGATATCAGGTTTCAGGCCATAAACACGGAATAATATGTGAATTAATTGAATGAAATACTCCTGAAATCTCATTGGTTTATGTATAAATGCAGTCAGATCCTGTACATACACAAAGAAATTGTATCACTAGATCCATGCTTCAAAATGAGCCATAAAAAATTGTAGACCTTTGATATAGATTTTGTCCGTGTTTCCAAATTAAGGTGGGGTGGGGTGGTGTGTGTGTGTGCTGCCTCTTTAACTATTATTTTTTTATATTTTAGTTCTACCACCAGTCTTCTTAAATGTTGTTCCCTTCTGGCAGCTGGTGGATAAGCAAGACAGTGTATGAAAATTTTTATTGCTGCAATATGCTGTTAATTTAGCACTTTCCTGAGAATATATTGGTTTCCATGCTGGTTTATGGAATTAGAGATGTACTATTCTATAGTAAATTCCACTCCTTTCTTTAACAACCTGTTGCACTTTCTTTCCATTTGCAAAGGCACTTAGAGCCAGTTAGCAATGATAAGGATCGATGCTGAAGGTTAATCAATCCTTCCAAGAATGGATGTTCAGGACTACTGGTCTCTACCTCAGTTGTATGGGCCCCTTTGAGCTAGGTGTAGAGACCCAGGCTGTGTAGCCTCACTAAAGAACTTACAGTGGCGCAATTGCATTGGAGAAGCTCTCCTACCAACATAGCATTTTCCACACTGGTGCTTAGGTCGGTGTAACTTATGTCACTCAGGAGAGTGGCTTATTCACGCTTCTGAGCAACATAAATTATATCGACATAAGTGGTAGTGCAGATATAGCCTAAGTGTCTTCTGACTAGGGAATAACTCACAACCTTAAGAATGAGCCCGTCTTAACAAGGTTCTTGCATATACAAATACTAATTATGGATAGGTTTTGTTTTTTTAAGAGTCTTTGAATGATCTTTCTCTCTCCTAGCTAATTGCATTCCAGCTCTACCTCTGTGCACCACAGCCCTGATTGTTTGAAAGGTTCCAAGTACAACTTTATCCAATAATAGTCATAATTGGTAGCTGGAAGCATGAGCTCTAATGTGGGGATATACCAAACAACTGCAGCTGACAACATTTGTGAAAACTTTTTAGTCTAGGTGTTTCTGTACATTCTTTTGATTCTCTAATTTCCTGAGTTTTCCAGACTTTACCACATTTGTCAAACGTGGTAACTTCACATCTTGTAGGCACCACCTACATTTGCTGAAGGAGAGTCAGGCATCATAAAAAATTTCTATTCTGAGCTCTGATGTTAGAGGTAGCTTACAGTGAATCTTCTGGATATTCTATATAGATATTAAAGCTGTGTGATACTTAGCCCAAAAAGAAGTGCCCCCTCCAAAATGCGGTATTATCGTTGACAGTTTGTCCCATTAAGTATTTTGATGACTACATTTATTTGTTACATTTATGCCTTAATTTGTAAACAGTGTGGCTGGTTAAAGTGGCTCTGGGAACTGTAGCAGAAGTTTTTTATACTATTTTAATTTGAGTACTACATTCAGTTATACTGTTTGAATTCTTTTATTTTCCCTTTAAAATTATGTAAAATATACATTTAAAATCTGTCTGCATGTGTTTTAAAGTACTTGCTTTTCTAACTGTAGGTTTTTGGTGTTTAATTTTTGGCAGTGCATTGGTGAATATTTGACAAGTCATTGGCTCATTATGTTCTTGCAAGGACTGAGCCTCAAAGCTCCACCTCTATCCTCATTCTCTGAGCTGTTTCCCAGCCAGTCTGAGCTCCATAAGAAAGGAGGAGGAATGCTCCTGAATTGGCCCTTGCTTAGCTCTGTTGTTGCAAGCTCTTGTCAGGGGAGGCATATCTTGTGTTTCTGAACATGGGTCTCATTGCCATAACCCACTCACTTACTAGTTTAACCGACTGCGGGGGTGGGTGGGGAATGGCTTGAGCGTCTCTTCTCATCCATGTGTCTGTCTTAAAAAAAAAAATTTAAGAAAACTTCAAGATGTGGGAATAAAAGAGAAAAATAGAAGCAAACTGCTTAATTTTGAGAGGTTTTATATCTTCATTTCTTTTGGTTACTTTTACAATTAACTATCACCTTTAACTAGATTGAATTTTTCAGATAGTTTCAGAACTAACCTCTTTCCCCATTCCTCTTAAATGTTTTGAGTACCTTCCCCTCATGAAAATTTAATACCCCACCCCACTCAACTCTTATTTGGAAAAGGGTAGGGCTAATAGAGTGATCTCATTATGGTTCATGTTCACAAATTTAATGCAGCCTGTGTCGACAGTGGTTTCTTTTCATCAGCTTGTAATGTCGTCGTCTTTTCTGTTCAATTGCCTACGTTAAATTAATATTGTTCTATCTTCATGATGATGTGGGGTTTTTGTGTGTTCTGTTAAACAAGTTGACTTTTAATTGTCATGTTCTGGAAGGGTTTTTTTGGTATTGAGTTTCTCTTTGTTTCTTCTCTAATCTGACACGTTCTTTCTTTTTGCTCATAATATTGTTTCCTTTACAGTTTCTAGTGTTACTGAGTTCCTAGAGAAACCACATAAAGATTTGGACTTCTTTCTGTATTTCTGAATTATCAACAGCCCTTTTTTATATTCTATTCATCATATTGTGAAGATCACATTTTCATCTCTTTATCCACCATCCCTCCCTGGAGGCTAAATGTAATTGTGTCTGCAGAGATTTTAATATCTTTCCCACTGAATCAAAAGTGTGTAAGAAATGTCTCATTCATAAGACGTTTCTGTAACAGGGCGCAGGTGGGCCCCTCTATCTTTGGCCAGTTCTGCACCCACAAACCAGCCAGAGACCTCTGCTTTGGTGCATTCACCCATGCTCTTTATTTACAGTATAAGCTCCCACCACCTTGTAACTACAGACAGCGTCCAGCTTACAGCCTCAGGGACTGCTAGCTTCTGCAGCCAGCATGGGAGAGCAGCCTCTAACTCCCTGGCTCCTCCCTTTCCTCTCCCCCCATGGCTTCCTTCCTGCCAGCCTTTATGCAGCCCTTGGCTAACAAGGCCTGCAGTTGTTCTCTATTTGCCACTTAGGCCTGGGCCTACTCAGCCAGGTCCAATTTCCCTTTCTGGATTGGAGCTGGCATGACAGGTCTGGCTCAGGGTTTCCTAGCCTGTAACAGTTTCATAATGGCTGTCACCATTTTTTTTTCATTGTGAGCAAGTGGTCTGCTTATATAAAACCTTCATTGTGCCTTGGTTACTCAAAATATATTTTGCCTCTTTATATTAGTGTTGTCTTAAAAAATACATGAAGGAGGCTGACGAGCCTGAAGTCATACAAGGCTTTCTTTCTTTAAAAAAAATAAATAATTTGTGTGTTACAGGTTCTTTCTCTCCATTTTATGACATGAACACTTATTTTTTCCCCCATTGTTGTTCTTCCGCTATGCTCTTGAGATACTTTATGATGTCAGTAGTGATGTTTTTTCCCCTCGAGCACACTTTCTCTTGACTGCTTATTTTCTCTGCTTGTTGTATCTTCACCGTTTATTTTCTGCTTACAGATGTTGGTGCCATGTTTGTCCAAGGTCAGTTTGTAGAACTGTTTGTCTAGCAGTAAAACTGCTACCTTCTGTGGGATGCCATCTCGCTTTATAATTGTTTCATTGTTTGTCCTGCAAAAACTGTCACTTTTTTCATTTGAGAGTCATTTCCTTTTAGCCCTTTTTTCCTTCCAGAGTGATATTTTGTTTCTAGGATGCCTTTCTTTAGATCACCCATGTTGTCAGATGCAGAAATCACAAGGTGTATATCTCCATCTCTTCAGCATGTTTTTATTATGTTATGCAAATAATTTATCTTCTTTGTCCAGGGTTTATAGATGTATGGTTTATTAAATAAAACATGCTTTTCTGTGGTTTGTTTGCAAGAACTTAAAATCAGAAACTAATTTCAAGCGAGAGAAAAATGTACCATCTTTTCTAAGTTAATTCTCAATATTTTGTACACTGATCAGTTTTGTGTTATGCAGCTTTGTTGATCTATTTTGATTCCATTTCAAGGATTTTCATGTATTGGCACCCTGTGGTCTTTTCTTTTTTTTTTTGCTTTTTGTTTTGCTATGAACAGTTTTTTGCCAATAAGCTAACACTGTATATAAAAAATGAATAGTACTGCACATATTTAAAATATACTTATTTCAGAAAAAGGTTGGCTTAATTTTGCTGAAAATGGGAAATCAGCCTCCAGATTTCATATTTACGTAGATCATGGATTAACAAATAATACAACTGGATTAAACTAGTTTATGACCTGAGTCCCAGGGGAGCCAGCTGAGGCCACTCAGTTAGGGTGAACTGGAAAGAATGGTGCAGATAATCCCCAAAGATGGTGGATATTCCAATATTTAGGTTTACCAAGCCAGCACAAAACAGCTGCTTTACTACCTCACTGGTTACTCAGAAGTCAACACCACAGTTCCCTTAAAATAACCCAGCCTCAGGCCTCCACATAGGCACCCAAGTCAGATATGATGAGTGTCAGGGTTCCCTCCCCACTCTGAACTCTAGGGTACAGATGTGGGGACCCACATGAGAGACCCCCTAAACTTATTTCTACTAGCTTAAGTTAAAAACTTCCCAAGGCACAAATTCTTCCTTGTACCTTGGATTAGGTAATGCTGCCACCACCAAGTGATTTAGACAAACTCAGGGAAAGGACCAGTTTCTACTCCCTAAAATTCCCCCAAGCCTCCACGCTCCCTTTCCCGGGGAGGCTTGAGAATAAATAAGATGAGCATTGACCAACCTTGGGCTTTTTTAGGACACTAAAAAAACAAAAACAAAACCCAATCAGATTCTAAAAGAAACTTCATAATAAAGAAAAAAGGTAAAAGAAGCACCTCTGTAAAATTAGAATGGAAGATAATCTTACAGGGCAATCAGATTCAAAAACACAGAGGATTTCCCTGTTGGCCAAACTTTAAAGTTACAAAAAGAAAATCAGGAATACACCTTATACAGAGAAAACCACAAGCCAAAACAAAAATAAGCTAATGCATTCCCTTGCTAGTACTTACTAATTCTAATGGCGTTGGATTGCTTGCTTCCTTGATGTGTGCAAGCACACAGAACAGACAGACCAAAACCACCTCTCCCCCTCATCCCCCAATATGAAAGTATCTTGTGCGCTTATTGGTCCTTTTGGTCAGGTGCCAGCCAGGTTACCTGAGCTTCTTAACCCTTTACAGGTAAAAGGATTTTGTGCCTCTGGCCAGGAGGGATTTTACAGTACTGTATACAGGAAGGTTGTTACCCTTCCCTTTATGACAATGAGGATTAATGAAAATCTTATTATCATACAAAAAAGGTTTTACCAATCCCAAAGGATCAGACACATTACCTCCCATGTTAATGAGTATTCCAGATCTTAGTCAAATACCCACTTACAGCCAATTCTTATTAACTAAACTAAAATTTTATTAAAAAGAGGAGAGAGAGAGTATGGTGAAAAGATCAATATACATACAGACATGAGTTCAATTCTTGAGGTTCAGATTCATAGCAGAGATGGTGAGCTTTGTACTTGCCAAAAGTTCTTTTTGAATTTAGTCCATAGATTATAGTCTAATGTCCAATATCATATTCAGGGTGTTCCAGTTTAACTGGAACTCAATCTCAATCTTGTGACTCAAACTTCCCCTGATGAAGCTTAAGCAGATCTGAGATGACAGGATCAGGACCCAAGGATCTTTTATTAAATTTCAAGGCCTTCTTTGACAGATCGGAGTCTGTTAGCTTACAGTAGGCAATCAGGGTGACTTTGAAGTAGGTCCATCACCAGTACTTAGCTACATTAATTAACATAGGGCAGTTGCCTGTTGTTCCACCATTTGCAGATTTACTATACATTTCAAAGAGAGATGAATAGAGCGATATCCTATGTTTACAGTTCATTTAAATGTTAAGAAGTTATTTTGATCTCTGAATAACAGAATACAGCATAGACAGTGACTGTTGGATTATATCGTTGACCTCCTCCAATGTGTATGTAAATACACAAAAACACAAACATTATCTCCCCATATGTTTTTACGGGTTAAATTTGAGTAATTTGTTCTGCAGGATGTTTAACCCTTTCTGGTCATTTCACACAGTTATGAATCTGTACTGGTTTCTTATATTTAGATCAGTGAAGATCTGTGCTTTCCTTACAAATATATATGTGATCACTGTGCTGCTACTTTCCAAATTGTCTCCTCTGCACAAAACTGACACAAGCAATCTGTTGTGGCCTGGCAGTTTGTCCCTTGCCCCTTACTACTTTTCTGGTATGGATCTTGCAAGGGCCTGGTTCAAAATTCACCATGTTAAAGTGGTGATTGTGCACTGTATTAGAGTGTCTTGATGGCTGGGATGAGAATCTGAATTGATGCCTCTTTTCCGTATTTTCCTTCCTCTCTCTCCAGGAATGCTGTGGGTTGCAGATCAAGCAGTGGACTGTGACCCCTGCTTACCTAGTTGATGATCTGGCCATGTGGCAGTCTGTGTGTCTTGAGGAGTTCTGGCCCAGATCTTCAAATGTGCCAAAAGTTAGATTCTGGAGCCAGATTAGCAGCAACCAGCAGCTCCTTTAAATAAGTTGTTGGCTTTTCAGTTGAGTTTGGCTCCCATTCAAATATCTGTTAGGAGCTGCTGGTTGCTGCACCCTTCTGAAAATCTGCCCCCGTCATTTAAGTGCCAGACCAGGAGCTGAGCTCTTAGAAAAGTTTTGCATGTTGAGCACTTTTGAAAATATGGTCTATACATTTATTTTTAGTCTCCTGAGTAAAATATGGCCAGAGTTTCAAAGGCATTGAGCATACTCAGCTCCCATTACCTTTCAAAAGTGTTGAGTATCAATAGATTCCTTTGAAATCAGGCCACCTTTATTTCATGGATTATAGCTACTGAAATTTGTAAATTGACACATTCTTCACACGATGATAAAATGGGAACTGTATGAAATCTACTGGGCTATGCTTGTACTCTGAATAAGACCTTTTAATCTGTTCTTCCAGACTGAAGAATACCACCATTTTCAAATGTAATATCTGAATATTTACAGTTGAGTGTCCAAGATACTATTATATAATTACAGTAAGAGTCTGAGAATGATTTTAAACATGCTGCATATAGTGTTTTCATTTTTCTTCTTTGCTTTGATATAGTGTCCAAATACTGTGTGTTTCAGTGATCTTTGAAAAGATCATATATAATATGTAGTAGTCTTATTCTGTGCTGTAAGACTTCCTGAAAATGAAATTATTGCTAAAATACATAGCCTTACTAAACTCTGAATTAAAAAATCAAAATTTGTAATTATCCCATGTATCTGTTCTTTTATAGGTTATAAGTTGATCATAGTCCTCTTATATGAAATTTCTATGTAACTGCTAAAAGCTGCATGCTTTTATTGCTGTTTTTATGTATGTAAAAAACAAAAATTAAAAAAAAAAAACCTTTCTCCAACCCTTTTCCCTCCCCGCCCTTTCATTGCCGCTTGCCAGCTGGCCTGCAGTGACCTCATACAATATCAGTTGGAAACCTTTTTTTAAAAAAGTCCTTAGTTTAACTACAGGACATTCAGTAGCTTTTGTTTTCTGAGGAAAGAGGATTTAAACAAACTTTCTATTACATTTGTTGAATGTGTATTTCATAGTAACCACCATGAAGTTCACAGCATTTAAGGAGACGACGAAGCTGAGATGAAAAGATGTAAATTCATGAAGGCTTGGCTTCACAGTTGGCGTATAATCCTTTCTGCTGTCATTGGTACCCTAACCCCAGTACCCACCAGAACAAAAGAAACTGAATTGGAAATTGTGGGAGCTAGGGAATGTTCTGTTGGCAGCACATCTCATGGCCCATAGGCCTTGTCAGGTCTCAGTTTGATACCCTTTATTCTATCTGACAGATGTGAGGTAAGTTCTATGAAGGGGAAGTCATTACTAGAGTGAGGGCAGTGTCAGATCAAAAGTAACCAGTGATCAAACAAGGTGAAGGGCTGTGGAAAACAGGCTTTTTTTTCTGGCCTTGACACCTGCCTGATCATTGAGGGGAACAGTCCTTCTGTGTCAGGTTGAGTTGATTCTCTTTGATGTACAGTGAATGAGTGAAGATGGAAACTGAACTGGAGAATGGAAGATTTTGGTTTCCCTTTTCTTTCGGGTCAATTAAAGGTGCTTTGTTATGTGACACTGACATTTGGCTATACAACTGCATGTCCTGTGTATGAAATAAAATGTTCAGTCTTGGGGTATTGTATTTTAGGTGCCTTAGTCTTGCTAATTAAATTTGAAGTAGCACAAATTGTGCTTAGTGAAAAAACAATCTGGTGTATTAGTATTTAAGATACACTTTTCAGAAAAGAATCAACTCGTGGTTTAAAACACTCAATCTTTCTAGAATAACTTGTTTAAAATTATGATTAATATGTGCTACTGTTGGGAGAAAACTCTTCTATTTTGTGGAGTTACTTTGAAAATTGCAGGATTTGGAAAATGTCTCTGCTGTTAGTATACTCACACAGTAATGTCTCTCTCTTGCCTTTCAATCTTGATTTCTACATTTTGGTAGAAAATAATACTTTTTTTAAAAAGTAAGAAAATTTACCCACAAAAAGTACTTTTGCTTGTATCATTAATAAAATAAAGTGTAAAATATTGAATACTTTCAAATGAAGCATGTCTATAGAAAGCACCCAAAGGATTTGTATAAATCGCTTATTGCCAGTTCAAATGTATTGATAGCACTTACTGGGGTTCTAAACCTAACAACTAAACATGTAGTCTGTTCAGCAAATAGAAATATATTATGTAAGGGCTAAATATACAAATATTATAAATAGAAAATGAATTTTATAGTTGCCTAGAGTTTAATTTTAGGCTCTCCATGCATTCCATTGAATACATGATTGTATAAGCTACTGTAGTTTCAGTGAACTTCATTGGATCCCACAATTAGGATAATTTCTGCCTCATTTCTTTGCATCCTTTTTGATCTCTAGTTCAATATTTCTTACAATATTTTCATATTTCTGATGGATGGATGTCTTAATATTTGTAATAGGAAATATTGTACAAAAATTCTATGGAAAAGAAATTCAGTCCGCTCATAAAGCGTGGTGTTAACTGTAACATGTTCACAGATACGTACTGAAATTAAATAAGTCTCATATTCTCATACCTCTAAGTATTGCACATCACATCACAACTATATTTTTGTTTTCCTCTTTGCAAAAGTATATCGGGTATACAAACACACGTGCAAAAATATTGAAAATTTAAAAAGAGACAGGTACTTTAAAAAAGAAAAGCATTTGAAAGAAGAACTGTTTGATATAATCTTAAAGAAGCTGTATTTTAAATGAAATATTCTATATTACTGCTAATTATGGTCTGTTTTTTTTTAAAGATGATAGATCTGTTTCCACGTGTTTCTATATGTTTTTGTAGTTAAACTGGAAATTTGACAATATGGATTTCCCATAAATTTTAGTCAGTATTGGGCCTCCTCAATATTTCTTTTATTTTTAAAAATAAAATATTTAAGTTAGGTTAAGTTAGAGATAAACCTACCAATTTTAATTAAAATAATGGAAACTCTAATTGTTACCATCTTTTCTAAGCAATGCTGAAATGCTTGTGCAGTTCTTAACATTCCAAAGTTCAAATTTGAAAGATCACAGAATTGACTGTAAACATCATTAAAACAGTCACACTTGACAACATGCAGAGGAAATCTTTCTCTCTCTTTCTTTCTACAACTGTAAATTTTGTTTCTGTAGTAGGTCTGAGATTCCTATTAAAAGAGTAATTTGGCCTTCAGGTGGTCTCTTAATTTTTATTTATTTAGGGCTGTCAATTAGTTGCAGTTAGTTCACGAGCTTAACTCAAAAAAATTAATTGCGACTGAAAAGATTAATCACAGTTTTAATTGCACTGTTAAACAATAGAGTATCAATTGAAATGTATTAAATATTTTGGATGTTTTTCTACATTTTCATATATATTGATTTCAATTACAACACAATATAATGTGTATATTATTTTTTATTACAAATATTTGCACTGTAAAAATGAGAAACAAAAGAAATAGTGTTTTTGAATTCACCTAATACAAGTACTGTAGTGTAATCTCTTCATCGTGAAAGTACAATTTACAAATGTGGATTTTGTTGTTGTTACATAACTGCACTCAAAAACAAAACAATGTAAAACTTTAGCGCCTACAAGTCCACTCAGTCCTACTTCTTGTTCAGCCAATTGCTAAGACAAACAAGTTTGTTTATATTTGCAGGAGAAAATGCTGCCCGCTTCTTGTTTACAATGTCACCTGAAAGTAAGAACAGGCGTTTTCATCGCAAGGCATCGCAAGATATTTGTGTCAGATGCATTAAAGATTCATATGTCCCTTCATGCTTCAACCACCATTCCAGAGGATGTGGGTCCATGCCGATGATAGGTTCTGCTTGATAACAGTCCAAAGCAGTGCAGACCAACGCACGTTCATTTTCATCATCTGAGTCGGGTGCCACCAGCAGAAGGTTTGATTTTCTTTTTTGGTGGTTTGGGTTCTGTAGTTTCTGCATTGGAGTGCTGCTCTTTTAAGACTACTGAAAGCATGCTACATACCTCGTCCCTCTCAGATTTTGGAAGACACTTCAGATTTTTAAAACTTGGGTCAAGTGCTGTAGAAATCTCACACTGGTACATTCTTTGCGTTTTGTCAGATCTGCAATGAAAGTGTTCTTAAAAGGAACAGTGTGTGCTGGGTCATCATCCAAGACTGCTATAACATGAAATATATGGCAGAATGTGGGTAAAACAGAGCAGGGGATATACAATTCTCCCCCAAGTAGTTTAGTCACATTTAATTAACGCATAATTTTTTTAATGAGCGTCATCAGCATGGAAATGTCCTCTGGAATGGTGGCTGAAGCATGAAGGGACATATGACTCTTTAGCGCATCTGGCATGTAAATATCTTCCGATGCTGGCTACAACACTGCCATGAGAACGCCTGTTCTCACTTTCAGTTGATTTTGTAAACAAGAAGCGGGCAGCAGTTTCTCCTGCAAATGTAAACAGACTTGTTTGTCTTAGTGATTTGGCTGAACAAAAGGTTGGACTGAGTGGACTTTGTTTTATTTTTGAGTGCAGTTTTGTAGCAAAAAAAATCTACATTTGTAATTTGCACTTTCATGACAGAGATTTCACTACAGTACTTGTATTGGGTGAATTGAAAAATGCTATTTCTTTTGTTTTTTACTGTGCAAATACTTGTAATAAATAAATATAAAGTGAGCAGTGTACACTTTGTATTCTGTGTTGCAATTGAAATCAATATATATGAAGATGTAGAAAACATCCAAAATATTTAAATAAATGGCATTCTATTAACAGAGCAATTACTCGTGATTAATTTTTTAAAATTACTTAGCGCTATTTTTATTAATTACTAATAAATATTACATTGTTTAATTAACCTGGGAATTAACCTCAGGCTACTCTTCCAGTTCAGGTTTCCCATATGGTCAGTTACTTATAAACACAAGCACACAAATTAACTTTTCCATCTGTGGCTGTTTATTAATATCAGCTTTTTGAAAGAGAATATATCAATACTTTGGTAGGACAGTGCTTTAAATTTTTTAAAGTTTTTTAGGAGGGTGACCTGTTACAATTGTTTTCATCCTCTTGTATGGTGCCCTGAGTATACTGGGAGGAGGAGAACTATACAGATAAAATGATGAAGTGACCATTATACATTTTTTTTTTTTTTTTTTTTTTTTTTTACTGAAGCAACTCACTGTGTAAGCTCCAGAGGGGTTAAATGCTTAAGGTCTCAGTGAAATGCAAAGCAATGATGCAGCTTTAACTAGGAGCCCCCATTAGTGTTTTCATAGTATTCAGTTTGTCTTAAAGATTTAGAGGATTATCATCAAGAGCTTTGCATTCAGTTTGACTCCTCTTAAAATGTTTATCATTTAATGTGTAGATTCAGTTAACATGCTTCTCTTTTTGAACATACCTCCTAACAACCCCCCCACCCCCCACCCCAAAAATTCAGAAAACAACCCAACAATCCCAACTTTGTGTGGTGTCTATCAAACAAATGTGTACATGTGCTGTCAGGTATCACAAGTAATGCACCTAGCTCTTTTTGTTTTGTGGTTACAAGAATTTGTGCATTCCTCTTTAAACTACTGCTTCAAGAAGAAATTAAAATAAGAAAAAGTTGATTCATAGTAAAATATTTTAAAAAGTAGTAAATGTAAGTTAAATTGGAAACTAAATACCTTTATAGTATCCCACTAAGAAAACTGGCACTAATTTTGTAAATTAAACTACCAAGTACTTAAAGTAATAGATGCTCGTTTTGTGTGCATTGGGACTCCTTCGTAAAAGAAGTTTACTGGATTTGAAATGGACAGTTTGGATGCAGCATAAATTTATACTAATATTTAAATTCAGTTACTCAAATAATTTAGTAGAATACTGTATGGTACTAAATAATACTGATTTTGTCATACCATTGGATGATTTTGTCTGAACTATTACTTCCCTAGCCCCAGGTATTGAAGGGGGTATTGGTTCACCCTCAAATTCTCCTGCTTTTTTAAGGATATTAATCTTGTGAGTCTCCATAAAGCGTGCCTGGAGAAAACCCCCAGCATTTTATACTTGTGTACATCTCTATCTCTGTCTTGATTTTGAGGGGTTTTGGAGAAAGCTGTGTATGAATCAGTTTTTTTTTTTTCTTTAACTGCCCTCAATCACTTAATTCTCCTATGTTGCTGTAAAATGCATTTTTACCAAAATGTTTAGTTTTGCTAACAGTGCACAGAGCTGACTACTAAATAGCTCAACTTTTCAGAAAACCAGGGAATTTCAAATAGCAAAAGTAACTTTATTTCAATTTAACATGGCAGATACTTCAGGTATGTTTTAAATGCTGAAACCTTTCTGTCACATCTGCTGTGCTATCCGTCATTAACATGCCATTAGTACCACCGGAATATTAGGATGTCTGGTATATTCAGCATGGCTAGTGTATTGTGCCTGGAACATTAAAATAATGAACAATTAAAATATTGTGTCCGAAAATGGTATAAGCACCTTGGATATGAATATCCAAACTGTGCCTTGATGAGCATTTTAGAAAAATGTATATACTGTAGCCTGTAAAATTCTAATGATCAGCTTTATAAAAGGTAAGTCTTGAATTGTCACTGTTGCATTAAGGAATTTACAACTAGTTGTGTCTTAAAGTTGTTTTGACTGCTGAGGTATAATAAAATAAAACAGTCTCATATTTATAAAATCTTTACATTAAGAGGGGGAGAAGTCTGCACATTGACCAAACCAAACTGCACCTTGAACTTCCAAGAGAGTGGCTTAGAAGCAAGTGAGTAAAAAATAATTGTAGAAATTCTAAAAGGTGGGGGTTTTTTTTTTTTTTTGGTTTGGTGTGGGTGTGATGTGGTTTTTTTTTTTTTTTTTTTTTTTAAGAGAGAGAGAAGAGAGCGAGCGCGACATTTCAAGTAGTATTTTGGAGGTCGGAGGATATTTTCTTGGAGGAAGACTTAATTTAAATCCATTAGAATTCCAAAGACCCTTGAGATGCACTAAATTATAGAATCCTACTTAACATTGGTATCTTTTTCTCTCGACTGCTTTGAGCTAACAAGGGGGGCAGGCGGGCAGGGAGAGTTTGGAAGCTTTCCAAGACCACAGTCTATGTGTATGAGAAGTTATGATTTCTGGCTGTGAAGTCTGAGTTTTACTGGGCAGGCTTTTCTGGTGGGTTAAAGCCCCCCTCTATCCCTTCCCAGATGGTAACTGGCTTTTATAACAAGAATTACTTGACATTCTCAGACCTAACTAAATGGGGCATCCACTGTAGGGTTCACATGCTGCCAACTGAAAGAAAGTGACAAATGAGAACAGATGACAAAACAGACTGGTATAGTAAGAGAGAGGAAGAAGAAAAGAGAAAACAAAAGGTATGAATATAAAGAAAAGGGAGATGGACATTGGGGAAAAATGAGGAAATAAAAAACAGAGGTAAATAATGAGCTCCAGCAAGTTTCAGGACTTCAAAAATTTATTACAGGAGTAAAAATATGCCCTTTGCAATTAAGGATACAGTGAAGATTTGATGATCTTACCTATGAGGTAATCTAGTGCTCAGTAATAGTGAAATGGAATGTTATCAGCAAAGTTTGCAAGATATTTCAATGGTCTTTTTAGGTAAGGCCGGGGGGTTTTGAGTCTTTTTTAGAACCATTTTTCGAGTGTAGCAGGTTAGAAATATATTTGAAATTGGTTTATATAATCTGATCTCTGTATTTACCTACTATTACTGGTTAGAACTGCCCTTTGATTTAATTGTCTAGAGAAACTTATCATTTGCATAGTGAATACCAATAAACAGAACAGATTTCTAGTAAAGGAAAAAATTACAAAAATATATGGGCCTTAGGTGTTAGAAAATGAATTCTAAAGAATTCCACACTTGAAATTATATATTTATTATTTTTAACTAACTATTTTAAACTACTTCCACTCTAGAGTACTTTTTAGTGTTGTAAAATAAAAATAACGTAGAATGTTATTTTTAAAATAGCCAAAGGAACATGAGAGCTCAACTGAATTTTGTTTGAACTGCTGTAAAATAATTCTGAACCTCTTTTACAGAACTTAAAAGGGACCAGTGAGTCCAATGGGAGTCTTGGCAATTATTTCAAGAGTAACAGTATTGGTCTAATTCAGTAAAATCTAATACTCTCCTGAAAAATTAAAATTAAAACAGAATCTAACGCATATCTAACTAGATTGCTTACTAACTCTTTACAGGTTTCAGAGTAGCAGCCGTGTTAGTCTGTATTCGCAAAAAGAAAAGGAGTACTTGTGGCACCTTAGCGACTAACAAATTTATTTGAGCATAAGCTTTCGTGAGCTACAACTCACTTCATCGGATGCATTCAGCGGAAAATACAGTGGGGAGATTTATATACATAGAGAACATGAAACAATGGTGTTACCATACACACTATAAGGAGAGTGATCACTTAAGGTGAGCTATTACGAGCCGGGGGAGGGGACCTTTCGTAGTGATAATCAAGGTGGGCCATTTCCAGCAGTTGACAAGAACATCTGAGGAACAGTGGGAGGTGGAGGGGGGTAAATAAACATGGAGAAATAGTTTTACTTTGTGGAGAGTGGGGTGGGAGGAGGTATTGTTTCATGGTCTATGTGTATATAATGTCTTCTGCAGTTTCCACAGTGTGCATCCGATGAAGTGAGCTGTAGCTCACGAAAGCTTACGCTCAAATAAATTGGTTAGTCTCTAAGGTGCCACAAGTACTCCTTTTCTTTTTGCGAATACAGACTAACACGGCTGTTACTCTGAAACCATCCCCCGCTGTTCCTCAGATGTTCTTGTCAACTGCTGGAAATGGCCCACCTTGATTATCACTACAAAATGTCTCCCCCCTCCCCCCCCGGCTGGTAATAGCTCACCTTAAGTGATCACTCTCCTTACAGTGTGTATGGTAACACCCATTGTTTCATGTTCTCTGTGTATATAAATCTTCCCACTGTATTTTCCACTGAATGCATCCGATGAAGTGAGCTGTAGCTCACGAAAGCTTATGCTCAAATAAATGTTAGTCTCTAAGGTGCCACAAGTACTCCTTTTCTTTTTGCGAATACAGACTAACACGGCTGCTACTCTGAAATCTAATTAAAATCTAGTATTTTTTTAGCAGCTGTAATGCTCTTAAGCAATAACATCTCTGCCATCAGAATCCCTGAATTGTTTATGGCAGTCCTTATAATTAATTGAGCATTTTGAGGTCTAAACTATTATACAGCACCACGTGCATTTTAAAATGTAAATAAAGTGTCATTTCTGGGAAGTCTTAGGTATGACTGTATAAATATGTTTTTTGTTACTGGTATTTAAAAAATGTATTGCTACATTCAGTGGGTAGTTTATAATTGGACTTGTAGACATAAAAACCTAATAAATCTGCAAAAGTCCCAGATATGTATAAATGTCAAACATGTTTAAGTGACAGGAATCTGTTGTACATCCTAAAGGTTTGCAAGAAGGTGATTGTTAAATACCTTATTTAGAAAACAAAACAAGAAACCATCTCATCCAGTCCCATACTTAAATTGACCATCTGCTGAATACAAGGTTCACAAACCTTGGCAGCAGTGAGATATTTTAAATTCATATGCTAATATAAATAGAAATGCCAAATTTAAAGCTTTGATAAATCAGGAAATATAAAAGTTGCACTTGAAGGCTCAAACATTTTGTTCCAATTTACTGTCTGTTTTTCATAGTCTGAATATGCTCTCAGAAGGAAGTTTTCTTCTTATGATGGTAGTAGCAGTGTACCCTTTAAGTAAATTGCTAGAAATTGGTGATGCAATTTAATATTAGTTGATTAAAATGATGACTGCTGTTGCTGGTTGTGTATAATATTAAAAAGCTACCAAGCTATTTAAATTTTCACATTACTAGGATATTTATTTTGATACTTCTGCCATATATGTAATTTTCTAAGGAACAGTTAGAAAATCATATTACCGAATTTGTTCTGCATTTTTGTTTTCTATAAGAACAATTAAAATTTCAGGGCTTTTTTCCAAATATAGTAACCAACACATTAATGTCTTGCATTTTTTTTCTTAGTTTTTTGTCCTTCCTTTTTTCAGTGGCTGTTGCTCAATGTTCAAGTTAAAGAAATCGATAACTTGAAAAATAATGACTTTTCAAGCTGAAAATAATGTGAACTATTTTTGTTACTTAAGTAACTTAGTTACAATGTGGAAAGCAATTTAGATTGGAAGCTCCTTGGGGCCAGGATCTTGTTTTCTATCTTTGCCTCAAAAGCTCTGTTCTAAAGTAGTAGGATTTTTAATTCTGTACTTGGGGGTCCTATCATTCCTTTGCCAACCATGATCCATGGTGTAAAGTTATCTATTACAGCCAAAGTCTTACTTTTCAACTACATGCACAAAGTGAAAATAACCAGTTTCTATTTTTGTAGGATTTTATCCTGTGTGGGGATAGCACTGAATTGTAACATGGAGACATTATGTCACAGCATACATGGGATTTGGGAAGGAGTTCCTCTTGAAGGGAATTCAAAATTTTGGAAATATTGCAAAGGATAGGGCAGTACCCACCAAATTAAAACCCTCTGTAAAAATTGGGGATGGTGGAAAATGTGTGTGGAGAAAGTCATTAGTAAAGCGCAGCTCACCTTTGCATCCTGTATTCTATTGTGTTTGTTCTCTCTCTTACCCCAAAGTAAATGAAATAACCTGGATATTAGAGTGTAATAATAGAAATCGGCTGTAACACGGCTGCCAGTCTATTTCAGCCTTATGGAAAAGCCATTGCAAATACCTAATTACTATTCAAGGCAATCTAGTAACTTCTGTGCTGTTACAAAAGCATTTTTCCGACTTGCAAATAAAAAGCATCAACAATTCTCACGTCTCAGCAAAGATTTCGTATCATAGGGCTGTAATGAGGTCTCAGATTACCAAGATTTCATTATTCAAAAAAAAAAAAAAAAAGATAGAGAGAGAACATAATGACTTTATTCTAAATAATTAAAAGTAAGTTACATTTGTCAAAATAAATTAAGCTATGTTTTGTGATGCTCTAGCCTTGATTTTTTATTTTTTTCATTTACTTGCTACTTTACAAAGTTGAGCAATATTTAATGGGTTTCCTAGTTATTAATGAGGTTCTACTGACTGTTTTTGGACACGGACCATCTTTGGGATATGTGCTTTCAGTTCTAATTACTCTTTTGTTTTAAATAAGTAAATAAATCTAATAGGCCTCTGTGCCCAGTTATATATTTCCAGTTCCCTCAGCTCGCACAGTAGTTATTTGAATATATTTTCTGTAGTCTTCTTCACTATTTATTTGGTAGCATATAGGACAAAATGTAGAGGATTTGAACAAATGAGGCATTTTCTGTACTCTATCATATTAAGGATCACAGTATTTCATAAATCTAATGAGCATTAATGAAGGTAAGTAGCTTAAGGAAGGAATGTTTGCTTAAAATATTACTAACAATGTTCACAGCATTGGAAAAAATATATATGTAAAAATGTAAACTAAATCCTGCCTTTTTTCATCACCTCTGCTTGTCCATTACTCTTTTTCATAAAAATAGGGTTTACCTGGGAGAAATTGGGAGGGATAACTAGGCTCATCAGATTAAGAGGAAGGCAGTAATGATATTGTTTTAGGACCCAATCCTCTGAAATGCTGAGCACATTGAGCTGCTTTTTAACATCATAGGTATAGCCTTCTATGTTTTACCTTTTATTTAGGAAGTGTGAATGTTCATTTTTATTTCAAATTTAACTAGGAAATATGCATTTGACAAAAGCTAAACATGCAAGAAACTGGTTCTACATACTATTTGTCCATTTTCATACTCTGCTTGTATCAATATTTCTCGAAAATGCTTCAGTGTTTTATTTTTAAAATTGGAATAAATAAATTATTGATCATGTAAAAGCACTTTAGCTAATGGTTTTGTGTATTATCTACATTTTAGTCCTGGGTTAAATTGTTTTCTTTTTATGTTACATTAGTAAAAGCACATCCACTCTTGGTAATGGAGAAGATCATTAGTAACAGTGTGAGCATTTTTGCACTCTCTCTTTATGTAAAGGAGATTAACAATTGTAGATTACAGCACAGCTGCTGGATGGGGTTTTTTTTTGGTATTTTTTGGGCAAGCATATTGGTTTCCTTTCATAGAAATAAGTGTCAGTTTGCAAATTACTCCAATATTTTGAATCTTGCCTTCTATATATAGAGGCTTGATCAATGTGCTTTTAAAATGTATATTTAATGTATATTCTTTTAATGTTCAGAATAATTTTATAGGGTACATAATTGATTATACCATATTCTTAACATCGTGGTAAAGTATAATCAAATTAATTTACCGAGGCTTACTCTACTTTTGTGTTTTATATGCTAGTGAATGAAAACTACACAAGACTGTCAACGGAAAAGAGTAGTGAACACTTCCAATAAAACAAACCAGACTTAAGCATCTGTTGTGTTTAAAAACAATAGACCTGTAGGCACCTGGCTCATATTTGTATGCCTTCATTATAGGTTAGGTTCCATTGCTTTATTAAAGAACATTGCCATTTGTAACTTATATATAAAATCTGCATTTCAGTAAAATACACTATGCAAATTAAATGCTCACATTTATACTATCTGTAGTCTTGAAAGATTTGGATATATGCAGTGGTCTTGATACATATTTAAAGTGATAATATTAAGACAGGCCTTAAATTTAAAGTATCTTTAAATTGTATGGGATATTATAAATTAAAATGTGATTTTTTTTTAATTAATTGTTTTCATCTAATTGTTCCAAAAGGCTGAACAATTTAAAAAATGAGACTAAACAGAAAAGTATGGCACACAGTGTAGGTTCCAAGAATAAATAAAAGTGCTTGCAAACATGAAATTTGTGAAGATATGGTTATATATCTCTTTGTTTCTGTAGTACCTATTAGTACCACGGATGGGTTTGTTGGTTTGTTTTTACTTAATGATTCTTGCAATATATTTAATTTTACCCAAAAGCACTATGAACATGTTGTGTTTTATTCCCCTAAGCCACATAATTTTTTAAAAAGAAGTTTAATTTTGATGGCTAAGCATGTTGAGAATTCCGGTAGTAAACAAAGCAAGAGATTTTGAAAGCTAGTTCAAGGCATATCTTCCCTTTCTAAAATGCACATGTGTAAATAAATTATATTTATGCACAAGCGTACATGCAGACACTGATATATATTTATGCCTGCATAATTTTTAATAACTGGAAAACAAAATAAATTTAAAAAATTCACATATGCAGCTAAGTTTTAAACTCAAAGAAATTGTATGCTATATACTCTAAAATTAAACAGATTTTTCCACTTAAGATCAGACATTTTCAGTAACACGGCTTCACTAAGAAAACCAGTGGCATCTACATGAATATTTATTTGAATTTTTAAAATACAACTATAGGTAGAACGTAGCTAACCAATAAGATTTGAACAGTTTAATACGTAGTGCCAACCCATTTATTATGCCGAGAAAGCTAATTTGTCCTTTTTTAGGAAATGTCTAAATTCTGATTGCTTAATGCAATAGTAGAAAAACATAATATGTGACTCATAATTTGGATTTAGTTCTTGACATTTTAACGTGACTAGCCATTATCTAGCTGTTATCAAAGCTGTAATTTTGCTTTATTGATAGCAAATGTAATCAATCTAAAATGCATAGTAGGATTTTTAGTTTGCATAGATAACATGAGGGCTCTCAGAAATTGTGGAATGGTTTCTTATTGACAGCTTCTGTGTACTGTTACCACACTGTAAAAGTAATTTGTTTGCTAGTAGTATCTTAGTGTTCTAGTAGTAGTACTTTACTTGGTAGCGTTTAGTGGAAAGTTTAGGTTGTGGCACACAGGCTAACCTGAACGTACTCAGTACTTTACATTTTATCTTTCTAAATTGTAGAAGTATTCTTGAATTGTATTATAAACTTAAAATGTTAGGTTTGATACTGTGGAGACTTCAATGTTTATAAAAAGAGAGTATTTTATTCATGTTAAATTATGATTAAAAATATTGTATCTATAAATAGGGTTTTATTTTGCTAGAAATATTAACCACTGTGAAGAATATCAGATATACAATAACTTAACATCTTGCAATATTTGTCTGAATGGAGACTATATGTGGATGACAGATAACTTTGGAAGTGTTTTTTAAATCTTTTTTAGGTGGCTGCTCTTTCCTGTGCAATAATATTGTAATATGTTTTCAAGGTCCTTTTTTTTTTCTTAATGAAGTGTGCTCTGCTTCTATCACTGTGAATATTTTAAAAGCCACTACATTTTAAGGTAACCTGTTCTGATAGGCTATTGTTATCCCTACCTTATGAGCTTTAATAGTTTGTAATATTTTATTTTGGCAGTAGCGTAGCTCTTGTAAGTGCCATTTTTGCTAAAGCGTGGTTTCTTGATTTATTTTTTAAGATGGTACATTTATTTTACTTAGTTTATGAATGTTGCTTTTTGAAAAATATTTTAAAAGTATTTTTGTTTTTATTACGATAAGTTGAACACAATGGTTTAAAGTAATAATTGTATATTGGCCTTCTGTTTCCTCTTAGATTTGCAGATCTGCTAAATGATCATTTGAAAGTAGATACTTTTTGCTATTAATAATAATTTTTTTTAAGACCAAGAGCCCTTAATTTTTTGTCTCTGTATTTGATTGGTATTCTAGATATGTCACAAGAAGAAGGGGGAGCTAATATGATGCTGGCAACTCTTTTTGGAAATTCTTTATTGCTGAACATGAATAATAGAAAATCTGAAAATAAAAGAACATAAATTATAAGAAAAGATGAAAACAAATAAAACCCTAAACTGTCAGAAAGGGTTCACTGAGGTAGGGGTTCATAAAATGCCAATAGTTAGTGCGAATGGATTTTTGGATCTTTATTGTTTGACTAGACTGCCTAGGTTTTGATCTTTTGCACGTAAGAGCCACATTATTCAGTGTAGTTTGACAAAACTAGAAAGTAATTAATCTATCTGCCATTCTGAATTGATTATTAGAGAACCTTGTCATAGTGTACATAATGTATGACTTTGTCTTCTGTCGATAGTGATATATTTACAACTTACAGAATTTAAACATGCGTCAATTTCTTTTAATATGTCCTTGAAATGATCTGCTTATACTACATTTTGTGAAAAACACTTAGTTCTTGACACAGCAGAGAAGTAATATGTTACTAGAAAGTGTAACTCATTTTCGCTTTTTGCATGTGTTAATGCAGCATCATGGTAGTGGTACTATAACTCTGGTGCTTTTAGGACGTCTGAAAGTGACTTGACTGGAATGAAACCTAGTTTCCTTTCTCTCCTAGTTTTCAGATTTGTGTTTGCTATCACTGCAAGATCACAAAAAATATTGTTGCAATCAGTGTAGTGAAGTACTTTAATCTTTCATTATATGAAGGATGGTCTTGTGCCTAAAGCACAGGATTAGAGGTCAAGAAATCTGCGCTATATTCCTAGCTCTGCCTGATTATGGGACTTCATTTTTATTCCTCTTTCTTCCCGACAGCAACAGCCTAAAGGCCTGCAGGCTGGGAAGGGGAAGAGAGAATTAGTTATTTCTGTTGTTAAATACTTGAGATGTGCTCAGACACTATACTACTTGGCACCCTGTGAGGAGATAGATTAATGAACTTCCTGTGTTACCTTCAGTAAATTACTTAACTCTTCTGTGCCTTGATTTCTCAATCTGTAAAATGGGGATAATAATGTCTACCTCATAGGGGGTGGGAAGAATAATGTTTTCAGTGTGCTTTGAAATCCTGTGTTGGGAAGGTGCTATGAAAGTTCAAATTGTTTTATGTGGTTTGAATCTTAGAGCATAGGAATACTTAAATTGCATTGGGGAATCAGAAAAATAAGGCTAGAGAGCCCCTTCTGTCCCATCAAAATTTAGCAATAATTTGAAGACAGGGCAACTGAGATGTCATTTATCCAGCCTTTTATGCTGTGACTGTTCTCCAAGTACCCAGGATTGAGAATCACCTTTTTACCTTCCTGCCTTCAGCATGAGAGAGACTTACTTGTGCTTAACTGGGGATCGGCTTGTTGAAACCACCAGCCTGTTAGGCCAGAGGAGAGTGCTTGGGTGGCTATGCCAGCCTTTACATAGGCTTATGGGTTAACAATAGGTGTACCCGAGTTCCTGAAGCCCTTTGAAGCATTCCCCTGTAGTATCCAGCCCCTTACTACTGAATGCTCCTAGAAATACCAGGTCTGCTGTCTCCAAGGGAACAGTGTACATCCCAGCTTGTATGAATCAGCTTAATATCACGGCATTTAGATATATTTATAGTGAAATGAAGGATATATTTATTACCAAAGATGCAAGAATAAGGATAATGGAAACCAAAGGGTTACATATAAAACAAAAGCTTCACATGCTTTCTAGAGACTAAACTTAAGTGTTAGGTTGACCTCCTGTCAAGTGAAGTTTTTCACCAAAAGCCTTTTGCAGCATCTTGAACCAAAGCTGGTTGTGGTCCTATTTTCATGAGAGTAAACACACTGCCTCTTTACTTCTTGATGGGGTGTCTTTTTTGTTCCCCAAATATAGGCCAGCAAACCTTTGAAGTGTATTGCAAAATAAGGTTCTCTTCCCCCATTGTGTGCTCTTCCTTGTTGACTTGATCTCTCTCTGACTTGGTATGCATAAATGTGCCTCCATTGTGATAGCTTACAGTTTACATGCCAACAGAGAGACAAGTGAATAAACCGTTTTGTCTAACAAGAAACGTGTTTCTCCCCCTGTGGTGTGATACAGAATCTAAGAACATATTTTCAGTATAGCTCCATAATCCTTACCTAATATCGGTCCAACATTTCACAACAATGACTAATGTGACCCTAGGTTTCATTTAAGACCTCACGTGACATTCTTTGATGAATCAGAATGTACACACCAGAATCAGGATATTCTTCTAACCTACTTGACCGTTGCCATTGAGGGGTTTTTGGGTCATATCTGCCCACTAGCTATTTGCAGATGGGAGTGAATGTGACCTCTGACTGAAATAAAGAACAACTCAAACAAGGTGAGGATCAAGAAGAACTAAGGATATATCTACATTTGAAGTAAAGAGGTGAGTAAAGCATTGGTAGGCATACCGGTGTTAGGTTTAATCTAGCTAGCGTGGGTAACAATAGTAATCTAGAGGTCATGCTACAGTCTTCAACCTGGACTAGCAACCAAGCCTGCCAGGGACCCAGGGTACGTAGTTTGGTTGCTAGCCGGTGCCACCACATCTATGCTAGCTAGTTTGAACTAGCATGGATAGGCATACCGGTGATACAGTCACATTTTCACTTGCAGTATAATCATACCCTAAATCACTAGTGTGATGGCCCACTGCTTCTTGAGGCTGCACTCGGAGAAACAGAACCTGTGGACTACTATTCTCAAATATTTAAGTTGATTGTGCTTCTACATACTATGCATTGTGGAGGTGCATTGTGGATAGATGAAGAAGAAAGATGGTAAGAGGAGAGGGAGAGATTCTGAAAGTGAAAGGGAAAGGAAAGAATACTGATAGAGGCAAGTGTTTAATACACGTCAGAGTTTTAATATTGGGAAGTTGTATGTGTGTAAGGAAAACACTTCACATCAGCTTGTCTAATTAAATCTGTCTAGTTCATGGTAATGTATATGTATGTTAAAAAGTTACTTGAAGTCAAAAAATAAATACTGTAGGTTTATAAAAATTCTGTTAAATTTGCAGTTTATATATTGAACACATATAAAAGATTTAATTGCCAGTATATAAAGATACAACGCATCAAAGTTATGCTGGCATTTTCTACTTGGTCTTTAGTTGGAAGGTACATTTTTTTTTTATAAATACCATTAGTTTTATATAAAACATGTAGTGACCAGAATTCATACAGTCTGTCATGACTTCCATAGAAGTTTTACTAAATTAAAGAAAAGCAAAATTAAAATTTTTAAGATAATGATTCCAGGAGTTGCATTTCAGTACTCTCTCTCTGAAATACTTCTTTAATGCACCTGACGTTTGCAAAAATAAATACCTTGTCTTTATCGGTTTGGTCAATATACTTTGAATAAAGAAAAGGAGTACTTGTGGCACCTTAGAGACTAACCAATTTATTTGAGCATGAGCTTTCGTGAGCTACAGCTCACTTCATCAGATAGATGTATCTGATGAAGTGAGCTGTAGCTCACGAAAGCTCATGCTCAAATAAATTGGTTAGTCTCTAAGGTGCCACAAGTACTCCTTTTTCTTTTTGCGAATACAGACTAACACGGCTGTTACTCTGATACTTTGAATAATAAGACTTTGCTCTTATATAGCTCCCTGTTTTCAAACCACTCTAAAAATATTGAGTAATTAGTCCTCATTGAGGGCATAAGAATTTAACAATTTAACGTTTCATACAACACCTCAGGTCCTTGGGCCTATAAGAAATTGAGATGTCTTCTAACTTTTGGGAAAAAAATTTTCTTGATCACATTGTATGTACTTAAATGACAAATGTTCCTAATAATTGTGATATTTTCAGAACTCCATTCATTAATTTATATTCTGAAAATTCCTTTCTCTCCACTTTTATCCTACATATATCTGATTACCTACATGTCTAGAGTTCTTGAGCTCTGGATGTAAATATTGCAGACTACAGTTATATATGTGGACAGAGAATGATGACAGACAGGAAAAAAGCTGAACCATAAGAAAACATTGAAATGCTGGTCCAGATCCTTGGATATTGTGTGGCAGCTTTACACTGCACCAGTGGCACATTCTGTCATGAGAAAATCACCCCAGTGTAGAGAGATCTGTCAGTGCTTCAGGGCTGCAATATCTTCTCCTTTCACACTAGTTCTGGCATAAAGACATGGTTGGCGTAAAGGTGCATGGCTTGTGTTTCCAAATGACCGGCTGATTACCAACTGCACTATAGAGCTTTTGGGGCACTGGGAGATGTTGTGACTTGGAACAGACGTCAGGTTGCTTAAATTACACTGGGAGCTGCCTCAGGATCAAGGGAGCAGAGCACATTGTCTCTTGAGTTGAATGCTCGCGCTCTCTGTCTCTCGCACTGCACTGTGAGCTCTTTGCGTTATTTCTTTCCTCATCACTAGGAATTGTGAATGTTTGATGTAGTGATTGGTAAATGGGTTTTGCAGGAGGGCTGTTAAGAGCAGAGGGAGTAATGGTTAGAGTTGTGGAACAGGGTCTGTGGTGTACCGATGCTATTTAGTGTTTGCTTCTGACTGGAATTTCTACATACAATGCTTCAAACCTCGTTCTGGAGAGGAGAGCTTATTTAGAGATCCAGGTCTCACTGGCATATCAGTTTTACCATGAATAGAAGCCACTAAAGGCCTTAGCTTAAAAATGTGTTGGAATTCATCATGATTTTGGCTGTTTTTGAAAATACCTTCTAGTTTTTCAAATGTAACACAATTTGAAATAAAAGCCAGCAAGTTTCCGACAACAGAATGTAGGGCTGGTCTATGCTTGAAAGTTTATTTCAGGTTAACTCAGGTATTTTTCAGAATCAATTGCCTTGTGTCCAGATAAACTTTTCCCCAGAAATTTTCTGGCATCACATTCCACATTCATTGATCTACTATGGAAGTGAATTTACTCAAATTCAGAAGAAGTTATTCTGCCATAATGTCGGTGTGGATTCAGATAAGCTATTCCCGTTCTGGCAGTACTCTGGCTGCTGTCCTTTACTGCATTGCTGCACACCTGCTTAAGCCTGTCTGTTTGTCTGTGTGCCTTCTATTGCAGTCATCTTGACCTAATGTTGTTTTGCTATTTAAATTCTCATGCACAGCCCTTTGTGATTGCAGCTTCTGGAGAGTTCATGCACCCAGAGTCACATACTGGTTATACAGCAGCTGTATTCAGCAACTGTGCTCTGTACTTCTCAGTTGTTCCCTGCTGAGGACTTGGACTTCCTTTCCCTCTGGGGAGAGGAAACAGTCCAGTTCCCTCATAGCCCCAGGTACTAAAATGCCAAGATATATGATAGGATATCAAACCAAATGGAGGACGGGGGCACTCTAGGGCCCTGGTCTAGTGCCACAACAAAAGAAAGATGTTCCAGCTGGGATATAAAAACAGAAGATTATGACGACTGTTCGGGAGGAGAGAAGGTTTGTATGGTCCTGAGCCTGCTGTGAGGAGCTGGACTGGATTTTTGCAGTGGAGGCCATCATCAAACCCTGACATTTTCTGGACAGCACTGAAGACACCCCAGTGGATGCTGATTAGGCAGATTGACTATCCATGTAGGATTAATTTGATCCACAAAACCCTGAGATGCAGGTGAGATCCCCACCCCCATCCCAGGAGGATGGGACCTCTTCCAGTAAATGTTGGGTGCTATATTACAATGCAGTTGTCGTGGGGGATTTAAATAACTTTGTGCTGGGTACTGTCAAGGCACTGCCATATTGGGCAGATGTGAGCTAGGAGCCTCTCACCTTTGCTTGCATTTTTGGTTTAAGTTGGCACTAGATTTAAATTTGTACTGTTATGTTCAATAACATTTATAATTCAGATCTTGGTTCATTTATTTACAGCTTTCACCCGAGATACCTTCAAATTCTCAGCCAGATCCTTCCTATTTGTCAGAATCAAATCTTGCCTCTCCCCTCGTTGCTTTCTCCACCTTCTGAAATAAAAAGTTGTCTCCAATGCATTCCAAGAACTTGTTGGATAATCTGTGCCATGCTGTATTTTCCCAATAGATGTCTGAATAGTTGAAGTCTCCCATCATCACCAAGTCCTGTGCGTTGGATGATTTTGTTAGTTGTTTTTAAAAATCTTCATCCATCTCTTCTTCTTGGTTTGGTAGTCTGTAGTAGGACTCCCACCATGACATCACCTTTGTTATATACCTCTTTTATCCTTACCCAAAGACTTTCTACAGATCTGCCTCCCACTTTTGTCTCAACCTCAGTTCAAGTGTATATATCTTTGATATAAAAAGCAACACCTCCTCCCTTTTTCCCCCTGCCTGTCTTTCCTGAACAAGCTGTACCCATCTATACCATGTTTCCAGTCATGTGAATTATCTCACCAAGTCTCTGTGATGGCAATTATGTTGTAATTGTGATTATTCACTACAATTTCTAGTTCTTCTTGTTTCTTATACTTCTTGCATTCGTATACAGACATCTAAGATGTTCATTTGGGGTTCCTTCTACATTATTTTTTGTTTCCTTTGCCCCTGCTATGATTACCCATATGTTCCCCATCTTCCCCAGATTCTGATCCTTCATCAAGATCTTTTGCCTGCGCCTCTGTCTTCTTGCTCAGTAAGTCCCAGTTCCTTCCTTCACACACCCCGATCTCTCTCTCACTCCTGGCCTCCAAGTTGTCGTCCTTCCTGCCCCATATTCCCTATCCCCTTTGCACTGTCCTTGCCTTTCCCAGTATCTTGTCCAGTCTTTGTCCAGCCAGTCCCAGTTCTCTCTGCATCACATCTGTCTCACATCCCCCCACTGTCAGGCAACCTTAATAGGTGGTGGTACACAGAGCATGTTCTACGTGAAGAAATGGGATTATATATAGATATATATGGTGAATTGAAACAAGCATCTAATAGAACATAGGCCATTTAGAAAAAGAGAGTAAGGCTTCTGGAAAACCATAAACCCTGCAAACCCCATAATTCTTCCTGTAAGGATATAAAATGAAGTATTTTAGCTTGTTCAAGGCACTTTTTCAGTGTAGTGTTTCTTGATATAATTTATTCAAGCAACTTATTGATGCTCTTTGATATTTGTTTGAACAGGAAAGAATTGGTGAGAGAGGCAGGCTGCTGTTTGCACAAGTTCCAACTAAAGAGAAAAGGGGCTTACTTGAACTTAAAAGATACAAGGTTAAGAATTATTCATTTGCTAGTATTGTTTGGAATTTAGCACTGTATGAAAATACTGGAGTAGTCAATGAACAAATAAATGTCTTTATAAATGTCATCAACTTTTGACTGATTATTACAAACAGTTTTTAAAATAGCAGCACAGTCTAACTTATTCCTGGAATTGTGCATAGTGCTTAATAAATTGTTAGTTAAAGGAATGGGTATGTAAATTTTTTTGAGAGAGCCATGAATATGAACATAGGAACCAGAAAGCACTTATGGCTGGTAATGTAGAAACCTGATGGTCAAGCACAGGAATTACTTCCTCTAATTTTTTTTTCCAAATGTATGGTCTATTTGGTGAGTAACTCACAGGGTAAGTCTTACAAAAAAACAACGACCCGAGGTGTTCAGATAACCTGAAGTGGTCAAATTATTAGATACTTTTTTCTACAGACAAGGAAACAAGCGATTGGTTTTTCTAAGGATGGAACCCAGTCTAAGTATAGCACAAGAGTCAGTCACAAAGGTTCTAGGCAGAAGACCTTCATTAACAATGCAACTACATCTTTATAATTCAATTTCCAAGGCTAGCCACAATAAGGGAGAAAGTTCTTCTGAACAGTAAAAGACTGTCAGACAACTTGCACCTTGGAGATCTTGTAGGAGTAATATGCTCTGGGATAGAAAGAGATGCCTCAACCAAAGTTTTTCCAATGATCAAAATCCAGCAGTGCCCTCAAACATGAAGTGATTACCACTGAGGTTTCACATCAGTTACTTTATATTTACAATATTTTTAAACAATACCAGCAAATGGAGAATCATTCTTAACCTCATATGTTTTAACAAATATGAGATGCAGGATGGAGTCCCTGGATTTTTAGACAGCTTCCAGAAACATAGAGGATTTAATGCCTTAGATCTGGGGGATGCTTAGCTGTACTTCACGATCAGGAAATCATACCAAAGTGTGTTTGAGGTGTTATTAATAGAACAGACACTTTCATTTGTGAACGAGTTCTTTTGAATTATCTACAACTACACTTTTTTGTGAGCATGTGAATAGTGAGTATTGCTTCCCTTTAGTCATTAGAAGTGCATATTTTCTCCTTTTTGGATGGCATTTTGATAAAGATATAATCTTTCAAGCTGTGCTGTTATCTAGTTGGGCATGAGGGAACAAACCTTGAAAGTGGTCACAAAACTATGACAACTAATCACTCAAGTGTCACAGTTTTGTGATGAATTTCAAGATCCGTTTCTTCATACGCTGGTAGGTGATTGATTTCAGCACTACCCCCAGATATTTAATGTAAGAAAAATGTTCCATAACATCGAGTTAATCATGAATATTAAATTCAAAAGATCTTAATTGATTCGAGAGATGATGAGGGTTTTGGGTAGATGGTACCTTTTTTTATAGGTGTGACATGGGCCAAATACCTCTTTAGTTCCTTGAAAATGTTTAATCACGGACCTAATTTTTCAAATAGGTCATGCAAGTCTACCTTAGAACCTAGGGCCAAGAGTTTAACTAAAATCCAGTAGAAATCATGGAAAAAAAAAAGGACAGACCTCTTTAATCTGTTATCTTTGCAAATCTCTCTTAGCCTATTATGTGTGGAATGGTCCTTCAGAATCTGTTAGTCAAGCCTCCGTCTGCCTCATTCAAATTATGACTATAGATTTGCTTCTACAGAAACAGTGTGCACACACACTAATATACGTATGTTTGTGTTTTCACTAGACAAAAGGACTATCAAGACATATGAACACCCAACATCATAATTGTGTATCTGAAATCCATGTCTTTCCTTACTGCTCCCCTTCCTGGTATATGTTATAGTCTTGTTTGTTTCAAATCCATCCATTAGTTTATAAACATTATGGGACAGGACCTATTCTTTATATGTTTTCTGTGAGGTGTCTAGCACACTTGAGGGTGATATAAAATAGTTGGGATTTTTTTTTTGTGATGGCTTAGAAAACAAACCACAGATAAATATTCAGTTAATATATTAAAAGGCTTTATGCAAAGTTGTTTCAGGAACATCTGTATGCATTGTCCCATTTTCTGTTTTGACTGATGAAGTTGAAATGCAAACATAAATAAGGTGTGTGTACAATATATATATTAGTATAGGTGGTAATGTTAGGATTTTCTTTAATAGCCCCTTGGCTACGTTTTTGGAGTATACTTCTATCTATATATCCTCAAACAGCTGAAACGATAGGAACTATAAAAGCATATTTGCCTTTTAGGCAGGAAAAACTAATGGCAAGGATTGTTAGAAATTTGTGTGAACTGGTTCTATTTCTATTTTCTCATGTTATTGTTTGTATGTTGTTGGTGGGTTATTGTTTCCAGCAGCACCTAGAAGAAGCTAGGTATTGTATAAACATAAAAGCAGGTATTATCCTTCCCCCAAAGAACTTACAATTTAAAACACAAAATGATGCCTCCTCTCCACCACTCCCTACTCAATTTTAATGTGTTGGGATAATTACAAACAGATGAAAAGTGAATTGAACAACCTCTGCTGTTGCAACGAGTGCTCTATAGAAGTCACAGAACTCAGCAAGCCACCACACTGTTGGTGTCCAATAATTTTTAATTAATGGAAGTATAATGATAATTTTGCAGTAATATCTAAGGCCCTGTCAAACACCTCATTTAACAGAATAATTAGGAGAATATTTGCCAATTTGGATATTCAAATCTTGGAATCTTCCGAAGGATGGAATGGATTGATTGCGAACTGTGCTAGATAAAGCAGTCGTTGGAATGTTCCTAATATAATAAGCAGTGTTGACATTAAGTGTTCATAAGTAGACTTCAAAGTTAACAGCTCATTTAGATGAATGAGTGAAATTAATTCCTGATGCTTACTGTTTTAGTTTTTCCCAGTAGAAAACAATTCAAACATAATTCACATACTGAAATGGATCTGAAAGCTTTGAATACTAGCAGGCTTTTTAAAATGAATTACTAGATTCTGGACTTTTGTGGGAAAGACTGTGAATCTTAAGTAATGTAACGGTAAGGAAAATCTGTTCTATGTAAACATAACACTACCTAAGAAAAGTGAATAAACAATCACTACTGCCCAACATTTCATGTAACGTTATCACAAATGTTAGGCATTGTCCTGCAGGCCATAAACTGGAATGTTCTCAGTATCAGTGCTGACTAATATGAGGGCATGAGTGAATGAGATCCTGAAATGTGACCTTGTCTCTAATTCAGGGTCCATGACATAGGCTCATAGTGAAGGAGAATAAAGAGAAAATAAGGTTTATGCTAAAGAGTGGTTGCTAGCAATTCATACTGCTAAATTCTATCTAGTTTGAGATTTTAAAAATGTTTGTTCTTAAATTTGTGGAACAGGTAGTTTTCCATAGGATATGAATAAACTTACTTAGAGTGTTATCAGATTTTCTTCAAAGCATTCAAAGACATTTTGAATACTGGAAACTCTTTAGTTTTATTGCACGTGGAATGGGATTATAATGTGTTGGTGTGTTGATTTTTTTTTAATGATGGATTAATACAAATTATAAAACTTTATATTTTTCATTGCTGTGTAATCATTAATTCTTATAACAAGCTTATGAAATACATTAATGTCATCTTCATTTATGGAGAAACTGAGGTATAGAGTGTGACTTGTATGATGTCGTGCAACAGGTCAGTGGAAGAACTAGGAGTAGAACTTGAGTCCAGGATAGAAACAGTGTGAAATTTACAGGAATGTGGTCATTTTGAGTGAGGCTAGCATTTCTAGCCAGCAATCAAGCTGACTATATTCTTGTAGTGTGCAGTGTTGTAGCCATGTTGGTCCTAGGGTGTTAGAGATACAAGGTAAGTATCTTTTATTGGACGAACTTCTGTTTGAGAGAGAGCGAGAGACAAGCTTTTGAGCTTACACAGAGCTCTTCTTCAGGTCTGAGAAACGTTTTCAGAGTCACAGCTAAATACAAGGTGGAGCAGATGTTTTAGGATAAGTAGTTAACGCATATTTCAAGGGACCATTCAACGGAAGTGGCCCATTAACACCCCTAGAGTCATAGGGGGGAAAGAAGGTGTGGGAAAAGGCCGCTGTGTGTGTGTGTGTGTGGGGGGGTGTTGTTATTGGGTTATAGATTTGTTGTAATAAGCTCTAAATCCATTGTTGAAGTTGTGATTTTTAGCGTCTTACAAAGTTATGAATGTAGCCTCCCAAGGTTGTCTTTTGAAAGTCTTGTGCAGGTTTCCTTTTGAGGAGGAGGACCGATAAGTCAGATATAGACTGATTGCTTTGTGAAAAGTCTTCATCCACAGGTAACACAGTTTTTGTCTTTTATCATTTTCCTTTGTGTGTTCATTCGAGAGCATAATAATGTGCTTTCACCCACATAGTTGTTGGGACATTGAGGTACACCATATGTTGTGATAGGCATGTGTTGAACCCATGTATCTTGAAAATGTTGCATGGGGTGTTGATCATCGTAGCAATGGAGATATGTCTGCAGGTTTTGCATCTGTTGTTCTGGCAGGGTCTGGTGCCGCTTTGAATTGGTGTGTTCTGGTCTGTGGGGAGCTTGCTTCTGATAGTGAGCTTGGAGAGGTTGGAAGGTTGTTTGAAGGCTGGAAGAGGGGGTTCAAGAAAGTTTTCTTTCAGGTTAGGATCTCCACTGAGTATGGGTTCTAGTTGTTTGATGATACCCTGTATAGGTTCCAGTGTGGGGTGGTAGGTGACAACTATGGTGTGCAGTTGGTGGGGGCGGGGGAGGTTGTTTCTTTATTGAAGCAGATTCTCTTGGGATATTTGGGTGGGCCATTCCATGATGCAATCTACTTCTCTGATGGAGTGTCCTTGTTTGATGAAGGCAGTTTTGAGTGTGTTAAGGTGTATATCGTGGATGTTCTCCCTGGAGCATACTTGGTGGTATCTGAATGCCTGGCTGTAGATAAGATTTCTTGATGTGTGTTTGGGGTGGTTACTGGATCTATGAATAATATGGTGGTGATGCATGGGTTTCTTATATATAGTTATCTGTTTGGTTCCATTGTTGAAGCTGATTCTGGTGTCCAGGAAGTTGATGCTAGAGTGGGAGTGTTCCAGGGAGAGTTTTTAATAGATGGGTGATGGTTGTTGAAGTTGTGGTAGAAATGTATGAGGGAGTTTGTCCTCTGTCTAGACAATGAAAATATTATTTATGTATCTCACGTATATCATTGGTTTTGTGATGCATTCTTATAAATGGCACTGTTTTGCTAGTTGGGAACACGATCAGAAGTAGCAGAGGCAGACTAAATTCTCTGCTGCTGTTTTGATGGACAGAAGAAAATGAGAGACAGAAACTGTTTAAAGCCTTCACTGTATTTTTTATCTTTGCATATATCTGATCATCCTCTATCTATACCATGCCTGATTATATCTTTCAAGCTTTTGTAGCTTGTCTCTCTTTCTATAAAGTCAATAGGTGTCAGGAGTTAAAATCGAGCACATTGCTTTGAAAATGGCTCCCTTCTTAATATAGTTATGATTTCTTTTATTAAATATGGATTTCCATTGAATGCTTTTATTTATTTTTAACGTTGAATTAGGAAGTCTGTGACTGATAATAGATATCAAATATATTTACAGGCATCCCATATCTTATCCATAGGGCAGCATGCAATAAGTCTGAACTGACATTTGCGTCTGTCAAAAAGGCATTAAAAATATATGTTGCTCTTTAAAATGAGGCACAAAAGGATCTGTATGTTTTTTCTACTGAGACATCAAAGAGAGTGCTAGGACTGTATCAAAATCTGAACCCTTATATATTAGTAATGTACGGTAAATAAATCCGTGCTTTTGGGTCTCTGAGAGGTTAGTCTTTTTTCTTTTAGGTTGTATTTCTTAAATAGCAAGTATTCCTAGCATAGTGATCTCCTATTAATAAAATATCTTTAATAAAACAGGAAGTTAGAAATGAAGTACTGCATAAAGTACACAACCTTTCCCCCCACAAAACCCTGAACAAAACTCTCCATTCGTCACATGTACATTCTTTGTTATCATGAAAGTAAGTGTTTTCTTTTAAGAAGATCTTTCTGTTTTTCAATGGACTTTGAGAACTTGTTTGCAAATTGCTTGTAAAAAATTCACTTTCACCTGAAATTTGGTATATTGTACATACAGAGCTGTACTCTCAGACCAAAGTGAGTTAAATATGTTTTTAATAAATAATATGGCACAAATATTTTATTTAAAATTTTGCCTGGTGCTGTTTCTTTGAAAGAGTGTGCTGGCTATTAATCTGTACTATGGACTAATGTGTTTTACTTTAAAACAAACAAAACCTATTGTGGTTTATAAAGTAATTATGGTTTATGTGCCGTTCTTCTTTTATGTAAAGATTTTTACTAGGCCTTTTATGAATGTTCAGGTTAGCATAATGAACATTTAAAAAATCTAAATAGGAAATTTACCATTTCCCTTGAGTAAAGTCAGTTAAAATGCTTCATTTAGTAAAACAAAAATATAGAACTTTTACAGTCATAACTCTTCATTTTGTTTAGTGTATTAAATAGGACATCTGGTTTTAAGTCAGTGTAAAAAATAACAAATAATGTTCAGCAATGAGAATAGTAGAAATTTAAAGTTTTCAAAAGTTGAAATAAGAAGAAATGGTGAAAGAAATTATTTTATAAAATTATTTTATATTATTTTATATTTTATGGCTATTTTGACATAAGCTTCCACACAGAAGATTAACAATTTTTCCTGGTTTTGACTTGTGGTATTTGTAGAAAAATCATTTTACTTGCTGTTAATATAAAGCTGTTTCGTGACTCTACATTTGCATTGATATATAATTCAAGAGATGTTATCTTCAGCCTTGATGTCCAGCAATCAAGTATATGATTAAGCGGTTATGGATTGTTAGCAAGAAGTCTGTGTGTGTGTTTGCACTAAATGCATTTTTAATCTAAACAAAAATTAAAGTAGAACACATTGAACACAAGCTTCATGGCCAGGACATAGTGTCATAATTCATCTTCTGTTGTATTCCATCTGAGTTATAATAAAATTATTTGAATACTTGAATTAAAATTTCAAAATATTTCAAGCATGTTTTAAAAAAAGATTAGTGTGGTAGGAAAAATATTTTCAGAAATGAAAATAAGTCATAAACACATAAACAATAACACTCTCAAAAGAAAAGTAAATGACAGAAAAGTTAAGAAAATGAAGAAATAGGGTGTTTTAAAGTTAAAGTTGACTTCTCACAGAGTAAGGCAAGATTATTAACTCTGAACCTTGTGTAATTGTAATGACAACTGACTGAAGCAGGTAAGTACCTAAAATACTGATGAACAGAAAGGACCTAAATATTTTATGGACTGGATAAATACTGTTTAATAGTCAAAATGAGCTTAATTGCGAAATTAATAGCTTGATTAAATGTATGGTACATTTTTTCTGAATTATGTTCAGTCTTTTATTACGTGTCTAACTATAATTAACAGAAATCTTAAAATACTTGTTTTTAACGTTGACCAATTTGCACATACATAAGTTCCTTAGTAGTGAATACAGTAGCTAAGTGAAAGTATTTTGCAACGTTATAAACTTGCTTTCACTTACTCATAACTTTCTGAATAAACAATTTTCTGCTGAAACTTTCCATGCATGTTCTCAGATGAAAGGTAATTTTTTTTTTTAATATTTGAAGGAAAATGGTCAAGCGATTTTTGAGTTGTGTGAGGCAGAAGAAATATTCCCCCCCTATTGAAAATAAGCGCGCACAATTTTTTTTCCTGATCATTTTGATAGCACAGAAGGTTGTTGCTGGAATAATTGTATGAAAAAATTATAACTTTCTCATTGAAATAGAGAGAAAAATCCTCCAAGCTCTTTACCATATTAACATCAGGAAAGGAGAAAATTGTGGGCCTCTGAAAACTGCATATCCCATGATTTTGTGATTTCCCTACAATTTTTGCTTAATTCTCCAACGTTCTGCTTTCATTTAAAAAAATTCTATCTTTCTTACTTGCTAAGATACAGATATATAAAAATGGGGAATATCTAATTGCCGAATTGCAGCATCAATGGTGTGAACTCAGCCCTCCCCAACCTCCTCATCTCAAAGAGATATGAACTGCAAATTCTAATTGGAACCATTTGAATGGTAACATATTAAGCACAGGCATCTCTTTCCTGCCCCCCTTCTTTTATAAAAATGGAATGAAAAACTAATATGGCATTGACGTTTAACACTTAAAATCACAAAATGGCAGGAATTTCAAAAGCCAAAGTTTCCTTCAGCAACATTAGGTCAGTGGCGTTGCACATCCTGTGTTTTATGGCGTACGTTTTATAGCTTTGATCCCAATCCTGCAAAACCCTTACTCATAGAGGTAGTGCTTACTCATGTGAGCAGTCTCATTCATCTGCATGAGGCTTCTCATTTAAGTACTTCGTGCATATATAAGATTTTCAGGATTGGATCTTTAATCAGTGATTTACTAAGCTATGCATTTATCCAGAGAAACAACATATGGTACAGTTGGAACGTAAAATTTTATATTTCCTTTGTTTTTGAAATGTACTTTGAAGTTGCATTAATGGTAATTTGCACTTGATATGGCACTTATTAAAACAATCAACTATTTTACTAGTATTATATCAATAATTTTTTCTGTTAAACTGTTCATTTTCTGTAGTAAACCTAGTGTAATTGTTCCTTTTCCATCATTAAATGTGACCAACAAAGGAAAATTAGATTGGGTTTGTCCCCCTTTTTTCTATTCTGTTTTTTGTGTGTATGGTATCTAAAGATGCAGAAATTGGTTTTGGTTCTTTTTTTAATATTTTTTTCTTCTTGTTTTACCTTAGAAATATAAGGAATATTATTTCCTATTTGGGAATGGCATGGTGGGGCATGGTCTATTTAGAGGTCTAAAGAACTGTAAACTTTCCCAGCCTAATTTAATTGGTGCATGTTGAACTGTTAAAAAAATATTTTCACCAAAGGGCTTGTCACACATTTGAGTTATGTGGGTGTTAACAAATATAAAAATAAACAAACAAAAAATCCCAGGATTTTAAACAGAGGCTAGAAAATTGCACCACTTTAAACTAAATCGTTGGGAAAAAAATCAGTCTGGTTAAACTGATGCAAGCCCCTCATGGAGACACACTTAAATCAGTGTAACTCAGTTTAGATTTAAGTCAGTAAAGAACCAATGCAAGCTTAACCAATTTAAGCAAAGCTTAAACACATTTGTATGTGTGTCAGGAGTTTGTTGATTTAACTAGATCAACTTTTCAATCACTTAAGCTAAACTGATGTTTTTTTCTAGTATAGACAAAAACTTAAACTTCTTCCTCAGATATCACTTCCTAAATACTTGTTATGTCATAATCTTCCTAGTGTAGTTCTCAAATCATCCACAGAGTGTGCAGGGGAGAACAAAGTAAACAAAGTCTGAATTCGTTATGGAGAAAAAATCATCAGGAACTCCCATTCTTTTTAGGGGAATTTTTTAGCTTTCTTTGTTCATCATAAAGGGCAGTAGAAAAGGCACCACCACACTTTCTCCCTCCCCTACCTTTTTCTATAGTAAGGTATATACAGATTTTTTTTTTAAGAATACTGTATAATTTTGAGTAAAATTTCCTTAAAATTAGAAATTTTATATATTCCATTTAGCCCAATCCATGAAATTGAGAGGTGAAGGATCCATCCTGCTGTCTTTTGAAGTCCATGGCAAAACTCTTGTTGAATTCAAAGAGAGCATAAGTGGTGCTCAAAACAGCCATTTTAATGCATGCCCTTGGATATTTTACTTTTGATTATTCATTTAAAAAAATGAATAGTGTCCTTTGAGAGCTATCTACTATTGATATTGACTTTTTGGGTTGGTAAATCTGAGAGTTTGTATACTTTCTGAGAGTACAGTATAGTAAAAGTCAAGTTTTTTATTCTTTCTAATAGCATCCATATAAATACCTTGTGTGTAACCTTGTTCAAATCTTTTCTCTTAATCAATAAATCTTATTTTACACTTTTGGCTTTGCCATCTATAATCAGGTGCATATCATGTAGCAGTTTCCAATAACTGAAATAGTTTTCACTTTACTTTTCATTTTAGAAAAGAAATCAAAGCTAATTGAAAAGAGAGCTATTATACTTGGTTGACTTTATTGATTATCATAATCTTATTAATATCGAATGCAACAAATCATATACATCTATTATTCCTGTAAAGGTGACTGGTCAATTAGAAATAATATGGAATTTGCGGCATAATGTTATATGGCTATTGGACAGTTTTATTAGAGACAGGTTTCTGCTTTATCCTTTCCTCCTCTCCGTGAGTCATTTTGAGATTTTTTTTTTAAGATATACTGTTGTGTTAAGACAAATTGGTCAACAAATATTTAATTTAATCTGTGTCCAGTTAAAACATTTATGTGTAAATACTTGTATCCACATAGGTCTCCTGCTTTCTTCCTTGATTCAAGCCATTAGCCAGTATTTGTGTCTATGCAATATTTGAAGAAGATTGTTTTATGTGAAAATTGTGTTTTTTGTAATTTTTTTGTGTGCAAAATCTTAATGTTATGACTATACCAGTGTAATTTTTTGCATTTGCCACATTTGGTTTTTAAAGGAAGTCTATGGGAATAGTTGCACAGTGATATTAATGCACAGAGTTTATTACAATATTAGCAAATATGCGTGGGATCACACATTCAACATACTGCATTTATATGAATGTATAATCGCTACATGAATTATTTCAGTGCTTTGTTGTCCAAGTATATACAAGCTTCTGATGCACACTGAGACTGATAAGCGCAGTACAGGTTCTAAACAGACAATATATATGTTGGTTTTCATTTGTTTCATAATTTTTAACCACAGTTTTTTCAAACTTGGAAAAGCTTGAGAACTGTTATACAATCAGAAGTTGAAATTCAGACAAATGTGTTTGAGTACAAAAATGTCTTTAATAACTAAGGTGTGAATTTTTTTTCATTACCTGATTACTGGCTAATGGCTGGATTGAAGTTTGTCAAACTTCCCCCACAAAGAGAATACAGCCTTTGAACTCAGAACATGCATGAAAAAATTGGGCACAGAGGGCCATTTTCCTGGTAATTTACATGTGCTTGAAAACAGGGCCTTAGAATTTGTGGTTTTTTTCAATACCATGGGCTAAATTGCTTCCTCCTTGTGAAAAGACATGGTAGTGGGTTCTTTTGGAAAAAACCTCTCTCAAGATTGCTTCATGGAAATTCTTTCAAATTATCCTAGTGGAAATAGGGAAAAGCAAAGTTTTTCTCTCAAGGTAAAGTGGTGCAGAGACCTCATTCAGACCTGGCAGATCCCATTAATGCCGCATTACTAGGGGTTCCCTGACCACACATGATTATATGGAAGGTATATTATCTTTTCTGGATAAATTCTACGAGGTTAGAAGTGGGGCCATTTGCATTCTCACCCACCCAGTCTTCATCTTGTTATCCAGAGTAGACCCAGAGAGAGCAGGGCAGAGGATGTGGGTGAGTTGTTAATATCATCTGTGTTGTGAATCCTACAGACAGGATGTGCGTACAGAAGAACTCAGGTTATCTATTTCTCATTCTAATTTCAGAAAAACAACTGGGGAAATTTTGGATATCAGCTTCTTGCTGATATTTTTATTAATCTCACAAATTAGAAATGGGAAAATACTATTAAATCATCTAGTCCATATGACTTATGTTTTGATGGTGCCCATCACCATCTAAGTGCTCCCAGTACAGCACTGGAACCTACAGTATGTTTCTACTTCTTTGTCCAGCGTAGTTTTAATGGTCTGAGACAATGAAACTTATGTCACTTTATCAGTGAAATTATTCCACAATCTAATGTCAGTGTCCATTTGTTTGCTGATATTCAGCCAAATATTTTTCTTCCATAATTCCTAATTATATAAATTTGTAGCAACCTAAATAATTCCTCTCCTTTATGTTTATACTCTTCCTGCTTTACACACTTTATATAATTGCAAATGATTATTATGGCTAAGACTTTTTTTAAAAATGAGTGTCCAAAGTTACACTCTCTTAAATAAGTAGCCTGATTTTCAAAAGTGCTGCGCACTTAGCAGTACCACACAGTTGGTCCATGGCTTTTCAAGTCTCTCTCTCATTTTTTGATATACATATTTACATACACATATTGATTAGGAGAGTCTGTGTAGATCCCTCAACATAGCAGCGAAATTACAACAATGGGTTCTTTTGAGTCTGAAAATTATTCCCCCATCCCAGGCTTGTGGCCCGAAATATAAAAATTACATAAAATAAGACTGTCCTGGAATATAAATATCGTAGCATGAATGTGTTTCTTAAATGTGAACATACACTATGGATTGATTGCAAGTTTGGAATTAGATTTGTCCTTTTAGTGATGTCATACAATGATATGTTCAAGTGAATAGCAAAGTGCTGGTAATATTTTTTGGGGGAAGAGATTTATTTATTTTTAAAAATGATTCCTTTTCTGTCCTGTCCAAACAATTTGATTAGTGTGAATATTTGACACACAGATCTATACTTAACTCAGTTTTCTTTTTTGGTTTGCAGTTAACCTTTAAATAAGTTGCATTAGCCCTTAATCAGAGTAGCTTAATTGAGATATATGAAAGCATAGCTAATAGGATAATATTTTTTGAATGAGATTCTGTGATTGAATTAAGAGATGTTTAAAAGTGAAACAATACTTTTAAAGTAGAATTAGCCTATAAATATAATTGTACAGATAGATAAACTTTAAAATAAAGTACTTGAAAATCTGTTGTTCCTTTCTGTACTTGTCAAGACACGAGTTTAGGTTTCTATTATAGATGACAAATCAAACCTCAAAATAAGAAAAACAGGGGATTCTGCTCCCTGCTGTTGAGAAATTTACCAAATAGTAGATGAGAAAAACAGAAACTGAACTTGAATTTTGTAAGGGTGGGGGGGGGGGGGGAATCAGTTTTTTCAGCTCCCATGGCTTCATTCAGAGTCTCGTGATTGGTGTTTTTCTTAAAGTCCCAGCTGCTGGAGTCATGTGACAGTGTTAGAATATCAGCTTTTTTAAAAAAAGTAAACTTCTACCTCTTATGGTTGGAAAGTAAAGCCTACAACCATGAATGAAGGACTAAAAACAAAAAACGAACCCTTAGTAAAAGAAACCTAATTTACTATTTTTAACAATCTCGCGATTTTTAAGTCAAGGTCAGATTTTTGAATGCTTGGAGTTAACAATACTGAGAGCAGATAGTTAGTTCTCTTAGGCCTGTATTTAAATTGCCTCTTGTTCCCATTCTCCTCAACTCTGTTGGACTGTCCCTAGATTGTGAGCTCAGACATGACTCACGATATGAAAATTTATTTTCTTAAGATACTGAAAATTTTTAATAAAAGCATGTAGTAGAGAAATCTCTTAACATCAATAATGTTTCTGAGCAAAAATTGCAACTTCATTTTGTTCCACTTAGTTTTTCTTTGTTTAAGTAACTTCTGTTTTCTGTTCAGATTTACTCTTGACTTCCAGTATACAGTATCTGTATTATTGCTGCTGCCTTTTGTATTCTGGAAATGCCAACAATGTGGTTAGTAATTTCCAAACACACAGACACATAATTAGTGCCCTGAAGAGTTGATAATTTGCTCTTAAAATAGTGTAACGTATGTGACCAAGCAGGAATTATATCCCACATATTCCTACGTGACTTGAAAACAGGCAATAAAAAAGATTCCTTTGACTGTGGAGTAGATGTTTTGGCATAGAGCACTTAAACTATATTTATTTTGTTCTTTGATTGCATTTAAACTAAACTGGCAATTGTTCCCCCTACTGTTTATTTACTTGTATTGCAGAGATGCCTAAAGGCCCACTGAAGAGGTTCCAAAGGATGGTGCATATATTTAACACCCCAGACTTTTCATTTCAGAAAAGTTGGCCTAGATTGTCTTTTAATTGTACAGCTAGAATATCTATATTGAAGCAAAGAAGGTGCTTTACCCTATACACTATTTCTGAAGCATAACTGACTAGAAAAATCCCAATACTTAACAACGCTGGAGGGTAGGGATAGGATACAGAGGGACCTAGACAAATTGGAGGATTGAGCCAAAAGAAATCTGAGGAGGTTCAACAAGGACAAGTTCAGAGTCCTGCACTTAAGAAGGAAGAATCCAAAGCACCGCTACAGACTAGGGACCGAATGGCTCGGCAGCAGTTCAGCAGAGAAGGACCTATGGGTGACAGTGGACGAGAAGCTGGATATGAGTCAACAGTGTGCCCTTGTTACCAAGAAGGCCAGTGGCATTTTGGGATGTATAAGTAGGGGCATTGCCAGCAGATCGAGGGACGTGATCGTTCCCCTCTATTCGACATCGGTGAGGCCTCATCTGGAGTACTGTGTCCAGTTTTGGGCCCCACACAACAAGAAGGATGTGGAAAAATTGGAGAAAGTCCAACGAAGGGCAACAAAAATGATTAGGGGTCTGGAACACACGACTTATGAGGAGAGGCTGAGGGAACTAGGATTGTTTAGTCTACGGAAGAGAAGAATGAGGGGGGATTTGATAGCTGCTTTCAACTACCTGAAAGGTGGATCCAAAGAGGATGGATCTAGACTATTCTCAGTGATGGCAGATGACAGGACAAGGAGTAATAATAGTCTCAAGTTGCAGTGGGGTAGGTTTAGGTTGGATATTAGGAAAAACTTTTTCACTAGGAGGGTGGTGAAACACTGGAATGCGTTACCTAGGGAGGTGGTGGAATCTCCTTCCTTAGAAGTTTTTAAGGTCAGGCTTGACAAAGCCCTGGCTGGGATGATTTAGTTGGGGATTGGTCCTGCTCTGGGCAGGGGGTTGGAGTAGATGACCTCCAGAGGTCCCTTCCAATTCTGATATTCTATGATTCTATGACGTACAGCTTGATTGTCCATGTCATTGCATTGGCTGGGCTTGTTCAGAGGGGTGCACGTCCGTGGGTTGGCTCAGGGCTCCCAGCAGGCTCCAGCAGTGCTGTGCTTCAAAGTTCTCCATGAGGCCCAGTGCCTACTACCTTGCTACTGGGGCTGTGAGGCTCTGCAAGGCATAGTTGATTTTATAATGCCTGCATCAAGATAAATTCAAGTAAAAATAATCTTTGTTTTGTTGTTGTTGCACTCTAAATTTCAGTGAGCAAAACTATTTTTTTTTAATCTTATTTTGTAAGAATCTTTTACTGCACTGTCAGGAGTTGAATATTTTAGAGGAACATTGAAGCTGAACAGCTTTCTCATCAGTTTGTTTTGACAGTAAATGATGTAGAAGTTTATATACAGGTTGCTAAAAGTAGATGACAAAATATGATGCAGAAATAGATTTTCTAAATGGTTTTACAGAATATAGTTCTTTAAATAAAAATAACAGGACTCTTATAGGAAGCAATGTCATGAGTAGGTTTTGAGTGACAGAATGTCGTATATTTTAGTATGAGCAATGTTTGGTTTAAATCAAGGCAAATCAAAATTGTAATGTTCAAATAAAAATATGTTCTTTAAATGTTCACAGGAAAACATCTTGCAAAGTAATAACTATTGACTAAGTCTTTAAACTTTAAAAGACACAAAATACATCTTCGTTCAAGTGGAGATATCGTAAGCCTGACAGTGTGAAGAAGGCTCTTCTCATAAATAACTTCATAAATAGTTCCAAGGTGTCTGAGTAGATTCTTGAATCACGTTTTTCTGGAATACTCTGCAAATGACATTAACTGCATTGGGATAGACATAGTTCACCAATATCCTGTGCTGTTCAGAATCATTACCTTATTTAAGATTTTCATGGTATTTATGGTGCTGTGTGTGTGAAAAACATGAGTGCTAGATAGTTCTTCCCCCTCTCTTCTCCCACCTTATTTAGAAATTATACTGCCAGTGTGCTTGTCAAAGAGCATTATGAATAGGGAGATAAAAATACCGGTAGTTAGATGGCAGTGTTTTATCCTTGCACGTTATTGATCCATAAAGACTTACAATGTATTATTCTAAGATTGCTATTGCTATAGGGGACCGAGGAAAGAATTAAGAAACTGCGTGTACAGATTTCAGAGTAACAGCCGTGTTAGTCTGTATTCGCAAAAAGAAAAGGAGTACTTGTGGCACCTTAGAGACTAACCAATTTATTTGAGCATAAGCTTTCGTGAGCTATAGCTCACTTCATCGGATGCATACAAGTACTCCTTTTCTTTTTGCATGTACAGAAGTTGTCATTTTAATAACTGGCAATTTTGTTTGGGGTAGGTGGAGCAGTGAATAATACAATCAATCCTATCAGCAAGTATTTTTACAAATTTTCCTAGTTTATAACAAATGTTGTACATACCATCGAGGTCATTTGATAGTGTTCCCGAGATACCCTTTTCATATCATTACAATACCGGTGTTTTGAATATACTGCCATGTCCAATTCCTTGGAGTTTCCTCAGCACAGTGAAGCAATGAGATAGGAAATAAGACAGCTGCAAAATGAGACAATCACTTCAAAGTAATAGTTCTAGTATTTTTTGTAATAAGCAGTTTTTAGTACAGATCCTCCTCTCTTCTTAGTCCCTAATAAATGGCTGGTGCCCAGGCAAAAAACATTTCCAGTAGAAGCAAAAGACCTATGTTTGACCAGAATTCTGATAACCTGAGCAGATGTGTTTTCCTTCCTTTTAGTTTTTGCCTGCTGTCTTTAATGCTCCTTTGCTCTTGTAATAAAAACTCAATGGTAGGGGCAGAGATGGGAAACACACTTTATAGACTTGGGAAAGGTTGCGCTGAGGTGTATCCTCCAAACATAATTTGTGTAGGGCATAAATACATTTCTTTATCATGAGGAAGATAATACCAGATTTGTGTTAGAGATGGAACAAATCTAAAGCTGCCTTAATGTACAGTTAAAAGGTTCAGTCAGGCCTCCTCACAGTATATGTGATTGAATCCATGCCAGTCTGACAAGAAAAAGGGTTTTATTCAGAGTACTAGGTGATTATTACAGGGATTCATGTAAGTTAGTTTTGAGAATATTCTCTTCCTTTAAGGATCCCAAAAGGAAAAAGTTCAGTATTGTGAGGTATGGAAAACTTGGGTAGTTTCATTGAAAACCTCTACACAATAAAACATTCTTACATTCATTCAGTGGAAGATTCTTCTCTGTTGATTTCAGTGGAAGATTTTGGGAGATATTAAAACTTGGGTAGCAAGCATTTAACTATACTTTTTCTCTTTTTCATTAAGAAGTATCCTGGGGTAGCCATTTACTAGTACATGTTTATATTCAGCCAGGCTTCTGGATGTTATTCCTAGCCTGTCTCCTCCACTTCTATTCATATCTTTAAAGGCAAAGTGTTAATCTTGGCACAAGCTTAAATAGTTATAAACTGAACATGAACAAATTTAGGCTGGAAATTAGAAGAAAGTTTCTAACCATGAGAGGGGTGAGGTTCTAGAGCAGCCTCCCAATAGGAGTTGTGCCGGCAAATAACTTAAATAGTTTTGAGAGAACTGGACAAATTTAACAGTAGAATTGTATGATGGGGTCGCTTGTGATGATAGAGGGCCTCACTTCTAGTTTGTCTTACGTTGCTAACACTCATATTTCAAGGTTTCAGCCGGCCACTATGTTCTGGGTTGTTTTTTTTTAATCTCTTCCTTCTGAAACATCAGGGATGGGTGTTGCTGGATTTGGGACATAGGGCGGAGTGGACCGGGCTCTGAGGTGGCACTGAGCATTCTCTCTCTCAGGTGCTTGGCTGGCTGAGGATCTAACTCATTGGTTCTCAAACTGGGGGTCGCGAGCCCTGACACCAGCACGCGAGCCCTGAAACCTGCACCAGGCTGTGAGCCCCGACTGTGACGCATGGCTGCGAGCCCGGCTCCTGTGTGGAGCTGCGGGGCTATGAGCCCCGACCTGGGCACACAGCTGCGGAGCTGCGAGCCCTGACCCCGACAGGGATGCGGTGCTGCGAGCCCCGACCCCAACCCTGGCCAGGACCGGGGCTCTAGCTCTGTCCAGGCATGGGGCTGCGAACCCTGACTCTGACCCCCCCATGGGACTGTGGGCCTAGACCCCAACCCTGGCCAGGAGCGGGGCTTTGAGCCCTGAGGTGGGGCATCCAGGACGCTGTGAGCCCCAACCCCTGTACTGGGTTGTCAGGGGGAGCCCGGTCATGCTGAGGGTTATCAGCCAGGTGATCTGCCAGGCACAAGGTTAACCTCCAGCCCTGCCACACACAGGGTTGTCAGCCCCGAGCCTTGCTACCTGCTGTGAGCCCGGCCAGGCACTTGATGATGAGCCACCATCATCACCATGTGCTGACCTCAGAGCCCCAAGCTCCTCCAGCCCAGATCCACCCCAAACTTGGCTCCACCCCCAACTCCACCTCCAGCGCTGCTCCACCTCCAAAGAAAGGGCACCAAATAGAAGTTTGCCCAGGGCGCCATTTTTCCTATGGCTGGCCCTGGTACGGACACAACATTAGAGGGCTTGATTCGCAGCTGAACAAGTACTTTATTAATTAACAGTCAGACACACAAGTGCAAACTTTCTCCTGAAAACAATGGCCAGTTGTATTGCTAAAACTGCTAAAAAACAAAAGTATCTCGAGTCTTACATTATACTTGGTTTTACCAGTATCATCACCTCTGATATTGAAAAACTGTAATGTGTAATTTGCTGTGAAGTTTTGTCTGCTGAATCAATGAAACCATGCAAAGTACAGCGACATCTTGAAACTAAACATCCTGAGCATAAAAATCGAAACGTGGATTTTTTTCAAACGCAGACAAGAAGCAACAAAAGGCGGCCAGGCTTGATGCTGGTGGACGTGTCCGACCGCAAACGTCCTCAGCTGTGGAGGCCTCTTTTGTTGTGTCACTACGAGCTGCCCGTACCAAAGTGCCGCATACAATAGGTGAGGAGTTTATTCTGTCAGCATGCAAAGAGCTTGTGGCACTTATGGTTGGCAAGGATACTGCCAGAAAAGAGAATATGCTCTCTATGTCTAATGATACCATGAAACACAGAATATGTGAGATGCCTGACGATATAAAAAAAACAAGTTGTACACAAAATTCTGCTTTCAGTATGTTCAACCTGCAACTTGATGAAAACTACTGATGTTACTCACTGTGCGCACCTGATTGCATTTGTCCAGTATGTTAATGCCGGGGATATTAAGGATGAGTTCTGATTCTGTGAACAACTTGAAACAACCACAACAGCACAGGACATTTTCAATAAGGTGAATGCCTTTTTTCAAAAGCAATGGCATTGAATGGAAAAATCTTTGTGGTATCTGTACTGATGGTGCTCCAGCAATGATGGGTGCATGGTCTGGCTTTCAGCAGAAGGTAAAGTGCGTCTCACCTAATGTGATTGTCACTCACTAATGTGATTGTGTGGAATCCATCGTCAAATCCTAGCTGCAAAGACATTGCCAATATGCCTTAGTGCTGTGGTGGATGTTGTTACATGAGCAGTGAACTACATTAAAGCTCATGCTCTGAATAGTAGTCTCTTTCGAGAGCTCTGCAATGAAATGTGTGGTGAATGTGAAGTTCTGCTTTTCCATACTCAAGTCCGATGGCTTTCTAGGGGACGCGCATTAAAGCGCGTTTTTATACTCCGTGAAGAGATGGTAGAGTTTTTCCTGCGAAAACAGAAACAAGAGCTGAACAAAATATTGACAAGAAATGGCTTCTCTGCTTGGCATACCTAGTTGATATCTTTGGTAGCCTTAATGATCTCAATCTGTCACTTCAGGGAAAACGTTCAACATTAATAGACCTGACTAATAAAATCAAAGCCTTCCAGATGAAGTTGGATCTGTGATGCAGGAAGCTGGACACAGACAGATACGGCATGTTTCTGACACTTTCCTCATTCAGTGAGGAAGAGGAGGAAGTTAACATTGATAGTGCTCTCAAGTCAGCGATCAGTGAACATTTGAGAGCCCTTCATGAAGAGTTCTCACACTACTTCCCAGCACTACGAGAAGCTCTTCATTCCCTGGTGAAGAACCCTTTCAGTGTGACAGCTGAGCAGTTACCTACTGAAGATATTCACACACAGGAACAGTTTGTCGACCTGATCAATGATGATGAAGTGAAAGCAAAATTCACACAGCTGCCTCCAAACCAGTTCTGGTGCTCAGTTGCAAGTGAATACCCACTGGTGTCTGAAATGGCCCTGAGAGTCCTTCTGCCGCTTCCCACTACCTACAAATGCGAGAGTGGATTCTCCAGCCTTCTCACAATAAAGATGAAATCTCGAAACTGGCTTCATGTGAAGTATGACATCAGATGTACCCTTTCTAAAACAACACCAAGAATAAAACTACTTGTGTCAAATAAACCGCATCATCCACCTCACTGATTTTTGGCAGCTTCAGGTCATTAATTGCTGTCAAGTATTAAAGTAAAATTCTACTTAAAAATAACTTTTCCACTTATTTTTAGTTTGACAAAAAAGTGTTTTAGTCTTAATTTAAAAGCAGTGAGAAAGGTAAATTCATTTTAAGTAATAGGGTTTAAATTTAGTATTTAACATAGTGTTAAATATCCAAAATGTGTTCTTAATTTCTAAGGGGGGGGGTCGCACTCAGATGCTTGGTGTTCAAAAGGGGTCACCAATACAAAAAGTTTGAGAACCACTTATATCTGTGTGTGGGTTTGGAAAGCAGTTTTCCCCCAGGTGAGATTGGCAGTGACCTTAAGGGTTTTTTTGCCTTCCTCTGCAGCATGGGATGTGGGTTACTTGCAAAGATTATCTGGATATATCATTTAACTTATTTCCCTGCCATTGCAGATGCCTAGGGCCTTGGTGAACCTCATTTCCCTCCTGTTCTCTGTCAGTGACACACAATAGTCCAGCTTCCTGTGGGTTGTAATACTTTGGTCTAATATCTGTTGTTGGGTTTAGTGCATGGGTGTTGGGGGTATTCATGGTCTGTGAGATACAGGGGGTCAGACTGATCTGGTGGGCCTTTCTGGCCTTAAACACTATGACTCTGAATCCCTTCTACAGCATAGAGTTTCTAGTAGCTAGATGTGCATTCGCCTTCTGAAAATTCCAGGAGGGAAGAGACAGGGAGAAGAGAATCCTACTCTATGGTATGGAGTGGCAGTAAATCTACTCAGCAGCCATGAGACATTAGTACCAACCCTGGCTCGTGTACTTCTGCTCTGTAGTAGCAAATGGCTGGTGAATCAGTACAGCCTTTGCTCTGCTCCAGATTTTCCCTCTGAGTCCTCACTGAACTCCACACCCCAATGCTGGCTCCTCAAATCTTGTTTCTCCCTTCCATTACAGCAGAATTAGTGTGCCCGCACAGCTGCGAGGCATAATTTACCTTTAAATACATTGCATGAAATCATGACTCTGTTAAAGTGAATGAGAGCTTGGCCATTGACTTCAGTGGGGCCATGATTTCACCCATTGCTCTGCTTGGAATCCACTGGATGACAAGGAGTTGCAGTCTGACAGTGTTGGTAAATAAAATGGACTGACATATGTTTCAACAAAGTATAGAAATAACTTACTTACTCAAACTCATCTCAATCCTTAATGGAATGTATAACAAAAGTATTGTAGTATATTACAGAAACTTACATTCTAGAACTGGATTTAATCTGTTCTCCTTTCATGTTTTTTATCAGAAGTTTGAAGTGCAAAAATAAATAAATGTTGTGTTCTACTAGTTGAATTGAATTCAAGTTTACTTTCAATTCTTATTTGCATTGCTAATTAGTCTCCATAAGTTCTTATGCATGGGTTGATTCTTAATATGACAACTTACTTTTTAGATATGTTTTGAAGATATTGCTGGTATGCTTGAAATAGTTTACATATTATTTAAACAGACACTTGTAACATTGCAAATATTGATAGTTTTAGTTGTGCAAAGTATTGTATTTAAGTTCTGAATATATGGTTATTGTAATTGGTTGCTACCAGTGCACATGAGCTGTGTAATTCTCACTTTATTTTCATCACAGACAAAAATTAAATCTCTAAGAATTCTGTGTCCTCTCATCTTGTTCAGAGCTTCTCTAATGCCATCAAATTGCAGTTTTGGCTTGATTGCAGGTTTAGCAGATCCTGTTTTTCCCTGTCATTGATTGAGAGACTGTTATACTTCCATATTTGTATATTTTTGTACATAGTCATAAAAAGGAAGAAATATGAGAAAATATTTATGTAAGGACTTGGATGTATTGTGCCGATATGCAGGAAACTACATGAGGTTCCTTTATGGAGCACCAAATGCAGACTGGATGTATATGAGCACAACTCTAGGGAGACAAATTTATTTTATAACAGATCTAAGTTTGGCAGGGAGTATTTGCTTATGTGCCCACTGGGAAATACACCACGTTGCTTAAATGGCTCACTCATTATACAACAATTTTTTGCTAGACTGTGCAAGAGCTAGAGCAGAAAGTAATGTGCAGGAACATTAGGAAACATATGAGTAATGGCCAGTCTTTCTTTTTCCCAAGATATTTTTCTCCATTTCGGGGTAGGCCTGAGGGGCCCATATTCAGGCATATTTACTTGAACCAACAAGAAATTTCCTAATTTGGGTCTAGACTTGTATATTCAAGTTTTTCCCTGTCTTCTCCCCACAATATTTTTCTCCGTGGACCGGATCAATAATAGGTCTTTCCTATCTTCATGTCAGCTTCAATGTAATGTCAAGTTTTACAGAATATTTAGTTTGAGTATATAATGGTAATCTTTCTCTCACTCTAGGAGACTGTCCAAAGAGCATCAAGTTTGCAGCCTAGGACTGATTATTACCAGCTAACATGGTGTTGAATCTCATGCAGACTAGGTATTGAGTGAGGTTTTGAATGAAGATAGCCCAGCTAAAAGCAAACCGATTTCCTAACCTAGACACACCCATTATGTAATCTTAGACTATAGTGTTGACCCCAGTTATACCTGTTATCCTGACTTTGTGGTCTGATAGTTCCTTACTATATGCAATCAGTTGCCTTTATGGTAAAATAAAAAGGAATTCAATAGGTTCTGTTCTGCATATGCTCAAATTTGAGCAATTCTCATCTTTTTATTTTTATTTTGAAGATTGGGTCACTGGTGCCTATGTTAAAGATAAAACTGGGTTGAGGTGCATGTGTGCTTTCCTTTAGTCTTCCTGAAGCTGTTCTTGATGGACTTTTTCAGTAGCAGTGTTGCTAAGTTTTACAAAATGTGATGTTTTGTGCCAGGTCCCAGCTCTTGGAGTAATGTGATTATCTGAGAATCTCAGCTTTCATTTTTTAAAATGAAAGTGGAATAGAGTGGGGTGCTAAGATCCCAGTGCACAGAAGCTAAGATCCCAGTGCACAGAAAAAAGCCTGAAAAAGTGAAATGTCAAAATGAAAAAGGCAAATGAAAATCAAAACTTTATTTGTTTTGAATTGTGGCTTAAAAATTATAAATCTCATTACTTTTTGGGGCCTAGCTCATGATGATTGAATACTTGCAGTGGGCAATACTGCAGTAATAATTGCCATGACTAGAATAGGAATTGGCAATGAACTTTGTTTTTAGCACTACTGTGTGTGTTACACAGAAGTAAATTAACAGGTATAAAATATTTTTTCCAAATATTTAAGTTTAAAAAGAAATTAAATTTGTGTATTCATATTGTAATGGCAAAAGTTTAGGACTAGGCATTTCCCAGGACCTGAGAGAGAGCCCAGGGATCTGGTCATGAGACGAGGACAGTGTTCTATAACTGTCACTGTTGGTGGGTGGCTGGGTATAATTTCTGGAAATTTTGTGTATGGTTTGGATTACTTCAGTGAAAGATCAACAAGACTCATGTACATAGTGGAAATATGTCAATAAATTGCAGTACACCTGACTTAGGGTCACAGATTTCTTTAACAACTCAATCTGACTTGCTGCAAGGCCTGAAAAAGAACTACTGCTTGGTCAAAGCAACAACAGAATTAATACAGAATAGAAAAACTACTTCTTAGGCTTCTATTTATAATTAAAAATGGACATAGATGGTAAGATATAAAAGTAATCTATAATAAAGAAATATAAAATTCCTTGCTGTACAGTTCAAACTGGGAATATTTCTCTTCATGTTACAATCCTAGATTTGTTTAGTTGAGTTGCAAGCAGCTCAAACAGTAGTACATCAGGGGGAGTACCTCCTATCCCTAAGAGATTGATCACAATCAAGCTTTAATTGAAAAAAAAAACAAAAAACAAAAAAACAACATATCTACCCTTAAAGGTTGCAAAGAAAACCTTCTAAAAGTGCTGAGTCTGCTATTGACAGAGAACCCAAAACTATTGCAGTAAAAGAGTGTACTCCCCTGTCATAAATATAAAGGGAAGGGTAAACCCCTTTGAAATCCCTCCTGGCCAGGGGAAAGCTCCTCTCACCTGTAAAGGGTTAAGAAGCTAAAGGTAACCTCGCTGGCACCTGACCAAAATGACCAATGAGGAGACAAGATACTTTCAAAAGCTGGGAGGAGGGAGAGAAACAAAGGGTCTGTGTCTGTCTGTATGCTGGTCTTTGCCAGGGATAGACCAGGAATGGAGTCTTAGAACTTCTAGTAAGTAATCTAGCTAGGTATGTGTTAGATTATGATTTCTTTAAATGGCTGAGAAAAGAATTGTGCTGAATAGAATAACTGTTTCTGTCTGTGTATCTTTTTTGTAACTTAAGGTTTTGCCTAGAGGGGTTCTCTATGTTTTTGAATCTAATTACCCTGTAAGATATCTACCATCCTGATTTTACAGGGGGGATTTCTTTATTTCTATTTACTTCTATTTTTTATTAAAAGTCTTCTTGTAAAAAACTGAATGCTTTTTCATTGTTCTCAGATCCAAGGGTTTGGGTCTGTGGTCACCTATGCAAATTGGTGAGGCTTTTTACCAAACCTTGTCCAGGAAGTGGGGTGCAAGGTTTTGGGAAGTATTTTGGGGGGAAGGACGCATCCAAACAGCTCTTCCCCAGTAACCAGTATTAGTTTGGTGGTGGTAGCGGCCAGTCCAAGGACAACGGGGGGAATATTTTGTACCTTGGGGAAGTTTTGACCTAAGCTGGTAAAGATAAGCTTAGGAGGCTTTTCATGCAGGTCCCCACATCTGTACCGTAGAGTTCAGAGTGGGGGAGGAACCTTGACATCCCCTTATTAATTTTAGTGGTCTGTTAATGCTAACAGACTGTCTCTGGAAGACATTTTTAAAACGTTTTCAGTTATTTATTTTAAAATCAGAATTGGGAGGGATGTCATTCTCTCCAAATCCCAGGCGGCATGAGAACAGGAAACCTATGGAAACCCATGCAGAGCCAGAGAAACTATATAAGTGTTCTCCATTAAAGGCAGGAGAGAAGGATGACCAAGTAGATGGGCATAGCTGGGGGCCAAAGACAAAGGAAGGGAATAATCGAAGCAGACTGTTGTGGAGGGTGTTGTATAAGAACCTGAGTAGCAGGCCTGGATTAACCAATGTGTACTCAAAGCACTTGTACAGTGCTTCATCTCAGGGGAGGGGAGTTCCCTGACCACTGGATAAAAACAAAAATAAAACTGAGTTCTGCTGTGACCCCATGCACCAGGTCACAATGCAACTAACTCATATGTGGCCTGGCCTCCTCTCCGTCATGACCGAGGGATGTTCAGGCCAAACTGAGTGGCACAGGGCTGTGAGACTGTGGGGAGGACGATGGAAGTGAGTGGATCTGCCTTAGCCTTGGAGAAGTGCAGAGCACCGAGCTGGGGGGTACTAATGAGTGGCCACAAAGGTCACAGGGATGGTGGGTGAGAGGCTGGGGGTAAGTTGTTGGTGTGCTATGGCGTAAGTGGGAGTGTTGGTGGGCTGTGGAGTGTGGAATTGGAGGTGAGTGGAGATGATGTGGGTTGGGGTCCAGGATGTTGGGGGCTTGGCCAGTGGGGCTCTGGGGAGTGGCATACAGGTGAGTGCTGCTGGGATGTGCGTGGTAGCTGTCAGAGTGGAGGGTTGTTGGGGTTTGTGGTGTGGGAAGAGGTGAATTTTGGTATTTGTGTGGGATGCGGGAACTTTAAGGAAGGTGGGGGTCCCCAGTTTGCATTTTGCACAGGGCTCCAAAATTCTTTAATCTGGGCCTGCTGAGTAGAATACAAGAGTACAGAATGAAGGGAGAAGGGGCCAAAGGAAGTGGAAGTGGACAAAGGGGCTACAGGATGTTAAATAGAACTAAGGATGGAAAGAGGCAAGAGAGGACAGGGATTGCCAGCTTCTTCTCAGACCCTGCTATGTTTGCACAGCGTAGATCATCACATATTTGCTATTCTACCTATGACTACAGCTAATGGAGAAAATTCTTCTTCTTCTACTGTTACACAGCTGAAGAACTACTAACATTGTAAAATGACCCAGAATTATTCACTGCTGATGGAATAGTGTTTATTCATTGAGAGTTGACTGAATTGGTTGCTTTTCAAGAAAACCAGGATCTTGAAGATTTATTGCTTGTGTAAAGCAGTAGGTATTTTTCTATTCATTATATTTACACAAAGTTGGAGCTCATTTACGAAACAAAAAACCAAACTGATTGAATGATTAATAGTGTCAATGCTTAAATTTTTTCCATGGATGTAGTGGCTCTTTAAGTAAATTATGTATTTTAATGGAAAGAAATATGATTCATACTGATTTAAATAATAAACATGAATAAAGAAAACAACTTTTCAGACACAGTACTGTGTATGTTGCACGTTGGATATAACACAGAGATTCATGTAAGCAGTAAGACAAATTGGGTTCTGTAGCATGAAGCCGAAGTTAGTGTTACTTAAGTCTTAATGGCGATATCCGTAGGACAGCTGACAATCTGTAGCAGGGGTGGCCAGCCTGGGGCTCCGGAGCCACATGCGGCTCTTCGGAAGTTAACATGCGGCTCCTTGTACAGGCACCGACTCCGGGGCTGGAGCTACAGGCGCCAACTTCCCAGTGTTCCGGGGGGTGCTCACTGCTCAGCCCCTGGCTCTGCCACAGGCCCTGCCCCCACTCCACCCCTTCCCGTGCCCTCCCCTGAGCCTGCCATGCCCTCACTCCTCCCACTCCCAGCCTCCTGCACGCCACAAAACAGCTGATTGGGAGGTGTGGGGAGGGAGGGGAGGCGCTGATTGGAGGAGCTGCTGGTGGGCAGGGGCCGCTGGGTTGGGGGGAGCTGGTGTGGGGCTGCTGACCTATTACTGTGGCTCTTTGGCAATGTACATTGGTAAATTCTAGCTCCTTCTCAGGCTCAGGTTGGCCACCCCTGATCTATAGGAAAAGGCTGATAACTCTACAGAGTTTTTACACCAAATTCTGTGGAATATTTTTAAAATTATCTGCCAAAGACCTCCCTCCCCACAGTTTAATTTAAAATACACTTGCAAACACAAGTTGTTTACGACATTATTTGTGTGTGACCTATTCAATAGTGCTCAATAAAATAGCTCTTCCATTTTCACATTTATTTTTTACAATCTCCCCTTCTGGGAGAACTTTTTGTTTTCCTCCCCTACATGAGAGAAGGAAGTCACTAGCCAGTTTGTTGCAAAGAATTCCCTCAGATCCAGTCATAAGGCCTGCCCCTCAAAGTTGAGGAATAGAAATTGAAAGGGTATGATTTCCCTTTTATCTGTTCATTAATCTCCTTATTAGTAACATCTGGCTGATGTCCAATTCCAAGTAAACATTGCCCACTCACAGTGCTGAGCTCTATGGATAAAATGTACTCTTTTTTTACATTGGGCTGACAAAGAGCTTCTGCTCCACATAAGCCCTATAATGGAGATGTGTGTGGAGTTTCTTTTTCCTTCTGTGCATACCATGGAGAGAAGGAGGTTGCCAACAGATCTGAATAGGATAATAGAAAGTGGGGATGGAGGAGGGCTATGAGAGGCCCTGATATCTATTACTAGGCTGATCCACCATCCAGTATTTGTGGGTCACAAAACCCACAAATGAAGTTTGTGAATGGATAGTTATTGTCTTTTCCAGTGTGTAGGCTGAAATAAATGGCTGTATTTCAGTTGTGTGGCCTTTCTTACAGTTAAGAGCTGTTAATTTAATTTCCATAACCCTGGTTAGTTCCCTGTAAAGTAAGCCCCGTTATTAGTTTATTTCTGGAGTTCTAAGATTTTCATAGTGTGGCACATGTCATAATATAGGGAGTGCATTGTGAACACATTCCTTCCCATTCACAGTTGCACTGCCTCCCCTCCCATGTGAATTTGCCTGATATATCTGTGATAATGAAAGCAAAGACGTAAATGAAGAATTGTCAGGAGGTATATAATCTTAGTTCTCTTTAACCTAAGTGTTTTGTTCATTTCATAAAAATTAATTGCACTCTGTTTAATCCTTTACTCTTTTAACACATTTTTAAATGACAAATTTTGTTGTAAAATATGCTAAAATGAGCACAAAATAGAGTGGAATATATTTTATACACCACCTAGGGTCTGTTCTTATAGAACAATGCTATAGCTAAGAGCTTGCACATTATACTTCATTATATTTTTTTAGATGATGTTTACAGTGCCAGTGTTGCCAGGGCTCATACTTTTTAATTTAATGCTGGAGTAGGTTTATAAAAATAACCCTACATTAATAACCAGATTTCCAGTCAGATAGATGCTTGGGCATTGTCAGCTTGTGAGATTTTTTTGGTTTTGGCTTTTTTTGAGGCATATATAACAATTAATTTGGTTTTGGTCCTGCTTCAGCTCTCCTTTTTGGTTTTGTTACATTATTTTCAGTGATAGGTAAGTTTTTGCACATGGGGAAAAATCTGGTAAGTATTTGTCACACAAGTGTACCAAGAATATCACAGGTGCTTTCCACATAAATTGTATGAAGAGAATTTTTAGTAAATTCACACTGTTTGATTGCAACTCATTAATGAGTTGGGTCGATGTGTAAAAATCTCTCAGAAGAGATATTTGCCACTATTTGACACTGTGCACTGGGGTTGAAAAACATGGACTTGCCATAAAGCCAGTGTTAAAACCAAGTGAACATATGATCCTCTTTGAATTTCAGAGGAGATGTTTCAGTTTATTCCAGTTGCTTTAAATTTTGCTGCTAAAATACAAAACTACGGTTTTAAAGTATACAAATAAATTGTCTGTGTTGTTTTAAAGGGTACTTACAGTAGAGAAAAAGCATCTCTTTACTTCTTGGTTTTGTTTTTAAACTTAAGGGTGAGAAGAGAATAGGTTAAAAGAAACAAGTTGAAATAAAAATAAATGTACTTTATTTAGACAAATTCAGACTATTAAGTAAGGCGTAAATTTTCAACGGTAAGGCTAATTAACCATTGTAACAATTTACCCAGGGTTGTAGTGGAATCTTGATCTCTGTGCAGTGTAAGTACAAGAATGGATGTTTTTCTGAAAGATATGCTCTAGGAATTATTTTGGGGAAGTTCTATGGCCCATGTTATACAGGAGATCAGACTGGATGATCCTTGGAATCTATATGAAGCTATGATTGTGTAATTGGCCAGTCATCACAGGCTATTAGGTGGAAACTGTTGTGAGCTGTTAATAATGGAGGCATAACCATAGAGTCGGACTTATGGAAGTTTTGTTCTTGCTTGAAAGAAGACATTGACACATGAGTGTAATGTAATAGAAAAATCCATCTCCAATCCACTTGTTGAACCATATTGCAACATGACTAAATGTCGTCCAAGCCCTAGTTACTAGAGGCTTCACATTCCTAAGTATAAAGCTAAAGCCAACCAATGATAACTGAAGACAAAGAATTATAACAATGAAAGAGATCGGGGGAGAAGAGAAGGAGAAAGAACACTCTAAACGAAGTTGCTTAACTTATGACAGGTAATGGCAAACAGCAGAGTCCACTAATAGAGTCTAGTATGGCTAGCTCAATGCGAATCTTAATTACAGTATTCAGTAGATATCCACTTCCCTTAAGGAGGTAGTTCTTCACTTAATAAACATTTTTTTAATGTGGGCACTCACCAATTATTGTGGATCCTTGAGAAACCTTAGCTATACAAGTTCTGTTTTATTTTTGGTCACGCTTTTATATTAAGTGTACATTTTATATATAGTTTATAAAGGGATAATACATGATAAATGTTTTAATAGTTAATTGTTGATTTCAGCAGGTCAATATGCTGAAAAACCATCTGCAACACACACCGGTCATAGTTTTACCTGAAGTTCTTTCAACCCAAAGCTCTTGGTAACTTTTACTCTGTGTGAGGTGGTGTCAGGAAATAAATCAGGGGAGACACGGCCGTCCGACCGATAGATGGCTGGCACAAACAGGACAACACAAGAGTGCTTTCACTTAAAGCTAAACTTTACTTAGTCTCAAGCACTTATACACACGTCTGCAACAGGTTAGTAAAACACCCCAACCCTTGATAATTACCAAAGCTGAGTGTGGCTCTCGAGTGACACAGCGGCATGCTTCCAGTGGCCAAATCTTCCATCTGCCGGTGAGGACTGCAAGATGTATCCTGAGGGAGAGTCCAAAAAAAGTCTAACTACCTCAAACTTTTTCCGCTTATTTATACATTAGTAATAGAATGACATGTCCCTTAAAGAAAATGTGTTAAGTAAGCAGTTTCAATAGTCAAGCAAGAGGTTCCTTCTGATTATCGATTAACCAGGTGGGAGGTTTTCCAGAGTTTGCAGCCTTGAGGCCCCCAATAGACATTCCTGGGGTATATCCTGCTCTTCTAAAACGTATGTATCAGCCACTTCAACACAGTTCTTATCAGGAAGGACGTGGGGTCAAATTGCCCTCTCTGTGGCACCCAAAGACCCTCCCTTCCTGCCTTGGTTAAGCTAAGCCTGCTGACTTGACGAATTTACAGCCTGCTGACTTGGCTGCTTTTAGCAATAAGCCATAGTGGTTTCCAGCACTTTACTATTTTGCCAAAGTCTCCCCATACAATAGCTGCAACAGGCTTCTAACATACATTATTTATTAATTGTTTGCCAACTATTCATATATATACTTTTGAAATAAAGTGGGATCCTGTTCTCCTTAGGATCTTATACTGTGTTCACCACCAAGGTATCTTAATGATCCAGATTATGCAAAGAATTATATAGTTCAGCCATGCACTAGTGGGAATTTGACTTAGCTGGCATTGTCAAAGTTCCTGGCATGGCGAGCTATTCAAACTAGAGGAAAACAGTTGGGAGACCAAATGAAAAGCTGGTGCTGCTACTAAATGAATTGACAGAAGCTGTACAAGACTTTGACAAACAATTCTAGCGTGAAATATTATTGAATTGAAAGGAGTCATTCCTTGTATAGTTTTAACAAATCTGAAAATTTGATGGCAAGCAGATGGTCTCTAAAGTCACTTAGATAAGGTCAGGTTTCTGTACGTAGAGCTTGATTGAATCGATGTAGGAGAAATAGAAATCAAAATAATTCAAGGAGGATTCAGTGCCAGAAAGAGAACTTCCTCGTGTATGTGTTATATGAATTTCTTTTTTGCTACCTACAATAACTGACTCTCACACTTACCTAAGGTCACACAATGAGAATCTCCTTGTTTCTGTAGTCTTTTGTTATAAATTATAAGTGGCCTTTCTACACAAATTGTTGGAAGAAGGAAGAGAAATAAAGATTTGAATAATTAAAGCCTATTTCTCTAATTTTGTAATACCAGTGAAAAAAACTTAGATTAGGTTGGCAAGGGTATATAATGGTAACAAAATGTCATGTGGGGACCAGTGATAGGTAATCTAGCTTAGTACTAATTACAAAGGCAGGGTCTTGGGTGCTGCTAAGACTGTACAGTCAACTATTGTGTCAAGGAGGATTTAAAAATCGGATGTTGCTTTGCACTGGCCACTTTGGTCATTTTGAATGTGTTATTTCTGGGATTTTGAGTGAGCCTCACCCAGCCTTTGGAGAAAGGATCATTGAGACATAAAGGCATTTAGGGAGGGTGGAGTAAATGGGAGGGAAAAAAAAAGATTATTCTTGCTCCCAGACTGACTGAGGGGATTCTCACTTCCAGAAATGAAAAATAAACAATTTGGAATTCTCTGCCCTGTGTTATGTAGGGGAGAGGATCATCATATAAAACATTGCACTTGTTTCCCATTCTTCCAACACTAGTGTCCCCTTTTTGAGACTGATCTTGGCAAATGTCCAGTGCATTGCAGACAGACTTCCCAGTGGAAGAAAATTCTGTGATGCAGAATTTGTGGGTATATTCTAAGTCTCCAACTTCTTATTTAGACACATACAGCAATCCTGGATTTTAACAATAAGATAATAAATGATAAAACAGAAATTCTTCATCCAGTAATTGGAGGAGATTTCAGAGTAAAATAAATGATTGCCTGTCTTGGATTACTGAAGGCATTTAAAAATATTAATTTAACTTATGAATTTAACATGTGATTGACAGCCCTGGTGACTGGTATCTTCTTTGTGCAGCGTACGTACAAGACAAATAAAATCGTAATCTTCTCCACGCTGCTTGGTCAGTGTAGTTTAACTTCTGTCCTGAAAGGAACATATTTAGGGGGGAGATGGGATAGTTCTGTGTCCAGGCTAGTGTGTCGGCACCTTGGTACAACTGGGACTAAAGATGCTAACTGTGGTGGTGTCATATATGAATGACAGAAGATGATGTAAGAGTAAACAAATTGGGGTAATAAATTTTAGGGATAACTTCTTAGGATTTGGAAATTCTTGTATTTTTCTTTCTTAAAACTCTTCTATTCTTGTAAAAATAATAATGTAAAATTCATCAAAATAAGCAGAACAATGTTTACTCTTTTCCCAACAATTTTAATATATATTAAAGCATGCTGTAGGAAATAAAGTATGTAATAAAGACAGTATAGATTTCTAAAATCCTTAGTGAATAAACTATGTATCTGGTTTACAAATCTCTGTAGATCATTTTCAGTGCAATTGTGCTATGTATTCTGCAAAAAACATTTAGAGAGTTCTCTGCATTCTAAACGTTAGCAGGATCTTATATAATTGCACTCTAAGGGAAGATTAAACGCTGTGCTTTGGAAGCAGTATTTTTAACAATCCAGAGTAAACAACATCTTGAAATGAATAACATTTTAGCATGAAAGCAATATTTTAATAAGCTAAAGAAAATACTTATTAGTTTTAGAACTTTATTTCAGTTTCACAAGAAATAAGTTCAAACTTTTTGATAGTCCTGTTCAATATAACGGCAGTCAAATAGTGCTTTATTAAATGGTGGGGATTATTAATGTTGAATCAAAGATAATTTTACTGTAATACTGGTATTTCTTTAAGTCATAATTAAATTCTGAAGGCATGCGAGATGACTGTACATATAATTTTTCAAATTTCCTATGCTCTTTATTTGCTGAGATTTAGCCTCTGACTAGGTCAGCAGTTAAAGTAGATCAAAATAGGAAGGGAAACTCACCAATTTTGGTGGCTATCATCACAAATCTCTATGTGAAGTGATGTGATGTGATGATTTAATGACTGGGTGCATCCAGGCGGAGAGAATAGGACCAAAAGAAGAGATATTCCAAAAGGAGGAGGTTTGTGTATGCAGGACCCTACCCAGCAAACAAGTGTGAGTGCAATGGGCATAGCTGGCCACTTGAATTATTAAACTACTTTGTAGCTCGTACAGATACAGACAGACATCATCTTCCTTTCCAAATGCAAACGGATGGACATCATACCAAAAGGACTGAAGGTAAAAAATCCATTACAGTCTACATACCACACAGACTATGCTGACAGATTGTGCCACACACTCTCAAAGAAACTGCGGAACCACCTGTTCAACATTCTCTACAGCAAACAGGGAAAGATTAAGAATGAGCTCTCAAAACTGGATACTCTCATAAAAAACCAACCTTCCACACAAACTTCCTCGTGGCTGGGCTTTACAAAAACTAGACAAGCCATTTACAACACACACTTTACTTCTCTACAAAAGAAAAAGGACACTAAACTATCTAAACTACTACATGCCACAAGGGGCCACAACAGTGGTTCCCTCAACCCACCCAGCAATATTGTTAATCTATCCAGCTATACTCTTATTCCAGCAGAAGAATCTGTCCTATCTCGGGGCCTCTCCTTCTGCCCCTCCACCTTCACAAACATGATACAGTTCTGTGGTGACCTAGAATCCTATTTTCGACGCCTCCGACTCAAGGAATATTTCCAACACACCTCTGAACAACATACTAACCCACAGAGACCTTCCTACCAAGACTACAAAAAGAAGGATTCTGGGTGGATTCCTCCTGAAGGTCGAAACAACGGACTGGACTTCTACATAGAGTGCTTCCACCGACGTGCATGGGCTGAAATTGTGGAAAAACCAGCATCACTTGCCCCATAACCTCAGCCATGCAGAACACAGTGCCATGCACAGCCTCAGAAACAACTCTGACATCATAATCAAAAAGGCTGACAAAGGAGGTGCTGTCGTCATCATGAATAGGTCGGAATATGAACAAGAGGCTGCTAGGCAGCTCTCCAACACCACTTTCTACAAGCGATTACCCTCTGATTCCACTGAGGGTTACCAAAAGAAACTACACCATCGGCTCAAGAAACTCCCTGAAAAAGCACAAGAACTAATCCGCATAGACACACCCCTAGAATCTGCTACCCAAGATCCATAAACCTGGAAATCCTGGACACCCCATCATCTCAAGCATTGGCACCCTGACAGCAGGATTGTCTGGCTATGTAAACTCCCTCCTCAGGCTCCTACGCTACCAGCACTCACCGCTATCTTTGAGACACCACTGACTTCCTGAGGAAACTACAATCCATCGGTGATCTTCCTGAAAACACCATCCTGGCCACTATGGATGTAGAAGCCCTCTACACCAACATTCCACACAAAGATGGACTATCAGCCATCAGGAACAGTATCCCCGATAATGTCACGGCAAACCTGGTGGCTGAACTTTGTGACTTTGTCCTCACCCACAACTATTTCACATTTGGGGACAATGTATACCTTCAAATCAGCGGCACTGCTGTGGATACGCACATGGCCCCACAGTATGCCAACATTTTTATGGCGGACTTAGAACAACGCTTCCTCAGCTCTTGTCCGCTAATGCCTCTACTTTACTTGCACTACATTGATGACATCTTCATCATCTGGACCTATGGAAAAGAAGCCCTTCAGGAATTCCACCATGATTTCAACAATTTCCATCCCACCATCAACCTCAGCCTGGATGTGTCCATACAAGAGATCCACTTCCTGGACACTACAGTGCTAATAAGTGATGGTCACATAAACACCACCCTGAACCGGAACCCTACTGACCACTATACTTACCTACATGCCTCTAGCTTTCATCCAGACCACACCACATGATCGATTATCTACAGCCAAGCTCTACGATACAACCGCATTTGCTCCAACCGCTCAGACAGAGATAAACACCTACAGGATCTCTATCAAGTGTTCTTACAACTACAATACCCACCTGCTGAAGTGAAGAAACAGATTGACAGAGCCAGAAGAGTACCCAAAGTTACCTACTTCAGGACAGGCCCAACGAAAAAAAAAACAGAACGCCACTAGCCGTTACCTTAAGCCCCCAACTAAAAGCTCTCCAACTCATCATCAAGGATCTACAACCTATCCTGAAGGATGACCCATCCCTCTCACAGATCTTGGGAGACAGGCCAGTCCTTGCTTACAGACAGCCCCTCAACCTGAAGCAAATACTCACCAGCAACCACACACCACACAACAGAACCACTAACTCAGGGACCTATCCTTACAACAAAGCCCGTTGCCAACTGTGTCCACATATCTATTCAGGGGACACCATAATAGGGCCTAATTACATCAGCCACGCTATCAGAGGCTCGTTCACCTGCACATCTACCAATGTGATATATGCCATCATGTGCCAGCAATGCCCCTCTGCCATGTACATTGGTCAAACTGGACAGTCTCTACGTAAAAGACAAATCAGATGTCAAGAATTACAACATTAAAAACCAGTTGGAGAACACTTCAATCTCTCTGGTCACTCGATTACAGACCTAAAAGTGGCAATTCTTCAACAAAAAAACTTCAAAAACAGATTCCAACGAGAGACTGCTGAATTGGAATTAATTTGCAAACTGGACAGCATTAGCTTAGGCTTGAATGAAGACTGGGAGTGGATGTGTCATTACACAAAGTAAATCTATTTTCCCATGTTTATTTCCCCCCCCCCCGATTATCACTACAAAAGGTGTTTTTTTCTCTCTCTCTCCTGCTGGTAATAGTTCACCTTACCTGATCTCGTTATAGTGTGTATGGTAACACCAATTGTTTCATGTTCTCTGTGTATATAAAATCTCCCCACTGTATTTTCCACTGCATGCACCCGATGAAGTGAGCTGTAGCTCATGAAAGCTTATGCTCAAATAAATTCCAGCCTCTAAGGTGCCACAAGCACTCCTTTTCTTCTTGCAGATACAGACTAACACAGCTGCTACTCTGAAACCTGTAAACTACTTTTGTTACAGTCTTGAAAGTTGGATTATTAGTGAGATCTGTATTGTGCCAGGTGCTCTGTATAAAAGTCAGTTTGACAAGTTTTCTATCAAGAAAACTTGTAGTGTTTGTTTAATGTTAGCCTTTAAAGAAAGGGACAGGAAACTCTTTTACCAGACCAAATCTTGAATTATAAGATTATATCTATAGCAACTGCAGTAGGCTTGACTTTTACATTATATATGTTCTCTCTCAGAGTGAATGACTTCAGTTCTAGGAAATAATGTAAACTATCTTAAAACTCACATCTGAGTAAAGACAACAATATTACTTTACTACGTTAAGTAAATGTTCTCACAGTTGAACACCAGCATATTTTTATCTTTTGGAAATATTTGTGATTAAACAAATGTGCCCTGTGCAACAAACAGTTTGACTATGCTAAGCAGACTTTTGGGGATGCTATAAGTTTTGTGTTCCATTGAAGCAAACCCAGTCAGTAAAATGTACTGAAAATGTAAGTGTTCATTGTTGTCTTCTAGGGTATGTCTTCACAGCAAAGGAAAACTCGTGTCTGGCCTGTGCCAGCCAACTCAGTCTCTCAGCTGTGGAGCTGTTTAATTGCTGTGTAGACTTCTGGCCTTGGGATGGAGCCCAGGCCCCACGACTTTGCAGGGTGGGAGGGCCATAGAGCTCGTCTCCAGGTGGAGCCTAAAAGTCTACATAGCAAGGAAACAGCCCTGCTGCCTGAGCCCCATGGCATGGACCAGCCACAGGTTGTTTTTTTTTTGTTGTGTAACAGACCCATAGTGTCTGGACCTTCATGAAAAAAAGATGCATCACATGAGGCTATCTCAGGGTGCAAAAGTGTTTATATTTATAACTTATTTTAACAAAACTCTAATGGATAGAGAATTATGGTAATTCAAATGCTTTGATCTTAGCTACAGGAACCGGAATTGAATCTTGGTAGCTTTTGTTAGAGGCTGGATATATGTAACAGAAGAAATCCTTTGAATGTTCCTTGCCCTTGGCCAGAAGAAAGACCTGATAAAAACTTAACTAGATTGCAATAATCAGTAGCAAAATTTGAGATGGCCTATTGTAACAAATGATGAGAGAATTGATGAGCCTTTGCCTAGTATTTCCCATTAAGCAGTATGTAAATCATTCTGAGACCTGTTACAGAAATACTAATGAAGCAGTACAGAAATTATTTTAGGTATTGTAGCTATAAAATGGCACTATGTCTTCCTTTTTTTAACCATCTCCTATTGAAAATCTTCATCAGAAATTAACATACATTACATAAACTGAAATTACACTATTGAATACTTGAAACATAGGTTGGATTGTGCAGTATTTTCAACTCTTAAAATGTCATTATAAATTCATAAATTGTTCTGAAATAACTTCATCAAAGAAGTGGAGGATATTGAACAACTGGTACTAGAGAGGGACGATTCCTGGAGCAGCTTCAGATCATGCAACAAGGTTTCTGGGCTTGAGAAACCAGCATGGATTGTTGGGAAAGGATTGGTCTGCAGACGTGGGATGACTAGCAGGGATGAGATAATTTCAGGATGGCAAAGGCAATCTTTTTTGAGATATGAGCTGAACTAGCCTTGGAGCTGCAGTGACAGTACACCAACACACAATACCCCATGCCCATGGAGAAGGGAGTTGCCATTGCCATCTGGAAGCTGGTCACCCCAGAATGCTAGTGGTCCATAGCCAACTGATTCAGCAACGGAAGACTGAATGTTAGGGCCTTTGCCATGCAAGTGTGTAATGCCGTGAAAAAAGTACTGTTGCACCGGGTTGTAAAATTTGGTAATGCTCAGGAGATTATTGATGACTTTGCACTCATGGGGTTTCTAAACTATAGTGGGGCAATTGATGGGACCCATGTGCCTATTATCTACCTTCCTTCTGCCGTGCCTGCTCCCCCAGAGCTCAGAATTTATAACAGAAAGGGGTATTGCTCCATGGTGCTCCAAGGCCTGGTTGACCACTGTGGCAGGTTTATAAACATATATGCAGAATGGTCTGGGAGGTTCCACAATGCTTGATCTTTTGGAACTCAGCTCTGTTTACTTTCATGGTTACAGGATAGCTTACCCACATGGTCATGATGGACATTAAAGGGTGGAGATTGCTCCAGTTACCCTGGGAAACCTGGCTTATCTTTTGCTTCCCTGGTTAATGAAGCCATTCAGAGGCCGCTTGGACAGAAGGAAGGAACTGTTTAACTGTCACCTCAGTAGTTGCAGAATGGCAGTGAAGTGTTCATTTGGCCATTTGAAAGGAAGGTTGTACTCTTTGTGGAAAAGGTTGGTAGCTTGAGAAAAAGAGTACCTAAGATTGTAGCTGCATGTTGTATTTTGCACAATATTTGTGAGGATTAAGGAGAAAGCCTTAGTGAGGGTGGGATACTGAGGTGCGGAGACTTGCTCAGCAGTTTGAACAGCCAAGAAGACATCCAGTAGAAAATGGAAACCTCCAAGGCAGTATTGGAAGGGATGCCTACTATTGCTCTTATATTGACTCTCAGGTCTGAAAATGTGCAACTGTACATCCCAGCTGTTAGCCCATGGAGGGGCGTTGGGATGGATTGTGAGCAATGCAGTTTCATTTTTGGGTGGTGGATGTGGCATGTTGTGGCAGTCCTTATTTTATCTTGTCAGTGCCTAGATACTTTTTGTAAAACCCTATGAATTAATTAAAATGCACAGACTTTCTGTGTAAAATGCATTGATGCATCTTTATGAAGGAATTTTAAATGGTTATTATTAAACAATCTATGATTTAACACCAGAAATAAACCTTTAATAAAAACTATATGAAATAAACATTCCAAGTGACACAGTGCAGAGGACGGCAGAACAATGCAAGGGGAGGGAGGGATTCAGGTCACAAGCAAATATATGCCTTGCCTCTCTGCCTCTTGTTCTTGGGCGTTAGGGTGACCAGATGTCCTGATTTTATAGGGTCAGTCCCGATTTTGGGGTCTTTCTTATATAGGCTCCTATTACCCCCCACCCATGTCCCGATTTTTCACATTTGCTGTCTGGTCACCCTATTGGGCATTCTTGTGTTGACTGGTGATGCTTGAAGGTATCAGGGGTGTTGGATGGCTCAGAAGAGCTTGGCTCCCAAACTTCTTCTTGCTGCTCTGAGCAGGGGTCTGTGAAGGGAATGACCCATGGGAGCAGAGCTGATGGGGTACAGTGGGGATGAGTTGCTGGTGTTCTCAACACACTGTATAGTCAAGGCGCTGCAGGACATGACTGGGTCCTGGTTTACAGCATTACATTTCCTTCCTGGTGCCCTAACAAGACCCTGGCTTGCAGCAGAGCACTCTGGCTCTATATTGTCTCCAGGAGTTGCCTCTGCATTTCCCTCTGTTTTTCAATTGTGTCATGGCAACACTGTGCTTGGCCACTGCAATGCTGCCTTTGGCCACTAAAACAATCTTTCTGGAAAACTCCATTTCTTTTTCTCTCTCTGTCCTCAACTGCAACCAGCACCTCTCTGTTCTTTTGGGCTATTGTTTGGGGGTGGCGGTGGGGGAGGGGAGGAGTCTGTAATGAGGTTTGCAAATATTTCATCCTGAGTTTTCCTTTTTGCCCGTCCCCCCCCAGGGTAGCCAGCCACTCAGACGTTGGTGAAGGTCCTGCAGGTGTTGCTGGCTGCTGCAGGTGCTGTGGCTGGGAGTAGGGAAAAACCACAAGTAGTTATTGTTCATATTCATATTGTTCATAGAGAGGCTAAGTTAGCATTTTTATATGCATTTCTGACTTTCCCTTCTGGAGAGTCTTCCCTGTATTGGGAGAACTTGAGAGAGGGTAAATGGTGTGTGCATGAGGGCTGTATTGGGATTTCTGTTTGCAGAGTATATGCTCTTTGGGTTTGACTTTGTGCCTTGGAGGGTGGGGAAGGGGTAATGGGAAATACGATACTGGTTTCAGTTTGCAGTTTTGCTTATTTGGTGTCGGAGGGCTTAGCAGGGGCATCTGGGACTGAATTGGGTAGTAATCTCCTTACGTCTCCTTTAGGCTGTCCCACTTACTTACTCAGAGGTAAGTAACTAGAAGGCAGAGAATGGCCATAATTCAAAAAGGAAAAGGGGAGACCATTAAGAGATGCTGTGAAGTTAATCATCAGCATATTCCTCCAGAAGTGCTGCAGGAGTGGAAGGGAGTTGGAGCTATACTGCGGAAATGACCATGCAGCTTCCCCTCATAACGGCTGGAGCAAAACAGAGCAATTTCTCTGTCTTAAATTCTGCTTTATCTCCCCTGCAGACATGGTGAAAGTGCCGAGAAAAATAGATAGGGTTCTGCAATGATTATCTGAACCATTCAGTGTTCCCAGTTTTTCTTGGTGGAAGCCTGTAAAAAGCCATCACGAGCTTTGCCATCCCTAACATAAAGCTCTTTTCCTGGAAGAATGAGTGTTATAGGGCATTTAAGCCTAAGTGGGGAGCTGTAGTCTTTGTACCTTTATGGGCATGCAGTGCCACATCTACTTCTTGTAAACTGACAACATGAAACAAATTTCTTTTCCTGTAACCACTGTCTGAGCAAACTGTTGAATTTTCCACAATTGAATGTTTCATTATCTGAATCTGCTGTGGAAGGTGGGGAGGGAGGATGCTGTGGCTGTGCCACGTTGCCTGACTGCCATTTTGAGCTGGAGAACCAGGTGCGGGCAGAGTTTGCTGGGCAGGACAGAGGCGGGGTGGGGAAAGGAAAATAGGTAGATGAGCGTATACCCTCTGAGTTGTTGGCTTGAAAATGGTCAATGGTCAGGGCTTTAACATGACACAGAGGCCGATTTGCCTGGCTGGAGCAGCTGCCATTTAAAAAATATGAACGGGGGCAAAACGGAGAGTGTGGGCTATGGGAGGGAGGGGAGCCAGAGACTCTCAAAGTCTCCTAACTCACATCTGCCTCAAATGGCCTTAGCTGTGGAACATCCGGAACAGAAACTAACAGGGCAGTATAGCATACAAATAATATTAAATTTTAACTAGAGATACTCATATGATGAGTTTCCCTTGATAGGATCGGCCTTCTTATTCCTGGCCTGTGTTTCTGGCTGGGAATTGGGCTCATTTCCTGCATGGCAGGAATTTAGCTTGCCTGTGAACTGACCAGTGTCAGGGTAGAGCTAAGAGAGCTAATTCTGGGGCAGCTCTTCACTGGCCTCCTGGTGTACATGCTCCAATGACTTGCTTTTTGGCCTCTGGGGAGGGGAGAAGCAGAGCCGGCAGCAGGGTCCACAACCTTCTTGGGTTGGGTAGTTGTGCAGTTGATCAAAACCCTGTCCAGTGCCTCAGAAAATGGACAGGTCACATGTCCACTGCTGGAGCTTTTCCTAGTATCCTTGGTTTTTAAAGTACATTTTTGTGAGCTGTTTGCTCTTTATCTTGCACTGATAGGCATCCTAGTTGTGGCCCCTCATGGCCATTTGCTTAGCAATGTCCACAAAAGATCCTGGTTCTGATGGCAGCTTCCAGCACCAACCCTTCTCCCCAGATGACAGTCAGATCTAGAATCTTAGCTCAACTCAAGGCGGCTGCTTGAGATGTATTGTAGGGCTTCTGGAGTAATATCACAGCAATGCTGATATACTTGAATCTAGGACAAACGGGTAATTCCTGGCTATGCACCAGTTTTTAGACAGGGAAGGGGACGTCCGGTAACCTTGATGCTGGAGCAGTGGACACGTGCATGTAAACGAATGCCCACAAAAGCAGTATGGGATAGCAGTTGGAGGACTGCCAAAGTTGTGCTCAGCATCATAGTGTACACATTAACTATGGACCAAACTCACTTGGTTTGCATAAAACATCTTCCATTTTGAAAGAGGACTGCAGGGTTTGTGATAAATGCAGAGTTAGTGCACTATAGTGAATTGTGTTGTGTGAACACAAGCATTTTCAGACCAGATTAATTTGAACTAATCTGATTTAACCACCTCAAGTAGACAAGCCCATAGTCATAGAACTAGTCATTATGCACGTGAGTAGCTTCCCTGACTTCCGTGGGATTATTCCCATTCGTAAGGTTCACCTGCGTTCCAGGTTTTGGCTCTGTATTAGAAATAATATACTATAAGGCCAGGACGGGCCATTGCAGACTCGTTAGTCTGACCTCCTGTGTAATAGAGGCCATTGGATTTCGCTGAATTAATTCCTGTTTGAACTAGAGCATATCTTTTTGTAAAAAACATCCAATCCTGGTGTAAAATTGTCAGTGATGCACAATTCACCACAACACTATGGTAAATTACCCTCACTATTAAAAATGTATGCCTTATTTCCAGTCTGAATTTGTCTAGCTTCAACTTCCAGCCACTGGATCTTGTTAGAGCTTTGTTATATTCCATGTTTAGATTTCAGCTTTAAACACTAATGTATATTTCATGTGTCCTATGACTAGAACATGTGTAGGTCTTCTGTAAAATTCATTATTGAAAATGTCCACTGTAGTAAAATGTTCATTTTATTGTTGATGTTCAAAAATTGGACTTGCAATTTTGGCAACATAACTTTCCACATGTTTTGAAACAATCAACTAAATTAAGACATGAACATTCATTTTTTGGTTAATAATCTAGAACTTTTATTGTCATATGGTAATATAGCTCACTTGAGCAACTATAAGATTATTTCTCTTTTATAGGGTAAAAAAAAACCTAGAAAAGTTTTATAAAGCCATATTATGAAGAGAATGTATAACTGTAAATATTACAAATAATTAAAAAGAAAAAAGAAAATTGGATAATTTCCTTACCTGCTGAGACTAGAGCACAGGAGTCTGTTATCCCCCTGCCACTCCCGCTTCCCCCCATGTTTATAATACTGAGTTGGCAATAAACCTGAAAGCTCTCTATATTACTGCAGATTTAACCCAGAGCTCTTGAGTTGCCTTTTTGAATAAATCCACAGCTATCCAGCTATTGTACTGAGCCTTAAGAAATCAGTAATGTGACCAAAAGCATTTAGATAAGGTGGGCATAGTACTGAACCATTAATGAAATTTGGATGTCTTGTACATTGAAGAATAATGATAAATTATCATCATCTTATCTTTTGCAGATGTTTTGTAATTACTGTAGGGATTTGTGAATTAAAATAGTCACTTCAGCACTGGTTGCTTTCCCAGAATGTTTGCTCCAATTATCATTTAAATACAGTATGCCATTTGTAAAAAGTAAGCATCTGTACCATTTCTTTTAAATTCTGTGAGAACCTTTCACTAAATTTTAGATAAGTCCTTTTTTATGTATTTATATTGAAGCTGTTTTCCAGCAATTTTGTCTGTGTGGAAATGTGCCCCCATACCGTGTGTGTGTGACAGAGAGAGAGAGCGAGAGAGAGCCATAGTCCCAACTAACTCAATACTACCACTTTAAATTCTGAGTTTTATATTTGTGCACTTTAAGGTAGCATGGTCAATTTCTATTAAACTTTCTTTATTAATAAAGGTTAGAAATAAATGTTAATGAGTGCCCCTGGCATGCTAGGGGAAGGTGCCTTTAATTGCCTCTATACCCAAAAATGGTTGCTGCAGCCTGATGTAGAAATGGATTTCAGTGAAACTGAACAATTTAACAGTTCAGATTAAAAACGTAATAATGAATACTCATTTCTAGGGAGGCATCTCTTTCAGGCTTCTTTCAAGCTCATCTGTGATTGCAAGTTACATTTAGTCTTTGATGTATGTTCCTCTTTCCTTACTCAACCAATAGGGACATTCCAGAATATACAGTGTTATAGCTTCACCTATGAGGAGGTGAATAGACGAATCGGTGTGCACGCCCTGTATATAAGGTCCCGGCACATCTGTCATACTATATTTAACAGTTTTTTTTTCTTTGCCTCCTGTTCCTGGAAGCATGAAGCATGCCTTTGTTCTCATGCCTAAGTTCTTCTCTTCCCAATCCTGGAAAAAGAGTGAGGAAAAGAAACGAGAGTGTGCCGGGAAAATAGAAAACCAGGGGCAGAGAGTCCTTAACAGTGAATTCTCTGCTTCCTTCCTATCCTCCTTGTAGGACAGGGTGGTAATAGCAACAGCAGCTGTGAAAGGCAAAAGCCCTCAAAAGCTTCCATCCCTAGGGGCTCTTAAGTTGCGTTGCGTAGCACTCATCCCCACTCTGTTCAGCCATCTTGCCTTGTTGAGCAACTGCCTCTATCTTAGTTTCTCTGAATCAGGAAGCCTCTGTCCATAGCTCTTCACATGTAAAAAGTGAAGGAATTTGTTTTGCAAATTAATCGTTTGTCATAAATGCTCTGTAAGATAATAGTGTAGAGGGACTGTCACAGGAATCGTGAATAACAGTTAGCCATGTTTGGCAGATGTGTAAGACGGGTACTTGCTTTCACGTTATGTACAAGTGAAAAATACAACTCCTCTGTCTGGTATAGAAAAAGTACTAGATAACTGCAAATTTTTGAATTAGGCTGTTTTGTATATGCTTAACTTGACAGTGACAAGGTAGATTCATTGTGCCTTATTGTAAAGCAATGTATTGCTTTTTTCCCTCCTCTTTCCTTTTGAAGGACAGTATCACAATTGTATCTCCTCTTCTGATAGGCTCTGATGTCTTCATAGAAAAACTTTGAATCGATTATAGTAAAAGAAACATTTTGATTGATTACTGTGCCAGTGCTCATTTACAAATTATAGGTTTCAGAGTAACAGCCGTGTTAGTCTGTATTCGCAAAAAGAAAAGGAGTACTTGTGGCACCTTAGAGACTAACAAATTTATGCTCAAATAAATTGGTTAGTCTCTAAGGTGCCACAAGTACTCCTTTTCTATTTACAAATTAGTTTACCTCTTATTTTCCCAGCCATATAGCTTGATTTAATACAAAACATCCCTAATTATGCAAAGATACTGACAGTGCTGGTGGTGGCAGTATGACACCCAAAAGCTGGGCCCTGAAGTATGCATCTAGGGATGACAGAAAGGTCAAAGGCTACTTTTCCCAAACTTGCTGGCTCCTATGGCTTTTTAAGAGCTTTTCAGGGCTGAGCGGAACAAGAGCTCTGGTATGCAGAGCTTAGCTTTTGGCTGAGGCTTCAGACAAATCTCTTGGGCTTTAGTTGGCATTCTCATACCTGAAACTCTGTTAATTGGGGCTCGGATTACTGAGGTTGGACTGTATGCAGAATTGTATAATATAATTACTCATACATTTCCAAGGTAATTTTTCTACATTCCTCAGACAAACCCTCAGATATGAACTACAAAATGACAGCAACTAATTCATTTGTTAAAATCTCTTTGGTGACGGTCATTGTAATGTTGAGTACGTTTACTAAAAATTCCTCTAAAATAATATCACCATGCTCACAGTTTATTACTCAGAAGGCAATACTTTCCCCAAGTGCTCTTTAATCTGACTTTAAATGATCTAAATGTTTTCAGTGCTATTCTATAATAAGGGATTGACCATAAACCTCTCCGATTAAGTGGATCAATCGCTTGCATTGAAGCAATTGTCACAACTGCCTTATCCTTTTAGACAAAATGGCAGAGTAAGTCTCATCTTTAATTATGCTTTTGTAATTTGACATGCTTTAGCAATGTGGTAACCAGATTTCTTTTCTGAACTGATTTTTAGTAGTACATTTACAGTAATCTCCGTTTACAATAGTACTTTTGCTTTTGTCTGTATTCGCAAGAAGGGTACACAGAAATAGGAACAGTTTTCCTTACCTCTTGCCTTATAACATGCAAGTAGTTGTCATAACTTTAAACATTTTCATTTCTTCTGTGTTATAAAGGAGCCTACTCCCATGTTGCAATAAAAGCTGGTAAAACCATTTCCCCCAAATTTCTCCTCTGGCATATTTATAAATGTATTTATTCTAAAGTTCACAGTAGTGAATTCTGTAGGGAAAATTGTGTAGATTTTCATTGTTATAGTTTTATGTCCTCAGATTTGTTGTAGTTATATATGATTGTAAATATAAATTTTTAAAAATGTGTGTTTGTGTATAGCTGTTGTGATATGCTTGAAGTAGTTTTACCAAATCCAACCATGTCATTGCCTGAACAGTAGCCGATAAATACCATGTTAGCACATGTTATTATAATCAATTACCAATTGGCTAACTATTATTTGGCTGATCTGAATGTTCTGAAAGTAAAGTCTTTAGCATTAAATGTGGGAATCACTGATCTTAAGGACTATTGCTCTTATAAATCATTTTCAGAAGTTTCTAACAACATTTGAAGATTAAGAGCAGTAGCGTGGCTGAAGTTAGTATATTGAAAGGTATTTGTACAAATCAGATGACAAATTATATTCTTACAGTTTATAATCCGAAAATACTAATTTATACTAATTATTCTTTTTCTCCTTAATGAATAGATTAGTGGAAGCCATTGAAATATTTGGAAAGAAATATGGTCTAGAGCAGTGGTTCTCAACCTTTCCAGACTACTGTATCCCTTTCAGGAGTTTGATTTGTCGTGTGTACCCAAGTTTCACCTCACTTAAAAACTACTTGCTTACAAAGTCAGACACAAAAATACAGAAGTATTATAGAACACCATTACTGAAAAATTGCTTACTTTCTCATTTTTACCATATAATTATAAAATAAACTGATTGGAATATAAATATTGTACTTAGATTTCAGTGTGATATTCGAGCCTGTTTTTCACTTGAGTCTTGTCTGAAGCTGGAGCTCTGAATGAGAGGGCTGAAGCCTGAGCTTCGCTGCCTGGGGCTGAAACATGTAACTTAGCTTCACGGGGGCCCTTTTGGTGTGGGGCCCCAGAGAGTTGCCCTGCTTGCCACCCTCTAATGCCAGCCCTGCACTTGCAACCCCCCTAAACTCACCTTGCAACTTCCCTGGGAGTCAAACCCCACAGTTTGAGAAACACTGATCTAGATGAGTTGATGTACCCCTGGAAGATCTCTGTGTACCCCCAGGGGTACATGTATCCCTGGTTGAGAACCACTGGTCCATAGTTTAAAGAAGGGGGTAAGGAGCCATTGAGAATCTGAATCTGTGTAATAAGTATCGATTACACAAACTTGTGGGTGCACTTAAGACTTCAAGATAAAAGAAGCTGCAAGAAGATAACTTTGGTATCTCAGATACCAGTGTGTTGGCAATTCTTGGAAAAGATTGATTTCTTATCTTAAAATTATTCATTTTGGCAGTGTGTCTTTACACTAGATTAAATATTCTAGAACTAAAAACAGCCATGCAGCTAGGGATGCAGAAGTATCATGTCATGGGACAGGACTATGATAATCCCACTCTCTTATTATTCTGGTGTGACAGCCTCTGTGATATTGAGATGCCTCCTGGGCTCTTCATTATCAGAAAGATGGAAAAATTGGAGGCATTTTAGGAACGAGATCTGGAAATAGTTAAGGGGCTGGTAGTTTTATTTAAGATTAAAATATACGTACTTTTAGGTTAGCTAAATGATGACTACACAGGAAATAAATTCACAGGTACTTGAAAGATTTAAACACCAAGGATAGACAGAAATTCTTCATATACTTATATATCCAGGTTAGAAGCGAACCGAGAAAGAGGAAGAGTGGCCAGGATGGATCAAGTTGGGCTGTCCAACCTTCTGAGTTCCCTCCAAAAGGCACCTTTGTAGCTCAAGTGATAACGGTCTGCAGTGACATGGTGAAAATTTAGGCCTCCAATCCTGAAGATGATGTATGATATGAGGGCTGTTTAATTCGCAGATATGGAATTTGCTTTCATTTCCTTTTTAAAAAAAAGTAATTACACACACAGTCTGTTCAAAATGTTATGGTTTCGTTTTAACTGTTGCTTTATATAACCTTTTTATAAGTGTACCAAGAAAAAGAAAAGGGAAATGTTAGACTAATGATCAGAAAAAAGGTTTCTAACAGTGATTTCTCTTGGTTTGTGGCATAGCCTTCGTAATAAAAGGTGAAGAAAGCCCTGGAAAGAATACTCTTAAGGGGATCGTCATGCTGGCAAGTGGTCATTGAGATGACAGAATAGGTTTTTTCCACTTCTAATTTCTATGAAAGCATACCCTTGTAGTTTCTTTTAGAAAATTATATTTCAATCAACCAGTGAGGGTCAGTGGGTGGGTGCGCATGAATTCACATGAGTGGCCAATCTTGTTCCCACTGAAGACAAGAGGTATCTCCCTTTATCCATTATAAAGAAGCAGAAAAGGGCTCAAACAATTTTTTCTTTGCAGGTGATCCTTAAAAATAGCCCTTAGTACAGCTAAAGGGACAAATACTGCCTTCCTCTGCAGGCATGGATGTCCCAAAATCCAGTGGCTCTATTATAGTTCCTGTAAGCCAGTGGGTTAACTCACTGTCCTGCATAACAAAGAACACCCTCCATCCACAGGAATCCAGCTCTACGTTGCTACTTTCTCCCAAGCACACATGGTAGGCGTAAGGATGGGGGAGGCACCACCTGGGTCCTAATACTACCATACTGTGAAGGCTAAGCTAGGGTGCGCACACCTTGTGTGACACAGAACACAACTAGATGGGGGCTGCACACCAACATGTTGTTGTGCAGGAAAGATTTCAGGGTGAGCTGACAGAGACCTATTTTGTTTGTATGCATTGGGTTCCATTTTTAAAAATGTGGTCCTTGATATTAAAGCTGAGATTATGTACAGTAATGTATGAGTTTCAGGTGAGTTCATACTGGGTAATGTGTGGTTTAGTGCCTGTGCACCAGTTAAGTAAAAGTGTTTTGGTTTGAATTTTGGATTTCCTTGCATTTGTCAATTTGTGACCATTAAAAACACTAACTTTCTTTAAACATAAAGCTGAATTCAACTAAAAGAGACAACAACAACAGAAATTCAGTCTGGCTTATATGAGCCCTGAAAATCTTTCTGTATGGAGAAAGAAAATCTGGAAAAATAAGAATTGCATGTTGCACATTAACGTCAATTTCTAATATGCATGTATAAGTTAGGGAACACAATTCCTATTTTAATCCAAGCTTTATTTATAACATTATCTCCTTTTATGTATTTCCAATTATTTCTGTTTCAGCTTCTCTTTAACTTTGTTAATCAGTTATTTTCAGTATTTTTTGTTGAAATTTAAGTAGCTTGTGTTATTTTTCATTTTTGTTTAGAATTATCACCTTTGCTTCAGAGATAATCTTTTTTTTGCAGACTTGAAACTTGAATAGAATACCAAATAGGCTAATATTTAGTGAATTTAATTCAGAATATCCAAAATAGTGAATCTGAATAAAATAATGCAGAACTGCAATAATAGAAACTAGTCCAATAAATTAAAGGAAAATGGTTAAGCCAGGCCTAACTTATCATAGATCATTTTAATAGGTGAAAAATATCTGTGCCATTAGTTCCAGGCCAATGTCTTTCCCATTCACAATGCTTTAGTGCATAACTTATAAATCTCTGCTCATCAGCTTATATGACTATTTCAAAGCAAGACTAGCATTGAGCAAGACAGAATGAGCGAAAGTCAATGAAGGTCGAACAGGCAATCAAATTATTACAGATTCCTCAATGAGCACTAATGTACTTTTGTAATGTGATTAGTTGCGAATTTCTGTGCCCTTGTTGACAAGGGGTCATTTTTAGTAGAACTATAGTATATTCTTTGTTTTGCTTTGAGTTGCACTGACTAACCTGTGTGTATTTACATGCAAAGAAAGATAAGGAAAAGAAAGTTATTTTGGTTGCAAAGTCAAGCACTCAGAAATTAGGAAATCCCAAATTTACAGATGCCTCTGCAACCTTATTTCTGACTCTTGTGCTTCCATACTGTGGACTGAATGATGCAGGGGTTCACTAAAAACAAATTATGTGATCATGTAAGTAATGATTATCATAATGCACACATACAAAGGCACAGAATTAAGATTGTACAGTCACTAAATCTGACATTTCCTAACTTTCAAGTGCTTGATTTTGCAACCTAAATAACATTTTAACACAAACTTTGTGTAATTTCTTAGTTGCTTTTTTAAAGGAAATGAAAGAAAATTCCATTATCTGCAACTGTAAATAGCCTTCATATATTGCATCATCATCAGGATTGGCGCCCTAAACTTTCACCATTGCAATGCAGACTGTTCTTACTTGAGCTACAGAACTAACTATGTTAGCTGGGTATAGAGGGTGCCTCTGGGGGGGAATCAGAAAGTTGGAGAGCCCAACTTGGTCCAGCTGGCCAGTCTTCCTCTTTCTCTCTGATCTCTTCTTACCTGGATGAAGGTTTTAAACACCAAAGATAGGCAGGTCTGATTTAGTGTGGTATAAGGATTAGAGCTGGGGATTTCCCAGTACAGCTGCTGCTGCTGCTTTGGCAGCAGCGTGTACTTGGCCTAGAATTTTCATGTTCCATTATTATTTTGCCAGTGTTTTCCTTAGGCCCATTTGTGAAAGAAAGGAAATGGCGATTTTTACACTTTGTATCTTAGCAAAAGTTGAATGGAATTTCTTGGGACAAAGAAAGGGAACTTCTGTAATTTGAGGGCGTTCTCTTTGCTGAATATCAAAGGTCTTCTGCAAGCTGTGGAGTTGGGGAAGCTTCTCAAATAAAAGACTGTAAAAGGTTTTTATAATGTAAAGTGCAACCTGAATGTTACCAGCTCCTCCTATAAAATATTATAATTCATTCTCTCTCTCTCTCTCTCACACACTCACACACACACACACGTTTTGTTTTCTGAGCTGAAATCTTACACTTGTTATATATGTACATTGTCTGTTCTTATGTATTGATGTCTGTCTATTTATATACATGTTCTATTTATATATAAATCTCTATATAAATAGCAAACACAAAATACTAATAAAAGAACATTACGAATACAAAGTTAAGCACTCAAAGTTTAGAAGATGCTAGCATTAAGCTTGTCTGTGCAATCTTAATTTGGCCTCCTTGAGCATTTGCATTTTGATACAGTTTTTAATTACATGATCACATACTATTTTTTCCACAAAACCCCTGCCTCATTCAGTGCACAGGATGGACCTACTCTCAGGATGAATCAGGGATGTGTAGTGACCTTTGGTTCATTTGTTGCAGAAGTTGGAAGGTGTGTAGTGAATGAGGCAAGAAGTGTGGTCTTGTGGTTAAAGTAATTTTGTTTTGTTTTTTTAAAGATGCATATACCTCCATTTGAATAACTCTCAAAATTTTTGAAACACTTCTCTCCAGATGAAAACATTGCATTTTCTGTAGGCATGTTGACTCTTTGCAAGGAAAAGTAATGTCCAAGTTAGGTTTGGTAATGGGATACTGTTATCAGTGATTCTGGCTGGATGCAATGCTGAAGTATTTGACCACAAAGATATTTTTTGTTTGTTTGAAAAAAAAAAAAGAAAACCCCTCCCAATCCATCTCTTCCACCTCCCAAAATATCAAATCAAAACAGCTACCCTAAACACATCTAACACTAAATATCTGGCCAGACACTGAAGGACTTATATCCATTTTTCCATAGAAGTCTGTCTCTTTAATCATGTCCCAGCTGATTCCCATTTTTTATCGCAGCCAGGGAAAAGAGCAGCCATGTGTTAGAATTTCTGATTATTAAAATGTCTGGTGACATCTGTTGCATACTCCCTGGACACTGCAACATTAAAATATCCATTTGCCATGTATAGCATTTGGGCTGAAAAAATTCAGGAACTCCTGAGTACAAGTATGGTGAGGAATGTTAACTAGGAAATTACAGTGCTGACCAAAGAAATTTTATAATTTTCCCTTGAAAATTTAAATTAGCCTCCACAGTTAGTGGAATTTCTGCTGACTGGCAGCCAAGGAGGCTATCTATTATTGAACTGAGTCCACTGTTGTTAAACTGTTTCAGTGCAGTACTGGTTTTTGCAAGTCAATATTTAACAGCACTTGTGTATGTTAGCAATACCCTATTGATGTCTGTCTAAAATTTAATCAGTTCATGCATAATGTAAATAATTTCTATGAGACCGGAAAACATATGACTTGCATACTGTAGAAAAGGAGTGAGAGACCATATTTGATTGGGTGTATACTAAAATTATATATGACATTGAAAAGGTCCACTCAAGTAATAACCTATTTTACCAGTAAAATATCCTTTGTGCAAAGATTACTTGGTATGTAAAATGTTTTGTTGAGTACATTCATGTATTAGCAGGAAAGCATTGTGAAGTTTAGTAATTTTATTATTTGCAAACGAGTCAAATATTTGACATATTTGTCATGTATTTAATATTAGTCATATATTTAATATTAATGTGAGAAACTGCAGAGCCTTATTATAAATCTATGGTATTTGACCATCTAACCCACTATTTGCCCACTCCATATCAGCACGGGGGAGGGAATGTTACGCCACACTGAAAGAAATGATGCTCATACTCCAAGATGAGGTGGAGGAGGGAGCGTCAGAGCTAGCCTCTCCTCCCATATCAGTGAATGGAGGAATGTGCGTTGGGCGGGTGTGGGGGAGGTGATTTCTCTGCCTTCCATTGGCTGGCTAAAGGGGGGAGTAGAGCAGCCAGTTGGCTATCATCCCCCCCTCCCCCATTTCAAATGTCCCCAGGCTTTCAGTAGCCCAATCTTACGTTCTTTGTCTACCCCAGTAACCCATCACTAGAGTGAACATAGGTCCCCTAACAGTCCTATTTCCAGTGACCGGACCCTTGGGGAGCCAAACCCCGCCAGTGCTGCTTTTGTTGCTGCCCTGATCTGGAAGGAATGTGTGCAAAGTTCTCAAGTTAATAAAGTTGCAGACTGCTACTGAAATCCATCTATAACAGGGTAGATGGCCCCTCAAATGAAATTGGACCCAGCTCTCCTGTTCCAGTCCAGATGTGCTATGGTTTGGTATAATGAGGGAGGGTAGGGCTATCTCTGGGAATTATAAATGAAAGTCCAGAACCCAGAGAAGGGAGAGTTCAGATCCCAGTGTCCAGAGTGGGGGATGGGTGAGATGGGAGAGTCCTGAGAATAGAGAGAGCTCAGAACAAGAGCATAGCTGTGCTATGAGCTTCAGAGAGGGGATGCTCCTGAAGAAGGGAGCAGTGAGAATTCCCTAGTTGGGCACTGGGGGCACATCGAGCTGGTGAAAGCAGATGGCAGCTAGGGGTCAGCTACAAACCTTCTCCAGGCCAGACAACCACAGGCAGAGCGGGCTGGTGAGGGATGAAGGCTGAGAGCATCAGCGGGAGATGCCTGCTGGCTCTCTAAGCCAGAGAGCTGAAGTAGGAAGGCTAGAAAGGGCTGAAGGCTGGGGAATAATGGAGGAGTGAGCCCACGGATCTCTCCAGGCAAGAGTTGGAACTATACCAGGAAAGGAAACAAGGCAGAGAAGCACCCCTGCTGGAGGGGCCTGGGTCAGGCACACTGAGGAACACTGCAGCTATACCTAAGAGCCAGAGCATGGTGAGGTGGCGTGTTGATGGACTGTTGGACTGGAGAATTTTGGACTATGGTTGTGGGATTTTGGGTAATAAATTAAGCACATGAAAGGCTGTTTATATGTGAAAAGCTATGGTGTAGAGTTACTGGGGACCCTGTCAAGAAAGGGAAAACTGAGGCAGGCTTGCTGATCATTCCTGAGTGTCTTGATCAATCTCCTCCAGAATTTTTTTTAACTTTTCAAGCTCCTTAAAAGCTTTAAAAAATTCTTTGTTGTTTCCCACATTGTTCTACTTTTCCTTCTACTCCAAAATGTGGAATTTCCCTCCAGAATTATCCTGGTCTAAGGTCAATAATGGCTTTTCTACACATAGAAATGTCATGAATTTAAATTTGTCTCGTGATCCAAGAAGCCTAAAATTAGTCCTATCTTCCTGTGGGGACCCAGCAGCATTCTTTTCTAAGGTGCTTGTCAGCAAAGAGGACATGGTGCATGCACCCAACATTTAGTTGTATTAAGAGCGTTACATGCATACTGTGCATGGAAAGGAAGATTTACCCAAATGAACATTCATTTTCACATGTCAGAAGTTAACCTTCAAAAAATATTCTAAGTAACTGTTAGTGAAGAAAAAATGCTCTTGATAACATTCATTTTAATTTTCTTTTTATATTTTACTGATTATAAAAATAAATTTTAAATATATGATTTTAATTCTCATAACCTTGAATATTTTCCAGTTGATTTGTTTGTGGTTCAGCACTGTTTTGAATGCACAGTTTTGAATGATGAAATGTTGCTCATGTGTTAATGAGGAACAAAAACATCCTGTGAATGGCAGATAACAAAATGGTACTGAAAAAGAAGATCAATCGAAAGAAGGTGAAAAGAAAAATGAGGGCTTCTGAGCTCTCTTTAAAGTAATGTTGCAGACTAGAAATAGTGTCATAATGCTCACAGTGTTTCAAGAGAAAAACTTGAGACAAGTGAAGTTTAGAACATGTTAGAATGTATTGGAAAAGTTATTTATTGTATCAGAATTAGAACATGTACTGTAGAGCTGTACATGAGGTTGCAATGCTGTATACAGTAATCATTCTTCTTACTATTGCAGATAAATATTATAGTGTAAAACAAAGTAGCCTCCTACTTCCAAGGGACAGGAAACAAGATGTATCTAGATGTATGTTTTACTGCACTTAGAATCAGCTAACTTTTGTAGCACGGTAACTTTTTCAGCATATATACATTGGCGGTCCAGTCCTATTCCCATTGAGGCCAATGGCAAAACTATCTATGACTTTAAGGCAGCAGGCTTTTGTGCACTTTGCTATCTTTAACTGAGCATATAACTTTATATATGATGAACATCCTTTTGATTCAACCTCAGGAAAGTGGAAAATGAGAAGGGAAACATGATGAAGAGGTTTCATGACAATAAAAGCATAGACTTGATTTGTTTATGGTACGTTGTATATTCTTTGCTTTAAACAAGTCTTCAGGAGAAAATACAATACAAAACAATGCAAACTCAAAAAAACAAACAAACCCCAAAACCACAAGTGGCAACAATGCCTATTTTGCATTTATTAATACAACCCTTAGCTTAAATATGCTTCAGGCACGTATTACATTTGAAGGTGAGCTTAATATTTCAACAGATGAATGTTGATGCCAGTGGCTTCATTTCTTTTAAAAAGTACCCCTTTTGATTTGTTTTTATATTATGCTTTTAATATACTGTACTTAAGGATGGTGAGTTTTCAATGTCTGCTTAAAGTAGATAAAGTTCTAAGCTGACATTCTTAACAAGTAAAGCCAGTGTGAAATAGGTATTTGTAGTGAAGAATAGAAAATCTAATAAAAATATGTAATTGTCTGGATAGTAAAATTGAATTCCAAACTGTGATGGAGAAAATTGGGTTTGGTTGATTTAAGCCATGCCTTAATAAACCATTGGGAGAAATACAGTAAAATATGGAAAAATATAAAGGAGTTGAAAATTTAAGACAACTAAAAGTTTAAGGAAAGGAGTTCAGACTATTGTTCTTCCAATGAGAGAACATTTTTGTGCAGAAAATCTAATATTAGAATATTTAAGCATCAAATTGAGTGCAGCACATTGCTCATGTTACATTTTATTAAGTTTTGTTGCAGATATAGACTTAATTATAAAGCTTTCTATATAGATAGATATAGATGTAGAAAAAGTAATATTCCAGAATAACAAAACACGCAGCCTGTACACCTGGCTTATAATGGGAGGTGGGGGGAGAAGGGGAAGGAGCAGAGATTAAATTGGAAAATTAGTCTCTCGTATGGAAAGTGAGGACAAAGCATTATTTACAACTGCTAGCCTATGTATAATACATTCACTTCTGTTAGTCAAAGATTTACTCATTGACAAGAAATTAGGATTGTGTTTTAAGATGAAAAAACCTTATTCATTCTAGATGGCTTAGATTTAGTGGAAGTTGTTTGAAAGATGAAGTAAAAAATCTTCTTGAAATATAACATAGTTCTAGTACTGTCTGCACAGCCAGTAATGGGGACCGTGAGAGTCTGCAGGAGCTGGCAATAATTTTCATTTGTTGATGTTCTGATGTTGTGCAAAGTTATGTGAAAAACAGATGAAATGGATTGTTTTTCCCCTGCAGATAAATTCAGTAGTAAAATTTGAAATTCACTGTCCATCATCTAGTAGTTACTGTCTTTCTCTTTTGCTGGGGGAGATGATTCTTTTTTATCCCATACATATATATCTGCAGACCTGTAGGCACGCTATACTTTCACGCTCATACTGTCAAGACAAAGAGAACTATTGAACCAACAGTTCACCACTGTTGCTGAGATGCTTGCTAGATTTCATTGAATTGAGTAGATAAGAGTGTCATCTTCAACTGCTTTCTCTCTATCTCTTTGTGTAGGTGACAGATCACTCGGTAAAAGCATTTGCTGAACACTGTCCTGAGCTGCAGTATGTTGGGTTTATGGGCTGCTCTGTTACATCTAAAGGAGTCATTCACCTCACCAATGTAAGTACAGTAGCTACAGTACTTAATTACCACCAAAACTGTTGGCATCAACAGTATTATGCTTGTACGTATAATAAAATAACTAGAACTGAGTAGAACGGAAAAAGATTTTTTTTGTGGTCATAAGAAAAAAAAAGTCTTTGAAAAGTAAAAAGTGGGCTTTCCCTCTTCAAGTGTATACCATAAACATGTTGTGTAAAAAATCTTCCCACAGAAAAAATAGTGTAAATGTCAAATGTCTTGTAGGCAATCAGTCAGATTAGATGTATAGATTCAATAGAAAAACTTTCTGAAGTTCCGTGCCCTCAGTTAATTGCAGACATAAAATTGTGGATGCAAATAAGACTTTAAACACCTGCCTGTGTGCACCAGCATATATTTTACATGTGTATGTATATGCATACATATACTATGTATATGGATATCTGTATTATGTAATATATAATGTAAATCACTCTTGATAATTATCTTTTATGTTTCCTTATTTCCTTTTTAATCAGTGTGGGAACATGAGAGAAATATGCCAGGCTCCAGAAATTGGTTTTGGGACTGGTCTTATTTAATATCTTCATTAATGATGTGGAAGAGGGGATAAACATATTAATTAAATTCATAGATGATATTAAATTGGGAGATGATGCAAAACAACAGGAAGGACAGAGAAAAATGCAAGATTAGCAATATAGCTGGGAAATAACAATGACATTCAAATAGGAAAATGCAGTCTAGTACAACTAGTAGAAATAACCAGGAATAGGGATGTCACAGGGTGACTGGGCCTTTAAGGGATGAGAGGTGCAGCCCAACTTGTGACACTTAGGTTACTTCTCCTGCTTGTCATGTGACTTTGTTTATATGCCTAAAATCAGGCTTTGGGGGTGGCAAGCCAAGGGAGAAGAGAGGACAGACAGCCTGGAGAGGAGCATTGCAGGGGGAAGCCTACCTGCCTGCTTCACAGCTGAGGAGGAGTGTGGAATCCCTTTAACCTATGGGAAGGAACTGAGTTCCCTACAAGCTTAAATTAGAAGCCACAAGGGGGTGAACAAGTATGGCTATGAAGGGTCAAAGGAGACTACATTGTATACTTACTAAATTAAGGGGGGTGTTACTTTAAGAACTCCAGGCTGTGGATAAGCTATTGGGAAAACCAGGAGGGAACTGAGTGCAGGTTATATCAAGACCATGCCATGCAGGTTAGTGCTGTGGGATAGGATCCTACCTTAAATGTGAGAGAGAAAACTGGTAAGCAATAGTGACCAAAGAGACCTATGGGTGGCAGGTGACATCAGAGAGCATATGAGATAAGAATTTGTAATGTAATATGGCTGCAAAAAATACAAATACAATTTTGTGATGCAATTGTGTCGGCCTCTTGTCATGATAGTGGTTAATTATAGACTCTCTGTACTGGTCAGAACATCTCTAGACTATTCTGTTAAGTTCAGATCACCTCAGTACTTGAAAATGTTATTGAACTGGGAAGAATTCACAGAAAAGTCACAAAAATAATAAAGTGGCTGGAGGGACTAATTTACTTGAAAAATTAAAAAGAATTAATTATGTCTAGTTTGGATACATGACCGTGTTGGATACTGAAATCATGTCCTAGCATCTGAAAGGTGTAAACAACATTAGGAGAGAGGAATTACTTAAGTGGGACAAATAGGACTAACCTTCAGTGTCTTAACTGATATGTAAGTATTGTCCTGGGTATGCAGGAAGAAAGAGAAGATGTAAGGAATATGGTTTGATTAGGCTGAGACTTTATAAACTTGTCTGAGAAATACCCTGACGATAATTTGTATAGTGCAGGTCATCATTCTTTCCTTTATCATTCCCATTGGTATGGGAGGGCTGCTGCCAGCTCTCCCCCTTCCCAGCCTGGTTCCTGCTTGTTGTTGGAATTCTGCCACCTTCCTCTTACAGGACGGTTAAAGGGGGTTGGGCACTATACTATATATTAGGAGCGCCAATTCACTTTCGCCAGCTTCTTTAGGGGATGCCTTCCTGTAAGTCCACTTCTGACTGGTTTATCAGGGAACTGGACCCCCTATGGAATGAGAACCTGCCAAAGAAGGCAGCAGCTAGTTTGGTTGCCTCATTCTATCGTCAGCTAACAATTTCCCGATAGCTAACAGTTCCCACCCTCTGGCAAAAAATATATCCATGCTGTGGTCAGACAGGTATACCCCGTTATCCCTAAATAACTTGGATACCCCATACAATATTTCCTGATGGGTAAAGCTAAGATTTAGTTATGGGTAATTTTAGAAAAAGTCATGGACAGGTCACGGGCAATAAACAAAAATTAATGGCCCTGTGACCTGTCTCTAACTTGTCCTATATAACCCTGACCAAATCTTGGGAGTTCTGGGGGACTCTGGGGGCACAGCTGCTGGTCTGCATAGGGGGCTCTGGGGCACCTGCTGGTGCTTGTGGGGGCAGCACTCCAGCGTGCCTGCTGATGCTTGGGGGGCAAGGGATGGGCTGGGACTGTCGCTGTTGTGCTGGAGCAGTGCCACAACTCCTTTTCTTCTTGCTGGCCAGACAAAGCCTCACCACATTCAGGTTGCATTGACTTCATTTAATCTAACCTATAATTTACTAAGAAACAGAGAGGTTAAGTAATCTGTCTAAGGTCCTGGAGAGATGACCTCGCATGCTTTTGATGCAGGACCATCCTTTCCCTTATTCTAATCTAGCGTTATCTATTATTTAAGACGATTACATCATCTCCTTTCACCAAGTGATCTTAAAATATACAAATATTTGTTAATATTAAGAAAATATTAGGTTTCTTCCTCTGATTAATATTAATTCATTTTTCTTAATATTTTCAATGTGATTTTTTCTTTAATAAATGAGGTTTTGTCATATCTGCACGCCAGAGTTCAAACTGGCACTCGGTGAAATATAGACTAGGGGAAGACTAGGAGAACCAGCCAGAGGAACCGACAGGCTAGTGAAGGGAGTGTGTGGTGTTCTGGAAGTGTTGTGGTGCTCGCTGGGGGGTTTGTTTTGCTGTGGGTGGTGGTGTGTTGGTTTGGTTTGTGTTTCCTGGACTAACAGGACTTAGGTGTGAAGGCTATGACAGATACAGAGGCAGCAGTGGTGGTGACCCAAGCAGTGGAAGATACAATGAAGATGACTGGATGTGGAAGCTGTGGTATGTGCAGGATCCTAGAGGGAGTATCTGAAAAGAGTTTCATCTGCATGAAGTGCTGCCTGATAGAGCTGATGGAAGAAAAGATCAGAGGATTGGAGATGCAGGTGGAAACTCTGATTGAGTTTAGAAGCGGGTTTGAGCAGATGATGGAGCAAAGACATGAGGGGAGACTGCTGGGTGGGTGAGGAAAGTGGACAGTGGAAGCATGTGACTAAGAGAACCAGGCAGAGAAAAAGATGGGCTAGTGAAGGAAAAACAGAGCTGAAGAACAGGTTTGTGGAGTTGGAAAATGAAGAAGGGGCACAGCAGGTGGTCACTGAAGGTGGGAGGGCAAGGAAGAAGAGAAGAGCAGCTAGTTCTATAGGAAGAGACGAAGAATCAATGGAGATAACACCAAATATGAGCCCCAGGAGGATATAGGATGGGTTGCAAAGGATTGCAAAGGGAGGATAGGAATCGAGAGGACTTGCAGCCAGAGGGAATGGGATAGACCGGAGAATCGCACCATCACCAGGAAAAGGCAGGTCTACATGATTGGGGACTCCTTACTGAGAAGAATAGACAGCCCTGTAACAAGAGCTGATCCAGAGAACAGAAGGGTATGCTGTCTGCCGGGTGCAAAGATACGGGATGTGGACCTGAGGTTGAAGAGGATCTTAACAGGAGCGGGAAGGAATCCACTGATTGTCCTTCATTTGGGAACAAATGATATGGCTAGATTCTCGCTGGAATGTATCAAGGAAGACTATGCCAGGCTGGGGAAGACGCTTAAGGAAACTGAGGCTCAGGTGATCTTCAGTGGGATTCTGCCTTTTCCTAGAGAAGGGCAACAAAGGTGTGACAAGATTATGATGATCAACAGTTGGCTCAAGCAGTGGTGCTATAAGGAGGGCTTTGGGATGTATGGCCACTGGGAGGCATTCCTGGACAGAGGACTGTTCTCTCAGGATGGACTTCACCTGAGTAGGGATGGAAATAGACTTCTAGGATGGAGGCTGGCACAACTGATTAAGAGAGCTTTAAACTAGGAATTTGGGGGAGATGGTTGGGAGATGTCCAAGTAATCTCCATGCCGGATTTTAACATTCAGAAGTAAGAAAGGATACAGCCGTGGGTAGGAGAATGGACATAAGGAGGAAGGGAAGTTTAGATACCAGTCTGATACTGGCGGTAGAATGTCTGTGCTTAATCAGGTAAAGAATGTGAGCGAAGCCAAACAGCAAAAATTAAGATGTTTGTACACCAATGCAAGGAGCCTAGATAACAAAATGGAGAAACTAGAGCTACTGGTGCAGGAAGTGAAACCAGATATTACAGGGATAACAGAAACATGGTGGAATAGTAGTCATGACCAGAGTACGGATCTTGAAGGGTATGTGCTGTTTAGGAAAGACAGAAATAAAGGCAAAGGTGGTGGAGTAGCATTGTACATCAATGATGAGGTAGACTGTAAAGAAATAAGAAGTGATGGAATGGATAAGACAGAGTCTGTCTGGGCAAAAATCACACTGGGGAAGAAAGCTACTGGAGCCTCCCCTGGGATAGTGCTTGGGGTGTGCTATAGACCACCGGAATCTGATTTGGATATGGATAGAGACCTCTTTAATGTTTTTAATGAAGTTAAATACTAATGGGAATTGTGTGATCATGGGAATCTTTAACTTCCCAGATATAGACTGGAGGACAAGTGCTAGTAATAATAATAGGGCTCAGAGTTTCCTGGATGCGATAGCTGATGGATTCCTTCACCAAGTAGTTGCTGAACTAACAAGAGGGGATCCATTTTAGATTTGGTTTTGGTTAGTAGTGAAGAACTCATAGAAGAAATGGTTGTAGGGGAATAACCTTGGTTTGAGCAATCATGAGCGAATTCAGTTCAAACTAAATGGAAGGATAAACAAAAATAGATCTGTGACTAGGGTTTTTGATTTCAAAAGGGTTAACTTAAAAAAATTAAGGAAATTAGTCAGGGAAGTGGATTGGACTGAAGAACCTGTGGATCTAAAGGTGGAGGAGGCCTGGAATTACTTCAGATCAAATTTGCAGAAACTATCAGAAGCCTGCATCCCAAGAAAGGGGAAAAAATTCATAGGTAGGAGTTGTAGACCAAGCTGGATGAGCAAGCATCTCGGAGAGGTGATTAAGAAAAAGCAGAAAGCCTACAAGGAGTGGAAGATGGGAGGGATCAGCAAGGAAAGCTACCTTATTGAGGTCAGAACGTGTAAGAATAAAGCGAGAAAGGCCAAAAGCCACGTAGAGTTGGACCTTGCAAAGGGAATTAAAAACAATAGTAAAAGGTTTGATAGCCATATAAATAAGAAGAAAACAAAGAAAGAAGAAGTGGAACCGCTTAACACTGAGGATGGAGTGGAGGTTAAGGATAATCTAGGCATGGCCCAATATCTATACAAATACTTTGCCTCAGTCTTTAGTGAGGCTAATGAGGAGCTTAGGGATAATGGCAGGATGACAAATGGGAATGAGGATATGGAGGTAGATATTGCCACATCCGAGGTAGAAACCAAACTTGAACAGTTTAATGGGACTAAATGGGGGGCCCAGATAATCTTCATCCAAGAATATTAAAGGAACTGGCACATGAAATTGCAAGCCCATTAGCAAGAATTTTTAATGAATCTGTAAACTCAGGGGTTGTACCGTATGACTGGAGAATTGCTAACATAGTTCCTATTTTTAAGAAAGGGAAAAAAAAAGTGATCTGGGTAACTACAGGCCTGTTAGTTTGACATCTGTAGTATGCAAGGTCTTGAAAAAAATTTTGAAGGAGAAAGTAGTTAGGGACATTGAGGTCAATGGTAAATGGGACAAAATACAACATGGTTTTAGAAAAGGTAGATCGTGCCAAACCAACCTGATCGCCTTCTTTGAGAAAGTAACAGATTTTTTAGACAAAGGAAACGCAGTGGATCTAATTTACCTAGATTTCAGTAAGGCATTTGATACGTTTCCACATGGGGAATTATTACTTAAATTGGAAAAGATGGGGATCAATATGAAAATTGAAAGGTGGATAAGGAACTGGTTAAAGGGGAGACTACAATGGGTCATACTGAAAGGTGAACTGTCAGGCTGGAGTGAGGTTACCAGTGGAGTTCCTCAGGGATCAGTTTTGGGACCAATTTTGTTTAATCTTTTTATTACTGACCTCGGCACAAAAAGTGGGAGTGTGCTAATAAAGTTTGACACAAAGCTGGGAGGTATTGCCAATACAGAGAAGGATCGGTATATCATACAGGAAGATCTGGATGACCTTGTAAACTGAAGTAATAGTAATAGCATGAAATTTAATAGTGAAAAGTACAAGGTCATCCATTTAGGGATTAATAAGAATTTTTGTTATAAAGTGGGGATGCATCACTTGGAAGTAACAGAGGAGGAGAAGGACCTCAAAGTATTGGTTGACCACAGGATGACTATGAGCTGCCAATGTGATATGGCTGTGAAAAAAGCTAATGCGGTCTTGGGATGCATCAGGCGAGGTATTTCCAGTAGAGCTAAGGAGGTGTTAGTACCATTATACACGGCACTGGTGAGACCTCATCTGGAATACTGTGTGCAGTTCTGGTCTCCTATGTTTAAGAAGGATGAATTCAAACTGGAACAGGTACAGAGAAGGGCTAGTACGATGATCTGAGGAATGGAAAACCTGTCTTATGAAAGGAGACTCAAAGAGCTTGGCTTGTTTAGCCTAAACAAAAGAAGGCTGAGGGCAGATATAATTTCTCTCTGTAAATATATCAGAGGGATAAATACCAAGGAGGAAGAGGAATTATTTAAGCTCAGTACTAGTGTGGACACAAGAACAAATGGATATAAACTGGCCATCAGGAAGTTTAGACTTGAAATTAGACAAAGGTTTCGAACCATCAGAGGAGCGAAGTTCTGGAACAGCCTTTCAGTGGGAATAGTGGGGGCAAAAGACATATCTGGCTTCAAGACTAAGCTTGATAAGTTTATAGAGGGGATGAGATGATGGGATAGCCTAATTTTGGCAATTAATTGATCTTTGACTTTTAGCGGTAAATATGCCCAATGGCCTATGATGGGATGTTAGATGGGGTGGGATCTGTGTTACTACAGAGAATTCTTTCCTGGGTGTCTGGCTGGTGAGTCTTGCCCACATGCTCAGGGTTTAGTTGATCGCCATATTTGGTGTCAGGAAGGAATTTTCCTCCAGGGCAGATTGGCAGAGGCCCTCGGGGTTTTTTGCATTCTTCTGGAGCACGAGGCATGGGTCACTTGCTGAAGGAGTCTCTGCACCTTGAAGTCTTTAAACCAGGATTTGAGGTCTTCAGTAACTCAGACATAGGTTAGGGGTTTATTACAGGAGTGGGTGGGTGAGATTCCGAAGCCTGCATTGTGCAAGAGGTCAGACTAAACAATCATAATGGTCCTTTCTGACCTTAAAGTTTATGAATCTATGAATAGTCAATATTCTGATTAGTTTCAGGGTAACAGACGTGTTAGTCTGTATTCGCAAAAAGAAAAGGAGTACTTGTGGCACCTTAGAGACTAACCAATTTATTTGAGCATAAGCTTTCGTGAGCTACAGCTCACTTCGTCTGCATTAGTAGCTGTCATATTCATTTTGGCATTCAGAATACAATAATCATATTCTATTATGGAATCTACAATACCAAATATGTTTACATGAAATAATTTTTCTAAACAGTAGCAGAATTTACTTAACTAGGATTTGCTGTGGAACATAACCAATATATATAAAAATTAAAAATAAGGAACGCCATTACATAAAGGAAAAGTAGACAAAAGTGCTTATAATAATTTTATATATACAAAATACAGTGCTTCAAATAATTTTGAAAGAATTGCGGCTACTTTTTCGTTCAGAATGTGTATAGGTACATTTTCATCTGGATTTTTGGAAATTCATGCATCTGACTCCGAATGTACATACAAGTGTGTAAACTCTGTTAAGTTATGAATTAATGGTATTGGAATATATAATATCCAGCTCCTAAATATAAATTTGCCTTTGTTTCCAGGTGGTTTTACAGTTATTTTTACTAGTAATTCATAAGTGATTACTTCTGGGTTACCAGGTATTAGTTTCAGCACCTATGATTGGTTCCATTAAATATCAGTTTTATTTTTTAAATTGTGAGATACATGTGGGAAATGTCTGATTCCATAATGAGGTGTAGAGCTCTTCCTATCCTAATGGGAGAGAGTGGCTTTACCAAATGGCTAATTATTTATCTCATCAAGGACTTTGTTTCGCTTGTCATACTCCTTTCCTATCTTTTCCCTAATGTTTTACTTTTAAAGATAAAGATTGTGATGGGTTCGGTCACAGAGATCCCCTTGGGACTGTCACCTGAAGTGCTGAAATTACCTCTGAGCCCGTTTTCCTTCCCAGGAAACCCTGCCTTGTTGAGCCAGACACTCTAGCCTGCTGCAACACAGACTCAGGGTCTGGGCCATGCCCCCAAAGCTGGAGACTTTAACCAAAAACTGCTCAGCAGATTACCTCTCCAGCACCAGACACCCAGTTCCCAATGGGATCCAAACCCCAAATATATCCATTTTACATTGTATAAAACTTATACAGGGTAAACTTATAAATTGTCCGCCCTCTATAACACTGATAGAGAGATATGCACAGCTTTTTGCTCCCCCAGGTGTTAATAACTTACTCTGGGTTCATAATAAACAAAAGTGATTTTATTAAATATAAAAAGTAGGGTTTAAGCGGTTTCAAGTAATAACAGACAGAACAAAGTAAGTCAAGCAAAATAAAGCAAAAACACGCAAGTCTAACCTAATACATTAAGAAACTGATTACAGTTTCTTGCATCTGAAGAAGTGGGGTTTTTACCCACGGAAGCTTATGCTCATATAAATCTGTTAGTCTTTAAGATGCCACCAGACTCTTTGTTGTTTTTGTGGATACAGACTAACACAGCTACCCTCTGATAGTTGAGTACAGGTAATATCTCACCCTCAGAGATGTTCCAATAAGCTGCTTTCACAGACTAGACTCCTTCCTAGTCTGGGCCCAATCCTTTCCCCTGGTACAGTCCTTGTTAGTTTCAGCAGACATATTAGGTGGTAACTAGGGGTTCTCATGACTGGCCACCCTTTTGTCCTGCTCCACCCACTTTTATAGCTTTGGCACAGGGTGGGAAACTTTTGTCTCTCTGGGTCCCCACCCCTCCTTCTAAATGGAAAAGTACCAGATTTAAGATGGATTTCATTATCAGGTGACATGGTCACATGTCATTGTAAGACTCCTAGTCTCCATTCTTCCTGGGTTAACCCACATGTAAACAGGAAGATTTGCAAGTAAACAGCCATTTACAGTTCATTGACTCTGAAGTACCCTTAATGGCTTCCACTTAATATGTTTACATCAGTAATACAAGTTTAAATCTTATTCTCCTAACTTCAGACATAGAAATAATAAATGCAAACAAATAGGATGAACACACTCTTGAGACTATAAGATTTGTAATGATACCTTACAAGAGACCTTTTGCATAAAGCATAATCCAGTTACATCATATTCACATTCATAAGCATATTACATAAAGTATATGGAATGCAACGTCACAAAGATAATGGGTAAAAATTTGTGCTCTTAAAATAGGACAAGTTATGACCAAGTCATATAAGACAGTGCCATCATTGAGCAGTTGAAACAATCACAGTGTTTACTAGCACCTGAAATGATGGCAATGAAATAAGTGTCACTGCAAACTGTAGCCACTGTGCTGCACTAAATACACCAGCTGTGAAGTGGTTGGTATTGCTGAGTAAATCCCTTTCTTGCTGGCTTGCCCCTGAGGCTATGAAAAATGTCAGAATTATTCTACCTTTGAGCCATGTAGTTCAAGAAAGAGTCCAGATATCTCATACAATGGGATGTAAGGCTATTGTACGGTATATAAAAATGGGCTCACTGCACTCTGGCAGCTGAATTTCAGAATTCGTTGTAAGAGGACACCTTTCATGTTTAAAGGAAGTAGGGTTAATCAGTTCTTCTGTATGTTAGGTTAAATGGAAAACTGGTTTCCAATTTCCTTCTTTAACAAAACTTTTCTACTAGATTCTCTATGTTTTCCATGCTGTACCTTTTTATGGAAGGTTTACTGAAAATTCTTCCCATAAGAGTTTTTTTCCATGTTTCATGATAATATTTTGCACCTCTATAGCATCTTTCATTTGAGGACTCTTTAATAAATATGTGTGCGACATAAGTATTGCAATCCATGTTTTATTAAAGAGTAAACAGGTACCGAGAGGTTAATTGATTTGCTGAAGGCCATACAGCAAGGAAGTAGCAGATACAGCTTCGGAATCCAGATTTCTTGATTCTCAATCCATTGCTCTTAACATGATATATTTCTTATGTTATGTTTTACGTTAGGTTTAAAAATAGTCCTTTTACAAAAACTATAATTCCTGTATGTTGTGGGGAAGAGAAGTACCTTGAATGTATGTGTTTCTTTGAATGTTTTCTGCTCCTAAACATGATGAAATTATACAATCAAACAAACAAAAACTAAATACATTTTACAAAGATAGAAGTATTTGTTCTTGTGTCTTAGGTAAAATACTTATAATCTTAGACCTAAAATAAATCACAGTAATGAGACAAATAGGTGTAGGTAATCCTAGGACTCCATTCTTTAACTGTAACCAGCAGAGTCTTCCGTTTCCTCTCAATCATAACTTAAAATATTGTTACCATTGTCAGTTTCATAGCTGTAATGTCATTTTAAAAATAGTGCCACAAAACAGCTTGACAGTTCTCTGTGATGCCAAAAGGATTTGGTCAGTGGTTCTGCACTCTTTTGGGGTGGAGGAAGCACACTTAGTGAAGGATTGGGTGATTACACACTTGTATACACAGTAATGCGCTATGGGGATTTCTTTTTTAACTATTTCTTTAGAAATCTTCAAGTTTACACATCCTTGCTATGTAAATATCAGAAACAAAACCATTATTACAAGAGTTAGTTTTTGTTTAAAGAGACATTATACAGGATTAAAGTAATCAGATATTTTTGCTTAATAGGGTGTTACTCTATTACAGAAGGAGTATCATTACAACCCCTATGTTGTTTCTAGTGATTTTATTAAACTGAGTGAAATCTTTATCTATACATATTTAATAGACCAGGTATGTCTATCAAATATTAATTTTAAAAAAAGGGACAGGTGTGCTGGGTTTTTTTGCAGGTGAATGTACTTGTCTGAGTACTGAATAAAAGATAACCAAATAGTTATATATCTATTCGCTGTCTGTTTTGCTGGGTACAAATTGGTGTGTTAATTTTTCCGTAATCACAACCTTCCATATTTTTTTTAAACATTCCTCAATGGTTATTTTTCTTTTCCCAGTAAGAGTCTACCAAGAGCCAAGCAGCTAGTAGTAGATAAGAGATCAGTTCATTTCCTTTTGTGTGGCTGTTTCCACTAGGAAGCCACAGGGAGATTACCAAAGGATCATTTGGTAATAAATATCCATCAATGTGTGAGATTTGGTTATGGATTGCATCCCAATACTCTAATGATTGGGCATGTCCACCATGTATGAATAAAATCTCCTCTTTCATCATGATTTCTCTAACATTTGTCCCTATCCTGTCTCTATATTTTTAATCTGACTGGTGTAAGGTATCATTGAAATAATACCTTAAAGAAGTTTTCTTTTGTAGTGCTACAGACTGAGGTTGCTGGTCCTCTTTTCCAGATCAAACTCGATTCGTCTGAGCTAATTTGTCTAGCCACAGCCTTCTTCCCGTGTGTCATATATGGACACCTTTTTGTCTGCAAAGATTTATATCCGCTAGTTATAAGTTTTTTAAAAAGAAAAGGAGTACTTGTGGTACCTTAGAGACTAACAAATTTATTAGAGCATTTGCTTTCGTGAGCTACAGCTTGAAAGCTTCTGCTCTAATAAATTTGTTAGTCTCTAAGGTGCCATAAGTACTCCTTTTCTTTTTACGCATACAGACTAACATGGCTGCTACTCTGAAACCTCTACTCTGAAACCTGTCTTTATAATTTTTTTGTTTCCTAATTGACCAGACACTATTGCTTCTATGAAAGTTAGCTTTCTGTATAAAACAGTGTTTCTAGAAAGTTGAGAAACATAGTGCCTGGCTTGAAAGTACTGGTACCAGGGGACAGTGGGCCAGTTAAAGTTAGTTCTGATCTCTAAATAAATTAGAAAAGTTTCTTTATTGAATAGCTAGCCAACCATGTATATTCCACATTTCTCCCATCTTTGAAGCTCTCTAGTTCTTGATTTGGGTTAAAATCTGGATTATCTGCAATGGGTGTCATTGGTGAGGGAAAAGAACTGATATCTCTAGTTCTATCCCAAATCCAAACCCACTGCTGAAGGATGTGTGTAAATTTCTGGTGGGTATGATTTTTTTAGTAATCTGTGGTAGCCTAGTGATATTTACACTTTTGCAATCTTCTTGTGGCTAGGTTAGAGCACCCCCACTCCCCTACAGTTTAGAGCTGTCTGGCATGTTAGTACAATAGAACATTTGGAACAGCTAGTCCACTCTGTTTAATGGGTCTGTACAAAGTATCTGCTATCTCTCTTGGACTTGTCTTATTCAATATAAATTCTACCATCATCCTCTGTATTCCTGCTAGGGTGGGATGATCACAGAAGGATTTTTAAATAAGAAAGAGATCCTTGGGTGAATATTCATTTTGACTGTGGCTATTCTTCACCACCAAAAATTGGCATTCTTCCGCTAGCACTCCAGACCTTTTTTTCATTTGCTGAAGTGGTGTTTTGACATTTAAATCATAGAGCTCTTCTAGGGTTGTTTGAGATTTGAATTCTGAGATATCTTATAGAATTTGTTGCTCATTTGTATCCAAGTGTTTTCTGGAGGAGTGACTTTTCAGAGTCTAGCAAATTTATAGCTAATGTTTCAGATTTGGCATAATTTACTTTAAATCCAGACACTTTCCCAAAGTCCTGGATTTCTTTAGAAACTAATTTTAGGGAAAATAGTTGGTTTAGATAAAAATACTATTACATTATCAGCATGTAATGCTATTTTCTGATGTGTTCCCGCAAATTTAAGCTTTCGAGCAAATTGCCTATCAATTTTATTTCTTTTTCATTAAACTGCTTTGTATACCTGCGGGCTTTTCCAGAGGTGTCTGTCCATTAACATATGCAACTGTCCTCTAGTATTAGTAACTGTTATCTTTTTTTTCTGAACCTGGGTTTTTATTAATGTCTTGTAACCTTTTCATTTCCTGTTCTAGTTTTATTTTTTCTTCAGCTCCTTTTTTCAATTGAGAACCTCTGCTTTTCAACTGACCCCTAAATATGCTTTACCTGCCTCCCAGAGAAGCCCTCTTTTTTTTTATTTTTTATTTTTTTATATTGTCCATATAATTTATTTGGAAGTATTGAACAATTCACTCTTCAATTGCTGCAACCCAGTCTTTCTCTTGGAGAAGCAAGCAGTTCAGTTTCCAATACAGTGATTTTTAGGACCAACCCAGATATCAAATATTGCTTCCACTGGTGCATGATCTGACCATGTAATGTTGCCGATTTCCACAGACCTTGTCTGCTTCGTTAATGACTTAGAGATTAACATTAAATCTCTTCTAGTATATAACCGATAAGGATGTGAATAATATATGCAGTCTTTTTCCCCTGGGTACAGTTTTCTCCAGAAGTCTGAAAGATTGAGTTGTTGGTACAGAGAAGTCAATTCTGTATCTGCTTCCCTGTCCCCCATGTCTTTTTTTTATCAGATCCCTCCCAGTAAGGAGTCGGTGTGGAATTGAAGTCTCCTCCAAGTAGAATTTCCCCCTCCCCATAGTGTTGCAGTGTTTTAAATAAGTCCTTTTAAAAAATTTTTTTTGCTTTTGGTTGGGAGCATACAGTGAGCCCACTGTTTTTAATAACCTAGCAATTGTGCCCTTCAAGAGTATAAATCATCCTTCCTTATCCTTAAATTGATCTTTAATCTGAAAAGTACATGTTTAGCAAATATTATTCCTACTCCTCTTTTCTTTTCTTTAGACAAAATGTCTGTTGAAACCAGTTACCTTTCATGTCTATAATTTGCTCCTCCTGAAAATGAGTTTCTTGAAGTAGAATAATTTGAGAGTCGGTTTTAAGTTCTACCAGGGCTTTTTTCCTTTTAACAACATGATATAGCCCTTTGATATTCAAAGATGTTACTCTCAATGTGTCTTCCTTTTAAAGTAACTGTTCAGCTTATTGAAAAACCTGAAATTATTGTGATTCTTCAGCTGTTTGATAAAATGAACCCTTGTGTTGCCAGTGACTCTCTTGTTTTTAATTATGTTGCATTCACTATTGTGTGCCTGAATATGGCTTAGTTTCTGTTTGTAAACTTCCATATTTACTTCTTGTATTAATTCTGCCTGGCATCCCCAATTCTCTTCCCCCTTTTGCATTCCCTTCACTCTAAATTGACAAATGAAATACCAACGTAACATGTAAAACAGTCCCAAAACGACTATGCTTTGCTGAAGCCTCATCCCTGTACTCTCCCCATAAGCACTTGGATTGCTTCTCTTGCAATCCAAAGGAGGTACATTCTCCACCTATAGGACCTTGACCCTCACGTTTAGGGATATATTTCTATCTGATCATTTGAGTTATGGGGAGGGTTTACACAGAACCCGTAAAGACTCCTTCCCAACTCCTCTCTATCTTCTCTAATCTCCTCCAACCTTGAAATCTCCCCTTCCCCTGACTCCCTTCGTATTGTTCTTTATTTCCTCTACGTTTTAAAGTACAGAACACAACTATTAAAGTAAGCTTCATACTGTTTTGCTTATAACATTAGCATAGTCACTGTCCAGTTGTTCATTCCCGGTGACTCACAAGAAGTCCCTTCTGATTAGTTTTTGGATTATTGCTCAGGTATCTGAGTTCTCTTGTTCAGCTTCACTTCTGCCATTACTAGTGTATGGTCTCTCTTCTTTTTTTTTCCTGTCTTCTTTTTCCTGGGTTTCAACATTCACCAAGAGATTTTTTTAAGTAGCTTAGTTGTAGTTACTATCTCTGGAGAATCTTCTTGTATTTCTTGAGATTTGGATTTGTATCCCAAGTGACTGGAGTGTATTTTTTCCTTATTTACTGTCTCTTATTGTATAATACTGATTTTTGGAAGATGAATCAGATTTTAAATGGGAATCCCTGTTTATAGTGGATATCTTCCTTCTTGAATGCTGCTGTAATTCCCCCCGGCTCTCCTCTCTTTTTTAAAGTTAGGGCAGAGAGGTCATGGAAATTTTGCAGCTTGTGGCTTTTGAGTATGAGCTCTCAATACTCTCTGGCTTTTTTCATAACTACATTTTTTTGCTGATAGTCATGAAATTTCACAATGAGATCTCTGGGTTTATTAGTATTATGAGACCCAAGTAAGGGGAGCAGCACCCTGTTTGCTCTCTCCCCTTTTCCAGAGAGTTCAGATGTAATAACTGCGCAATTAAAGTTTTTACATACCAAATTGGGTGTCCTCCTTCAGCGTTGTCAGTCAGTCCCATAATTCTGAAATTGCTGCTTCTTGATCTTTTTTTCTATATTCTCCAATTTAAGGCAGCATTTCTGTCTCTTTGCTCCACCGCAGCCAGGCAGCACTGCAGCACTTTTTCTCACTTGCTTTTCTTAGGTCTCCAACACTGTGACTGTATCTTCTAAGTCAGCACCTTCTTTCTTTACTGCGAGAAGCCTGGTCATCAGATCATCTCTCATGGCCTTATACTCCGAGAACTCATGTCTGCTTTGGTAGCTATTTGATTTTCTTGAGCCCTGGCATTTCTGCTTGATTTGGCTGCTACATGTTCACTTGGAGCCTGACAGGCTTCTCCATACTGTGAGCCAGAAACATTCTTCTTCGTGAGATGTCCTTTTCAGCTGTCAGATTTTCTCAGAGAATCCATCCTCGCAACTATGTGCTCTGTGTTTTGGGGGAGTGTAGCAGGTTTTGGGGGTCGATGGAGGCAGATTGCTCCTGACCCTTGCTCCTTATTCCAGGCTCCCGCTGCTGGTTCCTGTTTCTGCTGCAGTTGATACTCTGGCTCTGACCCTTGGCTCCTGATTCCTGGATCTTGGCTCCATCTCACTCCCTGGACTTAATATGTCAGCTCCTGATTTGGTCTTTTGCCACTGGGCCTGGTCACCTCTGCTCCAATCACGAGGCCAGGCAACCACCTTGACCATTAGATAAGACTGCCCACTACCCAGTCCGTAACAGTGTCTTGTGTACTGCAGTAGCTCAAATAGTTGTGCTGGGAATAGGGGATGACCTGACATTCCATTTTACTGGGTTTGACCCAGTTTGGATAGAAAGATAGAGGGTCCCAGCTGTTTTTAGTAAAATCAAGGATTTTAATTTGGTTTTCCTGTTTAATTTGGTTTTCCAGAGTAACCCAAAGATGTTTAGTCAGCTGCCTGTCTCATTGCCAACATGTGCTGCTTTGTCCCCCATCAAGTCTGCATTTTCCCTCCCATGATTCTGTGCTGGCTGCTTCTCAGGTCTTTAACAGATACATTTCTAGCAGATATACTCTCTTTAGAGTTGGTGTCAGTGAGTTTCAACCTTTAGAGGTTAATCTTCTGTCTAATACATTTAATAAAGCCAAGATAGATTTGTATTCATATTGAAGCCTACTTCCTTGTATTCATATTGTAGCCTAATAGCTTATCATTTTATGAACACTTCCCCTAATGCCTGTATGGGTGAAGTTGAGTGCATGATTTGGTTTAAAGTATTCCTTTTGCATTAATCCTAATTGGGCATGTCTTATTTTTCTCATCACCAATGTATCAGGTGATTCTTCATCTAAGAAACCTTTTACAGAATAAAGTTGTCATAATATCTGCCTAGCCATATTCTGATAATAGCTGCAACTATGCTATGTTGCCAAGAAATGTCCTGCACAACTTGACACAAAGAAGGTGCTGCATGCCACTGTGTGTGTGTGTGTGCGTGTGTGAGAATGGCTGGTTCTATGAGGGGAGATGGGAGGTGTTGCAGAGTTGGCCACAAGGGATGAAGGGATTTCAGGGCTCTATTAGGACTGAATGAACCTCTTAGGTATATGATTAGTTTCCAAAACCACAGGTGGTGAATTATACATGACACTTTAGTAATTAATATGAAAAGAGCAACATAGAACATAGCAGCAATTTTCCATTTTCAGCTCATAATCCCTTAACTATTTTGGGCAACTATACATGCAGCTCAACTTTTAAATACACATACACAGAAATTTGAAAAATATGAGTTGGGGTTTTTTTGGTTAATATTTTCAACCTGCTGTCATGGAGCAGCAATTTGAATACAAATGTCCTTCATTTTGTCACTGCACTGCAGAGTCTGTTGTTGTGAAAAGGATGTATGCATAACATTATTGCTTTATTCAATATATCTCATCAGTAGTCATACTATTTCTCCCTAGTGAATATACAAAACACTGAATATATAAAACACTTTGAGATCGATAAATGATGCTAGATTCTCTCATTACGTAAACTCTTAAAATGTAGTCTCTACTGTGCTTGCTAGGGGTCTGATCATTAAGGGTGCAAGTCTGTCACGGAGGTCAAGGAAGTCACAGATTCCGTGACTTTCGGGGACCTCTATGTATTCTGCAGCCGGCTGGTGCGACTGACCCCAGGGCCATTGGAGCAGCTAGGGTGGCCCCAAGACTTGCCACACTGGCCCATCCTCAACAGTGGAGGTCCCAGGCCACTCCTTTTCCCCCCAACAGGGACCACCCACTCCGCCGAGCCCCAGAGCCCCCCCTCCTGAGCAGCAGCTGCTCTTCCAGAATCCCCCCAGGACACTCAAGATTTAGTCATGGGTATATACTACAAGTCATGGACAGGTCACGGGCCATGAATTTTTATTTATTGCCCGTGACCCATCCCTGACCTTTACTAAAATTACCAATGACTAAATCTTAGCCTTACTGATCATACATGGTGTTGAGCATACTTCTCATTGTAATCAGTGGGAGTTAAGAGAATGCAACATGTTGCAGGATTTGACTTTAAAAATGTTTTAAAATAAAACTTGTAGACATCTGGATCATTAAAGTACTCTGTGAGAAAACAATTTCTTCCTGACCTACTCAATCATCTTTCCTTATTTTTTTAAAAACCAGGGATGATTACTATTTAATGACAGCCATAAATATGAGTAGTATAACTGAAGTTAATCACTGAATGTAAAAAGAAGCCATTTACCTCCATCTTTAGTAAAGTCTAATATTTGTACCCAGCATTTTAGAATGTGAGATTCCATTCATATCTTCTTGGTGACCTCAAGTTTTTAATGGCAGTTCTTTAGAAATGCTTTAAAGTGACAGGGCTTGATTTTGCTCTCTTAGGGCAGTGGTCTGCAAAGTGGGGTGCGCAAGACGATCGAGTGGGGGGCGCAGCAGGAGGAGCGCTGCCAGAGCAAAAGGGCGGCGCGGCAGGAGGAGCACCGCCGGAGGGGGGAGGGAAATAAAAGGGGGGGTGGGGGGGCGGTCTTGAGTCCTCCAGCCCGTGGAGGAGCAGCTGCGCAGCCAGCGGCCGGAAAGAAGCGGCACTTTCCCCTTCAAAGCCGGCCGGAGAGAAGCGGTGTTTCTCTCTGATCGCTGGCTGCGTGTTTGCCCCTGCTCCTCCTGAGTCCCCCGGCCCGTGCTCGCAGGGCCGCATTCCGAAAGGGTCTTTAGCGCTGCAGGCCAGGGCCCCGGGGCCCCGAAGCCCCTAACCCCCCTGCGTTCCGGGGGGGTGGAGGGAGGGCAGCTCCCAGAATGGTGCCCATGGGGGTGGTGCTGCGTTGCGGAGAGCCACCTACGCACCCCCTGCACCAAACAGGAGCTGCCCCAGGTAAGTGCTCTGCACCTCCTGCCTGCCCCAGCCCTGAGCACCCTCCCACACCCTAGCTCCCTCCCAGACCCCGCACCCCACCCTGAGCGCCCGCTGTATCACAAAGTGTTAAGCCAAGATTTTCAAAAATAATAAAGCATATTCAATCACATTGCTCTCACTAAAAATATTATTATTAATAATTTTTTTTAGTGAGAGCAAAAAGGTTTTTTGTACTGTTAATAAAATAAAATGTTTTTTAAATATTGTTTATTTCATCTTTATCTCATCATTTTTAATTTCTATTTTTGTGTATGTTTTATAATTTACATAATATATTAGTACAGTAGTACATGTATATAATTTATACATAAATAAATATACATATATTGGGGGTGCGTGCTCAAAAATTTTTTACTGATAGGGGTGCGTGATGAAAAAAGTCTGGATACCACTGTTTTAGGGAATGCCTACAAGGAGACACACAGGAAAGTTAAGCTGAATTAATGTGAATTTAGAGTGCATTAAGCCCCTGTATGGATGCTCTCATTCAGAAGGAAAGTGGCTTTAGTTCCTACAGGGTATTAAGCTAAAGCAAACTAAGGCACTTTGCTTCTGAATGAGAGCATCCACACTTGGGTTTACAAAAAGAAAAGGAGTACTTGTGGCGCCTTAGAGACTAACAATTTTATTTGAGCATAAGCTTTTGTGAGCTACAGCTGAATGCGTCCGATGAAGTGAGCTGTAGCTCACGAAAGCTTATGCTCAAATAAATTGGTTAGTCTCTAAGGTGCCACAAGTCCTCCTTTTCTTTTTGCAATTACAGACTAACACGGCTGCTACTCTGAAACTTGGGTTTACAGTGTTGTTAACTAATCCACTATAAATGCATGCCTTCAGTTAATTTGTCTTAACTTTCCTAAGTGTACCTTTGTAGACATGCCCTTGCACATTGTTTCTGTGCCTGACTTTATTGATTTTCTTAAAGAAACAATGAAAAGTAAAAAAGGTCAATGACTTACAGGTTGTCTGTTTCCAAATACTGCACACTTCATGGAATCTCCAGTAGAAATATGCAAATGAGGCAATTTTGCCTCTGTCAAGGCTGCAAGACTGGACAATACTATGTAGACACAACATGTTAGGGAGGGGTATAATAGTAATAAAATGGGAGAATATATACATGAATAGAGAAGGAGAAGATGTGGGGGCAGTGAAGAGGAGTTAGGTGGAATGGAGATCTGGCCTTGTTTGAACCTTCTCAATATTTTTTATCCAAAGGTATCTAAAATTTCTTTGTATTCAAATAATTGTTTTCTATGGCAATAAACTGTTCTTTCTTTGGCTAAAAGAAAAGGAGTACTTGTGGCACCTTAGAGACTAACCAATTTATTTGAGCATGAGCTTTCGCGAGCTACAGCTCACTTCATCGGATGCATACCGTGGACACTGCAGTAGACATTATATACACACACAGACCACGAAACAATACCCCCTCCCACCCCCCTGTCCTGCTGGTAATAGCTTATCTAAAGTGATCATCAAGTTGTTTCATGGTCTCTGTGTGTATATAATGTCTACTGCAGTTTCCACGGTATGCATCCGATGAAGTGAGCTGTAGCTCACGAAAGCTCATGCTCAAATAAATTGGTTAGTCTCTAAGGTGCCACAAGTACTCCTTTTCTTTTTGCAAAGACAGACTAACATGGCTGTTACTCTGAAACCTTTCTTTGGCTGTAACTCAGACAGGTTTGAATTCCACTGTTGTGTTCTGGGCATAAGTCTACTCTTCCATATTTGCAAAATTATGCTGTGACAGGGTCCCCGCGGTGCAACCTGGACTATGGGACTGCTGAGCCCTCCAAAACCCACCAGCCTGTGATGCTGATGTCAAGCTACAAACCTCTGACAGGCACTGTACTTACACAGACATCCTTAGGCAGGTCCACACCCAACTGTGTTACATGAATGATCTCCCAGCCACTCAAGAACCATTAATAGAGAGACTCCAGCCAATTCCCCCAGCTCTCCAGCCTTGCACCACCAGAACTTTGCCGATTTGCACTGGTCAGAAGCCTGGTATAAGCTCACTGGTACACCAGTCTGACAAAAGGGTAGTGGACATGCAATAGCTCTTGTTAACCTAAGCTGAGTTTTTGCAAACACTTCAACCAAAACACAGTTTTAGGTAAAATATAAAACAGATGCATTAACTACTGAAAGGTTGATTTTAAGTGATTATACATGCTAGTCATAAAGGTCAGAGATAGTTACCTTAAGAAAATGAAAAATAAACATGCATTCTAAAAACTAAAATTGTAGTCTAAGCAAGAGTTGAATCAAACACTGTCTCAGCCTGACAGATGGTACAGCAGGTTAAGTTCCTTAATGTACCGACTAGACTCCCTTTCTAACCTGGGACCACTCATCCCAGTTCAAAGTCTTTGTCTTCCAAACAGATCCTTTTTCCAGGTGTTGAGATGTGTGGGAGAGAGGCCAAGTGATGACATCACTTCACCTCTTTTATATTTTCTTCGAGCGGTTGGTTATGAGCGTCTCCCAACCTTACAACATACTTCAGTAACACATGTAGCAATGCTTCATAACTTCACAAATTATGATAGCACCATGCAATTCAATAGGATATTGATGTTCAGCAGATCAAGACTTTTAAAATGATACCTTAAAAGGTATACTTTGTACAAAACATATCATAAAAATATCACCATGGTGAATGTGGGGATTCCAGATTGGTACTTTGAGGTACGGAGTGTCACACATGCGCTTCGTGATCATTGCAGCCCTAAAGAACCAAAGTCTGTGTGGCAGAGTTAATCCCATTTTACCAGGTAAATGTCCTATGATATAACTTTCATCTGCGGTTTGACTCCTGAAGCGGAGCTTTATTTTAACTCTAGAGTCCACCTCTTTCCACAGCTGCCTGACTATTGGACAGTCCAATCCGTGCATCAGGGTTCTTTTTTCTTTTTTTGTTGTATTAAGCATAGGCTGAGATCCACAGATGCACTTTTAACATTAAATTATATACTTTGCCACTGGGATTCTTTTTAAGGGATGTGACAAATCCTTTGTCCAAACTAGGTTCCCAGTAGTTGTGGCCTCTGGCAGTCTTAGGGCATCTGGATTAATTGATACATTTAAAGCGGAAAAAGTCCCTTTTTTATACGCAAAACCGTGGAAGTGTCTACATTTGTCAATGACTTTTTGCATTGAAACTCAGAAGTTTCACCGCAAAAATGAAACCACCTGCAAGAGAGATGGACAGCTCTTCGCCCCGCACCGCCCCAACCTGTCATCAAAATGGAGAGAGCTTCACTGTGGGATAGCTGCCCTAGAGCGCTGCTGTCATCGGGAATGGAAGTGCTGCTAATATAAACACTCTCTGAGGCCCGAGGAATTAAGTGAGTACACAAACCAGTGCTTTACTTTCACCGGTTCTCTTAGTTGTAAGTACTGCCACTCCACTGAGGATGGCAGGCCATAATGATGCTTTAGTGTTAGAAAATCACTGACTAATCGAGAAACGTGTATGATGCCCCTGCTCAGGCAGTTCTTCCAAATCATGGGTTTGTTCCTAATTTGCAAGTCTGGGTTGCCCCAAATAGGTGCTTTTGCACACTGGCAAGGATTAAATTGCTGCATCTCTGCTTGGATAGCCCAAATCCTTTGTGCAGCCACCACAGTATGCAGCTTATTTTTTTCTTCATCGGACAAAAAGAGGAGCCAAGGAACCCATGGGGGCAGAACAGGTTCGGGGGGAATTGGATGCATTAATACACGTTCCATTTCCATCCTCATGATTATAACAGTGTTAGCATGTTGGAACCAATCTAACATCTGAGACATCATAAAAGCATATGATTTATTTTGTAGGCCTCTGAACACAACCCGCTTCCCCTTTGCCTCTTGGGAGTTGGAGTTTTATTAAATGATAGTTGTGAACGTTGACCAGGGTCCCACCGGAAGGCTCTGATAATGCTATTAAATTTTCTTAAATAAGACAAAGGAATATATGCAGATAGGCCACTCAGAATGTAGAGGAGCCTAAGCAGAATATTCATTTTTATTGTGATAGTACTTTCCCATAGACTCAGGAAGAGAGGATGCCACCTATCTGTGTCACTAACTGTTTGAGAGAGTACAGGATCTAAATTTATTATCACTAGTTTATTAATATTTCTTGGAACTTTTATAGATAGATTCATAACTGCATCCGTTTGCCTATGAAAATTCCACTAAAGAGTGCCCTACTACATGCCAACTGGGAGATTTCCAATGGTTCTGCTCCTCCCCCCCCATTTTATTTTGTATCCAGATATTGATAGAAGTTTTTGAATTAGTGCTAAGAGGGCTGGAATTGTGATTTCTGACTTGCATGTAACATCAGTTTATTTACCATGGAACCATGTTGGAAGAGCCTATATGGCTATTGCCAGGGCTCAAGAGCCAAATCAAACAGTAATGGAAACAACTTTCCTGAAGAGGCTGAAAGTAGCCGAAATCACATTGTTGGTTATGTTGTGGAAGGTGAGGTGAGATCATAACACTTGGATCCAGGAACTAAATACAGCTCCAAATCCAATTTTTTGTACAGTATAGAACATACCTGTAGCCCACTGTATCAAAAGACTTCCCTGCATTTAAGACTAAAATGGTATATGGTTTGGGATTGTCATATTTTATTGCTATAATATCAATTAGTCAGGCATAGGCAACCTTTGGCACACAGCCCGCCAGTTTACTTGCAGCGTCTGCAGCTTCGGCCAATCGCAGCTTCCGCTGGCCGCGATTCGCCATTCCAGGCCAATGGGGCCTGCGAGAAGTGGCAGCCAGCACATCCCTCGGCCCACACTGCTTCCTGTTGGCCTGCAGTGGTGAACCGCGGCCAGTGGGAGCTGTGATCGGCCGAACCTGCAGATGAGGCAGGTAAACAAACCGGCCCGGCCCGCCAAGGGCCTTACACATGCCAAAGGTTGCTGATTCCTGCAATAAGTTGGCGAAGCTTAACAGAACCATGGCAGCCTCTGACAAACCTGACTTGATTTGGATGTATGATAGAGCCCAAAACCTTTTAATAGATCATAGAATATCAGGGTTGGAAGGGACCTCAGGAAGTCATCTAGTCCAACCCCCTGCTCAAAGCAGGACCAATCCCCAACTAAATCATCCCAGCCAGGGCTTTGTCAAACCTGACCTTAAAAACCTCAAAGGAAGGCGATTCTACCACCTCCCTAGGTAACACATTCCAGTGCTTCACCACCCTCCAGTCTCCTTGCCAGGACTCTTGGCAATATGTTGACATCACTATTAGTAAGTGAAATTGACCTGTAATTGGAGTATAGTAGCATCTCTTCCTTGTTTAGGAATAACTGATATTAAGGCTTCTCTTATCATAGGCAGAAGGGTACCCTCTATAAGTGACTAATTAAATATTTCAAGCATCTTGTCAGACAGAAGTTCAAGGAAGTGTCTATGGCATTTAACTGAGAAGCCATTGGGCCCAGGGGCTTTCTGTACTTTTATATTCTTAATTGCCCAATTAACTCATCTTATGTTAGGGGGGTGTCAAGGTTTCAACACTAGGTTGCAGTAATATTTTGAAAAATTGATCCAAAACTCTTGTGGAGGGGTTTGTGTCTAATTTGTACAGATATTTATAGAAATTAAAGAACTCTTTATTAATATCTTTGTGATGAATATAATTTACCATATTTGTCATGGCTGGTTGTGATTCTACATGCAGATGCGTTCTCTCTTATGTGGCATGCTAACAGCTTGCCTGCTTTTTCATCTGATACCCAGAAATCCTGCCTAAATTGAAATAGGGTGAATTCAGTGTGTGCCAAGTATATCTTGTTGAATTTATATCTACAATTGATCAGGGATCATAACCTATCTGGAGATGGGACTGTGGCATAAGAAAAATAAAGCTCATTTACTTTTTTCTCAAGGGCCATCATATTTTCTCCATGTTCCTTCTTCTAGGCAGATGCAAAACCAATAATTCTACCTCTCAATAGGCCTTGAGCATCTCCCACAATAGCCTGCTAGAAGCTGTTGAAGGTTCATTTATCTCCAGGAACAGACCAATTTCTTTTTCAATAAGAACTTTGAAATGGAGATATAATAAAAGTGAAGTAATAAATGTCCATCTACATGGCCATTTCTTACCCGGCTCTTTTGATAGTTGAAGAGTTTTACAGGGGCATAATCAGAGAGAACAATTGGTATCGATGGAAGAATCAATTACAGAATTAACCAAGTCCCTGGAGATCAAAGGTAATCTATATGGGAGTAGGACTCGTACTGGGGAAAAGCATGAATATTTCCTACTTATTTGCATGAGCTGTCAAATATCACATAGTCCCAGGACTTTAATGTGCAATTCCAGGCCATTCTATTTTTGGTTAGTTTATGACCCTTATGACAAAAGGATCGAGCCCTTAATTAAAATCCCCAGAAATCATGACAGGGGGTGTGGGGTTCTCCATATAATTTAGTAAATAGTATATGAAAGATTTTGGAATCATCTAGATTAAGTCCATACAGCAATTATTATTTCAGATTCATTTACCATGACTTTATGGGTTAAAAATCTGCCCCTGATCATCTGAAGTTGACTTTGACATTGTTACTGCCAGCACTTTTTGGAAGAGTACGGCTGCTCCTCTGTATTTGGATGAGAAGCAGCAAGACACTGCTTCTTCTACTGAGTCACATTCTAATTTAGCAGCCTCATCTGCGGTCAAGTGTATCTCCTGCAAAAAGCACTACGTCTACTGTTGCTTTCTATAACTAGTACACTTTTTTCTTTTAACACTCCCCACAGAGAAGGGGAGAGGGAGGAGCAAGAATCTATGGCTAAAATGCTGCACATGTTTGTTCCACAATTTTTGGATTGTCATAGAATCATAGAATATCAGGGTTGGAAGGGACCTCAGGAGGTCATCTAGTCCAACTCCCTGCTCAAAGCAGGACCAATCCCCAATTAAATCATCCCAGCCGGGGCTTTGTCAAGCCTGACCTTAAAAACTTCTAAGGAAGGAGATTCCACCACCTCCCTAGGTAACGCGTTCCAGTGTTTCACCACCCTCCTAGTGAAAAAGTTTTTCCTAATATCCAACCTAAATCTCCCCCACTGCAACTTGAGACCATTACTCCTCGTTCTGTCATCTGCTACCACTGAGAACAGTCTAGATCCATCCTCTTTGGAACCCCCTTTCAGGTAGTTGAAAGCAGCTATCAAATCCCCTCTCATTCTTCTCTTCCGTAGACTAAACATCCCCAGTTCCCTCAGCCTCTCCTTGTAACTCATGTATTCCAGTCCCCTAATCATTTTTGTTGCCCTCCGCTGGACTCTTTCCAATTTTTCCACATCCTTCTTTTAGTGTGGGGCCCAAAACTGGACACAGTACTCCAGATGAGGCCTCACCAGTGTCGAATAGAGGGGAACGATCACGTCCCTCGATCTGCTGGCAGTGCCCCTACTTATACATCCTAAAATGCCATTGGCCTTCTTGGCAACAAGGGCACACTGTTGACTCATATCCAGCTTCTCATCCACTGTAACCCCTAGGTCCTTTTCTGCAGAACTGCTGCCTAGCCATTCGGTCCCTAGTCCGCAGCGGTGCATTGGATTCTTCCTTCCTAAGTGCAGGACTCTCCACTTGTCCTTGTTGAACCTCATCAGATTTCTTTTGGCCCAATCCTCCAATTTGTCTAGGTCCCTCTGTATCCTCTGCCTACCCTCCAGCATATCTACCTCTCCTCCCAGTTTAGTGTCATCTGCAAACTTGCTGAGGGTGCAATCCACACCATCCTCCAGATCATTTATGAAGATACTGAACAAAACCGGCCCCAGGACCGACCCTTGGGGCACTCCACTTGATACCGGCTGCCAACTAGACATGGAGCCATTGATCACTACCCGTTGAGCCCGACAATCTAGCCAGCTTTCTATCCACCTTGTAGTCCATTCATCCAGCCCATACTTCTTGCCAGATGATTGCCACTTGCCAACCTCCAGGGAATAGGGTAGGTGCAGGAGGATTGGGTTGATACACCAACGTTATTTGGAGCCGCCTGCAGGAGCTTGATGCAAATCACATTCATGTAGGTTGTAATTTTCTTGAGTGCTAGTGTTAGAGAGAGAGGTGAAAGCGGGTGTGGAAGAGTGAGTGTAATAAGGGCTCTGGAGAGGGGGAAGGAAGAGCCCAAAAAGACAGGTTAAAGTAAAAACATCAGGATACATAACGACTTGACCTATTACCAAACATGAATGGGCTCTCTTTGGTGTGTCATATTTTCCCATTCTCTCCTGAGTGATAACTCCACTTAAAAGGTAAATCATAATGAAAAAGCAGCAATTGTCCAACATGTAATGCTGTAAACTAAATTAAACCAATCATCAGTTCTAGAGAGAGTTCAAGGCCAGGAGCTTCATCAATACCCACTATTTAAAAACAGGCTATCCTATATTTCCCAGACAGCAAAGAAATAAGCACGTTGTAAGGAGATAGAAAGGGAGTATACAGTCCACAAATGTGATATTTTCTTCACCTGGAATGTCAAGTATATGCCCGTGTGTTATCCCCTAATTGTCATCTTTTCAGTTTGCCAAACCAAACACCAAAGAACTGGTAGTGCAGGTTGGAGCACTGTGAGAGATGATGTATGTTGTGGGGATTATTTTCCCAGGGCCACATGCTCCCCTCCCTTTGTTTTACAACCAAACGTTCTATTTCCATTCTCCATATTAATGAACATATAACTGATGGGAGAAATTCATCTGCTTTACAAATTGTAAATTTATGCACCAAATAGCACAACTCTCAGTCCAATTCAGCCAGTGACTCTTCCATACTATTTTCATACTCCATGTCCATGGACCCAGGACTCAGGACTGAGCTTATAGAAAATGTTAGTTTGGGGAAAGGGACTGAAGAAGTTGACAGGAGGCAGGGCCGGCTCTAGGATTTTTGACACCCCAAGTGCCAAAAAAAAAAAAAAAAAAAAAAAAAGGGCCAGAGTGCCGCCCCTTGAAAAGTGCTGCCCCACGTGCATACTTGGTTTGCTGGTGCCTAGAGCTGGCCTTGACAGGAGGCTTTAGTGGGAGAGGGAATGAAGCAAGAGGGGGAAAAATTGGGGAAATAGAAGATGGAATAAGAGGAGCCAGGGAGGCATGGAGGGAGAGTAAGGCAGGGGAGGTGGAGAAAGAGATAAGCAGTGAAATAGAGAGGAAGTAGGAGCTGATAGGGATGGCAGAAATCACTAGTCCATGTAGCTCAGCAACCGCTATTTTCTCCTGCTCCGTTAGCCCACATGGGGTACAGCTGCATTACTCGGCCCCTGTGCATCATGCGAGGAGGAAAGCTACTTCTCATCCTTCCAGCACATCAAATGTCCCGTCACCAGGCTTTGAGGACCCACCAGTAGCTAGTTGTGGTGACACAGTAAGGTCTCTCACTGAGATGAAATTTTAAAAGATGGAATCAGAGCTCTCAGGTTCCTACAGAGCAACAGGCAGCTGAACTGCTGCTGTGATCTCTTTGATATACTTCTGTGCTGAGGTAACACATAGATCTTGTATAATCACAAACAAATATTTCATGTTGATCTATCCAGTTAGGGATGTTGTCAAATATTTCATTGACTTCCCAACACAAATACGGGCACAAAGGCACTAAGTATTGTTAATACACATTTAAATAAATCATTTTCACAGTCAATTCTCTCCCATGAGATCAGTTTAGGATGAGGTGTTCCCCTTAACAACCCTTCTGGGGGACTTCACTTTAGCCATTTGATGAGATGTGATATTTATGTCCCAAAAGTTAATAAAATAAATGCTTGGCGTAGAAGAGAGAGTCCAAATAAGTTAGTTAGTCCCAGTCACTGGATAAGTTTGGATGTGCAAGTAGGGTAGACATACCGATTGGGAAGTAAACTTGGCATAAACTAGAATAGATGCTTAATTCATTGCAGGCAATTTAAAAATATTTCTGCTTCTGATTGCTTTTGGAACAGATACACTTCATCCCCCAACCTTGATGTAGAACTGTGCTGCAAACTTCTTAAAATATTGGAGCCCTTGCTGCTTCGCAAGTTCCCTTGCTCTTCTAAAGGCTGATCTCTACTCAATCACATCTTTTGCTAAATCTTGAGGAAATCATTATAGTATTTTGTGACATCCCCCCAAAACAGTTCTCTCTCTTCATGAGCTAGCTGCATTATTTTTCCTTTTGAAGTAAATCTGAGAAATTTAACAATCAGTGCATGAGGCTTTGGCTTGTCAAGTCATCTTAGGAGCCTGGGACCTTTGTGTGTTTCTAAATTATATTTAAAATCATCCAGCAGATGGAGCACTTCTGCAAGAAGCCAGGGAACCAATTCTTGTGGTTTGCCTTTCTCTGCTTCTTCCGGTATTCCTGTAATTCTTAAATTACTGCAGTGAGCCCTTTCCTCGAAGTCTGCCACTTTAGATTTAGGAGAAGGTAAGTCTGTTAGGCTTCTCTTCACCTGGGTAGAGAGCCCTTGTACCAGATCTTCCACTGAGGATATTTTCCTTTCTGCTTCATTCACCTGTCCTGTCAGAATTTGTAGAGAGGAGTTAATCGAGGTAACAGTCAATATTATTGTGGCCGTTGTGGCCTTGATAGCTGATGCACCTGCAACAACTTTCTCCAGCAGAGCCACCACAGACACCGTGCCTGCATCAGCCATCTAGTTCAGGGGCCGAAGGGGGAAGGAGGGTGTAAATGGAATTGAATTAGCTGCTATTTCCTTCTTTTCTAGCTTTTTCTTTTTCTTTTTACTTTCATATTTTTAATTCTTCTATTTGTACAATTCTTTCTGTTTCAAGAGAAAGGGTATGTTTACACTGCACGCTCCGTTTGGTGGTGTTTAGAGTACATACACAACACGCCTTCCAAGCCCAAGTATATATAGCAGTGTAGATGGTGAGGCTCTGGTTAGGTGAGTAGACACTCCTGTATCCCATGGGTGTGTACCCCACTGGGTTCTCTACTCAACCAAGCAGTGTCTCCCCATCTACACTGTGATTTTTAGCAGTATAATGTCCTGCTACCTCGCTCTGCTGGAGTCTTTCCCTGCCACAGGTGGGGAAAGGCTCCAGTAGTACCCTGAAAGACTCCAGCAGTGGGGAGCAGCCAGAGCTTTCTCCCCTGCAACGAAAGACTCTGGCAACAGGAAAAGCTCTGCTGGGGGAAGGCAGCAAGGAAAGGCTCTGGGATTTACCTGCTGCTGACCCTTTCTCACTGTCTCCCCCCAACCAGCGCCTTCCAATGACACATGTAGCTATATATGACACTGTAGATGCAGCCTACAACAGTGTAAACACATGTCCAACATGCCACCACCAGTAGTGTGCAGTGTAGAAGTAGCCAAAGAGTAAGAGAGAGTTGTTTCGTACTTAGGGGAAAAAATGCAGAACTCAGCTTCTGCTTCACTTTGACTGCTGCTGGTAGTCAGTTTTGAGCTTTGGAAGTAAGTGTTGGAGAAAAGAGGGACTAATTGCAGGAACAGTCATCCTAAAAGTAGTCAGTAAGAGGGTATTGCTGCCTGTCAGAAGGCAGAGGAGAATTATACTCATTCTCATGATCTAAGATGCAAAACTTAATTAATAGAATATTCTGTTCCTGCATTGTCTGTTTCTGACCGTGATTAAAAGTCTGGCATGTTTAGGACACTCAAGATTCATGCCTGACGGATGAAAAGTCCAACTGTTTACAAAGGTTTTTTAGTGTTCTGTGCTCTAAGAGCAAATATGTAAATAGTGAAATGATCATGTGTCTTGGTGCTGGAGTGGTTTGTAAATCAGTGGTATGGGAATTTGTTTGTTTTTGTATTATAGTTAATTGTGTATTAATGAATACATACTTTGCATAAAGATTTCAGATGCAGATCTTCAAAGTCCAGTTTAAACGATTAATTCCTAGATTCCAGCATGGTTATATTATTTAAAAGATTCAAGACAATATTTCTAAATCTTTCATGGACAATTATTTTTTTCTTCTACATTTCAGGTACAAATATAAATAAATGTTTTGCCAGATATTCTGCAACCTTGTGCAACTAAAAATCTACTGGTCCACTTAGGCCTAGAAACAAAATTCCTTAGTGCTTTGGAGTTTTGTGTCCCTTGTTTCCCTGAGGATCATTGTAAAGTTATTTGGTTCTTTCCCCTACTTGTAAAACTTGAAACAAAGAAGGAACACTGAACAAAGTTTGTGAAAATTCTATACAGCTTTTCTTTACTAAGTCTTTATAATGTGTTGCAGCATATATGATGGTTGGAGTAGAGAACTGGGAGCCAAGAACCTTGGATTCTATTCCCATCTTTCCTACTGTCTTTATTGTGTGACTGTGAATATATCATCCACTGTAATTCAGTGTCTCAGTTTCCCCATCTGTAAAATTGCAATAATATCCACTTTGTAGAGTTTTTTGAATCTTTACACTTCAAAGTGCTTTTTGATCGGGGATTAAAGATGCTACATAAATGCAAAGTAGTAGTAGCAGTGCGATTATCAATTATTCATACATTTATAGTATTCGTGACTTACAGGGAACTTAACACTGTGCACTTATGCTTTACAAAATACTTCCTTTGAAATCAAATGAGAATGCCATGAACATATGACGAGAGCATACACTCACCTCTAATTTAATTCGTGATGAAAATTGATGCAAATATATTTAACACAATTCACTAGTAGCTAATGGCCACTGCCATGTAGTCCTTACCAGTTAGATCAGGAGGGATATGGCCTTTCCTTTTCATTTGTATAGCACCCACTGTCAAGAAACCACAAGGCTCCACTGTAGCTCAGTTGAACTAGGCACTAATGAAGCCAATAGACCCACCACTGATGTCTGAGCAGTTCAAATCTTGTATACTATTGGGCTCTCCCAAGCCCAAAACAGTCCCTAATGGTTGGCTTATTTGTAAACCAGGACAGCCTTAGCAAATATGATTGTGTGGGATGGCTTTCCAGTGAGAATCACAGTTGAGATTTGCATCCACTCCTGGTTAGTGGCAGCTGGAGTATTGGCACCCTGATATACCTAAGGTAAAAGGAATGTTGACCAGATCTTACTCACCTTCCAGAAAAATCCACCTCAGTTTGATGTAATTAGACCAAACATTTCACACTCATTTCCTTTGTGGTCTTTGATCCCATGGTGACTAATAATTACTTCTGGCCAGTTGTGCTTGTGCTACGTGTTATGGATAAGGATCACTAGTTGGTACAAGGACCTGCCTCGGATACCTTCTCATGTAATTTGGTTGAGTTCCTGTTAAATCCCAGTTGTGAGCCTCACTTTTTACCATTGACATGGTTTTGAAATAAAGAGGTATTCCGTGAGTGTTTGATAGCAACCACCTCTAGAACATAGTAGGAAGAAGGATAGATACAAACTTTCTGCCTATCCTAGGAAATTTTGCGACACCATCAGATGCACCCCTAAAAATCTCTCCAACTGCCATTTGTCAATGGCTCTCACTTCATGGTCTAGGGATCATCTATAGCAGCTGAGGTGGGGTCCTTGATATCAAAGGTTCAAGTTACATGTTGTCTCGAAGGAAAGCCCAAGAGAGAAGGTCTTGCAGTGGATTGTCAGAAATTGGTACTGGATAAGGAAGAGCTCTATTCCCAGAACAGAAAGCTCTTTCCATGGGGGTGGAGTGATACAACTTGACTGTTGTGAGCTGTCTTGGTAATGAATCATTATAGGATGATGATCTAGGGCAAAATATTCCAAAGTGTGTCACTTAGAAACCTAAATTCCATTTTCAAAGTGGTTTAGGAATTTAGGCACTTAAGTCTCATTGAAGGTCATTGAGACTTAGCCTCCTAAGTTATTTAGGTGCATTTTAAATATCTTACCTATAGCTCATATTCCTTCTGGTCTGTCTGTGAGAACTGGTTGTGAGGCTCAAATCAATCCTAAAATATATACTTGTTCCCCTAACTATAGTGTGTTGGATGTGTCCCATCTTCTAGTCCTTACAGGCTGTTCACTCACCTGAAGTTCCCCAAAGATAGTGATGGTGAAGTAGCTTGGAATAAATGATGCTTGAAGAGCCTGGAGCTAGCCACTCCTACTAGCTAAATGGATCCCTTAAGATTTGTGAGGAAATGTACATTGTGTATTTACAGTAATAACAATGATAAATATTAAGTCTAAGCTTCTCCACTGGTCAGGGAACTAGGTAGGCTACCTGTGAACAAGAGGATATGACAATTAATAGAAAATGAATAGAATAAAATAGAATAGGATGGTGGAGTGATGTCTAAAGATATGTCTACACAACAAAGGAAAACCAGCAGCTGGCCCATGCCAGCCACTTGTGGAATAGGTCCCAGCGCTCAGGCTCCAATCCAAGCCTGGAAGTCTACACAGCAATGAAACAGCCCAAGCCCCATGAGCCCGAGTCAGCTAGCATGGGCTAGCCATGGGTGACTAGTTGCTGTGTAGACATACTATAAATGTGAATTGGCCATGGAGTGACTGTGCAAACAAGGGATGACATCGTGGCCTCATTGAACTAAATGGCAATTTTGTTAATGATTTCACTGAGACTAGAATTTAAACCCAGTTTTGGGGAGTGTCTCCATCCAGAGCAAAAAGCCTTTACTGAGAAATTGTGTATTCTTATTTATGACACCCCCTATCCTTCCTTCCCTGAGTTGACCCTATCGTTTTGGTGCCCCACTTGTAAGCCACTTGCAGTAGGCCTCAGAGGCCTCATTTTTCAGAAGTGCTGATCATGCAAATCTCCAGTTTAAGTCAGTGGAAACTGCAACATTGGGAGCTGTTGAAGTTTTCAGCACCTCTGAAAATCGGACATTGAGTCTTTTTATCTTTATTAAGTGGTGCCGTTTGTTGGACACTGTAAAACAATAAATAATAATAATAAAACTCATGAAGGGAAAAAAGAGCCAGCAACATTGGTATCTGTGAGTAAACATAATGGGGCTTGAAAAAAGAGTGCTTTTGGCTGGCCTTCACTTCTTGTAATATGTAGTCCCTTATTACCTCCAGGAGTTCCCTGATGGATATTTGGTATTGTGGTATGGTGCACACGCTCTGCTGAATTGCCCAACAGAATTATTTCCTGCCCTTTTAAGACACTCATCCTTCATGGGATGGTCTTGTGGCTAAGGCAATGGACTGGGATTCAGGAGATCTGGCTTTAATTCTCCACTACAAACTCCATGTGTTCACTTGGGCAAACTTTGTATCTCAGTTCCCCATCTGTAAAGTGAGGATAAGAGGATAGTTGTCTACCTCGCAGAGCTGTTCTGAGGCACCTAGATACAGTGATGATGAGCACCATATGAAAACCTCAATAAATTAATCATTGAGAGACTCTGGTACATCGTTGATTAGCAGCCCTCCAACAGTGAGAGCTAGGGCAAGTGTGTTTTTGATTATTCTTTAGACCTTGTGTCTTTCTGGGATTTGGAGTGATTCTATGCAAAAACATTTATTCAGAAAACAGCAGTGAACTATTCCCTGGTAACAGTCTTTCATAATGTATAGATCCATTCTTCAGTTATAAGTGAAAGAGGAGAACATCTTTTCTAATATTGCTGTAGGATGTACATTTATTTGGATTGACATATAAAATATTATTGTAATGATTTGTTTGATGTTTGTGCATGCCGTTGATTGACTAAATAGGGGTTGCACTGCTTGCGGAAAATTTTTGAAGGGAACCATTAATTAGGATTATCATCCAAATTCATGACTAGCGTAAGTAAGACTTCAGTGGACTGTCATGTGGCCTGTTATTCCCAAAATTATTACTACGTGTCAGATTATTTAATATAACCATTTAGTTGAGGCGAATCCACATCCCAATAGCAGCAGAGTAATTGCAGTTTCACTGCACAGATACAAAGGGAGATGGGATGCCTTTGTGGGGGACACTGAAAGTGTTTCTCCCCTGGGCTGTGTAGAGCCCAGTGCTGCTGAGGCTCTCTTTCCAACTAAGTGCATGTATTAGACAGGGGAAGGGCCAAGAAGATCTGCTGCTGCTGTATGAGTCCATTGTCCCCCAATCTATCCGAACCCCATTTGCCATTCTTCTCCCCCTCCCAGTATGCATGCACAAAGTAGTAGGAATAAGTTAGGGTTACAGAGAGCCTTTTAGCAATTGGACTGGAGTAGCCTCTACATAAAGTGGCCCTATGTCTCATTTTGGCTGGGACCCTCCCTTTGTAAGCCCTCTCCAGAGTGTCCTGAAATTTTTTGGAAAAAGCAGGGTGCAGAGGAACATGCGGAGGGGTGAGCAGTGATGCCAGCCCCATGCGGGAGGATGGGGGGAAAGACAGAGCTCTGGTGGGGGGCAGGCATGGCTCTAGCAAGCAGCGACGTCAGCCCTAGCCTCACACAAGTGGCAGGTGGGCTCAGGTGAGCAGGGATGCCAGCCCCAACCTTTGGGAAATATGGTCACCCTATCTAGTATGTGCGTTGCTGCTCACCCAAGCACTGCCTGCTCCCCGTGCGGGGAGAGGGCTCAGGTCATTCCCGCGCTGGGGGTTTGGGCGAGCGGCTCAGGCCAGCCCCGTGCGGGGTCCTATTTTCCCTTTGGGAAATATGGTCACTCTACCTCTACAAAACAGCTCTGCAACCTGGGGGTAGCATTCTTTTTCCCACTCCTTGAGGAAATATCCTCCATCCAACCCATTACTGGGGACTGGGTCCCTGAATTTAACTCTTAATCAGCAGAGTTTTGTAGGCAATAAATCTATTTAATTTCTTTTCTAACTTTAAATTGGAGAAAGTTAGACCTTGTGGAATAAAACATGGTTACACCAGTTCTAAAGATTGCCTGCATTCTAAGTCCCCAGTTTCTTTTAAAATATCTTGACTTAGTGTTTAACTACTGAAGTGAACAATTTTTATGATCTCAGTTGTAAGCCTTTACTTAATCAAATCCGTGGTGGTGACTTAAATCACTGAATAGGATTACTATTCTTTCATACAGAGAAGGTAAATTTAATTAAAATGTCAGTATTACCTAAATGCAATTATTTGTCCTAGAGTATGCCAGAGATTATTTCAGACAGCTTTTTTTTTTTAAACACTGGAAGTTACTATGACTAAGTATATTTAGAAAGAAAAGGATTGAGAGTTATTGTCTGAGGAGTTTGTGGCAACTTGTGTACATTAACTCAAAATATGCCTCCTGCTATATCCATCCTTCACTTACGTGCATACTGAGTTCATCCTTTTTTATTTTTACAGGGAAATACTGAAAAATATTAAAAAATGGGAATACATCAAGTTAATGTTAAAGTTACCCAGGCTATATCATTTGTCATATTGTGCTCCTCCCAGGAAGGCAGGATTGTGTTCTGTGTGCCTTTGAATTTTGTGTAACCCTACTCTGTGGATAGATATTTGTTTAAATTCTCCATATATAACTATAGTTAGATGTAGTATTTTAGACTGTTAGGTTAATAAGATAGTACTCTTTATACAAGATCACTCTGTCCAGAATGAGCTGGAAGCTGCCTGTTCCTGGAGAGAGAGAACACAATAAAAAGACAGCACAATTTTTGATGTAGGTCTGACTACTGTAATCAGGGTTCAGTTAACTATTCTGGTAATAGTAATGTCTACTGTTTATAGGAAGATTGAGTATTTTAGGGGTATCCTTCCTGTCTCAATGAATTTGAAAAAAGGCTTTGATTTAAAGGGAAGTTGTCAATATGAAAATCACATTTCCATATGAAAACTATCACAGGTCACCCCAAAGTGACTGAAAGAGATTAGAGAAATTAAGTCGATCAAAGCGAAGGTGTCTTGATTACTCTCTGTAAATACTTACATGGAGAGAAGCTTTCAGATAGTACAGGCCTCTTCAGCAGAGAACGGGCTTGTCCACATGGTAGGATAGAGGTTGCGCGCTAGGGGGGTGTTGATTTTTACTGCTCAGTAACATAGGCACTAACTGTTCCCTTGTTCTCATGCTTTAACGTAAAATGCACTAGGGAACATTTAGTGCACACCAGTAAGGTCTACAAGGACCAGTTAATGCATGACGCATTAGTGGGTGTTAAAAACCACACATCCCTAGTGCTTATTACTACACTGTTTAGGCAAGTCCAAAGATATAACAAGATACAGTATTGCCAACTCTTGCGTTTTTATCATGAGACTTACACTACTTGTAATTTTCTTAAAGCTTTGGCTCCCAGAGTTAAGTGATTACATTTGCATCTCAGCTCTTTCTTTTCTTTTTTTTTTAAATGTCTCCAGCACTTGTGGTTGCAAAGAAAAGCTTGAAAATTGTGATCTAAAGTTTGTTCAAATGGCTCAAAAACCAGAAGGCAAATACCTCCCTTGGCAAGTTTTTTTAAACACCTCATTATTTTTAAGCCAATCTCAAAATTTTGGAGGGGGTCTAACTTTGACTGCTTTTGGTTGACAATACTGAAGACCAGTGGCTGTGAGGATATTCACCATTGGATTACTTAACAATGGATATGAGGATTCCCCATCATGTAGTCTTTAAATCAATTTAGATGTCTTTCTAAAAGATACACTTGAGTTCAGCTGGAAATTGTGGACTCGATGTAGAAACTGTATCATAGAATCATAGAATATCAGGGTTGGAAGGGACCCCTGAAGGTCATCTAGTCCAACCCCCTGCTCGAAGCAGGACCAATTCCCAGTTAAATCATCCCAGCCAGGGCTTTGTCAAGCCTGACCTGAAAAACTTCCAAGGAAGGAGATTCCACCACCTCCCTAGGCAACGCATTCCAGTGTTTCACCACCCTCTTAGTGAAAAAGTTTTTCCTAATATCCAATCTAAACCTCCCCCACTGCAACTTGAGACCATTACTCCTCGTTCTGTCATCTGCTACCATTGAGAACAGTCTAGAGCCATCCTCTTTGGAACCCCCTTTCAGGTAGTTGAAAGCAGCTATCAAATCCCCCCTCATTCTTCTCTTCTGCAGGCTAAACAATCCCAGCTCCCTCAGCCTCTCCTCATAAGTCATGTGTTCTAGACCCCTAATCATTTTTGTTGCCCTTCGCTGGACTCTCTCCAATTTATCCACATCCTTCTTGTAGTGTGGGGCCCAAAACTGGACACAGTACTCCAGATGAGGCCTCACCAATGTCGAATAGAGGGGGACGATCACGTCCCTCGATCTGCTCGCTATGCCCCTACTTATACATCCCAAAATGCCATTGGCCTTCTTGGCAACAAGGGCACACTGCTGACTCATATCCAGCTTCTCGTCCACTGTCACCCCTAGGTCCTTTTCCGCGGAACTGCTGCCTAGCCATTCGGTCCCTAGTCTGTAGCGGTGCATTGGATTCTTCCCTCCTAAGTGCAGGACCCTGCACTTATCCTTATTGAACCTCATCAGATTTCTTTTGGCCCAATCCTCCAATTTGTCTAGGTCCTTCTGTATCCTATCCCTCCCCTCCAGCGTATCTACCACTCCTCCCAGTTTAGTATCGTCCGCAAATTTGCTGAGAGTGCAATCCACACCATCCTCCAGATCATTTATGAAGATATTGAACAAAACCGGCCCCAGGACCGACCCCTGGGGCACTCCACTTGACACCGGCTGCCAACTAGACATGGAGCCATTGATCACTACCCGTTGAGCCCGACAATCTAGCCAGCTTTCTACCCACCTTATAGTGCATTCATCCAGCCCATACTTCCTTAACTTGCTGACAAGAATACTGTGGGAGACCGTGTCAAAAGCTTTGCTAAAGTCAAGAAACAATACATCCACTGCTTTCCCTTCATCCACAGAACCAGTAATCTCATGATAAAAGGCGATTAGATTAGTCAGGCATGACCTTCCCTTGGTGAATCCATGCTGGCTGTTCCTGATCACTTTCCTCTCATGCAAGTACTTCAGGATTGATTCTTTGAGGACCTGCTCCATGATTTTTCCAGGGACTGAGGTGAGGCTGACTGGCCTGTAGTTCCCAGGATCCTCCTTCTTCCCTTTTTTAAAGATTGGCACTACATTAGCCTTTTTCCAGTCATCCGGGACTTCCCCGGTTCGCCACGAGTTTTCAAAGATAATGGCCAATGGCTCTGCAATCACAGCCGCCAATTCCTTCAGCACTCTCGGATGCAACTCGTCCGGCCCCATGGACTTGTGCACGTCCAACTTTTCTAAATAGTCCCTAACCACCTCTATCTCCACAGAGGGCTGGCCATCTCTTCCCCATTTTGTGATGCCCAGCGCAGCAGTCTGGGAGCTGACCTTGTGAGTGAAAACAGAGGCAAAAAAAGCATTGAGTACATTAGCTTTTTCCACATCCTCTGTCACTAGGTTGCCTCCCTCATTCAGTAAGGGGCCCACACTTTCCTTGGCTTTCTTCTTGTTGCCAACATACCTGAAGAAACCCTTCTTGTTACTCTTGACATCTCTCGCTAGCTGCAGCTCCAGGTGCGATTTGGCCCTCCTGATTTCATTCCTACATGCCCGAGCTATATTTTTATACTCTTCCCTGGTCATATGTCCAACCTTCCACTTCTTGTAAGCTTCTTTTTTATGTTTAAGATCCGCTAGGATTTCACCGTTAAGCCAAGCTGGTCGCCTGCCATATTTACTATTCTTTTGACTCATTGGGATGGTTTGTCCCTGTAACCTCAACAGGGATTCCTTGAAATACAGCCAGCTCTCCTGGACTCCTTTCCCCTTCAAGTTAGTCCCCCAGGGGATCCTGGCCATCCGTTCCCTGAGGGAGTCGAAGTCTGCTTTCCTGAAGTCCAGGGTCCGTATCCTGCTGCTTACCTTTCTTCCCTGCGTCAGGATCCTGGAAAAGCAATGCGATGTCCTGCAAAGATTAACTTTAAAAGTCAAAGTCACATATTTAAGTTCTAAAGTTGTAAAAAGTTTTTGAAAGCATTAACTTTATTTGCCTTCAACTAAACCACCACCAAAGAAACATTTTAGTATTTCAGGAAAAGAAAATGCCGGAAGCCTCTGATTTCATACAGCCAAAAGCCAGAGCAGAGTTTTGCAGGTACTAAACCTGGGGCGGGGGGAAATTCATAATAGAACTGCTAAAACACTCTAAACTATAGATACGCTAGAGAGCCCATATAATACTAGCCAACAGTTATTCTGTCATTTTAATTGTATTACATTTTCAGTAATAAACTCTTCTCAAAGAAAAATCTGGTTGTCTCATGCTGATGTCTGTATTATGTTTCTGAGTGAGAAGGGCTTTTCATTAACTGTAATGCATCTTGCCTGTCTGTCCTATACTGCACATGATTCCAGAAAGGTGTAAAAGCTTTTATAACAGAATGTGTCAGTACTTACTGAATATTAGTACCTTTTCAGACACTTTCCTCTTTATTGTATTTCTCTCAATAGCTACGAAACCTTTCCAGCCTGGATCTACGTCATATCACAGAACTGGATAACGAAACTGTGATGGAAATAGTGAAGAGATGCAAAAACCTTAGCTCCCTCAATCTCTGTCTGAACTGGATCATTAATGACAGGTAACTTAATTATACCATCTAACAGCAGTAAATCTCAGAAAAGCAAAGTTAACCCATTGTATTGAATAATTGGAGTCAGTGATGATTCATAGCAGTTTGGAGGGAAAGAACTCCTAAAAGCAAGCAAACTGTTTTTCAAACTGATGTTTCTGTCTATGTTGGGTAAATCATCTAGACCCTTATTTTCTGGTGCGTCCGTCATATTTTTTAACAGTAGAGAGTGAGTCACTTATAAATGAATGAGGGCATTATTCAGTTTTTCTTGTAGATAAAGTCAGAATGTGCTCCTTGATTTGGTTGCTTGAGATATAGAATTCCTGTTTTGAATACTTCTGCAGACAGGTGTGCAGTATTTGAACATTGCTCATGGGCACATAAAATCCAAACAAAAACATGAGTATGCAAGGAATGATAATTTATTTGTAGGTTCAGTTTGTGGAACTTGTATTTGTTAAAAGTTAGAGAACTGTATTACTGCCAGGCTTTTGGCAAAAGAAATAGTGTGTATCAGTAAAGAATTATCCTTAGATTAACTTTAGCTATGAGTTTACATGTTCCTGTTTCTTTCTGTCTGTAAACTAATCTTGTATTTAAAATTAAGAAAAATCTCATGGGAAATTTAAGTTTACACCTTACATGGGGTGGAAAATATTGTTAAAACATGAGACTAAAAAGTTAGAAGTGTCTTTTAAAACAATTTGAAAATATCTCAAAGCCAGTTCTTTGAAGTGAAAAGCAACAAAAAATTCTTCTGAGTGAATTTCTACAGAAGGAGTTTTATAAATGCTGAAAATAGAGGCCTTAAGTAGAAGCCATGAGATATCCTTAAATTACAGTGGTTGTTCATAGTGCATTTCATACTAACCATAAAGACATTGTTTAACAGTTATAATATATTCCTCTTCCTAATCACAATCACAATTTTATTTTTAAACCTCTTACAATCTTTTTTCTTTATCCATTAAAAATTATACCTGAAATAAAAATGGGAAGTAAGTATTGAAGCATATGATTAAAGAAATATTCACTCTCTCTCTCTCTTTTACATATCTATATATCTATGACTGCCTTAATTAGTTTTCTGATTTTTCTTGAAATGGCCAACAAATTTATTTTTAACTTCATTACGTTTTACTGATATTTTCTTTTTAATTCACACCAGTACCAATTCAATATTGTTTTAGAATTTTTGTGGGAAAATGGGTAAAACCTTTTTGGATAAAGGTCTTCTCACTCTCCCTTTGTCTTTATTTTTAAATGCCTAACATATGTTTGTGATGTACAGTACCATCATAGACCACTAACATGAATACCAATTATACCACAGATTCAGTCATCCTTAGGCTGAATAGTTAATTCCTTTGATAATTAAATGGGCACAACAGATATAGTAACATACTTTCTTATAGGTTTCAGAGTGGTAGCTGTGTTAGTCTGTATCAGCAAAAAGAATGAGGAGTACTTGTGGCACCTTAGAGTAGACTAACAAATTTATTTGAGCATAAGTTTTCATGGGCTAAAGCCCACTTCATCAGATGCATGCAGTAGAAAATACAGTAGGAAGATATATATATATATATATATATATACAGAAAACATGAAAAAATGGGGGTTGCCATACCAACTCTAATGAGAGTAATCAGTTAAGGTGTGCTATTATCAGTAGGAGAAAAAAAACGTTTGTAGTGATAATTAGGATGGCCCATTTCAAACAGTTGACAACAAGGTGTGAGTAACAGTAGGGGAAAAATTAGCATGGGGAAATAGTTTTTTGTTTGTGTAATCACTCATTGACTCCCAGTCTTATTCAAGCCTAATTAATGGTGTCCAGTTTGCAAATTAATTCCAGTTCTGCAGCTTCTCGTTGGAGTTTGTTTTTGAAGTTTTTTTGTTGAATAATTGTGACTTTTAGGTCTGTAATTGAGTGTCCAGGGAGGTTGAAGTGTTCTGCGACTGGTTTTTGAATGTTATAATTCTTGACGTCTGATTTGTGTCCATTTATTCTTTTGTGGAGAGACTGTTCAGTTTGGCCAATGTACATGGCAGAGGGGCATTGCTGGCACATGATGACATGTATCACATTGGTAGATGTGCAGGTGAACGAACCTCTGATAGTGTGGCCGATGTGATTAGGTCCAATGATGGTGTCCCTTGAATAGATATGTGGACAGAGTTAGCAACGGGCTTTGTTGTAAGGATAAGTTCCTGGGGTAGTGTTTTTGTTGTGTGGTGTGTGGTTGCTGGTGAGTATTTGCTTCAGGTTGGGGAGCTGTCCATAAGCAAGGACTGGCCTGTCTCCCAAGATCTGTGAGACCCTTGATGATGCGCTGGAGAAGTTTTAGTTGACGGCTAGTGACTTTCTGTTACTTTCTTTGCTGGGCCTGTCCTGTAGTAGGTGACTTCTGGGTACTCTACTGGTTCTGTCAATCTGTTTCTTCACTTCAGCAGGTGGGTACTGTAGTTGTAAGAATGCTTGATAGAGATTTTGTAGGTGTTTGTCTCTGTCTGAGGGTTTGGAGCAAATGCGATTGTATCATAGAGCTTGGCTGTAGACAATGGATCGTGTGGTGTGGTCTGGATGAAAGCTGGAGGCATGTAGGTAAGTATAGCAGTCAGTAGGTTTCCGATATAGGGTGGTGTTTATGTGACCATCACTTATTTGCACTGTATTGTTCAGGAAGTGGATCTCTTGTGTGGACTGGTTCAGACTGAGGTTGATGGTGGGATGGAAATTGTTGAAATAATGGTGGAATTCCTCAAGGGAAAAGAAGCCTTAGTGTGCCATGTTATAAAATAGGAATCCTTATTGTCTTGTGCTTCTTTCTGGAGTGTTTCAGCTTGAGAAAATGGCTTTTTGTGGTTGGAGTCCTGGGATCCAGAGGAACATTTCCCACTCTCACTGTTGCAGAAGAAGGTAGGATTATATTCCCTGTCTTTTAGTAGACTGGAGAAGAAATGGTCTTGCATGTTTGATGGCCCTTTTGAGGCTGAGAATAGGGAAAACTGACCATTCCCTTAAGTTCAAGAAAGGAACAATCAGCAATTTTCTGAAGTGTTTGGATGGAGGCTTACAAGATGCCTCTAGAAGACAACACTAAGTATGCAGACAAGGGCAGGAGCTGTTGTTGTTTTGGAGGTAGGGAGTGTCCTATGGGAGAAGTCATTTAGGTGAGTTTTTTCAAGTTTGTATCAAAACCAGTGAGTTTTGCTGCTTTTGTACTGAATTTCACTTTGAGGATTTGGATTTGTTTGTGTAAAACAAAAACTTAAAAGTGAAACTCTGGAAGTGTTGAAAACATGCAAACCAAACATACTGGTAAAGTTACATGTAATCTGGTTGACGAAAAACTAGACTTTTTGTTCAGCTTTAAGGTATAATGGTGAATAACCATGAAATGCATTTGATGTAGAACAGCAGTGAAATGAGGACAGACACATGGATGTGGCAGGCCACAATTTTTATTAATCTTAAATACAAGGGAGGGGCACTACCTACCCATGACCCATACACTCCTATGCTAGGCATTTAGTTCCAGTGTAGGTGTTACAGAGCTCCTACCATATAACCTATAACTTGTGTGGTAGGCTCTCCTCAGCCTGCACCCCCAGGATTCAACTTGCTCTGAATCCAACACACATACCCCTGCAAGGAGAACAAAGGGTGCGGAAGGGTGGGGACCTCAGCTCCATGAAAGCCACAAAGTCTTACCTTACCCCATGAGCCCAGGGCCCGTCACCAAAATCCCAGGTCTTTCACCTCTGGGAATTGTTCATTTTATTATTTTAACTGCACAGGAAAGCAGATGCAAGTTGTGATGAATCAAGAACTCAACAAAGTACCTCAGTTAAGTACCAAGTGCATTGTTACTTAACCTACCGTGGCTTGACAGTGTGTGCAGAAAAGGCGTAAAACTCCCTGGCTCATGGGAGAAAAAATTCCTTCCTGACCCCAAAATTGACTAGACCTGCAGCATGTGTGAGGCCAGATTCCCATTCCTAGTTTGGGGTGGATAGGGTGGACTGCTGGGACGGAGTTGAAAGACGCTCCCCATTGCTCCTGCGCCAGGTTAAATCCTGGGAGCTGAGGAATTCTGGCCAATCAGCACCCCTCTCCCCAAAATGATCAATGTGTGTCAGAGGAGTTACCTGGTGTCCCACAGTGAGTGTCTCCCTCCCTCACTGCTGGGCCTTTCACCACCAGTCCCATAAAGTTCCTCCACCTGTTGAGGTGAGTGAGTGGGTGGCATTTGCAGATTCTTTGGCAAAAGTAATCAAAGTTTGTAAAACTGCATTTCAGATGCAAAGTACCTTAACCTGGAATCACTAGTACTGTGGCAATGCACCAGTCTATCTACAATGTTAATTCCTCCTGGTTGCACAGTGCCATCTCCCATTATGCTGCAACTGAGGCATTTCTTGTTTTCAGGAATTTAAGCCTTCAGCGTGCAAGACTTTCACATGTCTTGTATACCCTGTAAATCATCTCCACATGCAGAAACTCATAAGATCTATTGATTATTTTTCATGTTTTATTAAAGCTATTTTGTCATAAGACGTCTGTGTCTTCAAGGCAAGCACAGAGAAATAAATTCATTTTCATTTTTACCTGCAGGAAAAATATGTTCACTTAAGATAACTGTGAATTAGTTTTAATATGTAAAGAAAATAGGTTTCTTGTCATGACAAATAAACCAGTCTGTCAGAAGCTGAGGGCTAAATAGGAACTTGAAAATAGTTTATTTTAAAATGGCTTATTAGGAAAGTCTAAATATGTTGAATACCTGAGTAGGTATTCAAAGTCGCTCTGAACTTGCACAATATATGTATCACTTAGGTAAAACAAAATGTGGAAAGAATTCCTTACTACCTGTTTCAAATGTGAAGGAAATCAAAAACTGTCGTCAATTCCATTAATAGACAGACTTGGGGAAAATGGTCATTATAGATTATTAAGTCATTTTGTATCCATACTTTATCATCTGATGGGTACAAACAGGAGATCTCTGTACACCCCTAGCTGCTGTAACACGCTTTGACACTGTATTTAAATATTTCTGTGGACCCCAATATTTTCTGCTTGCTTTCTTTTTACATCAAATTTCAGTTGATTCAATAAAAATGGTGACATTTGGAAATAAAATTAATGGGGGATTTGAGCAAGTGGTGGTTTACCAAATGTTTGCAGAGTGCCCCATAGTATGTCATTTTCCAAGAAAGGTTTTGTGAACTTGTGCTATGTGTTGTATCTATAAATGATCAAGGATCAGGCAGTAGATAATCTATTATTCTTTTGTAAAAGTCATGTCACAGTGCACTTGGAATTGCAGTCCATGTCAATTTCAATATTATTTAATTCACCTAGAGATAAGTTTAAAAACTATACAAATGAAACAAAACTATATACTAAATATGGCACACACACAAAGTAGATTTTGTTTTACAGAACTTCTAGTTTATCTTAAACTTGGGTGCTCTGGAAAGGAGAGATGGAATTTTCACTCCAACTTTTGGTACAAGGCTTGAGCGATTTTTGTTTTTCCTCTCCATGAATGGCAATGAAATCTTTGGCATATTACGGGCTGCATAAATTGCCTTTCATGCTAAAACACTTTATTGGTAGTATTTGCACCACAGATGGTCTGTCTATGTCTATTGTGATCAACATAAGTTTTGAGTGGAGAGGGAACAGTACAGGTTTTTGTTTTTATTTTTAAATCATTACTAGAGAATTGAGGCAAATAATTTTAATTGGTGTGACTTTGTTTCTCTTAGCCAAGAGCATGTTGTACTTTTTCCACTGTATAAGAAAAGATAGAATCAGTGGGCATGGGAAAAGTAGCCACTGAAAAGATACAACTGAAAATGGAAGCAAAGAGGTAGAACTCAGCAGAGCTGAATTTTCAGTAAATCCACCAAGTGCTGAAACATAAAGTTTTTAGTTCTGTCTTGTACTTCCTTCTTAAGAAAATCGTGTGCAGTTGCATATATAGTTTTGCAAGCCATTAAATATGAGGACCTATCTGCATGACAAAATTGTCAGTATTCGGGGACACTACTACAACACAGTAGTGCCCCAGCTATAATTAGAACACAGTTTGATCCTGCCTGTGTAGATGGTATCAAATAGCATTATAATCATGTATCAGTAGAGTTTGGTAACATGGTGATAATACTGGCTGGTGCTATATAAAGAGGCAAAACCAACTAGTGTCAGAGCACAGTGGGGGGTACTACCATGTTATTACCTAAAGTAAATTGTTATTAGAGCCATAACTACAATAGGGAAATATATGAACAGTTTCCTATTGTTGCTCACACAGGTTCATCTGAACTAGTGTTAACAACTTTGGGAGCCTGAGTGGAGATAAGGCTTCTTTTCAGACTGCCAGTTGCATTTGTTGCAACCAGTGCTAGATGATAAAGTGCTGAAAATGGTGTCAGCAGCTGACTAGCTCCCTTTGCTAGTGCTCCCAAAGTTGCTAATGATGGGTTCAGCTAAAATGGTGTTGGCAGTGGTGGAAAATGAGGCATTAGGACAATAACTAAGCTGTTACTCTCAGGTGTCTACTAAAATGCAGAATCAGTTGTTGCTAGAAACAATCTTAAATGTCTAAAAATGGTCTAGTACATTTTAAAGCTTGTCCATTACATGTAATGAAACTAAAGCTGTTCCTTTAGAAAGTATAAGTTACTACATCATGATGTTGAAGCATTATTTTAGTAAAACACATTTTAAATTCAAATGTACATAGCCTTCCTTGCACCGTATTTTTACATGAGAAAGAGAATGTACGCTCTCTTTATCGGTGGTCGCTCTCTTTATCGGTGGTAGCTACAGTAGTAAATGGTGCGTGTTCAGATCCATCATCTTTAATCTGACTGAAGTGGAAATGTACTTCAGGAGCATTGATATTTATTCTTCTTCCTATCATGTAATATAACTTGTGCTTGGGGATATTTTAGAGTCTTCCAGAAGAATAAATGTACTTTGTACTGTATGACAGCTGACATGAATTACTATAGGTAAATCCTAGCATTTCTTAATTCTGAATGCATTCACTTCTTTCAGTTGTCTTCTTTCGGTGTTGTCTAAAAGATCATATCCCTTGTGTCTGCTATTATGCATTTTGTTGTCTACATATTCGTAAGACGTTTACAACCATCTACGTTTAAAAAAATGCTCAAACTCCACCACTAAAAAAATAAGTTATACAACTTACCTTACTTAAATAAGTTATACAACTTACATTAATGCACATATGACCGATATTGCAATCCTCTGCAATATCTTTGGGGACCATATTGTATTATGTATCACTGTGGGCCAGAAATTGTATGAAACTCTGGGGCGGGGGATGGTTACCAGAACTCGTCCAGGAACAAAAAACAGTGTATGTGGGGCTGATTAAGGTGAATTGCTTAGGTTGTAAACACTTCCAGAAAGGCACCGCCCTTTGGGAAGGCTTGCATATACTGGTACACACTGGATTTTCCAGAGATCAAAGAAAGGACTTTGGGTAAATAGCCTGAGTTTAAACTCAGGGCTCTTCTTCCTGATCCAGCAGACAAACAGGGCATTCTGTCCAGGAGGGGCCCCAACCCTTGCATTACGGTGTCATTGTTCTCTGGCTGCTGATGGGCACCTCCTACTGTACGGATACTGAAAAATGCTTTGGACACCCCATCTGCCTATATGGGAGTCTCTGTGATATAAATTGGGTCATACCGTCCACTTGTGTTTGAAGAGGATGAAGCTCTCGGATCCCACTGCCCTAGTCCCTTTAGTATGGTCTCAGATTCCCTAACCCCAAAAGGGGTAGGGGATAGAGGTACCAACCTCTACCTTGGAGCTTGCCCAATCTATCCTGTCTGATCAGTATACCAGGGACATTTTCTCCATATAGGCGGGGTGGTGGTGATGCTAGTGAATGGTCTGTCTTAGGGCAGTTCCCCCGAAGGCTTCCAAATGTCTCCCTTGGGAACTATAGAACCACTGTCTGCTCTCTCCCAGCTGCTGGGAACTACCTGCTTTTAAGCCCTTATTCCACGCCAACATGATAGACAAGGCTGGAAGGACAGGGGCCAGCCTTGCTCACAGCAGCTCTTTAATCCCTTTGTCACTAGTATGGGGTTTATAAAGGTTTGGAAATACTTTAACTTACTAAGGCCCCATAGGGCTGATGAATAATGAACTTTTAGCATGCATATGGGAATGTTTGTTGTTTTTTATATGTTTTCTCTGTAATGAATGCATGTGCTTGCTTGGAAAGAGCTGTGTGGTAACTTTTAACTGCTGGCAACACAGTGTTAGTAGCCCTCAGAGAGAGAGAGAAAAAAGCCCAGGTACTGACTTTTGGGAAGACTGGCTTGCTGGGGATTTCACAGTGTAAGGAAAGGAGCTGTGCAACTTTAAGCCCCGCACCCCACATCAGAAGGGAGAGAAACATGAATCTCTGCCCAATAGAGGTGATTGCTGGGAGCTGGAAACCTTAAATGAGTGGAAAGTGGAAACCTTAAATGAATGGAAAGTGGAAACCTTGAGGGAGAACTGAGGGGGAATACAGGTGCAGTTACCTGAAAATGTGACAGTGTATTCATAAAATTACTTATTCTCTGAGAGTATCATACTATTGTGCTTAATTGAAGTAAATTTAGAAGAACTTTTAAAAGTTAAGTCTTTCATAACATAATTAGTTGATGAGTGTAAAATATTTCAAACTTTTAAATTTGGAGATAAAGTCTGACCAGTCAATAGAACTGGAATACTTTGGATGAGCTCCTACTTTAAATTGTTTTATTCAGAAGCTGTTTTATTTTGAAGACTGAAACTGTCTGTGAAAACAGTGTCTTTGTGATGAATACAGAGGTTGCATTAATCTAGAAGCTAAAGTAAATGGGGAAGACACAAAGTGTTTGTTCCTTCACCATTAAAAACAATCGGAGCTTTGCCATTGAATTCTGTGGACATAAGATCAGGCTCAGAAGTTTAAGCCAAGTGTTAAAAGTGTTCATATAATTAAGACAGATGTAAGATCACTGAGACAAGAGGGATCAATCAGGAAACTATCACAAGCATTTTCTGGCAAACATAAAATTGCTGGATGAGAAATTTGTCAACCTGACTTCTGTTAACAGAAAAGTATGAGGCACGTTAAGTAAGTACGAAGTAAGGACAACTTCCCCAGAACACCAGTCAACCTAAAAGACCACTGCCTGTGCTTTTTCTTCAGTGGCTATGAATAGCATATTGCCAGCAGTTACAAGTTACCACACAGCTCTTTCTAAGCAAGCACATTTATTCTTAAGATAAAGGCATTGCAGAAAAACCATAAAGACAACAGACGTTCCTTTGCACATGCAAACAGCTCATCAGATGTTATTCATCTTACAGGGACCTAATAGGCTAAAATCTTTCCAAACTTTCTGTGAGGTGTGGCGCCCCCCTTTGAATAGAAAGTGCTGTCCATCTGTTGATTCAGTTGAATCAGGCTATTTATCCAAAAGTCCTTTCTTTGTCCCTTGATCTCTGAAGAATCTAATTTGCCCTAGTATCTCTCTCTTTGGGGTTATTACAATTTGGGTCATTGGGCTTAATCACTGCCCACTATTTTTAGTTTCTGGTGGAGCTGTAGCAGTCCTCCCTCATGAAGTAGAACACAGTCATACATAAACCACTGATTTAATACAATGGACTCCAAAGATGCTTCAACTTAAATTCAATAAGGATATAACAGGAAGTTGTGATATCTGTCAGATGCCTCCATGCATCTTTGGTTGGAGACTTTCAGTAGAAGTGCCCATTTGGCCCGCACATGTGCTTTGGATCTCCTTCTGCCTTGTTCTAAGGCTATATCGAGCTGCACAGGCAAACCAACCTCAGTTCCTTCTCAACTGCCCTACGGCCCGACACAGAGCATCTTGCGTACCTGCTTTAAGCCCTTTAGTTTTTACATCTTAGACTTCTTTAGTTTTAGCTTACTCATTGGACTTTGAAGTACAGAAGGAACTGAGGATGATTTATCCATGCAGCTTTGTATATCCTCAGTATGGGACATGAGGAGGTCTGGAGCACATGCGTGGGTTGAACAGGCAGTCCTACCAAAAGTCTCCAATCCAAGGCTCTTGGGACACGTGTGCTCCTGAAGTGGAGCACCCATACAAACACTCATTTAAAAAAACTCCAGTTTCTGAAGAAGGTAAATAACCTCTACAACTGGCATTGCTCTAGTCAGAGAGCATTTTAAAACTACTAATAAACGTATTTAGTGAATTCAGAATATTCTTTATTGTTTTCTGGTTATAGTGTTATGATTATGAGGAAATGGATTACAAATTCTTATTCTTGGAATTTTTGATAGTTTCACTTCAGTGAATGTTAGGTGTGTTAATAGATAAGGATGTGTCATGTATCACATTTTTCTTCATTTTTCTCTCAGATATATTTTGGTAACATTGGAAGTTGTCCTGATTAAATGGAATAAGTTTTTGGAGCTTTTATTTTGTTAATGGTGTATAGGTTCTATGCTTTAAAATGTGTACATTATTGGATGATTTGATTAATTTTTCTCTTTGCAAGTAATAGTTTTATGTGAATCAGTATATTATAGAATTTAATTGAGTGGGGGGCCTGAGGATTTTGGAGTATCGGATAATTCTGATGCAGTGTAAACAGGAAAAATATTAATAAGGTATTTACATATGTAATTAAACAAAAGTTGGCTTTCAATTGTTTTATTGCTCTTTGTGGTTGCTACTTCAGATGTATTTCTGTTAGATTAATTATAGCCAAAAAAGTTTGCTTGTTTATAGGTTTCAGAGTAACAGCCGTGTTAGTCTGTATTCGCAAAAAGAAAAGGAGTACTTGTGGCACCTTAGAGACTAACCAATTTATCTGAGCATAAGCTTTCGTGAGCTACAGCTCACTTCATCGGATGTTTATATTCCCTTTATTCTGTTGTCTCTCCAAGTCAGCTGTATCTGTTGCAGATTTCACATGACTGTACCTAAAGGTGTTGACTATTAGGAGTTTTTCAACAGTAACCTAAAACCTGATTTTACTGTACTCATAAAATTGATTCATGGTAGCGTCTTTGACAAGAATTTATGGGAAACTAAAAGGACAAAATTATTATGTCTGATTCACTATCTCCTCCACGTTATATTCTGCCAACAATCTGTAATTTAAATAAAAATGCAAGTTCACATCTTTAGGTTCTCGCCATTGTGGTTTTAGGGAATTCCGATATCAGTTTTCTTTTAAAATCAATTAAAATTGTGAAGCTGCATTGTTCTGCTTACTGAATATCGAAGCACATATTCTGCAATAGTTCATTATAACAGTAATGTAACATTTATACACACAATGTCTCCACTGACAGATTTAGGAGTTGTCACTCATTCTTTATTTCAGTAAAGTAATTTCTTGCATGATTTGCTTTTTGTTCTCATTGAGCAATAATGTATAGGTAAAAGGAACTTCATCTGATTATTCTTAGTAATCCATGATGAAATTTCTGTACAAGCTAGCAGTGTACATATTAAAGTGCCATTCCACAGAGCTTTCTTTGGATGATGGAAGTACAGCAGCCACTTAAGTATGTTTACTGAAAAACAGTCTAGGGCCAGTTCCCCAAACACCTCTCATAAATCAAAGTGCTTACTATAGTGAGTAGTCCCACTGAAGTCAGCTTATAGTAGTAAGCACTACATCCAATTAGAAGTGTTTGTGAATTGAGGCCCTTTGGCATTTTTACATCAATTTCTATTATAGGAGACAGATTTTAAATATCAAGCATTTGATTGAAACAGATCCTTCTCATAGTTGTTTTTAAAGTTTTATCAGACATAGACTCAGAGTATATTCTCAGTGATTAAGGTGGAAGTGTATGTTTGTACCCTTCTTAATTCTACTTTTACATACCACCAGTGTTAAAATAAATGTCTCCTTAGAAACCATTTTCTGGTGGAGATGGATTTTACCAGAAGTGTTAAAATATTTAAGCCACATTGCCACCCTTTTTATTTTCTTCTTTCTATACTTGAGAATTGGGAAAGGCAGTTAAATAGCTCAGTGTTGTCAAACTGCTAAAATGTATGATAAATGAAGCTCTGTAAATAGTGAAAATATGCTAAAGGTGATTAACTCCGACAATTTTCATGTAAGAAGCTTGAGATGATAAATCTCTCCTGTGGTTAGTTATTAATTCAGTGCAAGGGATTTAGCATCAGCCTAAACTATTTTATGAATTGTGGCATAAAAAAAAAATTTAGAAGTTAGATACATGCATGTTAAACCAAAGGAGAAGTTGTTTGGACTTGATTGGTAGTAATTAAAAATGGCAGATTTGACGTAAGTGTGACTTGGCTATTTTCTATATGACAGTCCTTACAGAAATTAACAGAGTGCAATGGACCCTGAAGGTATGAAAAATGACAGAATATTATAAATGAGTCCTTAGACCTACCTGAAAACTGAAAGGTTTTATAGATATCATTCCTCTACAGATAAAATATTTGCAGTGGTATAATTTAAAGTACAAAACAGTAAAAAAAACCCAGTTATTGACACATAGAAAACAAGACACAATCTTTATTGCAATTATAGTTTCATTTTGAGGCTACCACCTATAATTTACCATGCAACTAGCATGGACGCTCTATTTACACAAGAAAGAGAAAAAAGTGATGGTTGTCTTAATGATTTACGGCACGGACTATATTGTTTAGAGTCTGTCAGTATTTCTGTTATAAACACCATTTTTGAAGGGTGAATAACTCATCTTTTAAATTTGCCTTGGGGTCTGTCTTGGTGCATGGGATATCAGCGCAAATGTAGATTGTTCCTTTTTAAAATTTTTGTGCGTGAATTTGCTTTTCATAATAAATGAGTGATAAATATTACTGAGTGGAATCTGACATAGTGTGGGCAGGAGCTACGCAAGGTGCCACAGACAACTCTGCTAAATCCCTTGAGTCCACATTTATAGTATCTCTGTGATCCCAGGTCTGGGAACACTTTTAGCAGAGATTGCTAATAGTCCTGAATTTTTGTGGTGGTTTCGTATGGACAGATATTCGCTGGGAACAGAGGGCGAAATGCTCATATGCAATGCAACTAGAATCCATGGCTGGCCAAGATGATGTGCAGGAGAGGAGATGTGAACTTCTGCTTCTACAGAGGTAGTGATCCAGGGAAGGTTGTGGGGAGGAGGTTATCAGGACATGATGAATCTCTGAGGGAGCTTAGTAGCATTAGGATGGTGAGGTGAGGGCTGCATCAGAGCTGGTACAGATTAAGCTTCTTGACTTTAGCAAAGCTTTTGACACGGTCTCCCACAGTATTCTTGTCAGAAAGTTAAGGAAGTATGGGCTGGATGAATGCACTATAAGGTGGGTAGAAAGTTGGCTAGATTGTCGGGCTCAACGGGTAGTGATCAATGGCTCCATGTCTAGTTGGCAGCCGGTATCAAGTGGAGTGCCCCAAGGGTCGGTCCTGGGGCCGGTTTTGTTCAATATCTTCATAAATGATCTGGAGGATGGTGTGGATTGCACTCTCAGCAAATTTGCGGATGGTACTAAACTGGGAGGAGTGGTAGATACGCTGGAGGGGAGGGATAGGATACAGAAGGACCTAGACAAATTGGAGGATTGGGCCAAAAGAAATCTGATGAGGTTCAATAAGGATAAGTGCAGGGTCCTGCACTTAGGATGGAAGAATCCAATGCACCGCTACAGACTAGGGACTGAATGGCTAGGCAGCAGTTCTGCAGAAAAGGACCTAGGGGTGACAGTGGACGAGAAGCTGGATATGAGTCAGCAGTGTGCCCTTGTTGCCAAGAAGGCCAATGGCATTTTGAGATGTATAAGTAGGGGCATAGCGAGCAGATCGAGGGACGTGATCGTCCCCCTCTATTCGACATTGGTGAGGCCTCATCTGGAGTACTGTGTCCAGTTTTGGGCCCCACACTACAAGAAGGATGTGGATAAATTGGAGAGAGTCCAGCGAAGGGCAACAAAAATGATTAGGGGTCTAGAACACATGACTTATGAGGAGAGGCTGAGGGAGCTGGGATTGTTTAGCCTGCAGACGAGAAGAATGAGGGGGGATTTGATAGCTGCTTTCAACTACCTGAAAGGGGGTTCCAAAGAGGATGGCTCTAGACTGTTCTCAATGGTAGCAGATGACAGAACGAGGAGTAATGGTCTCAAGTTGCAGTGGGGGAGGTTTAGATTGGATATTAGGAAAAACTTTTTCACTACGAAGGTGGTGAAACACTGGAATGTGTTACCTAGGGAGGTGGTAGAATCTCCTTCCTTAGAGGTTTTTAAGGTCAGGCTTGACAAAGCCCTGGCTGGGATGATTTAACTGGGAATTGGTCCTGCTTCGAGCAGGGGGTTGGACTAGATGACCTTCAGGGGTCCCTTCCAACCCTGATATTCTATGATTCTATGATTCTATGATAAGCAATGGGGAATGCAAGTGTTAGCAAAACCAGCAACAGGTATACATATATGCATGTTGGGAGGGGTGCAGTGGCTTCTGAAGCTTGTGAGAGAGCAGACTTCTGGGAGCGTGTGTGGAAAATTATGAGAAAGGCTGGTGTTCTGAGGGAGGATTTAGGAGCAGTAGTGAGCACTACTAGTTGTGGTGGAAAGTAGGAGAGGATTAAGGAAAAGCAGCACAGTGGGAAGGACTATGCCTAGGGGAGGCAGATGGAACCCCTGACTCCTCACCAAATATAGTTTCTCAACTCTCACCTTTCACTGGCAAGCTTGTCTGTCCCTCATTTGTGTCTTAAAGAAGGCCACTCAGTACTGGCTTGTCCCTCTCCTAATAAGATCTGTGTCTGCATAGATTGGTGGGCTGATTTGGAATACAGTCACCCTCTTAAAATGATGCTATATCAAGGGCACAGGTGCTTATCGTAATAATAAAAGAGGAAGAGATTCAGGCAGATAGTCGTAAACAATCTTTGACCTTGAGGACCATGAGGTGTTACTACTTACTTCCACAGCCATTATGAAGGTAAGGAAGACATTTTCTGTTCAGAAACATAAGACCCTCCAATATTAATACTTACATTTCTATTGTGGATAGAAATAATTCTTTCTCCTGTGGCATCATTGCAATTAGTGGGGAGGTCTGGCCAGGACCTACCTGTTCTTTGCTAGCTCTGCCCCATAGTGAGGCATATAGGCTTCTAAGAGAGAGAAAGAAGTTTGTAGCAGCATCCTAAAAGAGAGTCAGATTCTGCATAGTGTTTTCATGATGACCTTACTTTCAGCTCTATGGAGGTACCTTCAATTTCTGTCCATGAGATATGAAAAAAGACTGGAATGAACCATTAACCCACTAGGCAACCTGTCTTCCAAAATATTATATTGGAATTGGTATAGTCAGTTTACAATTAAATAAAATCAATAGGTTTCTTTTCTGCCGGCCTCTGAGACAAAAATGTTCACAAATAGAAATGTCAAGCCATTAATCTATGACTGCTTTACTTCTGGCCCATAAAAGGATGTACTACTACTTTTAAACAGACTTTCTTTAAAAGTTAGCAAAAACAGCAAGGCATTGCAGGTATATCTGAGAGCACAAAAAGGAGGTTTGTGTCTGCCAGACATACTCGGTGCATTTGGCATTTAAATACAGTGAACTGGCAACTGATGTTTCCGTTGATTTACTGTGGTATTTTGGTGTATTTTCTATTGTGCTTATTTGTAATTACTTTCCTTCACTGTATATTTAAAATTGTTATGCTTTTGTGTGTCCTTTTTTCCCTCCTATTGTGGGTGTGCGCATGTGTGAGATCATTGTTGAGTTATGTTATATTTGGGGGACAGGGGAAATATTCTATATTTGAATAACTGCTAAGGATATTAATGTTTTCCTGCTTGCTTGACAGTTTAAAATTACTGTTAAATCTTTACAGCTCTCAGGAGTGAAGTGGGGGGGAGAAGATTTTATTTGAGATGAGCCCACACTACAAAATTCAGATACAGATTCAACTCCATATTTTAACCCAAAGCTTAGGATGCTATGGCATGTTGCAGATTGAAACTCTAATTATGACATTGAAACCTGGGTTTCAAGCTCTACATCACTTTGAGGTGTTCAAATTCTTGTTCCTGGATCATTTCCTATACTTTGCTAAAGCAAATTATTAACAACTATATTTTTAGAAGTTAAGAGTTGTTGCTCTGTTACATACAGATGACACTATCTTTGGAGCTCTGTTGCCAGTGTTATTGAAGTTGCATGGCTTACCACAACTAAGAAACATCAAACATATGAACAAGTATAAAAAGAGAAGTGGGCTGGGGAAATACTGGAATAAATTTATATTTGGCAGAATGCCAACATGAGACAAAAGCTCTCTTATAAGTCTCCATTAACTAGGGCTAAAGGAAGAGAAAGCTGTTTTTTTTAATTCTTTCCACGTAAGTATAAATTGATAAATTAACCATCTGTACAGGCATACAGCTTTTGAGAATCTAATAATTATATTTTCAATTTGGCTAATGTTTTGGATCATAAGTGGCGTGCTTACTATAACTGAGACTTTAGAAAGTTTTAGACTTCAAAGCAAAGTGCACCCTTGAAATGTATTTGTTTACTTGCCATAATATCTTCAAGTGGAATTTATTCCCAAAGTTTAAACATCATTATATTGTAGAGAACTGCCTTTCTGTGGTGAATCATGGCAGCCATCCATCAATAGGACATAACAGTGAACTTGTTAGACCGAAGACTGAATGAAGTATTGCCAAGCAGGTCTTGTCAGATGACATTCAAATATTCATGCAAGTCATTGCAGGCTCTTGATAGTGGTTGCCCACTGTGAATAAAGCAACTGCTTTAACTGGAAGGTCGTAACTTCAGAATGTTATAGACTTATTGTTTACTCTGTGCATACCCATGTTTCTTTCAGTTCTGGGTGTACACCAATTTCTTTACTGTTTAGTTTCAAATGTATAATACTGTATCTCCGATTTTAAAAGCCATCACTTTTTGGACACATTTACACACATGAAAAAATCGGAGACAGTGGATTCTACTTCTGGAATTTTGATTTAACGTGAATGTTGTCTCCTACTTCAAGACATACAATGTAAGTGGTAGAAATTTTAATTAAAATTTAAATCTCAGGAATGATGCAAAGTTATGACTCTTTGTTTAATTTACATTTTGAGAACCTGATACAGTTGCATACTTTTTTTGTGATATGTAGTTTTGTGGATCTGAAATTGTTTACAGAGTGTTTTAATAGAATATACATATGTGACTTTTATTAATCTGTTTAAATATGTTTCATGTAAAGTTTTTTAAAATAGTTTTTTATTGTGTTTTAGTTATAGTAATATATCACTGTCTGTGGATATATCCACACTATGAGCTAGGGATAGCTCATGTACACATACACATGCTAGCTTGATGCGTGCCTCACATTCAAAATGGAGTTTGCAGCTTGGTAAAGATACATATAGAGTTCAAATATCATAGACAATTCATAAACTGTACAGACAGAGTCCCCAAAATCATCACAGTGCTTAATACCCTGATTTATACATTCAAAGAACTTCTTGGGAATTTCTTTGCTTTCTTCTGACCCACATAATCCAAAACATGCTTTTAGTGATGTTTGAATCTTGATTCTCAGATAGCAAAGTCATGATTTGAGGATTCTCTTCTTATTTAAAACAGTTTTGATCGTGAGCCTGGAATAATTTGCATTCTGGAAGAAAATTAAGGACCATTTAAATGCCTACAAAATGTTACTGCATAGTGTATGATACACTGTTTGCATTTCATGCATTATTTCCCCACAATTTTAATGAGCTTTCCCAAATTCATTCCTACAGGAGCAGAAGTAGGTAAGTGACAGATGTACCACTATTGTTTACTGTACAGGGTTACCAGATAGCAAGTGTGAAAAATCAGGACACTCTTTTTTGGTGTGTGTGTGTGTATGTGTGAGAGAGTGAAATAGTTCCATATATAAGACAAAAGTCCTAATATCGGGATGGTCTCGATAATGTCAGGATATCAGGTCACCCTATTACTATAACAAATGTGCATACGTTGAAGTATTTTTGCTTACTTGTCATTTTATACACCAGAATTATATGAGCTTGAAACATTTTTAACTTGGTCTCATCCATAACCAAAATATGATCCCCACCTTCCTTTTACCGTTTTCTGTTCCCACAAGTACTTAAAAAGTAATTATTTTCTGAAGCAACAATTTTGGTAAATATTCTCCCTTTCATACAATTTTTACGTAATTTAAGAGGACCTGCACACTACTTTCCTAGAATTCAGTTGCCAGTTCGCTTCATGAAATCAGAAGTTACTTTACATAAAATCATGAATACTTTTCCTCTCTTCCTCAAAGAGCACAAAATCTAATATTACATATAAGCAAAATTAAGGAGCAAACACAATAGTGGAATAGGAATGGGGGGGAAAGACAAAGACTATTGTAATAAGATTACAAGGTTCCTCAACAAAGGATGATATGCAAGAAGGATATTTTTTCATAAAATGTGTAAGTAAAATAAGTACATGACTTTTTAAGTATAAATATTTGTCATGATTTTTTATAGGTGTCACAGTTAGAAATGGGTCTCAAGGAAGGATTTGAAGGAGAGGAGGTTATTGGCCTTGATCATACATAGACACCTCCCACCCTTTGAGACACTCCTAAACAAGCAGTGCCTCTCACTTCTCTTTGGAATGCTCCAACCAGCAAACCTATTTCCCCCTCTACCCACAGGGGAAGGTGCTATGCTGGAGGCCTTTCCTGCTCTTCTACTCCCAATTAACTTTTTCTTTCAGTACTGCATGAGGAGTCCAGGGCGAGGGTGCTGAGGCTGGTGCTGCCAAACTTGAGATCTCTGCTGTACTAGACCTGCTTCCGGTTCTGTCCTGCTCAGAGCACACGGTTATGTACTGCAGGCAGCAACTGTCCGATGCTGTCTGCTGCACAAAGTGGCACGGTAACTGTCTGTTGGCCAAAGGGGGAATTGCTAGGAGCTCAGATGAAATGTCCGAGCTACTAGCAGTTAATGTACAGGATTGAGAGTCCCCTCAAAATCTGACCTACATTGTGACAAGTTTTGGCAACGCTGCTGCTTCTGAAGATGCCAGCAAGCAGGCTGGAGGACACCCAGAGTAGCAGAAGAATTAGCCCAATTACGTTAGGTGAAATTTGTTTCAGTTCTTCTTTCTCTGCCGAAAGGGAATTTGATAGCATCATCTTAATTTGTGTTTATTCCCTCCCAGCACAAAGAAGCCACAGAGGACAGCTAAGGAGTAGAAAATGTGTGCGTGCTCCTTTATAATATTGGGAGGGTAAAGAAGGACATATACTGTCTATGTCGAATAAAATTGGCCAGTATTTCATTAAATGGTTCCGAATTTAGAAATGTAGAAACCCTTTGCAGTACAGATGATGTAATCATCTCCTTGAAGGTCTACATTCATGATGTATCTGGAATATTACATTATCACTAGTAGATGAAAACCCGTTTTGTCATGCACATGTGGCAATTGGGCCAAGTAATATACCATATGTGCAGTCTCCCTCAGACAGCCAATTAAATTGTTGCATGCAAAATAGCTGTCAAGTAAGGTTGATGATAGGTTAATTAATCTGTGATATCATTATGGTCTAGAAACTCTTGGCATGGCACAGATACATGGCTTAGTGTATCTATACACTGCATGGGTGTAATTCGAAAAGTCAGAGTGACTGAGAACTTGAGAACTTAAAAGCTGGACAATTAACAGACCACAAATTCCAGTTATGATTGAATGTGGTGGTATTCTAAACAAAAAGAGCTCTCAGACATACTTATCGCTGTTTCCATCTCTCCATACTGTCTCAATGGACATTCTAGGCTTCAGAGTAACACAGTCTGTACCACAAGTTAGGAAGTGATTCCCTGCTCCTGTACGAGAGGTAGTATGAATATAAGTAGTAATGAAGCTGCGGTTGCATGGACAGTGATATGTTGCCCTGGGTTTATACCCGTTAGTTTTACTTGGCACAGCTAAGCTAAGTTTTTTTGCTGTTTGAAATATTTGATAAGAGAGTTTGCCCTTTCCATCGTTTTCCATACTAATGAAAAAGCTTCAGGAATAAGTGTGGAGTGATGCACTAAACTCTTGCAAAAATTCGGTGACATTGAAACTTCTTGGAAATTTCTTCACCTTCTCCTAGTTCATATAATAATAAAAATGCTCAGCGATGATCTTATCAGGGTTCTCAGTGATTTGGAGAATCCTTTTTCTTTCTTATTCAGATAAGTTTTTATCACTTTGTTGGTGTGCATGGAATAATTAGCATGCTGAAATCAAAGTAAGGTCCAGTTAAATATCCACGTGAGGTAACTTCATGGTGGACTTTAAGCATGTGTCCTACAATTTTAGTTTTCTTAAATCTATTCACTAAGAGGTAGACCCAAATACTGATAGATCCACTATTGTACTTAACCTCAGTATATGCTAGGGAGACCAGACAGCAAGTGTGAAAAATCAGGACGGGGGTGGGGGTAATAGGTGCCTATATAAGAAAAAAGACCCAAAAATCAGGACTGTCCCTATAAAATCGGGACATCTGGTCACCCTAGTGTATGCCCACACAAAATTGTATTGTTGAGCAACCGATGTGAGGAGTAATAACTGTTTGCTGAGTCTCAGATCTTTTACAACTATTCAATAACTGGTCCAGTATTTCATGTCTATCTTTATATGGGTTATCTATACTTAGGTTTGCTGCTACTCATTAGAGCAAAAGGTTTGAGAGGCAGTGTCTAGAAAACTGTCTTTTTTTGTATTTGCTTAACGTAAGCTACAGTTTCTCTAGGTTGAAGTTGTTGCTTAATGTATGCTTACCAGGTTCAATTATGTGTTCCAAGATGGTGTTTCCCTTTGCCTTTGAGTCAGGAGTCCTAGTTTTGGAAAATTCTTTAAAGATTTTTTCCTTTGGTTTACCTGCCATTCTTTCGTGCCTGGTTGTTCCCTGGACAGCTTAACCTTGCAAATCTTGAATAGCTTTGTCATACTCAAAGGAAAGTAAGGTTCAGTGTGTCCTTGGCGCTTTCCCTCACCTAATTACTTCATAGTTATAATTTCTTTTCTCTCTGACGTACATTTGTGAGAATTTACAAAAGCAATAAATGAACTCTTGAAAAGAGGAGGAAAGAAAAATTAATTATAATCTATTACAATATCCTTGGCCAAAATGTACTCAAGTCAAGCAGAGCAATTAGTTACCGAATTAGACAAAGCTTTATGTAGTGTATTTCTCTTAATGCTGTTCTGATCATAATGCCAGTAAACCTCTTATAGGTTTGGCCAAGACAACACTGTGATGTATTTTTTGAGACATGTATAAATAGGCTTTCTTCTAATGAATAGGTTCAGTTCACCAATTTGGGCCAAGAAAACATGTTTTCATTATAATACCTTTGCTTATTTATAAGGCTGAGGATAAAGTCCTTCAGAAATTTAGTAATTGGATTTTAAAAGAGGGATCTCCACATATGTGAAAGCTAGTTTTTGATTAATGACTTGGCCTTCCATGCATTTCTGTGAAGTTTAGGTTTTGTTTTTCCAGTGTATAGTGCTGGATGCAGCTCTTCAACTTTAAGTACTCAATTACACTGCTCTTTGCAGCATCAAGATTTTAATCACTGTCAATTGACATTATCAATAAAACATTTGGCACAGATCATATTTCTCCTGTACTTTACAATGAATTACACAAAATGCACAAAATGTGGGAACAGTTGAAGATTAAGCAGATTATAGAAGCACATCCTGCACATGTCATCACAATATCTCAAAGTTTTTTTAAAAAAAAAAAGAAGAAAAAAAAAGGGGTTTTCTGGGTTGTGGAGGCCATGTCCCCTGCTCTTCTGTTTGTCCAGAAACTCCTTACCCCAGGGGGTGACCATTTAAATTCATGGAGTTTCCACACACTTCATTCCTCCTCTTTCACATTTTGTCATGGGAAGATATGGTATGACCCAAATTGGATCTAATGATTTCACTAGTATTCTGATTAACAATATTCTGCATGAGATTTACTAAAATACAAAATTGGGCGGAAAGAGATGTTGTTCTGTTCTCTTTTTTCATTTCCCCTAAGCCAAATATAGATAATAAATAAATAGATGTGCTAACATGGTAAAAATGTCATTAACTTGCTTTCAGGGGTTTTATTACTATGAATTTGCAGTAAACATGTATTCAGGATTGTTAGTTTAAATACAAGATTATGGGGTATAGTGGGTACAGTGTTTTTGTTCTTGGTTTAATAATTGTGTTGAGAGACTTGTACAAATCTCAAAACCAAAGATGTTTTGTGGCATACTTTAAATTTTCACTTTTTGTAAATAAAAAGTTGATTTAAAAAAATGAATACAAATTTTAAAGCTCAATGGTGTATAATGTGTACTTATTTAGTTATTTAAAATTCATGAGGTTGAAAATTTTAAAAATGGATTCCTCATAAGGATTGTCAGTGGCAGACACATTTGCTAGGTGTATTGTGTATAACAAATTATTTGGCTAGTGCAGTGTATTGCTTTTAAATACAATATGCAAATACTTCTCAGCCATTACAGTGAATACTGTCAGTTATATCTGTATTAATAATTGTGAAAATATGCACTGACAGAAATGTCTCACTTGATCCTGTAGAAGTTGTAGTAGTCTGTTTTATCAACTATTTTTGGATTATGCCAGTGAGTCGTTCACTGAGACTTTTAAAAAACTGTTGATTATACTTACCTTTTTAATATTTCTGTGGGCATTTAAAAGTGTAATGCATAATATTAGTGCTAAGTATTATCATCCTCATCATTGTCATCACTGTGTTCATACCTGTGCAATTCTGTACTTCAGTGTCACGGGGCAAACTGAGAATGGTGTGGACGTTTTAATTCAGCTCTTTCATGGTACTTGCTGTTGCTTTTGTGTCTGAGATATTCATGTGCTGCTGAAGCATGGTTCTTTTTAAGGCTTGTTTTCTCATTTGTGTTCCACAGTCCTCCATTTGTATCTACTAAATGTTAGGCTAATAGCACTGAGTAGCCTAAAATAGAGTCTATGTAAACAATTGCTTCTGCTTTATATTTCCTGTACTCTCGAGTTCTATAACACTTAGTCTTTATAAAACATTTTGTGATAATAGTTCATCTTCAGCTTGTGTGTTCTGAATTTTTTTCAAAACGTCTAAACTTGCAGACAAAGACATAATAAAATCCACCATCAGGAAGCTGAAGCTTGACAAATTCAGAGTGAAAATAGGGTGCAGACTTTTCACAGTGATAGTAACTAACTGTTGGAACAATTTACTGAAGGCTGTGGTGACTTCTCAATCACTTGGTGTTTTAAATGAAGATTGGATATCTTCCTAAAAGCCATGTTTTAGCTCAGCAGAAGTTAGGGGCTTCATCCAGGAATTACTGGATGGAATACTATGGGCCATATTATATAGAAGGTCAGACTAGATGATTATAATGGTCTCTTCTATTTTCAAGTTCTATAAACCTATATGCTTTAATGTAATATGAATTAAGATAAGTGAAGACAAAACTGGGTATTTTAGAAAAATAAAACTGAAGCAAGATTTGTAATTTTCACTATTTACATCCTTTTGTTTAAATCAGGGGTGGGGAACATTTTTTTAATCAAGGGCCATTGACCCACAGAAAAAATCAGTTGCAGGCCACACACAGCCCTGTTTGCAGGGGGTGGGGGGGGGAGAGAAGGGGGCACAGAAACTCGGGGCTTCCCCTAGGCTCTGGGGTGTTGCAGTTCAAATACAAGACAGCACAGAGCTTTAAGCAAGCAAACAGGCTGGTCTGCCAACGGACTGGTCCTGTCAGCTTTCCACCCTCTCCTTTATTCTTTCTCTCCCCCCGCGCATTACATTCTCCAACAGATAAAAGGAATACACTGGCTTTGTTTAACATTCTTATTTACCAATTTCTATGTACCGCATTCCTTGCTCTTGGGCCTTGAGCCCAGTCCTGGGAGGCTTCCCACGGTTCATGTCATCTGGGCGAGATTCCAAGGTTCATGCCCTTGAGAGGAGCTGTGTGTGCACAGCTCCTACACAACACTCCGGGTGTGCCCTGAATGTTGCCAAGCGCATGAACCTGTATGAATCCTACAGTGGGGTGGGGCCAGAAATGAGGGGTTCAGGGTGCAGGAGCGGGCTCCGGGCTGGGGCAGGGGATTGGGACCTGGGAGGCGGTGACGGCTCTGTGTACGGGCTCTGGGGTTGGGGTGGGATGACGGGTTCGGTGTGCAGTAGGGGGCTCTGGGCTGGGGCCAAGGGGTTTGGAGTGCAGTAATGGGTTCAGGGCTGGGGCAGGGGGTTGGGGTGTGGGAGGAGGTTCAGGGTGCGGCCTCTAGGAGGGAGTTTGGGTGCAGGAGGGGGCTCAGGGCTGGGGGTTGGGGTTAGGGTTGGGGTGGGGGTGCCAGGTCTGTGAAGGAATTAAGGTTCAGGAGGGGGTTCTGACCTGGGGCAGGGGGTTTGGGGTGTGGGCTCCAGCCAGGCGGCACTTACCTCAGTCAGCTTCCGGTCAGCGGCGCAGCAGGGCTAAGGCAGGCTCTCTGTCTGCTCTGGCTACGCATTGCTCCCTGAAGTAGCCGGCATGTCTGGCCTCTAGGCAGAGGGGCCAGAGGGCTCTGTGTGGTAAGTGCTGCCCGCTCCTGCAGGCGTTGCACCCACAGCTCCCATTGGTCACAGTTCCCGGCCAATGGGAGATGCAGAGCCAGCGTTGGGGGCGGGGCAGCACACGGAGCTTCCCTGATTGCCCCTGCTCCTAGGGACCACAGGGACATGCCGGTTGCTTTTGGGAGCTGTGCGGAGTCGACTGGAATATAACGGCTCGGCAACCTTAGCTTCCCACTACAGTGGGGCGAGCCAGCGCTCGCAGCTTGGCATGGAGGCTCGAGCCTTCCGGCCAGCAGTGCAGAGACTTGTCGTGGGTCGGATGAAATGAAGCAGCGGGTTGGTTCCATCCCGTGGGCCAGAGGTTCCCCACCCCTAGTTTAAATAATGATTTAATAACACACAAATTAGAGATATAAAACATTTATTTCAGGATCAATTTTTATGGATAATTATGTGCTCCAAGTACCACTTCTTAGTCACAGACATCGTCTAGTACTCCTGGGGGAATTCTGCACCACTGCATAAGTGCAGAATTATTGTCCCCACAGAATTTTTTTTCTCCTCCAGAATAATTGATTCTGAAAGGGAGGCAAAGGGAAGCAGCAATTACATCTTTCATCCACCGCAGTCTGAAATGGCTCCAGAAGAGAGGCTAGCTGACTCATGGGCTGGAGCAGCAAGCTGTGAAGAAGGAGGGGGCAGGGGCTGCCTTCCTCACAGTGCCCTCCCCATGGGGTCAGGTGCGGAGGCATGGGATATGTGGGGGATGGACAGAACAAGGCACATGGGATTGCTGGGGTGGGGGGTGTCACACAGACTGAGGTTCAGAAGGGCCAGCGGGGGGAACAGAAGGGAAGGAGGCCCAGGAGCTAGTGTGGTGACATTGAGCCAGGGGCTGAATGGTAGTGGGGGTACAGGGCCACATGGTGACAGGGAAGGGGAGGTGCAGGGAGTGTGGGTGGCTGAGTGGGGGTGCAGAGACACATTGGGCAGGGGCAGCTATGCCTGGGTGAATGGGGAGTGGGGGTTCAGGGTCAAATGGAGACAAGGGCAGATGAGGCTGACTGAATGGGAGAGGCTAGGGGTCAGACTGTGTCTGTATGGGGCTGGCTCTTCAATTCCCTAACAATCCTTCCCCCACCCCCAAAAAAGCAACAACTGTTCCATGCTTCTGCCCCCCACACCCAACAGGCCTCCAGGTTAACTCCCAGGCTCCTTCCCAGCAATTACTTCCCTCTCCTTCAGCTCCTCAGTTACCCCTGACTCCCCCAAGCCTTTGAACTCCTTCTGAGGGCTGCAGGAAATAACATTCTGTATTGTAGTTTAAATGACTTTTTACTCAAAGTTCTGTATTAATATGCCTAGAAAGGAATCTATTTGTCAAAAAACATTTCCTGAATCTTTTTTGTTGTTTGTTTGTATTGTTATGGACATACTTGCTGACAAGTATTTTGAAATAAATTTCCAATAATATTCCAATAAATATTTGAAACTGGTGTGATTATATTGTGTTGTTTTGACAAATAAAATATTCAGCGTCTTGCAGAATTTTAAAATATTGTGCACAGAATTTTTGTGTGTGTGTTGGGGGGGGGAATGCGGGGTTCAGAATTCCACCGGGAGTAATCTAGATCCATTTAGTGAATGCATGAAATCACACTGTGGTGCATAGTAACTTAATGTGCTTACCTTTCAGAAATGAAAAGATAATCACTCTTTTAAAAATGCATTTTTACCAAATTGTTGGGGTTTTTTGCACTTTTTGTAATACAGTATCTTCCCATAATCTTGCATTACAAATACCAAAAAGAAAAGAATAAGCTTTGTCAAAAACTCCCCTGGGATTTTTTTATATTGACAGCCAAAAGGCAAACTGCCAGGAAGAAACAATAACAGGTGCTAATTTTACTTCACTAGATCTTGCCCTAGTTTTTGGCCCAGAGACTTACAGGTTTATTATAATCGTATGTTTATTCAGTTTTTATTGGCATCTTTCCAGATTTGGTTATTGACATGCCTAAAAGTAGCAGAATGTAACCTCTGAATTTTTGAAACAGGTTTTAGTCAGTAGAGATATAAAAATCATATTGTTAAAAAGACGTGTGCTAAGGGGACTGTCTTTTGAAGCAGAGATCTTAATATGGATATAAAGCAATGCTCAGACCAATAGAGTCTACTAATGGACATTGAGTCTTTTTGGTTTCTCTGTATGTTGTTACCATTTAAACAATAAACATCCTGTAAATAAGAATGAAATAATTAGGTCTGGAATGGAATGGTGCTGTATTTGAGATAGTTGTATGTATTATTTTGCACGAAAGCATTTAGTGCCTTCTAGGGCACTGGGCAAGCCATGGCCGTTTGGTTTAGAAGAAAAAGAGCAGTGCTTCTGCATTTGGAAACAGTTCCAAGGAGTAGAAACCAATCATGATAGTAGCAGAGAGCTGTGGGGGAAGAATCAGTCCCCAGTTGAGCCCCGCAGGCTGCCCTCACCCGCTCAACCTCGTGGAAAAAGTGGTGCCATCAGATACTGCTTTCTTCAGTTTTAACTCTGGGCAGTTTTTACTCTCTGTTGATCAGATTTGAGCTAAAAAGCTTCAATGGCTTTTCCATTTTATTTTGGGAACTGATTTTATCACTAACTTTCCTTCACCTTGTTTTTCCTTTTTAACTGGTGCATTGAGTACTGTACCTCTGGCCTGCAGGGTAGAGTAAACACCCTCTTTTGAGACTGCTGATAATGCCAGTCACTGTATCAGCCAGCAAAGAATGCTTTAATAGCTGGCACTCTCCTCTGCATGCTACGTGTTGCTGGTCATGATTAGTCTCTACCAGCAAAGGGCAGGAGAGTAACGGTGTTAAACAGGCTCCTTCATCTAAATAACTTGCGCTATCATGTGGTCATGAGTAACCTCATCAATATGTAAAACATATACGACTATATTACAAAGTAAAAGGGATTTCAGGAAACGAGCTATTTAAAAAAAATAAATATCAAGTGTCAGATTACCATATTTTAAAATCCTTTTCTGAGATTGTTTAGGTGAGAGACCTCCTCACCTGTGCCCCCCAATTCAAAATACCATTTGAATTTCAATACTCATATAAATTACTTGTATAGAGTGAAAAGGGGCAAGGCAACAACATCTCTTGTTTATAGGGAAAAATAATTGTTTCATCAAATATAGAGCGTTTTGATACATAGATACTTCCGAAGATGGTGCTTTTCCCACTTCAAGATTATATATATGAGTAGAGGTGGTATTTGTAAAATTGTTTCACATAATTTGGTACTCCAGATATTTCAGTATGTTGTGAAATTTCAGGAGACTGAACATTTTTTACTTTGAGGCACATGATAAATTAAAAAGGCTTATTACACAATATTTTATTCAGGAGGTTTATTGTGACTTTTTGAAGAGGAGATTCCATGGAGAATACCTAGTGTAGAGAAAACATAGGACTGTAAGCCCCTGAGTCACATGCTGCTTGTGCCACTGATAGGACTTTACATTTATACTTTGCTTTTACATAGCACTTTGCAAGTATTGTTTGATTACAGCTCATAACATCATTATGAAAGAAGCTGTGTTTTCCAAATTGGGAAACTTCTGTTCAGTGAAATTACGTGAATTTCCCAAGATCATATAGCAAGTCAGTTTATAAAGAGGACGAAAATCCAGTCTACCGTTAAACACAGCCTCACAGGAAAGTCACTTAACCTCTCTGTTTCCCCATCTGTAAACTGAGGGTAGCAATTCTAGTCTACCTCCATCTATATGTTTGTGTATATTTTTAATGCTGCATATCTTTATTATTTTACAGTGTTATAATAGAGAATTGTATGAAACAGTATTTAATAAAAAAGTAGAGCTTGATGGCCAGATACCGTCTCTCTTATGTGTTTAGTAGTACTTGGTAATTGCTTTTCTAACAGGAGAGGGAAATGATTTTTAATATAGAAGTGTCAGACATGCAGCCTAATCCATGAGAAATCTGAGCTTTTTTTAGATGCTTTTTTAAAACAGTCCTTGTTCAATGTGTACTCCGAATAATGGGGACATTTGATTTTATGTGGATTCTGCCTTTTCTATCAGTTACAATGAGCCAAAGGGTGTGTGAAAAATTGAAATGATAAAAAAAAAAAATCTTTAATATGGTAATAGTGACAGACAGCAGTGTTCACCTTTACAGGATCAATGGGGGATAGATGATATAGAGTGTTCCTAAAATATTTGTCACTTTTCATTATCGTATATGATGTAATAGAATTTTCTCACCCCAACTTAATTATTTCTTTCTAGAAATTAAATCTTGCCCACATGAGTGCAAATGTAAAATGCAGTTGTACTTTAACACCAGCATACATCTGGTGACTGAGAACCACTTCCTTTGCTTTTTATTTAATATGTATGTGAAACGATAGAGATAGCGATTCGTCTAATTGCTGTACTGTAGTTACAATTATAGAGAAAAGGTCAATCTAGTCATCACCAATTAAAGTAGGAAAAAGCTACATTTATAGCCCTGAAGAGCCATTATGTCAATTTTATGCTGTTCATCAGGGTATAACACATTTTCTAGGATATATAAATCTAATCTTCCTTGGTAGCAGACTCACTTCATTATAGGCATTTGGTGCTGTAGAGGAGAGGCAACCCTGAGCAACGTCTGTTAATTGCACATCCTTTCATTGTATCTCATGTTTTTCAGGATTCATGTACTGTTAAACCTGGCAATTGTAATGAGTAGAAATGGATGTTCCAGATTGCTATTTGACCTCCTATTCTTACATATTTAACAATGTGAAGAATGAAATTGTGGAGTCTTGTGTCTTCTAACCTTTTCTTAAAGGCTGTGAGTGATAGTACTAATTGACTTCAGTTCTAGAATTGGCTACATTTTTAAAGGGACTGTTTTCACAGTTCCTAACATGATAGCAGGTACTCCCTGGAACTTTAATATGTAAAGTATTACCAAAAGCTTAAAGGGATATTCAAGAACTTACTTATTCATGTGTCTTTGCTGTGTGGTCAAAGGGCTTTCTCTCTGGTTCTTCATTTTAGTTGACCTGATTCTACTCTCATTCTGGTTAAAATCATGAGTAGCTACATTGATGTGGATAGGATTACATTACTATAAAACTGGTGTGATCATAAAATTGGCCCACTATATTTATCTTAAAAAGTTACTTAACATTTTGAAACAAGTAAAACCCCACATTTTAATAGATTATATTTGAAACTCACAAATATTAGGTACTTTTAAAGAAACTATAGAACAGCACAATTATGGTGGATGGCATATATTATATTATTTAAACTTACATTTTTAGTCATTTGACTTACTGATTGCTGCAATAGATTAAATACAAGCTATAATATAAGGTTTCAGAGTAACAGCTGTGTTAGTCTGTATTCGCAAAAAGAAAAGGAGTACTTGTGGCACCTTAGAGACTAACCAATTTATTTGAGCATAAGCTTTCGTGAGCTGCAGCTCAACTTCATCGGATGCATACTGTGGAAAAACAGTATGCATCCGATGAAGTGAGCTGTAGCTCATGAAAGCTTATGCTCAAATAAATTGGTTAGTCTCTGACAAGCTATAATATAAGTTTCTAAATGTTTCAGAATGTGTTTGAGTTAAAATATAATTGTTGTTTGCCCCCAGTGCTAACAAAATTAAATCTGAGGCCATGTCTCCATGCCCTAAACTTATTACTGTATGTCTGTCGTCATGAAGTATGTGATTTTTTTTCCTAGGAACATAAGAATTTTGAGGCAAATATTTCCTTTTCAGCAGAAGACTGAACAGCTAAAAATTTCTGTGAAAAATTACTACACTTTCACTACAAATTAAATTTAAATGTGAAGGCATACTTTCACTACAGCTTCTCTGCCAAAGCCATCTTGCGTTTCAAGAGGAGTGTCTGAAAGTAAAAACTGGTGGAAAGCAAATTAGGAAAAAAAATAATTTGACAGTGTACTACAGTTTTATTAAAAATTCCTCTTAATGATTCTTTTTAAAGTAGGTGGATGGGCATGAGCAAGGAAAATCAATATAATTCCATTAATTAAGCCCAGTGTTGATTTAAATGTTAAGAAAGGCAAAGTTTTGGTTACCTGTGCATAATGAAAGTAGTATAAGTAAGCAAGAATTCAAAAATAGTTATTGATCTTATAAGATATACTAGTTAGATATGTATATAAGATTTTTGTAGAAAAAGGTCTGGTGTATATATGGTTATTTGAGAAAATAATATGAGACAATAACTTGAGATGATAGAATTAAAGATTGTATTGTAATCCATAAATACAAGGGGGCAAAGTTAAAGTTTCATGCACAACTTTTACATTGTTTTCTCAGTTTGGAACACTTAATGCTATATTATTAATGTTCTCTTAACATAGCTTTAAAATATAATTTCTTAGGTTTTTTTTTAAACAGAAAAAACAAATTCTATAGTTTAGATCTGTTTGGTGCTATCTTGCCAGAATACTCTATTGTGTACGCTATATGTAAGAATTTTGCAGATGAGAATCTTCACTAAGTTCTATGAACGGGGCTGCTTTTATGTTTCAAGAGGCACAGTGAATGTTGCAAGGACGCCTGATGTCTGGATTCCTTTTCTAACCACTTAAAATTATTTACAATAGTTAAGGTGCACAGCGAATGCTTAGAAAATATGTGGTGAATGAGGCTAGGGCTTCTTCTGGTTCCTGAAATGCAATTTTCAGACTTATTGTTTGGTCAAACCAAAACTATTTTTCACCAGAATGCTTAAACACACTTCCCTTCAGAGAAAGCAGTTTTGAAATTTCTATGCTCAGCCATTTTGCCACTAGAGCTGTTAATAAATATGGGTAGCATTTAAAAAGTGCTTAGGAGGTTTAGAAGCACAAGTCCTTTTTGAAAATCTCTCCCAACATTGTGTGTATATATACACTCACACATACTCTCACACATATTTTCAACTTGTCCTGCAATTTGGCTTAAAGAATGGCTCAATCATTTTAAAAAGAAATCTCCTTAAGACAAAGACAAGGCCTGGAAAGCTTCAGGTCAAAAATGACTTTATCAGGACATTACAAAGTACTAAAGCCAGCATTGTAGAAAGGAGGTGCTTTTGCTCTCTGTATAATGTAGTAATCCTTAACTCCCAGTATCTTTCATTTCAACAGCAAACCAAATGTTGTGAACACTTAGAAGAGATATGTGGTGGTGTTTAATTATCTTGTCCAATTTTAGATAGATGTAGCAGTTTGCAGACAGAATGAAAATCTAACCTTTCTTAAAACTTGCGTATGTTTAATATTTCTAATTTAAAAAAATCTATTATGATTCTGACATAAGCACACGTTTACAAGTGTTCTTCCTGCCCATTCCTTCCTCTCCCCCTCTCCTCCCCGCTCTCCCCTCTCCTTCCCCAGCTGGAAAAGGTTTGACACAGTGTCAGACCACAGTCAAAATATATTTCAGCCCTTTGTAGGTAGAAAAATAAAATAATGAATTATACAGTAGTATTTTAAACTTTTCAGCATTATTTGGGAGACTTATTGTTTTGTGAAGACTTAGAGCGTTGTAGCAATTACAAGCCCTGGAGAGATTAATTTCTTTGTAAAATGGTTCTGGGACGTTGCCAGAGAAGGTATTTATGTGATAGTTAACCTTCTTTTCCCCTCTGTGAATCTGTACTAAATTTCTATGAAGTAAGGGTTGGTTTTCTGTGAAAGAGGTGAACACTTTGAAAAGATTGTAGAAAAGAACTAGTGTGAATATAATGGTATTATTGTAAACTGACATCTTATGTTCAGTTGTGCTAGGTTTTTAGGTTTTAGTTCCTGAGATCATACTGACAGAGAGTGAATATCTCCCAATGCTCCATTTTAAAAAAAGGGTGAATGGATGATCCAGCTAATTATAGGTCTGTAAGCCTGACATCGATCCTGGGCAAGGTAATGGACAGCTGATACAGGACTTGATTAATAAAGAATTAAAAGAGGGTAATGCAATTAGTGCAAATCAATGTAGTTTCTGGACAATAGATTCTGTCAAAATAACTTGATAGCTTTTCTTTTATGAGACTACACAGTTGCTTGATTTAAGGCAATAGACTTCTATAAGGTGTTTGACTTGTTTCTGCACAATATTTTGGTTAAAGCACTAGAGCAATATATAATTAACATGGCACTCAGCCAGTTTTTAATCCATTTAATAACTGAGACGTCTCAAAATGTAACTGTAAATGGTGAATCATCATAAAATGGGTCTGTTTCCAGTGGGGTCCTGCAGGGATCTGTTCTAGGCCCTATGGTATTTAACGTTTTTTTCAATGATCTGAAAGAAAACATAAAATCATGACTGATAAAGGTTGGAGATGACACAAAAATTGAGGGAGTGGTAAATAATGAAGAGGACAGCTTATGGATTCAGAACAATCAATCACTTGGTAAACCACATGAAAGCAAACACTGTGCGTTTTAATACAGTTAAATGAATACATCTAGAAACAAAGATTGAAGGCCATACTTACAGGATGGGGGATCTATCCGGGGAAGCAATGACTCTGGAAAAATTTTTTTGGAGGTGAGGGTGGATAATCAGATGATTATGAGCCCCAGTATGATACTGTGTCCAAAAGACCTAATGTGATCTTGGGATGTATAAATAGGGGAATCTTGAGCAGCCGTAGAGAGGCTATTTTACCTTTGTATTTAGCACTGGTGTGGCCACTGCTGGAATACTGTGCCCGGTTTTGGTGCCCACAATTCAAAAAGGATATTGATAAATTGGAGGTTCAGAAAAGAGCCATGACAATAATTAAAGGATTAGAAAACATGCCTTATAGTGATAGACTCCGAGATCAATCTATTTAGTTTAACAAAGAGAAGGTTAAGTGGTGAATTGAATACAGTCTATAAATATCTACATGGGGTACAAATTTTTGATAATCAGCTCTTCAGCCTAGCAGAGAAAGGCATAACAATATCCAATGGCTGGAAGTTGAAGCTACACAAATTCAGATTGGAAATATAGCGTACATTTTCCATGGTGAGATTAATCAATCATTGGAACAATTTACCAGGTTTAGTGTGGATTCTCCATTGCTGACCATTTTAAAATCAAGATGGAATATTTTTCTAAAAGATATGCTCTAAGAATTATTCTGGGGATATTCTTTGGCCTGTGCTATACAGAAGGTCAAACTGGTGGTCACAATGGTGCCTTGTGGCCTTGGAATCTATGAAGTACCTCCTGTCACTGAATTGAGCTCAGATGCATTTTGTGTAGTAGAAAGAAAAGCTTCATACCATGTTATAAATTGTTCAGTATTGGCCAACATAGGTTTCAGACAAACAGAATACAGTAATGGCATTTCAGACTGTTAATGGAAATATATGGACAACATGTTTTCATATTTGTGTGGAATTTTTAACTTTTTCCATACTCTTATTTAAAATAAATAGATTTGATTACTGTAATCAGACCAGCATGGATCCTAGTGTTATCAGTTTCCCCCCTGCTCCTAGTCTAGAATGCAATAGCTAAACTTCTTAGGATTACAGTTATTGATCATGTATTTGTATAGACAGTCTTAAAAACTTAGTTGCAGATTGATCTAGGTAGCACTCGACCTGCAAGGAGGCTACATCCCTTTGGGATTTGCCATGATGCTGATGATGATTGTATATTGGTTCTTTCATTGCTATTGTAAGGGGTTGACATTAGCACGTTGACTGTAATATAAAATGCATCAAAAACTGCTACTATGTTTTGTGCTTAATCTTATTGTATCTTTTATCTGGAGTAGATCCTTTGTCTCTGCTCATTTTTAATTAAAAACAAAACGGACAAAACAAGTCCAGTGTAGAAGTCTTTCCACATTTTATTATTTTTATTTGAAACTCCTTCTGAACAGTTTTCAGGACAGCTTCCTTCTTTAGTGTAATTTAATAACAAAATTTAAAAAAAAATCTTTTCTACTTAGCGAATGGTAGTGAATATGTTGCACATTCTTTGTTTTCTAGTTGTCCGTGTTTTAGATCAAGTGTTAACAAATTCCACTATCTAATTGGAAAAAAAGGATAATTTAGTTTTTGTGTACTAAGTATAGTAATCAGTACTGCTTCATGTAATCATGGCAATATATGACCTTATTTCCAAATGCATTTTTTGATGGCTTAGCACGTACAATATCTGTACTTCAGAAACAATTTGTGATTTCTGGGACTTCTGAGTAGGTCAAAAGTCCTAAGCATTTCCATTAGCTCATTTTGGTAGGACAGTAATGTGCCAAGTTAGAGGATTTGCTTGATTTTTTTTTTCAGTCCCCCCCCCACCCCCCCATGGAAAGAGAAAATCTTGAAGGAAAGTTTCTGAAACATTATTCATAAGAGCACAAATTAATCTAGCATTTCCAGATGTGAGGCTTTCATGCAAAAAACCCTGTAGATTAGTTGAATGCAATGGACCTACATAGGGTTTTTCAGGCTCTTTGCTAAAGGAACCATATATCCCATAAACATTACTAAATATGACTGTAGTTCAGACATCATGCCTAGGAAATCTCAGTGAGATTTCTGGGGAAGAAAAACATAAAGCACTTATTCTTCTGTCTATTGTTATGTACATTCAGTTAGTTCAAAATTCTGTAACTATAATGCATTTGCTGAGAAACAATCTCTTGTACATGATTTCATGGCATATAGACTTCTTTCTAATTTTCATTAGAGTTTTCATAATCCCAACACGAAGTTTATCATAATCTATAATCCCCAGAGCCTCAGAGGTGAGGGTTTTTTGTCTGGGACAACACTTGCTTTTGGCCTCTTTAAGATTTGTAAACCCCATCCCCTTCTTGTGAGCTTGAAGGGGAGAGAAAGGGGCCTTTGTGGTTGATTGGTTGGGCAGCCGATTGGCTCCTGTGCAACCAAGGGTAGATTTTGTAAGCCCTTCCCTAGCCCTGCACAGGGAAGAAAAATCCCCCTCCTCTTTTGGGATTAGGGTAGGACCAGGTTTGGGGGCCTTTCTCTGGATGTTATGCTTGTAGCCTGTTTTGGGCTGGGAAGGAATTTTTCCCTTACTGCCAGATTGGCTTGTGTAGTGTGGGTTTGGTTTTTGTTGGCCTTACTCTCGGTAGTCCAGGGACCTGGTGGGTAGGTTAGATTGTAAAATCCATTTTGTTGCAACTTGGCAGGTACCCAGTGCAGATACTTGTTCCACAAGTGGTCATATTTTCTGATAAACCAGAATTGGAAGAGGATTAAAAGAAGACATCTCCTAAAGAAGGTGAAGAATTGGGTTGGGCATCCTAATGTTTGGTACAGTGAGACAAACACCCATCTTCCCCACGCCCATACCCTTGTATAAAGGGGAGGTGATGGGGTCAATTGATAAAATGTCCTGTTCTGTTCATTGCTTCTGAAGCATCTGGCACCAGTCACTGTCGGAAGACAGGGTTCTGGGCTAGATTGAAAGTTGATCTGGCTCAATATGGCCAGTCTTACGTGCCCCAGAAATGGTGCTGGAACAATTTGTGTAGTGGGGGTGCTGCGAGTCATTGAACCAAACTGTAAATCCTGTATATGATGGAAACCACTTAAAGCCAGGGGGTGCTGCTGCAACCCCAGCACACCTACTTCCAGCAGCTATGGTGCTGGGGTCAGTTAATGGAGCCGGGGGCTGAAGCCCTGCACCATATGGAATGGGTTACAAAGGAAGGATGACTTTCACTGAACAAGTTATGCCAGATATGCTAATGAAGTTGTGGCCTAGTTAAAACACATTTTTGCTGTCTTCCTGTGATGTCCGGGACAATTAACAAGAAGCATATCTGGTTCTTAGAATCCAGGTAAAGTTCATCTTTGGGAGGGAAGGGGAACATGAAACAGAATCTAAATTATGTATTCTTATGGAATCATCACTAATTGTAATGCCCAGGGATTTAAAAAACTTTTTATGGATAACCTAGTACTGGTGTGGTTGCTTCTATATAATCTAAGTAATGTTAGTGGACAATGCAATTGATAACTTTCTTCATGAAAATCATTTATACTATTTTTATTATAAAATATGTTTTCAGAGAATATCTAGGACTGTATCTCAAGAATACAGAAATATACATTACTGTATGCTCGAAAGTATTTAAGTTTATTTTACAATGTATATAACATGACTGTGATAACTACTGAATGTTATTTATGAAGTGTATGAATGTACGTATTTGGAGCTAAATCCTTTGAGGCCAGTGGGAGATAGATGCTCAGCTTCCTTTCTCTATTATTATTCTTATTTATTTGCTTTACTATTGTGCCTAAATGTCCATCTATTGTTCTCTGATTTCATGTAATAATTGGTTAAATCCAAACCTTACTAGGCATTGCTATACTTATTATTTACTCCAGGAGAGGAGCCTGGCACAAGATAGAATGGATTAAAAGATCACGGCTGGTGGGAGAAGAAATTTACTTAGTCTGTGTATAAAGCAAGTTATTAGAATTAAGGCTAAGATTTTGTCACAGGTATTTTTAGTAAAAGTCACAGAAGGATGAAAGCAATAAACAATAAATCATGGAAGCCCGAGCCCCGCCGCTGACAGCTAGAGCCTCGCCACCCAGGGCTACAGTCACGGAGGTCACATACAATTATGGAATCCGTGACCTCCATGACCAACTCGTAGCCTTAATTATAATTAAAACAATAAACTAAGTCACCCCTCTATCTTCGTGTTATAACTACAAGCTTTACCCACACTCTCAAGGCTACTTGTAGAATTGACACAATTGCCTCTGAACAGGGTGAAGGCTTCTCTGGAACAAAAAACGATGCACATAGAATGCGTTTACTCTGTAGACACCACTCTGCAGAGATAAAGAAATCTTAACACTTGACAGTTGTTGGTAAAAGGATGTGGAACTTCATTAACCAAGGAACTAAATAAGGAAAAATAAACTATTTAAATAATATATTTGGTTCAAAAAGAAACCGTGAAAAGTTAATGTTCTTTGCCCTAAACACATGTTGTTGAATCTAATTAATCTAATCCTTCTTTGTCACTGTGGTATTTGAGCATCTTACAAGAAAACAGAATTGGGTAGTTTATACAGAATTAGTCACTTCTCTGTTCCCATCTCTCCTGCTGAATGGGAGGGAAGGGTATTTGAATTTAAGTTTGTTTGTTTTGGGGGCCTTTGTCTTAACTTGGATCAAAAGGTGTTGAGAGTTGAGATTGCTTTGATTTCTTGAGAACAACAATTCCACAGTTGAGGGCTACCTACTGAAAAATTCTGGCCCCAGCTCTCTCATGTCTTACCTTTACTGTGGACAACACTGTCCTCAAGGAGTGTAACTGAAGTGAAAAATTGTAGGCTTGGAGGGGAGGTAGATTTGATATTTAGTGGAGAACAAGTGTAATAATAAAAACAATCATAGAATTGTAGGACTGGAAGGGACCTTGAGAGGTCTTCTTGTCCAGTCCCCTGCATTCAAGGCAAGACTAAGTATTAGCTAGACCAGCCCTGACAGCTGTTTGTCTAACCTGTTTTTAAAAATCTCTAATGTCCTACCTAAACCTCCCTTGCTGCAATTTAAGCCCATTGCTTCTTGTCCTATGCTCAAAGGTTAAAGAAAACAATTTTTTCCTCCTCTTTGTAATACCTTTTATGTACTTGAAAACTGTTATGTCCCCCGTCGTCTTCTCTTCTCCAGACTAATCAAATCCATTTTTTTCAAACTTCCCTCATAGATCGTGTTTTCTAGACCTTTCATCATTTTTGTTACTCCCACCTACGCATTTTGCTGATAGGATATCCTCACTTGTTCTCAGATGTAGGACATGTGCAATAATAATCCAGCCTTGAGGTCCCAAAAACTTGGATCATCATTCCTAAGTCAATAGTGGGAGCAGACTCATTTGAAGAAGATTTTTATAGTGTTAGTTATAAATTGGGTCTACACAGAGAAACTCCCTTAATGAAGTGAGAAGAGACTCTTCTAGCTAGTTCTTCAAAAACCGCTTCATCTTCCTACCAACATGAGTTTCCTGGGTTTAGGTTCAGCCAGCTGCTTATCATTCATGCATTGGTATTACATAAGTATTGGAAGAGAAGGAAGATCATATTTCCTAAACTGGTTGGGAAGAAGTACCGGCACTTGAGTCTCTCAATCTCCCTTCATGATCATTTAAAAGAGATGATGAGATCCTGTACAGCACACATTATAAAACCTAGGCAAAATGGGATAATTTTTGGATTTAGGTGTAAGCATTAAGAAGAAATGTGAGGTTTTGTGGTAGTTTGTTACTCTACAAAATATAGGGAAAGCATTGGGCTAGGTTTACACCTCTTTCAGACTTTATATATTCAGTGAAATTATTAAGACTTGACACACCTCATTTAACCTTCATATTTAATATATTAATTTCAAATTGTAATTAAAATGTGACTCCCAGAAAAATTGAGCTTTTCAAGTAGCTCAGCATCCTGAAACAAAGCTTTTTCAGAAAAACAAAGAGTAGAGAATTTGACTAATTCATCTAATTATTTTATATGGTAAAATACTTTTTTGTTTTATTTTTAGTCAGGGAATTGTGTGGGAAAATTGGCAGACATCTCTTAGCTGTGGTGCTAGAGATTCTTCCTGCTCCTTCCCTTCCACTAAAAAAGAGGTCAGGAGATGGAAAAAAAAATTATCAGTATGCACAGAAAGTATTAAATGTGTTCCTGGGAGCCATGTTAAAATGCAAAACTGAGTGTCTGTGTAATTGGTTACTTAATATGGGTACTGTTCCTTCAGGTTAAAAGCTAGTCTGAATCACTTCTTTTGCTCTGAAATTGTGTTCCTTCCTCAGAGCAGTTCTGATCAGATAAAGTTCTCTGAGTTAGGCTGATTGTTTCATTTATGGGAGCAGTAAGCAAATCAAATAATTAGCCATAAAGAGGTGTGGTCTGGGCAAGGTATTCAGCAAATAGAAGGAAAATGAATGATCTATAAAGTTAGAAATAATTGCAAAGTAGTTGTGCATAAAGGGATAGGCTGTTGAGAAGCAAATTCATAGAAAAAAGTTTGAGATCTCAATTTAGTATTTGATAGTTCTAGTTATAGTCAAGATATTTTATATAGACTGCTTAAACTAAACGAAATTCCTCTTGCAGATGATATTAGATTCTTCTGTAATTTAATTCTTGAATGGGAAGATGAAACCTTCATCAAAATAATATAAAAATGGTTTAACAATCTGTGGTTGCAAACTTCTATATTTTGAAACAGATCCCGAGTCCTTATCCAGTTCTCCCTCACTGTCTTCAGTGGGAATTAACTTGAGTACAAGAATTAAGACATAAGTTCTATAATTTTCAGTCATAATAAAAAAGAACAGATATTCCCTCAAAATAAACTGAATCTCAACCCACCAACCACTCACCAGGCCTGAGAGGAAAGATGAGCCTTGCACCATGCTATGAAGGTCAAAATACTATATCAAACCATGGGATGGTCTCTTTCCTAACCAGGACCAAGTAGAGAGGGCATTATTCATCAACATTTACACCCACTTGAATTGAACACAGAAATTAATAGGAAGCCAGTACAGTCCCTGACACAGTGAAAATCAGATAACTATATACAGGCAGAATCAAGAATAATCTAGGTAGAAACCTCATTTTGGGAGAATCCTCCATTGTAGAACCTTTAAAGCAAGGGGTCATTTTTATTAACATATTGTAATAAATGTTGTTGAATGCTTGGTCATTACTTAAGTACCTTCTTTCTGATGCAGCGGGACAGGAGTCAGCTAGTAGAGGGCTTCATAATTCCTAGAATACAGGAAAGAGAAGTAATATCCTAAGGTCAGAGAGGCCAGACTCAGAAGAGAGACAGAGGTTTTCATGACGGCATGAGCAGCAGGCTGGCAGCAACAACCTTAGAGCTGAGACTAGAAGCATTAGAACTGGGGAGACACCTCCTGTTGCCGGCAGGTGGCAAGCAATAGCCACTAGAGCTCGGTGAATTATTGAGCTGGGCCACCAAACTGAAAAATTAAAAAAAAAGGAGGGGGATTTAGGTTGACCTAAAACAACGAATTGTTGGTTTCTCTTGCTGAAATGAAAAACCAAAAGCATGTAGTTTCTGGTCAAACTAAGGGCTTGTTATAACTTAAGTTGCTCAGGGGTGTGGAAAAGCCACCCCCCTTAGCGCCATAAGTTACACCAACCTAAGCGCCTGTGCAGACAGCACGATGTAAGTGGGAGAAGCTCTCCCGCTGACATAGCTACTGCCACTTGGGGAGGTGGAATAATTATACTGATGGGAGAGCTCTCTCCTGTCAGCATCGAGCGTCTGCACTAGAAGAGCTACAGCGGCAGCTACATCGGTACAGTTGCGCCACTTTAGCGGTTCATGTGTAGATTAGCCCTAAATGTTGAGTGCTCTGCACTTTCATTCTGTTTTAGCTAAATTTCACTAAATTTCAAAGTGAAAAGTCATTTTGAAACAGAGTTCAAATGTTTTGTTTCAAAAACTTTTCAACTGTTTTGGAAAGTTTTTTGTTTGTTTGTTTGTTTCCCTGGCCGAAATTATTAGATGAACAGTTTTGGTTGGCTCCAGACTATATTTTTTTACAAATAAACAATTTGTCAACATTTTTGCCCATCTGTATTAGCCGCAGATAAAAGATATTGAGCAGTGGCCTTCATTGAGGAGAGTGTTCAGACATTATGAGACACTGTTACCCATGTGCCTTCCTACAGCACTGCCTCTAAAGACTTAGTTAAGAACTGTTGGGTTGATTATTTTGTTGTAACTGGTAAGGAAATTGTGTGTATGGTATTTGCATGTTTTTGTTTATGGCAGCCTTGGCAAAATAATTTTCTGTTACTCATAATGTGAAAGTGTTTATGGAAACTTGCCAAGGACTACAGCCGGTACCGCTTTGTGCTTGGATCTCCTATAGAGCTTGCGTCTGAGCTCATGGTCCACAGAGCAGGCTACCAAACTTCCACAGGGGACTGGGAAGTACCACTACTCTCACAGCATCATCCTGCAGTGGGGATAGTTACAATATTTTTTTAAACAGTTTATATTCAAGCTTTGGCCCATATCTTTCTATTCCTGGACACTATTGTTACATGAGGTATGTCCATAAGTGATGGGAGAACTGGCAGAATCTTAGTTTAAAAGCTTTAAATTCATTTAGCAGTGAATGGCAAAGATTTGAGTTTAAAAAGTCCCCAAGCCATTAGCATCCCCAGTCTACAACAAAATGTAATTTATTCTTTTGGAAACATTTTAAAACATTTTACCTTCACTTGCTTGACAGACATGAATTCAGGATTTTGTAACCTCACAAATCCCTTCAACAGTTTAGCAAAATGGAAAGAAAAAATATCTTATGTCCTGATTTTCAGGACGTCTGCACCACTCCCATTAATTTCAATGAGATTTATGGATGCCCTGCATTTCTGAATCTCAGGTCACTAATGAAGAAGAAATGGAAAAAGATCAGGTTTAAACTAAAGAATCAGAACTGGGAAATTTTGGGAAGCTATTTGGTCCAGCAAGTAGGCCACTGGATGGGGACTGAGAGATTTGGATATTATTCCAGGCATTTCTTTTACTACATTTCTGACTACTGAGAAAACATTTAACCTGTCTCTGCCCTCATTTCTTCTTCTGTAAAATGAGGGTAATGATGCTATAACTCAGTTTTATATATCACTTTGATAGCTACTGATGTGGCTCTTTATAAATACTAAATATTGATGGCTGTTATGGGCAGGGATGGCGTCCCTATCCTCTGTTTGTTAGAAGCTGGGAATGGGTGACAGGGGATGGATCACTTGATGATTACCTGTTCTGTTCATTCCCTCTGGGTCACCTGGCATTGGCCACTGTTGGAAGACAGGACACTGGGCTACATGGACCTTTGGTCTGACCCAGTATGGCCATTCTTATGTTGTTAGTTATTTTAAAACCAGATTTCAGCACAAGTAGGTAGTACTGTCTTGTGGCGTGACTGTACCTTTGTATTTTTGATAATGGTGGAGCCAGGCCACATGTCCATTTTCTTTCGGTGATCAGAGAAAATGTAATGACATTTAACATGCTGCAAATAAGGAGAATGCTATCTAGTTGGGGTTGTTTTGCATAGTTAGAGTAAATTGGAGTGAGTATACTGGAGATTAAATTTCTCTGTAGTTTAAATAAAAAAATTGCCTTGTCTTTTGTAGTTTTATCCAAATGAAAGAAATGCTTAATCTTTAAAGTCACTGACTTTTGGAGGAAGTTATCTTCTCCTCCTTCCCACTGGCACTTTTAAGACTTCATTTTTCTTAGTGTTTTTCTACTGAGATTGTGTTAATCTCTTTTCCTACATTTTCATGTACAGTTCCTTCCTTCTTGATCTATTTATTTATCTTTCAGTTTATAAAATGTGCCTGCTGCTGAAGTCTCTGAGCATACATATCCTTAGTTTCGACGTGTTGTATGTCTATTCTGAAGTTGGGGCAAGGCTCCTAGCCCAGATCAAAAGACTCATGCTGGCAGTCTTTGAGCTAGCCTGCTAAAATAGCTGTGTGTGGACTTTGCAGAGACTAGGGTTAGCCACCTGAGCTCAAGCCCGCCCAGCGTCCTAGTCTTGAGTTTTGAGGACTAGCCTCAGTCTCCACTGGAGCCGCAACATGCACGCAGTTATTCTTGCTTGAGCCCCGCTAGCAGAACTGTGTCTGCCTGAGTTTGGAGGCGTGTGCCAAGCTGCAGTGTACATCCCTTAATAGGTCAAATAATTAGCTCCTCCCCAACCTCTCATCTAAAGCCTATGAAGAGATTATCTTTTCTCTGTGCCTGTAAAGTCAGTAAATTTCAGTTCTGTGAATTCCAAAGTCAAGGATCCTTCCCCAAGAAGGATCTGTCCACTGAAATTTAAATATGTGGTCTTGTTAGCTGATGCTTGGCCCCATGGGGAGAGGGTGGAAGCAAGGACTGATTACATGTGATAAATGTTAGTCACATTGCTTAATACATTGTTGGATAGCATTCAGATACTATACTGATGGGGGGAATGTAAAAATCAATACAGAATATATCAGAAAAAAATTACATTAAAAGGAACATTAAGGTTGCAAAGCACTCAGAAGTTAGGAAATGCTAGAATTAAGAGTGTATGTGCATCCTTAATTGAGCTCCCTTTTGGGTATGTGTTATAATAGTCTACAATTATATAATCACATATTATTTACTCCATTGGACCCCTGCCTCATTCTGTGCACATGACAGAGGTACTCCCTGAATGGATAGCTGTACAATATTTCTTCTGATACTCATCATTCAATATGTGACCCAGTCCTTACTCACTGCATATCATCCAAACCCTCCTCTAAATACAGAATTATTAATTTTCTCAAGGACTTTTCTGTAGCTCATCGCCATAATATCTGGGTGCCTCACAAACATTTCTGAATTTACCTCCTTATTTCCCTGTGGAATTTTGAAGATATTTTAATCCTCATTTTACAGATGGGGATTTGAGACCAAGAAAGATTCAAGCCAATATTTCAAGTGTCCATTAATTTTGAGTCCCCAATTTAAGATGCAAGGGCCTGCTTTTCCAGGCCTTGTTTATAGCATTTAATATGTGTAAAGTTGCAATTGATTTCAGGCAGAGATGTAAGTGCTGAGCACCTTCTGCAAATTTGACTCCATGTGTTTCACTCTGAGCACCTGTAAAATAAGAAACACCCAATAATTTGAAGTTCAACCCCTGAGAGAATTTTTGATTTACGTAACTTGTCCAGGGTCATATAGGAACTTTGGCAGACATTGGATAGAATCTAATTCTCCAGGATGTCACTCAACTGCCTAAATCATAAGACCATCCTTTCTTTTCTTGTAGCTCCCTGCCTCATTCACTATACAGCTTTCAGCTTCTGCAACAGAGGAGGCAGGCCTCCCGCAGATAAATCTTATTTATTACATAATGCTGATTAGTTCTGTCCTGTACACTAGCAATCTTGTGGGGGAAAATAGTTTGTGATCATATATTTAAATATTACATCATAATGCATATGCATAGGGGGGCTAAATCAAGGTTTCATGGACAACTTTTCTCTCTCCCCCACCACAGCTTATCTCTGCCCCTCCCTTTGCCTCCATCCCCTTCTGCTATGCCCCTTCATTGCCCACTTGTCTCTATCCTTCTGTTCTTTATTCCAGTCAGGCAACTTCCTTCTCCTGGACAATAGTAATGGGATCCTGGAGAGCACTGGAGAGTCAATCTCCCTGCTGTCAGTTCCTGTGGCTCGTACCACAATAGTCCCTAGATTCCAGAAGTAACGGCAAAGTATGTTGCTCAGCCCCTGCAGTCCTGGGATGGAGCATGCGTAGTACAGATAGAATCTATGGAGAATTTAGCTGCTGTTCTTGAACATGAACATCTACTGAGCATTTGCAAACTATAGTTTTTCTGAGACTTAGAATTTGGCTGAATTTTGCTAAATTTGGGTAGATTTTCATGGGGGAGCACAAAGCACATCACTGAATCCAGTCTGATGCACCTGCCAAATTTCATTTCCCTGATGCAAAGCATGGAGATCCTAGAGCTTCTCAATGAAATGGTTGGTTATGAAAATTTTTTAACAAGGGTAAAATAATGTATTTTCCCCCAATTTAATTCTGAGGAATGGCTGAAACGTTTAAAACAAAAAACAGCCTGAGGCCCACATACCGGAACTTCACCCATAGAGAACTTCACCCATTCAGTTCAAGAGTGGCAACGTTATAAGCAACAGGGTAACGGGGTCTTATAGTGGTAAGTGTTAGACAACATTAACTGTAGCCATTGCTGGCAGCTACACCTATATGAATAGAATAGAGCGGAGCTCTTGTGAAACTTTCACAAGCCAGGGCAAGGCATTCTTGATACTGGGCTCTACCTTGTAAAGAGATCCTAAATGTTGTCCTTCATTATCTACTTTCCGTAATTCATGGTGGTTGAAAATAGAAGTAGGTACATTCAAATGTTTTGATTTGGAGCAATATTATCCTCTTTTATAGAATATTGTTGGAAAGTGAAAAGACTATAAGTTAGCATGGCAAATGGGAAAATATGTCTGTTCTGCTTTTCTGAATGAACTTGCACTTGTTAAGTCTTTTTTAGCTGGACAATTACTTAATACCTAAAGCCCTACTTCATTTGCGAAATTGCAAAAATTGTGGATTCCACCATATTAGTCTTCCACTGCAGTTTTGATTTTAATTAGCTTATTTTGCACAGTCCACAATTTTGCATAGATTTTGAGGTTTGCAACACATACTTTTTCTCCATTAGTACAGTAGAACCCCTTTTATCCGAGTTGACAGCATCTGGGGCTCGGGCTGTCATCCCCAGGCGTTTGGGGCTCAGGCTGTCAGCCCCATGCATTAATGACTATAAAATAGTTGCCGCAAAATGTCTGATTATCAAAAAAAGTAGGAGGCATAACATAATACTTGAATGCTTATATTGTTGCAGGAAATTGTTCTTAAACAAATAGGTTTTCTCTGGCTTTTCCAAATACTGCAATTAATAAAGCTCCATTATTACTTTTCTGTGATTTTTTCGTGCCTTGTCCTCAACTGAGCCACAATATTTGACAATCGTCCTGCAATTGAGGTAGGGCCTTATTAATACCACATTTCTCACATCTCATGGATTTCTCCTCGGCAAAACTTTCTGACACACTATTCTTTTAAATTTTAATTTGCTCCTGTGAATCTGTTTTCTGAAAAGGAAATGTATCAGATATTCACATTTTGTAAGTTCAACTCTATTAGTTGCTTGAAGATATATCTACTCCAGTCCTCAACTAAAATGAAATTGCATCAGGAATGAACAACACAATGCAAGCAGTGAGGTATTATTGTGATGGGGACCAAATAAGATAAAGTAAGAGAGAGAGAGAGATATTAAAAAAAGAGTAAGAGATACTGTGACAAATTTTTGTGGCTTTGATATGTCATCTGTAGAAGTAGTGTATATGCATTTGTACAATATTGTGTATAAGATGTGTAATATTATGTGCATATATATCATAGTTAATGTATATATTGCATTGCATATTGTAGAGAGAGCTGGCAGCATCAATGTTGCCTGACATTTTCCTTTATAAAAGCCCATTTTCAGTTGGTACAACCTGTGTGCTGGAGGATGTAGGGGTCCTATGGGCAAGACTATCAAAAGGCTCATGCAGAAAGAGGCAAATTAAAGTTGCACAGGCAACCTTACCATTGGCATCACCTAAATTTTGAGTTCTTGACTTTTCAATCTTGATAATACTCTTATAACATAGTTTTGTGTGTGCAATCTAATATATACATATATACACACACTACTCCTAAAGATATTTCAGAACCACAGAAGTATATTGTCTTTCTTTTTCCATTTATCTATATCTTGCTTTTCTCTTATCTACTGATATGGCCCCCACCACTATAACACCTGAATGTTTTGCATTGTGGTGTCCCTTCCTCCTCTTCTTTAATTTTAGTTGAGGACTGGAGTAGATTTTGAATTAAGACAAATTTCTGATAGGAAAGACTATATGAATATATTAAACATACTGTGAGGAACAATATAGGCAATGAATTTAAGTATATGAAAGGGAAAAAGCACTCTGTATACTTTTTAATGTCTGACATTTGACTTGCTTACAAATTGCCAGTAGTATTGTATAATCTGGTATGGCCATTGCCACAGAAACATGAAAATATTTTCAATCTTCGTTGACAGCATGCCTGTGTATTTTTGCATAATTTCATTCTAGATTGGATTTGTTGTATACTTATAGCTCTAAGGAATTCCTTTCATGTACTGAAAAAATATAAAATGAAGTCCACCATGCTGTCACTTATTATTCCTGTGTATTCATATTATAAATATCATCTTGGGGGCTAGGTGGTGCAGTGAATTTGTGTATTCATTTTTCATTTGTGATGGGTCATCAAAACATTGTAATACCTCCAAATGCAAAGTTATACATCAAGGATCCAAGCCATTCAGGCCATACTCTACAGACTGAAGGACTGTATTCTGGAAAGCAATGACTAAAAATGATTTAGAGGGGTCATAGTAGAGAAGCAACTGACCATGAGCTCCCAGTGCAATGATATGGCAAAATGAGCTCATCTGATCCCTGGATTTATAAACAGGGAAGTAATGAGTAGGAGGAAGGAAGTGAGTTTACCTCTGAACTATGGCATTGGGTCAGACCAATACTGGAATACTGTTCAAGATGACTTGATTACAGTTTATAAATCTCCTTCAAAAGGAGGTGTTACACAAATAAAAATGATGCCAACAGGATCTTGTAAGAGGGACAAGGCAAAATGCCACGTTTATTGTAAATACAACAAAATATTCCTATATGCAGTTTCTATATAAATCCATTCACACACACAGACATTCACAGAGGTTCTGCAAAAAGGTTGTTATAGTTACCAGCCTAGACTTTGCTCGTGCCAAGTCACTGGCCAGGTGGCCTGGACATGAGAGTGGAGCCGAGTCATTGTCAGATGCACATCCGATGCTCCTGGAGGGTGGTCATAGAACCAGACTCAAAGAACACAGTCCCTGGACCCAATTTTTACAAGTCTATGGAAGTTGCTTTATCATGCTGAATTTACAATTGAAATGACCATCAATCAGCAGGTGGTACATCCATGATGGCTAGGTGTTATCTTCTTGTTCTTCCTTGATGCGTTTTGGGTGGATTCCGGTTCGCCCTCCGGGGGTTATCCAGTTATCTCCACTTTGCATATCCTTCGGCCCATCGATACCAAGGTTGAAATTTTTAGGATTAGGCTGGCACCATTTACTAACCAATTAACTCCCTGCTTCAGGCTCTCAATTCCATGCACTCATCATTCATTCTTTTACTTAACAACACAATCTATGATTCTTGATTCATTTAACAATTTTTTTTTCCCCACTATCTTTTTTTCCCCTCTTTGGATACCAAGATTTACATAGGCATGACAAGGGGCACCCCCGCGGGGGGAAAGCATCAGGGTGTTGTTTTAAAGAACAGCATTGTTTTCTCAAACTTCTTATCACTTTCCAGTACAGACTCTTTATCCTGTACAGGTCTGAAATAATGAGCACTTTGGCCTTGCATTTGTTACAGAGTGAAATTCAACAGCATGGAACTGATGTTCATACCCTTTTACAATACCTATATACTCTTTTGTCTATCTTTATTTCTACTACTACATAATTACAATTATATGATACTTATATAACTTTGAGGGTGACCCAACAGAGGCAATAATGGCTACTAAAGGACTCTGTAATCTAGCAGAAAAAAGAGTAACAAGAACCCATAGCTGGAAACTGAAACCAGACAAATTCAAATCAGAAACAAGGTACAATTAACAACAGTGAAGTTGATTAACCAGTGAAACAAACTACCAATGCAAATGGTGTATTATGCATCTCTTAAAGTCTTCATTTCATGACTGGATACTTTTCTGGAAGATATGATTTAGCCAATGCCAAATCATGCTTTAGTCAAACCTGAAATATTGAGCTCAGTATAGGGGCAAATAAATTGGGTGACATTTAAAGGCCTGTGATATATAGGATGTCCTAAATGATATAATGGACCCTTCTGGCCTGAAGCCCTGTGACTGTGTGACTATGATGATTTTGAGGTAACTGGTTTTAATTGCGTTTGTGTTTGGGAATGTAAAGGGATACAGCAGGCCCTTCCTGTTCCTGGTGCTCCCTGTAGGTTGTCAACTCCACTTAGCAGATCTTCAGATCTTGGTGTGGGTTGCACTGTCAAAAACGAACCCCTTCCGGGGTAGCAAAGAGTTCAACAAATAGTCTGTTTGCTCTCACTAGGGTTTTCGGCCCCAAAACCAGGCCCTTTAAATTCAGCCCTTTGCTGTCACTTCTAAAGAAGCCTTGTCCCCTTCTCAGGACTTCATCAGTGGCCATTGGGGGAACATCCACCCACCTACTATTCCAGGTTCTAACCCAGGGACCTATAAACAGCAGAGACACATTGTTCCTTTCAATTAGTTGCTGCTACTTCCTCTTTCCACTTGGCCTCTTTATCTTCAACCCTCACCTTAGGGTTAAAATTCTCAGATCCAATATCTCCCAGCTTAAGCAAATGCAGCTACTTGAGCTCCTGTGGCCAGAGAGGAGCACTCCTCCTTGTCCCTTTGGTCTGAGCCAGGAACTGACTTGCTAAATTTCTGCAGGCCCTTTTGTCTGAGCCTGCTGGGCTCTGATTAGTTGCTTCTGTGCAGCCTCTCTAGGCAGGCCTGGAGGACCCATCTTTGCTGCTCCTTTTCTGGGGCAGGGTGTAACAGGACTGTGTGGCCTCCTGCAGGGTGCCATGAAGGTCAGGTACACTCCATCACTTGGAGTAATTACAGTCAACTTTGTATGGGGGAAAATACATTTGTATTAGGCTGATTACCTTGCAGAGAGTTGTATCACACCAAAGAACTTCCAACACCAGTTGTTTAACAAGGAAACTAAGTATTTTGACTATTCAGACATCAAAGAAAATTTTATCCCCATCAGAATCTGCTAGAATGCACTTACAAAGACAGAGAGATCATTAATAAATCTCAAATAAACTTAATGTAACTGTTTTAGTGTTCTAAACTAATTGAGGTTTGAAACCCACCAGTAATAATGGTTGTACTAGAGAGGTCATAGCTTGACAGAGAAGAAGGTGATCAAAGACTTCATGATATCTATAACAAGGTTTCTGTGATTGTGCCAATTTGTTAGGCCAGTCCTGCATATCTCAAACAGTGCACATGAAGTACAGTCCCAGAACAATGGCAGCTAATGCAGAGACCCATAATTCTATCTCTTGGCGGAAGGAAGAGAAATTCAGATAGGTTTAAGATTGTCAGTATACCTGCTAACTCGAAGATGGCATTAGTTCAAAATTGTCCTAGTCCTTTATATGTTTAGATTTACGAAAGAGGCACATTTCATTGTAATCTCTTTTCTGTTAAACCTTTTAAAATGTTCCACAGTTTCTCTCTGGATCATGTTTCTGTGTTTGCGAATCTGACTCTATAAATATAAATATTATTCTGTAAACAGTCTCCAGTCTGATCTATGAATCCAGATTAAATTCTAGTCACGCTCCATCATTTTGTAGTATCATGTTACTGCTACAAATATCCTAGAATCACCACACATCGTCCTAAATATGACAATATGCCTGAGAAAAGGTGTTATTTCTCATGATACTTTACAATAAGGAAGTTGATCTACATGGGGTAAGCTTGGTTATGGTAGACTTTTTAAATCAGAAACTAGATGCAACAGTAATAGCAATGAAACACTATATTACAAATGTTACTCAAAGAAAATATGATCTCAAGTAACCTTTAAACTAAGTCTCATATAAAATGTATGCTTTAGGCAGTGATTAGCCTCATAAATTCTGGTTCACAGTATATCTATATAATTATTGTAAAAACCTAAAGGATGTTAACGGTTCATTAAATTGACCATGTTTTTTTCTTTACATATTGTATAATGCTTCTGTAATGTCTTATAAAAAGAAAAAAGTAATCAGTAGTTAGATATAATTAACCTAAAGAGTTTTTAGGGGATTACAAATTGAGCCAGGCAAAGTGGCATAAGCCCTTAATGTTTTATTAAAGAGTTTCCTTAAAATGTTTGTACTGTCTTATAGCTGTAACAACTTAAATGTGAGATTCTGTTGTTTTTATTGGGTATGCTTTACTTGGTTCTATATCATCTTTTATGTGAACTATGGCTTAGTTAATCTTTTTTCTCATTCCTCATCTTTTGTTGAACTAGTTCAAATCTGGACTTTCACCATGAGAAAAGTGGAGGAATTTAAGTACTTTGTGCAGGGCAGGAGGGAGACGGTCAGTATCAAACTGATGACGAGTAAACACTTGTGGCAGGGCTTGTGAGTCAAGATCTCTTCCAGATTCAAGAAAAATAGCATACATTGTTTACTGAAAAAGTTATGACACTGGCAAATCACCAGTACTGATGGGATCCATCCCAGAATTCCTAGGAAATTAAGAGGCTAGGCGAACCACTGGGATTTTTTTTTTGTAAGTCACTGAGTATAGGGAGGTTACTCAATTACTGAACCAAGATGTAAGTAGTACCAGTTTTGGGGACAGGGCTGTTTGTTTATTTTTAAAAGATAGCAGCTGGTAATTACAGGTGAGTAAATTTGACTTCTGTTCCTCGAAAAACAGGAGTTAGACACTTAGGTTTACTAAGGCAATATGATATCTTCAATGGAATAACCAAAAATATTGATGAAGGCAGGACACTGGGTGTGATTTATCTGGGTTCCAGTAAAACATTTGATGTTTGAATGGTAGCTTAAGATGGTAAATATAGATATAGGGTGTGCTCCAACAAACACCTTTACACTTTTACCCTTGTTGTCCCCTGGGAAGAGCTCCCTGTAAAAATTTCCGCTACACTACTGTTCTTTCACTTTCTCCTTAAAAGCAGCCTCAGCTATTACACCTACAAATCACTAGATAGTGGCTAGGAGTTGGTGTGCTGTGACCACTGCCTATTATGCTTATAATAGTCTTGGTGTTATCTTGTACTCCCCCCATCTCTTTGTGGTATCCAATTTCGGCCCCTCTTATACTTAGGATTTAAGCTCTTTGGAGTAGTAACTTTCTTTTTGTTGTTTTTTGTACAGTGCCCAGCACAGTTGGACTAGGGACTCTAGACATTACTGTAATAAAATAATAAAAACTATAAATAAATAAAAGTATAAATAAGTAAAAATAACTAAACACTCCTTTATTTCCCAGCAATGGTGCAACAGAAGCAGCACCTATTTCCAAAGTAATTAATAATATGCTGTTTCCTTTCTTCACCTCCTCTGCTCTGGATTAGGCCCCAATTCACCAAAGGATTTAAGTATGTGCTTAAAATGAAGCTTGTGAGTAATCCATCCCTGTTCTGCATGTGTTTAAATCCTATTAATTTCAATGAGACTTAAACATGTGCTCAGAATTCTAATATCCCTGTACAGTGGAACTATGCCAGCTACACTTTGTGTGGGGATGACTGTGCCTATGGACAGTGAGGGAGAGAATACTTGTCACCAAAAGTGGATTTGTATCTTATTTGCTAATAATATTTTAAAAATACTAAACTGATTATAGAACGTTATGACCTAATTGTTAGCTAAATACAATGTATTGTCTTAAAGCTATATTTTAATTTTACAGACACGAAAAAGCATTCAAAGCAGAGAAGCTTTTTTTCATATAATCACTTTTAAAATGAATAAAGAGAATAGGTTTGCCAGGTTTCATCTTGGAGTAAATATTTATAATAGGTGTGACTGAGAAGCTGACAGACCCTTAACTTTTCTTGAGCGCAAACTCTGATCATACCATAAACATTGCTTCTGATGTTTTTCATTGTGGATATTTGTAATCATTGTATACTGTACCTGATCAGCTTTGTTTGTTCTCCTGAACAAATGGCCATCTACACTGTAAAATAAATATGGTAAAAGTAAATATGGGAAATTCTCAGATTCTTGGAAAAGTTCAGATTCCAGTGAAGTTCAAAAGTACACTTTATATCAGCTGACCCATTCTGATCCTCTAAGACAGCGGTGTCCAGTAGAAATTCGATGCTAGCCACACTGCTAGCCACCCTTGTGGTTTTGAATTTTTCTTATTAGCCACATTATAAAAAAGCCACATGCATTAGCCACAATTCAATAGCCTATTAGCCACATGTGGCTAGTGGCGAACATATTGGACACCGCTGCTCTAAGAGCAGCACCCACATCTGTGCTACCTTAAATGTTCAGATTTTATTTTTTTTTAAATAACAGAAGTAAGTGGCAAGTGTTTTGAGTGAAGTAATTTCCTCAATGAAAACTTCCACTGCAAATTAACAAGGCAAATTAACAAATCTGTATAAGCAACATGGTTGTGGTAACAGTTTTATTGTTACTTGTCATTAAAGGCCTCAATTGGAAAGGCTGGAAGCCTGATAGACAAAAAGAGTTTAAAAGTTGTACAACTGCAAGTAAAGCGGTGAAAAAAATCTTTATGTAGACCAAATCATATGTTTGCAAATATAAACCTAATCTCTAGTCAGTGGACTGAGTTTTTGTTGTCCGTATCTGAGTTATCCCTGAAATATTAACAAAACTGACCATTACCTCTACCCTTCTATTCTGGAAATATTTGAAGTAAAAATAATTCTAAAAGGGGCTTCAATAGTCAAGAATTGACATTCCCACCTCTAGATTTATATGTTCTTGATTCTTTCAGAAAAAGTCAGAAATATTAATATTTACTTCTAAAAAATAGTAGTTGGCTAGAATTTTGAATATTGCTGGAAGCTGACTCCATAAATTTTCATTTTGTCTTATTTCTTACTGAGCTTCTCTCTTTAATTCCTAAGTTAAAAAAGGGCCATTCATTTAAATGTTTTTCTTCATTGTCTTTTAGATTTTTAACATGCAATTAATTTTTAAAAGGCTGCAATTAGTGTTATTTATGTAGATTATAGAGACCGAAGCAGTTAACATATTGTAACAAATTGGCGTTTATTTATAATAGCCCACTGTTTTGAGGACTGAGATTGTCTCTTGAGTGTCAGAATGTTGTTGCTTTGAGTTGACTTACCAAAAAAAAAAAAAAAAAATGAGCATCTGGAAGTTTCAGTCACAAATTATTTACAGTTTTACCTTATCATTCTGGGTCTGAGTACAGATTTAGCTCATTAAACACCTTTTAAGAATCACCTGCTGCTGGGAGTAAAGTGGGAAAAAAATTCCCAAAACAGTCTTTGAAAAATTACTGTTTGCAAAAAGATTACAGGGGAAGCAAAACATTGGATGCAAAGTAATTACAGTTAGAGTGCAGCTTCACAGTTTCTCAAGTACCAGTGCAAAAGTGATAAGACGTGTATGAGAGAAGTAATTTTGAAGATGTATTCAAATAAATAAACACAAATATTTAGGGTAATTAAAATTCTAATTCCTCCTGCTGCTATCTTCTTATCATTGTGAGAAGATGTTAAATATTTATAGGGATGATGACCTCTTGAGGTCCCTTCCAGTCTTACGATTCTATGATATGGATCACAGAACATTTTGATTTGGAGTCTAGGTCAGTGTTTCTTAAACTATAAACACCTAACAATGAGAAAATCAAATAATAAGTTTGCTAAATAGCATGAATAGTAGTTATATTGGATGAGGTGACTGTTTTTAAAAGGGAGCTGAAAAATATTTGGAAGTGAATGTGATGACAGTAAAGTGTTAAGGATTAGAAGATTTCCAAGGCTCCCCAGAGTATTTCAGCCAACTAGTGACTGGATTTAGATTCTTATATGATTTGGAACAAGGTGTCTGCTTTCTTTTCATTGCTTCCTGGAAATTAGTAAGAAAAAGGTCTCACATTCCAATTCCAAACAAGCAAAAATATATAAAGTTCCATTTAACAATATATTGTTGTTATTTTATGTTTTGACACAGACAGGAGGAGAGGCAGAGCAAGTGAGGTCTCTTTCAAGACACGTTTTAGACTTTTGCTTTAGTTAGTCTCTGCTGACAGTGTTGGGTAGTTGCTTTGTTGTGCGTCAGCTCAGGTGCTGCAGTTCTTGGTTGCAGTCTTGAGTTTTTTGGTGGGGGAAACTCTGTGCACAAAAATGTGTAATTGTATGTGTAAATACAGGCATGCAGTCAGGCAATTGTACATACTACTGGCTATTTAGGCATCTAAAATAGCATTCTCATCAGTCTCTAACAGACATGTGAAGACCTATAAAGATCCAAAAAGAAACTGTGCGTATGTCCATAGAAACATATGTTTTCCATTTATCGTTTTAAAGTGTAAAGTCACAAAAGGGCACTCCTGCCAACCACATGCTCCAGTCTGTCTCCACTCCCTGGACCCATCTGCTACTGAACAGCTCTCCCTGCTGGGATATTGTCATAGAGAAATCAGCCAACCTTGCAATGAGTCTTCTTAGTGGTGAGCAGCAGGGGGAGCTCTAATCAATGAAATGATGCTCTGTTCTATGTCTGACCTCTTTAAAACAGCCAGAGGCAGTTAGACAATCTATTTCCCTGTTGCAGCAAGCAGCGTAATCCATGCGACAATCCAGAAATCATACAAACTTGATACATTTCTAGAATTCCCATGTATGCTGACAGACATGACTATGTCCAGTGCTAGTACATACGGTATGATTGGCGAACATGGTGGTGGTCGTGGCATCATTCCACTTTACATTCTCCCTTCTTCTGGGTCACCACTGCTGCTACCCTGCTGCGTGCCCTTTAAAAAGTTGCAGTGGCGGCAGCCTGACTTCTGCTGACTTCTGCTGCTGTGTTCTATGACAAGGTTTGATTAACAGCTGGTTCCAAGCTTCTGTGTTTGAAAATAAATTTTCTTAGGTATCACACTCTTAAAAGGGACAAGTCAGCAATGGCAGTGAGGGAAGGCAGGGGAGGGGATTGAGGATCAGAGGAGGAACGTAAGCCCAGCTGCATAATTAGACTGTAAATCCTTTGAAGAGGAGGGGTGATGAGATAAAACATATAGACAGAACAGAGGTGGGTATACTGAGGCTACCAGAGCCACAAGATTAGCTTTCTGTCTACAAAAGAAGTATCATAAGGGTTTAATAATTGTTGTGTTTTGACACATTCTGCTTCTCCTACCCCCACCTTCCTATTTAATTGACAGATGCATTTTTAAAGAAGGCCTTGGAATTTTTTTATTTATGTTTTATAGCATGTGAAATAGTGAATTATGAACATCAATAATTGGTAAACCAAGTAAACAGCAGCAGGTGGAAAGCACCAGAGAAAAGCAGAGTGAGATTAAAGTAAATAATTTTTAACGTGCAGCAACTAGAATGATCCCCTCAGGAACATTCCACCAGCTGGGGAATTGGTGCAGCACTTTGCATAAAACCCCATTTTGCCCGTTGTGCTTTCTGTGCTGGCTTTACACAGGCCCAGAATTCCTCCATACAGAGATGTGGTATCTGCCTTACACAGGAAAGAGGAAAATGTAGTATTGCCAATCCATTTCGGTTCCTTCAAACCTTGTAGTTTACCTACACCAGCAGTCCAAAATGACACTGATAGAGCTCAGCACCTGGCCCATGGGTGGTATTATTAAGTTTTATAAACTTTAAAAAAGGTACTTTTAGCTTGTTTGTAGTACTCTGCTATAGTCATGACAATAAATGCAGTGTGCATTATAATTAGTCCACAATAGTTCCCTTGTGTCATTTCTCTCATTCATAGATACGTGTGTGTGTGTGTCTGTAGGTGATGCAGTGAGTTTGTGTATGCACACAGACAGATGTGCATACACTTAACTCACTGCGTCACCTAGCCTAGTGCCATGACAGCAGGAAAAAATATTCTTACACTGTACTTCAGGGTGGCCACTTATCGTTTCTCTGCAAACTAAAGCCACAGAAAGATTCCATGCCACACTGTATATAGTGCAGTTGCATAACATGCTTGCACTTTCACTCACTGATGCAAGTGTGCGATGCCTATATCTTTGCCACTGTTTGGTTAACCTTGACTCAGACTGCCGCTGGGTGAGCTCAGGCTGGCTCTTCTTATAAGTCTTTGCTCCTGTTTGGTTGACCCTAGGTCTCTGATGTCTTGCTTGCTGCTCTTGTATTTCTTCAGTTGGCTCTGAATTCCCTGCCCCGCTATGCTTGGGTAAGCTGGTGGATATTATGCTACCAGCAGCATGTTTCCTCTTTGTTGTCCCTGATGCCTGAAGCTGTCCCTTAAATCCTGAATAACATTACTTACACTTCCAGTAATCACTTCCACTTCCCAGACCTTGGGCTACTGTTGTTCCCTGTTTTCAGCTTACGTGGTTTCATCTTAGTACGATGAACCTTAAAAATTCTAACCTGAACCTGGCAAAAAGCACACTTCCAATCATTTCCCAACCCTCTTCTGTCACTCCCACACTTTTCATATTCAGAATTCCAGACTTGGCTAACATGGTCTCTCATTCTCCAAATCTGACTAGTCCCCTGACTTCAAACTGCCGTCTGTAATTCTTACAAATGTAAGCAATTATTGGTGTTCGGCTACTCTGCTGTGTCTATTTTTGTTCTCTTGGATCACCTGTTTCCCCTGTGTGTTACTGCCTCCTGCTTTGAAAATTGACAAAATGCCTTGACATTACAAATCTTGTAGCTGGTGACATCTTGTCTCAGTCATCCTAAGAGTAGCACAGTGATTATGTGACAAATTCAAGTCGTCGGTTTAGATTTCATTGGTTGGGATTCCATGCTTTATTGATGTGCTTGCAAAATTGACCAGTCTCTCCTATAATTTTCACTCTGCTTGGGTTGCCAGTCATCAATAGCAAGACACATTTGAAGAAGAGAGTTATTAAATGTAGTTAGAAACATTCATTTTTAATACTTACACAACCATATCTCATACTACTGTCCTTATGTGGTCTCAGTCAATATCCTGAGATAAACACATTTGGCCATAATGATTCGTGCAGTTGTGATATTGAGGAATGAATGTGAAGATATTGATGCTCCAGGTTGTAGCAAGCAGCTGTCCATCTACTTACTGTATGGATCATGGCTTGATCGCTCTCTCTCTTTCTCTCTCTCTCTCATCAGCAAAGTACATGCACTAAACAGATGCTGATAGAATTCTGGATCATTTCAAGAATCTGGTGGTGATCTTGAAATCTCTCAATTGGCTTGACCCAGGCTATCTCAAAGACTGCTATTTTCTGCTACAACCTGGCTTACCATGATATCTATTTAAATCACTTGATTTTAAAAGATCATTGGTTTAAATCAAGTTGCCGCTTTGTACAACTAATTTGAAAATGTGTGCTATAATTTTGATTACAATTTATAATGAATTAAATAACTGCAGTGTTTTTAAATGCCACGGTTGGTAGGATTCATAGATTCATAGATATTTAGGTCAGAAGGGACCATTATGATCATCTAGTCTGACCTCCTGCACAACGCAGGCCACAGAATTTCACCCACCACTCCTACAAAAAAAACCTCACACCTATATCTGTGCTATTGAAGTCCTCAAATTGTAGTTTAAAGACCTCAAGGAGCAGAGAATCCTCCAGCAAGTGACCCGTGCCCCATGCTACAGAGGAAGGCGAAAAACCTCCAGGGCCTCTTCCAATCTGCCCTGGAGGAAAATTCCTTCCCGACCCCAAATATGGCGATCAGCTAAACCCTGAGCATATGGGCAAGATTCATCAGCCAGATACTACAGAAAATTCTTTCCCAGGTAACTTGGATCTTACCCCATCTAAAACCCATCACAGGCCATTGGGCCTATTTACCATGAATATTTAATTACCAAAACCATGTTATCCCATCATACCATCTCCTCCATAAACTTATCGAGTTTAATCTTAAAGCAAGATAGATCTTTTGCCCCCACTACTTCCCTCGGAAGGCTATTCCAAAACTTCACTCCTCTGATGGTTAGAAACCTTCGTCTAATTTCTAATCTAAATTTCCTAGTGGCCAGTTTATATCCATTTGTTCTTGTGTCCACATTGGTACTGAGTTTAAATAATTCCTCTCCCTCTCTGGTATTTATCCCTCTGATATATTTATAGAGAGCAATCATATCTCCCCTCAGCCTTCTTTTAGTTAGGCTAAACAAGCCAAGCTCCCTGAGTCTCCTTTCATAAGACAAGTTTTCCATTCCTCGGATCATCCTAGTAGCCCTTCTCTGTACCTGTTCCAGTTTGAATTCATCCTTCTTAAACATGGGAGACCAGAACTGCACACAGTACTCCAGGTGAGGTCTCACCAGTGCCTTATATAACGGTACTAAAACCTCCTTATCCCTACTGGAAATACCTCTCCTGATGCATCCCAAGACGACATTAGCTTTTTTCACAGCCATATCACATTGGCAGCTCATAGTCATCCTATGATCAACCAATACTCCAAGGTCCTTTTCCTCCTCCGTTACTTCTAGTTGATGCGTCCCTAGCTTATAACTAAAATTCTTGTTATTAATCCCTAAATGCATGACCTTACACTTCTCACTATTAAATTTCATCCTATTCCTATTACTCCAGTTTACAAGGTCATCCAGATCCTCCTGTAGGGTATCCCTGTCCTTCTCTAAATTAGCAATACCTCCCAGCTTTGTATCATCTGCAAACTTTATTAGCACACTCCCACTTTTTGTGCCCAGGTCAGTAATAAAAAGATTAAATAAGATTGGTCCCAAAACCGATCCCTGAGGAACTCCACTGGTAACCTCCCTCCAACTTGACAGTTCACCTTTCAGTAGGACCCGTTGTAGTCTCCCCTTTAACCAATTCCCTATCCACCTTTCAATATTCCTATTGATGCCCATCTTATCCAATTTAACTAATAATTCCCCATGTGGCACCGTATCAAACGCCTTACTAAAATCTAAGTAAATTAGATCCACTGCGTTTCCTTTATCTAAAAAATCTGTTACTTTCTCAAAGAAGGAGATCAGGTTGGTTTGGCACGATCTACCTTTTGTAAAACCATGTTGTATTTTGTCCCAATTACCATTGACTTCAATGTCCTTAACTACCTTCTCCTTCAAAATTTTTTCCAAGACCTTGCATACTACAGATGTCAAACTAACAGGCCTATAATTACTTGCATCACTTTTTTTCCCTTTCTTAAAAATAGGAACTATGTTAGCAATCCTCCAATCATACGGTACAACCCCTGAGCTTACAGATTCATTAAAAATTCTTGCTAATGGGCTTGCAATTTCTTGTGCCAATTCTTTTAATATTCTTGGATGAAGATTATCTGGGCCCCCCGATTTAGTCCCATTAAGCTGTTTGAGTTTCGCTTCTACCTCAGATATGGTGATGTCTACCTCCATATCCTCATTCCCATTTATCATGCTACCATTATCCCTAAGATCCTCTTTAGTCTTATTAAAGACTGAGGCAAAGTATTTGTTTAGATATTGGGCCATGCCTAGATTATCCTTGACCTCCACTCCATCCTCAGTTTTTATCCTCAGTTTAGGATGTTCTTATTTGAACTTTACTAAGCTGTTATAGCAAAAAAAACACAAAATATTGAAAGGCCCTGAATCTACAAATACTTAAGCAGGTACATAGCTTTACTTCTGTGTCTTCAGTGGAACTTGTCATGTGCTTGAAGTTAAATGTGCACGCAAATGTAGCATCAGAGACTAAATCTTTCTCTTTTTTTTCTCTTAAATCTTTTGTCTTAGTGGCATAAAATCTTTGTCACTTCAAAATAACTTTGGTTCAGTGTTAACAGTGGAAAGCTATTTCAATTTTCAATACATTAACAAAGTTGTTGTGAAGTCATTTTGTAGACACAGGCCAATTTTTTCTCCAAAAACAGGAGCTTAAAGGTGATAAATACAGACTCTTCCTAGCAAGCACACCACTTTTGTGTATTGGGTGTGTGAGTTATCTGCAATATGAAATTGCCTATGTATAAGCATATCTATTTAGCAGAATTAAGTTTGAGTTGTGTTCTGGTGCAATTTGGTCTTCTCTGTTGGGATAGGACCAAACCATTTATCCAGAGATGGGATAGGACCAACCCATTCACTAGGGAGGAGTATAAAAATATTGCTAGAGCGTGCAGGGGTGTAATCAGGAAGGCCAAGGCACAATTGGAGTTGCAGCTAGCAAGGGATGTGAAGGGTAACAAGAAGGGTTCTACAGGTATGTTAGCAACAAGAAGAAGGTCAGGGAAAGTTTGGGACCCTTACTGAATGGGGGAGGCAACATAGTGACAGATGATATGGAAAAAGCTGAAGTACTTAATGCTTTTTTTGCCTCGGTCTTCACAGACAAGGTCATCTCCCAGACTGCTGCACTGGGCAACACAGTATGGTGAGGAGTTGAGCAGCCCTCGGTGGTGAAAGAACAGGTTAAGGACTATTTAGCAAAGCTGGACATGCATAAGTCCATGGGTCCAGATCTAATGCATCCAAGAGTGCTGAGGGAGTTTCCATTTTGAAGCACTTGGGGGAGAGGAAGGTGATCAGGACCAGTAACCAAGGGCAAGTCATGCCTGACCAACCTGATTGCCTTCTATGATGAGATAACTGGCTCTGTGGTTATGGGGAAAGCAGTGGATGTGATATATTTTGACTTTAGCAAAGCTTTTGATACAGTCTCCCACAGTGTTCTTGCCAGCAAGTTAAAGAAGTATGGGCTGGATGAATGGACTATAAAGTAGATAGAAAGCTGTCTACATTGTCAGGCTCAACAGGTAGTGTTCAACGGCTCAATGTCCAGTTGGCAGCCGGTATCAAGCGGAGTGCCCCAGGGGTCTGTCCTGGGGCCAGTTTTGTTCAATGTCTTTATTAATGATCTGGATGATGGGATTAATTGAACCCTCAGCTTGTTCTCAGATGACACTAAGCTGGGGGGAGATGTAGGTACGCTGGAGGGTAGCGATAGGGTCCAGAGTGACCTAGACAAATTGTAGGATTGGGCCAAAAGAAATCTGATGAGGTTCAACAAGGACATGTGCAGAGTCCTTCACTTAGGAAGGAAGAATCCTGTCTACCACTACAGGCTGGGTACTGACCGGGTAAGCAGCAGTTCTGCAGAACAGGACCTGGAGATTACAGTGGACGAGAAGCTGGATATGAGTCAGCGATGTGCCCTTGTTGCCAAGAAGTCCAATGGCATATTGGGCTATATTAGTAGGAGCATTGCCAGCAGGTCAAGAGAAGTGATTATTCCCCTCTATTTGGGACTGGTGAGGCCACACCTGGAGTATTGCTTCCAGTTTTGGTCCCCCGACTACAGAAGGGATGTGGACAAATTGGAAAGAGTCCAGCGGAGGGCAATGAAAATTATTAGAGGGTTGGGGCGCATGACTTACGAGGAGAGGCTGAGGGAACTGGGCTTATTTAGTCTGCAGAAGAGAAGAGTGAGGGGGGATTTGATAGCAGCCTTCAACTACCTGAAGAGGGGTTCCAAAGAGGGTGGAGCTAGGCTGTTCTCAGTGGTGGCAGATGACAGAACAAGAAGCAATGATCTCAAGTTGCAGTGGGGGTGGTCTAGGTTGGATATTAGGAAATACTGTTTCACTAGGAGGGTGGTGAAGCACTGGAATGGATTACCTAGTGAGGTGGTGGAATCTCCATCCTTAGAGATTTTTAAGGCCTGGCTTGACAAAGCCCTGGCTGGGGTGATTTAGTTTGGGTTGGTCCTGCTTTGAGCAGGGCTAGATGACCTCTTGAGGTCTCTTCCAACCCTAATATTTTATGATTCTATCAAGGTTAAAAACAAACAACAGCTCCACATGTATTATCCCTCAAGGCTAAAGTATGGGGGTAAGGGGTTTTGTTTTGTTTTGTTTTTAAACTTGGTTAATTCCATCCTTGCAAGAGTGACCAAACCCTGTTATAACACTTTTGATATTAAACTGGGTTAAACAGCTACTAATATTAAACAGGGTTGGGTTTTTTTGGTCATCCATAGTGTAAAAGGTTCTTGGGTCTTTCTAGTGGTCGCTCTCTTAATACCTCAGATCTTATTTACTCCCTTCCCTGTGACAATATAGATTTCAGGTTGTCTGAATTCTAGTTAGTTATCTTTTTAGACTCACTTAAAATGCATGTTAGATTATGGTTCATTATATGAAGGTGAGCAACGTAACAGAAATGACCTTATATACTCAGACATGCATGATAGTGGTCTATTTTGTTTTCTTTTATAAAGTTATAAAACATTCTTTTAAAAGAGAATAAACTGTCACAACTGTTCTGATATACATTTGGAACATATGGCAGTCCTGTTTTATATCCAAAGTATGAAAAATGCGAACTACACAAACAAACCCGCTATGGGCACACCTGATTTTCACATTGTTAATGTCGTTTGCTTTTAAATTAGCCTGGATGAAATTAAAGGTAATACAACATGAATGCATGATTAATTTTGATTCAGACTATGGGAAAATATCTTTTAACATGTGCATTTTATTTATAGCCCATTTATATTTTTAGTGCTTATTCTTTCTTTGGCCAAACATTTTTCTCTTTTTAGTTCTGGTAAAGTTAGGAGTTTGAAATCATTCCTAAAACTGTCAAGAGAAAAGGGTTAAAATGTTCGTCTTTTGTGGTGGGGAGTGGATTAAAATGGCTTTGTTCAATTTATCTTTTTTCTCTATTGCTTTCAGGAAATATTGAAGAGACCAAAGAAATTTTTCTAGATAACTGAAAAAGCAGGTTCACAGAGAGTGCTTTTGCTTTCCCCCAGATTACTTCTAGATTACTTTTCTCTTGAATTTGTCACATAAAGATTATCAAAGTGGGGGTGAATTTTTCAGTAAAGTTTTTGTTTTCCACAGTGGATCAGTTTTCTGTGCTTATTCTGTTTGAACGTAAGAACAAGCATTCTAGGTCAGAGCAATGGTCCACCTAGCCCATTATCCTATCTTCTGACAATGGCCAGAGCTGGATGCTTCAGTGGGAATGAACAGAGCAGGGTAAGCTATTGAGTGACCACCACTTGTCGTCAAGTCCCAGCTTCTAGCAGTCAGAGGTTTAGAGACACTCAGAGCATGGGGTTGCATCCCTGACCATCTTTAGCTAATAACCGTGAATGAAGCTATTCTGCCTGAACTTACCTAATTCTTTTTTTAAACCAGATATACTTTTGGCCTTCACAACATCGCCTGGCAACAGGTTCCACAGGTTGACTGTACATTGTCTGAAGAAGTACTTCTTTTTGTTTGTTTTAAACCTGCTGCCTATTAATTTCATTGGGTGAGCTCTGGTTCTTGTGTTATGTGAAGGGTTATAGAACACTTCCTCCACACCATTCATGATTTTATAGAGCTCTGTCATATCTCCCCTTAGTCCTCTTTTATTTAAACTGAACAGTACCAGTCTTTTTAATCTCTCCTCATGTGTAAGCTGTTCCATACCCTTAATCGTTTTTGTTGCCCCTCTTTGAACCTTCCCCATTTCTAATATATCTTTTTTGAGATGTGGTGACCAGAACTGCGCACAGTATTCAAAGTGTGGGTATACTGTGGATTTACATCGTGACAGTATGATATTTTCTGTCTTTTCCTAATGGTTCCTAACATTCTATTAACATTTTTGACTGCCGTTGTGCATTGAGTGGATGTTTACAGAGAACTATCCACAATGACTCCAAAATCTCTTTCTTGAGTTGTAACAGCTAATTTAGAGCCCATCATTTTATATGTATAGTTGGAATTCTGTTTTCCAGGGTGCATTACTTTGCATTTATCAACATTGAATTTCATGTGCTGTTTTGTTTCCCTGTCACTCAGTTTAGTGAGATCCCTTTTCAGAGTAACAGCCATGTTAGTCTGTATTCGCAAGAAGAAAAGGAGTACTTGTGGCACCTTAGAGACTAACCAATTTATTTGAGCACAAGCTTTCGTGAGCTACAGCTCACTTCATCGGATGCATCCGATGAAGTGAGCTGTAGCTCACGAAAGCTTATGCTCAAATAAATTGGTTAGTCTCTAAGGTGCCACAAGTACTCCTTTTCTTTTTGAGATCCCTTTGTAACTCTTTGCAGACTGCTTTGGAGTTTGAAGAGAGTTTTGGAGCAGTTTCGTTGGGTGTGATCTTTTATTTGGAGGCTGTGCTAGTTTTATTTGATTTTTGTATGCTTTTTTGTATGTATGTATGTATGTATTTCCTGTAAATGAGATTGTGTAGTACCACATGTTTGCAGAAGTTGGAAGTAGCATAGTTCCTTGGGTTAGTTAACACAGTTGGGATTTTTGTCTGCATAGTTCAAAAACTATCTCATGAAGAAGTGTGAGTCAGCACAGCATAGGGATGATATCTTCTCTTTGATACGGTATTAGCAGTAATTTATTAATGATTAGGGTGACCAGACAGCAAATGTGAAAAACTGGGACAGGGGGCAAGGGGTAATAGGAGCCTATATAAGAAAAAGCCCCAAATATCAGGACTGTCCCTATAAAATCGGGACATCTGGTCACCCTATTAATTATACTTATCTTTGTGAACACATTTAACAATGCTGTAGTTTAGATCCTATGTATTTATGGTTAATACCTTTTTGGTAAGCAAAATTAAAGTATTGGAAACCGGCAGCAATAGCTAATCTTCAATAAATTGATTAGCAATAGCTAATCTTCAATAATCTTCAATAATTTAACATTATTTTCAATTAAAGTCCTGTGACATTTCTGTTTGAAACATTGTTTCTAGGAATTGTGCTGTAGGTATATCAAAGGATAAATTGTGCATTAAAAAGTATTGTTGAATCCCAAAGTATTTGATCTGAGGTGTATTCAACATAGAAGAGCTAGGCAAGATGCCAACTCAATGAAACTTATATTTTCACTTAAGAGTTTTTATTTTTCTCTCTGAGACCAACTTATAGGAAATGGAACTAATTGAAAGTAGTTATAATCTATATCTATGGTGAACCATCCATGCTGGTTTTGTAACAGCAAGACTGAGTATAAATATTAAAATCATTACAACAGCTTTGCTTTAGCCAATCAGAATTCTAGGTCATCAGAGTTCATGGATTTGTAATTTTAGAAGGGTTTAAAGTGATGGTTAATTGAACCCCTGAAACAAAGAGCACCAATCTCTAGCTTTCTGTTCTCAGAAAGAGAGCATGAGATCAACTAATAAAATATCCTCGGGAGTGGTGGTGGGGAATTAAACTAATGTTACATTTAAACCAATCACTTCAAATAGAAATGCAGATAAAATTATACCTGGATGGTATTTCTTCATATTCCTAGAACCTAATTTTTGGATTCTCACTTCCAGAGTGGAGGTAGAGAGAAATTACAGACTACTTTATCAGGTGATAAACCATGATATTATACCTCAGCTCAGAACCCCAATGTCCCTGTCTTGAGATGGCATTATGGTTAGTTTTGGAAGAGGCAGATGCTTTGCTTTTCCAGCCAAACTAATCTCTAGGATGGTATGTATTCTGAAGGGGCGCAAAGGAAGAAAGGCATCTGAAAGAGGGAAATAAAGAAAGTGTAGAATGAAGGGGTAATTGAAAACTGGAGATCTGGAACTGCAGGCTGACAAATAATAATAATAATAATTAACACTGATAAAAAAACACTCTTGAACCTCTGCCCCTGGAATCCTTTTGCATATGCACTGAATTATGATAAACAAATGAAGGTTCTCTTTCTGCCCTTATATTGTAGTAGAGTGTTTGTGTGTGTGTGTGTGTGTATACATCCTGAGATGATTGGAGAGGGGAAAAATTTAATGAAAAAATATGAGTCAATTCAATATTTTGTTTCTGTTGGAACAAGTAACAGGTTCTACTAAACGTGTTTCCAAGAAAATCATGTCTAAATGGCAGTCGGATAGTTTGATTGCATTTGTAATTGTTACAGTGTGGTAATGTGAAGGACAATCCAAAGGATGTCAGTCTTTGTGGCCAACCTCCAATCTATTTCTTTCCAGGGCTATTTTAGGGTCTAAACCTGCAAATACTACTTAAGTACATACATAAGTGATTGCGGCATTAGGCCCTTAAATTGCGCATACTCAAAGTCAGAAGAGTTAGGCAGTTTCCTAATAGCAGATCAGTTGCACTGCTACAGTTAAGCATTAGTGATACATCAGATTCCTCTAGCAAGGATGCCTGTAACTGTGGGGAGACCCATTGAAAGCAATGGAACTCTGCCTGGATGCAGAAGTCTATGTTAGCAAATCCCAATGAATGAGTGAATCCTAAATGGATAAGAATCCAGTTCATGATTCTAGTTTTTTCTTGTAGCAAGATTCATAGCTTGCATTAAGAAGAATAATCCTTCCGTGTACCAAAAAAATGGGGTTTTGAGTTTTATGGTAAAGCCATGTGACGTAATCCTTTCAGAAAAACTCTCAAAAGCAACTAACGATATCTTGTTAAATATCAGATTAGAAAAGTGTATTGTTTAAATCACCTTCTGAAGAGATTTGAATTTTCAGATATTAATCAAACATAAATGTAATAATGCTCCTCGAAATGGTTTGGCATTGTTTGATGTTGCTTCTTTGTTAAAATAATCCTGATGATTTTAGCCCCTTAAAGCACTTATGATTTTTTAGAAGTTGTTTTTCTGAATGTGTGGCTTTACATGCTGAACCTCATAATTGGTATCATCATCAGCTGCATACTAAAGTGTTCCCCTTTAACTTTCTTTAACAATGATAAGAGAGATCAACATCACATTAAATTTTAAAGATGCCCAGAAATAAAACTGTGGTACAGAACTTCACATAATTTTCATCTATGCTGTGTAGTCTCCTAATGCATATGAAATTTTATGAGCTAGGTACAGCCATCAGAAGATTTTTAAATAAATAAATATATAATCTTAGAGTACTACTTGCCGCAGGGCAAGTTATAATAAGATGGCAACTACACTCAATGTGACATTAACCCTTTAACTTTTCATTTATTTTACAACACTGTTGATCTTGTAAAACAATATTTTACCATTAAGCCATAAACTAGTTAGGCTAACAGACCATAACGGTATGACTCTGCAGATTTTAGGTAGAAAGCATCTCCTGTTAAAAATGATAAACTAGAGAAATACCAGAGCTGTTTGTGAGTAAATAAGCATATTTTTGCTGTGTGAGCTTTCTGATAGATGTGAAGCAATGGATAATAAACTTGAGAAGAGTGACTGAATTAGCCCTGTCTTCGCATTTTAGGGATGAAGGTAATGAGCCTCTTTTGAAGAGATTATAGATTAAAAAAAATATCATTCACACATGATTCTCCCTTGAAATTTGGCAGATAAACTTTTAACATTCCTGAAATGGCATTCCTTGGAAGTGTCATAGTATTTAAATGTAGAGTACATAAACATCTATCTGGGCTTAATTCCTCCTTTAGGAGTCCACAGAGGTTAACAGCTTCCTGAAAGTTTTAAATTAAGTCATAATGATGGTTATTTTCCACAAAATTCATGTAGTGGGGGTCCTAAATCCACATTACAGGAATTCTGGTATTTTACAGGGAAATGAAACAGTTCATAGAAATTTTTTTCCCCATGCATTGGTATTAGATTTCGAATAGTAATATTTTATAGTTGTTTTTATGCTAAAAGATCTATAAATACTTCACAGATATTTACATATATGCAACATCACTGACATGCAGTCATCTCTATATTGGAAGGCAGCAGTTAACTGGCACACAGGAGGAAAGGAAAACTTTGACTAAAAATCATAGACTAAGCCTCTACTTATCATGGAAAGCAGCGTGAGAGTCATTTGAGTTTTTCTTTTAAGAAAATTAATGTAAGTTTGTGGAAAATCCAGCTCTGATGGGAATGCCCATATAACTCATTAATGTGATATGTTTCTGAAAGCATTTTCCTACATAATTTCTTTCTGTAGCCCTGATACGCCAGTTTGGAATTGTTGGCTCATTGCTGTGATGTGAGTGGTAGAGAGAGGCATCACTTAAATTGCATGACTATTGGTCCTGCCCTGTGTCTCCTTGATTGCTTTGTATCTCTCTTGAAGGAGCTACAACCCTCAAGATCCCCTTGAAATAAAATTGGTGGGTCCCTTAAGAGATCTTACGAGTTTGTGGCTGACATGCTCATTGTGGCATGGTTGGAAGAATTTCTGTCTTCCTCTAACAGGGCTGTGTCTCAGTCCTATTATATATGTCAAGACTCTCTAATCTCGTGTCCTCTTATGTCCATGATATGTCTCAAGACTGTTTAAAAATGTCTTACAGTAGCAAGCACCACCATAGTGACATTCATGTACAGGAGGAAAGAATTCTGCAAAATTCTGGATCATGGTCCTTGCACATTATGATGGTTACTTTTTGAAAGATCCTTAGACCAGATGCCAATGGCCTGATCAAACTCCCATTGAAGAAAATGGGATTTTTTCTGGGACTTCAGTGGGCTTTGGATCAGGCTGTTAGAGACATTACAGAAATCAGAGGTGGTATGTATCTTCTTAGGAGACACTTAAGTCCTCTAATTCTTCTAGTCCATATATATAGTAAGTCCATACTGATTTTTGACTTTCCTTCTATAATGGATCACTTAGGGACTGATAGTGGAGAAATTATCAACGGAATTTGTTGTTTCATTCCAACTTCACTCAAGGGAGAGTTGGGAAAATACAGTTCTATTAATCATCCCCACTGAGAAGCTGTGGGGAAAAGAGGCAGACATATGGCGTTTCTTAATTAGTGGTGGTGCTTTGACCAGTGGACCCTCTTGATAGTCACCCAGAGTCTATTACGTAAAGATTCTAGACCTTCCAGACCAATCCTCTCCATAGTCCATGCACCTGAAACATTAGCTTTCAGTGAAAGGTTCCCTATCCTGATGGTTAGTAGTGCCTGTTAAAATGGATCTCTCTGAAACCTGACTACTTCATAGTGACCACAGGGGCTAGGCTTGTGATATGGGGCCCTGATTAGGTGTGCAGAATGGTATAAGGAAAGTAGTTCTTTTCTCCATGTGAGGATTTTTCTATTCTTTTTTCCCATATGCTTAGAAAAATCTCCTTACTCTTAAGTCCAGCCATCGGGAAAATGTAATTACGCATTGTTCTAGGAACATGAATCCCGTGTCTCTGAGTTTCTTGCTATTGTTCAGATGGGACACTCTTCTTTAGGGAGCCCTCTCCTTGTCCTCCTTAGAAGCCAGATATCCCACCGTTATAGTAGCTACATCAATTCACACAGGAATCTTTTATGGATGCCTTTGTGATCTTGTATAACTGTTGCTTCTAGTGGTTGGGTTTTTTTGGCTCCCCCTCAGTGATCTTCCCTCCTTTATTCCCCCTTTTTTCCTGTAATGGACCATTTCAAATTCATTGAATTAGCTTTGAATTTTAATGAGTAGTTTTTATTATAATTATTTTATTGTAGTTTAAATGTTCCTGCTGTTCTGCACAGCACTAAAAGCATCTGATTAGAGGAGGGGTCTTTAAGAATAAAAGGATGATGATGAAGGAATGAATTATTATGAAGTGAATAATATCCAGGAATAATGCACACCATTTTATTTCCTACCGTTTTTTTCTGAGATACGGAATAATGCTGCATTCAGTTTGCCAGTTTGGAATAAACATGGCATGGAAGAGAATAGATTAGAACCACTTCCAGCTGATTAGAAACCAGTGAGCTGGGACAGTTCCCTGAACCAGCCAGGCCTGTGGGGAAAAGGGTATTTAAAATTGTTAACAGCTACCAAAATTGTTCCAAAGCTATGTTAGCTAGATTTTTGTACCGTCAGCAAGCAGAATATTGTTTTCAGTTCTGTGTCTTTTAAATGCTGCTGAGGGAGCTACATAAGTTATAATTGATGCAAGTGAGGAGATTTAGAATTTTATACTCCTATAAATTGGCACAGTTACATAGACTAGAAGAATGACACAGAGAAAATTATTTTCCGGGGCAAATAATACAAATGCTGTTTACACACACTAAAACATTTTTCAATCCATTCATTTTCAATACTAGCTGTATAGTCCATTTATTGTTGTACAATAATGTGGGGGACAAAGTGAAGAAGTTTGCAGTACTTTTGTTTATAAATTAGGGCTGTTAGGTGATTTAAAAAATCATTTGCGATTAATGGCACTGTTAATAATAGAATACCATTTATTTAAATATTTTTGGATGTTTTCTACATTTTCAAATATATTAATTTCAATTACAACACAGAATAGAACATGTATAGCGCTCACTTGATATTTATTTTTGATTGCCACTATTTGCAATTTGTAAAAAAGAAAAGAAATAGTTTTTTTCAATTCACTTAATACAAGTACTGTAGTGCAAGCTCTTTATCGTGGAAGTTGAACTTACAAATATAGAATTATGTACAAAAAATAATTGCATTCAAAAGTAAAACAATGTAAAACTTTAAGGCCTACAAGTCCACTCAGTCCTACTTCTTGTTCAGCTAATCGCTCAGACAAACAAGTTTTTTTACATTTGCAGGAGAATAATGCTGCCCACTTCTTTTTACAATGTCACCTGAAAGTGAGAACAGGCATTTACATGGCATTGTTGTAGCTGACATCGCAAGATATTTACGTGCCAGATGTGCTAAAGATTTATATGTCCCTTCATGCTTCAACCACCATTCCAGAGGACTGGAGGGCAGCCTAGGGGTACCACAGATGCTCAGGGGGGTGGCCCGGGGGCGCAGTGGGTGCTCAGGAGAGGGGGTGCGGCAGGCTCCCTACCTGGTTCCACGCCTCCCCAGAAGTGGTAACATCCTTCTTCCTCAGCCCTCTAGGTGGAGGCATGGCCAGGCAGTTCTGTGCACTGCCTCCTCTCTGGCTCCACACTTCCCACTGTCCGGGAATTTCAGCCAATGGGAGCTGCGGAGGAGGTGCCTGCAGGTGGAGACAGTGTGCAAAACCCCCTGGCCCCTCCACCTAGATGCTGAGGAAGGGGGATGTCCCACTTCCAGGGATTTCCCCCCCCCCCCCCCCGAGATAAGCGCCACCCAGAGCCCGCCTCACCCCATCCCGGGCCCCAACTCCCTGCCCCCTCACACCCAAACTCCTGCTGCTGCTGGGGGTAGGATGGCCTGAGACTGCCCCAACAGCAGCAGGTGTGACTGGCCCAAGGCTGCCTGAGCTGCTCAGGTGGCCCTAAGGCCAGGCACACCCAGCCACTGCAGAGGTCACAGAAATCCGTGACTTCCATGATCTCCATGACAAACTCGCAGACTTATGCATAGCATATGCATTAGCCTACTCACAACCTTAAACACATCACATAATCTCAATTGCATAGTAATTTCTATATTAATAATTTGATGCTTTATTCCTGCAGTTAGGGCCACATCCATTTCTCAATATTGTTTCCTTCAAAAGCAATTAAGAATGGAGAAGCCCCTCCAGCCTCCATGATGTCTGGAGAGTGCAACCAATATTGGAGAGGATGTGGGGTCGTTGCTCAAATTATATTTGGTGGATTGTTCAGTACAAATTGTAATGATGACTATTTATTATATGCATTTCCAGTGTTCTCATGGAACCCGAACGCATTGGGGTGTTCACCATTTGGTGTTCAAATTTATGTACTTGAATGTGGGACACTATGTCCATGACAGTCTCACTGCATATTCTGTATGATATTCCCGCTACTACTAATGCAATCCTCTAGGTAATAGTGCAGGCTTTGCATCATTCTCAGCACAGTGTTCACAGTTTTGTGACCTACAGTTGATTTTTCTACTCACATCAACTTCTGTTTATTACAAAGCTGTCATTTTCCTCATGAGTTGGAGGTACAATATGTATGTAGCTAATTTCTTTGCTAATTTCTTGCTCCTTGTTTTTACTATAAAGGGGATCATCTGGCTTTATAGCACAAATACTATATATAAAATAATATGTATACGCAGTAAAATACATGCACAGCATGAAAAGGGGTATTTTAAAAAACAAAATTGTGACAGAAGTTAATAAGGGATAGAATGGACTGAGGGGATTTAGGACCACAATATTAAAAGTGTATCCAAGTGAAACCCCTGAGACACAAGCACAAACTGAGATTTGCATGCATTTTTACTTGATCACTTCTTATAATTTGTCCCATGCTGACTTGAGAGGGAATGATGTAATGGAAAAGACAGAGTGATACAAATGAGGAATGGACATGCTAAAAAACATAAGAAACCATGTTATACAAAGCCACAGAGTTAAATTTTATGGATGTAGAAGGAAAAATAAGTAAAGAAATAAAGTTAGCACCATGTAACAGTTAGCTCTGGACCACCAGCTAGTGGTCTGTGGCTCATCAGTTGTCCATAATCAAAATTTGGGATTGTCTTCTTTGAATGTTTCCCCATAGGCATGTAGCACAGTACCTTGACCTTGAGATTACTATAGCTTTAAGTGAGTTCCAAGATTCATCTCTATTTGTTTTTCAATTTGAATCATGACAATACACAATATATCATTTAAGGAGTAAGATGGAACAAAAGGAAAGTAAATAGAGATAATGTAAATAGATTAGACAGTTATAGGGCAGAATGATACAACATTAAGTGGTGAATTTGGATATTATGATACAATTAAGGTTTTATATATATAGAATGTTCAGATATAAAACAATATAATGGGCTAATCGGCAGCTCTTGGGTATCAATGGCAGCTGCAGCTCTGTATTTAGGTGGATGGTAGAGAAAAACATTTAAAACATTCGATCAACAGAAGCTGCTTTAACACTTTTCTTGTAGATGGAGGTGGTCCCAGTTTGCTTTCCAGCACTGAAATCTCAATGTTGTTCTTATTAATATTGAAATATAAATGTCACCAGGAATGTTTAGTTCTCTTCCAACTTTGTGCTATTATTTAACTTGGTGAAGATGGGTATAGATTTTAAGTTTACATTGTAACAGATGGCTGTTGCTAGTTGTCTAGCACACAGTGGATGCATGGTTCTTTCATGGTGCTACTGAGAAACTACAAAAAGGAAATCAGTTTAGAATAACTGGACTCTTAAGTCTGAATACTAAAAGATACTTGCCATTTACATGTTTCAGTTACTTAGTAGAAAGTGGCAGGAATAACTGTATACAAAGTTTTAAGTTTAGAATATGTTTATTTCCTACAATGAATCTATTAAGAAGAAAAATGGGTTGTATAACCCAAATGTGTAAACAACCACGATTATCTTGTCCTGCTTCTGTGGATTCTCTGTCTGAAATTCAATCTGGAAGAGATTGAATGTTGAACATTGATTTATAAATTGAAACCCATCACAACACAATGGTAAATAATTTCATCCGTAATTACTGAGCTAAATTATAGCTTTGAGAGCCAGTGTAACACTGAAGAAATGGGGAGGGAGAAGAGAGCATGTGAGCAATAGGAATGGTATGCTATAGCTGTATAAGGCATAAGGTAACCAGGATCCCAGAAGGCAATTTGATCCACAGCAGCATTTACTGTACCTGCACAAAAGATGTAAAAGACCTATAAAAAGACTCCCCACTGCTGTTCTCCTCACACTTGACGGTAGGTATGGGGTGGAGGCTAGGGCCTGTACATAGGTAGAAGCAGCTCCCTGTGCCCTCTCTGCTACCTACCACATGTGTAATCTGTTTAACTGTGAATAGCTCCGTCCATAGGATTATCAATCAGTGGTCTTTCAGTAGTCCATATTTCTTCTTCTTCTTCAACGCTTAGCCAGACACTTGGCCGTAGCAATTGTTCACCATTTGGTCCATTCCTGCACAGCCGCAAAGACTTGACGGCCTGGGAGTCCAACATCGGAACAGACTTGATGAACCCATGTAATAAGGGGTCTGCCTTTGGGCCACCTCCTCCCCTCGGTTGGTGGAATTTTATCCCAGATGTTACAAGCCACCCGGAGAACAGAGTTTGCTGGAACGTCTTGTGGCATCCCTGCAACATGTCCAAAAAGCATAAGGCCCCTCCTGCGGACAATGGCCCCAGTAGTCTGTAGACCGAAACGACCATAAACATCTGCATTACAGATGAAGTCATTCCACTTTATGCCCAGTATATGACATTGACATTTTGTGTGTAACGCCTCCAGCTTTATCTAGTCTGCGCAGCGTAGTGTCCATGTTTCACAGCCGTACAACAGTATGGGAAGGATACAGCTCGAATAAATCCTGAACTTGGTTGTCATACTAAGATGATGTTGATTCCATATCTGTTATAAATGGCCCATGGCAGATGCTGCGATGCCAATCTAATGGGAAACCTCTGTGTGAGAATTGAAGGAGATGGTAAGTATAGAACCCAGATAGTAAAAGCTGGAAACTGACTTAATGGTTTCATTGCTCAAAGAGCCTGGAGTCACAAGTGGACCTGGTTCAAATTTTGCAGTTTTGTCTTTGACCATGAAACATGGAGACCAATTTTAACTGACTCCTCCTCCATCTGCTGGAGTGCCTCACGAAACCTGTTGGGGCTCCGTACTAAAAGAACAATGTCGTCAGCGTGGTCAAGGTCTGTGAGTAAGAGATCACTGATCTCAATTCCTATGGACCTGATGGAATGCTGCAGTATGAAATCCATTTCCCGACGAAAGAGTGCAGGGGCCAGAATGCAACCCTAACACCAGATACTGATTTAAAAGGCTCTGACATCCGGTTCCCCAGACGGACACAGACAGTGGTTCCATTATGCAGCTCTCTAATCAAGTCCAGCAGAGTGGTAGGACACCTTCATCCATTAAGGCCTTCCATAATGTGACACGGTCTCCTTAATCAAATGCAGCCTTAAGATCAACATACACTATGTGCAGGGGCTTCCTGAACTCGCGATGTATCTCTGACAACAAGAGAAGGGCCAAAATGGCATCTAATGTGGACCTGTTCTTCGTAAAGCCTGACTGTTGAGGACGACACTTCCGATATAGCAAAGGCTCTAGGCGTGCCAGCAAAACATGCACAAACACCTTCCCTGGAACGGAGAGCAAGGTGATCGGCCTGTAGCTCTTACATTCGCTGCACAGTCCCTTGCCCTTATTGAGTGAGATCACAATACCATCCTTCCAGGCAATTGGCAGGGTTCCAGTTCTCCACAAGCGAAAGGATGGCCAGAAGTGATTCTGCTACAGAATCAATAGCACATTTTAGCAGCTCTGAGGGGATGCCATCAGCACCGGCTGCACATCCATTTTTTAGTTTAGAGATGGCACACTTCACTTCATCCAATGTTGGTACATCAGTCCATATTTGGGCTCAATAAATCTAGATAAATTTACAACAGATATAAACCGTGTTTGTGCATGTATACAGTGTTTGGTATCAGTATACATTATTGCATAGATGCCTTTCTAAATTTGTATACTCCAAGGAACAAAATCTACATGTGACGATAACATAAAGGTCATACTATCATACTTCAGCATGTACTAAAATTGCTAGGTTTTTGAATATACAACACCTTTTTTCCTGTATACAATTATTTTCTTGCCTGATTTGCTTCAATCAGCCATTTAGTGATATATGTATAATTGTGCGTCCATAACAGTAAATCTCAATTAAAATATATGATGTTATGAAAAATTTATAATAATTTTAAAACCAAAGATTCTTACTTATTGGGAACATAATGAGTGGGATTGACTGATCACTGACAAATCAAAAGTAGTTTTAAGCGTAAGCAAATTGTAAAGGTTACTGTGCACAATAAATCAATAGGCAATTGTGCAGTTCCTTAGAGTTGATATAGGCAAAAAATCATGAATTTGTAACCACATCATGAAGTGCCAACTCTTCTGTTACATTTATCCTTGAGTATTTATTACAGTACAAACAATCAGAAAGTCAATATAGTGGCCTTCACATTTGGCATAACTTTGTGCAGAAGGTTGCTTTTCGTACTCAATACAAATTCTGCAGAAAAAGAGTCGTGTATAGCTAAGGGGAAGAACTTGTTTTGTAATTACATTAACTGGTAATCATAGCTGATGAAAGCAGCATATCCTCTTATCATATATTGTTGAAATGAGGAGGAAACAAAAATGCATTTCTTGATATTTCATTTTTAGCAGTTCTGCATTTTTCCATTTGAAATCTTAATCTAAGAGATTTAATTACATAATTAGGAACCCAAAGTTTTTGCTCACTAAATATATTTTAATTATAGAGTTCAAAAATATTGTATGCCTTTGTTTTACATGAATTGTGTCCATAGAAGGTTGCCCTAAATCATTCTACTATGTAGTAGACAGTGGCATATGCTAACTATCCAACCCAGAATTTATCCAAATTTGGGCTAATTATACACAAGCCAAAATGATCTTTTTGGCTGCTCACCCTTAGCAATTCTTTGAGTTTCCTAGGCCAGAGGTTTTCAAACCTCGGGTCATGACCCAGGCACTGGGTTGCCTTGCTCAGCACCCAGGGACCCTGGCAGCCGGCCAGTAAAAACTAGTAGTCCCTACCTGTTCTGACACCACGCTGCGCACTGGAAGCGGCAAGCAGCAGATCCAGCTCCTAGGCAGGGGGGCCATGGGGCTCTGAGCACCAGCTCCGCACTCCCAGCCAATGGGAGCTGGGGGGGCAGTGCCTGTGGGCGAGAGCCACATGTTGCTGCTTGCGTGCCTCCACCTAGGAGCTGGACTTGCTGCTGGCTGCTTCCGGGGCACAGCAAGGTCCGCAGTGCCAGGACAAGTGGGAAGCCTGCCTCTGCACCCCGGCTGTGCTGCTGACCGGGAGCCGCCGGAGATAAACCCGTGCCCAACTGCTCACCCCAATCCCCTGTCCAGCCCTGATCCCCCCCAAACCCAGATCCCCCTCCTGCACCCCAAATTCCTCATCCCTGGCCCCACCCCAGAGCCCTGACCCCCCTCCAGCATCCAACACCCTGCCCCAGCCCAGAGCCCCCTCCCACACCCTGAACCCCTCGTTCCCGGCCCCACCCCACAGCCTGCACCCCCACACCCCAACCCTCTGCCCCAACCCTGAGCCCCCTTCCACACCGCAAACCCCTCATCCCCAGCTCCGTTGGGTGATGGGCATCAACAATTTTCTTCAACTGGGTCACCAGAAAAAACGTTTGAAAATCACTGTCCTAGGCTGTTCAGCCTCCAAAGTTCCATGCAGTGCTGATTTCATCTTCATACAGTACTGCTTCTTTTCTTTCCCTGGAGAACTGTGTAACTCAGTGGCACATACATAGATTTGTTGTTTGCAGCAAGTCATCTGTTCTGGTTAGTTTGACCTTCAGCATGGCTAGAATGCATAGCTTTCCAAGTTATGCTGAATTTCTGCTAGTTAGGCCTGTTAGGTTGTTGCGGTGAGATCGGGAGGACAATTAAAAGAAAAGTGCAGGGAGGCTGAGTTCTTTACCATTGAAATATAGTAGACTTATTTTTCACCTTTTTACCAGGTGAGCTTGAACTCTGGAGACATTTCTGATTGTGCAGTAGATATGAAAGAAATTATTCTAATCTCTTGCCTAAATTGGGTATAAAAGATTTTTTGGAATGTTCAGTGTGCAGCTAGATGATTTCACCATGCCAGTATTGTGTTCTGAGTGTAGCAGCACCCAACCAGCAAAATTAATAGGTGCAAAGTTCATAGGCTATAGATTTTTTGCCAAAGTAAAATTCAGATCCACAAAGTTGGGGTGGGTATAAAGGATTTATAAAAGGACCTAGGCACCTAATGGCCAGAATCAGGCCTTGCTCTGCTGCCCACAAACCCTGTTGGCACCTAAACTTGCTCAGCGCCTAAATTTTTCAGTAAAAGCTCCCTAGGCAGCTATTTTTGTGCCTCTCACACAGCCCCGTATCAGGTGTCCAGATGTCTAAGCTCCAGACTGAGGCATGGACCCTGGGAAAATAGGTGTTCCTCCTAACTCACCTGTGAGGCCCAATCCAGTAAGCATGCTCAGATCTCACCTACCGGATTGCGCCCATGTAGACAAGCTTACACAAAATGGGGGGAAGGGAGTGAAAGGCTGCTTTAAGATAGTGGTTAGATAGGGTACTCACCCAGTTTTGAAGCCATTGCACTGTGGATAAATAATGAAAGAATCACTGGGAGAGAGAGTGAGTGTGAGCAAGCAAGCAATCAAGCATGCATGAGAATGATTCTGCAGTGTGGTAGGGAACTCACCTAAGAAATGGGAGATCCAGGGTCCAGGGCCCTGTCTCCAATGAATTTTTATTTATTTATCCACAGTGCAACAGCTTCAACAAGAGAGACTGAGGGAATCCCTCATAACAATATCCTATATCCCAGTGGCTACATCTGTCCCCTGAGAGGTAGCAGATCCCAGTTCAAATCTCTTCTCTCCCTCAGGTGGAGGGGGGAGTTGAACTGGTGGTCTCCAATGTGCCAGGGGAATACCACTGGGTGAAAAGTTATAAGGGAACGCCTTCTCCTCCTAAATTTCTTTGTGAATCTAACTCTAAATGTATTCAGGTGAGGTTTTTTTCATATATAGAGAAGGTTTGCTATAAGAGTTTCCAGATTTACTTTAACAATTTTTTGGTTGTAAATAATCTACCACGTTAATATTTATGTCATATAAAATATATTTTTGAAATAAATTAAATCAGTAAGAAACAATCTACTCTGAAGTGGTTTTATAGCTGAAAAACCAGGCATTGCTTAGCACCGCTATTTACAAATACTTCTAATTTATTTAATATAAAATATTAATATTTTAGTTTAAATGAGTACTGTAGTTTATAGTGGAGATTAAGGTCATACAGTTGTATAAAAATTAAGTGAATTTTGGTTTTGTACTTTCATCAGTGTTATATTAATTGCTTAAGACAGTGATAGGCCCCTTTGAAGCTATTCTAAAAATACTTTTACTAGATCCTTTTAAATGGAATCAATAAACAAGGGTGTCAAAGCTTTATCGTGTTTTTTAATTTTCACTTCAAACAGTTTTCAGCTAAGGTGTTCTTCAATTAAGTGTTGAGTTTTTAACCCCCTTTTACTTGTTTTTTCCTGTTTTGAAAAGTAGTATCTGCAGCTAGTTGTTAATATGTATGAATTCACTGGTTCACTCTAGTGCAAAAAAGGGTCATTCTGGAACAGAAAGAAAAATGATTGCAGAATTTCAAGCAGTTTTTGCTGCTCAGCAGGGTCTGTTAAAAAAGGGTCAGGCTAGCACCTGTTGCAAAGATGTTCTGACCTTGTCACAGTTAGAAGAGACCTGATGCTAGAGTGAATGGTCTCTTCATGCATTTGTAGTAATAACACTATAGCTACCATAAGAAAATAGGCCACTGTAGCCCAAAATGGTTAAGATCACTTTTTAGAAGATCTACTAAAATGTCATCCACATTAGAACTGCATTTTTTAATTCTGCTTGCCAAATATTTGAGACCAATATATATGTAACCAGGATTTTCACCCTTCCTGTTTATTAGTTCTCTCCCACTGCCACAGTGATTATAGCCAGCTTCCTTGCAGCATCTTTTGTAGGTATCACAGTCCATTTTAAGTTGAGTCTTCAAGCCCATTCCCTCATTTCTGCTTCTGCCTCCCTTAGAGTCAGAGGACAGTGTGCATCTTTCTGAAGTGCCTGACAGAGGACTTGTCTACACAGCCACTGGAAGTGAAATAACTAACTCTCTGGTTTTAAATCATTTTGTTGTTTCAGAACAAATCTGGATGATTTCGTCTTATTTTGCATTAAGATGATCCATACTCAGGTTTGTACCAAAATAGCAAAGGGTGTGAATGAAGACCCAAGTTAAGTAATTTCATTTCCCATTAGTGTGTAGATAAATCCAAAGATTATACCCGCTAGATCTCTACACAACCATTCCATGTGTTTGGGGTGGGAGTAGTTACTTGTCATTGGATGGAAAATCAAAGAGAAAATGGTAAACAGTTACGTTGTAAACAGAACGATGTAAACATAGGCAAATGCAATACGAAAAACATAGCTATGCATGATCTAAACTTAGGTACACAGCATGTTGGTTAAGAAAAATTAAACTATGTATCTTAGAAAATTCTTTCTCAGACACATTCAGCCGGCTTCTCTCACGTTTCCCCAGGCAGGAGTATGACAATGAAGTTTCTGTTTGCCAGGGAGGATCTTAGTCCTTTACAGGAAAACATCTTTTCTTTGATTTCCCAAAAGCATCTTCCCTTTCTTGTGCTGAAGGAGATCAGTTATCCATTGTCTCATGGTCCCAGACCAGTTTGAAGCCGCTGCATCCTTCTCCCCAGCCTCCAAGTGCTGTGAGCAATAAACCATATATTCTTTGATTAGCTGCTTGTAGTCCTGCATTTGTAGCAATTTGTCATAATGACCCTCCACATTTTAGCTAAACCTATGTTTTCCCGAACAGTTTTGTTCAAGAATAATGTAATTTGATCATCTGTATTAGAGATTAGTTTAATACAAATGTCAGAGGATTTGCCGTGTTAGTCAGTATCCACAAAAACAAAGAGGAGTCTGGTGGCACCTTAAAGACTAACAGATATATTTGGGCATAAGCTTTCGTGGGTTAAAAAACCCACTTTTTCAGATGCATGGAAGAAGTGGAGTTTTAACCCACAAAAGCTTATGCCCAAATAAATCTGTTAGTCTTTAAGATCCCACTGGACTTGTTGTTGTTTTAATATAAATGGATTGTTCTCCTTTAGTAAATGATTTCATATTTCCTAGATGAAGATTTCTCACCCATTTCAAATAGAAGATCCTGTGTTTCTTGGAATGCTTTATGGTTGGCCAGTCTTGTGGCCTATAAACTGTTATGTGCAGGAGATGCAAGTCTCTCACTCGCTAAACCAGCAAGACAAAAGCAGATTGTGGACTGTGGTGAGAGGAGAGTCTAAGAGTTTAATTTAAAAGATTTGATCTCCAGATTCTGATTGGGATGCTTGTTTCAGGAGACACATTGGCCCGCAAACATGCTATAAAACAGGTGACAGGGCAAAAGCCATATCATTATAATAAAATCTTATTTTGTCAGCACATTAATTAAACCACACAATAAGCATTACAAGACATCTAAATGAATCCGGAATACACATTATTAGCCACATTTTTATTTCAAGATGTACAAAGAAAATGATTGACCTATTTTTCTTCCTATTTTGATTAAGCATATAAAATAGACTCAGTTCTATCAATTTTGATTACTTATTTGGGCTACTGAAATTGACTGTGAAATTCTATGTAATGGAAGAATATAATTCCCTTGTCAAATATATTGCTCACTTGTAAAGAATTAACTTTGCTGTTTGTTTAAAAGCTCATATATGATAGTGAGTAGTGATGTGGCTGCCTCCCCCAGAAAACAATCATTTGATAGCCAAATGATACTAAAAATTAAAAAAAAAACAACCCATAGTAATAGAGAATTACACATTTGTATTTTGAATATATAATGCATATTTCTTTTTGAAGTGGTGTCTCCTTACTGTAAGTGTAACACCCAGAGTCTCCAGTCAGGATTGGCACCCTTTTGTACTTTCCTATTGACCCTACTCTTGTCTAGTGCTTTTATAAGTTGAAACTAGTGCACAGTTATTTTCCTTCAAATTAAAAAAGCAGATTGAGGTAATCATGTCAATCCCCAAAGAGTTTTGGATGTTTATAGTCTAGTTTGGATGAAATGGGTTGCTGACCTTTTTGTTAGTCCATCACTACTATTATATAAAATATATGTATTTAATAAGAAAGCAGCATTAATAGCATATTAAGGATTTAGAAATCAAATATTCAAAAGTCAGGAAATTCCAAAGGTTACAGTTGAAAACTCTTATATCTGCTTGCTTGTGTTCATGCTTTAAAATATGGGCTTTATATCATTATTATTTATCAAATAATACAATGTTGTCCAAATCCTGCTGTTCTTATATATGAATAGTCCCACTAAGTGGAATTACATGCGTGAATAATGCAAATAGGAGTTTACCTTATATAATATAACTAACATATAATGCATAATATAAAGACATAATATGAAAAAAAGTATAAATTCATGCATCATACTCAGAGTTAAAGTCAAACTTTAATTTTGAAATTTCTTGTCTTCTAGACTTTGATCTTTCAATCTTAACATTGCATTTTTAAGTCTTAACGAGATCTACAGACAAGTCAACTTTGAACATTCTGGTTTCTACTGTTTTGAGCTAGCCAAGGGAAGAAATCCTGATTTGAACATATGGGGGAAATATTTTTCATAACTAGAAGACTCAAAAAATATTTTATTTTAAATCACTTTTCAGCTGTGGCTCAAAATAGAAAAACTTTTAGTTCAAAATAAATTTTTTTGAGTGAGGTCTGAGCATCTAAAAGGTAGGCTAGAGTGTAATCAGAACTAAACCTTAACTAAATGCAACCCATCCCTGTTGTATTAAAAACAGTGCCACTTTTAGCCCTAAGATATCTGCTTCTCTATAATAAACTTCATTTCAAGCCATAAAGGTTCATTCCAGGCTGCTATGTGGAATACAAAATAGGTTTGGGGAAAATTTCTTTAAATTAGTAGTATTCCAAGAATGGGCTCTGTGTAGTTCAGTATTTGGTATGACCTATGGGAAAAGGACAAAGAGGAGAGAACAAGATGGGAGGAGTGTATTTCCTTTGCAGATATTGTAGCTCTGTCAGTTTGGGGGAAGGAATTGGCGTAATTAATTGTTTTCAGCACTTATATGTTAATAGTACTGATTAGATACTCTGGATTCTGAAGTTAATATTGGAGTTGTCTTGGCTGCTTACCTATATTTTTAGTATAAGTTCAAGCTGTTTTTATCTTGGTTGTCCCTTTGACAATGTAAAAATTGTCTAGGTGAGGGAAAAGCCAAAAAGCCAAAAATAATAAGTATGAGTGTTACTTGCTGTGTACAGTCACTCTCTTTCTCCCCTACAGCTACTTCTCATTTATGTCTTTGCAGATTGTCTTTATAGATTGCAACCAGTGCTCAATTAATTATTTTTCTTAAAATCAGAAAGCTAGATTGAAGTATGTTTCTTCAAACATTTGCACTGGAATACCACTTTCCTCCTGATTTTCTATTCTAGGCATTCCTCCATCTTCTCCTCCTCCACAAATTCTCCACTCAGGAGACACACTCACATTTTTAAGTTCCTCTGATAAAATGCCATTAATCTCAGTTCCTTTTGGCAGAGCATTGCTCAGGGCTCTGTCAAAAGAGGTATTTCACTTCATTTAATGCAGCTCCCTGATTGTTTGTCATTTACAACACTAAGGACTCTGGTTCACCTAGTTTGTGTAAAATTTGACTGGAAGTATATTATTAACAGATATATCTCTATTAATAATCAAAAGTTTCCTTGAAGTACTTTTTTATGCCCTTGTAATGCTTACTTTGGGAAAGTTATACTATTAATACCTTATTGTCAGTAATCCAACACAAAGGCAAATTATCCTTAAAAATATCCACAACGCTACCTCATTATCCAGTTGCAAATCCCTTTTCAAAACTCTCCTTTGCTGTGATGCCTATGAAAAACCTGAAAATGATTAGGTTGTTGGTGTGCTGAGACCATTGCCTGTTGTGCTGACAGACATTGTCTCATTGTTTCCTTGGCTTTCCCTGGCTCTATCCATCTTTTGTCTCTTGTATTATACTTAATTTATTATGTATTTGTCATACTGTAGCCCCTATGGGCCATAGTCATAGACCAGGACCCTATTGTGCTAGGAGCTGTGTTATGATATACAAAGCACACAAGATCTTTTATAGGGGAGAAGGCAAAACGCCAAATTTATTGAGAATAGAGCACTTAGCATATGCTTTTCAGTCACACACACACACACACACCATGCACACAGTCCCATCAGTCGATGTTTATAGTTACCAGTCCAGAGTCTGAATCAATCTAGTGGCCAGCCAGATTGGTCACAGAGGGGAGCTGGGCTCTGTCAGTCGCGATCCAATGCTCCTGGAGCGTGGCAAGACGAACCCAAAGTCCCATGGCAAAGCACCCTGTTCTTACAGTCTTTTTTTCTCCGTTGAAGTCTATGGATTTTGCTGTGTCAGTCTGTGACTGGTTACTCCTTAATCGATGTTATCTTCTGGTGTTAACGTTCCAAAACACCTCCGAGAGGATCATCCTGTCCTGGATTTGATTTAATCAATTGTCTTTAGGGGTGCCAGCCTTCACCTCAGAGTCGTCAATCTGCCCTTCCTCAATCATAGATGCGTGTTGATGGTTCTCTGGTGTCAATAAGTCTTGATCAGTGTCTTCGTTCCTCCTTTCTTGACCATCTGGTTAACAATGGCCTTCACAACTTATCTTTTCCTGATGCATGCATTCTTCATTCACACAAACAGTCTTTTACAGAGACCTTTAAGAATGCAAACAGCGGCATTTTACATTGAGCGAAAAGACATTGTAAATTAAACCTTGCTAAATTTTATAACCAAAACAATTCACATTGAGGCCCAGCCCTTCAACGTTCCTCTAATCTACTTAACATAGACACAATGCAAGATCCTGTCTCTTACTAACCAAACCTTAAAACAAAGAACTAAAAGGGTTCAATTTGTAATGAGTATGGGAAACAGAATCCCATGGTACCAGAGGGTCATTCCTTTCTGCTCTTTAAAAAGGGTGACTGGCAGGATGAAATCAAATCATACATTAATTCTCACAGTACAATTATAAAAATCCTTCTCCCACAGCTGTACAGTCAGGGACCATCTTTTTGTTATGTTTGTATAGCACCTAACACAACAGGGTCCTGATCCATAACTAAGGCTCCTAATACAAATAATAAACAATAATATATGAAATAAAAGTATGTTTATAAAACTAATGTATTAATTTTATTGCTAAATTAAAAACTACAATCAACTGGCATTCAGATTGTGTGCATATCAATTACTTAAAGGCAGGGGCAGTGGAACCGAGGGGCGGGGAGGCTTGTATCCTTGCAATGGAAATATTGTGGGTGGCTGATGTATGTTTCCACACACCCCAGTGTTGTCTGCCCCCATAGTATCTCTTGGAGACCTGGCTATGTTTTTGCTCCCCCCATCCATGTACATGGGGAAGGAGTGGAGGTGAGAGTGGAGCCCAGAGGAGGGGCTGGAGTAGCCGCTGCACACGACATTGACCCAGCTGCCAGGGAGCAGTTAGGAAACACCTAGTGGAGACACCCGGCCCAAGTGAAGGGCAGGACTTGGAACACATGTGCCAGCTGGCATGGTAAGGTGAATGTGCGGGTTCATATCTTTTACTGAACCAGCATCCGCTGGTGAAAGAGACAAGATTTCAAGCCACATTGAGCTCTTCTTTAGGCACAAAAAGTGGTCTGACACCAAGAGCTAAATTTTATTAAGTATCCATTTTTAATGAATTTTAACTCATAAATTAATTAATCTTTTACTTGAAAATTCTCAGAAATTTCATTCTGTACCCAAAGTGTCGAAGTGTTTTAGTTTTGGGAAGGATCCACTCTGTTCATCATACATAACAAGTGGTGGAATCTCTGTGTTTTAAGTATAAATCTCAACTCATCCTTTACTCCGGAAGCATGACTGGCACGTCTATAATACTACTACTAATAATTATTATTATTTATTGTTATTACTAGCAATTGCTAGTCTGTAGTTGCTACCTCTGTCAGTTCCTCATTGTCATTCAGCAGCCTGTTACTTTCTTGGTGCATGTTACTGGACGTACATTATTGATGAATGATGGGTATTTTCACTACAGTTGACTCATGTTATATTTAATGCATTTTTAAAAATTGTTTTGTATTAGAGCAATGTTTTTGGATCCTTTGACTTACTCTATGCATAATTTAGTTTTAAATCCTCAAGATGATTTCTTGGGTTCTCTTATTTCCCTTTAAAAAAATAAAAGGGGCAGATGTTATCTTACTTTTCCTTGTCTGCATGCTATCCTGTGCAAGGAAAATGTTAAAGGGAAAGTTAATTTTAAAAAATAAAACTTTTTTTTTATTCAATAATTAAAAACTTTTCCCCCATTTATATTGGTTGATATTGAAATTCAAGAGAGAGGTAACTCAGTTTAGTTCAAAAGCCACTTTCTAAATGAGAGGAATTAACTGGGAACAGTACTACATTAACACACCCTGCCAACAGCTGAGCTCTGCATACAAAACACTTGTTCATGTTTTCCTGAACTCCTTTGATTGGACCTAACATTCAGCTTACACTGAATGAGCTCTGTCTGAACCTTGGCAGGAATTGGAGAATGTTGATGTGTGTTGTAATGAATAGTGGAACTTCGAAAGGCTTAAGTGTGCTGGCACAAGTACTGTCTCAGTACGATGAGCTAAACACAGGCATTGTTCAATGAGAAGCCTCTGTGTCTTTTTTGGAAATTAAATCTTGGCCAGTGAACATTAGATCTGAATTGAATTTCTTTGTCTTCTTACTGTGGTATTCCATTCATAATCAAACATTTCAAGCAAAGTTCTAAAGAGGTTCTTGAATGCCACCTCCTTCAAATATGTCCTGAAACAAGTGGTTGATGTAAGGATGACATAGTCCTCTCTCTCTTAATTGGTAACATTCCTTAATTTACATCAAAAACCTTAAGAACAAACTTCTTGCTCTAGTCATAGTTACAGCTGGAAAATAGCATAGAGATTTATGACTGTTGGGGACATGATTCTTCTGAACTCAATGGTAAAATGAAATTTACAATAGAATGTATAATGTATGGTACTTTTATATCTAGAATGCCTCCTGAATTTGCAGTTGCACTTCTATATTTGTCTCAAAATAAATCTAAAGTCAAAGAATCCATCTGTTTTCTAACAAATGCCTGCTGTTTGCATGCAGAAAAATATGAAAGTAAAATAATTATTTAAAGTATTAATTCAAACTCATTAAAATTAGGGCTGTCAAGTGATCAAAAATATTAATCGTGATTAATCGTGCGATAAAAAAATTAATTGTGATTAATTGCACTGTTAAACAATAATAGAATACCATTTATTTAAATATTTTGGATGTTTTCTACATTTTCAAATATATTGATTTCAATCATAACACACAATACAAAGTGTACAATGCTCACTTTATATTTAATTTTGATTAAAAATATTTGCACTGTAAAAAACAAACTAAATAGGTTTTTTTCAGGTCACCTAATACGAGTACTATAGTGCAATCTCTTTATCATGAAAGTTGAACTTACAAATGTAGAATTATGTACAAAAAATAACTGCATTCAAAAGTAAAACAATATGAAACTTTAGAGCCTAGAAGTCCACTCAGTCCTATTTCTTGTTCAGACAATCGCTCAGACAAACAAGTTTGTATACATTTGCAGGAGATAATGCTGCGCGTTTCTTGTGTACAATGTCACCTGAAAGTGAGAATGGGTGTTCACATGGCACTTTTGTATCTGGCGTAGCAAGATATTTAGATGCCAGATGCACTAAAGATTCATATGTCCCTTCATGCTTCAACCACCATTCCAGAGGACCTGTGTCCATGCTGTATATAAAAGTTTGTTACAAGGAGGAGGGAGAAAAAATGTTCTTCTTAACCTCTAAGAATAGGACAAAAAGCAATGGGCTTAAATTGCAGTAAGGGAGATTTAGGTCGGACATTAGAAAAAACTTTCTGACTGTCAGGGTGGTTAAGCGCTGGAATAAATTGTCTATGGAGGTTGTGAAATCTCCATCATTGGAGATTTTTGAGAGCAGGTTAGACAAACAGCTGTCAGAAATGGTCTAGATAATACTTAGTCCTGCCATGAGTGCAGGGGCCTGGACTAGATGACCTCTTGAAGTCCCTTCTAGTCCTATGATTCTGTGATGACGGGTTCTGCTGGATAACAATCCAAAGCAGTGCGGATTGATGCATGTTCATTTTCATCATCTGAGTCAGATGTCACCAGCAGAAGGTTGATTTTTTTTTTTTGGGGGGGGGGGGAGGAGGGGTTCGGGTTCTGTAGTTTCCGCATCAGAGTGTTTTTCTTTTAAAACTTCTGAAAGCACCTCCACACCTCTCAGATTTTGGAAAGCACTTCAGATTCTTAAATCTTGGATCGAGTGCTGTAGCTATCTTTAGAAATCTCACATTGGTACCTTCTTTGCGTTTTGTCAGATCTGCAGTGAAAGTGTTCTTAAAATGAACAGCATGTACTGAGTCATCATCCAAGACTACTCTAACATGAAATATATGGCAGAATGCGGGTAAAACAGAGCAGGAGACATACAATTTTCCCCCAAGGAGTTCAGTCACAAATGTAATTAACACATTATTTTTTTAATGAGCACCATCAGCATGGAAGCATGTCCTCTGGAATGGTGGCTGAAGCATGAAGGGGCATATGAATGTTTAGCATATCTGGCACGTAAATTCCTTGAAATGCCGGCCTCAAAAGTCCCATGCGAATGCCTATTCTCACTTTCTGGTGACATTGTAAATAAGAAGTGGGCAGCATTATTTTCTGTAAATGTAAACAAACTTGTTTGTTTTAGCGATTGGCTGAACGAGAAGTAGGACTCAGTGGACTTGTAGACCCTGAAGTTTTGCATTGATTTGTTTTTGAGTGCAGTTATGTAACAAAAAAAATCTACATTTGTAAGTTGCCCTTTCGCAATAGAGATTGCACTACAGTACTTGTTTGAGGGGAATTGAAAAATACTGTTTCTTTTTATCATTTTTATCATGTTATCATTTTTACAGTGCAAATATTTGTAATAAAAATAATATAAAGTGAGCAGCATACACTTTGAATTCTGTGTGGTAATTTAAATCAATATATTTGAAAATTGTAGTAAAACATCCAAAAATATTTAATAAATTTCAATTTGTATTCTATGGTTTAACAGTGCGACTAAAACTGCGATTAATCACGATTAATATTTTTGAGTTAATCACGTGAGTTAACTGCGATTAATCGTCAACCCTAATTAAAATTGATCAGACTACTAACTTTTTTAAAACTTCACTTTCTACTCCATTTCCTCCCCAATTCAAAAATCTATCACAATAGGAATTACTGAGGGAGCCAGGCAGGCGGGTGTTGAGGAATAGGAATTTGTACAGCAGTGCTTCATTTGTGTTATGAGCCTTGTGTATTCCATGATTCTGCAGTCACGTGATTTGCTGTGGAATCCATCCCTCCCTGAATTGTGCTCTAAAAGATATATTCATGCATCTAGTCATTCCACCAAGAACCCTCTGTAGAGGTCACTGTCCCACATGGTTCCACTTCTCAAATGCACAGTAGGGTGACCAGCCATGTCCATATGTCCCTCATCTCAGAGAACCTGCAGGTGGTATTTTTTGGATCTGGGGAAGCAGGAGAAGGATTGGCGGGCGGGGTGTGACCCTGTTGGAGCCAAGCATCATTCTTGAACCAGAACAAGTTCTGAGTAAAATATAATACAGCCCCAGACTGTATTATCTTTCTATGCCACTCTACCTACTCACCCATTCTCTATGATGAGAAATTGCAATAAGGGGGTTCCTTCAGCAGCTGTCAGATTTGAGAGCCCTGTCAATACAGCTCCTTTGGAGTTACATTAGCAGGTTGCAGGGAACAGAGAAGCGAGTGTAAAGAGGAAGAAAGCTCATGAGTGGATGACCTGAGCAACCCATTTCTCCCCCAGATCCATGTGGATCTGGTAGATATGTGATTTTTGTGCTCAGGCCTTGCTGCCTGTTCCATGGGGGAGCAAACCTTAACTCCCAAATGAAATCAACAGGGAAAAGTTCAATGCAGTTTTTTAGTACAGTAGAAGACACACACACACAATTTTGTGCCTGTGTTAATCTGGTCTTCCAAATGACCTCACAGAATACACTGCTCTATTTGGTACTGGTGATGCTATGTGTTTGTCTTCAGGACATTCTGTTCCCTACTGAGGCATTAAGGCATAGCATTAAGGCATTAAGGCCCAGTGTTTTCAGGATGCACTGATTCAAATACAGTTAGGCAGTGTCATTAAAGTACAAACATGGTTGATCCCTGGTTGTGTTGTAAACACAATTCAACCATATTTCTTACATCAGATGAGAATATCACAGACTGGTTATAAAAACAAGTTTGTATTGGTAGTGTAGACAGGGACTTAATTTGGGAGGAGAACAAGGGACTGGATTCTTCAAGTTTCAAACTCACCCTAACCTTCCTGGTCCAACAGGGCCAAAGTACTACAGAGAAAGCGGGTGGCTCATATTGCTCTTGAACAACCTCTTCTGGCTGACACTTGGAGTGATATTGATGGACTCTGGAGGGATGTTTGGCGTGACATGATATTTTATAGGATGATGGGGTTATTGAAGAAAATAAAGAGGGCAAATTAAGGGTTAAAGTCACCCAAATGGCTGCAGAAGATCAATGCAAACAGTGTATCGGACATCTTGATTTGATGTCAGTGTGCTTATGAGGACAAGGAGATCTTTTTCTATATGTTTTGATCCTTATAATGATAAGAAATATAAGCCATTATGTCTAGCTTTTAAAGCCAGTGAGAAGCTTAGTAAGAGCACTGGAAGTCTGTTTATTTCCTTCTTTGCAAGGGGAGTTTCAACAGTCCCCTCCTGGGCATGATGTAAATAAATAAATACAGTCTCAACTAATAGTTTAGAAATATTGTCGTATTCCAAAAAGAAAATACTTATCCCATCATGGGACAATGATGACTCAGGTTTGCCGACTGCATTAGCTCCCTAATGGCAAGATTTATGCCTGATATGTACTGCTCAGCATTCCTAGATAGAAACTGTTGATAATACAAAACCCTTTTAAAAGTAGTTCATGAATTGCTATTTTTTCTCATACTCTTTCAAAATATTTACCAGGTTTGTATGTAAAGGGCATAAACAATCAAACATACATAATTAATTTTGCATTTTAAAAACATAGAGATACCTTTGTAACTTGTTTGTGTAGAAGAGTGTTTTACCTGTGGTTTATCCCAGTTTCTTGATTAACTCATGAGTCTCATGGTACTTAATTTGGATGGAGTAATGACTGAAGGAAAGCATGTCTGATTGTTGTTGCTTAGTTTCACCGGTTGTGCTGTGTGCATGTATTATAGTGGTGTAAGGCAGCTTTATTTTTGACATATCCAGGACTTGATGGTAACACGGATAGTACAATACCTTAAATTCCTTACAAGACTACAATTTGTTTTTTTATTATACTTACTTGTCCAGGTGAAATGTTTATGTTGTTTGTTTATGTTGATTTTAACAGATATGTATTGACTTGGTATTTACTCAGGGGGTAAACTCGATGTTCAGCTACTGTTAATGACCTTCAGCTAACAGTTAAGCACTCATGGTACGAATTGAAATTCAAATACTGATTGTAACAAGGTCAGAGATTTGCACTTGTATCACAAAGTTTCCTCATGATTCCTGTGTAGTTTTTAGTAAAGATTTACAGTGATCAGTGTTACTGAGTTCATTTAAAGACTTTTTCTATTATACCTCAAGTAATATTCAGTAACTTCAAAAATTGTATTTGCTTTTTCCATAACCTCTTGTATGGTATTGTTTTGACTGTCATCGTTCTAAGATAAAATTTTATATTAAACCCCACAGAGTTTAAGATTTTAAATCTTATTCAACAATATGTACAGTTAGACAGATCCACCCTTCTTGGAAAACACTATTTGGGAATGTGTAAAAGGGTTCAATTACTGGCCAGAACATGAAGGGACTTGATGCAGATTCATGTTGTCGGACACGCATAAACGCAGGGTCTGGCTGGGAGCTGTGGGGTGCTACCTGGGTGGACAAGGCACGACAGATGTTGATGGGGGTGGTCAAATTCCTTGGGTTCATAAGAGGCTCGGCAGTTTGGGTATCCTGGGGAACCAAAATTACTTGGAGTTTGGGGTTCCCCCATCAAGCTTTGGAGCTGATTTGTTTTGGCTGATATAAAAGGGGGGCAGTAAGAGATGTCTGGGAACCCAACTGGGTTTTGGTGGGAAGGCAGCCAAACTAATTGCTGGCACCTCCATGTGGTATTCTTATGTAATCCACTGAAATTCAAGTAAAGTAGTTTCTGCTGAGAATTTGAAGGGATCAGTTTGACAATATACATTGAAATTTCATAAATCGGAACAGCAAACAAGCTTTCAATATAAACCTTTCAGTAAATTCTTTAATCTGTCCTTTTAGAGAACATAATTTGGATAAGAACTGTCTGTACCTTCTGGTCTGTTAATTCTCCCTTTAAAAATTGTACATTCCCCAGTAACATAATCAAAAAGGGTCCAGTTACATATGCAGGGAAAAAGTAGTTAACGTATCCTAAAAAATATCCTTTGAAATTCAAAGGAGGCACAGATACACACAGTGAAAATCTTCATGTTTACATGAAAACAGGCTAGATATTTGAATCAGGGTTTAATGACTCGTATACTGTTATTGTCGAGGTCCTCTCTTGTTTGATAGAATATTTTGAAGTAAAAAGATAATGAATAAAATTAGGGCAGAATTTCTGCCATAGCATTACAAATTAACTTTTCTCTCACCTTTCCTCTTTCTACACATGCAAAGGGCTACAGGCTGTGCTGCACTAGAAAATTAGATGAGCCCAGCTATCTCGCTGAAGGGTGTAAAAAGTCCACACCCGTGGAAGACCTAATTAATCTGACCTAACTCCCAACATAGACAGTGCTTCCATTGACCTAGCTACTTCCTCTCCGGAAGGTGGGTTACCTACAGAGATGGGGGAAGCTCTCCTGTCACTGTTGTAAGTGTCTTCATTGAAGTCCTACAGTAACACAGTTGCAGTACTGCAACTGTGCTGCTGTAGTGTTTCTAGTATAGACATAGCCTTAGAGATTCATGTATGTAATTGAACCGAGAATTTAACCCATCATGTATTTACACTTTTTCCTTTTTTATGTGTTCTCTACTGTGTGAGTCACTGGTTTATATCATAATCTAGTCAATAGTAAAAAAATAAAAAGTGACTTCACTGAGTTTCTAAATACACTGAAAATATTTAATATAAATAACAAATGAAACAATATAAACTTAACTAAAACTCATACATTTGTATTGCTTCAGTTTAGTTGATAAATGTTAATATAGGTAATCTGATAAAAGTATTCACATAATATAAAATAGTATTATAAAATAAATGATAGTGCTAAGTAATGACACCTGGAGAAAACAATATCAGACATCATTTATATTGTTTTCCCATCTTGCTTTTCCCAAGATAAATGAGAACTTTTTAGTATCTATCTGCAATGCTAAAAAGTGATGTGACTAACTGAAATCAAAATCTATCTTCATAAGTAGTGAATAGTTTATCATATTATTAGATCTCTGTGTGAGGAACTGTAGAGAGATATGGTACATATAGACATATTACTAATTATTTTGCACTTGGTCTATTTCCTGTAGCACATCAGTACAGTCAAATGTTGGGAGATACTTTAATATGTATAGAAAGAAGAGTAGTATATACAGACCTTTAGGGACTGGTGGTAATACATTTCTACAAAAAATTATCAGGTAGGGATACTTATTGGACTGATTGAAACCATATGTAGATATATAATATATGTAAGTATTTAATCTGATAGACAATGGTACAATGATTTTTAAGTATATAATTTGATTTCTGTGTTAAAAAATTTGCTTTGGCTCAGTGGATGAGATTTGCAAGCTTTCTCACACTTATTAATTATACTGGATTTTTAGTTTTAATTAGAGTAGCTCTTCTGGGACTGAACCTTTTTACCATTAGGCCATTTGAAACCTATGAGATAAAAAGGAAGAGTTCTTTCAGAATATTATTTACATGATTTTAATTAATGATTATAATCTCCATGGTCATTTTTGCAAAAGAGCATTTAATCCCTTAACCAGTTTTCATGATTTGCATTTTGCAAAAACACGTAAGCCCCATAGGCTTATTATCTCCAATTTTTTTCAAACCAAACTTCTTTTTAGAAAATTTTATTTTGTTCCTGCTCCAAGTCTCATTTCCTACCATAACACCTGTTTCTCATGCAGAGTGAACTGATAGGTAGAAAAGTAAAGTTTGCTTCCTTTTGCCAAGACAGAACATAGCCCTTGGCAAGGTTACCTTCGAAAACAGCTTTTCATGCAGAGACCGTATACAACTGCATTGCTGTTGCCAAGCTCCTCTGACTTTCGAAGGGTCGGAGCAATAGTGTATTCTTTCTCATTGCTGGCGGCACGTTTATGTAGCATTTCTTTTGAGGAAAGGCACTCTAGTGTTCCAAACAGAAGCTAGAAGTTTAACCTTCTAGGAGGAAGGTCAATGTTAGTTTTATTGATAACACAGAAGGAAAGCAACTTTATAGGAATATAAAAGTTAAATTCCGTGCTGAGCAGAAACTGTTAAAAACAATGAGTTTTCAACTGTTTTTATGAAAATCAGTGTGAAAACTTTTATGTTTACAAAGTTGCTTCTTTAGCTCTCAGTGCAGACTTTTGTTTAAAATGTCCATATTGACGATTTGGAGAACTGATTCCTAACCTGTATTAGCATACAGACTGAAATGAAAGGTCAAAATTTCAGGTGCACACTTATAGATAGATTTCCCCTTTCATTCCTAATTCAAGTTGTGCAGCATTAGGGAAAAAATGTACCCTTTAATGTTAATTTGGTTTACAAACATTGATTACTCATAATGCTGGAGAGCATCTGCACTGTGTGTGTATTTTCAAGTCTTTGCAGTATATGATATTTCACAAAAGTATAGTTTAGGACCATATAGTTTGTGCTTAGACATGAAAATTTTGAGTAATGAGAGGTTTCAGAATGGCAGCCGTGTTAGTCTGTATCAGCAGAAAGAACGAGGAGTACTTGTGGCACTTTAGAGATTAACAAATTTATTTGAGCATAAGCTTTCGTGGGCTAAAACCCACTTCATCAGATGCATGCACTGGAAAATACAATAGGAATATATATATTTATATGCACACACAGAGAACATGAAAAAATGGGGGTTGCCATACCAACTCTTAACAAGACCAGTCGATTAATGTGGGCTATTATCAGCAAGAGAAAAAAAACTTTTGTAGTGATAATCAGGATGGCCCATTTCAAACAGTTGACAAGAAGGTGTGAGTAACAGTAGAGGGAAAAGTTAGCATGGGGAAATAGTTTTTAGTTGGTGTAATGACTCATCCACTCCCAGTCTTTATTCAAGCCTAATTTAATGGTGTCCAGTTTGCAGATTAATTCCAGTTCTGCAGTTTTTCGTTGGAGTCTGTTTTTGAAGTATTTTTGTTGAATAATTGCGACTGAGTGTCCAGGGAGGTTGAAGTGTTCTGCAACTGGTTTTTGAATGTTATAATTCTTGACGTCTGATTTGTGTCCGTTTATTCTTTTGCGTAGAGAATGTCCAGTTTGGCCAATGTACATGGCACATGATGGGATATATCACATTGGTAGATGTGCAGGTGAACAAGCCTCTGATAGTGTGGCTAATGTGATTAGGTCCTATGATGGTGTCCCTTGAATAGATATGTGGACAGAGTTGGCAACGGACTTTGTTGCAACGATAGGTTCCTGGGATAGTGTTTTTGTTGTGTGGTGTGTGGTTGCTGGTGAGTATTTGCTTCAGGTTGGGGGGCTGTCTGTAAGCGAGGACTGGCCTGTCTACCAAGAGACAAAGCAAAGCAAAGTTGCAACAAAGCGCGTTGCCAACTCTGGACAGTCTCTATGGAAAAGAATAAATGGACACAAATCAGACGTCAAGAACCTCCCTGTACACTCAATTACAGACCTAAAAGTCGCAATTATTCAACAAAAAAACTTCAAAAACAGACTCCAACAAGAAACAGCAGAACTGGAATTAATCTGCAAACTAGACTATTCCTACTAAAAGAGTAAACCCAATTTTCTTGAAGGATTGTTTTTTAAAATTAATTTTAACTCAAAAGCTAATTATTAATAGATTTACTTCTACATTCTGTCAGTGGGTAAGTGCTGTAATTTTGGGGAGGATGTGGTGAATTTTTCGTAATACAAATAATAATAAAAAGATTGAATTCTAATTTAAGTGCAAAGGTGAACTCAGCCCTAACTATGGAGCCTCAACTGGAACCTGCATAATGCTTTCTTCCTCTCTGCAGAGCTCTTCCTCTGCTTTTCCAAAACAGAGCATTTCTTATCTCTGTTTCAGAACAAGTTTAAAACCCCAGTTTGATATGGAACTCAGGGCTTGGGGCTTTCTCTTCAGTTAAATATTTTGAATGGACAATATCTAGCTGTTTTGAGAACCTGTCTTTTCTGTGTTTACTACATACAGACATTATACATGGAGGATATTTCCCCCCATGTGTCTGCAACCCTTTTGAAGTTTACACATAGAACTTCTATTGCACACTAACAATGGGCTTGCTAATTTAATAGACCCCTATCTACAGGCCTTGGTTCACCAGGATAAATAGTTTGTCCTTTTTAATATCTTGTCATAAAATTGTATTAATTCACATTTTCAAAACCACTACAGTTTCCTCACAACATCTCAAGAATGCACCAGCCAAACCAAGTGCTTACCTGTAGTTGGTAGTATATTTTCAGTTACAATACACAAAGTGTTAAGTAATATAGAAACCTATGCTTAGTACCTGTATCTTGACTTTGTTTTTTAATTGGATATGTGCTCTAGAGGGCATTAGGCTGAAGTGAACAACAATATAGAAACAACATTGTATTCCTTGAGTATAGTCAATTAATCTCCCTCTACCTTTCAAAATAGTTAGTTCTAAGTAACTGTTGTATAAATTAGGTCCCACTGCAATGGCTATACAATAAACAAAAGAGAGCCAGCTACAATGCAGATTAAATGCAGTATACATTTGATAATTCTCAACCCCTAGTGAGATAATCCATAAAACCTCATTGTTTGCACCCGCCAAATAGTTATAGAAACCATGACCACAATGATTATGTAGTCCCATTGTAATTGCATATTTAAGTCTTGCAAACAGGTGTTCATAAAGACAGATTGTTATGCCTTTAATTAGGTTCTCTGGGTCTAGTACACTGTATAGTATTGAAGAGTGTTGTTAAGAAGTGTTTACTTTTAACTAGCTGTGACATAAAAACTTCTCTAAAGGCACTTGCAAAAAGAAACCAACCAAAGAAAAACAACCTCACCCCCACCTCTCAGGGAAATAAAACAATGATGAAACCTGCTGGGAACTAGATGGCTCATATTTTGTGCACTGGTTTTTCACTTCTTCGCCTCTCGGTCACTGCTCTGAATTCAGGGTAGGTCCTCATTGACCAAAAGTAGTTTTGTGTTCAGGCTATTCAGTGACCTCTGAGTAATGAGTGTGGTCATACTCCACATATGTCCACATCAGAGTTGTTGCAAATTAGCAGTTTCGTTGGCAGTGTCATTGAAGATGCCAAAGTTTGAATGGACCTGGAGACTGGATAATCTGTTCATGCCTATGTGCTTTGAAAAGAAAGAGATGAACTGTCACTGACAAAGATCAGACCCCACTTATTATTAAAAAAATATTATCATAGAGAAATCAAGAGGAAAATATTGACAACATCTTTCCATAACTATACAAATTATATATTATATAAGCTTTATATTGTGTTCTTGAAAGTCTTTGTGGTGTTGAAAGTTATAGCTAAGGTTGAAAATCAGCTTTTTTAAATGAATTCCTATGTTTACATGATCATGACTGTTCCTCAAATTTTAGTTTACAGCTGAAATGTCCATGCTTAAATTCTCACAAAAGGTGAATTTATTTTGGTAAAAGTATGATCAAATGCCATTTAGAATAATGCAAAAAGAGAAAATATCAGTTTTGTATTTTAAAACAACTGATTGATTTGTGCATAGCACTCAGAAAAACCAGATTAATTTTAAAATGCCAGTCTTCTCAGCCAATGGCTGTTCTTCCCTGAGACAAATGCTATGTTTGGAAAACATATTTTAAAATAATGAAATTTATAAGCAATTTAAAATTTGTTTTTGCAAATGTTCAATAAACGTTGTCTTAGACTTTGTTTCTAAATTGCCTGCAGCACAAAAAATAGATTTATTTGCATATATGTATTATATAATATTATTTAAACTATGCAAATTATAATAATACAGATTCATGCTGAAATCCATATTGCCACAGCTCACATATGATTTTATTTTTTGTTTCTGCATTCTCTTTGGTGTATATAAAAATAAAGGAAAGTAAATAACAAAACCTATATTAATGGAGCATCATGGTTGTAACTTGAAATATGAGATGTCAGGAAATGAAAAAGTCAAGTTCACAATACAAGATGAAGTCAGCTCTGCTGTTAAATATATGTGTAGTACTTTTTATTAATATTTAGATACCTATGGCCAGAGTCCAGCCTCCACTACAGCAAATCTTGTGCTGCCCTGGGGCGCGTAAAGAGGCCTTAAAGCTTCCTTCAGTTGCTCCTACCCAAAGCCAAGCTTCCTTGTAGGGGGAAAGAAAAGCCAAAATCTCAGTGAAGTCCAGTAGGAACATCACGTTGCCACTTTTTTTCATGTTGGAGACCTTAAGACATCACATTGTTTAGGCCATTACAAAACCACACCACCTCCTTGCCAACCCTTGTTGTAGTCCCCAGTGTATAGGATGTGTCAGACCAGAGTAGCTTTGGCAATCCTTCTCTTTGGAGAAACTTGAAAACTGTTGTAAATTGCATTGAGCCAAACTGGTACCTGGATGACCACAGGAACAAAGATAGCTTAGAGCTGTGTTTGAGCTGGCTGTAAGGTCACCATACCTATAGAGGTTACCATTAAAAAGCCAATATTTTCCCATTGTCACCACCCAGTGGAATCTGAGATACTGTAGTTAGGGCTAGGCAACACACAAACCAATTCACCTGCAGCAACATAATCCACTTTCCTTTCTTCTGGTCTACCACAGATGTTGACTACAAATGGAAGCGAGTTGCTCCAGCATTTGTATCAGTCTCTGATTAACACTGCCTTTGAGAATTGAATCTCTTATATTGCTTTAGTCCCTCACAGCAGCAATGACTAAACCAACCATAAATTGTTTTGCCAGATTTTAATCTTTAGCAGTTGCTCACTATGACTTTTGAAAAGCAACTTCTCAGGGGAATTTCCTTAGAGGTGTCTTACTTTCAGATAATACTGTATACCCACATCATAAAAGTCAGACCTCTTTAAGGTGTCTTATATTGGCAGTCAAAATCACTAATCACTTTTCAAAATGTCGGCCTTCAAAACCACCAACTTGCCATCTTAAAGTAATCAAGCATAATATTATCTCTTTTCTGAATACACAGATCTAAATATAGTTTATCTTTGGAAAAAAAATGCAAGTGATGGTCTATAATTAAAAAAATGGTCCTCTCTAAATTTAGTTTCTTTTGTTGGTTAAACCCCTGCTGCTGATTTGAGGGTTCTGAAATGTTATCTATACATTAAAAAGTCAGAGTAAAGAAGTAATAAAGCTGACCCTACCCTTCTTGCTTACAGTGTCATTCAAAGGTTAGCATTTATTTATGGAGTAAGTGGTAGTTTTTAGAGCCAAAGCCCAAATATATTTTCTCCTTACACTCATCTTTATTTGGGGTTTCAAACTTTTCTTGTCTCTTTTCAACTTCATCCCACCAAATCACAATAATCGAAAAGTAAGAACAGAAGAAACAACACCAGTTATGCTACTGGTAAGCAATCACTGCTTATGATTTTAGAAAGTAGAAACTGTGTAAGCCCATACACTCATTTTTCAAAAGGAATAGCTATGGCAGGTCATAAACAGTTGTAAAATAGGCATGGTGTGTGTAGACTAGGTTGATGTTGCTTTTTAAACTTAAGTATGATCTAACTAGGTTAGCAAATTACACATTAATAAGCAGTTTTCCAATTTACCAACCTTTATCCTCATTTACTCTTTTTTTATTTATAGTACAAAATATTTCATAGACGTTTATTGATGTAACTTTTGGTTCGTTTTGTCAGTTTCTAGGCTTTTCAGTAGATAGTGTACTATGTGCACAGGCCTCTTGTTAAACATTTTCATAAATTTGTTTAAACTACGAATTTCAAACTCCTCCTTTTGCAATCGTAGTATATTCTGAGGACTCTTCTGGAGAATCCCTTGCTTGCTACAGATCTAAAGACTATGTTTTCTCATTTGCTCTGCCATTTAGTGAGTTGTTTATGGGCACAAATACCTAGTACAGTTATCATTTCTAACTTGTAACGTGGGATAGTGCTAAAATAAAGTATCATTCTGAGGTATGCACAAGTTGTTCTTAATGTTGTACTAAGTGTAAATGAAAAGAACTAATACAATGTGAATTTCTGTGTAAAGAAAATAGTTTTCCTACCCTTTTATTCTTTGGCTTAGTTCTTGCATTTGTCAGTTTCACATTTGTCTATTTTTTTTTAAACAACAACAACTGCAAGTTTAGTGATACAATCAGCATTGAATAAGGCCTGGACTGCCTCCAGCAATTCTGTAATGTCTTCAGTACCATGGAGCTGATGTAAAATGATTTTACAAATGTGTCAGTGGTTGAGGTCAGAAGCTTTATAACATTCTGTACAACTTATATGACATTCTTTAGATTGTGATGGCTTTGATCCAGAAATAAAATAACAACAACAATAAAAATTTTTTGTATAACTGAGAGTTACAAAGGAAAAGTCTTGTTTATAGATAACATTGTTTTTGATATGACTACCTGTTCAATATCTTTAAATAGTATCATAGTGTGGAAGTGATTAGTTAACATCTTACTGCATTGGGTTTCGTGTTCCTATATGCAAATCAGACTGAGTGCCTTGTTCTAAACTTTGCCTTCTTGTACTTCACAAAAAAAAATTGCATTTGTCAAAGATGGCTTGCACCACCACTTAACCTGACTGATTATTAAAAGGTATTGCAGGAATCATAGATCCCCGTGTGATGTTCCACACAACGTATATGCAGTGTTGCAACATATCCGTTGCAATACTGAAGCACAAGCAATCATTAGAGTCAACTTTCTGCTTTCAATTTGTTTATGAGTTAGTTTCTGTCAAAACTAGAGCATTACTGTAAAGGCAAACAGCAGTTTCTTTAAGATTCAAGTCATTAACAGAATATACTTGAAAAATCAAGGATTAAAAATAGTTACATACTCAAACAAATTATTTTGAAAATCATTTCTACTATCTGCAACAATCTGGGTTCAGTGAGTTGTCACCATTATTTTACAGGTCGTAGCTGTTTATGATGTTAACTATTGAAGGGAAACCACATAACTGAAGGCAAATCAGTTTTAAAATAATGGTCCAATTTGTGCATTAGCCTACACTCCTGTGTGTAAATCAGCATAATATTACACCTATTTTATTTAAAAATGTAAAATGCTTGTTTGTAATTTTAAAATCTACAGTAATTGTTTCTTTTAACTCCCTGGTATGTATGTCTGTATCCATGTGTTGTCCTTTGTCTTATACTTAGATTCTAAGCTCTTTGGGCAGGGACCACTTTTTTTGTCTGTTTGTACAGCACCTAGCACAGTGTATCTTGGTCCATGACTAGAGATTTTAGGCACTACACTGAAACAAATATATCATAATCATAATTAATAATATACATGGATCAAATTGGAAAACGTAAGTGTTGATAATCTCCTAGGCGCTGCCTGCTTGAGATGCCATCTTGAGATGACACTGGCAATAGATTTTGCATGTCTTTGAAATACACTTGCTGCTCTTCTTTCTTGCATGCTTAAATCAATCAGCAATGAAAAATAACAATTAATAGTTAATCTTTCCATTAAAATTATTATGACTCTTCAGAGATTGTGAACTGTTACTTAAATTAATGAGCAATTATTCCTGTGACTGGAACCCACTTCAGCCAGTGGAAGCTACTCATGAAAAAAGTGCTCACTAGCGAGAGTGAGGGTGGTCACAAACTGACCCTTATATTTTTTGTAATAAAGAATTAAACAATGAAGTTGAATTCAACCCATATGTGTGCATATATCATTAGTGATTTCTGACAAATTCACACTTTTAAAGTGCCATTCATCTTTAACGTAGCTTGTTTATATGTTGTTTATTATTTTTTTCATCTAGAATAGAAGGATTTTTTTTTATAAATAATAGAAAATGTGGGGAGGTTGGTCTCCTGAAGAGGGTTTGAATAATTTTTTCTTTTTACACAAATTCTTGCATAGTAAGACTACTATTGACACTTCTTAGCCTGTTCAGAAACGTAACATACAATACACAGAGCATTATGTGAAACTGTTTTTGCTTTATTATGATGGTGAGACTAAAATTCTCACAGTACTTTATTAACCTATAATTCATTATTCTGAAAAGAAACTATTTTGAAGCCTTTGTGGGCAATAAATTTTGGCTTTTTGGAAAAGAAGTGCTATTTGTCTTTGAAACTTAGAATATTTTTCCATGTATATGTTATCTCAAACCTATAATAAATCTTTATTTTTATCTTAGAAATTATTTTTCTCCAGTACTCCCATGTACCATGCAAGTGGTCTTAAATGGTAAATGTTGTTACTCAGAGGGCGTTCCTATAGTAGAGGACTGAGATGAGTGGGTGTTATTTTGCTTGAATTTTGAGACTGTATGTTACAAAGAAAGCATTCTCCGAATGTTGTACTGTATGTATTATTTAAATCACTGAATTAAAAATAAAATTAAGCAATTATAATGTGCTTTAGTCAAACAATAACATTGATCTGTCCAACAAACAGGTCAAAATGGCTGAACCTTGAAACAGTATGTGGTTTTTAACTAAGTTATATGTGGATTTCAAATGATAACTTGGTAGTGTGTAGAATTCTTTTGTCTTATTATTTAAGATAATGTAAAGTTCCTTTAGATTTATTATAGTAAAATAAGGAATTAGGGAACATAGTATATAGAGTTTCAAAATTCAAATAAGCTATTTAAAATAATATAGTGAACTAGTCTTCCCTCTCAAATAAAACACTGAATATGAATGTATTAACAGATACTTTATTCTCTGCCAGTTTTAACGATTTCCAACCTTCTAAAATTTATATAAAATAAAAAGCATAAAAAATTGCTTTGACAGTGGCTGGTTCTCAAACTGTGGTCAGTGGACAGCCACTGGTCTTTGAGCCCTTTCTATTTATCTGCAGAGTGAAACCTGTGAAGCAGCCCTGGCAGAGTGGAGATCAATTAAAGGAGAGTTGCATCCATGAGAAGATCTTTCTCTTACAAAATGTTCCTCAGAATAACAATTTTGGAGAACCACTGGCCTGGCACCAATATCAATGGCAGAGGATCACAGTCCTGGATTCAGGTTAGCAAGGACTGTGAGTGCTACAGAATAGTGTAAATGAATCATTCATATGCCTCCTGTTGCTCTCCAGCAACGTTGGTAGCTAACAGGTGGAGCATTATTTTGTAGTGCCCGTACGTTTTCTGGTAGCTTCACAGGAAACACATAGAAGATCGGCTCATGATCAAGGGAGCTTAGAATTTGAATGATGGACTTTAGGATAAAACATACACAAGGAAGAGGAGGTATGAGGAAGTGATTTTTGTGAAGCATACATATGCCATGGTTGTTTGGTTTTCTGGGTAAGTGAGCCAGTGTTGACTTGGCAGTAGAGGAGTTACATATAGTCCTCCTTATCCTGAATTAAACATTGCCAGGGTTTAACAGGATTTGTAAGGAAAAGAAATGGGGAAATGAATGATGACTCCTCAAAGGGAGGCCTGGATACATTGTACTTGGTTGTTTTTTAATTATAAGACGTTTTGCAGAGGTTTTCATCGAAGTTTTATTTATTTATTGCCTTTAAGTTAGTAATCGCAGGATATGTTAGGAAGGTATCTGTAATGCTATTTTATTAATTTAGGGACAGATACTTCCTGTACAGTGGCAAGGAAAATCATTTCCTTAAATGTTTTGACACTTTAAATGTTTTCTCCTCATTCTCACATCTAGTGTGGATGTTCTGCTGTGCCCCACACAGAAGTGGAGGAGTGTTTGGCCCACAGAACTTGTGATTTTCACAAAATATATGCAGCTCTCAAGGATGCACTAGAATCTAGGGCCTGCACCTTCAGACTGTCTGCCAGCCTCCTCTTCCCCCAGTTTGTAAGCGGGTGCCCTGCAGCCCCCCATTGTGGGAGGATCCAAGTCTTTCTGGGGAAACGCACACAATTCATTGCTGACTATATTAGCATGAACTTATCCCAGGGTTTTCTTTGACGCTTTGAGGGAATGTTCTAGAAAGCAGCCTTCCTCCTAGTTATCCCTCTTCAAATCTGCAGGGGCCAGATCATGTGGGGCACTTATAGAAAGGCTCACATTGGGTTGGGAGATGCATGCCATAGAGCCAAAGCAACAGGCAGAATAAAACTACCCATTTGCAGAGACTTCAGCTCACAGTGAATGATACAGGGTTGTCTTCTGTCCCCCTCCATTGTTTGACATCTCCACAGAACCTATGGCACACTGTGTTAAGTACAATTTTTACATAGAAGATTTTAATTTAAGGGTTACGAACCATGTGCTTTCTTTATTAATGGAAGACATCCTATTCTATCTGGGGAGCTGTTCACCTGAAAGACCTTCAGATTCTAATGCATATTGAAGTAAAACTAGTCTGTAAATAATGTGAAGAGACTCAGTGTTACTTCCAGTAATAACAGTGCCCCAGGAATCCTTGTGGGAACCTACCTGTAAGGTGTAAGGAGGACACCTGAGAAATGTGTATATACAGTGTAAATGTATATACATGCATTGTGTTCAGATAGGGTTAGCAAAACAAAATAACACAATCAGAACTATGTCCATGACTGTCACTTCCATAATTGATTCACTTATGAAAAATAACTGCAAAAATTAGATTTGCTCCAATAGAATGCAGTAATGCCATTCAGAGGAACATCCCCCATACGTTGCCTATATTTCCTGAGGCTTTCACATTAACTATGCACACAAGTCTATCTCTGTGTTGACAGACTATTGAACATATTCCTGTGAAACGATAAAATGGTGGGAGCTTTGCCATTGACTTTGAATGATACCAGGATTTCACTCCAAGAGTTTGTATAAAATATTGGTATTGTGTTTGGTTATCAGTAACCTTCTGGGCCCTTATTTTAATTGTTCTTCTGGGTAGGTCAATTATAATTTTAATATCTGAGTTGCAATATGGCCACTCTTCTACAATATATCAGCTAGTTAAGACACTTCCAGCTCTATACCAGCCAAGCAATATTCTGTCTACTTTGACAAAAAATGAAATTAAAGCCATTACTCAGGATAGAACTATAACAGCATGTATCATTTGACATAAAGTGCTCAAACTTTGTAAAGTACATAAGCAATATCCCACTTTGGTCTTTATCTAAAAATCCTACGTTTCCACAAGCTTTACAAGATAACATTTTAGTCACTGGAAGTGCCAGAAAATCAAATTGCTATTAAATATTTATGGTGGAAGACACCTAATGACTTCCAGGGGATGCTGAAAGAGAGTCAGTATCCACAGAGTGCACTTATCATAGGTTGTTGTTGTTGTTGTTATAATTAATTATTTAAGTGCTGACAGTTTGCTCAAAGTTGTACAAAACACAAATAAAAATAGTGTCAGCCCCCAAGAACTTAGTCTCCATCAAAGACAAGACAGTGTGTACCAGGAGATCCAGAGGAAGAAGCTAATTTATTTTCTTTTTAAAGCACTTTAGACCAATTGGCAGAAGAAAAGACCTGGAATTAGCAGTGTTATTACAAAGTTGCAGTTTTGTTGTAGCTGATAATTTTTTTTTATGTTGATGCTAAGTATACTTGTTTTCATATGGATTGCTTGATTTTTGGCTTGATTTTTGTGTTAATATGCTTACTTATTTTTTAATATAATGTATCATAATAACATAGGAAGGGCAAAAGCTATAAAAAGGGAATTAAAGGCTATTTTTTATTCATGTATTTTTGAATATTCCTTCTGTAGCTGATTCTAGATGCAGTTTAGCCTAATAAAGCATACCAAATGAAGCTACACAATCACTGCACCGCATCTAAAAGTGGGGGGCTGGGGGGGGGGGGGCGCGTTGTCCAGTGTTGCTGGAGAAAGGCAGCAGTGCTTTATGGCAGCAGGGAAGGGGGGAGGGAAACAAAGTCAGAAACTGCTGCAAAAAAGGTTAGCGGTGGTCAGCTTTCCAGCGCTGACTCACCCCCCTGAGAAGGGCCGAAAGCTTTAAAGGTGCAAGCCCTGGCGTTGGAAACCCCTTTCTTCATGCAGCAGGCAAGGCAGCACCCACCCTTCTTCCCCTAGAGATGCGTTTATCAGGTTGTGTTTGCTGTGGGCATTGCGCTAGTTGTTCATTTTTAGGGGGGCTGGGAAGGAATTGTTCCCTCACCGCCATATTGGCTTCAGTAGAGTTGGGGGGTTTTCACCTTCCCCACAGCAGGTGTCAGGGAAGACCTATTATGGTGAGGAAAAAAGTGGTTAGGCTGTATATCACAACTTATTTTGTAAATGTGGGGCAGATGTCCAGTGCAGGTAAAGGAATCCAGTGCCCAGATAAATGGCCTAGTAAAGGACTTAAAAAGGAGGTGCTGATTAAAGGAGTGGAACAGTGGGAGATTTTGCGGCTCTTATGGTTGGAACAGCAGGGTGCCAATCCCCTTTCTTAAAGTCCACTTTAATCCTCCTCCAAGGGGGGATGGATGGTAAGGTCCAAGCCACGGATTGGCTGGGGAAGCTGGATGGAAAATGAAGCGGGGGCTGGTGGAAGCTCTGGGTAGCTATTTGAATGATCATGGAGTTGCCTGCACTGTACACTTTTATCTGCCGGGTAGGCCAAAACATCTAATAATAAAGTTGCGGCCTGATTAAATCCATATCTAGTGTCTTCTGTTGTTCTTTCAGTATAGCTGGACAATGAGGGAGCTGTGGGTTTTTTTGTTTGTTTGCAAAAGGAAAGGTGTATATTTAATTTTAATTCTTTCAAATGTATGCGCTTTTACTTTTTGAGAATGATAGCTACTTTTTTATTTTTGATCACAGCCTAATTTTCAGAGGTCATTGACGAGCACAAAGTTTTAACTTATCTGAGCACCAGAGAGACTACTTATTTCAATTACGCTATACTTTTGTGAAATACATTTGCTAAAACATCTTATTTTACAAACCTGAATATTATATTGATATTGTGAGTACTTACTTAAATTGGAACTGAGAGTACTAGAATATATCCACAGGTTTAAACTATCCTTCATTAATTCAAATAATATAAGTTTTTGCAGACACTTAATCTATTAAAAACTTCAGACACAAAGAAGTTACTTTTAAAATTAAATGCTGAATATCTGAATTTATTCCAGTTTCCATTCCAAGAAAAATAGGACTGTCAGAAATTTAAAGACAATCCTGTGTTTAAAAGGTAAACTGATGTAATATGTCATATTAATAACCTGCTATACATTTATGCCACTCTGATCTAGAGTAGGAACAAATGCAGTGGGAAGGAGCACAGCAAATGGTAGTTTATTTCGATAACCACTGCAATAATTGTTGAAGAAGTAATGCATTTCTTATTGTGCTACCTATATTTGAAGTTGAGAGTTTGTGAATGTTACAGTTTGATAAAATTTACAAAACATCTTTGCAACTGTGTCTCCTTTTGCATTATAGAAGAAGGAAGGCATAGTGCTGTGGCCCCTTTTTGAGAGGGTAGTAATTAGAAGTATATAGAAATAATATAATGATTAGATAAAATATTGTACAGAGTTTTCTTTTATGTGATTCTGCCTGTTCTAAAGTCAATTTATTAAGTGAAAATGCTAAATCTCTCTTCCCCAGCCCCAGTTTTTTTTCTCTCTCTCTCTCTCTTTGGTTCTACATGTTTTATTTCAGGCTGAGACACGAAATCTGTGTGTATTTAGTTCACAAATTTCTTTCAAGTTCTATTGCTGCTAGCTATAAAATATTTGGAATTTCTCTATGCTTTGCATCTAAGTCTTACCTAGACTTGGACATAGATCACATATGTACATCTGAGATATATGGAGGACCAAAAAGGCTTATTTATAGTTTTTGTGATGTAGGGTGCACACTTTATACTCATTTTTAGGCTTTTAGAGAGAAGAGATGTGATTAATGAGATTTGGGAGGGGCAGGGAGTAGAGGTTGCTGGTTGGGGCAAAAATGTATTGGAGCCTATAAAGCTACATTTCTTGGTTCGTGTTCTCTCATCAGAAATCCTAATCTTAGTTACAGCAATATGGTGATGGTGAGATACATTGTAATGTGTTATTGTAAGAAATGTTTCATATCAGATATTTTACTTGGTTTTATTTTTAGTTTGAACTCTGAAAACAAAATTTAAGACTCAGGACAAAGAGAAACTGACCAAAACTGGAAACATTTAAATGAATACCCCTGTAGATGAAATGTTGACTATTCAAATAAATGGGATCCGGATATCAACCTTTCCTGGTTTTGGCTTGGCAAAAACAAACCAAAAAACCATAACAAAGCTTTGCTAAAACAAAATCCCCTCAAGGTCAGTCCCTCTCTATGTAGAACCATGTAGCTGAACTGTCCCACAACTCTGGAAAGTTGGATGAATTGGGATCAGAACTGAGCCTTCTTTGAATTTAGCTTTCCAAAACTAAAATACTCAAATGCACATTTTTTGGGTAGCTACTTAAAGAAAATTGTGTGAAACATGCTGTCTTATACTAGCACAGGGTTATCATAAACCAGTGGATTTAGTAAGCACGGATTAGCATCCTGAGCATAGAGTTCATATGATCCTTAAGTGAAATCCGATAAAAGTTTCCATTTTCATACTGAAACTGGCAACTTTCATCAACTATAGGTACCAGATTCCTATTCTAAGGGAGAGCCAATGTGACATTCAGCATCCTTTCCTTCAATATCTGGGAATGGCTGGCCAGCCTCTTCTATTCCTTCTGTGCTTGTTGTCATTTGTAGTAAAACACATAGTTTGGGGGTTTGTTCTGATAGCAAAATTCAAACTGGATTGCGTTTCACAGGAGCTATACGAGGGCATAAACCACAAGGGGTGTTCTAATACAGAGATGGTGGCTCACAGTTACATTTGCAGACAGTCTTGTGCAGCATGGTTTAGAAGTGTTGTATTAGTCTTCATATATTGCTGTAAATATTGCTCTACTGGTCCAAGGAAGGCACCTGAGGAGTCTTTCCCTCACTATCTTCAGGGATTCTGTTTTTCTCTTAAATGCCTCTCACACCTCTCCATTAAGAACACTACATCAGCACAACAAATTCATCGATAGACTTCTGATAGCCTAACACAAGTCTGTAGAAGTACCTCAATAGACAAAAAGAAAAGGAGTAGTTGTGGCACCTTAGAGACTAACAAATTTATTTGAACATAGGCTTTCGTGAGCTACAGCTCACTTCATCGGATGCATTCAGTACAGTAAGGTACAGTACTGAATGCATCCGATGAAGTGAGCTGTAACTCACGAAAGATTATTTTCAAATAAATTTGTTAGTCTCTAAGGTGCCACAACTACTCCTTTTCTTTTTGCAGATACAGACTAACACGGCTGCTACTCTGAAACCTGTCAATAGACAAAACCACTCTAAACTAGCCTCCCTTATCATTTCCCCGGTGCCCCACCCCACAGCTTGGAGTGAAAGAATGAGCTGGAGTGAGAGAACAATTTCTAACTTTACCCTCCCACATGGTATCACAATGTCTGTACCATGCAACACACTTTAAGAAAAGAAAATCAAACAAGTGACTACAACTTAAAAAAAGGATATATACGGTATGCTATATTAATGTAAAATAAAAAACCTTTACAAATGCTACAGTTAAAAAGACTTGGAAAATGTCAGCAACAACATAGGATACAAACTACAGAGAGTAAAAAAAAAAATTTGGGATACAAACTTTTTCAAATAATTTATAGGATACCAATGAACCACAGGCAAAAAATACTACTTAAAGAAAACTTCAATGGAAAATGGGAAGCTCAGAATAAAAAGTACTCCTAGCGGAATGAAGCTTTGTTTAAAAATAACCAAAGAGACAAAGCTTAAAATATTCAATTTTTAACTCGAGTAAGGAATAGTGAAACTGAATCGAAAAGTTTGTGACTTGTTTGAAAACTCTATTAAAAAAAAACAAACCCAAACAAGCTCCAGTTTCTGTTTAAAACTATTTTGACATTCAGGTCTCATAATACATATTTATTTGTGTAAACACCACACTTTTATGGCAATGTTTCCTTGTCTTTTGTAATGAAAAGTGTTTTATTTTATTTATACTATATCTTGCATCCAATTAAACAAAAAACAAAAAGATCCTTTACAATGTCACAGTTAAAGAGGCTTGGAAAATGTTTGCAACATATAGGATACAAAGTACAAAGATCAAAAAACATTTTGGATACAAACTTTTAATAATAATTTATAAGACACCAACGAACCACAGGCAAGAAATACTACCTCTTATAATCATGTTATTTATAACCTATTCTTCCAAAATATAAAATCACTGGTTTCTCAGGATAAAATTATGTGAGATTAGGGAAGGTCAAACTAATTAGAATAACTTAGTATTTTCTGCCCTGAACTTTTGGCCAAAATGTGAATCAAACCTAAACTTAACCTTTTTTAAAGGTCTGAAAAGTTCAGTTACATTTTTATTATTTTTATTCATTTATTTGAACTGTGATGCATCTCCAATTTCCAGGTTGGTCCGAAAGTCTGAATGGTACTTCAAGCTCAACAGAAGCAAGAAGCACTGCAAAACTCATAGAAACACTAGTCTCTTGAGATGATCAAATGAATTTTGTAGAGTCAGAAAGTTGGTTAAGTTCAGATAAGCATCTGACTTTTAAGATGCTTTCTGAAACCAAACTCAGACTCTGAATGTTGTGGAATTTGTCCATCATTAGTCAAGAACATGCACAGTAATGGAATTTGAAATACAGTCTCGTGCCCAGGGAATTCATCAGTCCAGAACAGAGTGCTGGTAGCCAAGCCTACAAGCATTCCTGGAGGCAGCTCAACTGGATACTTTTTGACCCTGATCCCTCTCTTTCATGACAGTGGAGATGTTGTTAAGGGCGCAATCTGCCCTAGTGTGCCTTCTTTGGAGTATTTCACAAAGTGGGGGTGAGGAATTCTCCTTTTTGTTCTTTGCACATAGCTCCCATTGTCATTAATGAGAGCTCCATAAGAGATCCTCATTTCTTGAAAGTGCACCCACACTTTCAAAAGTGTAAGTTCTGAAAATGAAGGGTCTCCCTTCAACAAGTGTTCCTTTACTTTGGCTGAGAAAGTTTTCCAAGCCCATCAATTAAGGCAGCCTTTCTGATAGACCCAAGGTGAATCTGACTGGAAACTTGGCACATACTATAACACAGTGCATTTTGGAACATTCTTAAGAAGGAGTATGTATAATTTGATTTACGGGGCAGTACGGTCCTAGCAAAGAGGCTGCGATAGCTGTTAGATCTTGCAATATTATTTGCTATGGTACAAGTGCTTTAAAAGACACCATGCTGTTGTCATGGGCTTCATGTTGCTAAGAAGTCTATGAGGGAAGTCATATAAGTGGAAAGAAAGGAAGTATCATATTTTTCAAGTGAAAATTAAGTTTTGGAGAAAAATGCAAACTTTCTAATATTTTTCAGAAACCACTGGCCTTCTTAAGCTTTGTTCTTCTTATACTCGCTTATCACCTTATTACTTCATTTAAATCATTATCGAAGGTGAGAAATTTTCAGTATGTAAGAGACACCAGAATATGACACTTAATAGAATCATAGATGATCTTTTGCACAGTCACAAATAAGTACTAACGATTGTTTCCTGGAATGCTGATTAAAAAAAAAAAAAAAGACAAGACAATAATGAACTCTCTCATTTCTCATACCATTGCAGGATTACCTGTGTCTCAGAGTCAAGGCCAACTCTGCACTTAAGACAATTTGGATAGAAAAAGGATTAATGAAATTAAGTATATAATGCAAGATGATAGACTGGCCTCCTTTGGTTATTCCTGGGAGAATTTTGTGCCAAAAAAATCAAAAATTCTGTGCACAATATTTTAAAATTCTGCAAAAATCTGCTTTTTTTAAATCAAAATAACAAAAGTATCACTCTAGCTTCAATTATTTGGGTAATTTATTTCAAAGTACCTGTCAACAAGTAATCAACAATACAGACATACACACAAAAATTTTCCCCGGGAGTATAAAGAAACCTCTACAACAGCCTAGTTCCAGTTCAGTGCTACTGGAGGGGCTGCATGGGGCCCCCCAGAGACCAAATATCTGCACCCTTCTCCCACCAGAGCTCAGCTGCAGAACATTCCCCAGCAAAGACACCCAAACCCCCTCCCCCCAGAACCCAGCTATGGGGCACCCCCAAGTCCAGACATCTGCGCTTCCTCCCCCCAGATCCCAGCTGCAGGGCACCCCAGAGCCCAGACACTTGCACTCCATCACCCCCAGAGCCCATCTGCGGGGCACCCCCAGAGCCCAACATCTATACTTCTCTCCCATCAGAGCCCAGCCACAGAGCACTCCCCAGCCCAGACACCCGCACCTTGTCTTCCCAGAGCCCAGTCATGAGGTACCCCTAGCTGAGACACCCGCATCCTCCTCCCCCAAGAACCCAGCCATGGAGCACTCCTGGCCCATACACTTGCATCCTCTCTCCACAGCTTCTTTACTGTCCTATCAGGGGACGAAGTATGGTGCCGCCCTGCCCTTCCTCACCATTTACCAGAGCCGGGTCTCCCAGACCCTCTACTGTCCCTGATGAGGATCAAGGATCCCTTGATCCTTGATGAGGATCAAGCCTGTCAGCCAGAGCGTGCAGAGCCTCCATCCCCCACCAGACTGGGTGCTCCGCTCACTGTCAGCTGAAAAGCTAGGCTCTGCAGAGCGTGGGGGCCTGCAGCCTCAGTTCTTCAGAGAAACATAAAATTCTGTGTGCAGAATTCCCCCAGGAGTAATGTGGAACTAATACAAGCTGCCACTGTCTCACAGTTCCTTCTTTCAGAGGCTATGCTCAAGGATTCATTCAAGGCTAGGGGACAATTGATTTGTTTCAACTCTCTGACCTCTTGAGGAACACGTTAAGAAATATGGGGGGAAAGTCTCTTTGTAGGAATAGCTTACAGGTGAATTAATGCTTTGCAGCAGTCTCAGTCTCAAAGAAAAATGGGAAAAAGAAATGACCCTTCCACATTTCAGTTGAGATAGTAAGGCTATCTGGCTTAATGTAAAGATACATCAGATACTCTTTATCCTTGTGATTGTTCCAGAGCAAGATATTTAACAGGTGCTACTGAACTATGGAACATTTGTTTTTCTAGATAGGCAATGCCCAGCGAATGTTAGAAATGCAAACAGCCACATGCTAAACTTTTGCACATCCTGTGTATCTGTCAAAAAAAAAAAAAAAAAAAAAGCATGTGGTCTGAAAAACCATATTCATTGCTCTCTCAAAAACTTAGTGTCACTATTTTTCCATCTCCATACTTGCGTATTTTAGGAGTGCTAGATGACTTGGTATTACCACTTAACATTAAGAAATGCATGGCAGTGAGTATTCAAGTAGCCCAAAGAATTATTTTAAGAAAATGAAATCTGTAATTCCTCCCTCATACATAGACTGGCTTAGTGAGCTCTTTACTACAACATTAATGGGGGAAAATGACTGTCTAATAGAAACAACTGGAAAATATAGGAGGATGTCTGGTTGCACACAAAACTATTGCATACTTCTAAAATTTAGTATATATTAGTTCCCAATACTCAGAGGTTATGTTCTCACTTACCTATCTATTTAGTCATTTAATAATTGATGCCCTGCACAACCTCTATGTGCCTCCATGGTTTTTTTCAAAAGTTTTGCAAATAATGAACACTGAATTATGTTATTTTTGTTATTTCCATCTTATGCATGTATTTATACATGATTGTTATGTGTTTATAATATATATTAGGGCTGTCAATTAATCGCAGTTAACTCACACACTTAACTCAAAAAAATTAAGCGCGATTAAAAAAATTAATCGCTATTAATTGCAGGTTAAATCACACTGTTAAACAATAGAATTGAAATTTATTAAATATTTTGGATGTTTTTGTACATTTTCATATGTATTTTATTCTGTGTTCTAATTCAAAAAAAGCACAAAAACAAACCTATGTAAAACTTCAGAGCCTACAAGTCCACTCAGTCCTCCTCATTCAGCGAATGGCTAAGCCAAACAAGTTTGTGTAAATTTACAGGAGATAATGCTGCCCTCTTCTTAGAATCATAGAACATTAGGGTTGGAAGAGATCTCAAGAGGTCATCCAGTCCAACCTCCTGCTCAAGCAGGACCAATCCCAACTAAATCATCCCAGCCAGGACTTTGTCAAACCAGCCATTTAAAACCTCTAAGGATGGAGATTCCACCACCTCACTAGGTAACCCATTCCAGAGCTTCACCATCCTCCTTGTGAAATAGTTTTTCCTGATATACAACCTAACCCTCCCCCACTGCAACTTGAGACCACTGCTCTTTGTTCTGTCATCTGCCACCACTGAAAACAGCCTAGCTCCATCCTCCTTGGAACCCCACTTCAAGCTGCTATCAAATCCCACCTCACTCTTCTCTTCTGCAGACTAAATAAGCCCAGTTCCCTCAGCCTCACCTCATAAGTCATGTGCCCCAGCCCCCTAATCATTTTCGTTGTCCTCCACTGGACTTTCTCCAGTTTGTCCACAATTTCTGTAGTGGGGGGCCCAAAACTGGATGCAATACTCCGGATGTGGCTTCACCAGTGCCAAATAGAGGGGAATAATCACTTCCCTCAATCTGCTGGCAACACTCCTACTTTTGTAGCCAGCATTGCAAGGTATTTATGTGCCATATATGCTAAACATTCGTTTGCATCTTTGTACTTTGGCCACCTTTCCAGAGGACATGCTTCCATGCTGATGATGCTCGTTAAAAAAAAATGTGTTAATTAAATTTGTGACTGAATTCTTTGGGGGAGAATTGTATATCCCCGGCTCTGTTTTACCTGCATTCTGCCATATATTTCATTTTGTAGCAGTCACAGCTGTTGACCCAGCACATGTGGTTCATTTTAAGAACAATTTCACTGGTATCTTCTTTGCGTTTTGTCAAATCTGCAATGTAAGATTTCTAAAGACAACTACAACACTCGACCCAAGATTTAAGAATCTGAAGTGCCTTCCAAAATCTGATCGAGACAAGGTGTGGAGCATGGTGTCAGAAATCTTAAAAGAGCAACACTCTGATGCGGAAACTACAGAACCCGAACCACCAAAAAAGAAAATCAGCCTTCTGAGGGTGGCATCTGACTCAGATAATGAAATTGAATATGCATCGGTCCACACTGCTTTGCATTGTTATCGAGTAGAACCCATCATCAGCATAATCCCCTTGCTGAAATATATTTTACTGAATATCCTAATTTTGAAAATATTCTCTTTTATTTTTTTTAGGGTTCATTCTTAGTCTTGGCTGTTGGCCAAGTGGGATCTGACTAAAGCCTTGTAACATTAAACAGAACATTAAAACCATGGTTTCCAACCACCGGTAGGGGTGCTATTACTGGTGCTACAGCTTTAGTGACTGCTACTCTATATTTCCTCTTCATGCCATAACTTCAAAGATGAGCCGGGCCTCTCTGAGACAATTTCTGTCATTTAGGGGTTTTACCCATAAACAAACAGAGGTCATCTGAAAGCCTTCCCATTGATTTCAGTCAGCATTGGCTCAGACCCAATCTCGTACAGTTTCCTGAAAAATTTAGGAAACACTGCATTGAGGCATTTCTTTTGAGGAGATAAATTAGAAAGAATTACCCAGAGTTTTCCAACAAATACTGTATTTGCATGAAGAGAGGGAAAGGGAAGATCACATACATTTTGAGCCTTAGCAATGTGGGCATAAAAGCTTAATTAATCTGATATTACCACAATATATTTTTCTTTTATTCATTTACCAAATAGGACCTTATGTGAAGCACTACTCTATGTAATAATGTTCAAGATTATATTGATGACAGATGCCATAATGATTTAGAGTAAAGCATTCCTGTAATTCCTTTATCTGCTTCCCATTTCAAGAGCATACTCAAACCATATTAAATTGTTAACTCCTCATATTATGTAAGTTGAAAAACATTTTTGGTAAGAGGGGGGAATGGGATATTAAAAACAATTATTTTACATTGTAGATAAATCACCTGCAAAAAAAAGTCTGGATGAGAAAACACGGGTGTTTTAAGTTACTAAACTTAAAACACAAAAAAATTAAAAAGGTTGGAGAGAGGACACTCAATGGCTTAGAAAAGTGATAATGAAATATAAAACTTTTCTTCTGTCTCCAGCTCCCACTTCAGATTGATGTATTGGGAAGCAAGATGTACCCAGAGGAAGTCAATATGATGCTTCCCAATTCTTGTTTGGCTGGAGCTAGGAATTTTTCATCCCAGTGGGCATTTTCTCTTCTCCAGGCTCAGCTCCACTGCAAGACTGTCAACCCGGCAGATTTACTTTTTAGGTTGTACAGTCCCACTTAAAATTTCTCCTTAGCTGATTGCATGTCAGCTCAGAAACAGCCGCATGCGGTATTTAAAAGTAGGTGGATGCACTGAAGTGCCACTTGGGGTAAAGAGCAGCCACTGTGTAGTTAAGGAAGCTCGTGTAGTAGCTGGGTCAGTGGTTGTCAACCTTTTCTAATGTGGACTCCTAAAAAATTTCAAATGTAGGTGTGGACCCTTTTGAAAATCTTAGACATAGTCTGTGGATGCCCAGGGGTCCGTGGACCACAGGTTGATAACCACTGTTCTATGGTAACAACAACCTTTTCTGGGCCCTTAGACATAGTCTGCAGACCCAGGGGTCCATGGACCACAGGTTGAAAACTACTGATTTAGGTTCATTAGTTCTGAAAGCTGTTTTCCCATGAATAGAGCTCTCATTATGCCATCTTTAAGCCTGACATGAGAGAGCCTTCTAATGCAAAGGCTTTTGAACCAAAAGATGCCTCTGTTTCTTTTTTGTGGATTGTTTTCCAAGATTAGTATTGGGAAACTGCTCCTCCCCTCTGAGGCTGCTGTCATGTGGAATTCTGCAGGGTTCCATTCCATCACCCCTCTTGTGTAAAGTGTATAGAGAGTTTTTCAGTGCATTAGTCTGGAGACTGGGCTATGGTTTTTCAGTACTATGATGAGTCTTGATACAAGGCTTTACCTCTCCCTCACCCAATCTTATTCAATGTCTGGGTAAGATTTGGGAAAGAATGGGCATTAGCTGGCTGAGACTTCGACTAGACAAGACCGAAGGGATGTTAATTTGGTAGGGAAAAAAACCAGAGGATATAGCAAGAATTATATGATTCCCATTGAGGGGGTGTGTCTGTTATTCACAAGTCAAATTCACAAACTAGTATTCTTGTGAAAAGTGGGTGCCTACTTGACATCACTGAAGACTGAAGTCTTCCATCCATAGAACAGTTATAGTACAGAATTCTAGACAATTACTACTTGTAAGATAGCTCAACTCCGAGCTGGGGAATAAAAAGACATTTCTATGGTTGTTTAGGATTTAAGGTTCTTAAGGGTTTAGAGGGTTTCAGCCTCATAGGGTATGTCTACACTGCAGTTAAACATTGATGGCTGGCCTATGTCTGTTGACTCGAGCTTGTGGGGACTGCAGGGCTATAAAATTGTGATGTAGATGTTTGGGCTCAGGGACCATCCCACCTCATGTGGATAAAAAATTTTATGGAAGATTTTCAATAACAAAATATTGCTGTGTTTCAGTACCTACTGGCAATAAAATGCTTTCATAACTTTCAAAGGTTTTTTCAATGGTTTCAACAGCTTTGTAAGAGAGTCCAAAGGTCTACGTTTCTGTCTAGAAGCCTCTTACTGCACAAGAACTCAACAGTCGTGACAGGTAATATCAGCAATATGGAGAAGATTAATTTCACTCACTTTGATTACATATATCAAACAAGATCAGATGGTAGCAACTTTCTGTCACTATTCAATAAAATTGTTTCAGGCTGGTAATCTAATGGAGAACAACTCCATAACCTACTACCAACCCTCCAAATTACTCAGTCCCACTGTGAAAAATTATTTTTTCTGTTTGGTGGAAATTCTGTATTGGCTCTCATTGATTCAGTCTACGAAGTTTTGTTGATTTCCTTCTAATCCACATAATTTTAATGACAATATTTACTTTTTTTTAACACGTCCATACTATGATACATCTGTCCAAAGATTTTTTTTTTAGAGAAGATTCAGCAGGATCAAATTAGTTATATGTCCATAGATTGTTTACTACCCTTTTGTCCCAAAATTGTAATTTTTTTAGAAACCCAACTTGTAAATTCCTATAATTGGTAAGCGTGAGCACAAAATTTTTTTTGCTTCTCCAGTTGGTGCACTTTAAGTGATTTAAAACAGTTCCTGTTAGCTATTGCATACTGAATCATTTCTTGATGACCAAGTAATACATTACCACCAATTTTCTCTTTGAAAAATTTAAACAGCAGCAAGACATTTAGGATGAACATCTAAGATTACATTTCCCATTTTTCAGAAGATCCAGCATGTCCAACACTTGATCCTAATTTAATCCACTCCCATATTTTAGTGCAAGCTGTTTTTAAAATGACATCTATTTTGTTTAGCAAGGAGAGACATTCAGTCTCTTCTCTTACACCATGCTTGCTTGCATTTCCCCCTTTTTCCTCAATAAATCCTTTGCATAAATGATCAAGATGTGTCTCTAAGGGGACAATTTGAACATTAAGAATTCCTAACTCTCACTGTGTAGGATTTTATATTCAATTTTTCTTCTTGTTTCTGTTGTTGATATTTAATTTCATTTAAAATAGTAGTAGTGTTTTAAGTTTTGAGTGCAATTATATAATCTGCTGATATGGAACATTGTACATATTGGTGAACTCGGATCTCTAGAAATTGTTGTATTTTAGTATGTCTAATTTTCTTCCCCATGTGTCCTCTAGCTTTTTATGTGGCGTTTTCCCCCATAATTCACACCAACATGCACTGGGACAACTTCTGAGTCCCAAGTCTTAGCCAGCAGTGTGCAAAGCATATATATGAAGAATGGGTTTGTAGATTTTCTACTGCTGTGTTTTGAGATTTGTGGTGACGGTTAACAAGGCAGGGGTCTAAATAATTTTTCTTGTGGCAGAATAGAGAACTGAACTATTAAATGTTTCAAGTTGATTTATATCATAACAGTAACATAAAAGCCCATGTAGATTTACATATTTCCCTTGAACTACTAGTGGTACCATTTGTTTTTATATAATGCTGTTTGAATTCAGATTATCGAATTCTACACGCTGGCATCTATTTCAGATATGTTTATTTATTATCTTAGATATGCTTAGTATTGTATCCCAGGAAAAGTTTACCACACTTTCAGCTTTACTGGCCATTATTTTATTAGTTTTGCCAGTTTTTAGTATTATTTATTTAATTACTAGTAAGTATATATGATATTCAATAATTCATAGCTGTTTTATTATTTTATTTATTTTTGCATCTCTACAACAAATGGGAGTGCTTTGTAAATGACATTATTTGATTATGATAAATATGAAGGAAAAGCACTGAATTAACTATTATTCTTTTAGGACAAGATTACCACCTTGAAATCAGCCCTGAGTAAGGGGCAGAACGTAATAATGTTGTGTTGCCCCAGAAGCAGAACATAAACAGAATTGTGACTGAAGAGTCACAATTTGGTCACTGGTTCCCCCTTGCTTAATGTTTTTCTTATGTTAACATTTTAGATAAACTGATCAGAACTAACACTGGTGTTTTTTGTTTTTGAAAGTTTTAAAAATCTATTTTGGTATGACAGTAAAACTGAAGTATCTAGTGAAAGAATTTTGCTGTTTTTCGAATCATAACTGCATGAAGCAAAACAAGCCTAAGTCTTGGATTTATCTACAATTAGACAATCCTTGATGTGTCATATTATAACTAGTCTTTTTATTATAACCCACTAATAAACTCGCTGGAACTCCAGCATCAGGAGTATACTGGTTTCTGTAAGAGTGGGAAAGTTTACACTAATTGTGAATGTCAGCCATTCTAACATGTAGTCCAGAACCAGTGAGGTGCTTTGTATTGTTTCTGTAGTAATTGAAAGGGAAATTAAAATTTTGTGAAGTCCAGTTGTTTGAGGTTTACAGGTTTTTTAACTCGACTAATATCAAACATTTTATCAATTTCTTGCGAATATTTGTTCCTATGTTAACTTATAAAACAGATCCAACTTCAGAGATGTTCCTCATGCTTTCTTTGAGTAAAGCTATGGAACATTTAATTGCTTGCACCCATTTTCATGGATGCATGAACTTGCTAGATGAATACCATCAGAGCAGTTATTTCTGCAATTATCCTTGCTCCTGTTTGTATGCAGCCCTATACTTCCTGAACTGTCTGTGGCTGCATGGGGGTTACAGTCCTCTCCCTGACAAACAAAAGTTTAAAAATAAAAAATACCCGAATGGGGAGTCAAACTCTCAAAACTCTTTCATCAAAGTAGCAAAGATTGCTTTAATTCATGGAGCCACAGCACTCCTTATGAAGACTGCCAGATCTTGCTTGAAGGAGCAGAGAATGAAATGGGTGTGGGTGGGACAAGAAGCCCATTTATTTATTTTTAAATAAATACTTCATATGTTTATAGTTTTTATAGCATTTATGGAGTCATTGAAATTAGAGATGGAAAAGATTTCTCTGTTAGTTATAGCCCATTGCCCTACCTTTGCCAACTTGTTTTCAAGTGTTTTTTATAATGTAGTTTTTAAATGACCACTATTTAAACTATTCCTCGGCATGTTTCCTGATAACCATCCTGAATTTTCCTTTGCTGAATTTCATCCCATCCTATTTATAAACTCTTAGAGTATCATTATAGACCCAGACAGAGATCAATTATTTTCTGAAAGTCCACATTTCTTGGTCAAAGTATAGTCAAGGTCTAGACTCCAGAGAAAATAATACAAAAATAGTAATAATAATGATTGCAATAATAATACATAAATAAAAAGATTTTGTGATCCATTGAAAAGCATCTGGTGTCCGGATTTGACCCGTGATCTGCCTATTGATTACCCTGGACCCAGATTTTTAAAGGTATTCAGGCATGTAGGAATTGACTGTTAATGGAATTTAGGCTTCTATGTGCCTAAATCCTTTTTGAGAATGAGCTTTAGGCTCCTACAGGAGTTAGGTGTTGCAATGCTGAATGCAGTAATGCCTGAATACCTCTAAAAATCTGGCCTTAAGTGTCTAGGTAATTAGAAGACTTATATCACTGAAGCACCTGATAACCTCCCAAGTATTTATGGATTTATCCTCCACACATCCCAATGAGGTAGGAAAATTTCATTATTCCCATTTCACTGATGCAGAACTATCACCCAGAGGAATGAAGTGAATTGCCCAAAGTCAAATAAACCAATTTTCCTGAGTCCCACTGCAGTGCCTTTAACCACAATATCATTCTTCTCTCTCTGTCCCTCAAATAGGTATACACTACTACCCATCCTGGCTCCTAAATCCTCCTTAGTGATCATTTAGACAAGCTACACCTATTTATTTATCTTCATTTTTTTGATAAGTCATCCCACTAGACAATCATTTTTATTGCTCTTCTCTGAATTCACACCAAGTGTGTCAACCTCTTCCTGGTTGCCCACCCATCTTAAGTCAAACATTATAATGTTATGCTGTTCTGCCATTACTGCTTTCCAAAATTTTCCTAACATTGTATACCTTTGTTTTGATTTATTTTTTCCTCACTGTATTACTTTGCATTTAATGGGTTCATTCCCATTGAAATTCCAATTGCTGCTTTTCACATTATTTGTTTGTTTCATCACATTCATAACACACTTTCCTTTTTTAACATTAACTTTTCAGACTTTGAACTTAAATAGTGGATTGTTCCACTAAATTTCAGGAGTTAAAACTTGTAGTTGTTCAAGAGTGTTTTCTGTTTGGCAATGTATATTTGAATTGTTCTTTCTAATTTGCTGAAGGTTTTTGTTTGTTTAAATCATTGCACAGGACAATTTAGCTGATGTAAGCTAATGTACAATGATGCTTTATTCTGAAGACAGGGTTACTTGCCTAATTAATTGTGCTGGCCAAGAACAAGAAAAAAAAAGTAAAGCATTCGTATTATTATAGGTAAATTAACATATACCCATATCAAATCTGTGGTAAATGTTTAAAGGGTCTGCTTTTAGTACACTAAAGGGAATTACACTGATATTTTGATAACAAAAAGAACAAAGATTTTCTTTTTAAAAACTGCAGAATTAATTGAACTGATGGACAGTAGATGCTGTGTTTTAAAAAAAAAAAATCTATAGAAGCAAAATCCTGTTTGCTGTATTTATTATTGGTTTCTGAAATAAGCAATGTTTTATTAGTGCTGGATCTGGCACATGCCTGGATATATGATGTACAAGCTTTTCCTTTAAAGAACAGCTGAATCATGCTTTCTGCTGACCCTTCCTGAAAGCTGTAAAAGAGTATGAGATTTCTCATGTTCCCACTTCAGGATATAAACAGTATAACTGCCCACAGTAAAGTTACCACAGAGCTCTTTATAAGCAAGCACATTTATTCTTAAGGTAAAAGCATTACATAGAAAACATATTTAAAACAGTCAAAGAGTCTACATTCATGCTAATAAGCTTGCCAGAGATCACCCCAACTCCCAACCAAGGCCTCTGGCAGGTGAACAGTACTTCAAACCCCACCAAGGGGTTTTTCTATGGTCACAAGTTCACAACAGCTGTTAGCTCAGAAGAAGCACATTCATGAAAAGTTTAGTCCCCTCTTTATAAAACCTGGGTCTTTAATCTGGGATAAGTAATTTGTAAACTGTGAGTTTCTTCTCAGAGCATAGCTTCAAAAGTCTGGGTTTTTGCATAACCGTAGGATTTTTCATTTGCATACACTTCTCCCTAGAGATTTCCTGGGAAACCCACTTAACTTTAAAAGTTCACATTGTTTCATATAGTCCTTTGAAGCTCATAACGCTTCCCAGGTTTTACATTAGTCAGAACTTCTCTCTAGAGATGTGTCAAAGTCAGATTCAGGACTCACATAATTTGTCAGACCACTCTGTTTATTAGCAAAGCGCTTTGCCAATGCACCCAGATATATGAGCCCTTCTCTGAGACTCAAGCTAACTTATTTATACAAATAAGCCAAAGCCAATTTAACATAAGAGACAAAAGGAAGCAGAAACTGACAAATATACATACATATCTTATTTGCATACTAACATTTACCAATCTCCTAGCTCAGTAGGAGCTCTAAGTTAATTAGTTTGAGGACCCATTGTCTCACACTCCTTAATGTTTCTCTTTCTGACAACTATATTTCAACAAACCCTTCAAGTAGCATTTCTTTAATGAATTATAATTTCAATATAATTCATTCTACTTTCACAATCCCTCCTTTTCGTCAAGCTACGCAATAACCAACAATGACTGGGTTCCACATATCAATCGTTCTTTATCTCTTTGTTCATCAGTGATATTTAAAATCATCAAATTAGCACTCTGGTTTGGGGCAGCTATCTGTGCAGCATGCCTGACACAATTTTGGATACAACAGGAAAGTAACTGAAAACATACAAAAATTATTAGGATTCCAAACAGGAGAGTTAGGGCTCCCTGAAACAACCAGTTTCCTATGCCAGAGAAATTGAAAAGGTTACTTAGCCACTTCCATAAAGAACTTGGCTGTTCGTGCGGAAGATATGCGATTTGTTCTCAGTGGCTAGCATGATCTATTACCTCATTGGTGTTGTCTGGTATATACACACAGCAGTCTTTTCCAATGAGAGCACAAGTTCCTCCTTTTGCTGCCAGCACTATGTCCAATGCCTGACGGTTTTGGAGGGCCATCTGTCGGATTGCCCCTGTTTCTTTGGCCAGGGCTCTTAAACTTTCTCCGGTTTCATTTGCCATTATTTCAACTACTGCTTGTAACCTTAGGAGCCTTTTTGCATGGTGTATTACTCCCCCTCATGGTATGAAGGAACCGCCAATGGCCTCTTCCCAGGTTAAGGGGCTTATGTTATTTACATACCATTGGGCATCTGTTAAGTCTCTTCTTTTTCACCTGAAATTGCGGATGCGTTCTCGAGGGAAGGTTCCTAGCACTCGGAATTGGGGAAGAGTCGGGCGGGATAACAGATTCCTGACCAATTAGCTGGTAGTGCGGTATAAGCTCTGGTCCCACACACCCAGTGTTGGCCTATTAAGGCCGGGAAGGGTCGGTTGCACCCATTTGTCATATAGGTGTTTGCAAAGGAGGAGGAGTATCCCCCACAGGGTACAGGGTAATTCTCCTTATGAGGAGTGGTGTTATTTGCATGACTGTAGGGGGAACATGAGATTGATTTCTCTGTTTGATCCCAGATTGAGAAAAAAAATCATATCTCCATACCCGGCCCGCCACTTTTTAGTTTTGTTTGAATAATCCCATACACCATTGGCCACAATATGCTGAAGGCAACGGCTTTTCCCCAGATCCAGCCCTGTCCCATTACACACCCAACACCAGTGACCTTTTCCCTCCACCGCACTTATCCATTTAGATGCATTTATTCCCACCGCTTCCCAAATGTCATTGCTGTTCCATATTTTGTTAAACGGACGAGGCCCTCCAGTGAGGTTTGGGGACTTGAGTGGGATAGCCAGGACAGGAACACCAGTTTGAGAGTGGGCTGGGATGTGGCTGCAGACTCAGCAATTAGAAATATTAAGGGTCTGAGGTATCCACACCTGCTGCTGGATAAAAGAATTATCATCGTGGTCTCCCCAAACCGTAAGATACCAGCAGCCGAGAAACAGGCAGAGGCGCATGTTGGAGGCAAGGCTCTTCTGGTTCTGACAACCTCAACTGAGGGAACCGCGGTTTTACACCCACCGGGTTTTTTTCTTTTCTCGTCTGCTTCTGGCAACCCTTACGAGAGCATAGATTGTAAGGTATTGCAGACTGTTCCTCTACGTCTTCTTCTGGAGTCAAAATTGACTCTGCGTTGTCCTGAGGTGATGATTGGTTCTCTGGGGATGGTGCCTTCTTACACTGTGAAGCATGTATCCATGCTGCGATGCCAGATAGTTTAACAGCCGTCTGTGTAGTAAGCAGTACCTGATGAGGACCCTTCCACCAGGGCTCCAAGGAGTGCTTTCGATGATGGTGCTGTACATAGACCCAATCACCTGGCTCGAGGTTGTGGCAAGCGTCGGAGGTGGGTTCCGTGGGCCAGGCGGCTCGAACCTGTGAATGGAAGTGACTTACAGTTGCATTAGTCCCTTGCAATACTGAAGAAGCGCACTGTGAGTCAAGTTCAAATCTGGAACGGGAGTAATGGTAGTCATAGCTCGCATAGGGCGTCCCATAACAATTTCAAAGGGACTTAATTTATTCCTTTGGGATGGAGTGGATCTCATGTCCATAAGGGCTAATGATAAGGCTACTGGCCAGCTTAATCCTGTAGAGTCAAAAATTTTAGCAAGCTTATTCTTAAGTACACCTGTCAAGGTTCCTCCCCCACTCTGAACTCTAGGGTACAGATGTGGGGACCTGCATGAAAACCTCCTAAGCTTACTTTTACCAGCTTAGATTAAAACTTCCCCAAGGTACAAATTAATTTTATCCTTTGTCCTTGGAATATCCGCTGCCACCACCAAACTCTAACTGGGTTGACTGGGAAACGTAGTTTGGACACGTCTTTCCCCCCAAAATCCTCCCAACCCTTGCACCCCACTTCCTGGTAAAGGTTTGGTAAAAATCCTCACCAATTTGCATAGGTGACCACAGACCCAAACCCTGGGATCTGAGAACAATGAAAAAGCATTCAGTTTTCTAACAAGAAGACTTTTAATAGAAATAGAAGTAAACAGAAGTAAAGGAATCACCTCTGTAAAATCAGGATGGTAGATACCTTACAGGGTAATTAGATTCAAAACATAGAGAATCCCTCTAGGCAAAACCTTAAGTTACAAAAAAGACACACAGTCAGAAATAGTCATTCTATTCAGCACAGTTCTTTTCTCAGCCATTTAAAGAAATCATAATCTAACACATACCTAGCTAGATTACTTACTAAAAGTTCTAAGACTCCATTCCTGTTCTATCCCTGCCAAAAGCAGCATATAGACAGACACAGACCCTTTGTTTCTCTCCCTCCTCCCAGCTTTTGAAAGTATCTTGTCTCCTCATTGGTCATTTTGGTCAGGTGCCAGCGAGGTTACCTTTAGCTTCTTAACCCTTTACAGGTAAGAGGATTTTTCCTCTGGCCAGGAGGGATTTTAAAGGGGTTTACCCTTCCCTTTATATTTATGACAACACCATTTCGTCTTTCAACTGCACCTGCACTCTGTGGGTGGTAGGGACAGTGCAACAGGTGTTTGATATGCAATACACAGTCCAGGTGTTGAACAAGTTGTCCAGTAAAATGTGTATCCTGATCACTGGACAGAGTAGCAGGAATTCCCTTGGCAGGCATAATATAATTTATCAAACATTTGGCAACAGACAGTGAGTCAGCCTTGCAACAAGGAAAGGCTTCAATCCAATCAGAGAATAAACATACCATAACCAATATAAATTCATATTGTTGACACTTAGGCATTTGTAGAAAATCAAGTTGCCAATGCAAGAATGGTGCTTGAGGCAGACCCCGGAACCCCTGGGCCACTTTTACAGGTTTACCAATATTATGGCTTTGGCAAATGGTACAGGCTGCACAGTGGCAGGCTGCAAAAGAGCTAAAATGGGGGGGCCCACCATCCTGTCTTAGTTACAGCAGAGACCACCCCTCCTTTCCGACATGCGAAACACCATGTAGCAGGGCAGCCAGAGATGGGTAGAGTGAAAAAGGGGCTACAAAGGCACCAGTAGGCGAGCGCCAAAAAGAATCGGGATGTAGAGAGCAACCTTGGGCAACCCAGGATTCTTTCTCGGTTTCTGGGGCAGAGTCTTGGAGCAGGGTGAGGTCAGTGAGGGACCAGGAGGGTAAGAGGAGAGCGGAGAACAAGGGAATCAGACATTTCGACTAGGTGTGCTGCAGCAGCCACAGCACGCAGGCAGGGGGGTAAGCCTTGGGCAACAGGGTCTAAAGTGGCAGAGAAATAAGCCACTGGACAGTTCTTTTCTCCGTGCATCTGAGTGAGAACTCCAAGTGCACACCCAGATTGTTCGTGGCAGAAAAGGGTAAAAGGCTTAGAATAGTCAGGCAGCCCTAAGGCAGGGGCAAAAGCCAAACCCTGTTTGAGGGAAACAAAGGCAGAATTGGCCTCAGGGGGCCACGGCATGGGGTCAGGCACAGAGAAAAGAGTGAGTTCCTGGAGAGGTTTTGCAAGGGAAGCATATTGGGGAATTCATTGTCTGCAAAATCCAGCCATGCCTAAAAACTTCTGGACCTGGCGTGGGGAGCGGGGTTGGGGAAAGCTAAGGATAGCTTGGACGCGGGTGGGAGAAAGTGCATGGGAACCCTGGGAGAGGAGAAAGCCAAGGTATGTGACAGAAGCTTGACAGAGTTGTAGTTTAGAGCGAGAAGCTTTGTGACCCTTATTTGCTAGGGCAGTAAGGAGCACTAAAGAGTCAGTTTCAGAGGCAGACAATGAAGGGGAACAGAGGAGCAGATCATCTATATATTGGACAAGTGTGGACCTGGATGGGAAAACAAGGTCAGCAAGGTCTCAGGCTAATGCTTGGGAAAAATATGACGGGCTTTCAGTATACCCCTGGGGCAGTGTGGTCCATGTGTACTGTTGTCCCTTGTAAGAAAAGGCAAACAGGAACTGGGAGTCAGGGTGAACCGGGATGGAAAAGAAAGCAGAGCACAAATCAACAACAGTAAAATGAGTTGCATCTGGTGGGATAGAAGCCAGAATCTTTGAGAGAGGCAAGTTTTGATTCTGTCCACCTATGGTTTGCCTCTTCCCACCACTGCATGAAACAATCAACCTCTCCTTTTGCCAATTTAGTTTTAGGTTGGCCGAGTTTGCTTTTAAGACGTCTACTCGGTCTTTGTCCCAAGATCCTAACAGTGGCCACTGAATTTTGGGATTCTCCTGAGTTAGCCTAGACCATTTTTCCAGAAATTTACAGGAGTCCAGACCCTTCCTAAAATACATAAAATGAGCCGGTGTTCCTTTAGGGAACTGTCCCGACATAGACATCTGGTTACCCATACAGGAGGACTTTACACACCAATCACACAAGAAGGAAAGTCGGGTTTGTCAGAGCGATGCCCGGTGCAACACACAAAAGGAGCCCACAGGCTACTGCCTCAATCGCCCTTGTTTTCACAACAAGGGTTTTACCCAAGGCGCGGTGCGGCTGCGACTGTGCAGATTTCACTCACTCAGATCGTGGGGACAGGGACCCTTTGGTCAGCCAATCCCCGGACGGAGATGACGCCCAGACTCAAACACACCATAGGGAGGATGGATAGACACAGAGACAAGACAGTCCTCAGTCCGGACAAAACACAGAAATAATTACCTGACCAGATTCCTGATGTCAGATCCCGGGATCCCTACCAGAACAGAGTGGGAACCAACAGGTTCAATGGCGTAGACTTCACTGTGGTCATGCACCCTTCCGTTCTGGCGGAGGACCGCTCGGGCCAAATGCCCAGGTGCCAGCTTGCCACGGCAGTCCTAAGAACAGTCAGGAATCACACGGCCCCAGTGAAGACGGTTGCCATCTCGGTGGAACCTCCAAATTGTCAAAGTCAGATTCAGGACTCACATAATTTGTCAGACCACTGATTATTAGCAAAGCGCTTTGCCAATGCACCCAGATATGTGAGCCCCTCTCTGAGACTCAAGCTAACTTGTTTATACAAATAAGCCAAAGCCAATTTAACATAAGAGACAAAAGGAAGCAGAAACTGACAAATATACATACATATCTTATTTGCATACTAACATTTACCAATCTCCGAGCTCAGTAGGAGCTCTAAGTTAATTAGTTTGAGGACCCATTGTCTCACACTCCTTAATGTTTCTCTTCCTGACAACTATATTTCAACAAACCCTTCAAGTAGCATTTCTTTAATGAATTATAATTCATTCTACTTTCACAGATGTTACTTACAATTCCACAATAATACAAAGAATCATTGAAATGTAGGGCTGGAAGGAACCTCAAGAAGTCATAAACATTAACATTTTTGTTACAATGAACTCATAGATAATCATAGAGTTTAAGGCCAAAAGGGACCACTAGATCATCTGATCTGACCTCCTGTATAGCACAGGCCACCAACACCACCCAGCACCCACACACTAAACCCAAAACTGAAATAAGACTAAAGTGATATGGCAAAATTTGTGAATGATACAAAATTATTCAGGATAATTAGGTCCAAAGCTAACTGTGAAGAGTTGCAAAGGGATCTCACTAAGCTGGGTGACTGGGCAACAAAATGGTAGATTAAATTAAATTTTTATAAATGCAAAGTAATATACATTGGAAAACATGTTCCCAAGTATACATACAAAATCATGAGGCCCAAATTAGTTACTACTGAAGAATGAGATCTGGGGGTCATTGTGGATAGATCTTTGAAAACATCCACTCAAGTGTTAGCAATTGTTAGGAAAAGGATAGATGATAAAACAGAAAATATCATAATGCCACTATACAAATCCATGGTATGCCCACACCTTGAATACTGTGTGCAGTTCTTCCCATCTCAAAAAAGATATGTTAGAATTAGGGAAAGTACAGAGAAAAGCAACAGAAATGATTAGGGATATGTAACAGTTTCCATATGAGGAGAGATTAAAAAGAATGGGACTGTTCACCTTTAGAAAAGAAATGATTAAGGTGGGATATGAGAGGTCTATAAAATCATGAATGGTGTGGAGAAAGTGAATTAGGAAGTATTATTCACCTCTTCACATAGCACAGGAAACAGGGGTCACCCAATGAAATTAATAGGCACAGTCAACATGAAGAACTTGTGAAGTCCAAAAGTATAACTGGGTTTGTCATAAAAATAAAGGGAAGGGTAACCACCTTTCTGTATACAGTGCTATAAAATCCCTCCTGGTGAGAGGCAAAACCCTTTCACCTGTAAAGGGTTAAGAAGCTAGGATAACCTCGCTGGCACCTGACCCAAAATGACCTATGAGGGGACAAGAACATCTGAGGAACAGTGGGGGGGGGCAATAAACATGGGGAAATAGTTTTACTTTGTGTAATGACCCATCCACTCCCAGTCTTTATTCAAGCCTAAGTTAATTGAATCCAGTTTGCAAATTAATTCCAATTCAGCAGTCTCTCGTTGAAGTCTGTTTTTGAAGTTTTTTTGTTGAAGAATTGCCACTTTTAGGTCTGTAACAGTCTCTACATAAAAGAATAAATGGACACAAATCAGACGTCAGAGAACACTTCAATCTCTTTGGTCACTTGATTACAGACCTAAAAGTGGCAATTCTTCAACAAAAAAACTTCAAAAACAGACTCCAATCAGAGACTGCTGAATTGGAATTAATTTGCAAACTGGATACAATTAACTTAGGCTTGAATAAAGCCTGGGAGTGGATGTGTCATTACACAAAGTAAAACTATTTCTCCATGTTTATTTCCCCCCTACTGTTCCTCACATGTTCTTGTCAACTCCTGGAAATGGCCCACCTTGATTATCACTACAAAAGGGTCAAACCCCACCCCCCACTCTCCTGCTGGTAATAGCTCACCTTACCTGATCACTCTCGTTACAGTGTGTATGATAACACCCATTGTTTCATGTTCTCTGTGTATAGAAATCTCCCCACTGTATTTTCCACTGAATGCATCCAATGAAGTGAGCTGTAGCTCATGAAAGCTTATGCTCAAATAAATTTGTTAGTCTCTACGGTGCCACAAGTACTCCTTTTCTTTTTGCGGATACAGACTAACATGGCTGCTACTCTGAAACCTGTCAACGTGTATCTATGTTACTAATAGGTAATCTGAGGGATTTGATCAAAGTTGCATACAGTTGTACAGTAGTGGCAGAGATAGCAATAGAAAAAAAACAGTCTTGAGTCTCAACCACTAGATCACACTCACCCCTAAAAAGTCAGGTTTTATCTCTGTCTGATGTTTTAATGCTACTATTTACCCAGGGATTCTTGAATACAAAGTGTTTTACACAAGTGATTTTTGTGCCACAAATTTATTTGTAGTGGGGAAAGTCAGGGAAATTCCTCTCTCTAAATTAAACGTTCTCTAGCTCAAAATTCAACAACTTCCATACCAGATGATGTCTCTTTCCTTATGTCTAATGTATTCTTCTTTAGTTTGCATCATTACTTGGTAAATATATTACAGTATGTTATTTATTTGGTCTATACTTTCAAGAACTTTACATGCATTCCTTCCCCCTTTCTTTCTTTCTTTCTTTCTTTCTTTCTTTCTTTCTTTCTTTCTTTCTTTCTTTCTTTCTTTTCTTATCTATCTAAATAGTAATTCTGAGTTTATAGTACTTTGCTAAGTACCTTCACCCCACCCTGTCCTGTATAATATGACATATTGTAAATGTGGTTTATAATGCATGGTAATAGTTGTTAATTACATTACTTCCCTCGTCTTTTCAAAGTACACTACCGTAACTCTTGAGAATCCTTAATAGCAGTTATCAACAACCTTTCTATGTCTTTGGCCCTTAACTGAGTGCTTTTAAAGATTTTTGACCGCTTCTATTTTCCTTGATCTTGTTGGGGAGAGATGCCTACAAAGAATTATTTAAATGACTGAGGTTTGGCTGTTTTATACAAATCATTGAGATCATAGGTGGATCATTTTATGTGAGGTATAAACAAAATTTAAAACAGAGTGATAACTTAACCAGACAGTGTATTCCTTTTCTTTGATCTTTTTTGTCCTGTATTTAATTATGATAAGAGAAAAACAAGCTTTTAAAGTTCTGCAATCTTTACAAAACATCTTTCTTTTATTTATTTGGCGACTTCAGTAGTTTGAGAATGTTTCAATAACAACTTTAATTCTATGGATTTATTCCAGTAACAACAGAGGTTTGTGACCTTTATCTACCTGCCTTGTATGTTCTTTAAAGGATGTGTAGATATAAATTTTTTTTTTATTGCTTAAGAAAGAGAAAGTTATTCTTGTTCTTTCCCCCACCCCTGGCCTTACTAAATAGAGGAAATTTCCCAAATTGCATGAGGAATCAGTCCTCTAAGTGGGTAAAGATATGTCTTAATAATGCCTCCCATTATCTCGGACAAACGTCAACATTGCTATTTAGGTACGGTACCCCACAGAGCCTAAAAATATGTCATGGGCTGTGATCTTGTCAGCTGTCCTAAATTAAGCAAAGTTAGTTCTAGTAAAAACAAAGCAAAGTTAGCTGTAGCTCACGAAAGCGTATGCTCAAATAAATTTGTTAGTCTCTAAGGTGCCACAAGTCCTCCTTTTCTTAATGTTAAACTAGTATAACTGGATGTTTCTGAGAATTGGTAAGGGGATACAGAATCTTTCATCACTAGTCTTTCACCACAGTTCAGATATAACCTACATGAGAAGTTCTCAGAAATCATGATCATTTCATGACTGTTGGTGACCTAAGTAAAATGAGTTCATAATTTCCTTATAATTGCCTACAAGTGTCTCAAGTAATGCCATTCTCAGTAAGGAGGACAGAAGTGATTGGCCATGGAAACTGAAGTTCTGTCTCACAGGGTGTGTTTCCTCCAGTTTAAGGCTAAGGCACGGTTGATAGAGCCGTGAGTCTAAGTCACACTGCCATTGTCTGTGCTGTACATCTTATATGGATAAACAGATGGCGTAAGTCTCTCGGCCTGGCGGTCCACAAGCGCTAAAATTATTTAAAATTTTAGAAACTATCCCCAGTGTAGGTGCTGCAGTCATGGTGATTATTTGGTAGGGGGAGCTGTGGTGATAAGAGTGTCTTCTTTTGGATAAAATTAAAAAGAAAAAAACCACTACACAGATCCCTGAGCATGTAGGACACTTCTAACTAGGAGTTATCTAGCAGTGTCAGCACTGGTATCTCAGCAAATTGGCATGCTAGCCATTGAAATTGCAAATTACCTGTTGTTTCCCTATATTTGACGCTGTAAGTTACTCACCATTTTTCAAACCTAAATTATTATTAGGTGCTGCTGATACTATTTAAAGTTGTGTTGCATTTCAGCTTGTGGTCTCTTGTTCAGCTAGTGTATGTGAAATGCTGTTTGGACTCAGATCTTCTAGGTAAAAAGTATACTTAAAGTTATAGAATTATTATTCATCAATATGTGGGAGCTGATGTACTGTAAACCATTCAAAACACCATGCTCATATGGCACATCCATGTGTAAAATTATATGTCGGTTAAGAAAGAGGGAGAGAAATCTAGCTAAATTGTCTTTCTTATGGATGCGAAGCCCAGAATTGTAAGGGAAGTGACCAAAAAAATGTCATATGCAGTGGAGTTGTGGCCATGTTGGTCTCAGGATACTAGAGAGACAAGGTGGGTGAGGAAGTATCTTTTATTGGACAAACTTCTTTTAGTGAGACAAACATGACTATAGATTCATAGATAGATTCATAGATATTTAGGTCAGAAGGGACCATTATGATCATCTAGTCTGACCTCCTGCACAACGCAGGCCACAGAATTTCACCCACCACTCCTACAAAAAAAACCTCACACCTATATCTGTGCTATTGAAGTCCTCAAATTGTAGTTTAAAGACCTCAAGGAGCAGAGAATCCTCCAGCAAGTGACCCGTGCCCCATGCTACAGAGGAAGGCGAAAAACCTCCAGGGCCTCTTCCAATCTGCCCTGGAGGAAAATTCCTTCCCGACCCCAAATATGGCGATCAGCTAAACCCTGAGCATATGGGCAAGATTCATCAGCCAGATACTACAGAAAATTCTTTCCCAGGTAACTTGGATCTTACCCCATCTAAAACCCATCACAGGCCATTGGGCCTATTTACCATGAATATTTAATTACCAAAACCATGTTATCCCATCATACCATCTCCTCCATAAACTTATCGAGTTTAATCTTAAAGCAAGATAGATCTTTTGCCCCCACTACTTCCCTCGGAAGGCTATTCCAAAACTTCACTCCTCTGATGGTTAGAAACCTTCGTCTAATTTCTAATCTAAATTTCCTAGTGGCCAGTTTATATCCATTTGTTCTTGTGTCCACATTGGTACTGAGTTTAAATAATTCCTCTCCCTCTCTGGTATTTATCCCTCTGATATATTTATAGAGAGCAATCATATCTCCCCTCAGCCTTCTTTTAGTTAGGCTAAACAAGCCAAGCTCCCTGAGTCTCCTTTCATAAGACAAGTTTTCCATTCCTCGGATCATCCTAGTAGCCCTTCTCTGTACCTGTTCCAGTTTGAATTCATCCTTCTTAAACATGGGAGACCAGAACTGCACACAGTACTCCAGGTGAGGTCTCACCAGTGCCTTATATAACGGTACTAAAACCTCCTTATCCCTACTGGAAATACCTCTCCTGATGCATCCCAAGACGACATTAGCTTTTTTCACAGCCATATCACATTGGCAGCTCATAGTCATCCTATGATCAACCAATACTCCAAGGTCCTTTTCCTCCTCCGTTACTTCTAGTTGATGCGTCCCTAGCTTATAACTAAAATTCTTGTTATTAATCCCTAAATGCATGACCTTACACTTCTCACTATTAAATTTCATCCTATTCCTATTACTCCAGTTTACAAGGTCATCCAGATCCTCCTGTAGGGTATCCCTGTCCTTCTCTAAGTATAAACTATGAGCTTATACAGAGCTCTTCATGTCTGGGAAACATACAGAGTGTCACAGCTAATAAAAGGTGGAACAGATAGTTTAGCATAAGTAGTTAACATTCAAGATGAAATGCCCATTAACACCCCTGCAGTCATAGGGAGGAAAGAAAGGTGGGAGTGTGGAAGGCAGCTTGGGGGCAGGCGTTGTTAGTTGATTATAGATTGTTGTAATAAGCTGTCAATCCAGTTTGTCTATTCAGTCCATGATTTTTAGTATCTAGCAAAGTTACAAATTTAAGATTCCAGACTTTTCTTTTGAAGGTGTTGTGCATGTCCTTTGAGGATGATGACTCAGAAGTCAGATATGGAATGATCACTTTGTGAAAGGTGTTCATCTACAGGTGATACGGTGTTTGTCTTTTATCATTTTTCTGTGTGAGTTCCTTTGAAATCATAGTGATTGTCTGGTTTTACTCACATAGTTGTTACTGGGGCATTGAGTGCACTAGATGAGGTACACCGTATGTTGTGATAGGCATGTGTAGGACCCAGGGATCATGAAAGGTGTGTTGCTGGGGGTTGAGCATCATAGCAGTAGACTTATGTTCTTAGGTTTTGCATTTCTTCTTCTTTCAGGGTCTGATGCCTCTTTGAGTTGGTAATCCTGGTTTGTGGGGAGCTTGCTTCTGATGATGAGCTTGAAGAAGCCATCCTAATACCCATGGCTGTTCCTGTGGTTTGGACAAAGTTTTTGTTGTTGAATGTAAAATTCTTTTGAGTGAGGATAAAATGGATGAGAAAAGAATGCCAACAGGAAAGGCAAAGTTGTCCAGTGCTCAAAAAAATTTCCACGAAGACCTCCCACACCAAATCAGTGATATAGACTACTGGCAAGAAAAGGACTGTTGAAGATTGTGATTACTAAGGTGAAATTGATAAAATGTAACCTGGCTAAAAGGAAATGTCTCAGTAGGGAATTTCCTTTGTCTCCCACCCTCCAGGAAAGTGGTGCACAACAAATCAAGATCTGAGAATTGCCTTCATGCTGAGTACTAATGGGACAGTCCTGGGCTCAATATGATATGAGGAAAGAGGACATATCTAAATTTGCCAGGACACAAACCATTTAGCACTTTACAGGTGAAACCCAACAATAAAAATTGCAGCCAAAAATCATGTCAAGCACTCCCTTGCAGGAAATACCACATAATAAACAGTCACATTCTGCCCTAATTGAAATTTCTAAACAGTTTGAATAGTCTAACCTTGATGAGATAAATATATCAATAAATTCTTTGCAGAACACAGATGACAAAATACATTCTTGGCAGCCATTGCTATCTGAACAGCAGCTAAGAACAAGCAAAGCACCTATGTTGTGAATCTGAGTAACAAATGCTAGATATATCCCTTATTTGTTTTCTCATGTAATTATGATGGCTGAAATCTTGGCAGACCAGGGATTAAACTGTGGACCTCCAGAGCTAAAAGTCTAAAGCTCACTCACTTGGGCTGTAACATATTCATCTCCTCTGAAGATTGGGGACAGAAGGGGACCTGTAACACACACCAGATAGTTACATGATCTCTGTAATGCCTTCTGGTCACCTCACCCAGCACATAAGCATTAGCTAACTCAAATCTAGGTTGAGTCTCATCAGTGTCCCAGTCCTGGTTAGGCACTGTTATGACTGAGGTAAATAGTACTGGATGGATTAGATGAAATGGAGGTGTAGAGCTTTGTGTCATCCATATTCTGAAGACACTGCAGCTTATACCTCCCTATTAGCCTGCTAGCAGCCTCATACACCAGCTAAACAGGAGAGGATGGCAGAATTAAAACTGGTGAAACCCAACAAGAGAGATTTCTCGGTGCAGATAAACAAGATCATCTAGGATCTTGCTAAGAAAGAAGAGAATGGAGCTACTCTCATCATTCTGTCAAAAAAACCACATGGTTATGTTAAAGATAGCTGACACATATAACAGAATCAGCACTGATGCCTGATCATTGTGCACAGCCAGAAAGAAATCATCTTGAACCAGGATGTAATAATTATTTAACTGATGCTGGAATCTTGCTTTCCAACAGCAAAATATTGATGATTGATTCCAAAAATGCCCCAAAGACATGCCTTCACCAAACAAGACCGGCAAGTATCCAACTTGCATGTTGCAACCTGAATGTCTTCTGGCACCTCCAGAATCTCAGAGAGTAACAGCGACTGAAATTCCTCTTCAAAAACAGAAATGGTGCTAATAAGAAGGGAAAATATTTGAAGAGCTTGTCAAGACTCAGACCTCACCAGTGGCCAATGGCATTAGACCACAGATCATCAAGTTGGTGTGAAGCCTTAGGCTTTTGCTGGACTCATCGCCACTTCAGGAGTAATAGACTCAAAAATTGCTACTGTAGTGAGGAATTTTCGATGGATGACTTACCAGGAAACTGCATCTTTTTTTCTCGGGAATGGACCAGCATCCTTCATGCTAAACTCATTCTGTGATGCCAGAGTCTGAAAATTACAGGTGTCAAAAGAAAACTGAAGTTGGTGCAGCATATGGTAGCATATATATCAGAACAGTGCAAGACATCGCCTCTGCTTTGTGAATTCATTGGTTCTCCATTCATTTCAGAACAGAATTCAAAGATCTGGTCCTAACCTATAAAGCCCTTAATGAACTGGTAAAGATGAACAGAGAAAATGCCATTTGTTCTTGACTGCTACTTTTCATCATAATATGGTCCAGCTCTCAGATACCAATGTACTAAGCACCTTGTAAAAAACTGCAATATAAAGACTGATAGAAACATAAGCTGAGGAAGCTCTGCATTGTCACCAATAGACATGATTCTGCTACCATGGAGACAGATAGATCAGTATGAATCTGAGTACTTGTGGCATCTTAGCGACTAACCAGTTTATTTGAGCATCCAATGAAGTGAGCTGTAGCTCACGAAAGCTTATGCTCAAATAGATTGTTTAGTCTCTAAGGTGCCACAAGTACTCCTTTTCTTTTTGCAAATACAGACTAACACAGCTGTTACTCTGAAACCTATGAATCTGAGTGATCTTATCTGCAAAATAATTTGAATTTATAATTTAATAGAATGAGGTTACTTACGCATCCAAAATGAGTTCTGTTTTCCCTATCTTTGAGCAACAAGGTTGTCTACCTGTCCTGCAAATAATCAGCAAACTGTTTTGGGCTTCAAATTAAACAGCATAAACTAGTAATTTCATTAGGACTTAGAGAGAGACTAATATTTCTCAAATATCCCAATCAGTATTTCCTAGGTATAGCCTAGGTAAATAGTAACCACTAGCCTTGGTAAATAGTAACCACTCTGAATTAGATTTTGAATAATATAAAGCAGCATGTTGAAGGTTGGGAGTATTGTTTGCGCCTACTGACTACCAGACATCAGCAGAGTTGTTTAACCATCTGGGGGAAAAGTAAGCATACGTTTTTGTTTTCTTGGTGCTTATTTCTTCTCTGATTTCACAACTTTGTACATGTGGAAACTGTAATTCCTCCTGTCCCCTCCCTCCCCCCACACACTGTTTCTAACAAGCTAACCCTAAGCATTCTAACCTAACCCTAAGCTAACCCTAACCCCTCTAACCTTCTAACCCTAAGCATTCACACTAGCTACATTCGTTTTCCACCATCTTCCCTGGTGAGTAAAGAAGTGTGCCTAAACTGCTTATATACCAATTGAGTGGCAAATCAAACCAAGGCTACCTGATTTTAGTGACTATCAAATTTCTAAGCTAAGGCCAATAATACAGTCCTTACCTTTGGAAAGCTTGCATCAACTGTAATATTTCTTAATTTAATAAAAAGGTTAGGAAGGACAATTCATATGTTAATAAATTGTGATCAAAATAAAAAGCGTAGCTTGCTTTGACTCCAACAAAACCATTTTACCACAGGAAAAGTGAGGATTGATGGGTTTGCCATTTTAGTGACTTAGACTGCTTTATTAATAATTCTTTGGAAGCTGACATTCCCTCAAAATAGGCAGTGTTTAGTCTCAGGGTCCTTGACTGAAATTGTCTACCTGCCAATGAGCAGAAGTGGAATCCACAAGAATTTGTTTGCCTATCTAGCACATAGATTTTAACTGATTTAGATAAGAATGGTCCATCCAGCTCAGTATGCTGTCTTCCAACAGTGGCCAATGCCAGATGCTTCAGAGGGAATGAACAGAACTAATCATCAGTGATCCATCCCCTGTCGTCCACTCCCAGTTTCTGTCAAATAGAGGCTAGGGATACTCAGAGTATGCATCCCTGCACATCATGGCTATTAGCCATTGATGGGGCTATCCTCCAGAAAGTCATCCAGTCCTTTTTTTTAACCCTGTTGTAATTTTGACCTTCACAACATCTCCTGGCAAAGAGTTCCACAGGTTGACTGTGCTTTGTGTAAAGAAGTATTTCCTTTCATTTGTTTTAAACCTGCTGCCTATTAATTTCATTGGGTAACCCCTAGTTCTTGTGTTAAGTGAAGGAGTAAATAACACTTCCTTATTTACTTTCTCCATACCAATCATGATTTTATAGACCTCTATCATATCCCCCCTTAGCACTCTCTTTTCCAAGCTGAAATGTCCCAGTCCTATTAATCTTTCCTTGTATGGAAGCTGTTCCATATTCCTAATAATTTTTGTTGCTCTTTTCTGTAGCTTTTCCAATTCCAATATATCTTTTTTTAGTTGGGGCAACCAGATTTGCATGCAGTATTCAAGATGTGGGTATACCATGGATTTATGTAAAGGCATGGATTTATGTCTTCTTATCTATCCCTTTGCTAATGATTCCCAACATTCTGTTAGCTTTTTTGACTGCCACTGCATATTGAGTGGATGTTTTCCAAGAACTCTTCACAATGACTCCAAGATATCTTTCTTGAATGGTAACAGCTAATTTAGACCTCATCATTTTGTATGTATCATTGGGGAGTATGTTTTCCATTGTGCATTATGTTGCATTTATCAACACTGAATTTCATCTGCCATTTTGTTGCCCGGTCACCTAGTTTTGTGAGCTCCCTTTGTAATTCTTTGCAGTCTGCTTTGGACTTAATCATCTTGAGTAGTTTTGTGTCCTCTGCAAATTTTACCACCTCACTATTTACCCATTTTTCCAGATCATTTATGAATATGTTGAACAGAACTGGTCCCAGTACAGACCCCACAAGGAACACCACTATTTACCACTATTCACCACATTTTGAAAACTGACCATTTATTCCTATCCTTTATTTCCCATCTTTTAACCATTAATTGATCTATGGGAGCACCTTCCCTCATGTCCCATGACAGCTTACTTTGCTTAAGAGCCTTTGGTGAGGGACTTTGTCAAAGGCTCTCTGAAAATCCAAGTATCGTATATCCACTAGTAGATCACCCTTGTCCACGTTTGTTGCCCCTAAAAGAATTCTAATAGATAGATGAGGCATAATTTCCCTTAACAAAAGCCATGTTGACTCTTTCCCAACATATTGTGTTAATCTATGGGTCTGATAGGTCTGTTCTTTACTATAGTTTCAACCAGTTTGCCTGGTACTGAAGTTATTGGCCTGTAATTGCCGGGATTGCCTCTGGAGACTTTTTTACTAATTGGTATCACATTAGCTATTCTCCAGTCATCTGCTATAGAAGCTGATTTAAATGAGAGGTTACATAGCACAGTTAGTAATTCTGCAATTTTGTATTTGAGTTCCTTCAGAATTCTTGGGTGAATACCATCTGGTCCTAGTGACTTATTACTGTTTAATTTATCCGTTTGTTCCAAACCCTCCTCTAATGATACCTCAATCTGGACAGTTCCTCAGATTTGTCACCTAAAAAGAATGTTTCAGGTGTGAGGATCTCTCTCACTTCCTCTGCAGTGAAGACTGATACAAAGAATTCATTTAGTTTCTCAGCAAAGGGCTTATCTTTCTTGAGTGCTCCTTTAGCACCTCAATCATCTAGTGGCCCCATTGATTGTTTAGCAGGCTTCCTGCTTCTGATGTACTTAAAAAAATGTTTGCTGTTACTTTTATAATCTTTGACTAATTGCTCTTCAAAATCTTTTTGGCCTGCCTAATTATACTTTTACATTTTATATATGGGAATTATTTTGATTCAGGGATGTAACCTGTGTTTTTCTGTATCTTATTACAACTACTCAAGGATAAAGTTTCCAATTGGGGCAAATTAGTCACACTACCTAAATATAGCTTTAAAAAACCTTATCCTTTGGTTTTCTGTCTAGTTAGACTATTTCCCAACAAGATTTTATTATTCATTTTAGGATTTTGGAAAAAGCAGACATTTTTAAATACTAAGCAATATTTAAAATATGTATTTGCAAAACACAATTGGCAGTGTACTAAGATTATAATATAAAGAAGGAAACTCTCCCTTCCCAGTCCAGAAGAAAATATTTTGCTAGATCACCTCTGAATTACAGATGTAATTTTATTTCCTATAAGCAGAGACAGCGTCATCAGGCATTTTTCTCAAGTAATGTACCAGTGATAGGAGTGCTAGATAGGCAACCTTGTTGAAGGGAATTCCTAATCGTTTAATAATAGGTCCTGAAATCTTGCCTTTAAACGTTTTATAAGAGTCACAGCCGTCTGTCTCTGCATCATTTCTAGATTTAAAGTGAGTGAAACATCTTAGAACTGTGGTGTACCCCATCAAGATTTATACCAATATTTCAGTCCAATCAAGAGGCTTAAGATTATACAGAAATTTCATATCAGTTTTAGGTGTGGGGTATTGAACTTCAGATACGATTTGTATACTGAAAATTTCCCATGTCTTTGTTAGTATTGCATGACATAAGAGTTCTGCCAAGGAAGTTTTGTAAGCCTTGCTAGCATTTTACCTGTCTTATTACTCTGTTGAATAAGTCAGTGTCTTGCAAATAATGATGGAGCATTAGCCTGTACTAGGTGCTTTAGAGTTTCACTTGCACAAATTTTACACTAGTGACATGCCATTTTACTTAGTGTTCACAAATCAAAAGGTGCTGTTCCCTTTGTAGAGGCTGAGGCCATATCTATACATACTGTACTGCAGCGGTGCAGCTGAAGCACATCTGGTGAAGATGCTCTGTGTCAGCGGGAGAAGCTCTCCCTGTGCTCACGAGGGGGTTGGAATATACACACCTTTGAGTGACATAAGTTTTGCCAACGTACATTGTAGTGTAGACATAGCCTTGAGATTGGGGAAAGGTATTCAGTGTCACAGCTAAATACAAGTGGAACAGAGTGTTTAGCGGAAGAAGTTAACACTAGTTGCAAGAGATCATTAAAGGTGAAGTAGACTGTTAACACCTCTGCAGCTGTAAGAAAAGGATGGTTATTTGGTTACACGTTGTTGTAATGAGCATAAATCCTGTGTCTTTATTGAGTCTATAATTTATTGGGTCTATCAAAGTTATGATTTTAAAATGCTCGTCTTTTGAAGGTGTTGTTCAGGTTTTCATTGAGGATGAAGGCTGAAAAGTCAGATATGAGTGATCATTTTGCGAGAAGCGTTTGCCCATGGGTGCTAGGGTGTTTTTGTCTTTTATTGTGGTTTTGTATGAGTTCATTTGAGGAGAGTAGTGATTCCTCTCTATTTAGTTATCTTGGTTCTTATTTTTTACCTATAACCATTGTGTTTAAGCAGGAACTTGTAAGAAGCAGTAGCTATATAGAGAGAGGGAGAGAGAGAGAGTTACAGACACATGCTATATAGATTTTAATGACTTCTGGCAATAGGATTGAAATACTTAGCACTTAAGTAAAAAGAAAAGGAGTACTTGTGACACCTTAGAGACTAACCAATTTATTAGAGCGTAAGCGTTCGTGAGCTACAGCTCACTTCATCGGATGCATGAATACATCGGATACAGACTAACACGGCTACTTCTCTGAAACTTAGCACTTAAGTAGTGCTTTTATAATTTCAAAGAACTTACTGAACAAACATTACATAAACAATCTTCAAAACACCACTGTAAATTAGAGAAATATTATTTACTTCCATTTACAAAAGGGGGAACTGAGATGCAGATATTTTGTAATATGCCCAAAGTCACACAGAGAGTCATTGTCAATACCTGAATTAGAGCTCAGGAGTTTTGTTTTCAGTCCACTACACCACATTGACTGCTATGTTCTTCTGCACTATTTATTTCCAAAAGGGTTAAAAGAAATAAAATTCTGGGGGTTTGGGTTCCATTTCTGTGAGGCACAATCAGTAACAGTAATTGGCCCAATTATGGTAATGATTTTACAATAGAGACCAACCAAAAGGTATTGATGGGTGAACCTCAATAGAATTAGTTAAGATAAGGATTTAAAATTTTAGTTGCTTAACTTCAAAAGCTTCACCAAATTTATTCTAACTGCTTTGGTCTGGAAATTGAGCTGTGAATCTTGTGAGAACAGGGTTTCTTGTGAAACTCAGCCTAGAAATAATGTGCATATTTTTTAACAGTGAGGGTAATGACCATTGGAACAACTTACCAAGGGCTTTGGTGGATTCTGCATCACAGGAAATTTTAAAATCATGAATGGATGTTTTTCTAAAAGAGATCCTTTAGTTCAAGCACAGCTATTGGAATTGAAGCAGAAATTAATACAGGGAAATCCTATGGCCTGTGTTATGCAGAAGGTCAGATGGTCACTTCTGGCCCTAAAATGTGTGAACCTATGAAAGTGTTCAGTGTGACCAGAAGTAGCACGTGGGATGGTACTCTGGTACTTAGATACATGTCCTTGCTGAGACCTGAGCTATATGAACACTGAACATTTTGGTTAGTTTTCTTAAAACTTCAAAGTGTTAAGTGTTGGGTGAAAGTTTCTGTTCATTCCTATTTCATTAAAAAAATGCACCCAACTCTTCTAGAAGGATATGTGTTTTAGAAAAGCATTTTCAAAAGGTTCAAGTATAATGCAGTGCCCTTTATGTAGAAGGGCTTCCGCACATTAAACAAGACTATTTTCTTGCTGTAGAGAACAGCTGGTTTTGAGTACTCTGTTTACTAATATGCCAGAAACAAGATGACACAAAAGCATTTAACAAACAAATAAAAACCCATCATCATTGAGTCTACATTATCATTATATATGAAGGCCTCTTTAACTCTGAAGTAAACTGTCATAATCCTTAAAATGCAGAGTTGTAGCCATGCTGGTCCCAGGATATTAGAAAGACAAGGTGGATGGGGTGATATTTTTTATTGACCCAATTTGTGTTGGTGAGAGAGACAAGCTTTCGAGCCACACAGAGCTCTTTCTTGAAACCTGGTCTCTCTCACCAACACAAGTTGGTCCAATAAAAGATATTACCTCACACACCTTGTATCTCTAATAATCTGTAACAGGCAGAAGGAAGTGGGACCAGCCTTGCTAGCAGAGGTGCTGTGCCTGGCCAGAGTTTAAAGCTGCCTTTCCCTACCTTTATTAGGGGAGAGTTCTGTCCAGCATTCTCAGGAGTGAATCTCGTTTGCACCCGTAGGAGCTGCTGCACCAATGGTTAAGAGGTCCCTGAATCTTTCTCCATGTGTGAGATCAAATAATTATACTTGGCACTTATAAAATGCCTTTCATCTGAAGATCTCAAAGCCCTTTTCAGTATGAGTTATCCTCACAACACCTCTCTGTATAATTCCCATTTTACAAATTAAATCAAGTCACAGGGAGGTGAAGTGTTTTACCCAAATTCACAGTTGCTTGCAAAGCTAGAAATACAATCCAGATATCCTGACTCCCAAGTCCCTACTCTAATCCCTATACAGTGCTCACCACTGAAATTTTTACAATTTTGCTGTTTCAAATAGGTAATATTACCATCATTTTCCTTATACTCAGGCATGGGGAGTGTCATAATGTGTGAATTATTTGCAAAGGCATTTGTACAGATTGGGGTGGTGACGACTGTAACACAGAGTCATCCATCTGAATCATAAATAAAATTGACTAAAATGCAAGTCATATGCAGGTTTCTCAAGAAAGCAGTAAAGAGCACTTAGTTCTGACCTTAAGTAACATAAATCTGAGTTACTAAAGAGCAATCTTGTACTTAAAAGGAGATCTTGTTTAAATCAGTTATTAACAGGCATACAGAAAAAGTGGAGGGGACGTGGTGGAGGAGGGGCTCTTTGAGCAAAATAACCTGTTTTCCTTTTTAAAATCATTTAGAGGGCATAATAATTAAGTGTTTTATTGTGTTTTTTGAAACATAGTCTGTGAATGTGCGTGGGGAAGTGCACCATCCTGGCAGCAGTTCCTGAGGGCCTGATTTCCATGTCGCTTACACCATTACACTAGCATACTCTTATTTACTTCTTGGTTTACATCAGTGTGAGAGGACAATGAGGCCATCTAGCATTCATGGAGACGTAATACCTTGATGAATGATTAAGGGGCAGCCAAGTGTGCAATGTGCATTCTATCTACAGTGGCTGAGCTTTGCAGGTTGGCGTAGAATGAAGAGCCAGGCCATGCCCTGTCCCACTCTGGCCCCTTTGGTAATTCTAGCACTGGTGACTCTAGAGACTCTCCTGATGCTTGGTTTCAGAGTAACAGCCGTGTTAGTCTGTATTCGCAAAAAGAAAAGGAGTACTTGTGGCACCTTAGAGACTAGCCAATTTATTTGAGCATAAGCTTTTGTGAGCTACAGCTCACTTCATCGGATGCTCCTGATGCTCGTACTTTGGGAATGTAAGGACTGAGATGTTGGCTATCACGTACCCTGGGTAGAAAGAGAGGCCCATATGCACTCTTCCTCTCTTCCCTCTTCTGTATGTCCATACAGGGCTAGCTCCAACCTAGCCTCATGTTGCTTCTTTGTCGTTTAACCTAATAATATACAATAGCACAACTAAAATGTTTAAAAAGGAAGGCATTATTTATTTGTTCAATATAGGCAAAAATCACTGCTGGCAAAAATTTTCCAACTCTGTTGTAGTCAGTGGAATTGATTGCTCTTGTTTATTCAGTGGAGATATTGGCCCTATGAATTTAAGATGTTACACTCAAAGTTCTTGCTATTAAAAAGGTTGATGGCCTCTCTTCATCTGTCATCCACGTTTCAAAAGCTTATAGAAAATGGATAAAATGTAACATTTAATTGTCTTGCAGTCTCTAGCATTCCTCGTAGTGGACTTTTCCCTCAAGGTTCGTCCAAACAAGTCCTAAATCTTTATTATTTTCCACAGTTGCTGTTATTCTGTAAATCTGTTGTAAGTCAAGTGAGGAGCCTGGTGCATCAAAAGCCACCTCCAGTACTATTAATGTGTAGGCCTGCAAGGAGAATGAGACAATTAGCTGATTCTCCCCTTCTTTTCTGTTTTTCAGTCCCCCAAATTAATACAAATCAATTGCTAGTGTTCCACACCATTAGGGTAGCAAAAATTCTAAAGACATTTAATTTTAAAAACTACTAGAAATTTGAAAATAAATATCTGTCCACTTTTTGTGTCTTCTAGCATGACAAAACATTTATTAATTTCTGCTGTTTTAAGTAGCAAAGCTTCTTGGTAAAAATGATTTTCTAATGACATTGGCTTTCTAGAGAATACAACTTTGCTAGTGAGAATTTAATGACTGCCCTACGATAATTGTTGTTAACTCGTGGAAGTGGTGACATTTTGCAGATCAGTCCCTGACTACACCATAGTCTGCTCAAAACGTGCTTTGCACACACTATTTAATGCTTTTAATTGCAAGTCTTAGTCTGCTTTCTCTTGCTTGCAATTAATGTCTGTTGCTATAGAACATCTCTAATGCTCAACTGAAAAGTAATTTACAAGCATATATTTTCTACTGAAATTTAATTCAGCAGATTATTTAATTGTGTCTTATGATAGTGAAAAGAGAAGTGAAAAGCCAGTTTCTCATTGGTATAGAGCATTCACAAACAAATATATAGAAAGGGACAAATTTATACATACCTTAAATACAAAATAAGCAATAACAGGCTGTCCTGTGTCCAAATATACACACTCATTTTTAAATAAAGAGTCATAGATTTTGTTTACATGGTGTTTTGGAAAGATTCATTTGATTTTATTATAGTTTTTATAGATGCTGGATAATACAACGCTACTTTCATTTTGTTACTTCTCCCATTGTTCCTCTGAACCTGAGTACAAATTTCCTAGGAGTTCATCGGTTCCTTAGTATCCTATATCCGATCCCTTTGCCTTGATGGGAGATTTTTCTGAGCTACAACTGCATTATTTGCCTCTTTATGAGTTTTTAGATGATTCTGATTTACTGATACTGAGTACTGATTTAATCCCTTTTCCCATTCATTTTATGCTTATCCTATCTGCAGCCTTTCCTCTCTACTACCTCTGTCTTACTTTCAAAGCCATCCTTTCTGAGAACCCTGATGCATCTCTTTCACAAAAGTGTTCTGTCTCCACCAGTTTGTATATTAGAGCTCCATGTTCATTCCAAAATCTGCTTCTCTTCTCAATGTACTACAGTGCTGTTCTTGCTTATGTTTTAAAAGATAGCAGGCATTTGGTTTTCTGCTCACAAAGATATCTGTGCTAATCAAATGCAAAAGTGACTTGGCATGCACATTCTGATGTTTTTTGAATCTCATCAAGTCATGTATTAATGTGTCTCTAATGGTATGATTTCTTTTCACACCTCTACGGTGATTGAAACTCAGTCCTTTTAAGTGAGATCTCCTAACCAGTGTATGGCGGTTCCAATTAGCTTCTCTTGGGCCTGAAGTGCATCACAAACGGTAACAAGGTCTCCCAGGAACACTTTTGTTGCAAGTACTGTAGTCATATTTCCTCATTAGTTCCTTTCAATTGTCACTAATGCCATGTTCCAAGCTTTTGAGAAGTAGACCAAAAACAGAAAAACTAGGTATCAGTGTAGAATAGACAATTATTTTTCATATTTCAAGACCCCTTTGAATGCCTTTGATAGTTTTGAAGCTTACACAGTTTAATTTATTAACCATTACCACTCACTAAAGTCAGAGGATTTAGTGATTTGTTGCCTCGGAAAAGAGAAAAAATATTTTGTCATGGCCGATGGTTCATTTTCTAAATTTGTGATTTTTTAACATTATTTTTAGTCTTTTAATTAAATTTTGCACAAACTATGAGCAAAATAAGAAAAACATAAAGTGTTTAACCAAGTTGTGTGTACTTTTATATGGGTACCGTCAAAACCAATAGGCCTCAATTTTTGGTATGGTCTGTGTGTGTCCAGATCATGCTTTTTTCTGCTCCACTTGTCAGCGCAGTTCTTGGGAGGATAACAGTTTTTGAAGACTCTTGCCCTTGCAGATGCTCTAAAGGAATGATTTTTTTTAACATTTCATTACTCTGCCTGCTTGTGTATGTAGAACTGAGAAGGGCTGAGGAAAGGAACAGTACAATATGGAGGTGCACTGTTGCACACTATCTCCAGGGTTTGTCAACAGTGGTCCTTCTAACCTAGGAAGCTGAGATTTTAACAATGTTGCAGTTGTTTTTTGTCAAGTTGTCATGCTTTTCAGAAATATTAAGACATTTTTAACTAATAGGTGTAAGAGGCAGTTTTGATCCTGTCATCCTCAGAACACCACTGAACTATGGGAGTTTGAAACTCCATTCATCATCACAGTACTGAACAGATTCTGGTTGCTTACAAATTCATAACACATTTCGTATTGTAACACTTCATATTTAAGTTAGTTATGTTCTTCCTCTGTGAAATATTATTTAATTGGTTTTGTACTGTAAAATAATTTTGTGCTATTTGCCTTTTCCTGGGCTTTGTACATTTGCTTGTTTAGGCTACCAACTATCAAATTTGATGATAACTAACTGCATATCAGTCTGTCAGAGAGTAGTCTTCATAAAACTTATGGTGGATGTGGAAAAGGCTTGGCAAGATGGCACAAGGGCTTTTCCTTTGGCATCTTCAGACTGAGTGAATGAGTAATTACATCCCTCCCATAAAATACACTATTTATAGTTCGCTCTTCTTTGGAATTTTTCCTTTGTTAGATGGTTCTAAAGAGTTCTCCTCCTTTAGAAAAGTCACAAATCAAGTCAGAAGATTATATTTTTAGTGAGCTCAGTTCCTGAGTATCTTGTTTTTATTCTACAAGCTCTACTAATTGAATTTCTTTAGCCCTTTGATTAGGAATAATTCATTGTTTTGATTATAAAATTGAAGGACTCAAAAGAATATGTACATGTAAGTGTATTTTCATAGTCTGGGAAAAGCAAAATTTATTTTTATCATTATTCTAAGACACACTCCTATTTCCAACTTTCTTTCTGCAAAAACGTTTGCTCTTTCTATAGGTAAATTGACATTAAATAATGAATTGTTCAAAATAATAATTTTTTAAAAATCTAACATTTTATGAAAATGGGTGCAAATCAGCCACAGTATAAACTTAATGTCTTAAAAAGACAGATATGGCTACAATTTGGGGTAATTTTTTGATGGATTATAGCAAACAGACTAAATATGACTTGGTCCTTGCTTTGTAGAAAAGGTTAATATCATTTGATGCTTTTACCCTTTTTCTTTGATTTCATTTTTAACAATGATTAATAAAGGTAATGAATATACAACTACTTTCCCCTCTCCCTTTCATATTGTAAGGGACATGTTCACAAAAATAGTTTTAATATGTGTTCTTTCCTATATAAGTTTATTAGTATGTGGGGGAGGCAATCTAAAGTGTTTTTGATATCCCTACAAATTAATTTACATGCGGGTGAGCTACAGAAGGGAACTAAAAGTGAGAATTAAATGGTGGAGCATAGAGGCAGCTGAAGGTGAACACAGGCATTTCTATAGCATTGTTCTAGCTATATTAAAAATTGCATGCTTTCAAAGAAATATGTGATCAATTCATTTATTTGGATGCCACAGGTGATTCAGTGTTTTCATAAAATGAAAAATGGTCACATTTTGACAATGGGTTTCATGTATTCAAATGTAGTGCAATCAGCTGAAAATTGTGAAAAATTTACTCGGATTGTAGAAAGTTGAACCGTGTTTTCAATTTTGAAAATTCTGTGTAGTTGCTCTGAAAACTGTAGAGGATTCCACAAGCCATGCAATGGGGGTTCAACTCTCACAATTAGAATAGCACAATTTGGGAAAATTAAAGAATAGTCCCTTGGGTCCTAGTTAGTGAACTCACGTGATTATGTTAAAATTTAAGCTTTCATTAAAAATAATGCAATCTTGTATTTATGCTCATGGAGAAAAGTTGTAAAATATAAACTGAGTGTAAATCAGTGCAGTGCATCTGTCTCAGTCTTCAGCAAACCTGAAAAACAGTTCTCAGAAACATAAATTGCCTCCAGAGTTGGGTGCTCCTGAACCCCAGAAACCTCTCCTAATGCCATTCCTAAGAGGTGTGGGGCCATGACATGGGTAGGGGAAGCCATTTAGGGCAATGGATTGCCTTCACCTGGCCCTGAACATGGTGTCTTTGCAATGTTTCATAATTGACGACAAAATGAAAAACTAGGTTGTTTCTTTGGTTTGACTCTCTTCAGTTAGTAATGTTCAGGATTAATTATAATGCTGTGTGCTTGCTAAGTTAACCTTCTCTTGGTAAACACTGACATAATTATAAAAAATTCTAAACCTTATAGAATACATCTCATTAGACACAATAATATAAATAATTTTTTCCAAGATTAGAAGTTGGCCCAAAGTGTGTAATGTATGTAAGAAACATTTTCAAATTAGGATTGGAACTTCAGTTCTGTGCCTCATGACTTACCTCATAAATATTAATAGGCAACATATCAAAATGTTCCTGTTAATTAAAAGGGCTGTTCAGCTTTTAATTTATCTAATTTGCAGATGTATGGTAGACTGCAAGTAGTTCTTGTTAAAATGTATCTAGTCTCATTTTGTAGGAGGATAATTTTCTTTTTATTCAGATTATGGATGTGCGTAGTAAAACAGTATTATCATGGAATACAATACAGAAATAAAGTCTTACATTTTTTGTCTTAAAAATAATCACTTTGTGCCACCTCACAAAGGCAACAAATTCCTCTGCCAAAATGAGGTCCTCCAAAAATGTAAATGCATTTAATAAATTTTATATAATAAGAGGGTTTAACTGTCTAGATAGTTTCTGATTTGTATAAAAGTAACCTGATGAACCTGCATAGTTCTAGAACGTAAGAATGGCCATACTGGGTCAGACCAACAGTGGCCAATGCAGGTGCCCCAGAGGGAGTGAACCTAACAGGTAATGATCTTGTGATCTCTCTCCTGCCATCCATCTTCACCCTCTGACAAACGGAGGCTAGGGACACCATTCCTTACCCATCCTGGCTAATAGCCATTAATGGACTTAACCTCCATGAATTTATCCAGTTCTCTTTTAAACCCTGTTAGAGTCTTAGCCTTCACAACCTCCTCAGGCAAGGAGTTCCACAGGTTGACTGTGCGCTGTATGAAGAAGAATTCCTTTTATTTGTTTTAAAGCTGCTGCCCTTTAGTTTCATTTGGTGACCCCTAGTTCTTATATTATGGGAACAAGTAAATAACTTTTCTTTATTCACTTTCTCCACACCACTCTTGATTTTATATACCTCTAGCATATCCCCCCTTAGTCTCCTCTTTTCCAAGATGCAAAGTCCTAGCCTCTTTAATCTCTCCTCATATGGGACCTGTTCCAAACCCCTAATCATTTTAGTTGCCCTTTTCTGAACCTTTTCTAATGCCCGTATATCTTTTTTGAGATGAGGGGACTACATCTGTATGCAGTATTCAAGATGCGGGCGTACCATGGATTTATATAAGGGCAATAAGATATTCTCTGTCTTATTCTCTGTCCATTTTTTAATGATTCCTCACATCCAGTTTGGTTTTTTGACTGCCACTGCACGCAGCGTGGACGTCTTCAGAGAATTATACACGATGACTCCAAGAGCTTTCGCCTGATTAGTGGTAGCTAAATTAGCCCCCATCAAATTGTATGTATAGTTGGGGTTATTTTTTCCAATGTGCATTACTTTACATTTATCCACATTAAATTTCATTTGCCATTTTGTTGCCCAATCACTTCGTTTTGTGAGATCTTTTTTAAGTTCTTCACAGTCTGCTTTGGTCTGAACTATCTTGAGCAGAAAGAAAAGGAGTACTTGTGGCACCTTAGAGACTAACCAATTTATTTGAGCATAAGCTTTCGTGAGCTACAGCTCACTTCATCGGATGCATACTGTGGAAAGTATAGAAGATCTTTTTATACACACAAAGCATGAAAAAATGGGTGTTTACCACTACAAAAGGTTTTCTCTCCCCCCACCCCACTCTCCTGCTGGTAATAGCTTATCTAAAGTGATCACTCTCCTTACAATGTGTATGATAATCAAGTTGGGCCATTTCCAGCACAAATCCAGGTTCCCTCCCCCCCCCCCCCCCCCACACACACAAACCCACGCTCCTGTTGGTAATAGCTTATCTAAAGTGATCACTCTCCTTACAATGTGTATGATAATCAAGGTGGACCATTTCCAGCACAAATCCAGGGTTTTTTCAAGAACATCGGTCGGGGGTAGGAAAAAGCAAGGGGAAATATGTTTCCTTGCATAATGACTTAGCCACTCCCAGTCTCTATTCAAGCCTAAGTTAATTGTATCCAATTTGCAAATGAATTCCAATTCAACAGTCTCTCGCTGGAGTCTGGTTTTGAAGTTTTTTTGTTGTAATATCTCAACTTTCATGTCTGTAATCGCGTGACCAGAGAGATTGAAGTGTTCTCCGACTGGTTTAAGAATGTTATAATTCTTGACATCTGATTTGTGTCCATTTATTCTTTTACGTAGAGACTGTCCAGTTTGACCAATGTACATGGCAGAGGGGCATTGCTGGCACATGATGGCATATATCACATTGGTGGATGTGCAGGTGAACGAGCCTCTGATAGTGTGGCTGATGTTATTAGGCCCTGTGATGGTGTCCCCTGAATAGATATGTGGGCACAGTTGGCAAGGGGCTTTGTTGCAAGGATAGGTTCCTGGGTTAGTGGTTCTGTTGTGTGGTATGTGGTTGCTGGTGAGTATTTGCTTCTGGTTGGGGGGCTGTCTGTAGGCAAGGACTGGCCTGTCTCCCAAGATTTGTGAGAGTGTTGGGTCATCCTTCAGGATAGGTTGTAGATCCTTAATAATGCGTTGGAGGGGTTTTAGTTGGGGGCTGAAGGTGACGGCTAGTGGCGTTCTGTTATTTGTGCTGGAAATGGCCCAACTTGATTATCATGCACATTGTAAGGAGAGTGATCCCTTTAGATAAGCTATTACCAGCAGGAGAGTGGGGTGGGGGGAGAGAAAACCTTTTGTAGTGGTAAACACCCATTTTTTCATGCTTTGTGTGTATAAAAAGATCTTCTATACTTTCCACAGTATGCATCCGATGAAGTGAGCTGTAGCTCACGAAAGCTTATGCTCAAATAAATTGATTAGTCTCTAAGGTGCCACAAGTACTCCTTTTCTTTTTGCGAATACAGACTAACATGGCTGTTACTCTGAAACCTATCTTGAGCAGTTGAATATCATCTGCAAACTTTGCCACCTCACTGTTTACCCCTTTCTCCAGATCATTTACGAATAAGTTGAATAGGATTGGTCCTAGGACTGACCCTTGGGGAACACCACTAATTACCCCTCTCCATTCTGAAAATTTACCATTTATTCCTACCCTTTGTTCCCTGTCTTTAACCAGTTCTCGATCCATGAAAGGATCTTTCCTCTTATCCCATGACAATTTAATTTACATAAGAGCCTTTGGTGAAGGACCTTGTCAAAGGCTTTCTGGAAATCTAAGTACACTATATCCACTGGGTCCCCCTTGTCCACATGTTTGTTGACCCCCTCAAAGAACTCTAATAAATTAGTAAGAATGATTTCCCTTTACAGAAACCATGTTGACTTTTGCCCAACAATTTATGCTCTTCTATGTGTCTGACAATTTTATTCTTTACTATTGTTTCAACTAATTTGCCTGGTACTGACGTTAGACTTACTGGTCTGTAATTGCCAGGATCACCTCTAGAGCCCTTTTTAAATATTGGTGTTACATTAGTTATCTTCCAGTCATTGGGTACAGTAGCTGATTTAAAGGACAGGTTACAAACCATAGTTAACAGTGCCGCAATTTCATATTTAAGTTCTTTCAGAACTCTTGGGTGAATGCCATCTGGTCCCGGTGACTTGTTACTGTTAAGTTTCTCAATTAATTCCAAAACCTCCTCTAGTGATGCTTCAGTCTGTGATAATTCCTCAGATTTGTCACCTACAAAAGACGGCTCAGGTTGGGAAATCTCCCTAACATCCTCAGCCGTGAAGACTGAAGGAATCGATAATGTGAAAAGAGTTGGTCTCAGTCCAGTTCCCAGAGTGAAAATCACCATCACAGTTGATGCTAATAGGCGCCCTTGTTGGCAGTGTCAGTAGAGAAGAGAAGGACTGGAATGGACATGGAGACTGTATTGTCCTCTGTCCCCTAGAATTTTTACTTAAAGTCAAGGTTGAGATGCAATGGTAAGAAAGTTTTCAGTCTTTCTACATTTGCTGTGTCTGCTATCTGGTTGAAAAGAGGACTTCACTCTTCAGTACTGCCACTCTAACAACTTTCCACAGACTAAGTTCACCCAATTTTAGAAAGGAAAATTAAAAAATTATTAAAAATGTGACCTGATGGATGATATAAATTTGGTGAGGGAAATCAAGGTCAAAGTGACCTCCACAGGAAGTTTTTTAAAAAAGTAGGTTTTGGTTCAGGATTTGAGGAGAGGGAAGGGGACAGATAACACCGAAAGTATGTGATGCTGTTATCACTGTAAATTCTAACAGCTGTTTTCTGATTTAAGAAATCAAATTGTCAGCATCAACAATAAAATCAGGTTGGGGAATATACTGCTGCTCCCGCTGCTGCTGTGTGGAGTGTGTTCCTGAGGGTATAAATGTATTTTCCCCAAAAGATTATGAAGAATTCAAGCATACATATTTTCGCTTTAAAGTTAGCAAATATTTTTATCCTGAGTAATGCAGTTCGATTGACTTGGGAGCTGTAGCAGTCTATTGGGTCAATGACCTGCAAATTAAAGAGGACCCATTCTGGCTCTAAAGGAATTGTTACAATCTATCTTGCAAAAAATCCTCTTTTAAAAATATGTCTGTGTAGAAAGTTACCCACTCAGCAGGCTATCACAGCTCGTCTAATGAGCAAGGAATACATTTTAAAATTAGCAGAACAAAAAGACATTATATGGTACACAATTGATACTGTGTAAATAATACAGTTGTAAACATAACATATAAAGAGATATTAATCCAGATTCAGTTATAATTAAATTATAAAGGATAAACACATATTTTACAATATATTTAGTTCATTTTCCCCCTTTTTTTTGTACTTACAAGTTAAAGAATGAGAGAATTCACAGATAAAGAACTCTTCAATTATATAGTTGTGACAAACCAAACAGAAATGTAGAAATTCAAACCCCATTTTCATAAATTAGACCTTCTGTAAGAACATATTGGAACACAAATGGTACATGCTATTTCATGACCTGATGAATGCTGATCTCTGCAATAATCACAGTAAAAACATAAAACTGAATTTCAGCCTGACATTTATAATGGCTGGTATATTCTGTGTCGCTATTGTAATGTAGCTTACGTTTTTTGTCTGCAAAATCTCTCAAAGCTTAAACATTGCATGAAGCAGATCTTGTATCTGATAGTTGCACTGAATTTTACAACAGAAATCAAAACATTTCTGTAACATTTTTTTTCAAATAACCTCTATGTGATATTGTATATTGAAACTGCATTAGTGTGTCTTTTTATAAGGGTTGTCACAGTCCCACCAGGCTGTTGAGTTTGGGTCCACACAAGTCAGACCATGTATACTTTTAAGCTTACCTTGCTCTGTCTCTTTCTTCGGCCTCTCTTTTTGGGACATGGAAATCTTAGTAGTCAAAAATGTGTCTAATTGAACTCATACATTTTTTAGCATCTGAGTTTAAAAGGTGTGGTAATAATAAATTCTATTGAAAGAGTTCTAGGGAAGGTCACAAAAAGAAGAAAGTTTTGTATAATGCGTTCAGAATTACCTTGTTGTGTTACCGTTGTGGATGAGTCCTTATTGATTTAATATGAAATGAATTCTTGCAAGTGTGACTCTTATTTTATGTGTATTCCAGATGTGTGGAGGTCATTGCTAAAGAAGGACAGAACCTGAAAGAGCTGTATTTGGTATCCTGTAAGATTACCGACTATGGTATGTAAAATGGCTATTGTTTTTCACCCTTTGTCAAGACTGATCTGTTGAAACTTTACATGGAGACTTAAAAAGTGAAATTTACCTTGTGATACTTGTAAAAATGTTGCTGTGACACTAGACAGAGAAGATTTAGAATGAAGAAGCTACAGGACAGGCACTCTGTTAGATTTCAGAGAGCTGCAGATTTATCCTTCATATAGAATTGACTAAAAAAATTTGATTGATCTCTGTGATGAGAGTTTGAGTGTTGATCGATAAACACTCAAATTTAAATTAATTTGCCTCGTGCTCTTCCTTTTTTCTTTGCCCTCAGTTTAAATGGAAATTTGCAGGGTCTAGTAGATATCTAGTCTTTTTAATGAACTCAGACTGATTCTTCCTTTCAAATCTTGCACTGTTCTGGGATCTGAGAGTTGAAAACAGAGATTATTTTTGGCCCAGAAGAGAGGAAGGGCCGTGCAATGCTTCATGAAGAGGTAAATCACATCCACTGCACACCTAACCTGAGAACAGTGGCTTGGTGCAGGGGAAACAGTGACCCTGGGTTTTGGGAAAAGAATCCCTCTCAGGATGCAAAATGACAATGAAGTCACTTTATGGCTACTGCTGCAGTTTTGGGGTTGTAGTAGCCTCTGCTCTGCTTGAAACCCCCCTCCCTCCCTTCATGTAGTTGCAGATCCGCTAGCCATGCCGTATCCTCAAACCTTTCTTCCTTGGAAGGAAGGAATTCCTATAGGGTTCATGGCATCCTGTCCCTCATCCCAACCCAGTGAACTCACATCACCGTCTAAGGGCCTTCTTCGGCTGAAGGGGCTGACAAGGGAGCAGTAGTTTCCCTCAAAAGCAGTATGACAAGACTAGCAAAGTAGTGGGGAAAGGAAGGCAGATGAATGTATTGTACTGGATTTGATGGAAAGTGAAAGGAAGTGGTTATGCATAGATGAGACATGGGAAGAGCGTTGGGTGGGGGGATAGGGAGCATTTCCATAGGCTTGGTTGGTTAGATACCATCATTATCCAAACTGCACTGTTACATCAAATATTTTAAGGTTTGCCCATCACTAATTTGTAAGATTCTGTAGTCGTTTCACATCATCAGTGTTCTTGATCTTGTAGTCATTGGGACTTTTCAAACAACTTTTGCAGGTGCTACTAATACTAGATGCTCATGCTGATACTACTAATAAATTAATTACTTTTGTGATAGTGTTAGTAAATTGTTCAGTACAGTAATTGTGGCACTGAACAATTTTTAACATTATTATTGAATTAGGGTATGTCTACACTACGAAATCAGGTCGAATTTATAGACGTCGGTTTTTTAGAAATCGGTTTTATATATTCGAGTGTGTGTGTCCCCACAGAAAATGCTCTAAGTGCATTAAGTGCATTAACTCGGCGGAGTGCTTCCACAGCACCGAGGCTAGAGTCGACTTCTGGAGCGTTGCACTGTGGGTAGCTATCCCACAGTTCCCGCAGTCTCCACTGCCCATTGGAATTCTGGGTGAGATCCCAATGCCTGATGGGGCTAAAACATTGTCGTGGGTGGTTCTGGGTACATATCGTCAGGCCCCCGTTCCCTCCCTCCCTCCGTGAAAGCAAGGGCAGACAATCATTTCGCACCTTTTTTCCTGAGTTACCTGTGCAGACGCCATACCATGGCAAGCATGGAGCCCGCTCAGGTAACCGTCACAGTATGTCTCCTGGGTGCTGGCAGACATGGTACTGCATTGCTACACAGTAGCAGCAACCCATTGCCTTTTGGCAGCAGACGGTGCAATATGACTGGTCGCTGTCATCGTCATGTCCGAGGTGCTCCTGGCCGCGTCGGCCGGGAGCGCCTGGACAGACATGGGCGCAGGGACTAAATTTGGAGTGACTTGACCAGGTCATTCTCTTTAGTCCTGCAGTCAGTCCTATTGAACCATCTTATGGTGAACAGGCAGGCAATACAGATTGCTAGCAGTTGTACTGTACCATCTTCTGCCGGGCAGGCAAGAGATAGGGATGGCTAGCAGTCATATTGCACCATCTTCTGCCGGGCAGGCAAGAGATGAGGATGGCTAGCAGTCGTATTGCACCGTCTTCTGCCGAGCAGCCATGAGATGTGGATGGCTTGCAGTCCTTCTGCACCATCTGCTGCCAGCCAAAGATGTAAAAGATAGATGGAGTGGATCAAAACAAGAAATAGACCAGATTTGTTTTGTACTCATTTGCTTTCCCCCCTCCCCTGTCTAGGGGACTCATTCCTCTAGGTCACACTGCAGTCACTCATAGAGAAGGTGCAGCAAGGTAAATCTAGCCATGTATGATTCAGAGGCCAGACTAACCTCATTGTTCCAATAAGAACAATAACTTAGATGCACCATTTCTTATTGGAACCCTCCGTGAAGTCCTGCCTGAAATACTCCTTGATGTAAAGCCACCCCCTTTGTTGATTTTAGCTCCCTGAAGCCGACCCTGTAAGCCATGTCGTCAGTAGCCCCTCCCTCTGCCAGAACAACGGTAGACAATCGTTCCGCGCCTTTTTTCTGTGCGGACGCCATACCAAGGCAAGCATGGAGGCCGCTCAGCTCACTTTGGCAATTAGGAGCACATTAAACACCACACGCATTATCCGGCAGTATATGCAGCACCAGAACCTGGCAAAGCGATTCCAGGCGAGGAGGTGACATCAGCGCGGTCACGTGAGTGATCAGGACATGGACACAGATTTCTCTGAAAACATGGGCCCAGCCAATGCATGCATCATGGTGCTAATGGGGCAGGTTCATGCTGTGGAACGCCGATTCTGGGCTCGGGAAACAAGCACAGACTGGTGGGACCGCAAAGTGTTGCAGGTCTGGGACGATTCCCAGTGGCTGCGAAACTTTCGCATGCGTAAGGGCACTTTCATGGAACTTTGTGACTTGCTTTCCCCTGCCCTGAAGCGCATAAATACCAAGATGAGAGCAGCCCTCACAGTTGAGAAGCGAGTGGCGATAGCCCTGTGGAAGCTTGCAATGCCAGACAGCTACCGGTCAGTTGGGAATCAATTTGGAGTGGGCAAATCTACTGTTGGGGCTGCTGTGATGCAAGTAGCCCACGCAATCAAAGATCTGCTGATATCAAGGGTAGTGACCCTGGGAAATGTGCAGGTCATAGTGGATGGCTTTGCTGCAGTGGGATTCCCTAACTGTGGTGGGGCCATAGACGGAACCCATATCCCTATCTTGGCACCGGAGCACCAAGCCGGCGAGTACATAAACCGCAAGGGGTACTTTTCAATAGTGCTGCAAGCTCTGGTGGATCACAAGGGACGTTTCACCAACATCAATGTGGGATGGCCGGGAAAGGTACATGACGCTCGCATCTTCAGGAACTCTGGTCTGTTTCAAAAGCTGCAGGAAGGGACTTTATTCCCAGACCAGAAAATAACTGTTGGGGACGTTGAAATGCCTATATGTATCCTTGGGGACCCAGCCTACCCCTTAATGCCATGGCTCATGAAGCCGTACACAGGCAGCCTGGACAGTAGTCAGGAGCTGTTCAACTACAGGCTGAGCAAGTGCAGAATGGTGGTAGAATGTGCATTTGGACATTTAAAGGCGCACTGGCGCAGTTTACTGACTCGCTTAGACCTCAGCGAAACCAATATTCCCACTGTTATTACTGCTTGCTGTGTGCTCCACAATATCTGTGAGAGTAAGGGGGAGATGTTTATGTCAGGGTGGGAGGTTGAGGCAAATCGCCTGGCTGCTGGTTATGCGCAGCCAGACACCAGGGCGGTTAGAAGAGCACAGGAGGGCGCGGTACGCATCAGAGAAGCTTTGAAAACCAGTTTCATGACTGGCCAGGCTATGGTGTGAAAGTTCTCTTTGTTTCTCCTTGATGAAACCCCCCGCCCCTTGGTTCGCTCTACTTCCCTGCAAGCTAACCACCCTCCCCTCCTCCCTTTAATCATTGCTTGCAGAGGCAATAAAGTCATTGTTGCTTCACATTCATGCATTCTTTATTCATTCATCACACAAATAGGGGGATGACTACCAAGGTAGCCCAGGAGGGGTGGTGGAGGAGGGAAGGAAAATGCCACACAGCACTTTAAAAGTTTACAACTTTAAAATTTATTGAATGCCAGCCTTCTTTTTTTTGGGCAATCCTCTGTAGCGGAGTGGCTGGTTGGCCGGTGGCCCCCTCACCGCGTTCTTGGGCGTCTGGGTGTGGAGGCTATGGAACTTGGGGAGGAGGGCGGTTGGTTACACAGGGGCTGTAGTGGCAGTCTGTGCTCCAGCTGCCTTTGCTGCAGCTCAACCATACACTGGAGCATACTGGTTTGGTCCTCCACAGCCTCAGCATTGAATCCTGCCTCCTCTCATCACGCTGCTGCCACATTTGAGCTTCAGCCCTGTTTTCAGCCCACCACCTCTCCTCCCGGTCATTTTGTGCTTTCCTGCACTCTGACATTATTTGTCTCCACGCATTCGTCTGTGCTCTGTCAGTGTGGGAGGACAGCATGAGCTCGGAGAACATTTAATCTCGAGTGCGTTTTTTTTTCTTTCTAAGCTTCACTAGCCTCTGGGAAGGAGAAGATCCTGTGATCATTGAAACACATGCAGCTGGTGGAGAAAAAAAAAAGGGACAGCGGTATTTAAAAAGACACATTTTATAAAACAGTGGCTACACTCTTTCAGGGTAAACCTTGCTGTTAACATTACATACATAGCACATGTGCTTTCATTACAAGGTCGCATTTTGCCTCCCCCTACCGCGTGGCTACCCCCTCAACCCTCCCCATGGCTAACAGCGGGGAACATTTCTGTTCAGCCACAGGTAAACAGCCCAGCAGGAACGGGCTCCTCTGAGTGTCCCCTGAAGAAAAGCACCCTATTTCAACCAGGTGACCATGAATGATATCTCACTCTCCTGAGGATAACACAGAGAGATAAAGAACGGATGTTGTTTGAAAGCCAGCAAACATACACTGCAATGCTTTGTTGTACAATGATTCCCGAGTACGTGTTACTGGCCTGGAGTGGTAAAGTGTCCTACCATGGAGGACGCAATAAGGCTGCCCTCCCTAGAAACCTTTTGCAAAGGCTTTGGGAGTACATCCAGGAGAGCAGCGAATGCCAGGGCAAAGTAATCCTTTCACATGCTTGCTTTTAAACCATGTATAGTATTTTAAAAGGTACACTCACAGAGGTCCCTTCTCTGCCTGCCGGGTCCAGGAAGCAGCCTTGGGTGGGTTCGGGGGGTACAGGCTCCAGGTCCAGGGTGAGAAACAGTTCCTGGCTGTCGGGAAAACCGGTTTGTCCGCTTGCTTGCTGTGAGCTATCTACAACCTCATCATCATCATCTTCTTCGTCCCCAAAACCTGCTTCCGTGTTGCCTCCATCTCCATTGAAGGAGTCAAACAACATGGCTGGGCTGGTGGTGGTGGCTGAACCCCCTAAAATGGCATGCAGCTCATCATAGAAGTGGCATGTTTGGGGCTCTGACCCGGAGCGGCCGTTCGCCTCTCTGGTTTTCTGGTAGGCTTGCCTCAGCTCCTTAAGTTTTGCGCGGCACTGCTTCGGGTCCCTGTTATGGCCTCTGTCCTTCATGCCCTGGGAGATTTTGACAAAGGTTTTGGCATTTCGAAAACTGGAACGGAGTTCTGATAGCAAGGATTCCTCTCCCCATACAGCGATCAGATCCCGTACCTCCCGTTCGGTCCATGCTGGAGCTCTTTTGCGATTCTGGGACTCCATCATGGTCACCTCTGCTGATGAGCTCTGCATGGTCACCTGCAGCTTGCCACGCTGGCCAAACAGGAAATGAGATTCAAAAGTTCGCAGTTCTTTTCCTGTCTACCTGACCAGTGCATCTGATTTGAGAGTGCTGTCCAGAGCGGTCACACTGGAGCACTCTGGGATAGCTCCCAGAGGCCAATACCGTCGAATTGTGTCCACAGTACCCCAAATTTGAGCCGGCAAGGCCAATTTAAGCGCTAATCCACTTGTCAGGGGTGGAGTAAGGAAATAGATTTTAAGAGCCCTTTAAGTCGAAATAAAGGGCTTCATCGTGTGGACGGGTGCAGGTTTACATCGATTTAACGCTGCTAAATTCGACCTAAAGTCCTAGTGTAGACCAGGGCTTAGTGTATTATCAGTGTTCACTCAAACATATAGCCCTCAACACCACTAAGTAAATAAATGTTATGTCAGCGCCCCCGACAGTTCCATTCTTGTGTTTTGTGTTAAAAATCATGAGTGATGAATGCTGTAGAGAAGCAGTGCTCATAAGCACCACTTAGCCATTGTGAGCAACTCAGGAACTCTTACTTAAGTGGGGAAGGAAGGTGCCACTCTCCTTGCAAAGCTCCAGAGGTCCTTAGGGGGAATGGAGCCTCTCACCAGCAGAACTCTGTATTGTAGCGCCACAACAGGATGTGGGAGGAAAGAGAACCAGCCAACCCGTTCCCCTGAGCACATCATGCTACATTTGGCAAGTAGGAGAAATCTGCTAATGGTTAGTAGGATGGTTTGTTGTGGTCTGGTTTAAGAAATTTCCCAATGGTCTTATTATGCTGTTGATTTCACATGCATAACTGTTCAGGCCCCACGAAATGGCAGATGCTTCTCTCTTAGTGGAAGCATGTTATTCTATAAATTTTCAGGATAGGTGTCATACAAAATGTAGACACAGTAATGTCTTAGCCAAATTTTTAGTATCATATTACACTGACCAAAGTTCTGGGAGGGAATAACTGTATGTGAACATCCATTACTGCTTAATCTACCTGGTAGTCTATTGAGGATATTAGCATATGCACTTGGTCCATGTTGGTCTGGTAGATTCAACACACAATTAATGCCTGCTTTTTATATTTAAAATTTGATTATTTGCCAATTGTGACTGTACAGATTTCCATACATATTTAGCAAGACACCTGAGCAACTCTATTTTCCCAACTAATTTTGAAGATAAAACCAGGATTTTTAGAAAGAGACCAAGGAAATTATGCACCCATATTCCATTCAAGTTCATTGGAATTCAGATGCATAAATCCCTTAATATCATTTGAAACTCCCAGTCCACATTTCTTGATACATTAGTGATTAACTTAGTGGAATTGTGACTGCTGGTTCAAGAGCCTAATTGTCTCAAGGTTCAGTTAGCAAAAATGCAAATTCCATAGCTAAATAAAATATTGTTGTTAGAACAACCTGTTTTAAGCACACCTTTAATTTGAGACATCAGACAAGAAAAAGAGATTAGTGCTAATAGTGATTGCTGACTCATAACTAATACCTAATATAGGGACAGATGTGTGAAATAATTATGTGTACTCCAAGAAAGCTAGACTATGAAATGTCAGATTTAGCAGTTTTCATAGTCCTGATTTGATTTTGACAATAAGATGTTGTGAGAAAATAAAAGAAGCAATATTGAAAATGGAAAAGGAGTACTTGTGGCACCTTAGAGACTAACAAATTTATTTGAGCATAAGCTTTCGTGAGCTACAGCTCACTTCATCGGATGCATTCAGTGGAAAATACAGTGAGGAGATTTATATACACACAGAACATGAAAAAAAATGGGTGTTATCATACACACTGTAACCAGAGTGATCACTTAAGGTGAGCTATTACCAGCAGGAGAGCGGGGATGGGAGGGGAAATCTTTTGTAGTGATAATCAAGGTGGGCCATTTCCAGCAGTTGACAAGAGCATTTGAGGAACAGTGGGGGGTGGTGGGGGAATAAACATGGGGAAATAGTTTTACTTTGTGTAATGACCCATCCACTCCCAGTCTCTATTCAAGCCTAAGTTATTTGTATCCAGTTTGCAAATTAATTCCAATTCAGCAGTCTCTCGTTGGAGTCTGTTTTTGAAGGTTTTTTGTTGAAGAATTGCCACTTTTAGATCTGTAATCGAGTCACCAGAGAGATTGAAGTGTTCTCCGACTGGTTTTTGAATGTTATAATTCTTGACGTCTGATTTGTATCCATTTATTCTTTTGTGTAGAGACTGTCCAATTTGACCAATGTACATGGCAGAGGGGCATTGCTGGCACATATCACATTGGTGGATGTGCAGGTGAACGAGCCTCTGCTAGTGTGGCTGATGTGATTAGGCCCTATGATGGTGTCCCCTGCATAGATATGTGGACACAGTTGGCAACGGGCTTTGTTGCAAGGATAGGTTCCTGGGTTAGTGGTTCTGTTGTGTGGTTGCTGGTGAGTATTTGCTTCAGGTTGGAGGGCTGTCTGTAAGCAAGGACTGGCCTGTCTCCCAAGATCTGTGAGAGTGATGGGTCGTCCTTCAGGATAGGTTGTAGATCCTTGATGATACATTGGAGGGGTTTTAGTTGGGGGCTGAAGGTGATGGCTAGTGGCGTTCTGTTATTTTCTTTGTTGGGCCTGTCCTATAGTAGGTGACTTCTGGGTACTCTTCTGGCTCTGTCAATCTGTTTCTTCACTTCAGCAAGGTGGGTATTGTAGTTGTAAGAACGCTTGATAGAGATCTTGTAGGTGTTTGTCTGAGGGGTTGGAGCAAATGCGGTTGTATCGTAGAGCTTGGCTGTAGACAATGGATCGTGTGGTGTGATCTGGGTGAAAGCTGGAGGCCTGTAGGTAGGAATAGTGGTCAGTAGGTTTCCGGTACAAGGTGGTGTTTATATGACCATCGCTTATTAGCACCTTAGTGTCCAGGAAGTGGCTCTCTTGTGTAGACTGGTCCAGGCTGAGGTTGATGGTGGGATGGAAATTGTTGAAATCATGGTGGAATTCCTCAAGGGCTTCTTTTCCATGGGTCCAGATGATGAAGATGTCATCAATGTAGCGCAAGTAGAGTAGGGGCTTTAGGGGACGAGAGCTGAGGAAGCATTGTTCTAAGTCAGCCATAAAAATGTTGGCATACTGTGGGGCCATGAGGGTACCCATAGCAGTGCCGCTGATTTGAAGGTGTACATTGTCCCCAAATGTGAACTAGTTATGGGTGAGTACAAAGTCACAAAGTTCTGCCACCAGGTTTGCTGTGACATTATCGGGGATACTGTTCCTGACGGCTTGTAGTCCATCTTTGTGTGGAATGTTGGTGTAGAGGGCTTCTACATCCATAGTGGCCAGGATGGTGTTATCAGGAAGATCACCAATGGATTGTAGTTTCCTCAGGAAGTCAGTAGTGTCTTGAAGATAGCTGGGAGTGCTGGTAGCGTAGGGCCTGAGGAAGAAGTCTACATAGCCAGACAGTCCTGCTGTCAGGGTGCCAATGCCTGAGATGATGGGGTGTCCAGGATTTCCAGGTTTATGGATCTTGGGTAGCAGATAGAATACCCCAGGTCAGGGTTCCAGAGGTGTGTCTGTGCGGATTTGTTCTTGTGCTTTTTCAGGGAGTTTCTTGAGCAAATGCTGTAGTTTCTTTTGGTAACCCTCAGTGGGATCAGAGGGTAATGGCTTGTGGAAAGTGGTGTTGGAGAGCTGCCTAGCAGCCTCTTGTTCATATTCCGACCTATTCATGATGACGACAGCACCTCCTTTGTCAGCTTTTTTGATTATGACGTCAGAGTTGTTTCTGAGGCTGTGGATGGCATTGTGTTCTGCACAGCTGAGGTTATGGGGCAAGTGATGCTGCTTTTCCACAATTTCAGCCCGTGCACGTCGGTGGAAGCACTCTGTGTAGAAGTCCAGTCCGTTGTTTCGAGCTTCAGGAGGAGTCCCCCCAGAATCCTTCTTTTTGTAGTCTTGGTAGGAAGGTCTCTGTGGGTTAGTATGTTGTTCAGAGGTGTGTTGGAAATATTGCTTGAGTCGGAGACGTCAAAAATAGGATTCTAAATCACCACAGAACTGTATCATGTTCGTTGGGGTGGAGGGGCAGAAGGAGAGGCCCCGAGATAGGACAGATTCTTCTGCTGGGCTAAGAGTATAGTTGGATACATTAACAATATTGCTGGGTGGGTTGAGAGAACCACTGTTGTGGCCGCTTGTGGCATGTAGGAGTTTAGATAGTTTAGTGTCCTTTTTCTTTTGTAGAGAAGCAAAGTGTGTGTTGTAAATGGCTTGTCTAGTTTTTGTAAAATCCAGCCACAAGGAAGTTTGTGTGGAAGGTTGGTTTTTTATGAGAGTATCCAGTTTTGAGAGCTCATTCTTAATCTTTCCCTGTTCGCTGTAGAGGATGTTGATCAGGTGGTTCCGCAGTTTCTTTGAGAGTGTGTGGCACAATCTGTCAGCATAGTCTGTGTGGTATGTAGATTGTAATGGATTTTTTACCTTCAGTCCTTTTGGTACAATGTCCATCTGTTTGCATTTGGAAAGGAAGATGATGTCTGTCTGTATCTGTACGAGTTTTTTCATGAAGTTGATAGATTTCCACTCCCTACAGCTAAATTCAGTGCCTTGCATAATGATAGGTTTCAGGGTAGCAGCCGTGTTAGTCTGTATTTGCAAAAAGAAAAGGAGGACTTGTGGCACCTTAGAGACTAACGAATTTATTTGAGCATAAGCTTTCGTGAGCTACAGCTCACTTCATCGGATGCATTCAGTGCAAAATACAGTGGGAAGATTTATATACATAGAGAACATGAAACAATGGGTGTTACCATACACACCATGTTTATTCCCCCTCCCATCCCCCACTGTTCCTGAGACGTTCTTGTCAACTGCTGGAAATGGCCCACCTTGATTATCACTACAAAAGGTTCCCACCCCCACCCCCTGCTCTCCCGCTGGTAGTAGCTCACCTTACGTGATCACTCTGGTTACAGTGTGCATGGTAACACCCATTCATGTTCTCTGTGTATATAAATCTCCCCCACTGTATTTTCCACTGAATGCATCCGATGAAGTGAGCTGTAGCTCACGAAAGCTTATGCTCAAATAAATTTGTTAGTCTCTAAGGTGCCCCAAGTCCTCCTTTTCTTTTTTGCGAATACAGACTAACACGGGTGCTACCCTGAATATTGAAAATGTAATACTAATTGATTATTATTTGAAAAATATTACTAAATACAGTGCACTGAAAGATTTGCCTTCATATTGAAAGTTAGAAGTCGATTAAAATTCTCTAAACTGTAACATATGGTCATAGGCAACATTAGTTTATCTGACACATTGCCACCATGGAATTTAATTTGGTGGAATGAAGTACAGAACGATGAGATTAAAAACATTACTGTAGTGGAGGGCAGCAGACTCTCTAGGTCTGTGTTTAGACACCAACAAATCTCCAAAACCTCTTTTAGTAGATCTTCTGTTCTCAGTATAGCCACACAGGACTTTTTTCTTTATATGGAACATTTAATTATAGTAGACAAAAAGAATAACAAAAAAAGGAAACCAAGATGGATTTGAAATAGGCAGCAGATGCTAAGAGTTGTTAACTGCAAAGAAAAAAGAAATATATTGTTGCTGATTGCACTGCTACTGTTAAGAGTGTGTCAGCACTTCTATTATAAACTTCTCACAAGTATATAGCACAGCTGTAAAATTTTTCCCCATGTTAACACTTGCCACATAAAGTCTCAATCTTAATAAATTTATTTGTGTGTTTATGAATGCATATATATAAAATCACATACAAATACATTTATTACAAGGACATGACTATATATATAATTATAATTAAAAAAACGGCCAAAATTATTTGGCTTTTATAAAAACACACATATGTCTGGTTTTAAAAAGCAAAATCATTTTAGCTGTTATTCAGTTTTACTCTGTATGCTAAAAATGAAGTGTTTTGGTTTGTTGTTTCTCTGTCCTTTTTTGACCCAAAAAATAGCTTCATTTAGGGATTCTTTTGTTTGTTTTGAAATGCTTAGTGAAAATTAGTTCTTTATATATAAAACTTGTCTGCCATTCAGTATTAAAATTTATGAATGTTAACTTATTTCATAATGTTTTTATCTTTATATACATATTAATATAATGCCACATTATAAGACAAATTATTAGGATACTAAATAAGGATTTAAATATTCTTTTCAGTCTGGCATACTAGATAAGTACTAAGTGTTTTAAATATTTGGCGAGGCATACAATTACTAGACAGAGTTACCAGAGAAGCTGCTTGCAACATAAGTGACTGAACCACTATGATCTCTATAGTAAACACCTGTTTACCCATGACCACTGACAGAGTGAAGTCAAATCTCACATTATTTCCTTATGCCATTTTGCCTTTTTACAAACAATTATGAATTAAGCATTGACTGTCAAAGTTATCTTTGAATTTCCTGCCTTTTGTTGATTTGTGTCTCAACCTTAACTTTATTTACGCATAGGGGCTTTGTATTTAATCTTTTACAAAAGTTGGACTTTCTAGCTGTAGGGAGACTATCAAATGGATTAGATTAATGTGAAGATGTATAGCTGTGAGAGAAAGCAGCAATCATATACACAATTGTGTAACTGTCTTTTCAGTTTTCCATTCTAATTCTGTAGTTTATTGATTCCCTGGGTATTGAGAATTTATTTCTAAGGAATACTTCCAGGAGTAAAATATTACTTACAAGGTTAATGATGGTGCATCGTGCTTGGTACAGAGAAAAACACAAAGGTGGGATTTATGTTTAGAGATGAAAAGATTTGATGAAATGAGCTGGTGTGAGAGTAGGAGGGTCTCATGATCTCGCAGCTGTGCTACCCAGGCAGTTACTAAGAATTACTGAGAAAGCTTGGCTTTCTCAGCTGTGGGGAAAGATAACCTTGGGTTTTAGAGTCAGTCTCTCTCGCTTTCACCAGAAAATTCAATCCTGGACCTGAGAAACCTTTTTGAAATAAGTTTTGTCAAAACCAGTAACTTTTTATGAAAAGCTTTGGTTTCGATGACTTGGTGTTTTTGGACAAAAAAAGTTTCATCCAAAAAAATGCCTGAAGAACTCCACCCATCATTTCTGTGTACTTATTGTCACTTGTACACTGCAAAAGATACAACTGAGCTGGAGTGCTTGTCTTGTTTCATTTTGATTCCCTAATAGTTCTGGACTTCGCAAAATTAAGGAATTCCCCACTTCCAGCTGTTAATTGCGCGGGACTTCTCAGGCACAGTGAACGCGAGTGTAATGTTCTCTTGATCCCTTAAGATTCTGAATACTGAAGCTGAGCTGAAGAACTCCAGATTTCTGGCCTTTTTGTTCTCTAGCTAGTCGCTCATGCATAAAATGATTAGGGTCCTTCCTCCCTTACGTCACCTCTTCCCCTCACGCCCTCCAATACATTTAGTGCTCCTAAGAAATTTTGAATGTGAGTGGCGGGGGGAAGAGGTTTCATTCAAGAATTTCATGGATGTAGGCTCTATTTACAAATACCTGTCTGGAAGGCCCTATGATAATGTTTGTACTGACTGGTGCTCCACTGTCACAAGCGAAATCATTATTTCAAGTAGCTTCTGTCTTCCTAATTAGAAGGAAAAAATTTAAAAGAAAAAAAATGAAGTATAATTAACAAGATTAAAATATAAGTGCTGATGAAAAAATGTAATGTTAGAATAATATCATTATAGATTCAATATACACTATATCATCACTGGTATTAAAGGAACTTGCATATAAATTCTGCCTAAAGAATAAATGCCCTCTATGTTAAAAAGTGCCTAAAGCAGTATGTGTGCATGTATCCTTTCTCATGGACTGAATATTGCCTGAGTAAACTTGATTTAAATATTAAGAAATTGTCACAGGGCAGTTTGCCTCTGTGATTAAAAATAGGTCCAGCTTTCCTGTGCCAAGGTAGGTGCTCCCAGTTGAGCTAATTAAGGAGAGAAGGGCTGCATCTGGGTTATAAAGGGTCAGAGGGATTGCTGCGAGGGCTTCGGGGAGAGAGGGTCTCCTCCACAGGGAAACTAATGATCCAACCAGCAGACCAAATTCGGTGATGAATCTTGGTCATGTGCCACCTAAGGCACATTGCGCACACGCTAAGAAGTGGTCCCCAAAGAAGGATGTTGGGGTCGTGGAAGAACACCCAGCGCCTCAGTACCTGTTGGGAAAGGGCACACAGTTATTGTCAACAGAGATAAACTCCCAATAGATGTGAGCTGAAAAAGGAGAATCAATAGAGAATATATTTGCTAGTCAAAAATATTTTCTCTTTATGTATTACGGATTATGCAAGCTCTCCCTCAGTTTCTATCATTTAAATACACGTAGCTTTTACTGCTTCTCTCAAAATAATACTAAATTGCTACATTGTCAAGTACTCCTTTTCTTGTTGCGAATACAGACTAACACGGCTGCTACTCTGAAAACTGTCAATTGAGCTTCAAGTTTCCCTTATTTGTTTTCTTCTCAAAACTGGTCTTTCCCTATTTCTGTTTTCCTTCACAGTTGTACACATAAGTATTCTTTTCTTCTCTGTTTCTTTCCTCCTTTTTATGGCCTAGATCATGCAAAAATTAAAAACATGAGTACTACTCTCATGAATAAAATTAAATGTGAATAAATCTTTGCAAGATCAGGGCCTATATTTTTATCTTCAATGTTATTTTCTGTAATTTTCTAAATTCTGAAATTTGTTGTTTTCCAAGGAGTCTTTCTTTTCAAAAAAGTATTTTGTTTCTATATTCTTCTTTTGTTCTCCTTTTATTTGGGAACTCAATAGTGAGCACCTATTGAAGACACACAAATAAATGAACTGTATCTCAGATGGTCTGTAGAGAGCCCATTACTTTTTTTTGTTATTTTGCCTTGATGGGTTGCAAATTTTACTACAGTGATCTGTAAACTTCAAAGAGAGTTGTATAATCTTATATTCATTAATGATACTTCCCTTGGAAAAATAAATATAGCAACTAACAAGTTTAAAAAAATACTAGAATGTTCTAGTTTTAGAATCATATAAGAGGTAAAATCTTTCTTCCTTTCAATGAGACTGTGGCAATCTGGAGAATTAACAGCATATTTCAGAACCTTTTAAGTTCCCCTTAATTTGAAACTAGAAACATGAATTATATATTATATACCGTAGCTAGGTCATTTTTATATATTTAATGTATTTTTATATTTTCCATGTATTTTCTAAAAAACTAAGTTCTGAATTTGACTATTTACTGATTGAGAGTACAATCTTGCAAACACTTATGCACAGGAAGCCAACAGGTTTATTCATGTGAGGAAAATTCAACATATGCACAAGTGTCAATGTTTGCAGAATCAGAGATCCAATTTGTAAAGCTCCTTCTTTTTAGCAGTAGTACTCAAGCAGTGGATTGATATTTATTCATCTAAGTAGAGTTTCATTATTAATCATTATTTTTTTTAAAAAGTCAATTAAAACTTTGTCAACACTAATCTTAGCAGCTGAAGCAACAACAAAAACAAAAAAAACTTTTCTACACGCTGGCAGTCTCATATGTAATTCATAACTATCAAAAATTTGTTTTCTCTGCTTAACTTTTAAGACTATTCCTAATGTGACAAGAATTCTGTGCAGTTTTCTTTAAAAATTGGTTTACAGTGCCACTGAGCATCTTGAAGCCTCATACAGTGAGATAAATTACAGCAATAACATATTTTTCAAATACTATATAGTTGCAAATCCTTTGTCCTTCAGTACATAATAAAGGATTTTCTCCTTGAGCAATGAGGTAAACTGAATTTTTAAGGGTTTTTTGTCTTGCTAGCTGGTGAACTGCACCCCTTTGTCTGTGCCATCGCCAAAACACTGTGCGATATAATGGCTAGTTAGAGGAACCTGATGTAGAAGCACTTTTGGATCAGTATGCACAGAGCATTAGTCTCCCACCTGTGATTTGCATTCCATCTCTTCTGAGGTGGTCATTCTAAATTCAGAAGACTGTTATATTGTATTTCCCTCCCAGTTCCTCTCTGTAAGAGACATCCACAGCTACTGAGGCTTGCATTTAAATTCTTCTAAAAGGAACTTTCACAGTGTTTAAGGGTTTGTTGTGTTGAACGGATGGGAAACTAGAGGCAGTAGAGAATGGACATGATAGCAAAAAAAATTTAAAAATCCACAAAATTACAGAGTAGTTTCACAGTTAACCTTCTAAAGATACAATATAACAGCTTTCTGAATGTGCATCATTTTTGACTACTAAAAGGACAGTATTTTTCTCATCTAATAAAAAAAATGGCAGTGACCTGTTTCTGTTCAGTACTATATGTAATCACAAATATATTTTCGGATTTCCATTTTATACATTTACTGTATTAGGACATAATAATTTAAGACTAAACCTTAGTTTGACCCAGAATGTGTGTTCTGTTTTCGTGTGATCTTTCAATACATTTTGCAGTTTTATGTGACCTTTTAAAAATAATATAAAACTTTTTTTCCTCGGTTAACATGTTAACTCCTAGATTGTGTATAGTGCATCAACTGCTTGCCTCAAAACAGTGGCGGAAACCGAAATATTTGCTATGATATCTAATCAAGTTAGAGAACTGATAGCCTTAGCTCTGCATTTATTTATTTTTGTGGACTTGCTTTATGTCTGACTCTTAACTATATTTGATCATATTTTCCCTATGATGAAATACGCTCTAGTTAAAAAAATCTGTTGCCATCACAGTAAACCATAGAACTCTTCCAGGATCTAGCTGCAGAATAGTGTAGACGCTATGTTGCTACTGCTGAAGAGGACATAGTTCATTTAATAAGAAAGCTGAAAGGCTTTGTGCTTCCAGTAATAAAAATGACATCAAGGACCTACTCTGGTCAGCCTTAAAGATTTAAAGAGTTTGCCTTTAAAAAAAAAAAATGTTCAAAGTCGCTTTTAATTTATGTATTTAAGTTCCTCATAAGTCAAGTGGAATGATTCTACCTTTTGAAATGTCAAGGTTCTTTTTAACCTAGCTTAGCTAACGACATTACTTGATTTGCAATTCTCTTTCATTCGGTGTCATATTGTTGCTTATTTATTAACTGTACATGTTGAACCACATTACTTCTAATTACAAAATGCCAAAAGCTTAATAAAAGGTATCCATAAATATGTAAGCACTGGGTCTTAATAGAACAAACAAACAAAAAAGAATCTTGCAGTAGGGGACATCTGAAAGTGAATAAAGTAAAGGAAATAAATAAAGTCCTAAAAGACACAAGTGCTTGATTTATGAAAGACAACAAATTATACATAGCCTGACCATTTTGAAATCCAGCTTGTGGATTTTAATTTTATTTTTTAAATCTTTTTATAACAGATAACTGTAATAAATCCATAGCCCTCAATTATTTACATTTTTACAAGAAAAGGTTTTGAGCTTGTCTGAACATTTTGTGCTAGACATAGTAACTGAGTATTATTCCCTTCCCATTTTTTTCATTAGCCCGAAGTCATCAATATTCTTTGTGTATGGTCATGTTACCACATAATATGTAGGACATATTATGCAGCTAAGCAACTCTCTCTTATGCCCATGTTTGAACAACGCATGTTTGTTAAATATGATGCAGCTGAGCTCCTCCATCAAGCTTAAACATGTAACTCTATCGGATTAACTCAGGGTTTAGGTTGCGCTCCTATGTCTATATGTCCCAGTTAACTACAAAATAAGGATTCCACTCTGCCGTGGGACTGGACATTAGTTTTGTTTAGATGAGTAAAGGAATACCCTCATTCTCTTCAATGGGGGAAATTCTTAGTTATCACTAATGTAAAACAGACAGACAGCGCTATAACAGAATAAAGGGAAAGTACGAAGAAAATAGTACCAACAGTGAGCCCAGTGCTCCACAACGAGTGGGGTACTCAGGCCTTGTTTTGGGTGGGGGGAGGGAATTAAGCCTGAAGTGAACAGGAGCGTTTGTGATTATCAGGTGAGGCTCATCATCTTTATGATGAATCCAAACAGAAGGCTTAACAATTATTTTATATAAATATAATGGAATATCTTATATTATTTTATTTGTATGATCAGAACCTCTAGGCGCCCCAGTCATGGACCAGGACCCTTTTGGGCTGAGCACCATACAAACAGAAGAAAGAGATAATCCCTGCCCTGAAGAGCATACAGTCTAAATTTGAAACATGATTAGTCTTTTCATTTCTGTTAAAACCCTTTAATGATGTATTCATGCATACAGAAATTGGAGCAATGTCTAATTTTGCACACTTATGAAAGAAACAGCGCATCCCAGTATTTTTGATGTTTTCTGTAACATTTGCATAATATCTTGCAAAACTAATAACTTTCAAGGAATACTGTGAATGCTTAAATTTGCCCACTAATGTAGGGGAAAAGGATTGGTATTAGAATTGGTCTCTGTTTAAAAAACAAAAAATAAAAAACAGCTTGCACAGGTGTATACTTAGTGCTCAATGTACACATTCTCCAAACAGACGTCAATACTTCTTCCCGTGCTGCCTGTTCACAAAGTGTCATGAATTCAGTGGCCTCGTGTTCCAGGCTTGGGGAACCTAGAACAGAAAATGCAATTTTTCTTTCCTGTAAATTATATTTCTTGAAGATGCTCTTCCACTTTGGGGTGCACCACAAAATAGCTGACACTGAAGATCTGACCATTTTTTCAGTTGTCTTGTATATATTACCAATTTTCGAAAGTGGTGTTGGTGTTCATTGGTGTTTTTTTTTTTTAAATGTGTTTAACTTCCTGCTAAATCATTTTAACCTGGAGAGTGTAAGGTCAGGCTGCTCCTAAGAGGGAGCGCTGTTGGTCCCCAAATTCAACCAGCAGAGCAGTCCCTTTATCTCTTTGGAGTACGGCATGAGGAACAACCTATCAGTTCTTTGGTAAAAGCCTGTAGCCTACATTTGCCAAAGTGACTAGTGATTTTGTGTGTGTCAATTTTTGCGGGCCAAACGTATACAGCTTCAAGTTAAAGGATTTTCAGAGTACATGTGCTCAGCATTTTCTGAAAATCAAGTCCCTATAGGGCATCTCAAGTTGGGCACCTAAAATCACTAGATGCTTTTGAAGTTTAGGCTTTAAATTTTAGTAAGCACTCAGGAGATTGGAATATTAGGAGTGAAAACACAATGCTTTTTATCAATAGCATGAGCACTCAGCTCGTTCCCAATGGGGTCAGGCTTTGGCAAGTATCTAGCTCACACTGTGAATGCTCAGAGGCTTAATGCCAGTATTAGCGTAGTCATTCCATACTAGAATTACATCATCTCATGAGCCATAGTCTTGGTACCTTTCCTAACAGTGTCTCTCACAGAAACACAGTTTGCAGGTAAAACAAAAATTAGCTCTTTTGCTAATTTGAAATGAGGCTGCAATTCAGACATTTGGAAATGAATAAATATTAATAAAATGATAAAAATTAAATGTTCTTAAAGAACTTCCTATTTTAATTTTTTTTATATTTCAGACCTTTAATAGTCAGTGTGTCCTTTTTATTTTTTGCATATTTTTGTAATGTATCATTTTTATTTTTTCTGAATGATATGAAAATAAGTGATTTTTCTCTATTTCCTTTTAGCTCTTCTGTTTATCTAGGGAGAAACAAACATCTTATTAATTACTTGTATATGCCCCATAGTGAGCAATTGCATAAAGACAAACTAAAAACACATTGACACTACTGCCTGCTGCTTTGTTTTAACTCACTGGAACAATGAAAAACTAAGAACTGCTTTAATTGGCTAGATATTAATGCTGGCCATATTCAGCATTAGAGGGATAGTTTCTATATTCCGAGGCAAATCTATGCACAACCCACTTCCACAGGAAATTGTGCCATATTGAAAGATCAAGTTATAACATGGTAGTGCCCTGAATTGATCATAACACATTTTGGTTTTGCTAATGTAGACAATACCAAACCTTGTTATCAAACCGTGTTACAGCAGGGTCTAACTGTAACCAGAGTCTGTGCCAGCTTCTGCCAGCAAAGAACCCATCATAAAGTTTAGCAACATAAAGTTTAAAGTCTGTTGAATGGAGTCCCAGTGATAGACAAAACCTCTCCAGCGAGGGGACCGCTGTAGCCTGAAAAATGAGTGATACTGACTGAAGGAAGGGCCATGGGTTGAGCAATCAGTGAATGCACTGATGCAACATATCCTTGAGGTACCCTCTGCCTCAGGTACCCAGAGGTACCCTCTGTATGTTCTGGCTTCCTTTTGCCCCTCAGGGCTACCGCCCCAGTACTCCCTCAAAGCAGCAGTTTGTACCTCTTTGGGCCAGTGAGTATGAAGGAGGTAGTGGAGGGAAACCTTTCCAGTTAATCTATAATTATTTTTCTTCTAAAGAAGTTAACTTTGTCATATTGATCAACTTGCTTATTTTCCTAGATTGATGTTCAAGGGGGACCTAAACCAGTGTGGAAAAGTTTGGAGTATGTTACCACTCATACAACCTCCTTTCTGCTTCAGACTCTGAAAATAATACCTACATCTTTCATTGAGATAAAAGATAGCAGCCATTGATTTTACTAGGAGCTACAGAAAGATCTCCATTGTCTCTCTTTGATGAGATAGGGACAACTGGACTCTCTGTTCTGCCTAAACAAGGCCCATCAGTTTTGCAGTAAACAGATCTTACCCTTCCTTCCATGCCATGTTGTTGCACCTTGTCAGACAATTAAAGGGGGAAAATTAACAGACCACTCTGTTCAAATGCTGTTAGGAGAATAAAAACTAACAACCTCTTTAATCAATAAATACACAAGTGCATTTTGAAATTAATGGAGACTCCAAACTGGGATCACATCCCTCACAATGGTGTGTTTTCCCTTTGCAATTCATTTTCTTTCCATACTTGTTTATGATTTATGGCCATGGGAGTGCACAGGCAACTAAGACTTCAGTTTGCTTGTCCAGCAAGAAGGTATGGCTGTCTCAATTTCTGACTTGTGTTGGAGTTCTCGCTCTCTCAAGCAGGGGTTAAAGTGTGGGGAAATAGAGGAAAAATGCAGCTCCCTAACCTCCTAAGTTGGTGCTGTGAGAGCTCCCTCTTTTATTTCAGACCACTTTAAACACTGATTTCAAGTAAATTAAAATTATTGTTGTTGCTGCTCTGCTTTTGTTTGTTCCATTTGAGACTGGTAAGCCAGGGTTTCTTATTCTTATTCTCTTGTTTTTAGTGTGTCTGACTCTCACTTGTATGTTTTTTCTTTGCCTGGGCTCAATTTGAAGGTGTGGTTTGCTAGTAACCTGATCAGTGGTCTCTTATGACAGGGTAGTGGGAAGAGAGGATCAGGGCTTTTCAGCTCTGGTCACCTCGTTTTGCAGATAATGCAGTCAACAGCTAGATTTTCAACAAACGTGGACAAGGGGAATCCAGTGGACATACTGTACTTAGATTTCCAGAAAGCCTTTGACAAGGTCCTTCACCAAAGGCTCTTATGTAAATTAAGTTGTCATGGGATAAGAGGAAAGATCCTTTCTTGGATTGAGAACTGGTTAAAAGACAGGGAACAAAGGGTAGGAATAAATGGTAAATTTTCAGAACGGAGAGGGGTAACTAGTGGTGTTCCCCAAGGGTCAGTCCTAGGACCAATCCTATTCAACTTATTCGTAAATGATCTGGAGAAAGGGATAAACAGTGAGGTAGCAAAGTTTGCAGATGATACTAAACTGCTCAAGATAGTTAAGACCAAAGCAGACTGTGAAGAACTTAAAAAAGATCTCACAAAACAAAGTGATTGGGCAACAAAATGGCAAATGAAATTTAATGTGGATAAATGTTAAGTAATGCACATTGGAAAAAATAACCCCAACTACACATACATTATGATGGGGGCTAATTTAGCTACAACTAATCAGGAGAAAGATCTTGGAGTCATCGTGGATAGTTCTCTGAAGACGTCCATGCAGTGTGCAGCGGCAGTAAAAAAGCAAACGGGATGTTAGGAATCATTAAAAAATGGATAGAGAATAAGATGGACAATATCTTATTGCCCTTATATAAATCCATGGTACGCCCACATCTTGAATACTGCATACAGATGTGGCCCCCTCATCTCAAAAAAGATACACTGGCATTAGAAAAAGTTCAGAAAAGGGCAATTAAAATGATTAGGGGTTTGGAACAGGTCCCATATGAAGAGAGATTAAAGAGGCTAGGACTTTTCTTGGAAAAGAGGAGACTTAGGGGGGATATGATAGAGGTATATAAAATCATGAGTGGTGTGGAGAAAGTGAATAAGGAAAAGTTATTTACTTGGCCACCAAATGAAATTAAAGGGCAGCAGGTTTAAAACAAATAAAAGGAAGTTCTTCTTCACACAGCATTCAGTCAACCTGTGGAACTCCTTGCCTGAGGAGGTTGTGAAGGCTAGGACTCTAACAGGGTTTAAAAGAGAACTGGATAAATTCATGGAGGTTAAGCTATTAGCCAGGATGGGTAAGGAATGGTGTCCCTAGTCTCTGTTTGTCAGAGGGTGGGGATGGATGGCAGGAGAGAGATCACTTGATCATTACCTGTTAGGTTCACTCCCTTTGGGGCACCTGGCATTGGCCACTGTCGGAAGACAGGATACTGGGCTGGATGGACCTTTGGTCTGACCCAGTATGGCCATTCTTATGTTCAGCCAAGCTAGAGTAGTCTATGTAGCAACTTTAGAGGCCTGCAAACTTCGTAGCAGCTGAAAGAAGGTTTTATTTGATTTTAAGAGGGAGATTAAAGTTTGCAAGCTCTTGGCCAGTCAGATACTTCAAAGACAATTATTTCTGCCAGAAAGACAAGCAATAGTTTAATTTGCTAACTATAACAGAGTAGGGTTTGGGATAAAATAAGTACAATTTGATTACTTGCTACTGATACAAAAGACAATTTGATTTGATTTTAAGATGAAGAAGGCCTCTAATGGTAGGGAGATGGCTTTTATGAGTGAAATTCCCTCTCTCTGATACCTAGCTACAGCCTTACAATTGAAAACTTAGCTGCTTGTGCCAAGGCCAGGAAGTATAATTTATAAATCAATCCTTGAATTGTATACTAATTTAAAAAATGTATATGCAAACTTTTCAGACCCAGACTTGATTGATTAAAAAAATAGAATGAAATGTCTGGATTACATGAAACCATCCCATTGGGTTTAAGCATTAAAAAACAAGGTAGATAAAAATAAATTAAAAACAGATTTTTTGTATTTAATTAAATACAGGTATATGTTAAAAAAAAATCTGTGTAAAATTACATTTAAAATTGACAACCTGTGTTAAAGCCTAAACTACTTACAGTCTATTAAAATCATTTAAATTAAATACAAAAAATAGTATAAACTATTACTGCCAAGTTTTAAAGAAAGTCAAAGTACCAGGAAGTCACTGACTAAGCACCTGGAACCAGCATTTCTTGAAGTGCTAAACAAGCATTTGACAGCAGTAGCCTCTTCGTCAGATTCAGATAAAGTATTTTCTTCATTTCAGTTTATTCAACTAGTTCAGTTCAATGACTAGTCCGTTCAAAGTTAGGAAAACAAGCTTTTCTGCTTTTTCTCTTCCAAACTGTGAATAAAGACCAGGCATGAGAAAATGAGATCTACTGGTTCTAAACCTTTGAAGGACTGGAGACCAGAAACAAGCAGTTCAATTCATTCAGTACAGATAATACTTTCTTTATTTAATAAACCAGGTAGCTTTGAATGCAAAAAGTGTTTGGATATATAATGGAAGAGTCATTGGTCCAGAGAGAGAGAGAATAAGTATAAGAGTGACTCTGTAGCCTGGTGGTTAAAACTCCCACCTGGGAGGTGGGAGACCCGGACCCAGTCCCTGTGTCCCAAAGCCTTTTAAAGTATTTATCCACAGTGGAATAGCTTCAACAGGAGAGACTGAGGGAGATGCCAGTTCAGATCTCTTCTTGCCCTCAGGTGGAGCAAGGACTTGAATCAGGAGTCTCCCATATCCATGGTGAATACCCAAACACTAGGCTAAAAGTTATGAGGGAGCCTCCCCTCCACAGCCTCTTGCAGAAAAACATTGTGTAAGTGCCTAACTCCAAGAGATGGTTTTATTTTATTTAAAAAAGGATCCCTGTCTTTTCTCAGTCATTGTATAAGGATCCTAGGCACCAAACTCAGGCTTTGTGAATCCTAGGGATTTTCTAGGCACCTTAGCATTGCCAAAACTAAGTTCCTTTTCGGCTGTAGCCCCTTTTGTTTACCCTACACTTAATATTAAGGCTGTTTGCTGTTTATACCCACCCATAACTTATGCCTTTGTTCCTGTAGCCCTTCCTCCCCTGAGTAACCCATACAAGTAGGATGAATAAACTAAGGCCCTTCGTTTCTCGTTTTTGTTTTATTTTTTTAATTTCCCCGGGATTATTCAATGTTTATTTCAAAAATTAAAAAGCAGGTGAAAATCAGTGCATAAAATTAACATCACAGTTTTCCGTGAAAATATCAGGGTTAATATTGTAGGCATAGAAGGACAGAAAAACAAAACAACAAATAGAGAAAAGTAAAAGTTTGTTTATGAAACCATTGTCTTTAATTCCCATTGAAAAAGTAAAGCACCTTTTTAAAACAAAAAGTTTACTGTTGGTGACTTGCACATACACTTGACAAAAGGGTCTTCATTCTGAATTTCAAAAGTCCAAGCTAGCGCAGGCTTGCAGCAGTTTTTTCACAGTGTCTTTCCCAAGGCTCATCCTCCTGCAGACTTGGTCACATCCCTGGGCTCAGCTACTCACAGGAGCTATAAGGGGGGCAGTGGTTGAGGGGAGGTTTTGCCTAGCAGAAAGAGCAGGTGCCTGATACTCAAGGATCCCCAAAATCATCATCTTTCCTTTCACAGGCATGGGACATGGATTGGCAGCAGATCCCAGTCACTAAGGCTATGTCTACACTGTGCTTCAGTTCAGTATGAATTTCATTGTGCTCCAAAGTGTTGCACTGTACATGCCCCGTGTGGATGCTGCTGGTGCAATCTAAAAAGTACCTAATTCATGTTAACATAATCCTTGTCAAATGCAAACTAGGTGCTTTCTAGGCTGCACCAGCAGCATCCACACGGGGTAGTTACAGCACAGAACTGCGATGCATGCTGCATTTCACACTATGTAGTCTGAACTGTGGGGCCATGTAGACAAGCCCTGAGACACAGACCCACCAGCAGCACAGAGGCTGCCACTACCCTCCTCCCCACACCCTCGGCTCCTCAGGGTCACAGGGGGATTGGAGCGACCTGTTCACTGGGGGCAGGAGGGGTCTCTGGTGAGTGAAGCAGACAGGGCTCTGTGCCCTGGGGCTCTTCTCGAGGCAGTGACTCATCTCTAAGCCTACGTGCTCTTAGGAGCTATCATGGGAAGGAAATGGGCAGCCACCAGCCAGCAGTTGCCCTTTCCTGCACAGGCACAATGTGCTGTCCACTGGGGAGTCTGTGAGCGGTGAGCTGGAGCAGGGGAATTTGGGTATGTACAAAAAGGTTGAAATAAAAAAAATTGAAATACTGGAGTTTTAAAAACCTGGGGATTTTTCTGAGATTTTTGGTAAAAAATGAAAATGAAGTGCACTAGAATATGCTCATTGAGCCATTAACATTTTTTAAAGCTGTACATAAAATTGAAAAAAGGAACAAAAGTCTTGGAGTCATCGTGGGTAGATCTGTGACAACATCTGCTCACTGTGCAGTGGCAGTTAAAAAAGCTAACAAAATGTTTGGAACAATTAAGAAAGGGATAGATAATAGAAAATATCATAATGACACTATATAAATCCATGGTATGCCCACACCTTGAATACTGCATACCGTTCTGGTTGCCCCATCTCCAAAAAAGATGTATTAGAATAAGAAAAAGTACAGAGAAGGGCAACACAAATGATTAGGGATATGGAACAGCTTCGGTATGAGGAGAGATTAGAAAGACTGAGGCTCTTCAGCTTGGAAAAGAGATGTCTGAGGGGAGATATGGTAGAGGTCTATAAAATTATGAATGGTGAGGAGAAAGGTTTCAGAGTAGTAGCCGTGTTAGTCTGTATCCGCAAAAAGAAAAGGAGTACCTATGGGACCTTAGAGACTAACAAATTTATTTGAGCACAAGCTTTTGTGAGCTACAGTTCACTTCATCAGAGAAAGTAATTAAGGAAGTGTTATTTACCCCTTTACATAACTTCACCCAGTGAAATTAATAGGCACAAATTTGAAACAAAGAAAAGAAAGTTTTTCTCCATACAACACACAGTCAACCTGTGGAACTCATTCCCAGGGGATGTTGTGAAGTCCAAAAATATAACTGAGTTTAAAAATAATTAGATAAGTTCATGGAGGATAAGTCCATCAATGGCTATTAGCCAAGATGGTCAGGGATACAACCTCATACTCTGGGTGTCCCTCTGACTGCTAGAAGCTGAGACTTCATGACAGGGGATGGATCACTCAATAGACTACCTTGTTCTTGTTCCCTCTGAGACATCTGGCCCTGGCCGCTACTGGAAGTCAGGATACTGGGCTAGAAGTACCATTGGTCTGATCCAGTATGGCCATTCTTTATGTTAGAGCAATTCTATATTATTAGTTAAATGTGATTACTCTTTTTAAAATGCAAACACTAATATGACATTTTAAAGGGAAAATGAAGAGTGAAAATTTAAAAGAAAAAGGAAATAAATGGAATAAAAGTGCTGTGATCAAGAAAGTTCACAATTTAATCTGATGTCCTGTATGGGTGATGAACTGAAAGCTGCTTGCTAGCTAGATCCATGGACAGAGATTTCTTCAGTTTGAGAAGATGTGAAAAATCAGAGGAGAAACTATATATTGAAAAGAGCCTTGCAAACAATTCTTCAGTGGGAGATGAGGCACCAGGGAGGCATTTCTTCTGCACTCCTCTGGACTCAGGTAAACCTGAGTGTGAAATCACTTAGAAAGAAAATCCTCAGGAAAAGTGGCAATGCGCGTAAGACATCTCTGCTTTAGACTCCAAATTAGATAAACTGACCTGTTTAAAAGGAAGACCGGACATGGTTTTGGGTTGCATGATCCATGCAGAAGTCAGTGCAAACTAATGGAAGAAGGTTTTCGCATTAGTCAAAGAAAGAAAAACATCACTGCAGTAGAAACTGGAAAATGTGGAAACAAATGGCAGACACAAATTGTGCAGCTGGCAAGTCTGTTGGAGGGCAACAAAGGGAAACACCCTGTTTGCTTTGTAGAAAATGGCTCCCTGAAGTTTTGATTTTGGCTATCATAGATGACTCTATTTATTTGGAGAAAGTTTATCAAATCCCTCTCAGGCAGCAATAAATAACTCTTTATCAGAAGCAAGCCTGGTAATTTTTAGAACACCCTATAAAAAGGAACAGACAATTTTCATGGCAAGAAAAGAAACCTAGTGTTTTGTACAAAAACAGGATTTCCCTAGACCAATGTGTCAGCCCAACAACCCAAGCAAAACAGCAGGAGCTGATTCCACTTAAGCATTTCTATATGTTACTGGGAACAGAGGGCTCTCTGTTATATCCTGCAAAGCTGTGCATTAATGATGAGGCTAAAACCCTTTGGGGAGACAAACTTTTAACAAAATTAGCTATGGAATCAACACTTGTAGATTGTGTGTTTGGAAGATAAAATAGCATTAGATGGCAGTAGCTGAAACACCCCAATAATCGTGTTTTGCTGGATCTTTAGCCTCACTTTGAAGCCCCCAATCTCCCCTGACATGAGAATCTGCCCTGTTTGAATGGTGGTTGTCTATACTGATCAGAATGTTTTATTGTTACTAGGTTTCTCTTTAGCCAATCAGCAGCATGCTGGCTGGGGAAAGGGTTGAAATTTACCTTTTTTGTTAACGCTAGCCCCAGCTCACTTTACCACCACCTCTACCCTTCTTCCTTTCTGGAAGTGGAAGGCAATCTTTGGATTTGCAAGGAATAAAGGTAGGAAAGGCAGGAGAGTACCACACCTACATAAGGAGAGAGCTTCTACAACACAATCAGAGAGGGGAGGGGATATCTTGGGGGAGGTAAGAGGAGCAGTAAAAACAAGGGGAAGAAGGAGAGAAGCAGGAGGAATGGATGACTGGAGAGGAGTAGAAAAATGGGAATAATTAAAATTTGAATTGCAAGCTCTTCCTTTCTCCCCTCCTCCCGGTTTTTAAATCCCATCCCTCTCCTTTACAAGCTATTCATTTGGGGAGATTGACTTCAAAATTCCCTGCCACCATTCTTCCATTTTCCTCCGCCCCCCCCCCAAAAAAAGACCAATTTTTTTTTAAAAAGAAGTAAGAAATTGAAGTTCCAGTTTTTGGATTACGTTTATCATATATATAACTTGTAGAGAAGAAAATGTCTAGGCCAATTATATTAATACTTTCCATGTGCATAGCACCATCCATTGGAGGATCTCAAAGTTCTTTATCAACATTAATGAGCTTGTCTTAACAAGTTCATAACATGACAGTGAGGTAGGCAAGTGTAAATCACTTAAGTTTTCAGATGAGGAACAGAGAGGGTACGTGGCTTATCCAAGATGACACTGCAGATCAGAAATAAAATATGTCTCCAAATTTCCAACTCTGTTTCTTAACTAAAAAATATCTTCTGTTTGGGCTTCAAAGGTTACAAGGCATTTTTAAAACAGTGCTTTAAGTCCTTGTGCAGCTGTTACCGTGCTTTTACAGTGTGTATTATCATATTGCTTGTTAGATTTACCTATGATTCATTTGCATGGACCATAAAAGACAGACTGATTTTCACAATGTAACAAGTAGTTTTTACCTCATTTCTGATCCTTGCTTTCCATACTTCTTAATCCTTTCAAATTAAGACACCCTCTGGCCCAGATTGTGCCAGCCTCTAGATAGTGTACAAGTAGAGGTTAGAAGCTCCTCAGTCCCTCTTGGGGCATAAAGACTCAGCATTGCCATTTCTTTCTGTAGCCAATGCCAAGGGGACAGCAGGAGACAGGGTCATGGTCCCAGTCACTTCTGCACCAGTCAGTAGTTCATGGGAGAGAATGTTGAACTCTTTTACAGTTGCACAACCCGCCAGCAGCTTTGGAGGACACTGTGCATTGGAACTCCCACTAGGCTGGTGCAGCTCTGTACTGCCCCTCATGCATGGTTATGGCCTAAGGTCACATTTAGCCCTAAACCTTACTAACAAAGTCTGTTGTATATCTGGACTAATAATATCTATACTATTCTTTGATATTATATGTTATCTGCTGTATTTATGGATGCTAGTTATCATTCTTTTTGACTTATTAGTTCTGTATGATTTTTTTTAAAAGAAAATAATTAGTGTATTAAGCACAGAACCTATTTTTAAATCTCCATGATATTTCTGCCCTCTTAATTACAAATAGCTAAAAAGATTTCTCACAAGTTTTTATAAAAATTCCTCATGGGGAATTTTGCAAGAATGCAAACTTTATCCAATAGAAGATTATTAAGCAAGCCCTCCCCATCCCCCCACCCCCAAAATATTATTTGAGTGGAAATGTGAAGTAACCTCTCAGTAACGTCTGGAATTCATCACTGTAATATCTGGGACAATTTAGGGTCTCAATGGGATACAGAGATATTAACTTGAAAAATGTGATTATGATATCACATTAAGTGGTCCGGAATCTCGACCATGAGATAAATTTACAAACAGAACAATTTGCAAAGGTATCTTCAACTGATGGTTCAACATTACTGGGTTATAGTAACAAATAAAAAATAAATAAATAACAAAAACAAATAAAACCTAAATGTATTTAACAAATTTAAAAAAGCTTGCTTCAATTACAAGAGAGAAGACACATTTCTAGTTTTGTGAAAAATATTTTTCTTATGAATAAATGATCTGTACTAAGGTGACAGCTCTTCCATATTGGAGAGAGCATGCTATTTTTATGCTTTTTAACATTCATGTTTTTAAAAAATGCATTTAATAAAAGTTCATAAAATACAATTACCAGCCAACATCAACATTCCTACTCGTGTTCAGTATGACCCAGTACAAGGAAGCATCCCAGTTCAGAAAAATACTTAATCACATGCTTAAATGCAGCATTGAATAGGAATGGGTTTAAACACATGTTTATGTGCTTACCTAAGTCAGGGCCAAAGCCAGTAAAGCCTGTATGTGACTACTGGAATAGAGACATGAATCTTACTGATCACAAGTCACACTCGTTATTTTGCTAGTTTCCATCTTTGCTTCTAGGCAAGGTAGTGAATGTATCTGAATCACTTATATTTTAGGCTCCAGTTGCTTTATCGAGGTCTCTTGGGTATGTGTACACTTCAAAAAAAGACCTGCGGCAGCGAGTCTCAAAGGTCAGGTCAACTGACTCAGGCTTGTGCTGCGGGGCTAATAATAGCAGTGTGGGTTTGAGCTGGAGCCCAAACTCTGAAACCCAGTAAGGGAGGAGGATTTCAGAGCCCGTGCTCCAGCCTGAGCCCGAATGTCTGTACTGCTGTTTTTAGCACCGCAGTGCAAGCCCTGTGAGCCTCACTCAGTTGACCAGGGCTCTGAGCCTTGGTCCTCTGGGGGTGGTTCTGTGTACGTGTACCCTCAGTGTGTTGGTTGCAGTGCTTTTTTCTACTTTGCCTGGGGCTTTATGCTTTTTGTTTTGAAAAGACAAACCAAGCACAAAGCTGTTACTGAGAGTGCTTACTTCCCACAATAGGTCAGAAGACGTAAGAACATGGCTCATCTTCTAGAGTCATTGTTCACATCAATGTTTTCTAAGAATATCTTCCTCTTAGTTGCCTAGAAAGTTAAGAAGGTTGATGAATCAGGTTCAAAACATACGTGTCTGTGCTAGAAGTTGATGTATCTGGTGCAATAGCTGACATATCAAGTCTACTTCATGATATTTGTTTCAATTAATGTTGTCAACAAACGATTTATGGAAATTGATTCAATAGATTTGTTTCGAGTGAGGAATGGCTTTGTTTCAATTAATGTGCTATATATCTTTCCATATAAACTGTATCAGATACATTCTATAATATGTTTATTTCCATTTATTTTTATAGACTTTTCTATGACACTCATCATTGTAATAGTCTTCCAAAATTATCAAAAAAAACATACCAGCCATTGCAAAAATCTACTAACCTATCCTTAAAATAAACACAAATATGCACAAGGCCCCCCTCATACAAGCACTCTCAGTACGTGTAGGTACACACCGGTGGTACTTTTCTCCCAATGTGCTCAAACATGCCTGCAAGTTCTCACCCTTGGGTATCTTTCCCATGCACACCACCTGAGATGGTCGTACTTTCTCTCATTAACATACACTTCTGCACACACTTTTCCCTTCAGACTGATATTTCACAGCAGTTCACACCATATTGCATACTCTCTTATACACACACATTTCAAACTTATTTCTCTCAGAACTAGTCAACCAGCCCATCCCACTGATCACTTACTACTCAGTTCCTGACTCTGTCACACACTAACCTATTTAGGCTGTACATCACACTCACTCACGGTTCACTTGGCCCCAACTCAGCAATTTTCTTTCTCCCATAACAAACCTAGAAATAGCTGTCTTATTTCTTATGCATACTATGCGTACCTTTGTGTGTTTGTTTATGATGGACTACTTGCTATTGGGTGAGATCAACAGGCAACCAAACAGGAAAGGCAAAAAGAGTGATCTAGATAAGGAGCATCCAAGCAAACACTTAAACAATAGCCAGGATATTAGCTGTAAATAAGTTATCTCTCTGGTGCCAACAAAATAAAAACAGTTGTTTTGCCAAAGCTGAGAGGAGAGAGAGACAAAAGACATTGTCTAGTTAAAGGATTCACTTTGTAGAAAGCAGGGGGAGGAGTGAGTGGATTGTCAGTGAGATAGATGCTGACACTATACACTACAGGTACTACAGTGGCATAGCTACAGCACCATAGCTATACCACAGTAACCCCATAGTGTAGAAGCAGACTACAGAAAGGGAAGGGGGTTTTCCATTGCTATAGGAACTCCACCTCCCAGAGCAACAGTAGCTAGCTTTCTTCCATTGATCTAACTCTGTCTAAACTGAGGATTAGGTTGGCTTAACTACAGCACTCCATTGTGTGGAGTTTTCACACCCTTAAGCGCCATACCTAAGTTTTAAATGCAGATCATGCCAGAGACATGGAAGTGCTATAAGACAGTCTGCTCCACCTAATCCAAAGATGGAGGAAACTGGGCTAGAGGAACTTTCAGAAGCTGGCAAGGAAATATTAAAGTATAGATAAGACCATGCATATAGGCCTTTTTTTGTTTTAACCTTTTGCTCTGTGTGTTCTGTACCTTTGGATGAAGCAATAAATAACCCTTTGCTTTGACGAAGCTGTTTTTGAATCACTGTAATTAGTTGCTGTCACAGGCTCCCAGACTGAAAAGACTTACAGGCCTCATATCCAGATGGGCCTTTCAAGTTAATAGAGTTGCAGCCCACAGATCCAGTCCAAGAATGGTAGAACTGCTTGGTTGTGCCCAGAGTGAGTGCACCTGGAAGCCAGGTCTGTCACCTGAGGATGCACTCAAGAGAGACTGAAAGGTGTCTAAAGTTTGCCCTCTGGCATCCTCAACTTAGCAATTCTCTTCTCTGCTTCACTTCAGAGCTGTAGCAGTCTCCTCAGTCCAGTCAGCCTCTCATGCCTACAGTGGCTTTCTCAGCACTGCTACCCCCAGCTGGTTTGCTAGTAATCCCCTGAAGGCAGGTGCCTTATCTCTCCTCCTAGTGATCCTTTTGTAGCACTAAAAGAAAAGGAGTACTTGTGGCACCTTAGAGACTAACCAATTTATTTGAGCATAAGCTTGCGTGAGCTACAGGTCACTTCATCGGATGCATACTGTGGAAAGTTTAGAAGATCTTATTATATACACACAAAGCATGAAAAAATACCTCCTCCCACCCCACTCTCCTGCTGATAATAGCTTATCTAAAGTGATCACTCTCCTTACAATGTGTATGATAATCAAGTTGGGCCATTTCCAGCACAAATCCAGGAACGTCGGGGCGGGGGGGGGTAGGAAAAAACAAGGGGAAATAGGCTACCTTGCATAATGACTAAGCCACTCCCAGTCTCTATTCAAGCCTAAGTTAATTGTATCCAATTTGCAAATGAATTCCAATTCAGCAGTTTCTCGCTGGAGTCTGGATTTGAAGTTTTTTTGTTGTAAAATAGCGACTTTCATGTCTGTAATCGCATGACCAGAGAGATTGAAGTGTTCTCCAACTGGTCTAAGAATGTTATAATTCTTGACATCTGATTTGTGTCCATTTATTCTTTTACATAGAGACTGTCCAGTTTGTCCAATGTACATGGCAGGGGGCATTGCTGGCACATGATGGTATATATCACATTGGTGGATGTGCAGGTGAACGAGCCTCTGATAGTGTGGCTGATGTTATTAGGCCCTGTGATGGTGTCCCCTGAATAGATATGTGGGCACAGTTGGCAAGGGGCTTTGTTGCAAGGATAGGTTCCTGGGTTAGTGGTTCTGTTGTGTGGTATGTGGTTGCTGGTGAGTATTTGCTTCAGGTTAGGGGGCTATCTGTAGGCAAGGACTGGCCTGTCTCCCAAGATTTGTGGGAGTGTTGGGTCATCCTTCAGGATAGGTTGTAGATCCTTAATAATGCGTTGGAGGGGTTTTAGTTGGGGGCTGAAGGTGACGGCTAGTGGCGTTCTGTTATTTTTTTTGTTAGGCCTGTCCTATTACCAGCAGGAGAGTGAGTTTGTGGGGGGGGCGGGGTGAGAAAACCTGGATTTGTGCTGGAAATGGCCCAACTTGATTATCATACAAATTGTAAGGAGAGTGATCACTTTAGATAAGCTATTACCAGCAGGAGAGTGGGGTGGGAGGAGGTATTTTTTCATGCTTTGTGTGTATATAATAAGATCTTCTAAACTTTCCACAGTATGCATCCGATGAAGTGAGCTGTAGCTCACGAAAGCTTATGCTCAAATAAATTGGTTAGTCTCTAAGGTGCCACAAGTACTCCTTTTCTTTTTGCGAATACAGACTAACACGGCTGTTACTCTGAAACCTGTCATTTTGTAGCATTGTTTCCCTAGTCACAGTAGATGAGCTGGAATTCTGCTCAGCCCCCTGTCTTGCTTATAGAGATTTCCACTGGAACTTTGGAACCTCCCTGGACGGGAAGGTGTGTGGAGTGGCCTGATGGACCCTGGTTATGGGAGGAGGCTGGGGTCAGCTGTGAGAAGGGGCAGCAGAGCAGGATTGTCCTGTCTATTGCCTCAGCCATCTTGGGGGGAAAGGAAAGAACAGATCTGGTCAAGGAAAAGGGTGGGTGGGGTGGAGTCTCAAAGAGTTGTTGATCTTCACTTCCTTGCCTTTGCTATCTGTTTCCACACTTGCTCTAGTGCTGAATTGCATTAGAGTGGAGCTCCCAGTATAAGTCTGACTGTGTAACAGTTTCAATTGCACTCATACTGACCAACAGCTGCAACACTTGATACACTTTGTCCACATTTTTAAGAAAGCTCAAATTCTCTAGAAGTTGACAGCATTAGTCATGCTCACCTGGGCAATTTTCTTTTCCATCACAGGGAGAGGTATTTTTCAAGTCTGCAGTAGTATCTGAACATCTTATGTGTGATATGAATGTTTTACAACCATTATATATTTGACGTCTTAATGTACACAATTACTGTCAGGGTGTAGCATGTCTACTATTCTCTTATTCTGAATGTAAGGGCAATTCATTCTACTTAGGTGGTTCTCTGTGTAATCTGATGGTCTAAGGTGAAATTTGCACATAGTAGTTCTCATTCAAAAACAATTGAACCTCATTAACTGGCTGTCTGAATCAAGTGCATAAACAGTGTAAGATAGAGAGAGATTATTTATGAACTCAGAGAAGAAGGCATTCTTTATATAAGAAATACTACACAATCGTTGCTGCAGCAGTTAACTTGAGTTACTTCATTTCAGCTAGCCTAGGTCAAGTGCAAGCAGCAACACTGAGAAACTCCTGAGCTATACAGAGTGATTGGATTAGCACCACAGAGTGACTGAATTAGCAGAATGATTGGATTGGCAGCTGAGTTGTTGTTGTAACTCAGGCCTGGTCTACATTAGAAAATTAGGTCAGCAGAACTACCTTGGTCAGGGGTGTGAAAAATGACCTAAATCCCTGTGTAGATAGTGCTAGGTCAACAGAAGATTTCTTCCATCAACGTAACTACTGCCACGTGGGGAGGTGAATTACCTATGCTGGTGAGAGAATCCCTCCCATCAGTGTAGGTAGTGTCTACACTGAACCACTACAGTGATGCAGCTGTGCGATTGCTGTGTTTTAAGTGTAGACATACCATCAGGCTGCTGTATCTCTATTGCATTATGAGATCCAGAATCAGCAGCACTCCAGCTTCTACCCACCCTCCCTGATGGGCCAGCTAATGTAAAGCTTAACTTAACTTGAGCTAGAGACTTTTTGTGTGGACTGGAGTTGGGTTAGGTGCACAACTCGAGTTATTCTCAGGCTAACAATGCATTGAAGACAAGCCCTCAGTGGTGTTCTTTTCTGCATTACCAACTAATTTGTAATGTAAAAGACAAAAAAAGCACAAGAGGCTAATTTCAGGAGATGCTTCTAGGATGGTCTCTAACATACATCAAAGTATGAAGAGCTTTCAAGAGAAACATTAGAATATTCTCTTTGGTAATCCTGGAATAAGTACACCATCTGTGCCGCTTGTATTGAGCTTTTAGCTTTCTCTTGAGGCACTTGGCAACATGCTATGTCAACCTGATACCAGAAATACAAGGTTTCAGAGTAGCAGCCGTGTTAGTCTGTATTCGCAAAAAGAAAAGGAGGACTTGTGGCACCTTAGCGACTAACCAATTTATTTGAGCATGAGCTAAGGTGCCACAAGTACTCCTTTTCTTTTTTCAGAAATACAAGGGTTGATCATCTTTACCCAAGAGTTGTTATAAAGTTGCATATAATGCTTTTAAAAACAGAAATTGGAACACAAGACTGAAGTATCTCTTTCCAATGAATTTTATTCATGAAGATCTGTAACAAAGTAAGCCTGTTTCACATGAACTATCAAATGTTAAGGAAAGTGGATTGCAAAAACTTGTATTTTTACTCATTTCCATTTTGTCACCATGAGGTTAAAAATGAACTTGACATTTGCAAAACTCCATGAAAAGGAATTGGTTTGTATCTTTGGCATTATGACATAGTGGGGCTATAGCTGACCCCATGTTAATTTGTTCAGGTTCCATAACAAAAGTCAGACTGCAGTTAATGCTTCCATGGAAAGGCTTTTATTTCTAACCCTTTATGCTCGCTAGTTAAAATTGCATATGAATCTTATATTATGTTTCTTACCCCACAGAAAAAAAGTTTGTTAATGGTATCATTTCAGCCTGGACTCCTTTACATTATCTCAGTGTACATAGAGAGTATATTTGACTCAGAAGAGTCTAAATTTATCACTACCCATTGTGCTGCCTTACCATACGAGCAGAATGATGTGTGAGCTTCAGTTAAGAATTTTCTTGCTTTTGAATCTTAAGTCAAACACGTAATCAATTCCAGTATGTTTCTTTGGGCTTTAATAAAGGAATTAGTCACAATGTTTAGATATGGTTGTAATTATTGTATATGTAATTTGATTTAGAAGAAACATCTATCTCCTAAAATGTGTAAACCAGAAAAATGCTTAGCAGCAGCTGAGCTCCTGCAAGTTCTGTTAACTAATCAGAACACTAAGTCATCTCTTGACTCCCAATGAGTTCAGTTGTAGATGCAAGAACTCAGCACCTCATAGAGTTCAGTCTTGTGTTTTCATGTGTTAATTTCCTTACTCAAGACATTCGCTGAGCCTGAAGAACACTGGCGTGATGTACAGTAACAGCTCCTTGAGAATACATACTCTGTATCAAGGCCTACTTGATGTCTAGGCTATTTGATAGTGCCAGGGATTAGTTGAAGACTGTTTAGAGGGGTTTTTTTTTAATTTAACCCTCCACATATTATTTATTACTACCTTCTGTTAGTGCCCACCTTGTGTGAGGTGCATACACACAAAGGAAAGCACATCCCTGCCCCAAAGTGCTTACAATCTAAAAGGTAACACTCATAAATTGAACTCTGAAATGTTTATGCCTGATTTAGATAGTGAAAATAGTTTATAATGGACATACTGACAGACCCTTAACTATGAAGGCACAACAGAGCATCAGTATAATTCATCTCTCACAAGGAATGCTTTTAAACTGTTTATTGGAAATCTATTAAATATGACAGGAAGACAGACTGAGATCTATTTCTAAACATGGCATTATAATCGGTACATACACTAATTAAGAATGGCTTACAGAAATGTTGTCTGCAACTCCCATCAATTAAACAGAAATGTTCAATAAACTGAGGGGGTGAAATTTAGTAATTTCAGAAGCACTATTTAATACTGACAGTACATTCAGCATGCAACCAATTTTTTTCAGACTCTTGATGAAGTGAATTTCTGTACTTACATATTAAACTTTTTTCACAAGAAGTTAAAGTTAATTGCCATGGTTTTTGTTGTCTTTTAAGTATGCATTGAACCAAGGGCTGCAGTCTTATAAAATGAAACATCCATCTACAAAACCTGAATGACAAGCTTGCTATTTAACTTGTACCATTTCCTTGACACCCTAACTTTAACATCTTTTGAGTGGATACTGAATGGTACAGATTGTATTGCTGTTACCAGATTCTACTGTCTTTAAATGTGCTCTTCTGCAAACAAAGCAACAAAACAAATTCATGTTTTTATTTTTAGATGAGAGCACATGTATATTACATGCCATAAGCATCACTTAAAACTGACACACCTTTGAGCCCGCATTTTTTCTTCCCTTCATATTCAAGTAATGGAGAGTTACAGGAGTTGTAACAAGTATCAAACTACAACATATTTCTGTGCTCTGTCTGCTTATAAGAAACGCCACTCATCTTAGAACTAACACAGACCTACTGTTAGACCACTTTCTTTACTCTGAATTTTTAACATCAGAAATACTAAACCATGTTTATTAAAAACTCTATTATTATGTAAATTAAATCCATGTTATTTCACACTTTTCCTTTTTCATTATTTTGATGTGTCCATAATTTTGTATCTCTGACACACATTTGGGCCTAACAGATTGTGAGCTATACATAAATGAGGGCATATTGAGTGTGAATTTACTCATTCATATATATTCCATATGGACACACAATAAAAAGGCACAGATGTACGTACAATTTGCTTTTAGTTTTTATTTATTTAGATGTTTACACTCATGTTGTAAAAATGAACACCCATCCTTTGTTGCAGGTGCTTCTTCCACACTTTAAAAAGAGACTCCCCAACTATCTGCCATTGCCCAAAAGTGAAAATATAGAATAACCCAGCAGTTGAAAACATATTTAAGATCTTGACAGTCTCCCATACGAGTCTTACCAGTCCCTCATCACTACAGAATATAAATGAGCCTTGCAGCATGCCCTAGAGATTGATAAACTAGACTATTATGGACCTGGAAGGAAAACAAGTTCCAAAGTAACACATTTGCTTTGTAAGTCCTGAGCACAAAAGAAGTTTGAATAAAATTTATATTTATTATTTATTTATTGTATATATGATCAGACAAATTTCTTGGCTAGAAGCCCCAGTCATTGACCAGGACTCCATGGTGCTTGGCACTATACAAACACAGAACAAATTCTATGTTACGCAAGCTAATAGAATTAATAGTAATATTAAAAAAATCCTTACGTATCATTGTGATGTCATTCATTAAAGCTTACAGATAATCAGATAAAGTAGTTATAAGAACTTTGTCTTATTTATTATAGGCAAGGCTGATAGCATTGACTATTATTAAGGTTGCTCAACATTTCCTATTATAAGACCATGTTTTCAGTTGATTTAACTTTGCCAGACTTTAACTGTTTGAGCTGAAATTTTCCATACTGGGTATCCTCAGGCTTAATTTGGCTGGGAAATTTCCGCCATTTCTGAGAACAAAGCTAGGGGAAAATACATTGTTTTGCCCTTGTTAAAATTGTTTTGAGACCTATACTTTGAAACGTTTTACTGACTCCAGGCTTTGGAGCAGGGACTTGAAGTTCGGAAGGGAGTGGTCTTTTTATCAGGGATGTGCCTCTTGTTGTTCCTATGAAAATCTGCCCAAATTTAGTGAACTCATTTGAAAAATTTAACTTTACACATGCTCAGTAGGGACTTTCAGCTCTAACAGCTAAAATCTCCTCAGTGAGCATGCTTGAGCTTCTCACAACTCCTAATGTTGACTGGACTATGCGTGCGCCATCTCCACAGAACAACTGAGCATGCTCACAGCTCCTGTATGTGACCAGACCAATGACCTAAATATGATGGGAGGCTGGGACTGAACCTCCCTGCTCCTCCCACAACCTGGGCTTCAGCAGTTCTCCCATTCTCTGTGCTAGGTAGTGCCACTGAGCCCTGGGTAAAACTTACTCCTCCCAGGGTTCCCAATCCAACCTCCAGGGTCATAGACCCCTTCTTCTTTCCTGGCACAGTGACCCCTCATGGTGTCCATCCCCAAAGACTGGCTGAGTATGCTCTATCCCCCAGCTCCTGGTGCTGACCGGACTGTGTATATGCCATCTTGGTAAAGCAACTAAGCATGATCCATCACAGCTCTGTAGGGCTTCAGAAGGGCTTTCCTTGTAATGGCTGCTTCCAGCTGCTCTGAGTCAAACCTGGGCACTGGAACTGAGAAGTTCCTTCTCCATTTTCCCTGGGAGCCTGTCTTTTATGCTCTTAATCACCCTTTACAGGCACCCAGGGAAAATAGAGAAGGAAGCTGTCAAGGTTTCCTCCCCACTCTGAACTCTAGGGTACAGATGGGGGAACCTGCATGAAAGACCCCCCTAAGCTTATTTTTACCAGCTTAGGTTAAAACTTCCCCAAGGCACAAATCTCTGTTTGTCCCTGAACTGAGGTATGCTGCCATCACCAAGTGATTTAGATAAAGAATCAGGGAAAGCATCACTTGGAGTTCCTATTCCCACAAAATATCCCCCCAAACCTACACCCCCTTTCCTGGGGAGGCTTGAAAAATAAACAAGGTGAGCACAAACCAGACCCTTGGGTTTGTAGGACACTAAAACCCCAATCAGATTCTTAAAAAACAGAACTTTATTATAAAGAAAAAATAAAGTAAAAGAAGCACCTCTGTAAAATCAGGATGGAAGATAATTTTACAGGACAATCAGATTCAAAACACAGAGGATTTCCCTCTAGGCAAAACTTGCAAGTTACAAAAACCAGGGATAATCTAGAGCAGAGAGAATACATATGCACCAGCAGCAGACACAATTTTCTACACTCTGGGTCTTAGTGGCTCTCCCTCTCCCCCAAGTCTGGCACCTGAGGCTCCTGAGTTCGCCTCATGGTAAGGCCAGCCCTGCAACCAGGGTATGTCTCCTACCTTCTCTTTGGTGGAACCTGTCAAAGGCATGCTCTGGGTAACCTGCCTTTAACTACAATGTTCTAAGAACATAATTTCCTATATATATATATATATATATATATATGCCTATCTCCTTACATATTATCTATACATACATTTCACAAAGGTTATGATGACCAGTGTGACACATATTTTCAGTAGAAACTTTACATGATACTCTTTGGTGAACTAGAATATAAATTCCAGACCCAGGGGATCTCTGTAACTCTTGTGCACCTGTCCATTTAGCATCAAGAGGTTCCTGGGTCACACACAATGCTAAAGAATGTTGATGAATTGTCTAATTCTGACGAAAAAATGTTTTGTTGAAATTTTTCCAACCAGCTCTAATCATTACCTTGGCTGGTTTAACAAGCAGTAGTGCTGAAGAGGAGTGACTGTGTATTGCTGAAGAGGAGTGACTGTGAAATAAAATGGAAAGGGGGGGAAAAAGCTGAAGCTTTTAGACCTAATCAGTAAATTGGCATGTTTTTCATTTTCCCACCCGTTTTTTGTGGGAAAGCGTTAATGCATTAAGCAGACTATAAAAACTATAATTGTACACCACTTATTTTCTATTGTCTCGTATATAGTCTAACCTGACTGTATCTTTTCTTTTGTGGGACATTCATCATGCCATAACCCTGTCTTTGGTTATTTGAACCTGATGAAAGAAGCACATACTTCTGATTTCTTCTTCTCTTGCTTAACTTACTTAAGCAATTTCATATCTTTGACATAGTCTTTTGCTGTCCTTTCTTTTTCCCCATACCATAAAAAATAGTAAGGAAAACAGATGGGCTCCTAGAGAATTGTTTAGATGTAGATAATTGACTGCCTTAAAAATTAATGCTTTAAAATGTTCTCTTTTTTAAAATGAAGGGGACAAAATTGCCTTCTTTGGGACTTACTCTAGCCTTCCACAGGGACCCTGTCTCTCTTTATTACCCTTCTGCTCCTTCCACATAGTGACTGACTGACACTTTCTGTTTCTTCCTACACACACTGTCTGGACGCTATTAGTGGGCAAACCCCCTGCAGCTCCTACAACATGGAATAGCTTTTTATAGCTCTCTGCCTCTCAAATTTATATCTATTTTGAAATTTCATCTGCAAACATCTATATTTACTCCCTTACTTGTACCTTTTAGTTTTTCTCTTTCCCTGTTCTCATTGTATATTTTAACGCTGTGTTATTTATTGAGGGAGGATGGAGGCCTGCCCCATAGTTTGAGAACTGCTGTACTAGAGCATACCTTTTAGAAAAACAACCGTCTTATTTCTGTAGATATGGAAGTCCAAACTTAAAAAAAGAAATGTAAATGAGTCCTTTATATGAACAGACACATTTATGATAATGACAACAAATGTAAACTCCCTACTGTTCTGTCTGCCAGCACTAGATTATTTTGTCATAGACAAATGATCACTCACATGCTTAATACAAGTATAATTTCTCTCACACGTAATTTATGGGAATCTGGTACTAGGCCTTATTCGTATTAGAATAGAGCAATGGTTAAGAAATAGGCCAACTAACTCTTTTAGCATGACAAATCTGGTGCATAGCCAGAAATAACATTAAGAAAACACTGTATAAAGGCCAAAGAGACTGTTCTTTTTTCGAACTAAACATGGAAGGCATAACTAAAGAGGTTTCTTAGGCCCAATCCCCTCAGCCCCTGGAGTTCACTATACTAACACCTATCTATGTGAGGTATTAGAGAGACAAGGTGGGTGAGATAATTGGACCAACTTCTGTTGGGGAGAAAGACAGGCTTTTGAGCCACTCTACCTTGAGTGGTCCCTTACAATATGTACTAACTACTTATGCTAAACAATCTGTTCCACCTTGCATTTAGTCGTGATGCTGGGAGTATATTTCCCAGACTTGAATAAGAGTGCTGTGTGACTCAAAAGCTGGTCTCTCCCACCAACAGAAGTTGGTCCAATAAAAGATATTACCTCACCCAACTTGTCTTTCCAATGTCCTGGGGCCAACATGGCTACAGCTACATTGCATACCTACATAGGGTAGTCAGACCCATATAAGCCAAGAAATATAGCTTTCCTTTCCTAAAAAGTTTGGGAGTTTCATTTGAACAAAAATATGCAATTAGTTGCAATTCAACCAAACTACCCATACTATATCTTGGGAAGGATTTATGGTTCGGTGAGTCCTTCCTGCCACTTATAAAGGTACAAAAAGATAGATTGATACCAAACAGTAACCTTAGAAACACAGAATGCTAGACTCTTATTTACAAAAGGGTTTCTGTTTCTTTTGAAAGTGCATACACATGTCAGGAACTAAGAGAGCTCCTGTAAGGAATATTTCCACCATATGTCCCATAATACGTGTTCATGGTGTTTCTAAACTGAGGTAAATTTAGTTTCAAATCTGCATGTATTTATCAACAGGTATTATGTAAAGTCCAGTACTCTGCTTGTGCACATATGTCTCACAGCTGGTTTTATAAATGGCTAGTTGTACAATATTAACATATTAGAGATCAGTCATAGAATCCTTATGGTGTATTGTATTTTCTCTTCTCTCTGACACAAGTAAGATCCACAATCCGATGTTTGGTTTCTGAAGATTCATAGATTCTTATTTCTCATTTGTTTTTTCTCTCTGTCTACAAGGATATTTAAATACAGCAAACTAGTTTCTTAGCCCGAAGTTGTTTCTACTTTTGCTGTAAAAAGCCAGTAACATTCAGAATTATACCTTGAAATGTTCATGTTTCATGCTTAGTGAATGCACACCCTGCTAGCTGGGCCCAGGAACAGCAAAGACACCTGCAGGGGGTGGGGAAGGGAGATCTCAGCCAGGATCAGCTGTGGCTGTGTTCCAGGTGCCTCTTCCTTCCCCCAACCTTCACTTCTGTCAGGTGGGACCTACTGCTTCACTTCCCCCAAACTACTTGTTTGCCCCCATGCTGCATGGTGTGGGGAGGAAAAAGAAGGAAGTTACATGTTACATCTGAGACAGTCCAGGCCCTTGGCTGGAGGAGTTGCTACAGTTTAATAGAGTGGGCGACTAATCAGTGTTAGAATTTGGGTTGGGGATGTATACAGGTTGCTTCACAGGCAGGGGTTTTCATTGCAGGATCTTTGTTTCAGCCTCATCTTTAAATTAGTTACTGGATCTCCTGTGATGCAAAGGCATGGCTGATCGTCAGCTTTGGGATCTTGAAGGCAAAATTAGCCTTCAGGATCCCAAAACTGACCCCACAAAACTGCTTTGTGGGCTTTTTCATCTTCTTCTATATATTCTAACTTCTAATTTGCTTTTTCTCTCTGTCTACAGTTGATAGAGTAGGAAGGGTCCTGTTGAGGGCTGCGTAGGTGATGATCCCAGGAACTCACATGGCATGGTGAGGGGGTATGTCTCTATATTTGGTGCAGCTTGTGGGTTTTTCTTCCACCTCCTGGAATACAGAGGGTATGATTGCATTAATTAACTTTTTATTACATGCAGATATTATCAAATGCATCTTTTCCATAGGCCAGAAAGCTGGGGAGCCACCTGGGCCGTGGCCCAACCATTTGGCACTATATATACCTTCAAGTCAGCAGCACTGCTATGGGTACCCGCATGGCCCCACAGTATGCTAACATTTTTATGGCTGACTTAGAACAACGCTTCCTTAGTTCTCGTCCCCTAACAGCGCTACTCTACTTGTGCTACATTGATGACATCTTCATCATCTGGACCCATGGAAAAGAAGCCCTTGAGGAATTCTGCCATGATTTCAACAATTTCCATCCCACCATCAATCTCAGCCTAGACCAATTCACACAAGGGGTCCATTTCCTGGACACTACTATACTAATAAGTGATGGTCACATAAACACCACCCTATACCGGAAACCTATTGACCGCTATACTTACCTACATGCCTCCAGCTTCCATCCAGGACATACCACACGATCTATTGTGTACAGCCAAGCTCTATGATACAACCGCATTTGCTCCAACCCCTCAGACAGAGACAAACACCTACAAGATCTCTATCAAGCGTTTTTACAACTACAATACCCACCTGCTGAAGTGAAAAAACAGTTTGACAGAGCCAGAAGAGTACCCAGAAGTCACCTACTACAGGACAGGCCCAACAAAGAAAATAACAGAACGCCACTAGCCGTCACCTTCAGCCCCCAACTAAAATCTCTCCAGCGCATCATCAAAGATTTACAACCTATCCTTAAAAATGATCCCTCACTCTCACAGATCTTGGGAGACAGACCAGTCCTCGCTTACAGACAGCCCCCCAACCTGAAGCAAATACTCTCCAGCAACCACACAACAAAAACACTAACCCAGGAACCTATCCTTGCAACAAAGCCCAATGCCAACTCTGTCCACATATTTATTCAAGTGACACCATCATAGGACCTAATCACATTAGCCATGCCATCAGGGGCTCGTTCACCTGCACATCTACCAATGTGATATGTGCCAGCAATGCCCCTCTGCCGTGTACATTGGCCAAACCGGACAGTCTCTACCCAAAAGAATAAATGGACACAAATCTGACATCAGGAATCATAACATTCAAAAACCGGTAGGAGAACACTTCAACCTCTCTGGCCGCTCAGTAAAAGATTTAAGGGTGGCAATTTTGCAACAGAAAAGCTTCAAAAACAGACTCCAAGGAGAAACTGCTGAGCTTGAAATAATATGCAAACTAGATACCATTAACTCGGGTTTGAATAGAGACTGGGAGTGGCTGGGTCATTACACATATTGAATCTATTTCCCTAAGTTAAGTATCCTCACACCTGCTTGTCAACTGTGTAAATGGGCTCTCTTGATTATCACTACAAAAGTTTTTTCTCCTGCTGATAATAGCTCATCTTAACGAATTAGCCTCTCACAGTTTGTATGGCAACTTCCAGCTTGTCTGTATGTGTGTGTGTATATATATATATCTTCTTACTATATGTTCCATTCTATGCATCGGATGAAGTGGGCTGTAGCCCATGAAAGCTTATGCTCTAATAAACTTGTTAATCTCTAAGGTGCCACAAGTACTCCTGTTCTTTTTGCGGATACAGACTAACATGGCTGCTACTCTGAAATCTGTCATTTGGCACTTGGTGACACTCTGGCACTTCAGAATTTCCCACTCATCTTCTCCCATTGGCTCCCTCTGAGTCTCATTCTCTTCCCTGACGTGCCATTACTGGGTTGCCTGGGGAGATGTTGTGGATGGGAGTGGCTGAAGGGGTACAGGCATCAGATAGTTTGAGCTAGAGGGCGCTTAAATCTGAACCACATGCCACCTGCTTGCACATCCCAGCTTGGCAGGTGAAGCTCCGGCTCCAGGGACATCAGAGCAGCAGGATGAGCAGGGAGAGTCTCCAGACCTTGGTGGTTAGGCAAGTCTGCTGGGGACTGCATCACAATGCTGCAGACAGCACCCAGCCCCCTCCCTGCTTGTCCCTTCCTGCTGCTTTGGAGTGGAGCTGGGGCTAGTGTCAGCAATGGAAGGGGGGAGGGAGTGAGACGGGAGGGGAGGAGAAGGGGAAGGGGCTGCAGAGGAGGGAGCTAGGCAGTTCTCTGCACTCCCCCATTCCACAGCTTTCTGCCATAGACCTCGCACCCTTCCCACAGCTCTCACCTGACTCCCCTCAATCCCCATCCCACAACCCTTACCAGACCCACAAATAACACCCCCACTCAGCCCCCTGCCCCTGCTTAAACACACACCTGGACCCATCTCCCACCCCCGCAAATAAACCCACTGCCCCAAACCCCACAAAACCTCCTCCTTCCATGGTCCCCACTCATCTCACCTCCCCACCACACCAGCCCCCATCTTCTCAAATAACCCAATCCCTTGTTGCACAGCCCCCAAAATAAACATGCCCAGAAAACATCACCCTGCCAAATCCCTTGCTCAACCTCCCTCTTTGCCCACGGCTGCTCCACTGCTCCTTACTGCCCACAAGGCCCTTCTCCTTCCCACAACACCCAAATCCATCTGCCATACAGGTCAGTCCAAATGGCCTGAACTCCTGGTTGCACTAAGCCCCCTCTCCCTTCTTCATTTGCTCCAATCCTCTATGACTCATCCAGGAAGCCCCCACAGGGCCTTTCACCCCTTTAGCCCTTGCATCAATATCCCATCTTCACTTTGGAGTGTTATGTGAGTGTGGTGACCTTTTCCCTCTTCCTCTTCTCCTCCTTGTCTTCTGGGATAGGGGCTTCCTGAGAGGGAAGAGGTGGATCAGACTAGTGGAGGTGTGCAGTATACTGTATGGCTCCACAGTCCTTAATCTTTTCACAATGTTGATTCTGTTGCCTCTGTAGATGGATGCAGTCATGTCTGTTCTTTGACAAAATTGGCCCAGTGGCTGAGATGCCACCTGCTTGTGTTCACACAATGGGGACCATATCTTCCTGCAGCTTTTGCTGGACCCCACTGGCCTTTTGGTGAATGACTTTTCACTAGGGAACCCACTGATTGTCCACTGATACCAACATATGGATTTAGTTTAATTTCATGTATTTGCAACTGTATGACCCCAGATTACCCACCATGGACATATGTAAAAGACAGCTTTTTGAATTGGCAGGGGGAGTCATACCATTTATAAGGGTAAATCAGTATATGTGCATGTCTTTCTTTTCTGTTAACAGTAAAATAAAATGCATTAGATTATTGGTGGCTATCTTAGGTCGGATTTCTTTTGTTTGGTTTGGTTCTTTGTTGTTTTTATAGCAAGATTGGACTTTCTAGCCTTTTTGATTGCATTGGTTAATCCTTAAAAGAGGGCTAACATCTGATTTATTCAAAGACACTTAGGAAGATGGGAGTTCAGTGTTTCCTGATATAGGAGTTGTCGTGATGTGGGAGATTATAACGTATGTAGTAACCAAGTCAGCAATTTGGGATATCAGTGGAGGTCAGAACAAGTGTGGATATATGTCAGCAGCTTGCCATGCCTGGTAACCACCATGAATCAGTATTGGGGTTAGATCAGGGACCTGCTGATTCCCCATTGCTGTGATACAATGGGAGAAAAAACATTCTTCTTCTCTTCACACATGCAAGGACTTTCTATTCTAGGACTCTACCTTAATCTCAATTAAATTTGTGTATTCGCACAACAGTGTGCTTTGAATATAGGAGGGTATGGAAAAATGAACACTGTTAATGAGATGGCGCTCATTGCTCTTAAATCTGGGAAAAGTCTAATTCAGTATTCTACCAAAGCATTTAATTTCGTAAATATGTTTTATCAGTGTCACTGGCAGTGATGCACTTTTAGCTTCAAAATTAAGAGAGAAAGTTCCATTTGAGTTCATTCCCAAGACCAGTTCCTGTTCACATAGGGTAAACATTACTTATAAAGATGATTCTAAAATTTAATTATTATTTCAAAGCTGTTTTAATGATGTTTATAAATGTTATAAATTGGACATTTAAATGAGTCCTTCCATTACTGTATAATTAAGACTGACTGAAAGTAAAATTACATTTTAATAGCCTTTTCTCTTTTCCATGAAGGCAATGGCAGAACTCCCATTGACGTCAGAAACTGCAGCATTAGGCCCTAAATGTCTCTGTCTTTGTTAAAAGAAAAGGAGTCCTTGTGGCACCTTAGAGACTAACCAATTTATTTGAGCATGAGCTTTCGTGAGCTACAGCTCACTTCATCAGATGTTGCATCTGATGAAGTGAGCTGTAGCTCACGAAAGCTCATGCTCAAGTAAATTGGTTAGTCTCTAAGGTGCCACAAGGACTCCTTTTCTTTTTGCGAATACAGACTAACACGGCTGTTACTCTGAAATCTGTCTTTGTTGTGAGTAATCTCAATAGCAAAATACTGTATCTCCTTACAAGAGTACTGTTTAGCCAACCATTGAGTGGCTGGTACAGTGCTTGTTCCTGAGAAAATGTTTCTGAGCTAGCATAGAGATTTTCATAAAAACTGATAGACATCATAATGTTTTGGCAGATTTTAAATTGCCATTTCATTTGAGAGAGAACTGTATTGCTCTAACCAGCATCAGCGTACTGTAGTAGCCTTTGTTTTCTGTACTGAGATTATTCACTGGGAACTACACTGAAGTTACCTGGCCCACTTTGACATGCATCCACATCTAATTATGCTCCAGTGATGCAAGGCCAAGATGATATAATGGAACCTGAAATCCAAGTGAAAAGCTGAATGCGACATTGAGGCTCTTCAACTCTGCTATTTATTATTGCGGCAGAGTTAGCACCTAGATCCAAAGAACAAATAACTTGGATAGTCTCATTGGAATATCAAAGTGGATAACCACAATGGGATGAAAGCTTTCTCAGAGCCATTAAAAATGTCAGGCCAAACACCTTTAGTAAGATGTAGAAGAACTGGAAGAAAAATATGTAGCTGCTGATTATGATGTTGGTGTCAACAAACAATTTGTTTTTAATGTGAGTTATAAATACGTCTCCAACAAATTCTGTTCTAAATGTTGCCACTCACTGTGGTAATAACATAAATACAGTGACTTGTATTAGTGCATCTGTCTCCTCCAACTGATACCTAAGGTGAAGATGTGAGACAAAGGAGAAATAGGTGAGTTTCAGGGCAAGAACATCAAAACTATATATTTGAGCCTGATCTTCCTTTCAGAGATCGCCTGGTGCACTGTGTGTGTGTTAACTTCTGTACACATATGGTATAGCTGATTTTACAAAATACTCTTTTACAGTGGTTGCACTTCAAAAGTTTCTTCTGTTTTGAAAGATTCTACCAGTGTGAGATATTCCTTATATTTAAAACCAGTAGAACCAATAATATTTCTCAAATGAAGAGAAATTTGAGGGCATATAGGGAAATATGTAGGAAAAAAAGTAGCTTTGAGACCAAAACGTATTCTGTTAAGAGCTATGGTCCCGTAATAGGCTTTATTTAAGAGAACGGTATTGTTTCATATATATATATATATGATTTAGTCCATTTTATTCAGAACATCCCATACGCAGAATGTATACTTTTGTTAATTGAGAATTTAAAAAAATATTTCAAATAATCCTCCTATGGCACTTGTTCTTTTCAGTAGACTTTACTGCAGCTGATTATATTGTTTGGGCTAGTTCCAGCCCTGTGTTGGGTCTTCTTTTGCTAGTGTAACCTATGGACAAGGAAAGTCCACTGGAGGGGACATTGTGGCAGAGAGAAGGCAGTCACAACCTTTTCTCTGATAAAGACAGAGGTGATACAACCCAGCTAGTGAATTTCTAAAAGTAGGAAGTGCTAGCTGGAAGGAAGGGAAGCCAAAGCAGATGGGATGTGTTAAATCAGTACATCCTCTGGGGAGACTCTGTAAATGTAGGAAAAGCCTTGGCCTGAGGCCAAATTAGTCTATTCTTGTTCTGGGGAGGCAGCCCTACAATGTATTGCTTACGTTAAATTCCCTTCCCTTCTTCTATGGAAACAAAGTTTCAGAAACCTGGGTAAAAAGAGCCACACAAGCTCTTAAACTCATATAATTTGTTTAGTCTAACTTTAGTATGTTCCTACATATTGTGCTTCTAATAATGAGAAAAGTAGCTAGGCCTATAATAAGCAAAAACAATGTAGACAAAAGAGAACATTGATTTAAGGTCATTGTGTCAAATGCAGCAAAACACTCTGTTTATAGCAGGTCAGGCATGAGTTTACAATTAGCACTAATTACTGCAGAAAAATCAAAACAGCAGCTTTAAGGAAGGACACTTTTCACTGCAAGATCAAAGCCATGTCTGTGCAGAATAGCAAAGCCTCCACTATTTAATTGTACTGAAGTGCTAATTGGATTTTGAGGTGCTTTCATGTGTTCCCCCAATTAACCAGTCATCCCTGACCAAATCCACATAAAAAGAGATTATGAGTTTTTAAAGCTTTTGTCTGCATGATTTTGATTGGGTAGAAGGAATGGTGCCTTCTTTCTATGTAAATTGAGGGGGTTTGGGTCACAGTTACTAGCTTGCTTGAAATGAATGGATATGGAGCAGAGCAACAATATACTATGCTGTAAATAAATAGTTAACTGGCATCTAGAAATCAGTGGAGGAAAACAAAAGCTACAGCTAAACCTTATATTTATGTTTCTTAGTTTATTGATACACATTTTGAAAAGGGAGATTTTGATGCCTGGGGCAATTCCTGTGTTTAGTGAATTGTTTTTTATTTTTGTCGGTGTTTTATATTTTTCATTATGATAGAACTAGCATTGCTTATTTTTAGTATTCATTTTTTAGACATATTTGCAAACTTTTCCAAGCATTTTTTAAATTCTTCAGTTTATTTTTATGACATATGTAAAACTACTGTACAGAATTATTTTATTTTTTTTTTAAATCTTTATTAAGTTATTAATGTTCGAACATTATATGCATATGTGAAAATACAAGAAATATGATGTCAAGACACCAGTAATGCAATTCATGAACCTCAGAGAGTTGGGAAAAAAACCCAGTTTGTCAGTAGTAAAAGTTAGTTATCTAGTATTTACAAATTGTGAACCTTTTAGGCAAGGGGTGGAGAAATTGCCTCAGTAGTAAGCTGTAGGCATCACCTTTAACATACCCTAAAACTCCGTCTCCAGCTTACAAGCAATACATCTCCTCATCCAGATTCAGATAACTTGCCATCATCCAACCTCTAACTCAGCTAAATCTGGGAAAGCACGGACAGTTCACCACACAGATCTGTTGAATGTATGACATAAAGCTGAGTTTTATCCAAGTATTTGGGCACTGCAACCCAAATCATCGTGCTGTTCCCTTCAGTGACTTCATATACATATTGAACAGGAAGAGTGACACAATGTGAACTCCACAAGAGAAATTCCTAGAGGCAGGTCAATAATTGATCACAAACATTGTATTAGTACTTCTCTGACAAACCATTCTAACAATATCACCTGTTCCTGCCAGGGTCCACAGAGGAGTCAACAAAACCTTTCCATCAGTGATATCTATGAGTATGATAAATGTAGAGTTAGTTTGAGTGATTGGCACCCGGGTGAGTCTACCTAGGGTATGAGAAGCTATACACCAAAGCTGTACACAAGTTACTGTGTGCTCACTGGTGCTGCGGTTACCTGTGTGTGTCACTAGGACTTCTGGGGGGGCATATTCCATGGTTCTTTGTGCTGCACTAAGCTGAGCTGCTCTAATTCTTTCCCTGTGACTTGTGACAGAATTTATCTGTCCTTCTGGGCACACAGGAAGAATTGTGGGAAGGCATTAGAGGACTGTCAGCTTGAAGCCATTTGGTCTGTGTCCTCATACGAAAGTGGGTGGATTACCAGCCTAAGGGCATGGCTACACTTGCAGATGTAGAGTGCTGGGAGTTAAACCAGCCTTCGGAGACCGCAGCAGGGAAAATGCTGCCGTGTGTTTACACTGTCAGATTCAAGCGCACTGGCTTGGCCACATTAGCAGCTCTTGCAATACCACAAAGAGCAGTGCATTGTGGTAGCTATCCCAGCGTGCAAGTGGCTGCAACGTACTTTTCAAATGGGCGGGAGGTGGAGTGTGACAGGGAGTGTGTTGTGTGTATGTGGAGGGTGAGACAGTGTGTTTGGAGGGGACTGAGAGAGAGTGTCAGCATGCTGTCTTGTAAGTTCAGACAGCAGCAGACCCTCCTCCCCCCCGCCCCTCTCTCTCTCACACACACTCACAACAACAGCATTCCATACTAATGGTTTGTTTTGTCCCGGAGCAGATAAGCATGCCGGCTGTCAGAAATGGAGCTTTGAAGGGGGATATCCGCATTCCTACAGCCAATTCCAAAACAATGAGAAGAGTGGCCACTTGACTTGACACCTGGGCATTTCAGCTGGAGCACAGCAAGCATTATGCTTCTTGTGGAGGTGGATTACCAGGAGCGCTCCAGTTCAGGGTCCGGGTGCTCTATGTGCCTTGCCAGTGTGGACGCATCGGGAATTAGGGCTCCCGGGGCCGCTTTAATGCGCTCTAACTTGCAAGTGTAGCTAAGCCCTTTGTGAAAGTGGCACTCCAACTCTCACCTGTACCACCTCTGGGTCAGCTAACTTGGGATTAAAGCACCTCCAAACTCTAGTAAGAAGCTTTTGTGTGTAGGTGGGAGGGAATTTAGAGGTGACTACAGAATAGGAGCCTGAGTTAACTCTGCAGTGAAAACATATCCTAAGACTTGACAGATGGACACCTGACCATTGTTCATCACTAGGAAGAGGCTAGGAAGTGAACCAACAAGGCTCAGTCTCTGCAATACCTAGGCCAAAACCTGACTGAAAGAAATCAGGAAAATCTGAGGACTCCAAATGGCACCTGAACTGTCATGCCATGATTTTCTCAGTAATCTTCCTGAAATAAGGTGCTCAGTTGGTAGAATTGACAGCACTAACAGATAAGTGTCAAATAACCAATTGCTAAAGGGTTCCTGGTATCCTGCCCTCCCATCGGCTCATCGTGGTTATGAGAGGGGTCTCTCTTCTTTCCTTATTAATCAAACTTTTCCATGTTTTTTACTGAAGACAGATTTTTAAAAGGAGAAGCTGTGTACAATATCGGAACTACACCAACACAAGTAAGACTGTTCTATTTAGTAATTTCACTATAATTACTTTAAAGTGGTTAATTGACTTAACCAGGAACAAGCTGTGAAAATAAACAATGTAAAGACCTTTATTTCAAACAAGGTTTGAGATAAGGTCCAACCCCCCCCCACCATTCTTTTACTTTCTGATTTGACAAAACACGTTCTCCCTACCTCACTTTATTGGTTTTTATATTTCCTTTTCAAAGTGTGGCCACAGGCTCCAACCTTGGGACTTCACAGTATTCTCTCTTGGTTCCTTTTGGCTGATATGAAGGCTGAGCTGTGCCTGGTGGATGATCTAAAGATAAGGGTGGACATACAAGGCAGGCTGCAAAAACCGTAGGTGGCTTTGCACTTCCCGGATTCCTGGAGTTGTGTAAGGGATTTATTAACGTAGGCTGCCTGCAGGCTAACAGCACCCCAGACTGTTGCAGTATCTGACATACAGTATGACTCCATCAGGAACTCTTTAATGACCTGAAAATCAAAAAGGAATCCTACAAAAAGTGAAAACATGGATAAATTGCTAAGGAGGAGTACAAAAGAATAGCACAAGCATGTAGGAACAAAATCAGAAAGGCTAAGGCACAAAATCAGTAACACCTAGCAATGGACCTAAAAGGCAACAAGATGAGGTTCTTAAAATATATTAGGAGCAAGAGGAAGATAAAGGAAAGTGTAGGTCTTCTATCTATCAGGGAATGAGAGTTAATGACTGATAACATCAAGAAAGCCGAGGTGTTTAATGCCAACTTTGCTTCAGTCTTCACTAAAAAGATTAATGGTGACCAGTTACTTAACACAATTAATATTAACAACCGGGGGAAGGAATTCCAGCCAAAATACGAAAAGAACAGGTTAAAGAATATTTAGATAAATTAGATGTATTCAAGTCAGTAGGGCCTGATGACATTCATCCCAGGGTATTTGAGGAACTAGCTGAAGCAATATCAGAACTGTTAACAATTATCTTTGAGAACTTATTGAGTTCCCAGTGAGAGTGAGGTCCCGGAGAACTGGAGAAGGGAAAACTTAGTATCTTTAAAAAGGGGAAGAAAGAGGACTGGGGAATTATAGCCCAGTCAGCCTAACTTTGATAAGATACTGGAACAAATTATTAAACCATCAGTTTGTGAGCATCTGGAGGATAAGGAATAGCAAGCATGGGTTTGTCAAGAACAAATCATGCCAAACCAGCTTAATTCATTCAGGGTTACTGAATAGGGTTACTGGCTAGGGGAGAAGCAGTAGATGTGATATATCCTGATATTAATAAGGCTTTTGACACAGTCCACATGACATTCTCATAAGCAAACTAGGGAAATGTGATGTAGATGACGTTTATATAAGGTGGGTGCACATCTGGTTGAAAGACTCAAAAAGTAGTTATTAATGGTTCACTGTCAAATTGGGAGGACGTATCTAGTGGGGTCACACAGGGATTAGTCCTAAATCTGGTACTGTTCAATATTTTCATTAATGACTTAGATAATGGAGTGGAGACTGTGTATAAAATTTGCAGATAACATCAAGTTAGGAGGGGTTGCAAGCACTTTGGAGGACAGGATTAGAATTCAAAATGACCTTAACAAATTGGAGAGTTGGTCTGAATTCAACAAGATGAAATTCAATAAAGACAAGTGCAAAATACTTCAGTTAAGAAGGAAGAATCAAATGCACAACTACAAAATGGGGAATAACTGGCTAGGTTGTAGTACTGATGAAAATGATCTGGGGTTATAGTGGACCACAAATTGAATATGAGTCAACAATATGATGCAGCTCTGAAAAAGGCTAAATATAATTCTGGGATGTATTAACAGGAGTGTTGAATGTAAGATGTAGGGGGTAACTGTCCTGCTGTTCTCAGCAGTGGTGAGGCCTCAGCTGGTGTGCTGTGTCAAATTCTGGGTGCCACATTTTAGGAAAGATGTGGAAAAGCTAGCGAAAGTCCAGAGCAGAGCATAAAAAATGTAAAAGTTTTAGAAAACCTGACCTATGAGGAAAGGTTAAAAAAAAGCCCTGAGCATGTTTATGTTTAGAAAAGAACACTGAGATGGAATCTGATAACAGTCTTCAGATATGTTAAGGGTTGTTATAAGGAGGACAGTAATCAGTTGTTCTCCATGGCCCCCCCCATTTTGTCTCTCTAGTATCCTGGGACCGACACCACTTCAACTACACTGCATACAATTGTTTTCCATGTCCACTGAAGGTAGGACAAGAAGTAGTGGAGTAAGGGTGTAATCTGCAGCAAGGGAGATTTAGGTTAGATAGTAGAAAAAAACCTTTTAACTATAGGGGTAGTTAAGCTCTGAAATGGGCTTCTAAAGGAGGTTGTGGAATACCCATCATTGGAGGTTTTTAAAAACAGGTTGAACAAACACTTGTCAGAAATGATCTAGGTTCACTTGGTCTTGCCACACCACAGGGGGCTGGACTTGATGACTTCTTGAGGTCCCTTCCAGCCCTACATTTCTATGATTCTATGATTACTGGAGAGCAGTGTGCTCCAAACACACTCTTCCCTGACATATCCTTGTACCTGGGGTTCTGAGGGAGTGGTGAAGAGCCAGCTACAGAATCTCTGTCACCCAGGGATTCTCCTACGCCAAAGGAATACTTAGATAGCCACTTAGGCCAGCTTTAAGGTTACTTTGTGCTGCTACAGTGTTGCAAGGCAGTGCTGAATCAGAGCCTATATCTAGAGACCTGTGTCTTTTGCAAATACAAAATAACAGAAAATTAAAAATGAAAAACAACCTATAAAACAGAATAAAATTTTAAAAGTCACCCTGTAGCAGCTGCTCCTGTGCCTTAGGGCTGGGCCAAGTTCCCTGCTCCCGGCGTTGTAATCTCCCATGTGGGGTTGCAGCACCACTCAAGTTTGGCCTGTCACCTCGCCATCATAAACCCTGTCCTGCCAGCTCACAATGCCACTGAAATTTGGCTCAGCCACCCCCCATCATGATCCAGAAAGGGTGGCAGAGCCAAATTTGAGTGAGTGGTATTGCAACGTGGCACACAGGGTGGCAGCATCTCTCAGGTTTGGCCTGGCCACTCCTCCATCATCATGATAGGGGCAGGGGAGGGGGAGAGGAACTGAGACAAATTTGAATGTGTGGCATTGTGACCTGGCAGGACAGGAGCAGCTGCTGCAGGGTGAATGTGGGGCAGGATCACTCTGCAAACTCCACCTGCCAGGCATCCCACCTAACCCCCATTGCCCCCCCCCCCAGGGGGCAGGACCCTCTCTTCCCCTGCACCCCCATGTGGATAAAAACAATAAAACAAAATAAGAAATTCCCCAAAAATTAAATGAAAATATATATATAACAGGGATTTCATGGGTCTCCATCTATATCCATGTTTTAGTAAGGTACTTAAGTATGTGCCTAACGTTGAAGCAGGAATTCCATTGAAGATCCATTTTCCATACTCTAAAGTTTTTGAGTTATTTTATTTTACTGTTACAGCTACTGCTCTTGAACTTTGAAACTCATTTATTGATTTTAGAGGCTTTAATTCCTTCTTGAGAGTCAAGTCATATTATAAAAGACTGCGGCTTCACTACTGTGATTTGTGAAAATAGCAGAACCTTCATAGTACCACTCCTTCATGTTTTGCAACAGTCAAGGAAAATAGATTAATCAGACATACCATTGCGTGCAATACAGAACTCTATATCTACAGTATTTGTTTACAAATATACACAGATAGCTAGAAAAACAGCTCACTAAAGCTTATAAACATATGTATAAGGCACACACATTTCTTTCTTGTTGCCTATTTTTCCTCTGTTTTATACGTAGTAATAATGTCCTGATCCTGCAGGAGTGTTGATGGGAGTTATGTAACAGCAGGAATGAGCCACCAGTAGTGCTTCTGAACACGGCAGTTTACGTTTCAGTAAGGTGAAGTAAGTTGAAAGGAGTAGCCACTGCTGGCTCATGTCTTAGCAGCTGGATGTGAGCATTAATGTTTCATGGGAATCTTTGGAAGCATGTCTGTCAGTGGGTGGCCATCATCATAGCTATCCCTGCTCTGATTTTTAAGTGCCTGCTCTTGGTCAGTAGAAGGAGTAACTGAAAAACCTAAAGATGGCTATTACCCACATAGTTTACATACACTGTATTCCAGTTAAGCACTTAGCCTTGGCTGCTCACCATCTCTACTCTGTCATGTCCTCTCTTCCTCAATCTTGCTCACATTGCTTGGATATAGAACTGCACATTTCTCCACACTATGCATAAGAACGGCCATGCTTGGTCAGACCAATGTTCCATCTAGCCCAGTATCCGGTCTTCCGACAGTAGCCAATGCCAGGTGCTTCAGAGGGAATGAACAGAACAGGTAATCAAGTGACCATCCCATCGCCCATTCCCAGCTTCTGGCAAACAGAGGCTAGGGACACCATCCCTGCCCATCCTGACTAATAGCCTTTGTATTTATCTAGTTCTTTTTTGAACCCTGTTATAATCCTCACCTTCACAACATCCTCTGGGAAAGAGTTCCACAAGTTGACTGTGCATTGTGTGAATTAATACTTCCTTTTGTTTATTTTAAACCTGCTGCCTATTAATTTCATTTGGTGATCCCTGGTTTGTGTGTTATGTGCAGGGGTAAATAACACTTCCTTCTTTACTTTCTCCACACCAGTCAATTCTATCGTATCCCCCCTTAGTCATCTCTTTTCCAAACTGAAAAGTCCCAGTCTTATTAATCTCTCCTTCTAAGGAAACTGTTCCGTATCCTCAATCATTTTTGTTGTCCTTTTCCAATTCCCATATATCTTTTTGTAGATGGGGAGACCAGATCTGCACACAGTATTCAAGATGTGGACATACCATGGATTTATATAAAGGCAATATGATATTTTGTCTTCTTATCTATCCCTTTCCTAATGATTCCCAACATTCTGTTAGCTTTTTTGACTACTTCTGGATGTTTTCAGAGAACTGTCCACAATTACTCCAAGATCTCTTTCTTGAGTTGTACAGCTAATTTAGACCCCGCCGTTTGATAGGTATAGTAGGGATTATATTTCCAATGTGAATTACTTTGCATTTATCAACATTGAATTTCATCTGTCATTTTGTTGTCCAGTCACCCAGTTTTGTGAGATCCCTTTGTAACTCTTCTCAGTCTGCTTTTGACTTAACTAGCTTGAGTAGTTTTGTATCCTCTACAGATTTTGCCACCTCACTGTTTATCTCTTTTTCCAGATCATTTATGAATATGTTGAACAGCATTGGTCCCAGTACAGACCCCTCGGGAGGACACCACTATTTACTTCTCTCCATTCTGAAAACCTACCATTTATTCTTACCCTTTGTTTCCTATCTTTTAACCAGTTACTGATCCATGAGAGGACTTTCCTCTTATCCCATAACAGCTTATGCAGAAGCGTCTCTTCTTAATGCTATCCCTCCAGAATTAAGTACATAATATCTAAAATATTTTTCTTATGCTTTTGGTAGGTAGATAAGATCCAGGGCCAGATTCACCGCTGTGTTACTCTGGTTTCACATCAGTATAGCACTGGAGTAATGCAATGGTGAATCAGGCCCAGGTGTTTACTAAGTATTCTATGGCTGTACTCTACATGATGGATTTGACAAAGTACCTATTCTGCTTCAGTGATTAATTTACACTTTGGGTAAAGGAATCCTTTGTTAAAAATTCAAGCAAAATGTTAGAGCTAACAAAGATTTTTGAGATCTTGTAGAGGTTCTCCAGCCATACAAGGAACAACTTTTAACTACTGATATTTTCAAGGTAAAAAAATTAGCAGAAAAAAGCTCATGAGGCATTATGTATATACATCATCATCATAAAGAATAAAAAGAATCCCAAAGCCTAGTTTTAAAAATAATTCTGTACATGTCACCTTTAATAGTGCTCAAGGAGTGTGTTGATAGAGACAGAGGGGGACTACTTATAAGAAATGTATCTTGTTGTACAAGAAGTGTGCATGTTACTGTATTTTTCATTTTTCCTTTGTTGTGCTCAAACAATATGCTACAGTGCTAATGAAATGTTAAGATTGCATCATTAAAAATATAGGAATTGTCATACCAGATCAGACCAGCGGTCCAACAAATTCTGGTGCCATGCCTCTGTCAGTGACTGGTACCAGATGCTTCACAGGAAGGCGCAGAGATCTTCAAAATAGACATTTATGGAATAACTTGTCCAGAGGGGAAGATTCATTCCAATCTCAGGGTGTAAGCAATGAGCTTATAAAATTTTAAAAAGGAAATGGGAAAGTGAAAGCTCTACAATAATGTTAATCAGGTCAAGTTGCTTCTAAGTAGTATTTTCTATTCCAAGAAAGAGTTTTGTTAATTATATATCTTATAGTTATTGTAAGCAGTAAATGTATGTTGCTGTTTATATTGTTAAAAGTATACAGTAAAATAGAGTTTGCAACATAGCCTGAGTGAGTTAATATGCTATAGTTAAATTTTGTGACCTTATTGTTGCATTAACATAGTTTCCTGCATTTAATAAGGAAAATTATTTAAACAGACTCAGTTTTACTATAAATACATTCTGTTCTGTCACCAAATAGTCTTTGTGTAATCTGTCTAGCTTTTGAGGAAGCCAGACTCTCTCTCTCTCTCTCTCTGTGTGTATATATATATATATATATATATATATATATATATATATATATATATATAAAAACTTAAATTGTGTATTGGTATACCTGTTTATGTATTTTAAGATTTAGAGCTTTTGTTTGGCCTGAGACCAAATATTATAGGATCATTAATTGCAGTGTAAGCTTTCAAATGATGCACAAGTAAGGGACTTGACCTGATTTGACCACATCATCTAGCGGGAAGAGAGAGAGATAATTCAGACTTCATATTTACTCAGCCTGAAGTCTTTTCTGAGTTGAGACTGACAACAGTCACATGTTATACTCATAAAACCCAAGGAATCAAAACTGAAAAGTTTCAACATCAGCAAGAGATTATTTCAAATGTAATTAAGACAGCAGAAACACGTTACATTTAAAGTTGATGCTGCTCTTTAATATGTAAATAATTAACTCTCTACTTTTATAGAATACATACTTGGCATCAAAGCTTTACATGAGTTAACGTGTTGAAGTGCAGTTTACTCACTATCACTGTGTTGAGTTCAGTCAGAAATCATGTCGCATGACCTTGGCAATTGGCATGTTCATCCTTCTCCTTTCTGTGTTCAAAAATTAAAAAAAATTTAAAGGAAACTTGAAAAGCACCAACTTAACTGGAGCTTTAGTGTTTCGGGGGAATTCTTCTTCTGAAGTCTACGAAAAAAGTGAGTGCAATTTGCATTAAAAGATTCAAGCTTTCCTTTCTTTTATACCTTATTCCTTCTTAAATTATCCAGGTGTTTCAGTCTTTATGTAACCACTATTACCATACCAGTCTCGACACTTCAGATCCTGCTGAATGCAGTGAAGTCGGTCTTGGGGCGGGGGGGGGGGGAATGAAAATGCTCGGCAATTCCCAGGAACAGATCTTTATCTGAAAGGTCCTAAGGATGAACATCCCCTTTTCTCTTCAAGTTACATGAGATCTCTCACTTCCCTTCCTTTTAAATTTGTTGGATGACTTGAAATGTAGGCCATTTAGACTAGAGTACTCCTTTCATTTGCTTTTTTAATTTTGATGTGATTATAATTGGCTGATGAAGTTTTATTTTTGGGTACATCTGCGTTTAGTGTTTTTTTTGACACACATGAACATTGATTTTTAATTAGTACATGTGGCGACTAAACAACTGGTCTTTGTAGAGGTTAGTTTAGAGGGAAATTAGGAACAAGGATGCAAAGATTATGTGAACAGAGGGAAAAAAGCATAGTTGCATTGAAAGAATAGGATTTGGAATAAATAAGGCCCAGCTCATATTCTGTCATTCTCTCCGTGCATTTTTCATGGAGAAGGGCTGTTGGTGACACTCACTAAAGTGCTGCAACATTTTGCAAATTTAAAAAGGTCTGCCTCAGATCGATTGCGACCTTATCAATAGGATAGTTTCATTCATCTGCTAAGCAGACTGCTGTCACATTGTACTATAATAGCTTTAGGCTGAAGTTACTCCTGTTAGAAGATAGAGCGTTTAGTAATGCTTTGAAATGGGTCTCACACAAGGTGAAACAACATTGTCCAGATTTCATGAAGACACTAGTTTCACTAAAACAATCAAATTAAGTTCTGAAAGCACAAATGTAATTGATCAAATCGTAAATTCTATGACTGACTGACAAATAGTGTTTTGTTTTCACTGATGAAGAGATATTTTGCATAATATACTAGATTTGTAGTTAATGAATTTCCCCATATATTGGAGAGTACTTAGAGTTTATTAATATTTCCTGATCACAGGTGGCAGAGGTAACCCATGCTATAGTTAAGGTTTCACAACACTTTCCATTATAGTACCCTATTTCATTTTCTTATAACTTAGCAAACTTAGTCTGAACTGAATTTTTCCATGACTGGTGTCTGCCTCCAGCTAAACTTTTGGAAAGTTTCAGCCATTTCTGAGAATGAGATTAGGGGAAATACATGATTTTGCCCATGTTAAAAAATTATCACAATCATTTCACTGAGAAGCTCTCATCACTCTATACTTTGGAGCAGGACCTTGCAATTTAGCATTGGGGATTTGCCTTGGTGTCATAGATGTGCCTTTTGCTGTCCTTGTAAAAATGTACCCAAATTTTGCCAAGTTATAACCTCTGAAAAATATTTGTTCACACATGCTCAGTAGAGACTTTTTAGAGGAATGACTGGCAGGGAAATGGGAGCAGGAGCTTCGGAAGAGAAGAGGACCAGGAGCTGGCAGAGCATGTAGGGTTGCCACCAGTTCAGATTTTACCTGGACAATCCGGTTTTTGGTTTCTGTGTCCGGGTGCCATTTAGGGTTGCCAAGCACCCAGTTTTCAACTGGAAAGTCCAGTCAAAAAGGGAACCTGGCAATGCTAAATGGCACCCAAACCAAAAGTCTGGTTACCACAAAGCTGGGTGAGGCACCAGGTCATTTACCCACCTCCTACCTGCAGGCAGTCTCCTTGAGACAATCCAGCAAGCAAAGGGGGAAGAGGGGCAGAGGAGTGGTCAATGGAAGCAGGGCGTTGGGGGGAAGAGGTGGAGCAGGGGTGGAGCCTTGGGGGAAGAAGTGGAGCAAGGGCAGGGCCTCAGGGGCCCAGTTACTAGCAATTAAAAAGATCGCAACCCTAGGGAGACAGGTAAGAGCAGATGGGTACAGGAAACTGGGGGAGGGGCAGGAGCAGAGGAAGGGGAAGGATAGGAACAGAGCAGGGGAGAGCAGGAGTAATGGAGGGAAGAGGATAAGAGCAGAGGTGGAAACATGGACAGGAGCCACAGGAAGAGATTAGGGACGGGGCAGGAATCCAGTGTGGGGAGGCGATAGGTCAGGAGTCAGGGGATGGATAGTAGCAGGACAAGGGACAGGGATAGTCTTGCAGAGGCAGGGACAGAAAGGTTCATAATCACTAGGGCATATTCCCCTGCAGAACTTGGAACTGAACCCAGGAGTCCTTTGTTGTCTAGCGAACAGCTGTGAGACTCATTTTTAAAGCATGAAAATGGCAGGTCCACACAAGTCTGGTGCTAATGGTTTCTCCATTATCTCAAGTGGCAGAGGACTGTACTGTGTATCTAAAGTTCCCAACCCCACTGATGACGGATGGGACTGGGGAGTGTCAATCTGGTTTCACAGGATGAAGTTTTTGTTTTTTCATTTGTAAAGATTTTTAGTACTTAGGAAATGACATAAACCCCCCCAACATTGATAGAATATTAACATTGCAAAGTCAAGCACTGAAAAGTTAGTAAATGCCTGAATTAAGGTTATTTGTACAACCTTAATTCATCCCCCTGGGGTGTATGCATTATGGTATAGCCTGTAATTACATAACCTGTTTTTCCCCAGAAGACCCCAGCCTCATTTGTTGAGAACAAATCAGAGTTGTGTAGTGAATGAGTCTGTTGTCTCTAGGACCCCTGCCTCATTTGTTCCAAAAGTTGGAAGGCATGTTTTGAATGAGACAGGAATCTGCAGGAAAAGAAAGAATGGTCTCATGATTAAGGCAGGTGAATGCCATACTGTAGAACTGAGGTCAGTGTACTGAGTGAGGCAAGGGTTCTATGGGGGAAAAATGGGAGCATGTGGTTAAATGTTTTATCATAATGCTTACAGACAAGGGACCTTAATTAAAGTTGTATGGACAACGGTGGCATTTCCTAATTTTGAGTACTTGTCTTTGCAACCTTACCATTCTTTTAATACAGTTTGGATGTAATTTTATGTATATATTGGAGCAAATTCTCCAGCCCCCTGTGGAGACACACAAGGCTGGATTGGTAGAAGAACAAATACTGGTTATGCTGCGCAAGCTGTGGCCAGATAGTGGGAATACATGCAATGGGCCACTTTCTGTGTACACCAGAACTTCTCTCTTTGGTAGCGGAATCAGCACTACCAGAGAATAGGGTTTTTGGGTCATAGAATCATAGAATATCAGGGTTGGAAGAGACCTCAGGAGGTCATCTAGTCCAACCCCCTGCTCAAAGCAGGACCAACCCCAACTAAATCATCCCAGCCAGGGCTTTGTCAGGGTCGGGACCACGCAGCAACATATATCCACTAGCCATACTGCAGCCCTCATACTGTACTTCCCCTCCCACTGCTCCCATTACTTTGCAGTGGTGGAGGAGCTCTTAGGCCTGGAAGTGAGGATTCTATCCCCCTGCAAGCCTCCACTCAGAGGACCTGTTTACTTAGGCTGTACACTGTTGCCCAGGATTTGACCCAGGGTAATGGTAAGTAGATCCTATGGGAAGTTTGTTGTGTTTAGAAGTGTTTATCGTTATGGTACCATCTCAGATTGCTAAGATCAGTGTTTGCCTGCAATGTGCTGCTGTGATACTAAGATAATGCCTGGTATCATCGTGCTGTGATTTCCCATTCATATGGGCTCTGATGGAGTGACAGTTAACAATAGTGTGGTGATGCTGGAAATCACTGCAGCAGCATTTCAAATAATCAAGGTGGGGAATACAATCGCCACCTTAAGCATACAGTTCTGTTCATTTTTCTGTCCCCTTCTTTGGTTAATTTTAAGGCAAACCCATGTATGTATATACTTTACAGTTTAGTTTTGTGTCTTTTCCCTGGGTTTCAGACAAAAGGAATGAACTAAAGTTGAATCCTAGGAATAAAAAATGAAAGTAAATTCCTTTTAAAAACTTCCCCCGCCACCACCAAAATAAAATAATAAAAGCGAGGAGAAAGAGACGGACAGACGGACAAACTGTTACTCTGTAAAATGCTGCTGCATTAGCCTCTGCTACATCAGCATTGCTGTTAACTTGGCTCTTCAAGGAGAACTAACATAGAGGGATGAAGGGGTGGGGACAACAGCATGATATCAGCACTAAGTATCATGGGGAGAGAAGGCATTCCTAATACCTTGAAAAGATCAGGAGGGTTACTGCTGTGATGCGGTAATAAGGGATGCTGCCATTGTATTTACATGAACTGTTTTATAGTTCAATGCCAAAAACAGGTCATCAAATACACGTTGATAGAAGAAAAAGTGTACCCTTTTAGAACATTTTCAAATGAATAGTGGTCTGTTTGCCGTAATAATGATGTGTAATTCCATATGTGCAATCTTTTTTCAGTGATTACATCCATGTGCTTTTTTTACTGCAAAATAAAAAGGGTCTTTTGGAGCTGTAAAAATGTGGCTTCTGTTAAGTCCTATACTTGAAAAATGGTCAGTGTCTTTCATCAGTCTGTGACTTATTTTAAGACATTTCATTTATCTATACCATATATCTCTGGAAAACAACTTGCCCTGAAAAATTAATATGCAACAATTGTTACTATTACTATTTTATTATTTTGTTAAGCACAGAAACTGATGAAAATAAGGAAAATATTTTCTCCATTTTACTTATTGTTCTATGTTCACTTATTCTTTTCAAATTAATGCTCTCTTCTGTCTGTCTCCCTTTCTCTGAGATTTCAGTTTCTTTCATTTGCTCCTTCTGCTCATTTGTGATCCAAGCCATTTTTCCTTGTAACTTCTTCTCTTAATCTTCTGTTATCTTATTTGAGTTCCTCTCCTCCATTTTAATGAATATTGTATAATATTTTGTTTATGTAAATCCAACACTTATCATATACAATGAAAATATCTGGATTACATGTGATCCCAGTGTAAATTGGAGCTTCAGTGCACAAAGACCAAACTCTGTCTACATGCCATTACAGTGCTACCTATTGTGGAATATTTATATCCAAAAAATGTATTGAATTGAAGATGACCATATGAGTGAAACTAATTGATTAGCACAATCTTTAGATAGATGCTGTAATATTTTAGGGCTTGTCTATCTGTCTAGTCCAGGCATTTCTAATGTACATGTGTCACTTTAAGCCACAATTTAATGAAACAGGTAGCTAAAGTTAGCTCTTAAATCTACATATAGTCACCTAAAGACGTGGCCTTATTTTCAAAAGTGCTCATCATTCCTCATTTCACAGAGATGTCAGTAAAAGGTGCTGGAGGCTAAGAACATTTGTAAAATCATGCTTTAAACACTTAAATGTGGATTTAGAAGCCTAACTTTAAGCATCTGTGTTTGAAAATCTTGTCTGTAGTGTCTAGACACAACTGTAAGGTCTGTGCCTGCTTCTAAACCTACTGCTTATTTGGCTCCTGTAAATCTTCGTGTTTCATAGCTTTTAGAAGAAGATCCATGAGTATTTGAAGTTTTAAAGTTAAATTTCTTATTCTGAAATGGAGAGTTTTTTAGAAAGTAGGTATTTGGTCAGGAAGTAGAGAAAACTGGAATACGCCTTGACAGAAAGTACATTTTTCATTAGTTCCTGTGAGACTTAAGTAACTCTTTGGCACCCTCTAGCATTTCTTCTTAAAGAATTGTTTGAAGGTGGTACTTCACATGTGGTTTACCACTTTATGACAAGAAAAAGTGTGTTTGTAATAACATATCTCATGGGGAATTTGCAACTTTCCCGACTGGAGCAGTAGGTCTGATTTTCATACAGTAATGCTTTTTAGCAGGAAAACTACAGCATAGTGGATAGGGCCCTGGATTGGGAGCCAGGAGACCTTGGTTCTCTCCTGACGCTGACTTACTATGTGATCTTTGACAAGTCACTTCACCTGTCTGTACTTCTAATTTTCTTCCCACCTTTTGTCTCTTCTGTTTATTTAGATTGTAAACTCTTGATGCAAGGACTGTCTTTCACTATGTATTTGTACAGGTACTAGCACAATGGTATCAGTTAAGAACATAAGAAAGTGTGTTTGTAAGAACATGGTATCAGTTAAGAACATAAGAAAGGCCATACTGGGTCAGACCAATAATCCATATATCTTATCTTCTGCTGGTGGCTGGTGCCAAATGCTTCAGAGGGAATGAACAGAACAGGGCAATTATTGAGTGATCCATCCCCTATCATCCAGTCCCAGCTTCTGGCAGTCAAGGCTTTAGAGACACCTGGAGCATGGGATTGCATCCCTGACCACGTTGGCTAATAGCCATTGACAGACCTGTTATCTAATTTTTTTTAACCGAGTTATGCCTTTGGCCGTCACAGCATCCTCTGGCAAGGAGTTCCACAGCTTGACTGTGCATTGTGTGAAGAAATACTTCCTTTTGTTTGTTTTAAACCTACTACTATTAATTTAATTGGGTGATCCCTGGTTCGTGTGTTATGTGAAGGGGTAAATAATACTTCCTTCTTGACTTTCTCCATACTATTCATGACTTTATAGACCTCTACCATATTCCTCCTTCATTATCTCTTTTGTAAACTGAATTGTCCCAGTTTTTTAAATTGCTCTTTGTATGGAGGCTGTTCCACATCCCTTATCATGTTTGTTGCCTTTGCCTATAGTTCTTCCAATTCTAATATATCTTTTTTGAGATTGGGTGACCAAAACTACATACAGTATTCAAGGTGTGGGTGTACCATGGTTTTATATAGTGGCATTATGATATTTTCTGTCTTATCTATCTCTTTCCTAATGGTTCCTAACATTGTTAGCTTTTTTTGACTGCCACTGCACGTTGAGTGGATGTTTTCAGAGAGCTATTCACGATAACTCTAAGATCTCTTTTTTGAGTGGTAATAGCTAATTTAGACCTGTGATGGGGTATCTGTCCAACACGGGCAAAGAAGGAGTTAATGGAGCCCTAGGGAGGCTGTGCAGAAAGTAGTCAATAGGAGAGGGGCTGTGAGGAGCGGCCAATCAGGGCCCAGAAGGCCGACATAAAAAAAGCCTTAGAGCAGAGCAGGGTCAATATTGCCTGGAGCTCGAGGAGGTGGGACTGTATCTGGAGTAGGCTGCAACCCTGTAGCACCTGGACAGAGCAGTGCAGGCAGGAACCCGGGGAGACGAGAAGAAGCTCTAGATGGGCTGCTGAGACTGAGGAGGGTGCTGTGGCTGCAGGAATGTCTCCCAGGGAAACATAGCAATAGGTAGAGGCAAAGGAATACAGTAAGTGACTGCGGTCTGGAGGGTCCCTTGGGCTGGGACCTGGGGTAGTGTGCAGGGTTGGATCGTCCCCCCCGCACCCGCCACTGGGGAAGTGGCAGGACAAGTGACTGCAGTGGCCATGTGGAAGTGGTTGGAGTGGGAACTAAATTCCCCTGGAAGGGGGGAACATAGATAGTGACATTGCCAGAGGGCTGAGCCATGAAGAGGACACTGCAATTCCTGAGGCTATGAGAGAGGCAGCAGGAAGACATGATGGTGTGCATACCATGGACGAGGGTGTTGGCCTCTCGCTAATCCGCAGGACAGCTAGCAGGAAGTGCCATTCGGGCTGGCTGTGAGTGATGCCCGCTGTGACAAGACCCCATTGTTTTGTATGTATAGTTGGGATGATGTTTTCTGTGTGCATAACTTTGCATTTTCAACATTTAATTTAATTGCTGTTTTGTTACCCAGTCACCCAGTTTAGTGAGATCCCTTTGTAGCTCTTCTCAATCAGCTTTGGATTTAACTATCTTGAGTAATTTTGTATCATCTACAAACTTTGCCACCTCACTGTTGGCCCATTTTTCCAGAGTATTTATGAATATGTTGAACAGCCCTGGACCCTGTACAAATTCTTGAGGAAACCCCACTATTTACTTTTCTCCACTGTGAAAACTGACCATTTATTTCAGAGTAACAGCCGTGTTAGTCTGTATTCGCAAAAAGAAAAGGAGTACTTGTGGCACCTTAGAGACTAACCAATTTATTTGAGCATAAGCTTTCGTGAGCTACAGCTCACTTCATTGGATGCATACTGTGGAAAGTGTAGAAGACCTTTTTATATACACACAAAGCATGAAAAAATACCTCCTCCCACCCCACTCTCCTGCTGGTAATAGCTTATCTAAAGTGACCACTCTCCTTACAATGTGTATGATAATCAAGGTGGGCCATTTCCAGCACAAATCCAGGGTTTAACAAGAACGTCTGGGGGGAGGGGGGGTAAGGAAAAAACAAGGGGAAATAGGTTACCTTGCATAATGACTTAGCCACTCCCAGTCTCTATTCAAGCCTAAGTTAATTGTATCCAATTTGCAAATGAATTCCAATTCAACAGTTTCTCGCTGGAGTCTAGATTTGAAGGTTTTCTGCTGTAATATCACATGTTTTTCATGTCTGTAATCGCATGACCAGAGAGATTGAAGTGTTCTCCGACTGGTTTATGAATGTTATAATTCTTGACATCTGATTTGTGTCCATTTATTCTTTTACGTAGAGACTGTCCAGTTTGACCAATGTACATGGCAGAGGGGCATTGCTGGCACATGATGGCATATATCACATTGGTGGATGTGCAGGTGAACGAGCCTCTGATAGTGTGGCTGATGTTATTAGGCCCTGTGATGGTGTCCCCTGAATAGATATGTGGGCACAGTTGGCAAGGGGCTTTGTTGCAAGGATAGGTTCCTGGGTTAGTGGTTCTGTTGTGTGGTATGTGGTTGCTGGTGAGTATTTGCTTCAGGTTAGGGGGCTGTCTGTAGGCAAGGACTGGCCTGTCTCCCAAGATTTGTGAGAGTGTTGGGTCATCCTTCAGGATAGGTTGTAGATCCTTAATAATGCGTTGAAGGGGTTTTAGTTGGGGGCTGAAGGTGACGGCTAGTGGCGTTCTCTTATTTTCTTTGTTAGGGCTGTCCTGTAGTAGGTGACTTGTGGGAACTCTTCTGGTTCTATCAATCTGTTTCTTCACTTCCGCAGGTGGGTATTGTAGTTGTAAGAATGCTTGATAGAGCTCTTGTAGGTGTTTGTCTCTGTATGAGGGGTTGGAGCAAATGTGGTTGTATCACAGAGCTTGGCTGTAGACGATGGATCGTGTGGTGTGGTCAGGGTGAAAGCTGGAGGCATGTAGGTAGGAATAGCGATCAGTAGGTTTCCGATATAGGGTGGTGTTTATGTGACCATCATTTATTAGCACTGTAGTGTCCAGGAAGTGGATATCTTGTGTGGACTGGACCAGGCTGAGGTTGATGGTGGGATGGAAATTATTGAAATCATGGTGGAATTCCTCAAGGGTTTCTTTGCCTTGGGTCCAGATGATGAAGATGTCTATATAAAAAAGATCTTCTACACTTTCCACAGTATGCATCCGATGAAGTGAGCTGTAGCTCACGAAAGCTTATGCTCAAATAAATTGGTTAATCTCTAAGGTGCCACAAGTACTCCTTTTCTTTTTGACCATTTATTTGTATCCTTTGTTTGCTGTCTTTTAACCAGTTACTAATCCATGAATGGATCTTCACTTTTATCCCATGACTATTTACTTTGCTTAAGAGTCTTTGGTGAGAGACCTCATCAAAGGTTTTCTGAAAGTCCAAGCACACTATATCCACTGGATCACCGTTATCCACATGTTTGTTGACCCCCTCAAAAGAATTCTAATAGATTGGTAATCCATTATTTCCCTTACAAAAGCTGTATTGGCTCTTCCCTCAAGATTTTGTGTTCATCTATGTGTCTGATCATTCTATTGTTTAGTATAGTTTCCAACAATTTGCCTGGTATTGAGGTTAGGTTTACAGCTTGTAATTGCCAAAATCTCCCTAACATCTTCTGCAATGAAGACATATGTAAAGAATTCAGCTAGCTTCTTTGCAATGGTCTTGTCTTCTTTGAGTGCCTTCCTCAGTCATCCTGTAGCTCCACTTATTGTTTGGCAGGATGTACTATTTCTGATGTAGTTAAAAAAAAATTACTGTTAGTTTGTATCTTTTGCTAGTTGTTCTTCAAATTTTTTTCTGGCTTGCCTAATTATACTTTTACATATAACTTGCCAGAATTTATGTTCCTTTCTATTTTCCTCACTAGGATTTGACATCCAATTTTTGAAGAATGTCTTTTTATGTCTAATTGCCTCTTTTACTCTACTGTCTAGCCATAGTGGCATTTTTTTTTTTGGTCCTCTTACTGTTTTTTGTTTGTTTTTGTTTTTTTTTTTCATTTGGGATATATGATAGGCCTAGTTTGGGGAAGGGCAGGGACATTGCCCCTCCAAACTGCAAGCCTCAGGCAGGTGCGGAATTTGCCTCCCCCCACACCTGGCCCCACTGGCTCACGGGAGCTGTCCCCCCAAATGTAGAAGTCAATGCCTATGGATATACGTTTAATTTGAGATCCTATTCTGGTGTTTTATAAAAAGTTTCCATACAGCTTGCAGGTATTTCACTCTTCTGACTGTTCCTTTTAATTTCTATTTAATTAACTTCCTTATTTTGGTTCCCCTTTTTAACGTTAAATGTTACTGTGGTGGGTTTCTTTGGGATTTTCCCCCCTACGAGGATGTTAAATTTAATTACATTATGTTCATTATTACTGTGTGGTTCAGCTGTATTCACCTCTTGGACTAGATCATGTGTGCCACTTAAGACTAAATCAAGAATTGCCTCTCCTCTTGTGGGTTCCAGGACTAGCTGCTCCAAAAAAAAGTCATTGATGATGTCTAAAAATTTTATCTCTGCATCACTGCCTGAGGTGACATATACCCAGTCATCATGAGGATAGTCAAAATCCCCCATTATTATAGGATTTTCTATTTTTTATAACTTCTCAGTTCCCTGAGCATTTCACAATCAGTCTGACCATCTTGGTCAGGTGGTCAGTAGTACATTCCTACTGCTATACTCTTATTATTCAAGCATGGAATTTCTATCCATAGAGATTCTGTAGTGCAGTTTGATTCATTTAAGAATTTTACTGTATTTGACTCCATGCTTTCTTCCACATATAGTGCCACTCCCTCCATTAGCATGATCTATTCTGTTTTCCCTACATATTTTGTACACTGGTATTACAGAGTCCCACTTATCATCATTCCACCAAGTTTCTGTGATGCCTATTATATCAATGTCCTAGTTTAATACCAGGCACTCAAGTTCACCCATTTCAGTATTTAGACTTCTACCTTTCGGATACAAACACTTATAAAATGGGTTAATATTTAGTTGTCTGCCTTCATGTGATATAATTGAGTGGGACTCTTGTTCGTTTGACTTTTCTCTTCAGTTCCTACCTGTATTTTTTCAACTTCTATCCTCTCTTCTTTACTAGGATGTAGAGTATCCCCTTAAATAAATCCTCCTCTAATGGATGTCTCTCTCCAAATTGTGTGCTCCTCCATACCCGTCGCCTTTCCCCCAGCTCTGAGTTTAAATACTCCTCTACAAAGCTTTTAAATGTACATGCCAGCAATCGGTTCAGTTTTGGTGGGCTCTCTAGCTGCTACTATAATACAAAAAATAAATAACAATCAAATTAATACTGTTTTAACATAATCTATGCCAAGTGTGTTATGGAATATAGTGAATAAATGCAGGTATAGAATTAAAATCTATTTAACTGATTTGATTTCCCTGCTTCAGGTTCTCTTTTTGAGTTTAGACTTACCATGATTTGGTAAAATATTTGATCTACTACTTAACTTTCCAAGCGGTGTGGTCATTTTTAAAATTTACCAGTTCTTTATTATTATTGTTGTTTTGTTTGTTTGTTTGTTTGTATTGTGGTAGGAGCAAGGCCACATTGTGCCAGGCACTGTATAAACACACAAGTAGACACAGTCCAAAAGAGCTTTCACTCTTTAAAACCAATTTCAGACCAAAAGGAACAAAGTAATGGGGAAAAACCTTTAGTTTCTCAATAAACATTTTATTTTAAATCTCCCACTCTGTCAATGTGAAATCTGTATAATAGGCTTCAGAGAGACACACAGAGTGACAAATTTACAATCTTATTATGTCTGTATAGTCATTGTGAAATGACGGAAACAGCTACAAGCTTAGGTGAGAGCTCTTTTTGTTCAGAATATCACCAGGTTGAATCATCATTGGGTTTCACGGTCTGTTACCATTCAGTTATTAAGTTCTGAGCCATTTTGAATTTTGAGTTACACCTGTGCGGCATACATCTGCAGTAAGGCAAGTATCTATGCTATGCCAAGAGCCCTAAACCATTCTAATATCAATCGCCACCTTTACGCTACAGCTGATTTGCATGCAACAGTTTCATTGGTTGTATGAGGGAGACTGCACATATGGTGGATTACTTGGGCCAGCTGCCACACCTGTACACTTAACTGCCACCCACAACAATTAATACAGATCTCCCAGCACAACCTTCCCTACAGACAAATCAACACAACCACCCATACAACAATACAACAATCATACACAATAACCCCAAACACACATAACCCTTCACTGCAGCACACACCCCTCATTTGCCATCCATACAAATCAACACAACTCTGCCATCACAACACAACCACCCACACAGCATAACTAGCATACACAGTAACCCCAAACTCACAAAGCCCCTCTCTGCAGCACACATCCTCATCCACTTCCTGTGCAAATCAACACAAATTTCTCCACAACCCCCCCGACAGAAATGAACACAACCTGCACGCACAATAACCCCAAACGCACATAGCGCACGGCCTTCATTTGCCACCTGTAAAAATCCACAGTTCTCCTAGCACAACACAACTCCACACAAATCAACACAGCCATCTACACAGCAATACAGTCAGCCCGCACAATAACCCCAAAACATCACTCTGAAGCCTAGAATGTCTGTTGAGTTAGTGTGAAGCGATGGAAATAGCCAGAAGCATTGAGAGCTCTTTTTTGTTTAAAATATCACCAGGTTCAATCATTACTGGGATTTGAGGTCTATTATCATCCAATTTTTAAATTCTAAGCCTTTTCAATGTTTTTTACAGATTACACCTGTGTGACAGCATGGACTTTCAGCTACTAGTTTGTTTGAATTTGAATCACTTAGGTGTAGCCTACTTGTAAAGACACACATGGCATACGGGAAAATTTATTGCAGCTTTTAGTCACAACCAATTGAACTACAGAGAACCTAAGCCAACACTGGAAGTTCTAATTGGGCCTAAGCTGTACCAATGTGCATTGGTAACCCACACCATTCAGAGCCAGCTTCAGTGATTCACTGGGCTTGACACCATAGGTGAGATTCCCTTATTCCCTAGAAATGGTCCAACATGGTAGGCTGACCATTCATAAAGGAACTCTTCTTCCTGCTGCCCCAAATCCATTATCATTATTTATTATTTGTATTGCAGTAGCGCATGGGAGTCCTCATCAAGGAGCAGAACCCCATAGTGCTAGATGCTGTAAACACAGAATAACCCCCCACAGAGATACAATCTAAATATAAAACAAGAGACAGCAGGTGGAGACAGACAGATGGGAGAGTACAAGGAAACAATGAGACAACATTGGTCAGCATGATAGATTGCTGATAGATTGCCCCAGAAGCTTAACTGTTGTCATGGTTTTGTAGGCATCTTGGAAAGGGAGTTTTCAGCAGAGTTCAGAAGGAGCATAATGAGATAGCTTGGCAGATATCTAAGGTGAGCTCCTCCCAACTGTGAGGGGCAACAGGAAAGCAAGAAGAGAAGCAGGAAAGAACAGAGGTGCTTCTTTGAAAATTTCACAAATGGACAATGGAGGCTGGCATCATTTTCCAGTTGGAGGCAGGAGCCAATGTCTTGATAGTGAATAAGAGATGACAGTAGGGTGGGGATAGACCAGGAACGGCCTTGAAAATGAAGCAAGTAGCTCATGTTTGATGTGATAGAGGATGGGGAGCCAGTGGAGGGATTCAAAAAGAAATGTGACATGGTCAAAGCAACAGTCTAGAAAAATGATCTTTGCAGCATCATTCTGAATGGATATGAGTACAGCAAAATTGAATTTGTCAAGGCCAGAGAAAAGGAGGTTGCAATAACTGAGATGCGAGATGTTGAGAGCCTGGGCGACAGGTTTAGCTGTCTGGATAGAGAGGAAAGGCCACATTTTAGGGCTTGTCTGCACATGGAGTTATTCAATACCGGGGACTGCTATTCTTAAATAACTCTGTGTGGACACTCTTATAAGGGTGCCTTGATCCTTTTGGCTTAATATACTTGAAAGTGGGCTAAATAGCTAAACTCCCTTTGTACTTAAGACCTGTTATGCAGAAAGAATTGGTGAGATTTAGACATAGCCTGGATGTGAGGGGTCCCAGCTGAAGATGATGCCTCGGTTATGGGCCTCAGTGACAGGCAGGAGTGTGGAGTGGCCCACAGCGACTGAGAAAGGCGGTGGAGGGAAGATTAAGAGCTCTGTCGTGCTATATATATGCATACATCACATATGTGGAGGTGATATCCATGTGAAATATTTCTCTCACTTTCATTCTATGGCCCAGGGACTTATTGTAACATTCCAAACTCCTGAGCAACTCAAACAGCTGCTGTTTATTCCCCTTCAACTCCCACCCCCAATATGAAATTTTCCATCAGAATTACACAGCCCAAGATCTAGGAAGGCAAGATTCAGTCCTGCATCAAAAATAACTTTTCTATATAGAAAATGTCTGATATTGCCTTCCAAAGTGTCCAGATTTTATTTCATCAGAGGAGTAGGTAGAGAAACTGTAGAGCAGTTAAATACAAGTGTATTACTGTGGGTACAAAACATGGTTTTGCACAGTGAGCTAGAGTACTCAAAAGATGCTGTGCCCCTCACACCTAACTAGTCCATTGTGTTAGCAGTATCATCCATGTTCAGCTTGTTGCAGGACACAGGTCTCACCAGCTTCTCCTGCTATTTAAGATGACTTCAGTGACTGTCCATCCTGCAAATATGTACATATTGTCATACAAAGAAAAAGGCAACGTTTTGAAACTTCTTATTAGAATTCCAAAATTGCCAGTATCGGTATACTGTATTATTTCTGGAATTACAATGACCGTTTATCAATTGGCATCCCTGTTTTCCATGTGGTAACTGACAAACAGATAGCAGACAGCAGACCACCGAACCCACATATCATTACACTATGGATCTCAGTTTGTTCCATTGACTGACCAAATTATGAATATATATTTTAAGTACCCAAACTTATTAACTGTATAATGTGTGCTCCATAACTGCCATGTTTATTGCTTTCTATATACTTCATACATTGTATACATTTATTTCATTTATATTTAAAATAAAACATAAAAGCATTTATAAGCTACCAATGTGGCGGTATCTGAGTGCATTTTATGTGTCTTCGATTTAAAGTAAAAATATTTCCCAAATGCAGGAAGAATATAATCATGATCCCACACAGCATCCTAACTTTAAGAAGAATAATGAAAATCTTGCTAGTAGAGTAAATACTAGGGCCACACGAGTGAAAAGCCATGTGGTGCGTCTTGCGGTTTACTGAATATAGCTGGGCTTGGATTTAGATATACTTCTGGCAGAAGTGAATTTCAGAGATGATTATGATGACTCTCTCAAATTAACTAAAGAGTCTGGGAGAAATGCAGTGTGGTAGGATAGAGGGAGTGATAGTTTCTGAGGTAACTGGGCCTTCACTCATTTAGGACTATAATTATATTGTATAATATATGATGTACATGCTATATGTTCCTAATACACTATATAATCATATGTGAGTATATTTTTATTGAAGTTTTTTTACAGGACCCATGGGCCTGATCGAAAACCCAGTGAAGTCAATGAAAAGTCTTTCATTGACCTATTTATTTAAACAAAGAATAAATCCAAGTCTCTTGAAGCTCTTGCCATAAATTACCAAAACACCAAACTCCTATTCACCCCACAATTCTGATTTCCCTCAAAAACCAACCTCTGCAGCAGCCAGTGTAAATAGACACATTTCAGCATGCTCTGAAGATCCATAGAAAGGCTGTGTTAGACTGGGGGAAGCCTGTTCCACAGCCAAGTGCTCCTTACAGAAATGCTCTACTGACTGCTCCCCACCCCCCATTGTAAATCACAGGCCTCCAGTGTGGGTGCCTTGCTGATCACAACTGTAACAATATGGTTTTAGATGAGGTCCTACATGATACAGTGATAAATTTTAAAAACCGCATTGGCTTACTGTAGTATATTATCTTTTTTTCTGTATAAGGTATGGTTTTTAATACAACAGATGGCAAAGTCATGGATGAATTATGATTATACATTTAATGTGTCAAAAGTAAAAGTTATATCTCACGGTTACTACTTTCATATAATTTATGAAATATGGGGACTGCAATGATTGATTTTTCAAATTTTAGAAATGCTTTACTCTATATACGTATGTTTGGGTTTGGCATACAGCACAACTGGGATTTTTTTTCCTGTCAAAAAGTTTCCCTGCTGGCGGGGATTTTTTTGTTTTGTTTTTTTAACGCAAAATACTGAATTTTGGAATTGGTTAACTCCAGTGGTAATACTGAGTATTAGTATGATAAGATTTGTTATAGCGTCAGATGTGTGGAATGTGATCTGTGCCTATTGAAGGTTCCTCCGTATTGGGGAAATCTTTAGCTTAGGGAAGCCAACTAATTTATGACCCTTTTGTGCCTCTAGAATAATGCAAAGGGGCAGTATCGTGGGAGACAATAAAGCCTCTGGTTCACATTAAGCTTGCAGAGTCATGCTTTTCTAATTTTTACCAAACCTTTTTGATTGCTTAGCACCACTCAATGGAAGTTAGTGGACCATTTGACAAGACATACACAGAGCTCGATTACACAGCCCTTCTTTGGGTCTGGTGTGGAGCAGCACTACTGGTGGGATGCTCCCAGAGGAATTGTACATCAGCAGGGCAGAATTACTCCACGAGTTCCCCAATGTTATGCTCCCGGCTTGTGGGCATGGAGAGGTTAGGGAGAGAGGAGTGTTAATGGTCTTTGTAATCCTTGCCCTTGCCCTCCTCTTTTATTAATTTATTATTTTGAGGCACTGAGGAGCCCCAAGGGGAGCAAGGTAAATCGTTTAGAGCCCCCTGATTACAGGGACTATTCTTACAGGTGAACCTCCTGTGTAACACCGTAAGGGCCAGGCACAATCTGTCCAGTAGTAAATATATCACTGATCCTTCTTGCCAAATGATCCATAAAGAGGCTAGAATGATGAAAAGTATAGAGAAGTGATTAAATGTCTTCCGTGGCAACACATAGAAATTGTACCCTTTTCTCCCTCATCCCTCCTGAAAAATATTATTTTGCTTCCAAGCAGGGCAAATGCAAGAATTGTGAATTTTAGAAAGATGAAAGGTGATTGCAAAAACTCCCATTGACGTCAATGGGAGCAGAATCAAGCCCTATAACTTAGATGTGATTGGAACAACATAAAATGCAGGCTAATAGCAATAACATTAAAACACTGAATGTACTAAGGATATTAGATCAGGAAGGATAGATTTCAATTTACTGTAACAAAGAGCCATCGTCTTGTTCTCAGTGTTAGAATAGCAGAATTTCTTAAAGCAATGCCCATGGTGATGTTTTATGCCACATGTGAGTGGAAGATGACTCGTCTCTGTGGCACTTAAAACATGATGAGAGGAAAACTCAAACCATTAGTTCCCGTGAGTTACATTTTTCAATTATGTTTGATACACATATGGTTGTTACAGTACTAACAGTGCCCCTTGTTGCTGGGGTAGTTTTAGCCCTTGCTTCTTTGTGGTTGCCCATGCTTGACAGGATATGCAGAAGCATGATTCACTGCAGAGAGTTATGAAGACAGATTTCAGTGCTGTGAATTATCATTTTTTCTGCAGTAACATTACTATTTAGATACAAAAAGTAATATATCATGATAAAGGTCTTATGATGTACTCTTCTGTTGTTCTGGTAAATCAGGAAGAAAATCAATTTAGGCACTTCTGTACTGGCCTCAGCTATGGTAAATCAATTTACCTTTTCATTTAAAAGATGTAATGTTTATTTCATTTAGAAACTGGATTGCATTTAGTGACATTTACATTATAAGCATAATATAATATGTAAAACAATAAAGGGCAAACAAACATTGTTTCCAGTGATGGAGATGCAAAAATTAACAATCTTGCTCTGTTTTTGTATAGCTGAATGCTGTTGTCATGTTTCAAGGTTACATGATTGAAACATGCAGGACAAGAGTATAGATTTGCTTTATGTTATGTACATTGTATTTTAAGCATGCAAAATGAAAGCCACGGACTGTGTTACTTTTTGAGCCTTCCTACAGTAAAATGCAAAGGGTTTGCACACTTCTGGTTTTGCTGCTCTAATTATGTGATTTTTTTTTCCATTTTATAGTGAGTTTTATAATGAAATACCATCAAATACATAGTGCAAAGAAGACTGATCACAAATTTAAACGAAAAATTCAATATGATTATATTTATGTAAAAAAGAAAAGAGACAATATATTTTCGATAAATATTTTTTCTGTCAGTTGAAATAATATAGGTTACGTATTAAATCAGAAAATTGTCATTGTAATATAACAGCTAGGTTGTTAATGTAGATTTTTGTGTTTTGATGCTATTATTTTATTTGGTTTCTGTGGTTCTCATAACAGATAAAAAGAAAGATGTTTGAAATCATAAAATATATTTATAACACAAATTCTAGTTCTGTGAGTAATGAAATAATGATGAATTAGGCTACATACCCACTCACTGACCTGAGAATAATAATCCCAAAATAGACCTTTTTAAGTATAGTTAATACTCCTCCTATATCATAAATAAAAGACAGAAAGAAATGGGAAAAGTTAGCTTTGGTAGCATTAATATGCAGGCATGTTTGTTGTACTGCAGGGTTGCATATATTTAATTTGTTGACCTGGCACCGTTTTGCAAACCTCTATTGATATTAATAGTCCTGTTGAAGCTCCCTGTGTGATCTATGTGCAAAACTTGTTTATATCAATTGATTAAGTAAATTCTCTTTACTTATCTACATATAAAACCTTTATATTCATTAGTTATACTTAGAAATCATGACTGTAGTCTACAGTTGCAATTTTTTGAGGGAGAAAACATGAGTTATCAGTTCAAGTTATCCCTATCTGTTTTATGTTAGACCTTATATAATTTTTTATCCCTGTGTCAGCAATGGAAATTAAGCACATTTTCTGATAGCCAGCTGGGCTTTTGATTTAGTAGGATTGATATTCCAGCCTATTTTGTTCTCTAATTGGATAAATAAAGATATAAATCAACCAAGAAGTTAATATCTATGACATTTAAAAAAAAATCCAAGTTTTGATACAGAAGAAAGTGTTTTAATTGTTTCTCAGCACAGTTAAGTATGTCGCCCACCATGAGAATTGTTAAACATCTCTAAATAAAGAAGTATTGGAACTACAAATCTTCATGGGATTATAACTCTTTATAAATGAAAATTAAATAAACATCAAATAAAGAGACTTACTCTGATCCCTTTGGGAACAAATCAAGCTACAAAACAAGAAACAGTTAGTGACGTAATATTGAAACACCAAGGAAAATATAATTGCTGATCAATAAAATAAACTCTTATGTAGTTAAAGAGAGTTTCTAACTAGACGTCCCTTTCACAAGAGAAAATTAATTTTAATATTATGAAAAACAGTTGCAAAACTAAAAAAGAAAAGTTTAAAAGGCAATCTAGCAAAGTCAATATCTGGCAAATCAGATATATTTATGAATGATTATACTGATCTGTAGTTACACAGTATAGCTCGGGGTGGGCAAACTTTTTGGCCTGAGGACCACATCTGAATGGGGAAATTGCATGCAGAACCATGAATGTAGGGCTTGGGCAGGGGGTTGGGGTGCAGGATGGAGTGAGGGGTGTGGGAGGGGGTGGAATGTGCAGGAAGGGGCTCAGGGCAAGGGGCTGGGGCAGAGCAAGGGTGCAGAGTGTAAGAGGGGGCTCAGGGCAGTGGTGCAGGTGTGCGGGAGGGGGGCTTAAGGGGTTGGGGTGCAGGGAGGGGTGCAGAGTTTGGGAGGGGGCTCAGGGCAGTGGATTGGGGTGCAGGCAGAGCGCTCAAGGCAGGAAGTTGGGGTGCGGGGTGCAGGAGGGGTTCAGGGTGTGAGCTCCGGCCCGGCACCACTTACCTGGAGCGGCAACGGGGTGGCAGCAGCACGCACTGGGGCTAGGGCAGCCTGCCTGCCTGCCTGCCCTGGCCCTGGCCCCACGCTGTGCCGCTCCAGGAAGCGGCTGGCACCATGTCCCTGCGGCCCATGGGGGATGAGGCCAGAGAGCTGAGCATGCTGCCCTTGTCTGTGGGTACCTTCCCCGAAGCTCCCATTGACCACAGTGCCCCGTTCCTGGCCAATGGGAGTTTCGGGGGAGGTACCCACAGGCAAGAACTGCAGGTGGAGCCCTCTTCCCCCCTTCCCCAGGGGCCTCAGGGATGTGGTGCCTTCTGCTTTCTGGAGTGGCGCGAGGCCCACGGCGCCACCAGGATGGCAATCCCACTGGCCAGATCCAAAGCCCTGAGGGGACAGATCCAGCCCACGGGCCATAGTTTGCCCACCCCTGGTGTAGCTGGATCAACCATAATAAAAATGTGACTTAGAAAACGCCAGTAAGTGTAGTTTAGTTTTTGGCCCGAGGGCCACATCTGGGTATGGAAATTATATGGCTGGTTATGAATGCTCCCAGCCAATGGGAGCTGCAGGGGCAGCACGTGGTGCCTCCTGGCTGCCCCTATGCATAGGAGCCAGAAGAGGGACATGCTATTGTTTCCAGGAGCTGCACAGAGCTGTGGTACACACGCGTGGAGCAGCCCCTGACCGCACGGAGTGGCTCTCGACCCCGCTCCCCACTGGAGTGTGGGAGCGGGGCAAGACCCAGATCCCACTCCCCAGCACAAGCTTGAGGGCCACATTAAATCGGCTGGCGGGTCGGATGTGGCCAGTGAGCCGTAGTTTTCTCCCTCTTGTTCTAGACATTCTGTGCCTGAGGGGCTTCTGCAGATCCCTAAAAAAAAAAAAAATGTAAATATGCTCTTAAGGCCAAATCCCCGGGGCAGGGCAGGCAGAGATATCTCAGGGGTCCATTCCTCTTCCAGCACCATTACCCTCGAGACATAGGGAGGAGGAGTCTGCAGTCCTGGGATCACAGAGTGGCTGGGATTTTGACATACAAGATCACCCTCTCTCTGTTCTAAAGCTCCTGCAGTACTTTGGGAAAACGCTGTGACTGCATGGAGATGCAGGCTTACCTGTGAATTTCCTTCTTTTTCTGCAAAAAGAAAAGGAGTCCTTGTGGCATCTTAGAGACTAACCAATTTATTTGAGCATAAGCTTTCGTGAGCTACAGCTTCGTGCATCCGATGAAGTGAGCTGTAGCTCACGAAAGCTTATGCTCAAATAAATTGGTTAGTCTCTAAGGTGCCACAAGTACTCCTTTTCTTTTTGCAGATACAGACTAACACGGCTGCTACTCTGAAACTTGTTTTTTTGGACTGAATTTCAATCTGAATGCCCTTTTAATATCATAGCACTATCTATCTCACTGTTTTTAGAAACTGAAAAAAGATTATAAAGTGCGTCTCAAAAGGAAGCAAGAGAAATACTTCTCCTGCTCTTCTGAATGAGTATTGAGAGTGACCACAAATGTGTAGCACTTCAACGGAAGGCACTGTACAGTGTCCAATATGACTTTAATTATTCTTATCCTGTTACTTGCCTATAGATATTTCAAAAGCCCAGCAAGAAAGGCTATAAAAATATAATGAAGCCTTAAAATTATACAGGTATAAAAGCTAAGCATATGGCTGTTTGCTAGAGGATATGTTAATAGTGATATAGCATATGGGTACCCATATGGGAAAGAATTGCCCTGGCAGTGCTTTGGAGATTAGACTAATATATCACTACTAAGCAGCTGTAAAACCCAGTTCCTTGGTCACCTGTTGATTGTTACTGGTAGTTATGCAAGGTGCTTCTCTATAGCTGCAAGGTAGAATGTAGACCAGGTATTTGTGAAGTCAGAAATTATATATTTATAAAATATCGTGTATTGGAATAGAGTCACAAAATGTCTAAGTTGCAAGTCAATAATAATGTGCTTTTCTGCATTAAAGAATACATTTTTCTCGCTTTTATTAAAACACTGTATAGAATTTCTGTAGTGACTCCATAACTTTATATTTCTTAATGTGACTCATGAAGCATTTTCTCTTATTTTGTGTCTTTGGTACAGAAATTTGGCATGCTCCTCCCTGTGTTCACAATTGACAGGCAGCAGGAACTGTCATGTAGCAGAATTTTTCCTGCCTTATTTGTGCTCATTCTTTCTCCTGTTGTGACTTTTTGACCCCAGTTTTTTCATGGAAACAGTAGCATCAGGAAGTACTCAAGTACTTTCTTCTGTATACAAACCTGCATTTTTACAGGCATGCTTAAGTGTGAGCATGTGGATTTCCTTTACATTCAACTATGGCAGCATCAGTATGGAATTTCCTGAGCTTTTGCCCCCAGGGATAGGGATTTGGGGGGCTAATGTTTATTGTTGTGTGTTCATTTATTATTTGGTATAGCATTAGCAGTATGTTTTACAGACCCTGAAGAGCTTACAACAAGATATATTCGTTCTTATCCATGCCTGGGGAAAAATGAATACCTGCAGGAAATTCACTGGCTCCACCACCTGGCACTCTGACTAATCTGCAGTTTTAATGGGATTAAGGGAATGCTGAGGCAATATTATGTATAACTCTATTACAGCAACCTTCTTCCTGTACTGCACCTTAATTCTTTGCTGAAGAACATATCAGAGTTCTGTCTTTTCATGACTTTTCAGAAAGTATCACAGAGTTAAACTCCAGGGCTATTGTAAATAAAATACTGATCAATAGGTGTTAATCATTTCCAGTCAGCTTCAAAGAGAAAATACCATACAGTTTCTTAGTAAACAAATATTTAATACCCACAGAAAACATTGTAAATAGTATAAAATATTGTAAATAGTATTTGCAATATGAATAACTTTTAAACTGATATGCAGTAGATCAACTAGTGTTCCTTACACAGATTTTCCCACTTTGTTGCCATTACGTATATTCGCATGTAAGGTTCCAACATAACATTTACACACATATAAACACATTCCCCTTTGATCTTCTCTTGGAGATGATTTCTTGGTCTTTATAGAGTGGCCATAATATGTAGTGTGCGTCACTTGGACTCTTTAGAGCCTGAGCAGAAAGGCAGCATTTCAGTCCTTTCAAAATACTTCAGAACCCTGTCACCAAACAATCAATCTGGGGATCTCTAGTAACATTCAAGACATTGGGTTAATAGTTCACTGGTCCTCAGTTGCTGGTGAAAGAAATATGTACCCTGTATCCAAAGTGGTATGTATATTGGGACCCAGCCCTCACAGCAGACTCATCTCCACATCTTGTGTGGATCAGCTACTAAGTCCACAGGACTGCCTTTAACTCCTATATTTATAACCTCTTTCCCCTGTGGCTTATGTTTCCTTCTTGGTTACATCAGTTTGTAGTAGTGAAAATCACCTTACACTTGGTATATCAACAGCCATCCCCACTCCTTGTTTTACAAACAAACACTAATAGATTTTCTTTGGAGGTCTTTTTTTCTACAGGTGTAACTAATTAAATCTTATGATATTACAGCCTAGGGTGATACGGTTGCACGCTATACTCAATCCAATATTAAAGACTAGCACAGAAAACCCAAGGTTCTTTCATGGTAACCTTTCTGGATGTCACCATGTCGTCCTTGAGCCCACTTTTTCCCACCCTTACTGCTAAACTGAGCACCTGGTTTCAGTCATTCACACATAACAGCCCTTAAGATGTCTCATTCCAAGCAGTGTCCTGACATATCAATATAAATTTAAAAACTGCAACTTCAGAACAGCCTTCTAGTAGATCAAAGATATTCTTCCTAGAATAAATGAGAAGCAGAAATGTAGCAAAATACTCATCAGTAAGCAAATTTTGAGTATGTCCCAAATAAAGCCACAGAAAACAACATTAATGCAAGATTCATGCTAGAAAAAATTTGCTGTTAAAGAGATGTAAAACCAGTGATAGAGATGGCACATTACTTCAACAGATATACTTATCCTTTTGAGCCCTGGTCTACACTACGAGTTTAGGTCAAATTTAGCAGTGTTAGATCAATTTAACCCTGCTCCCGTCCACACGACGAAGCCATTTTTGTCGACTTAAAGGGCTCTTAAAATTGATTTCTGTACTCCTCCCCAACGAGGGGATTAGCACTGAAATCGACATCACCAGGTTGAATTTGGGGTAGTGTGGATGCAATTCGATGGTATTGGCCTCCGGGAGCTATCCCAGAATGCTCCATTGTGGCCGCTCTGGACAGCACTTTCAACTCAGATGCACTAGCCGGGTACACAGGAAAAGCACCAGGAACTTTTTAATTTAATTTCCTGTTTGGCCAGCATGGCGAGGTCATCAGCAGAGGTGATCATGCAGAGCTCATCAGCACAGGTGACCATGCAGTCCCAGAGTCGCAAAAGAGCTCCAGCATGGACCAAACGGGAGGTACCAGATCTGATCGCTGTATGGGGAGATGAATCCATGCTAACAGAACTCCGTTCCAAAAGATGAAATGCCAAAATATTTGAAAAAATCTCCAAGGGCATGAAGAACAGAGGGTATAACAGGGACCCACAGCAGTGCCGCATGAAACTTAAGGAGCTCAGGCAAGCCTACCAAAAATCCAAAGAGGCAAACAGCCGCTCCGGGTCAGACCCCCAGACATGCTGCTTCTATGATGAGCTGCATGCAATTCTAGGTGGTGCCCCTACCACTACCCCAACCCTGTACGTGGACTCCTGCAAGGGGGGAGTCTCACACAACAGAGATGAGGATTTTGGGGACGAGGAAGATGAAGAGGAGGATGAAACCATTCTCCCCGACAGCCAGGAACTATTTATCACCCTGGAACCAATATCTTCCCAATCCTCCCAAGGTGGGCTCCCGGACCTTGAAGGCAGAGAAAGCACCTCTGGTGAGTGTACCTTTGTAAACATAATACATGGTTTAAAAGCAAGTGTGTTTAATGATTAATTTGCCCTGAAGACTTGGGATGCATTCGCGGCCAGTACAACTACTGGAAAAGTCTGTTAACATGTCCAGGGATCGAGCAGAAATCCTCCATGGATATCTCAATGAAGCTCTCCTGGAGGTACTCCCGAAGCCTTTGCAAAAGGTTTCTGGGGAGGGCAGCCTTATTCCGTCCTCCATAGTAGGACACTTTACCATGCCAGGCCAGTAGCACGTAGTCTGGAATCATTGCATAACAAAGCATGGTAGTGTATGTTCCCGGTGTTTGCTGGCATTTAAGCAACATCCGTTCTTTATCTCTCTGTGTTATCCTCAGGAGAGTGATATCATTCATGGTCACCTGGTTGAAATAGGGGAATTTTATTAAGGGGACATTCAGAGGTGGTTGTTCCTGCTGGGTTGTTTGCCTGTGGCTGAGAAGAAATCATCCCCTCTGTTAGCCACGCGGTAGTGGGAGGGGTGAAGAGATGATCCCAAAGAACTGGGGGGGGGGCACGCAACCTTTTACCAAAAGCACATGTGCTTTGTAATGTTAACAGCTTAGTTCACTGTGAAAGAGTCTACCCATTGTTCTCTGAAATGTGTCTTTTTAAATACTACTCTCCCTTTTTCTCCTCCCACAGCTGCAAATGTTTCAACGCTCCCCCTATCATCTCCATCCCAGAGGCTAGCACAGATAAGAAGGCAAAAAAAATCGCACTTGCGATGAAATGTTCTCTGAGCTCATGCAGTCCTCCCGCACTGAAAGAGCTCATCAGAATGCGTGGAGGCAGAAAATGGCAGAGTCCAGGAAAGCACAAAATGAATGCGAAGACAGATGGCTGGAGCAACAGCAGAGGTGGCGGCAGCGTGATGACAGGAGGCAGGATTCAATGATGAGGCTACTGGAGGATCAAACTGATATGCACCGGCATATGTTGAGCTGCAGGAAAGATAGCAGGAGCACAGACCGCCGCTGCAGCCCCTGTGTAACCAACTGCCCTCCTCCCCAAGTTCCATAGCCTCCTCACCCAGACGCCCAAGAATGCAGGGGGGGAGGGGCCCTCCAGGCACCCAACCACTCCACCCCAGAGGACTGACCAAGCAACAGAAGGCTGGCATTCAATAAGTTTGGAAGTGCAGTGTGGACCTGTCCTTCCCTCCTCCACCACCCTACCCAGTGCTTCACTCCTTCCCCACCCCTCCTGAGCTACCCTGGTAGTTATTCCCCTATTTGTGTGATGAATTAATAAAGAATATATGAATTTGAAACAAGAATGACTTTATTGCCTCTGCAAGTGGTGATGGAAGGGGGAGGTCAGTTGGCTTACAGAGAAGTAGAGTGAACCAAGGGGGCAGGTTTTCATCAAGGAGGAACAAACAGAACTGTCACACCGTAGCCTAGCCAGTCATGAAACTGGCTTTCAAAGCTTCTCTGATGCACAGCTCACCCTGCTGTGCTCTTCTAACCGCCCTGATGTCTGGCTGCACATAATTAGCGGCCAGGTGATTTGCCTCAACCTCCCACTCTGCCATAAACATCTCCTCCCTACTCTCACAGATATTGTGGAGCACACAGCAAGCAATAATAACAATGGGAGTATTGTTTCGCTGAGGTCTAACCGAATCAGTAAACTGTGCCAGCGTGCTTTTAAACATCCAAATGCACATTCTACCACCATTCTGCACTTGCTCAGTCTATAGTTGAACAGCTCCTGACTACTGTTCAGGGTGCCCATCAGGCATTGGGAGCTTAACCCAATATTCCAACGGGTGGCGGAGACTGCGGGAACTGTGGGTTAGTTACCCACAGTGCAATGCTCCAAAAGTCGACACTAGCCACGGTACTGTGGATGCACTCCGCCAACTTGATGCGCTTAGTGGGGGCACAAACAATCGACTGTATAAAATTGCTTCCTAAAAAATCGACTTCTGTAAATTTGACCTAATTTCACAGTGTAGACATACCCTTTGATAATCCCTCTCTTTTGAAAGGCAGTAAGCCTGTGAAAGATTTCATTAGATGTTTGTGTGAGTGCATTGTTAGCGAATGTCAGTTTTTAACTCCACGGTCTTTATTAAAACAAAACATCCAAATAGTATGCATGGAAATATGGGGAGGAAAGATTTTTTTTAAAAAAAAGGATGCATAAATGTTCTCCATTTCATATAAGTATCAGTAATTGTTTACATATCAAAGTAATAGAAAATTAAGGATCAATAGATAATTCTTGGAGTTTCTTAAACCTGCCTGCCCTTGGTGAGCCCCTGCAATTACCTAGCAATTTTTAAAATTCTATAATAATACCTCAGTGAGGAAAAAGCACTCATTAAAAATAATGTTTTAGAAACATTTAGAAACTGAATTTCTGTACACTTCTAATTTGATAAACTGCCTATATACTAAACGGAAGTATATAGGGGCAAGTATAAGTAGGGGCATAGCGAGCAGATCGAGGAACGTGATCGATCCCCTCTATTCAATATTGGTGAGGCCTCATCTGGAGTACTGTGTCCAGTTTTGGGCCCCACACTACAAGAAGGATGTGGATAAACTGGAAAGAGTCCAGCGAAGGGCAACAAAAATGATTAGGGGTCTGGAACACATGACTTATGAGGAGAGGCTGAGGGAACTGGGATTGTTTAGTCTGCGGAAGAGAAGAATGAGGGGGGATTTGATAGCTGCTTTCAACTACCTGAGAGGTGGTTCCAGAGAGGATGGTTCTAGACTATTCTCAATGGTAGAAGAGGACAGGACAAGGAGTAATGGTCTCAAGTTGCAGTGGGGGAGGTTTAGGTTGGATATTAGGAAAAACTTTTTCACTAGGAGGGTGGTGAAACACTGGAATGCGTTACCTAGGGAGGTGGTAGAATCTCCTTCCTTAAAAGTTTTTAAGGTCAGGCTTGACAAAGCCCTGGCTGGGATGATTTAATTGGGGATTGGTCCTACTTTTGAGCAGGGGGTTGGACTAGATGACCTCCTGAGGTCCCTTCCAACCCTGATATTCTATGATTCTAAACTTTTAAGCTTGCGAAAGGATCAGTGAAGTTGTCTGCATTTACAGTACTGTCCCTCATACTGGTTGATATAGTCAGTAGCCCACAGCATTAACCCTAACCACATGATCTCCTGACAATTTGACAATAATTTAGCCTCTAGCAAAAACACTGGGAAGAGTATAATAGCACGAATATTTCAGAATTTCAAAAGGTTGCTTGGTGAAAAATCATTTAAAATAGCTGCCCGCTGTCTCTCCTCCAGGAAAACAATTGGAGATATGTGTTTTAATCTTACTAAATCAGAGAATCAGACCAACTTAAACTGTAGAATGTTTTTATAGACTTTTGTTATGCCTTTTTATTTTCTGTAGCAGTAAAATTCAACAACTCCAAATTTCTTTCAGAAATGGATTTTTTATTTTACTGGAGTTATTTCTTTCTTCCTTATAAAAGCTGAAGTGCAATACAATATCTGGTTCAATTTGGAACATATTATTAAGTTAAATTTCTCTTAAGGCTCCAATTTTAGGTGTATTCAGCCACTAGCCTAATGGTACATTTGCTATGAAGTTTTAAGGTCTAGAAAAGCTAAGTTCAGACATTAGGCTAGCAAAGACTGAGAAAATTGCTGGGGTGATGATCCCAGGTGCCCAGGGAGGGATACAAACCTACACCACAGTAACAATGTCTTAGCTGATACATCTAGTGGAATTGTGGTCAGAAAGGCAAAGAGACATTTAAGTACTTTTTCAGCTGGAGTCATGGAATTGTGCTATGAGACTAGTAAACTTTATGAAGAGGAAAAAGAAGCTGCCAAATCAAAAAGAAACAAACACCTAGAAAGTCAGCAAAAGCAGCTGAAGTGGAAAATATGGCTAAACCAGCTGCCCTCTGAGTTAGTTTAGTGACTACTCTGGGATTCTCGCTCCCCAGTTAATGGAAATTAGAAATTATCTATTGTGGTTACCCTGTGTATTCTGGGTGTTGCATGCTGCTTTAAAATCTTAAATGGGCAAATGTATACACGTTAAAATCAGTCCTGACCGTGTGGCTGCCAGGGATGTTGTGTTCCCAGAGCTTCCTCAAAAGAATCTGAGAGTGGGTAACTTTTTTATAGTCCTGTATACGGTGAGAGGTTCATGTTACAATGTGGTATACCAGGGGACAGCCCTGGCTATAGAGTTGGCTTTGGAATAAGTAAACTGTGAAGGAATGGGTAAAAATTCCCAGGATGATTGCATTGAAAGATAAGAGAAACATCCCTTTGTGGAGGACCCGTTAACTGTCTCTGTAAAAGGTACTTCTGCTCTGAGAAGTAATTTTGTAAAAATGGCATTATGGAGTTCTACTTGTATTGATTTATTTCCATGCTACATTTCCTCAGTCTACAAATAAAAAAAATGGTGTGTTTTTTTCTGCCAGCCCTGCAAAGTCTTCTGGGATCTGAAAGTTAAGCTGGGTTCTTCCAGGCTTGTGGAGCAAGCTTTCTGCAGGCAAAATGCTGTACTTGCCTTCAGTGGGGCTGCACAAGAGTAAGCGAAGGAAAAATTTGTTTTGATACAGTGGGACTGTAGTTGGAACTTAAGCCATGCCTATCTGAAAAAAAAAAAGTTACACTGCTTTAACTGAATTATTTTTGAATCAATCCAATTAAATGGGGCGAATCGCTCGTTAGATATTTTTAAACCATTTAACCCTCATTTAATATGTTTTAGGGCTTGTCTTCACCATTGTAGCTACACCACTATATTGCTTTAGTGAAGACACTCCTATGCTGGCGGGAGAGCTTCTTCTATCGGTGTAGTTAATCCACCTCCCTGAGAAACGGTAGCTGTGTAGAAGGGAGAAGCTCTCCCATCGACATAGCACTGTCTACATGGAGGGTTAGCTCAGTATAGCTATGTCACTCAGGGATGTGGATTTTTCACACCCGTGAGCAACACACTTATACCGATATAGGTGTGTAGTGTAGACCTGGTCTTAGGTGGAGTTAGTAAATTACTGAATAAAGCTAAACTAATTTAAGTGAGGGCTTAATTGGTCTACGTGGATTTACATGAAAGGTTTGCACTGGTTTAACTGGATTAAACCAGTGCAAATTTTCTCCTATAGGCACAACCTTAGTTAAATAATTTGGTTCATGTGTGAACCAGAAAAGAATCCAGCTTGGGTGCTGTCAGAAGTGAAAAGCAGTAAAACTTACTTTTGTCAATTGAAGAAAGTGAAATATGTGTTTGAATACACACATGTGGACCCAGATTCTCCTGAGTTGCTGAACTGTGCTTAGCACAAGCTTGTTGGGGGGTGGGGGTGGGGATAATAGGTGGTGGCATTAATGTACTTTTGGAGATCCCTAACATTTTTTAAAAAACAGTTACATTTTATAAAAAAGAGAGATTAACATGTTTTAAGATAATGTTAAACCTATATTGGAGACTGTTGGTCACTTCACTGTTGGTTTTACTCCAGTGGAGCAGTTTGGCTCCACTGAACCTGCACTGCCAGGAGAAGAGCGAGCATCAGCTTAATGTCAGAGGTACTGCACAGCCATGGGGCTTCCCCATGAATAGCCCTCCCTTCCCACAGATTCTCTGGAATTCTCATAGTTTCTGGATGTCCCATAAAGTTCACTTTTTGTCAGGGAAAACCCAACAGCCCCCCAAATGAATGATTCTGGGGACCCGTGCAAGGAGATTCTCACAGGGGTTTTCCTCCCTCAAGCTTCCTCCCATAAAAGGGGTTAATCAAGCAGTCTTTCCAATCTCCTTTAATCACCACTGGCTCAAGTCTCCCCTTTTGCATAGCTAGACTCAAATAAGAACATTCTTTGCTTTTGTTATCAAAATAGAGCAGCAATCTGTTACATCTGAAATCGTAAGAATCATATTTCCCTCTAACCTTCTACTGCCATTCCAAACTTCCATTATGATAGTTTTTCTCAATGTATATTGAATCCTCTGCAGTACATTCTAATTCAGGAGTCCCATGAGATTTGGGATAGATTTGTTATCCAATTGTTTCTGTTTGTTCAGCCCAATGTAACTTTCAGATCATTGTCCATAATAATATTTTACAATAATTTTCCTTTATTTGGTCCTTGCTGATTTCTGTACTGCGTTCTGTTGAAACCACTATGGTCATAGACTCGAATAGACCATCCAAGGAAGCCAGTGGGTCTTGCAACTTTACAATCTGCCTAGCATGATTGGAAATATTCCTCAGCTGATCCCGTTGATGCATGAGACATCAGATTCTGTTTCTTAACTGTTATTCTGAGTCCGACGGTTTGTCCTGCAGGTATGGTCCACATTTTTTGCACTAGCCAGGATGTTTGTCCCAAATATCCAGCAGCTGCTTAAAGAAACCTGTATCAGGTGTCAGTCCAAAGCACGAATTACTTCATGCTGCTCAACAAGTGCACTCTATATGCATCTGCCTGATTCATTTGCATTATAGTAAAAGACACCCTCAAAATTTGTGTTTCTTTACAGGATGGACCTGCATAAAATTGGAAGGTAAACCTATCTGATTGAAACACTCAAACTAGTTAATTCACTTGTGCTTTTAGGAAGAACTATCCAGCACATAATTTATGTCAAATACACAAAGCCGTGGCTGACAGGAATGAGGGACTATAAAATGATTTGATATACACTTTCTGAATTCCCATCGTTCTCAGAAAAGAAATAGAAAGATAAGCCGTTTAGGAACCAAGTATCTAAAGGCCCTGGGTATTGAGTCTTTTTAGCCTTCACAGTGTTCAATACTGACAGTTGAGTTTCTTTTCACCACTGATATGGCAAGACTCTTTGAGGTACTGTATATTAGAAATTTCACCTTTCATTGCCTTGTATTATTTGCCCTCCATTGAACTATGTGCAGAAAGGTAGACTGTAAAAGACAGTGCATAACAAGGCAAGATTCGAATTATTCAGTCCAGCAAAACTAAAGAGATTCTGTGGTTTCTGCACATAACTGAATTTTGCCAGCGCAAGAAGCCCTCTGAAGATGTTGGTAGGAAAAAAAATTAGAGGACTTTTTTTGAAATGCCACATTTGAAACCAGCACCTGTATGCAGTTATAATAATTAGTGTAATTGGAAGGAGGCATGCAACTTAATGAAGTATGAAATGCCATAGTCATTTTAAAATTAGGAGTACATTGAACTACAATGCTTTCTGCTCTTCTTGTAGAAATCAGATATTGAATAAACAGTCAGCCTGTTAGTGAGAAGAGATCCATTTTCTGAAAATATGAACTTTCCATCCAACTGCTGTAGTCTTGTTGATCAACAGAGATGAAATTATTTTGTAAAGATATTCCATCCTTTAGTCTCTGACTCTTAAATTCTTGTGTAAATATTAATACTTTTTAAGAAATAAAATTGTTGCAAGGTGAAACTACAGTATCTGAAGCCCAAAGATAAAATGCAATAGTAAGAATAAACCTTTTAAAAATCAGTTAAACTTGCTGCTTCCCAAAGCAAATTATACAACATAATTGTCTTATGTGAATAAAGGTTTAAATGAATAAACGTTTTAGAACCAAGGGTGGAACGGATTGCTACTGTATACTTACTTTCCTGCAAAGCTAGTGAAAGGATTGCATTTCATTTCCCTTTTTAATCTTAATGAAAAGCTACTCCCTAGAGTTTGAACATACTCCATAGGTGTCCTATTTTCCCATTATTTGCCTCTACATGCTTCCCCTCTTCACCAGACTTTATGATACATCCAGGTTTCCTACACCAGTGGTCAAAGAGAAACAATATTTTCTCACACTTATTATTATTTAGAATCTCTTTTGTTATGGAAGATAGAGAGTATGTCCAAGGGATGCTTTTCCCAGGACAGCACTAACGGTTTTTTAAATGGCCTCTGCAGGCAATCGGAACCTCACATCTCTGAGAGTGACACATGCAACCCTGAAATACTTTCTTTTCTACACTTAAATGCCAAAGAAGGTCAGTAAAAAAATAAGTAGGTGGAAAAAAGTATAATTCATGCTGCTACATGGAAAGAGTGATAACACTTGCAAAACAGCAGTGCTCAGCTTTGAAGAAAAAAGCAGTATTTTGTAATTCCTGCCATGCTTTTGGGGCTTTCTTTGGAAAAACTTGATATGTCAGCACATTGAAATTAAACATGCAGAAGAAAACGATGTGATAGTAAATAAGGAATCATGAAGAGCTGTGAAAAATGTTTAGTAACCTGAGCATAATTCATGGAAATGAAATACAATATGAAGGTTTTAGCACTTATAAGAGAGGTAGCTTGACTAGTGACTAGCTGAAATGGTGGCAAGTTGGAACCTGCAATTTCTTCCTGACTCTGGCCAAACCACTTAACATCTTCAGTTCTCCAGTTAAAAATGAAGATAAGTCACCTTTGTAAAGTGCTTTGAAATCCATGGATGAAAGACATTACATAAAAGACCAACCCTGCAAGCCCTTATTACTCAGTCAGTTATTATTCTAATTAAACATTTATATTAGAGTAGCATTCAAAGGCCCCAATAAAGACTGTGGTCACATCGTGCTGGGTGCTGTGCTAATACAGATAAAGAGACAGTCCCTGCTGCTGAGAGCTTACAATTTTAAAAGACACAAGAACAGATGAGGGGTGGTATATGGTGATGTAACATAGGCAAATGAACATGGTGAGGACTGACACAATATAATTAGTTTTATGTTTTATTGTTGGTCTTCTTTTGTGGGTAGAGGTAAAATGAGGGGGCATGGCAGAAGTAGGGGAATAAATAAGAAAAATGGGAACAAGAAAGGAAGTAGTGTGCATTTTAGTGGGACTAATTGGATGAGTAAAAGCTGTCAGGATCAGGCTCAAAGTACCAGATACTATTATTTATGTATTATATTTACAAATTAAAAATGGGGAGTAATTTTTCCTGTGTGAGAATGTGTTTCTGTAACTCCTAGACTATCTCTGTCATATACTGTAAGTGTACGAGGATACTCAGTTACACACGTCAGTGAACTTCAGAAGATGGTGCACTCAATGAAAACATGGCAAAACAATCATACTTGATAAACACTTCATTTCATGAGGAGTAGGGTACTCAGATATCATACACAACACCTGAAATAATCACATCAAAATATTATTGTAGCTTTTAATTTTGCTTTTATAATATTTAAGGAGAAACTGCATTTTATAGTAAGTTGACATTTATCCCATGTTTTTGAAGGATCATTTTCTTTTAAAGAACTTTGTGGAATAGCATCTTGTGGGTTTTGTCTGCGATATCATATTATAAGAGGGAAAAGAACAGTGCTAAGGTTGGTAATACTGTAGACCAACACCACAAATCTGGCATATCTTTCTTATTTTTGTTGACAAAGAAGATATTATTCATCCTTTTCTTCTCTCCCCCACTCCCAAAATAAGAACCTGATCCTGCTCTCATTAGAGCAAATTGAATCTATGGAACTGGCTTTTGGAGCAGAATTGGGCCCCAACACAGTCGTATATTTGTAAAACAATTTTCAAAACTCTATGCCAGTAATTCATCAATCCAGACCAACCCTGTAATAAAACAGTATGAACACAAAGCAGAAGGAAATCAACTTCATTTTTCAGTCTTTGACATTTTATTGCTATTGTATGAATGTAACTAAAAGGACTTCTTGTAGCATAGCACTTCAATATAGCTACCCTGTGATCAGCTCTATGGCCAAAGGGAACTTTTCAACAGTTATATTTTTGATTCATTTCATTGAAGCTGTCACGCAGCTAATACAGGGGACACTGTAGATAGCTGCTATCCACAGGGCCCCGGGCTGGAACCTGGTACAGAGGGTGGGCCCGGGTTCCCCCCATCTCCCCAACTCCTGATTGTCCACAGGAGGAGTTGACCTGGTCTGTGAGAAACACCAGAAGGGAAGGTCTAATTTGGAAAGGGATCTGGCCTGTCCCTGACCCACTAGGTGGGACACAAAGACTGCGGGGATTGTTCTCCATTTCCCCCATGCTGGCCAGTGATTAGGTTAGCCGAGTGAATGGCAGGTTTGAGCCTCTAGCAGAAGCAGACAAACTGAGGGCTGCTGTGAACCTCTGAGGCGAGTAAATCCACCAAAAAGCGCAGGACTCACCAAGGCAGAGGAGGAACTTTGTCACAGCTGGTGTCAGGGGTGGGATTTAGGTGCACAGTGCAGCAGAAGAAGGGTGTGTTTTTTTTAAAAAAAAAAAAAAGAGTTTTTAGAAAAAAAAAGAGAGAGAGGGTTTTTTTTTCTTCCCACCACCACAATGGATGATGTAGTGTGGGCACTAATACAAGCCACGGCTGCCCAGCAGGAGGCTACCCGTGTCCAGGCAGCTGCCCAGCAGGAGGCTACCCGTGTCCAGGCAGCTGCCCAACAGGAGGCAGTGAAGCTGCAGCAGGAGACCAATCACTTGTTAATGGACCAGGCCACTCAAGAGCGTGCTATGTCGCGGGAACTTGTAAACCAGGTAAAGGCCCTTACAGAGCTGAACCGTGGCCATGATGGGATGCAGATCATACGGGCCAGCAATTGGCTGCAGAAAATTACTCAGGAGAATGACGTAGAGGCATATTTCCTGGCATTTGAGAGGACAGCCCTGCGGGAGGCTTGGCCCCAAGAACAGTGGTCTGGCATCCTCACCCCGTTCCTGTGTGGGGAGGTCCAGAAGGCCTACTATGATTTGCCTGAAGAGGCTGCGGCAGACTATCCCAGCTGAAAGCAGAGATCCTGTCCAGATCTGGGGTAACAACCATAGCGCAGGCCCAGCGATATCATGAGTGGAGGTACCAGGAAAACAAAACCCCGCAGTCTCAATTATATGACCTCATCCATCTCGCATGAAAGTAGTTACGAACTGAGTCCCAGAGTCCGGAGGAGATACTAGGGGTTCTGATCATTGACCGGTACATGGGAACACTGCCGCCAGACCTTCGTGCCTAGATAAGCCAGAACAAACCCTCCACCTACAACGAGGTTGTCGCACTGGTAGAGAGGCGAAGGACGGCGAGGGAGCTGACCCGACCAGCTAAGGAAGAAGCACCCCGGGTTAAACTAGCAGCCCCAAGCCCCGGAGCTCGGGCAATGGGGCCGCCAGGAGGTCCCAGATGGAAAAAGAGAGGGGCTGAAGGCCCATCGGAGGCCATAAAGAGTCGGAGCACTGAGGAGGAAGAGGATAGTGTCACTAAACTACCCAAACCAAGAGACCGGGGAATGCCTAGGGCCCCATACAGATGTTACACCTGTAGGGAGTGGGGACACATAGCTGCGCAGTGTCCCAATGCCGAGGAGCCTATGCAGTGTAACCTGGGGAACTGGGCAGACCCATGCTCCTTAATCCACTAACCCCGCATATGTACACTAGACCAGTAAAACTAAATGGGTCAGAGACCATGGCACTGGTTGATTCTGGGAGTGCGATCACGCTTATTTCAGGGAAGCTTGTGAAGCGTAGTCAGCTGCTGCAGGCAAAGCGCACAGGGGTGACCTGTCCATGGGACAGTTAGTTACTACCCCACCATTCCAGTAAAAATTGAAATCCAGGGGAACACCACTGAGGTAGCAGCAGGTGTAGTCCCTAAACCCCTATACCCGGTGCTCATAGGGAGGGACTTTCCAGGGTTTGGAGACTTACTCCCGGTAGGGGGATTGGAGAAAGGGGGAAACCTTGAAGTTAGTGAGACATCTGCAGTAGTTTGTCAACCCCCAATCTTCTCTGAAATATCTCCATGATTTGTTCTCTACTCCCAGGCAGGGTAGAAAGATGAAAAGGGAAAGAAAGGCAGCTAAGGCCTTGGGGACCCGGATCGTGGCCCAGGGACAGAGGGTCACCCTTGTGGCAGGCGGACCAGGGTAGCTGGAAAGGAGGCTGCCCCGGAGGAGGAGGCGCCCGAGCCTGACGCCCATCCTAATGTCTCTGAACCAGGAGAGGCAACAGAGACTGGCCCCCTCGAGCACGGGCAGATTAGCCCCGGGAGAGAAAATTTTGGATGGGACCAAGCTGAAGACCCAAGGTACGACAACGTTAGGAAGGAGGTGACTGAAATCGATGGGGTCCCTGTGGAAGGGAAAACCCAGGGACCAGGACCCTACTTCATAATGGAAAAGAATCTCTTGTACCAGATTGCATCAGTACAGGGGCAGAAGGCACAGCAGCTTCTAGTACCTCAAAAACACCAGAACGCTGTATTAACTTGCCCATAGTTATCTTTGCGGGGGGGGGCATTTGGGGGTAGAAAAGACCCTGGCATGGTCCTAAAACGGTTCTTCTGGCCTGGGGTGCACGAAGAAGTGCGGAGATACTGCGCCTCCTGCCCAGAGTGTCAGCTGCACAGTCCCCATCCCCACTTGAGGGCACCTTTGTTACACCTACCCATCATAGAGGTCCCGTTTGAGTGAATAGCCATGGACTTAGTGGGACAATCTACCCAGGGCCACCAATGTATAATTGTCATTCTGGACTATGCTACACGGTATCCAGAAGAAGAGGAGTACTTGTGGCACCTACAGTCCCCGTCCCCACTTGAGGGCACCTTTGTTACACCTACTCATCATAGAGGTCCCGTTTGAATGAATAGCCATGGACTTAGTGGGACAGTCTACCCAGGGCCACCAATATATAATTGTCGTTCTGGACTATGCTACACAGTATCCAGAAGAAAAGGAGTACTTGTGGCACCTTAGAGACTAACCAATTTATTTGAGCATGAGCTTTCGTGAGCTACAGCTCACTTCATCTGTAGCTCACGAAAGCTCATGCTCAAATAAATTGGTTAGTCTCTAAGGTGCCACAAGTACTCCTTTTCTTTTTGCGAATACAGACTAACACGGCTGTTACTCTGGTATCCAGAAGACGTCCCCTTGCGGAACACAGCCTCTAAAACAATAGCCAAAGAGCTAATGGGGATCTTTGCCAAAGTGGGGCTATCAAAGGAGATACTGACGGAGCAAGGAACCCCATTTATGTCAAAACTAAAGAGGGACCTATGTAACCTTCTCCACATACATACCCTGAGGACTTTGGTCTATCATCCACAGACCGATAGGCTGGTAGAAAGGTTCAACCGAACCCTGAAGGCTATGATAAGGAAGGTGGTAAGTCAAGACGGGAAGGATTGGGACAATCTACTACCATACCTTATGTTTGCCATCCGGGAGATGCCTCAACTGGGTTTTCTCCCTTTGAGCTATTATATGGGTGCCACCCCCACAGCATCTTGGACATAGCCAAGGAAATTTGGGAGGAGGAGCCCAATGAGGGGAAGAATGTAACTGAGCATGTGTTACAAATGAGGGACTGGATAGCACAGGTCACTCCCATTGTGCGGGAACACCTAAAGAAGGCGCAAGAGACCCAACGAGTTCAGTACAGTTGCCAAGCCAAAGTTTGGCAGTTCCAGCCTGGAGACCGAGTAATGGTGTTGGTATCCACAACAAAAAGTAAACTTTTGGCCCAGTGGCAAGGATCCTACGAAATAGTTGAACCCGTAGGGGAGGTAAATTACAAGGTGCAACAACCAGGACATCAGAAACAAGAGCAAATATATCATGGCAATCTTCTGAAACCCTGGCATGCACAAGAATCATGTGCAGCTGTCCAGAAAGACCTACCCCATGAAAACAAACCTTCCGAACAGGTGAGGGTGTCTCCCGATTTAATGCCAGACCAGAAGAATGAGGTGTCTAAGATGATCTTCCGGAACCAAGATGTGTTCTCGACAAAACCAGGTCGAATAACCGAGACACATCACCACCGGAGGCCAGAGTAACAATGAGGCCCCACTGGGTGCCAGCAGCCAAAAAGGAGGAAATAAAAGCAGAAGTAAAAAAAATGCTGGAGTTGGGGACCATTGAAGAATCCCCCAGACAGTAGTCCAGCCCAGTCATGTTAGTGCCCAAACCTGATGGCACCACAAGGTTTTGCAAAGACTTCCGGCGACTAAACGAGGTATCCCAGTTGGACTCCTACCCCATACCTTGCATAGATGAACTAGTGGACCATCTGGGCAATGCCCAGTACTTGACTACCCTAGACTTGACAAACGGGTACAGGCAGATTCCCCTTGCCGAAGAGGCAAAGGAAAAGACTTTGTTCTGTACACCAGAGGGTCTTTTCCAATATACTGTCCTCCCTTGGACTACATGGGGCCCCATCTACCTTCCAGTGCCTCATGGACAAGCTGTTACGCCCTCATAATCATTATGCTGCTGCCTATCTGGACAATGTGGTCATTCATACCCCAGACTGGGAAACCCACCGAGAGAAGGTGGAGGCAGTCCTCGATACCTTCAGGCAAGCTGGCCTTACAGCAAACCCTGCCAAGTGTGCCGTAGGGTTTACAGAGGCCAAATATCTTGGCTACATTTTGGGAAAAGGTTTGGTAAAACCCCAACTGAATAAGTTAGAGGCCATCCAAAATTGGCCCCATCCAAATTGCAAGAAACAAGTCTAGGCATTCCTAGGTGTGGTGGGGTATTTCCGACGATTTATCCCCCACTTTGCCACAAGGGCAAGCCCTCTGACAGACCTAGTGAAGGCCCATGGATCTGATCTGGTGAGATGGTCTGATGCAGCAGAGAGAGCGTTCACAGACTTACGGGCTGCCCTCTGAAGTAACCCCATACTAATAGCCAGATTTCACCAAGGAACTTATCCTGCAGACAGATGCATCAGAAGTAGGGATGGGGGCCATCCTATCACAGATGGTCAGGGAGGAGGAACACCCAATTCTCTACCTCAGTAGGAAACTCCTTCCGAGGGAACAGAAATATTCCGTGGTGGAGAGAGAGTGCTTCACCGTAAAATGGGCCATGGAAACGTTGTGCTACTACCTGCTTGGGCACAGATTTTTCCTCGTAACCAACCATGCCCCTCTTCAATGGAGGCAGTGGAACAAGGAGAAGAATGCATGGGTGACCAGGTCGTTCTTATCCCACCAAACTTTCCAGTTCTGTGTGAAACACAGAGCAGGGAGCCATCACGGCAATGCTGATAGCTTGTCATGTGTTTACTGTCTGGCATCCCAAGCTGCCCAACCCTTGGTGTTGAGCAGGCGAGAGGGATATGTGACAGACCCAGACCAGTGGGGTACAGGAGTCTGGTAGAAGGCAAATATACTAGCCACTGAATGAATAGTTTTCTGTTCCCTGAGTGACCGAAGTAGAGGCTGCCCTAGGGCAATCAGGAACCTGCTAAAACCAATTAAGACAGGCAAGCAAATTAAGACACCTGGAGCCAAGTAAGAACCTACTAGAATCAATTATGGCAGGCAGGCTAATCAGGACACCTGGTTTAAAAAGGGGAGGGAGGGCGCAAGGAGCAGGGAGTGAGAAGGCGTGCTGCTGGAGGACTGAGGAGTACAAGCGTGATCAGTTTCAGGAGGAAGATCCTGCAGTGAGGATAAAGAAGGTGCTGGGGGAAGGCCATGGGGAAGTAGTGCAGGGAGTTGTAGCTGTCATGCAGCTGATACAGGGGACATTGTAAACAGCTGCTATCCACAGGGCCCTGGGCTGGAAACCAATGTGTAGGGGGCGGGCTTGGGTTCCCTCCATTCCCTGATTGGACACAGGAGGAGTTGACCTGGTCTGTGAGAAACACCAGAAGGGAAGGTCTAATTTGGAAAGGGCTTTGGCCTGTCCCCGACCCTCTAGGTGGGACACAAAGACTGCGGGGATTGTTCTCCATTTCCCACATGCTGGCCAGTGATGAGATTAGCTGAGTGAACAGCAGGTTCCAGCCTCTAGCAGAAGCGAACAAACTGAGGGCTGCCGTGAACCTCTGAGACGAGTACATCCGCCAAAAAGCGCAGGACCCACCAAGGCAGAGGCGTTATATATATTTGTCACAATATGTATAACTTTGGAATTTCAATAGGCAGCCCAAAGAAGGAATGAAGGAGAGGGATGACCATAGTAGAAGGAAGAAGAAGAGAGAGAGTAAGGCAATATAGAAGTCTGAGATCTTCACTTGTCTTTTGTACTTTCTTAATTTTTTCCTACATTTGAATTGTTTTTATATTCCAGGAAAATTTCCCAAATATTGTAAAACTTTCTCAATTGATCATTAATTCAATCTGTTGGTTCCTTTTAAAATCCTGCCTCTTTGATACTGTATATAGGTCCTATTCTCCTATATGTTGGAGTAACCTATGTAGAGGAGTTGTATCAGCTTATTGAATTTTTATGCATTCTTCCATCATGGAGGCAGGTTTACTCCTTGTGGAAGAGGTAGGTAGTTCTAGTCCCCTAAAACTGCTGGCTTCCCAAAATATACTTCAAGCTGTGGCTTCCATGTGAATGTCCCTTATTTTTGTACTGCAGCTTCCTTGATCCATGGTAGTTATAGGCATTTATGCGTATTGAGCTACCCTTAGGTTCCATTTAATTCTTCTCATGACTTTTTGTCTGTTTTATCTAATCAGATTTAGGCATTTACACTGCAGTCATCACCATGGTATATGAGTATCTGTGAAAGAGATCTGGTATATAAAAACAAACAAAAACAGGATTTTGTGAAAATTAAAAATAAAAGTTGCACTGGTGCTTTTCCACATAAAAGCATAATAAATAATAGGGTTTTTATCTGTGAAAGTTGTTTCACACACAACAGATTTATTCCCCCCTGTTGAAATGGCTTCCATTATTTACATTAAGGCAATTTAAACTTATTTTATATGTACTTTCTAATCCCCAGTCTGAGGAAATTACAGGCCCTTTTAGTTTAATTTAATAGTGTCCTACAGTCATGGCAGTAGAGAACCACAATTGAAGGAACTGTTAAAAGTATTACTTATTTAAAACCAGAATCAAAAGGATAAGACTGTAGAAAAATAAAATTAGAAACACCAGTAAAGATACCCTTTGAAGGTGAGCAGTAAATATTTTTTTAGTGGGCTATCTTTTTTTATTCTTTGATGTATAAAGAGTTAGTAGTTAGTTTTACTTTTAAAATATCATACATGTCAAATCTAATCATCTGTTTTTGCAGTAGGATATCTGTAGGGGGTCTCAGAGCATCTGTACTTTTAACTGAAAGGTTCAGGGGTTCTAAATCTTTAATAAAACATCCTTTCTACAGAATGTTCATTAGTCACTGGCACTACGCAGGTAATAAGAAAACATATTTGAAATAATCTCACTGAAAATCCCTCTCAGTTGTTCATCCTTCTGTTCTTGATTCTTGTGATTTCTTAAGTTCTTTAGTGAATTTCTGATGGAGGAGAGGGTGTACCATTTGTTCTTTTATGACAAGAATGTTCAGGCCGCCTTTATGCATCAGAAAGAAGCTAAAACACACACACCATTTTCCCCCTTTGAAGATCACTTTTAAAGCCTTTAGCTAGGAACTCTGATAAGACTGGCTGTAAGTGGTGCCCAAACAGCTACTCTCCACACTTGGGCAAGCAGTCACATACTTCCTTAAATCTTTGATATACCACTGTCTTCATTATTCCAGTACTAAAAGCCAAGTCATCCTTTTTCAATAAAACTAAAAATGTATCTCTTGGAACTGATTTTCTGTTATTTTCTCATTGCATTTCCACCCATTAAAAACTATGCTGCTAGGCTCTGACTAAACAGGTGTGAAGAAGCCCGCAATGCTCAGCACAGAGAGGCTTCTGGATAAGTGCACATGTGCACAGTCCTCAATGCAAATAATATGCCTACACTGGAGAGAGGGAAATGGGGAGGGGGGAGGTAGGGCAGAGGTAGAGGTAGAGATGGGTGTGATCAAGAAGTAATGGCTTCAGTATAATCCTATGCATGCAGAAGATTGGCCAGATCCTTGGCTATGTAAATGAAATCAGTGGATCTATGCCAAATTACTCCAGGTTAGAATCTATCTCGTGTTTGTAGCGTTCATTTCAGTATGCTTCTGTTGCCACTCTGAAGTATTGCTTTATGGGCAGTGTGGAAGAACTGATCTTAGGTGAGAGTGAGCACAGAGGATCTCATAAGGAACAGCTGCAGACATAGAATGCTTTTGATGTTTTCTATCAACATTATGTCTTACATGACTTATTACATAGGCTAAACACAGTTTTCTCACTGAACTATAATGCTGCAAGTAACCAAGCATCATATTCAGCAGCCCTATAAGTGGCTCAAGTGATGCTCTCTCTCATATCTCATCCATACTCATGTGGGATCAGGCCTTGTTACTCAGGCAAAACTCTCACTGAAATCAGTGGAAATGTTAGTATGAATATAAAGCGCTGCATGGGGCTCTTAGATTTACGCTTTTCAAAATTTTCACATAGAATAGCCAATTTTTTTAACGTTTCCTGAGATGTGTACTTATTTTTGCTTTAACAAGTAACTATTGACATAAAACATCAATACAAAGAAAAGGAGTGTCAACTTATTGAGATAACGTGTAGACAGAACTGTTTTACATAATATTCGGCCACTGGGATGTTTCATTTTTAGCCTGTGCATCATTGGGGAACATTAGTACCAAAGTTGTCTGTTGAATTCTCAAGGTCTATTCAGACCACCTGGGCATTCCTTGACGTGATTATCTTTTCTGAGATCTTTGCAGCCTCTTAACGAAGATGAAAACAGACACCTATCTCTCTGTGAAGTTGTTTGAAATGAGCAATAGTCTAAGAAAGTATTCTAATTGAAAGGTTTCTTATACCTATTGAGTGCTGGAGGACATTGGTTTCTTGATGATGTATTATATCGAGGATGGTTGCGTGGATACAAACTGACAGATGCTGCTGTGGGAATTGTGCACCTGGCATCGCCACCCTGGTGACCAGCATATGAATTCTGCAGCGTAACTGATCTATAATTATTCAGAGAAAATGCCCCCTTAATTTCCTTCAGAACTAACATATTTTCCACATGCCAGGATGTGCTAGGTATTTTTTTCAACAGTATTGTCTTTTACCTTTATTAAAAACTAATAAAAAAGAGAGAGAGAAGCAAAAACATAATGTCTCAACTATTATTAAAGAATATTACGTCACTGAGATTTCTATAGCACTATATTAAAAATGGATTTTCCAGTTTTAGCAGAATTGCTGTACTCTACTACTAGATAAATACATTTAGAAAACAATTAAATACTCTATGCAAATATGGTTTCCTAACATCCCTAGACACTTTTTTTTTTACTAGAACTGCTAAATATAGTAGACCTAGTTAGTCTGTGTAAGATTTATCTGAATTTAGTCTTGACATCTAAAAGATTGCAGTTGTTGTTAACCTTATAGCATGTTAAATGGAGTTATTAATGTGAATGGTTTGTAACTCCAATGGAAACAGAGTTTGCAAACTAGAACAGAATAGATAAAGCTGGCAGTACATCTGAACTTCCAATCTTAATTTATTGTGAGTGTAAATATATGGTGGGGAGATAAGATGCAGCTAAATACCCAATATAAAATTCAGGAAATCTGTGAAATCTGTGTTTATGTCCTATGAAAATGGCAAAGCACTCTGGTAATAGATACAAGGAACTCATACAGCTCCTAGTGGAGCTATGCAGTAATTTTCATGGCTTTATAGTCACAGCAAAATCTTCCAGCACTGACAGATTATACCATGGAGACCTGTTAAACACTTAGCCTTGGTGAACACTAAATATATCCCTGCAATACGTTTATTGCCAGATTAGGTACTTATTTCAGAGGACTTCATTGTATGTATGTATTGATGTAAATAGGCGCACAGCTGGTTTATAATAGGTTTCTTTATGTTATGGATTTGATTTTTGAAAAATGTTGAAATGTTGCAATGTGGAATATTTATTAATTTAACAAAGAGGATCTTTTAAAAGTATTAACTGAAAATTTTGCAGCAATGATATGGCATTTACTAAAACTGAACACCAAATTTGTTACTGTTATTTTGCTTATATAGCTGTTTTATTTTTATTACTCCACCTGCAATTGGTGGCATTATTTTATTACTCCACCTGTAGTTGGGGTAAGTTTGTTGTCTGTAGCATGTGTATCTGTGTTTGTGGTGTGCTTGCTGCTTGACTGAAATATTTTTGTTTGTTTGTTTGTTTGTGGGACTGTGTGCTGACCATGTGTGTGTTGAGCCTAACAGCCTGCCAGGCAAGGCTGAGAACTTCTTAACGACGCTGTGATCCGTAAGCCTTTTAGCACCCATCAACCCTTAACCGGGGGGAGGGGCTACTCAGGGAGACCAGGGCTTTAAAAAGCCCGTTCCTGAGGCCTGGTCTACAGTACACGGTTATTTCGGAATTAGCCGAGTTACCTCGAAATAAAACTAATTCCTTCCACACAACCAAACCAGTTTTTTCGATTTAAAGGGCTCTTTATTCCGATTTCTGTACTCCACCTCGGGAAGTGGAGTAGCGCTAAAATCGAGATCGCAGTTCCAGATTACAGGTACCATGGACGCAATTCAACGATATTGGCATCTGGGAGCTATCCCAGAATGCTCCCTTGTGACCGCTCTGGACAACACTCTGAACTCCGATGCACTAGCCAGGTAGGCAGTAAAAACCCCGTGAACTTTTGAATTTCCTGTTTGGTCACCATCAGCACAGGTGACCATCAGCACAGTCCACCGTCACAGGCGACCATGCAGAGTCCACCATCTCAAGAGACCACGCAGTCCCGGACTCACAGACGAGCTCCAGCATGGTCTGAATGAGAGGTACTGGATCTCATTGCATGTTGGGGAGACTAATCTGTTATGGCAGAACTACGTTCCAAAAAAAGAAACGCAAATACGTACGCTAAAGTCTCCAGGGCCATGACGGAAAGAGGCTACTCCAGGGACACAGAACAGTGTCGTACGAAAATCAAGGAGCTCAGGCAAGCATACCAAAAAGCCAGGAAGGCTTCTACCATGAGCTGCATGCAATTATGGGGGGTGACGACACCACTACCCCACCACTGTCTGTGAACACCTGCAAGGGGGGAGTAGCACAGAGTGAGGAGGATGAGTTTTTGGAAGACGAAGAGGAGGAGGAGGAGGAGGACAGTGCACAGGAGGCAAGTGGGGAATCTGTTTCCCTCCCTAGCCAGGAACTATTCTTAATGCTGGAGTCAATAGCCTTCCCTCCCCACCCCACCCCAAGCATGCTCCCGGATCATGACCCTGGAGAAGGCACTTCTGGTGAGTGAGAGCTTGATCAGAGTCACGCGATGGGGGGTGGGGGGTAACCCAGCCGCGCTGGGCTGTTCGCGTTTAGTTTAAAGGGCTCATTCCTGCTCAGAGCCTCATCGGAACCCCGCAGTGGGTGGGTGTGTGGGGCGGGTGTGTTGTGTGAAGCGATCATCACAGAGAGCCCGCAGACTGCCTGCAAGCTGAATTCTGTTGCCTGGCCGCATGTGATGGCTTACTCACACCAAAGTGACAGGCACTTCAGTATAAGAGGCAAAATGAGACCTTGTACAGAAAGAACATGTGCTGTGTAGTATGAATTGCCTGTTTCACTAAGAAACAGTGTCCCCTTTGTTCTCTAAAATGTATCTTTTAAAATACTACCCTCCCTTTTTCTCCTCCTGCAGCAGGTGCAAATGTTTCAATGCGGCCCCTATCTACTCCGTCCCAGAGGCTGGTCTGGATTAGAAGGCGGAAAAAAAGAACTCAGGACGACATGTTTGCCGAGCTCATGCAGTCCTCCCGCAATGATAGGGCGCAGTTGAATGCATGAAGGCAAACAGTTGCGGAGTCGCGTAAAGCGTTACATGAATACGAAGAGAGGAGGGACGTGGGCGATGAGAGCAGTCAAAATGCTATGGTCAAGCTCATGGGGGAGCAAACTGACATGCTCCGCTGTATGGTGGATCAAATGCGGGAAAGGCAGCAAGACCACAGACTGCCACTGCAGCCCTTGAAAAACCGCCCTCCCTCCTCCCCAAGTTCCATAGCCTCCTCACCCAGACGCCCAAGAACACGGGGTGGGGAGGCTACGGGGACCCACACAGTCAACCCCAGAGGATTGCACAAGCAGCAGAAAGCTGGCGTATCCTAAATTTTCATTTGGTTTCTAGACTTGTCCTTCCCTCCTCCGCCACCCTCCTAACCCAATACCCCCCATCCCCCTTCTAGCTTCTGATTTCGCTCAATGTTTTGTGCAACAAATAATAAAGAATGGTTTTTAAACAATTGTGACTTTATTTCCTTTCATATATGTATAGGGGGCAGGCAACTTAAAGAGAAACAAACACAACTCTCACATTGTACCCTGGCCAGCAATGAAACTAGCTTTCAAAGCTTCTCTGATGTGCAGCATGCCCTGCTGCGCTCTTCTAATCACCCTGTTGTCTGGTTGTGCGAAACTGGCCACCAGGTGGGTTGCCTCAACCTCCCACCCCACCATAAATGTCTCCTCCTTACTCTCACAGATATTGTGGAGCACACAATAAGCAGCAATTATAACTGGAATATTGGTTGTGCTGAGATCTAACCGAGACAGTAAACTGCGCCAGCGAGCTGTCAAACATCCAAAAGCACATTCTACCACCATTCTGCACTTGCTCAGCCTGTAGTTGAACTGCTCCTTACTACTGTCCAGGGTGCCTGTGTACAGCTTCATGAGCCGTGGCATTAAGGGGTAGGCTGGGTCCCCAAGGATAACTATAGGCATTTCAACATCCCCAACAGTAATTTTCTGGTCTGGGAAGTAAGTTCCTTCCTGCAGCTGTTCAAACAGACCAGAGTTCCTGGAGATGTGAGCGTCATGCACCTTTTCTGGCCATCCCACGTTGATGTCAGTGAAACGTCCCTTGTGATCCACCAGTGCTTGCAGCACTATGGAAAAGTACCCCTTGCGGTTTATGTACTGGCCGCCCTGGTGTTCCGGGGCCAAGATAGGGATATGCGTTCTGTCTATCGCCCTGCCACAGTTGGGGAACTCCAGCGCATTAAAGCCATCCACAATGGTCTGCACATGTCCCAGAGTCACTACCCTTGATAGCAGCTGGTAAATGATTGCGTTGGTTACTTGCAGCACAGCAGCCCCCACAGTAGATTTCCCCACTGCAAACTGATTCCCTACTGACTGGTAGCTGTCGGGCGTTGCAAGCTTCCACAGGGCTATGGCCACTTGCTTCTTTACTGTGAGGGGTGCTCTCATTCTGGTGTCTTTGCACTTCAGGGCAGGGAACAGCAAGTCACAAAGTGCCATGAAAGTAGCCCTATGCATACGAAAGTTTCTCAGCCACCGGGAATCATCCCATACCTGCAACACTATGCGGTCCCACCAGTCTGTGCTTGTTTCCCGGGTCCAGAATCAGCGTTCCATGGCATGAACCTGGCACAACTGCACCATGATCTCCCAATTGCCACATGCCATGCCGTCTGTGTCCATGTCCTCATCAGTATAGTAATCGCGGTGTCGTCGCTTCCTCACCCGGTTTTGCAGGTACTGCACATACCGCTGGATAATGCGTGAGGTATTTACAATGGTCAAAACTGAAGCAGAGATCTGATTGGGCTCCATGGCTATGGCGCCTGCACGGGTAATCCTGGAAAAAGGGTGCGAAACGTAGGAGAGCAGAGTGGCAGCGGAATCTGTGCTGTTCAGTTCACGGTAGCCGAACAACGGCAGAAAATGGTTGTCTTCTGTGGCTTTCACGGAGGTGGGAGGCCAGGACAGACAACATGGAGAAGCTCGGAAGCATGGCAATAGCGGGAGAGCAGAGTTGGTGGCAGAAGCTGTGCTGCTCGGTTCACAATGACGGAGCAGAGTTGGCAGCGGAGGTGTTCAATGAGGAAGAGAAAGAGTAGGGGTAGTAGAGATTACATAGGAAGATGAGAGGAAATGAGAGGTGGATTCATAGTAGCAGGAGAGCAGCGGTGCACCGTCTGCTGAAAGCAGTATGGCGTCTGCATGCCAAAAAGGCGTGAAACAATTGTCTGCCGTAGCTTTCTGATGACACACACCCAGAAACACCCGCGAGAATGTTTTTGCCCCGTCATGCACTGGGAGCTTAACCCAGAATTCGAATGGGCGGTGGGGACTGCAGGAACTGTGGGATAGCTACCCACAGTGCACCACTCCGACATTTGATGCTCGCCTTGGTACAGTGGACACAATCCGCCGAATTCACTCGCTTTAGTGGGGACACAGAAGACCGAATGTATAAAATAGCTTCCGAAAATTCGAATAGAATAATTTTGAAATAATTTCGTACTGTAGATGTACCATAAGTGACCAGAGGAGCTAGGGAATGGGAGCAGCTAACGGGGGAGTTTGGCGAGGGAGTTTAGAGGGGGAGTGTGAGCAGGAGCTAGAACCCAACATTCTTTAAACTTAAAAGCCAAAAACACCCCCTTGATATAAACAAAACAACAACAAAGGAACTGGCTGCAGGAGTAAAAAGAGAATGCAGGCAGAAGTCCAGCAACAGAGTGGGGGCTATCCAGTTTACTGCACCCAATGCAGCATGTATGATTACCTGCCGTATGTGCAGGTGGCATATGTATGCATTCGGTGCAAGGAGCACCTGGCCCTCAGAGATCGTGTATGGGCTTTGGAGACCAGAGTGGCTGAACTGGAGTAGCTGAGGAGACAGAGAGGTACATAGATGAGACTTTCCGGGACACAGTAGAACGGTTCCATCCCCGGTCTGACAGCCACTGTGCTGTTGAGGACGATGAAAGTCCCATGGAAGGAGAGCATCTAACTGGAGCAAAGGGCAACAATCCTATAGTTGCAACCCTCCTTCTGAGGATACCTCTCTGGGGGAAGAAACTCCAGCTATTAGAAAGAGACAGGTATTATTAATGGGCGATTCAATCATTGGAAACACAGATAGCTGGGTTTGCAATGATCAGGAGAACCACATGGTGACTTGCCTGCCTGGTGTGAAGGTTGCGGATCTCACAAGACATCTAGATAGACTTATGTGTAATGCTGGGGAGGAGCCAGTGGTCATGGTACATGTAGGTACCAGTGACGTAGGGAAGGATAGGAGAGAGGTCCTGGAGGCCAAATTTAGGCTGCTAGGTAAGAGATTGAAGTCTAGGACCTCCATGGTAACATTCTCTGAGATTCTCCCAATTCCAAGTGCAGGGCCAGTTAGACAGGCAGAACTGCAGAGTCTCAATGTGTGGATGAGATGATGGTGTAGGGAGGAGGGGTTCAGGACAGGATGCAGAGATAAAGTTTCTTCACGTCTTAAATGACTGCTTCTTGGAGCAGATCCTGGAACCCACCAGAGGAGAGGCAATTCTTGATTTAGTCCTAAGTGGAACACAGTATCTGGTCCAAGAGGTGCATATAGTTGGACTGCTTGGTAATAGTGAACGTAATATAATTAAATTCAATATCCCTGTGGCAGAAAAAATACCACAGCGGCCCAAAACAAGCATTTAATTTCAGAAAGAGGAACTACACAAAAATGAGGAGGTTAGTTAAACAGAAATTAAAGGGTACAGTGCCAAAAGTGAAATCTCTGCAAGCTGCATGGAAACTTTTTAATGACACCATAATAGAGGTTCAACTTAAATGTATACCCCAAATTAAAAAACATAGGAAGAGAACCAAAAAAGAGCCACTGTGGCTAAACAACAAAGTAAAAGAAGCAGAGAGGCAAAAAGGCATCCTTTAAAAAGGTGGAAGTTAAATCCTAGTGAGGAAAATAGAAAGGAGCATAAACACTGGCAAATGAAATGTAAAAAATATAATTAGGAAGGCCAAAAAAGAATTTGAGGAACAGGTAGCCAAAGACTCAAAAAGTAATAGCAATTTTTTTTAAAGTATATGAGAAGCAGGAAGCCTCCTAAACAACCAGTGGGGCCACTGGACAATCGAGGTGCTAAAGGAGCACTCAAGAACGATAAGGCCATTGTGGAGAAACTAAATTAATTCCTTCACGGCTGAGGATGTGAGGAAGATTCCCAAACCTGAGCCATTCTTTTTAGGTGACAGATCTAAGGAACGGTCCCAGATTGAGGTATCATTGGAGGAGGTTTTAGAACAAATTGATAAATTAAACAGCAATAAGTCACCAGGACCAGATGGTATTCACCCAAGAGTTCTGAAGGAACTCAGATGTGAAATTGCCGAACTACTAACTTTATTCTGTTACCTATCATTTAAATCAGCTTCTGTACCAGATGACTGGAAGATAGCTAATGTGATGCCAACTTTTAAAAACGGCTCCAGAGGTGATCCCAGCAATTACAGGCCTGTAAGCCTGACTTCAGTACCAGACAAACTGGTTGAAACTATAATAAAGAACAATATTGTCAGACATATAGGTTAACATAATTTGTTGAGGAAGAGTCAACATGGCTTTTGTTAAGGGAAATCATGCCTGACCAATCTACTAGAATTCTTTTAGAGGGCAACAAACCTGTGGACAAGGGTGATCTAGTAGTGGATATAGGATACTTTTTCAGAGAGCCTTTGACAAAGTCCCTCACCAAAGGCTCTTAAGCAAAATAAGCTGTCGTGGGATGTGAGGGAAGGTGCTCTCCATGGATCAGTAACTGGTTAAAAGATGGGAAATAAAGGATAGGAATAAATGGTCAGTTTTCAGAATGGAGAGAGCTAAATAGTGGTGTCCCCCAGGAGTCTGTTCTGGGACCAGTCCTATTCAACATATTCATAAATGATCTGGAAAAAGGGGTAAACAGTGAGGTGGCAAAATTTGCAGATGATACAAAATTACTAAAGATAGTTAAGACCCAGGCAGACTGTGAAGAGCTACAAAAGGATCTTTCAAAACTGGTTGACTGGGCAACAAAATGGCAGATGAAATTTAATGTTGATAAATGTAAAGTAATATGTAATGCACATTGGAAAGCATAATCCCAACTATACATATAAAATGATGGGGTCTAAACTAGCTGTTACCGCTCAAGAAAGAGATCTTGTAGTCATTGTGGATAGTTCTCTGAAAACATCCACACAATGTGCAGCAGCAGTCAAAAAAGCGAACAGAATGCTGGGAATAATTAAGAAAGGGATAGAAAATTGGACAGAAAATATCATGTTGCCTCTATGTAAATCCATGGTATGCCCACATCTTGAATACTGTGTGCAGATGTGGTCGTCCCATCTCAAAAAAGATATATTGGAATTGGAAAAGCTTCAGAAAAGGGCAACAAAAATGGTTAGGGGTATGGAACAGCTTCCGTATGAGGAGAGATTAATGAGACTGGGACTTTTCAGCTTGGAAAAGAGATGGCTACGGGAAGATATGATTGAGGTCTATAAAATCATGACTTGTGTAGAGAAAGTAGATAAGGAAGTGTCATTTACTCCTTCTCACAACACAATAACTAGGGGTCATGAAATGAAATTAATAGGCAGCAGGTTTAAAACAAATAAAAGGAAGTATTTCTTCACACAACATACAGTTAACCTGTGGAGCTCCTTGCCAGAGGATGTTGTGAAAGCCAAGACCATAACAGGGTTCAGAAAAGAACTAAATAAATTCATGGAGGATAGGTCCATCAATGGCTATTAGCCAGGATGGGCAGGAATGGTGTCCCTAGCCTCTGTTTGCCAGAAGCTGGGAATGGGAGACAGGAAATGGATCACTTGATGATTACCTGTTCTGTTCATTCCCTCTGGTGCACCTGGCATTGGTCACTGTTGGAAGACAGGATATTGGGCTAGATGGACCTTTGGTATGTTCTTATGTTCATTGAAACACTGAAGATAAGATAAGTAAAGCATAGCACACCTTGATCTGGTTCTTTTTTTTTTCTTGAGGGGATCCTGAATGTAGTTGGTCATTACTCTTCTATCCTGAGAACTCTTTCATGTAGGGTGTCACAAGGCTCTGTTCTTCCATCCCTCCAGCTCAATGTGTATATGCATTCCCTAGGGATGAGTCATTTTGGGTTGCAATGGAACCTGCATCTTCTTTTCATGAATCTCTATGGAGCAGTTTCTCTACTTTTCTGGTGTCTAGCCAAGACTGGGGCCTGGAAGGGTATGTCTACACTGCATTGTAAATCCAGGTCTATGGAACCTGAGCTTATGGACTCAGTGGGTGCATCTGTACTGGAATAAAAGATTTGCAGCACAGCCAGGGCTGGTCTAGGACATCTGACTCAGGCTCATGGGACTATAGACTTGCAGTGTGCTTTTGGATGTGGCCTTGAGCCCTGACTCTGAGACCCACCCACCCCTTGCAGGGTCTGAAAGCCTGCACCAAATGTCTACACTGCTATTTTAGCCTCACTGCCCAAGCCCAAGTCGTTTGACCTGGGCTCTAAGACTCGGTGCTACATTTTTTTTTATTGCAGTGTGATCGTACCCAGTGTTTCTGAGGCTGCATTTGAGCATCCATTCTGCACTGTAAACCGGGACTTACAGTTGCTGGACCTGGGTCTCACAGTGTGCTAACACATCCATACTGCACTACACAGATCTTCTGTCTCAGGTCTGCAGCTTGAGCTGTGTTCAGATTCCAAAATGGCAGGGCTTAGACCTGAGTCACAGTGGGACTTGGCTCTGACCCACTTCCCTCACAGGGTCCTAGGATTTGTGTGTGAATAGAAAGGGAGCTTGGCCATAAACCTGAGTGAGAGCCTGGGATTAGTGTGCAGTGTAGACATACGAAAGAAGGCTCCCTGGTTGATTCTTAGCCCTTACTAGACAAAAGTGAAGCCAGTTGGCTTTGAGGAAACACCCAGATGGTGAAAATAGTACATTTTTTCCTCCCTTTGTTAGTAAAGTGCTGAATGTAAGTGTATTGTTGGCTTGATGGCTGCTTTGAATTGATCAAATAGTAGCAAGTAATCAAGAATGATATATTTGGCTAGGAGATTGCAAGGTTTCTTCTTAGTTATGGTTCTCACTATATTAAAGTTCAACTCTAGAAAAATCCACCCAGAATCTTGTGGTGCCATACAAAACTTTGTGTTTGCTACTCAATATATTAAAATTTGACATCTGTGTTAATCTACAAAAATCCACTCAAAGTTTAGCGTGTGCTCCTAAACCTTTTTAACCTCTCATTGTAAAATCAGTACAAAAATGTTCTGTGGTCTCAATGGTATTTTGCTATCCTAGCTTTTCTCCTCTCTCATTTATTGCAATGGAGTTCTTACTGGAGTCTGCTCGTTACTGCGTCCCATTTCCCATCAGTTACCCGCCGTTGGTGGCATCTTCATCTCTCCTGTTATCTGTCTGTGGCATAGCACATAGGTTAGTCTCTAGAAGACTGAAACGCTTTTGTCTAACTAAAGTCTTTGGGCTCAGTATAGGTATATCTGGGTGAAAATTAATGGCCTGTGATATACCGTAGGTAAGACTAGATTATCTAATAGTCCCCTCTGGCGTTAAATTCTATGAAACTATGAAACTTTTTCTTCATCTGTCAGCTTTAGAGCAGATGAAGGCAATGTGCTGTATTTGGAGCTACATCTGAAGGCCACTCAGACATTCCAGCTAGTACAGAATGTGGCTGCCAACTAATTTAATGGTGTTTCATTCAGAGACCATATAATATGCGCTCCAGAGTATGCTCTAGTTTCCAGCTGGTTTCCAGATGCAGTTCATGATGTTGGTTTTACCTATTGAGCCCTATATGGTTTCATCCTGACTTCCTTAGAGACAGCCTCCCTTCTCTTGAACTATTCCAGGAGCTGAGGTCATCTAAGAGGCACTCAAGTTTACAGTGTACAGTTTTAAAAGGCTTTTGGTTTCAAGAATTCGGGAACTCTGGAATTCTCTTTCTCCACTGATCCAACAGTTAGTGTGGGGTCAGGGGCAGCTTTATCCTGAATTAGGAACTTTGAGTCTTTCAACTGACATTGAATCAGTTTGATTTATAGTTTCTATTGTTATGTATTATTTTAAAAGGTCCATGCATTGAGAGATTTTGATAAGCGCATTTTATGCATTTGACAAATAAATAAGTTTAGTGTTCTTTGCTTTTTGTAATACAATGATCAGACCTTCCATTTGCTATTTCAGATGAGATAGCAAAATTTGTAATCCGTACACTGCATAAGGGCAACCGACCTTTCCAAAGGCCTAATGTGATAATGCTTTTATGCACATTTTAAATGGATTGTCTGCAAAAAGAAAACACTTTCTGCAAATAAGAGGCTTGACTCTCCACTCCATTGCACTGGGTTTACACAACATAACTCTATTAACTTCGATTTACACCAGCATAAAATTAATGCACTAGAGAGAGAATCAGGTCCAAATGTCTTTATTTTTTTTCTTAAGTAAACATTCCTTTCACCCCAGCCCAAATCCAGCAATTACAAAATGGGTGGGATTAACAGAAAAATAAGTTAGTTGCTCATTGAAGGATATATTTGTAAATTTAAAAACAAAGTAAAATAACTTTGCATCATACGCAAAATGGAACAAAGCAGTTGCAGACTTACAGAATAACTCTGGGTAAGCTCTAAATTTTCTTGGCACTACTGTGTTCTGTACATGTTTTGTCATTATGTCAAGATATTGGAATACATGTGAAAATTTGTACCTGGTGTAATTCAGACTACTGCTCCTCTAATTTTCCAGTTGCAACATACCTGTGTAAAAATATGCACCCTGAACTTGGACAGCCTGTACTTGCAATTAAGAATTATGCTTTTCCATGCTGCACTATTTATTCATCTTTTATCTGTTTTATGCCATAGTAGTTATCACCTTTCATAAATCCAGCCACCAGTTTGCTAACTTTTGGTATTATTACTGCTAAGAAAATTAAGAGTATTAATTCTTTGGCTTTCTAGCACTATTTATGTTGACTTCCTAGAAAAAGGAATGTTTGTTTAAAACAATTTGGTTTACATGCTTTCCCATATTGTAATTCATATAAACAATTGTTTTGATTGTTACTATTATACATAATATATTTATTTGTAGTATATATAAAATGTATCTTTTCTAAAATGGAGTTCCTTTTCTTCCTCTGAAGTACTGTAAGGAAAGGATAGTGGGACCTGGAAAAGTAAATGAATTCTTAGAAAAAAGGGACTATGACTTTGTGATATACCTATCATCACACTCCAAGACTAAGTTCTTAGCATGTTGCAGGGAAAAGAAGTTAATACAAGGTTTTTATCTGTTAACCTCAGAAAACTGGAAATTATACGAAGTCTTCAATTCTTTCACTCTCCTTTACAAGACCAAATTAGGGAGGGTTCAGAATTTGGGGATTTGATCAGTTGTGGTTTCCTTCATTAAAAAAAAAATCTGGAGTATCTATATCAGGGGGAGCCTGGAAGGGGTTAATACTCGTACCTCTTGATAGGGAACTGTTCCCATAATTCTGCTGAACCTCAAGCTTCCAGCTATCAGTTTTCCTTCCTTCCTGCTGAACTCACAGGGTTGCCAACTTTCTGATTGCAGAAAACTGAACACGCTCCGAGGCCCCGCCCCTGCTTACTCCATGCCCCCTCCCTCTATTGCTCACTCTCCCCCACCCTCCCTCACTTGCTCATTTTCATTGGGCTGAGGCAGGGGGATGGGGTGCAGGAGGGTGTGAGGGCTCCGGCTGGATGTGCAGGCTCTGGAGTGGGGCTGAGGATGAGGGGTTTGTGGTGCATGAGAGGGATCCAGGCTGGGGGGTGGGGCTGAGGGGTGCAGAGTGTCGGAGGAGGCTCTGGGCTGGAGCAGAGGCTTGGGGTGAGGGCTCTAACTGGGGGTGTGAGTTTTGGGGTGGGGCCAGAAATGAGAGGTTCAGAGTGTGGGAGGGGTCTTTGGGTTGGGGTGCGGGGAGGGGGGGTAAAGGCTCTGGCTGCGGGTGTGGGCTCTGGAGTAGAGCCCAGGATGAGGGCTTTGTGGTGCAGGAGGGTGCTCCAGGCTAAGGCCGAGGGCTTTGGAGGGTGGGAGGGGGGTCCAGACTGGGGCAGGGGGTTGGGGCGCAGGAGGGAGTGAGGGGTGCAGGCTCTGGGCAGTGCTTACTTCAGGTGGCGGCATGTCCCTGCTCCGGCTCCTAGCCAGAGGTGTGGCCAGGTGACTCCACACGCTGCCAGCGCTCAGGGCGGGGGAAGCACACAGAGCCCCAGTGGCTGCCCCTGCACCTAGGAGCTGGAGGGGGAACATGCTTCCGCTTCCGGGAGCGATATGGAGCCAGGGCAGGCAGGGAGCTTGCCTTAGCCACGCTTTGCTACCGACCGGACTTTTAACGGCCCGGTCTGTGGTGCTGACTGGAGCCGCCAGGGTCCCTTTTCAACCAGGCGTTCTGGTCAAAAATCGGACGTCTGGCAACCCTATGAACTCAGGAGGAGAGCCCCTTCAAACACTAACAAACCAACAGCAGGGAGCCACACTTTCCTGCATCTCCTATTCTCTGCAAGAGAGAAGACTTGACCCTGAGGATCTGTAGAGATTTTCAAAATTTGAAGACAGTTGTACTTTAGAAAGTGCTAAACTGGTTGAATAAAAGCCTGGGGTACACTTGCTTTGTCTTAACTAGAGTTTTAGAATGTGGTAACCAGAGGCACTTCATACCTTCTGTAGGCAGAGCTATACACCCAGTGAGAGAGCGCAGCATGTGATGATGATGCTGTCTGTTATATCTGTGGGCAGTAGCAAGGGGTGCCACAGAGACTCCTCTGTCTTTAGCAATTTCATGACAGGAGGGGATGTGTAGGGCATGGGGGAGGGATAATGGGGACCAAGAGAATGGGCAGAGGTAGGAATCATGGAGGCTTACAGACCCCAGCCCTTGCACTGAGAGCTGTTTTATCCTTTACCTCCAATTACTCATTAATATCCCCTACCAGAATTATCCCCCTTCCACTTGCCCCCTCAAGCCCTGGCTGGGAATTGCTCCCTTCCCACCCCTAGGGCCTTTCTCCTTCCAGGGTGGATATTTGTAGAGGTTGAGCTGAGAAATCCTTCATTGTGCCCTCCCGCCCCGTCCCTGCTTCTTCCACCACCAACACTCCCCTCAGGGTTTCTATTTCCCCACACCTCTTGGTCCCTCCCCATCCCCAATTCAAATTCTTCCCCTCCACATCCCTGCTTCTCCCCTGCCACACCCCCTAAGTCCCTGCTGTTTCCTCCCATCCAAGTTCCAGCTAACCCCACCACCACTGCCCCATCTCTCCACTCCCTGCTGCTTACTACCACCACCACTACTCTTGCCCCCTCCCAACACTCTGCTTCCTCCCCTCTCCCTAGGGCCTCTGCTCCCCTCCTGTAAAAACCCTCCCTGTTATGCTAGCAGTGGCACTGTTCATGAGTTTTAGATTATCCCAGCAGCAGAAAAGGCTGGGGATGGGGGAGCAGAAGTTGGAGAAAATACCTGAAATGGTTAGATTTTATTCTGGCTTTCCAGTGGTATCACGGGTAGACATCTCATCTGGCAGACACTGCTAGCTAGCTAGTGTCCTGACTGAAGTCTTAGCTAGCAATGGATTTTACAAAGCAGGTGCTATGCGGCTTTATTTTTTACAAAAGTGACCAAAAAGTTTAAGTGCAAGGGATAAAGGTTTACAGAAGTAAAGACAGAGATTTGGCACAAGTACTGTTTTGTATGAAAAGGAGGTTGAACTTCTGAAACAATTATTGTCAATATGATTGAAGACAAAGAGAGCGATAAAGTAAGGCCAAAAGCAATAACAATAAAATGCGGTGGAAGTCCATTTCAGGTTTGGGGACGTATCTTCTACAATATAATAGGACAGGAGACATGTTCAGAATAAAAACTGTGCTCACAGTTGAGAAAAACAAAGAGGTATTGATCCATTTCAGGGATCAAAATTATTTTTTACACTACATGCGCAAAGGTGTATTCAGTGCTGAAAATTATCTGCACTAGTATGGTTGCTATCTGTGAACAATGTTCACTGAAACTTCAGACCAACAGACAGAAAAAAATAATTACTTCTGTAACTTCCTGAAGAAAGTTTGTCTCACATTTTTGTCCTGGCTATTGAAGAAAAGTGAAACTCTGGATTTAAGTTTAAAAGTACTTACTGACCTTTTGTTTTTCATGCCTGGGCAGTAGTCTCTGAGAACACAAGCTTGAGTTAAATATGCACTGTTTTGGTTTTTGATGGCATCTAAATTATATGCAACTTGGAAATAACTTCTCAACATTAGTTCTTCTACAAGAAAATTGCCTTCATACATTCACACCCTTGGAATCTCATATCCCAGAACTGTGAGCCTAGACTGGGGTCTTGACACCATGCCCACTAAGCCATCTGTAATAGCAGGCACAACAGCTCAGTCCCATTACTTCCCATCCAGAATTCAGAAACTCTGAAGACATGCTAGGAAAGAGTGAATTTATCTGCAGAGATCATATATTTGGAGATTTTCAGTTACTGGTGACACGTTTTTTTCTCTTCCATGGCTCTACGTTGTTCATTCTTGTAGACTAGAGAGCTGGGAACACAGTCCGTAACAGCACTCTTCCTCTTGAAGTTCTAAAACTCATGCCCAAATAATACGAGTAAATTAACTAAAGGAATTATTTAAGGAGTTAAAGTGTTTCTCCAGCACCTATAACTGCCTTAGAGACCTCAGAGATTGGAACTTGACCAAGGTAAGTATTCAAAGCTGCCATAGGTCTGATCGAATGAGTCTTTAAACCATATAAAAGTAGGGTTGCCAACTTTATGATTACAGAAAACCAAACACCCTGGCCCAGATCCCGCCCCACCTACGAAAATGTAGTCTACGCCAATTTGTCTCATTACTCTGATTTATTTTAGGTAATTTTGCTATTATTTATAACCACCCTTGGGAAAAAACACTAAAATTATACTGCATATTTTACCTAAGACACAAGAACTAGTACTTTTATCACTATGTTAAATATATTTAGGTTTTGTTGTCTGTTTAATTTCACCCATGTTTAGGAGCAGGATTAATTCAAAGCAACACATACATTCAAGGTACTTCCCTTCCCCACAACATACAGGAATTATAGCTTTTACAAAAGGACTATTTTTAAACCTATTGTAAAACAAAATGTAAGAAGAAATGTACCATGTTAAGATAGAGTTGCCAACTTTCTGATTGCAGAAAACCGAACATCCTTGCCCCACCCCTACCCTGCCCCTTCTCCAAGGCCCCACCCCTGTTCCCTCCATCCCCACTCCCTCCATTGCTTGCTTGCTCATTTTCACTGGGCTGGGGGTGCGGGCTCTGGGGTAGGGCTGGGCATGAGGGGCTTGGGGTTTAGCAGGGGGCTCGGGGGTGGGGCCGAGGTGTTCAGAATGTGGGAGGGGGCTCTGGGAGGTATGGGAGGGGGTATGGGAGGGGGCTCAGGACTGGGGGCAAGGAGTTGGTGTATGGGGTGGGGTGCAGGCTCTAGGCAGCACTTACCTCAGGTGGCTCCCGGAAACAGCCAGTATGTCCCTGCACAGAGGTGGCTAGGGGGCTCTGCGTGCTGCCCTTGCCTGCAGGCGCCACCCCCGCAGCTCCCATTGGCCAGGGTTCCCAGCCAATGGGAGCTGCAGAACTGGCTCTCGGGGGGGGGCAGTGCTCGGAGCCACCCTGGCCTCCTCTGCACATAGGGGCCATGGGGCCATACCACCTCTTCCAGGAGCCAGGGCAGGCAGGGAGTCTGCCTTAGCCCGGCTGCACTGCCAACTGGACTTTAAATGGCCTGGTCACCACCCATCAGGGTCCCTTTTCAACTGCGCGTTCTGGTCAAAAACTGGACGCCTGGCAATCCTATATAGAAGAGGGACACATCCCTTCTTATAACAAGTTTCAGTGTATGCTACTATCCATTTGGATAGTCTTTGAATAGAGGGACCTTTCCCATGGACCACAAGGAACTTTCTCAGTATCAAAAAGTCCATTCACATAATGATTTCTGAAGAATTTTAGCTGCTAGGGAGTTGTGAATCTGAGGCAAAAATACTAGTATACAATAGATTGATTCAAAGGACTCCTAAGACTCAAGCTTTAGAAAAGTTTGGCGTAAAAATGGAGAACTACTTTGTTCTTCTGGAAGATAAGGAAAGGAGAAGATACCATAAGAGCTCACTTATCTAACTGACAGGGATGCCAAATGGAAGGCCACTTTTCCCAGAAGGAAATGGAAAAAAGAATTCCTAGGAGGTTCAAAAGTAGGATGAAAAAAATTTACTCAGGACTGGCTTTAGACCTTAAGTCTGAAACTGTTAGTGTCTGAAGGTGAAGGGAACCTTTCCTTCTTCCCGTCTTTGTACAGTAGACAGCAGGACACATGACTCCAAGAGTGTGGATCTGTGGAGACAAGATATTCAGTGAATCTCAGTTATTGGTGGGTAACCTAGTTTCCTTTAGAAGTAAGCAGTACCATTTAGCTATTATTAATTTTGGAGGAAGAGGTTGATAAGGCTTCTCTTGCCTTTGTTTTGAAGAATTTGAAAGCAGTCACAAGACTTCAAGAGGCTGGGTCATGAAACCACACAAACAGAGAGCTTAACGTGGTTGTGATGTAGGCTGGTCACTAGGTGTCCAGGCCATACGTTGTCATTACAAGACATTGACAATCCATCACGGGGTGATGACAGGCCAGTATTTATCTGAGACTGCTTTAACCCCTCCTAGCCACCTCCCAGCATGCCTCACATCCACCAGTCCATATCCTGCAACTTATGTGGAACATCTGCCGAATATAATTTTGAAACATTATCTGTTGTCCTTTGCTATCAAGAAAAGGAAACATTCTTTGTGTATTACCACAGCATACAAAACATGTAGAAAATAAATAATTAGCTGTCAAGGAAAGATTAAAGAGACACCATCACTGAGTTATAGTGGTGTGTGGTATAATGGTTATATGGCAGAGTTTGGACTCATTTTTTACTTTACATTTTCAATATTTTATACATTCTGCTTTTCTAAATGCCAGTTTTTCTGAATGCTTACAGCTTGACATTAAACTGAAGATTTTTTTCATATCTATCTTCTAATGTAGTGTGTCTACGTATATATATACACACATGTCCTCTCTTCAACCAGCAGACATCCTTTACCAAAAATGATTTTCAATTTAGCCTTGGATCTCTGTTGAGCCAGTTGCCCAATATTAAGTTATAAGGTGAGTGATCCAGTAAATTAGATTCTCAGATAAGATCACAAAGGTACAAAACTATGTTTATATTAACTGGCAAAAGGAAATGATTTCCAGTTGACCAGCTTAGCCAGATAAGCTTAACTTCTGCATTTTAGAAAAACACCATTGATTTGAATTTTGTAAAAACTTTCAACTATAAACCTTAAATATGCTTGAGTAGCGTATGCATTTAATTTTGGTTTAATAAGGTAACTGTATTTTAATTAAATACTTGTTGAGTATTAAAACTGTTTCAATATCAGTTAACAATATAGTTTAAATCCTGTGATCCTCACTTCAAACGCCCATTAACAGACTGCAGGCTTTGGCTCGTAGTCCATAACGTTGAAGTAACATAGCAGATAATCCTCAATCATTTTTCATAATCAGTTTGATTTAGTTAATATTTCATTCAAGGTCAAATCTTTCTTTCTCACCATATTAAAAAAGAAAATGGGGGCCCCATGTGTGATCCCACAATTTTTACTAAAGCTTCTCTTTATAGTGATAATCTTTCTGATATTCACAATATAATGGGTAACAATAGAGCTGTGCAAAACATTCACATTGAAATCAATCACGCAGTTCAGAGAGGGTTAGAGTTCTATTGTGTTCACAAATGATTTGTGAACCTGGACTCAAGTTCCAGTTTGCATAGCTCCCTCTTTTCCCACATATGGTTGGATTACTGCAAAACCTTTACACAATGAATTCCAGTGTTTGAAATAACCTAGATATGTTTCTGTCCCTAGCATTGTCCTAACCACTGCAAATACGGCCAGTACCTTTTTTCTTGGTCATTGAATGCTTACCGCAAAGTACCTCAACAAATAACTAAAAAACTCAGTCTGAAGTATCTTGCAAATCCAAAACTGTATATGCAGTTTCTTATCTCTCTCTCTCTCTCTCTGCAGTGTAGTTGTAGCTGTGTCAGTCTCAGGATATTAGAGAGACAAGGTGGGGGAGGTAATATATTTTATATATATTTTATTGGACCGACTTCTGTTGGTGAGAGAGGCAAGCTATGTGGCTTGAAAGCTCGTCTCTCTCACCTACAGAAGTTGGTCCAAGAAAAGATATTACCTCATCTACCTTGTTTCTCTCTTTCTCTCCCCCTAGTTAGCCAGTTACTATAACTAGTTGAGTATCTATAAAGTACCTATCATATTGATAGTCCCCATAGAATGTAGGTACTGGTAAATGGACATCTAGTTGGAATGAACTCAAGCATTGTCCTCTGTTACAGTAATGCCATGCTGAATGACTAAATACCCAGTAAACCCAATAAAGCTATCAGTTTCGCTGTTAATAGATCTTCTGTTGAGGAAGGATTTAGCCAAATTAAAGTGCTTTCCTATAGGGTCCCTCAGGAAATGGCCCTTACTAGTGAAGATCCTGAGGAAACTGAGATTATGCTATTGAATGCAAAGTGCACTGAAGAAATACTTAAAGAAAAACAGGGTTTTTCAAGCCCTTAGGAACTAACATTTTTGTTTGCATTTCCATCATGTTAATTATTATTCAAAGAGTTCCCGAGGTGATTACACTAAGCTACTTTCATGAAATTTTATCCCATTTATTATGCATTGCAGCTAATTAATGTTGGAAGAGTTATTATTCTAAGGAAGATGGAAATAACGTGTAACCCTTCAGCTACAAACATCTTGCATATGTACTGTAGGTGTCATTATTTGAAAGAAATTTGATGAGTCCACTGCACACCCACTGTAATAAACTGTTTATTTCTTTTCATGGGAACATGGCTACAGTTGTTCTGTTGGGGTATCCAAGACACATCTAAAGTATTTAATAGAGTCTCTCAGTTGTGTTGTCTGAAAGTAGTTCCTTCATTAAGTTTTGAGTCTGTCTGTGATGATTCACAGTATGAAGCCATTTTAAATTTTTGTTCATTTTTTCCTGAGTCTCAGTAGTATTCACTCTAAACATCCATTTACACCGATTTATATGAGCAAGTGAGATTAATACAGGTTTAGTTAATCATAATTAACTTAGTGGCAAGATACAATATTGTGGTCATTGGCTATCCCTCCCAATTCAAAACTGTGTATCTCGACTGAAATGGACCAATCATAAGGTTAACGAACACAGACACCTTGCTAAAGTTAATTCATGTTGAGGTTTGGAGTGATACACACTGACAAAAGTTGGAAAATTCAAAATTAAGTCTGACAGTTTGTGCTTACCTTTCCTGATTGTATAAGTGTGTTGCGCCACATCTAATATGTAACTTCATTCTGTAACCTGGGACCTAAGCATAGAATCATAGAATCATAGAATATCAGGGTTGGAAGGGACCTCAGGAGGTCATCTAGTCCAACCCCCTGCTCAAAAGCAGGACCCATCCCCAATTAAATCATCCCAGCCAGGGCTTTGTCAAGCCTGACCTTAAAAACTTCTAAGGAAAGAGATTCCACCACCTCCCTAGGCAACACATTCCAGTGTTTCACCACCCTCCTAGTGAAAAAGTTTTCCTAATATCCAACCTAAACCTCCCCCACTGCAACTTGAGACCATTACTCCTTGTCCTGTCCTCTTCCACCACTGAGAATAGTCTAGAACCATCCTCTCTGGAACCACCTCTCAGGTAGTTGAAAGCAGCTATCAAATCCCCCCTCATTCTTCTCTTCCGCAGACTAAACAATCCCAGTTCCCTCAGCCTCTCCTCATAAGTCATGTGTTCCAGACCCCTAATCATTTTTGTTGCCCTTCGCTGGACTCTTTCCAATTTATCCACATCCTTCTTGTAGTGTGGGGCCCAAAACTGGACACAGTACTCCAGATGAGGCCTCACCAATGTCGAATAGAGGGGGACGATCACGTCCCTAGATCTGCTGGCTATGCCCCTACTTATACATCCCAAAATGCCATTGGCCTTCTTGGCAACAAGGGCACACTGCTGACTCATATCCAGCTTCTCGTCCACTGTCACCCCTAGGTCCTTTTCCGCAGAACTGCTGCTTAGCCATTCGGTCCCTAGTCTGTAGCTGTGCATTGGGTTCTTCCGTCCTAAGTGCAGGACCCTGCACTTATCCTTATTGAACCTCATCAGGTTTCTTTTGGCCCAATCCTCCAATTTGTCTAGGTCCCTCTGTATCCTATCCCTGCCCTCCAGCATATCTACCACTCCTCCCAGTTTAGTATCATCCGCAAATTTGCTGAGAGTGCAATCCACACCATCCTCCAGATCATTTATGAAGATATTGAACAAAACCGGCCCCAGGACCGACCCCTGGGGCACTCCACTTGACACCGGCTGCCAACTAGACATGGAGCCATTGATCACTACCCGTTGAGCCCGACAATCTAGCCAACTTTCTACCCACCTTATAGTGCATTCATCCAGCCCGTACTTCTTTAACTTGCTGACAAGAATACTGTGGGAGACTGTGTCAAAAGCTTTGCTAAAGTCAAGATACAATACATCCACTGCTTTCCCTTCATCCACAGAACCAGTAATCTCATCATAGAAGGTGATTAGATTAGTCAGGCATGACCTTCCCTTGGTGAATCCATGCTGACTGTTCCTGATCACTTTCCTCTCATGTAAGTGCTTCAGGATTGATTCTTTGAGGACCTGCTCCATGATTTTTCCGGGGACTGAGGTGAGGCTGACTGGCCTGTAGTTCCCAGGATCCTCCTTCTTCCCTTTTTTAAAGATTGGCACTACATTAGCCTTTTTCCAGTCATCTGGGACTTCCCCCGTTCACCACGAGTTTTCAAAGATAATGGCCAATGGCTCTGCAATCACAGCCGCCAGTTCCTTTAGCACTCTCGGATGCAACTCGTCCGGCCCCATGGACTTGTGCACGTCCAGCTTTTCTAAATAGTCCCTAACCACCTCTTTCTCCACAGAGGGCTGGTCATCTATTCCCCATGTTGTGATGCCCAGCGCAGCAGTCTGGGAGCTGACCTTGTTCGTGAAGACAGAGGCAAAAAAAGCATTGAGTACATTAGCTTTTTCCACATCCTCTGTCACTAGGTTGCCTCCCTCATTCATTAAGGGGCCCACACTTTCCTTGGCTTTCTTCTTGTTGCCAACATACCTGAAGAAACCCTTCTTGTTACTCTTAACATCTCTCGCTAGCTGCAGCTCCAGGTGCGATTTGGCCCTCCTAATTTCATTCCTACATGCCCGAGCAATATTTTTATACTCCTCCCTGGTCATATGTCCAACCTTCCACTTCTTGTAAGCTTCTTTTTTATGCTTGAGATCCTCTAGGATTTCACCGTTTCGCCTGCCATATTTACTATTCTTTCGACACATCGGGATGGTTTGTCCCTGTAACCTCAACAGGGATTCCTTGAAATACAGCCAGCTCTCCTGGACTCCTTTCCCCTTCATGTTAGTCCCCCAGGGGATCCTACCCATCCGTTCCCTGAGGGAGTCGAAGTCTGCTTTCCTGAAGTCCAGGAGCAACATGTAGGCACAATAGAAAACATTCAGAACAGACTGCCAGCCAGAACTTTTAATTTTATTGTGTCGTTTTATCATGTGTAGGGAACTAAAATTTACTTGCATGTGTTAAATTCAAAAGTATTTTTTTTAAAAAGGGAAGAATCAAAATATCAACACGTTTGGAACACTCATAGTGTGAAGTTCACTTTATAAAATATAAATTTCTATGTTTTTTTAAATAAGGCTTATGAAACAGATTTATTTTAAGTACCAAATTTCAAAATATGAGTGTAGAAAATACACGTGCAGTTGCATTAGGGTGTATTTAAATCAAGTATTACACTTCCAAATGGCTAATGACACTTAACTAGCCATTTACAAGTATGAATCCTTGATTTGCATTTGCAGTTTTTGTAATTTTACATGCAAATGTAGGCACATAATGGTGCATCGATCTCTAAACTCCTCTGTTTAGCCTTTTGTGCATAATCCACAAACACAATGTTCCTACCCTTGTTGATTATGCTACAACAGTTAACTGTGAATAGTATTCCCAGAGCTGTCCTGGCATAAATGAATGTTGCTGGTGTAGAAACGTGTTTTGGCATGATTAGTCAGGTGTCTGCATAAATATAAGATGTTGCAAAATTAATGCTGTCACTGTCCACATTTACTTCATATTTACGTACCAGTCCCTGGCAATGTCCTCTTCTGAGTGCAGCTCACACCATCATCAGGGGGTCTGCTGATGATCCCACTGCACTGGAGTTGCTTGGATGTCTTCAGAGAAATTGCTGTCTGCCTACTCCCCAGCTCTTCTATGTGTGTAAAGGAGGTCGCCGGTGACCGGGTCTCCACCTTAGGGAGCAACTTTATGTTGTGCATATATGCAGCATGCCCATTAGAGCAACAAAAGAAGTGGGCATACAGTTTTCAGTTATGTAGATTATACATTTTTGTTTTAATTTATGAACCTTGAGAGAGACTTTCTAAGCAAAATAGCTATGTTAATTTTAGCTCCATTTTAATGAAAAAGAATGGGCTAGGGATAGGATAGAAAAGGAACAAAACTGGTGGTTGGGTAAAGACACATTATTTTCCACAAAGTTAAAAGGATATTACAAATTGTGCGGAATATGAAACAAAAATTTAAAAATATGATAGATAGCAATAAGCAATTGGAGGCTCAGAATTGCCTCCCTTGGATTATATAGCCTCATCATTCCCATTTCATCTGATTTAATTTTTTTTTTTTTTTTTTGGAAATATGCAATAGTGATGTCTCAATCACATCTCTTGGTGATGTATTCCATTTCCTATAATTGCCACTACTGTTAAGACTATTTTCCTAATGTCAAGCTTAAACGTTTCTTTCCTGTGCTTCAAGCTATTGCTCTTTTTTCTACCATCATCTGAAACTGAATACTTTGTCTTTTATTTACATTATAATCGTGAAGATCTCTATAGACTGTCTTTTTATATCTCCTAACTCTTCTCTTTCTAGAGTATATGTACTAGATATTCTTTTTTTAAAAAACCTACATTAATTCAGTGTTGTTTACAGTGCAAAGTCGAGCACTGAAAGTTAGGAAATGCCAGAGAGAAGTTGCCCTTACTTTCTTATTTTTGCTCTTTTGTGCATACATGCAAAATAATGCTTAAGATTTTGAGCAACAGATCATACATAGTGTGTGGCACAGTGAAACAAAGTAGTACATGCACAGTGCTAATATAATATCTAGGAATTTAGGCAGCAAGCCAGAATTTGCGTTAGTGGAAATGATGATTTTCAGCAGCTCAGAACTAAGCCAAACCTAACAGATTTGCATGGGACAAGCAAAAGACACCTCCTTCACCTTCGTGTATCACATTGCCAATTTCAAAGTCCTGCTACAAACCATGGAGGTCTTTGTAGCTTTTTTTTTTAATTTAATAAATGATCTAAATAATTTTTATAGCAGAAAGCATAATCATGAAGATTGTAAATTAAGCAACGTCACTCCAGAGCTATGCATATTTTCACTTATCATTTTAGTTTTATATGTAATCCTGTGTATCTGTTTAGTTTTCACCTTTTTTCCCCTCCAATTTGCATTGCATTTGAAGCTCCTATTTAATTTGCTATGTATAAGGATCCCTAACTCTTTCTCAGACTTGCTACTCTAGAGCTTGATCTAAAGCCTGTTAAACTCACTGGGAGTCTTTCCATTAACTTCAGTGGACTTTGGTTCAGACCCTCATTCCCTCTTCCTAGCTGTATGACTCTACAAGTTTAGTAATGAATCTCATCCAGTTGCATGCATCTCACTTTTCCAGTCTTTCCAAATCATTTTGCAGGAAGACCAAGTATGAAGGAAATCAAGGATAAAGTGACTTGAACTGCTAAAAAAAATGCAATCTCTTGTTAAAAACAGCCACAGAGGATTAGAGGATTGTACTAATGCAAATGTTGTACCTATATTTTTTAAAGGCTGTAGTGGTGATCCTGGGAATTATACACAAATAAACTTTACATCTGTACCTGGCTAACTGGTTGAAATGATAATTAAAAGCAAAATAACAAAACACCAGGAAGATAATGATATGATCAGGTCTAACTAATATGGGTTTTGCCAAAGAAAATCATGTCTCATTAATTAACAATTTACCAAGGGTTGTGGTGGATTCTCCATCACTGAGTATTGTTAAATCAAGTTTGGATGTTTTTCTAAAAGATCTGCTGTAGGAATTATTTTGGGCAAGTTTATGGCCTGTGTTATACAGGAGGTCAGACTAAATGATTGCAGACTAGATGATTGCAGCTCCCTTCTGGCCTGGGAATCTAGAAATCTATAATCTGTGTGAATTCTCTGAATATATCAATAAAGTAGTAGATAAATGATAGCCAATTGACATAATTTATTTAGGCTTCCAAAAGCCCTTTGACTTCCCACATCAAAGGCTACTAAAGAAGTTAAGTAGTTACAGGCTGTAAGGCAAAGTATTGTCATGGATGAAAAACTGGCTAGGAGACAGAAAACAAAAAGTAGAATTAAATAGTTAGTTTTCATCATGGCAAAAGGTAAACAAAGGAATACCTCAGGGTTCCAACTAAGTTCAGTATTGTTTGTTATATCAATAATCTGGAATGGCGGATGAATAGTGAGGAAGCAAAATTTGCTGGTGGCACAAACGTATTTAGGTAGTTGGAACTAAGAGGGTGGTGAGGAACTTCAGAGAGATCTCAACAAGCTAGGTGAAGTAATGCACATTAGAGTGAAAAATGTAAACTACTCATACACCTTGCAGAGTTCAAAATTAACTGTATCAATTCAGGAAAGAAACTGGATAAATACCAGCTTTGAACTTTGAAATAATTGAGCTGTCACCATAGACCAGGAATTCCCAAACTTGGTGTGCGGCTTGTTCAGGGTAAGCCCCGGTGGCCTGCGAGACACTTTGTTTACCTGAGTTTCCTCAGGTACAGCCGCTCACAGCTCCCAGTGGCCACGTTTCGCCATTCCCAGCCAATGGTCTCCCCTTCCATATTTCTTGAAGATATCTCTTTTCTAGTCCCCTGGTTCTCCTTCTGACTCTGATCGAAACTGAAGGTTATTTTAGCTAACATAATGTATCCTAAGTAGATAGAATATTTTGCTAATACAATTAACTAGATACATTTTTCTTTGTTTTAAAGGTGTATAAATGCTGTATCCTTTCCAAACAGATTTTTAATAAAAATTACTGCATTCCCACTGGTTGAGTGATTTGTCACCTAGTTTCCAAGCAAAGGTCAAAATATGCATTCAGATAAAAGGAATTTAACCAGATTTGCTAAACTCATAGAGAAAACAGACTTGCTCTAAGGAAGCAGTCTGACTCTCTCCCTTTTCATTTCCTCACGGCATCATATTAGATTGGTTTCCCAATGTGGTCATGCCCCATATTCCTTTTGCATTTGATTGCAGTCCCATACGTCATTCGTAAGAAGTGTTGCCAGAGCCACAAATGCACAAAGGTATAACAATAAAATTATCACAGGAGACCTCAAGCAGCCTGAGGCAGGTGAGGCCCACAGAAAATACAAAACATACATATTTTATTAAAAAGCAGGTTTGCTACCCAAAAAGAGATGGTATAGCATTCCATTATAAAAATATTTCCAGGTGGACAAAAGCTTGATTATCTCTCTGTCTTGTCCTTCTATCTACCTACCTACCTATCTATTCACTCACCCTTTATCACCATATTTTATGAGCTCATTTTAAATATTAAACACTGGAAATACAATACTAATCTCTCTCTTTCTGTTTTCTTTCCTAAGCTGTGGGGGAAATGGTGAAATTCATTTTTTAAAAATGTTTTATTGTATGGATGTGTGTGTGTATTGTGGGAAAAACAAGTTGAACAGATGCGTTTTCATTTAGTTGAGTGATGAAATCCATTGTCATTTTTTTTTATTTCATAGGAATTACTCATGTTTAAAAGGAAGCATATGCTTAAGTTGTGTGCTGGATCAGGGCTTTAGTGAGCTCCATATTCGAGGTCCAGTTCCTGTGAAAGTTCTGGCTCCTGGGTTCGTCAGCCTCCGTATTAGTCAACTGGTCTGTGATTCCACTGAAATGTAGCTGTCGTGGAAGATCATAACCCCAGAAGGAGAAGAGATCTCTCATGTAGCTAGGACCATAGTAGCCATGGAGGGCTGTGACTATCAGGACAGAGGACTTGAACTGGACTGTTCATTCTTTGGAAAGCTAGTGCAGAGGGTGAATAGCTGGGTGGTATGCTCACAGTGACCTGTATTGAATAGCAGAAGGGCTGCTGTGTTCTAAACGTCTACCAATTTGAACTTTTTCACAGTGTTCAGATTTGTTTGTAGATATGAGTTGCAATAATTAAGCCTAGAGGTCACATATGCTTAGGTTACTGATGGTAAGTCTATGTCTGCTAGGTTGGGAAGCAATCTTTAGTCTAATCATGGACAACCTTCAAACCTGCCAATGTGTACAGGAGCAACTGAAATATTATAAGAGGTCTTATTATAATTTGTTCACAAGTGGGTCTTTGCACAACATGGATCAATTAGGCCACAAGGGGTTTGGTTGGCAAGCTGCAGCCTGCCACATCCATGTAGGTTATCACAGCAGTTCAGCGCAAGTCTTGGGGGACACGGATCCTACAGGCAAAGCCTTTTTAATTGAGCTTTTGCACATGGCATCCAGTTTGGGTCCAGAGCGCCAAATTCTGTTGTCCTTGGCCTTATTCAGACAAAGTATCTGCAGTCAGTGAAGGATTTTGCCTGAGCACTGACTTTAGGATTACAGTGGGTTCATTTTTAGAAGCTGAAAATAAATAAAATTATATTTTCTGAAGGACTGAAAAATGCATTATTCAGGAGTACTATGCTTCACTAATAGTTGATCATAAGGGAAGGCTCTTTTTCCTATGTAAGCTAATGTTTTTCTATATTAAATGTATATTCAGTGTTTCCTACATATTTATAATACATGCACGCAATATAGATACGCTATTTTTATCCTTTTAATTGTTAAACATGTTAGTATATGGTGAACTTAAAATCAGCTTCAGCTGCAATAAGTCATCCCTTTTACTAAGCTGTATACTTCACCAGTGAATAGAGTTTATTTTAAGATCAAGGAATTACTTAATTTTCTGAATGCTATTCCACAGATGAGTGGAAATGCAATATCAAAAAACATTATATGTAATATCAGTTTATTGCATTGAAGTCTCTGTAATTTATCTGCATAGTTTATATCATTCTTCTTTTAATTTAATAGAATAGAAATTGACAGTGAAAAAGATCTTTCAAATCCTCTTGTCTGATCCTTGCCAGTACAACATTGTTCTCTGTAATCTCTCCAGAGCTTTGTCCACTCACTTTTTAAATGACTCAAGCAAAGAGACTTCCACAATTTACCCTGGGAGAATATTCCACAGTCCAGCAGATTTGACTCTTACAAAATTTTCTTAATATTCAATCTACATTTTCCTTTGCTCATTTTCATTCTATTTCATCTAGTTATTTCCCCCTGGATCATCTTGAAAAAATCCTCACCCTTCTTTGTTCTTAAGCCCTTCAATTGCTTGTAGATGGTTATCACAGACCCTTTAATAGTACATGAGCCAAGATATACATACTGTAAATAAAATGTAATGGCAAGTACCATAAGAAGAAAACCATTACCTGGTATGATTTAGTGGAAAGATTGGTTTCTACTTGATATGTAAGCCTTTAGTGAGCTTAAAATTTTTAATTCTTATATTTTTAAAGGCTTAATGATTAATTAGATCTAATAAACCAACATGAGGTTGTTTTAAATGAATGTATATATATTTATAGTGCTACGGTTTTCTCTGGTCAAACATGACCAATATTTGAAGACATCTCTCTCAAATCCTGTCCTGTTGTTGGCTAATGTGGTGCTTGTTGCATATACAATGTGTAGCTGATGGAAAGAAGTGAACAGCAGCACAATTGGATTTCATAACGGTTTATTTTCAGTTAAACTGCAGTAGGTCTTGTTGATATAGGCCAGGTGCATTTTAATAAAATTATTTCTTTAAATAAATCTAATTATGTTCAGTTACACTAGACATTCAGTCACTTTACCTGGATAAATTATGCAAATCATAGTGTGTTCTTCTTATATTTTTCCCAGGTAAAAAACTATGTTAAAATGGAGTTAAGCTTAGGACAACGTATCGATAATTTAGGCTAAACACTAATTATAGAGATGTAATTATTCTAACAACAATATTTTAAACCTGGAGTTAAGAAATAAATTTAAAATAACTTCAAATATGTTAAGGGATGGAAATACAGAGTTAGAGCACTCTTAAACCTTAACTCTGCCCTCTCATGGCAGTAACCATATGATTAAGGCATTTCAGTGTTTGTGGTCCCGTATTAAATCAAACTGATTTCACATTAGATTTTTTTCATTTATTTACCCTGATGGTATCCCTGCAGGGAAGAGATAAAGTTAACTCATAAGTATTTAACAAATTTACTTGTATATTCTTAGAAAATTCATTCTCTACTGAAAGAATGAGTTCTGTAATTTTGGGGAAGACATGCTGTATTTTTCAGCCATAAAAAAGAAGCTGAACCCTTATTTTAAGTGCAACACTCATCTGCACCTTAACTGTGGGGCTACAACAGGCAACTCCATTTTTATGTTAAATCAGGACAATTTACTAAGACAAACCTAGAAATCAAATTAAAGTTAAAATTAACCCAGGTGTCATTTGCTGGTGGATGGATGGGGAGGTAAGAGGCTAGGGATATGGTAGGCAGAACAGATCGTGGGCGTGGGCAGTGCACAGACCCCCCCTGGCCTCTCTGCCTAGGAGTTGCAGGGACATACGGGTAGGAGCCCCCCACCCTGAGGTAAGCACCGCCCTGCACTCCAATCTCCATCCCCTAGCCCTGAGTCCCCTCCCGCACACCCAATTGGACACTTTAGAAGTCACAGAAAGTTACAGAATCCGTGACTTCCATGACAGACATGCAGCCTTAATTATAATATTGCAAAATTTGGCAGGGAGAATCAAGGACAGGTGTAGTGCCTGAAATGACTTGTAACTTATTTTTTGAAAATTACTAGATTTCAAATTGACAATGTTCTTTTTGTCTTATTGATATTCCTTCTGTAGGGTTTTAAACCAACCTATAGAATTTCTTAGAGAAGTATATCCTTGCTATATTTTTTTTAGATTGGTTTAAAAATTCTGTAGAAAATTTATAATTTTCTGTTCTGTTTTCATAAGGATGACACATAAAAGGGCTGTGTAGAGGAGAAATGCAACAAAGCTATGTGCTCTCCTGCCACCACATCACTTGCCATTAGCCACTCTGTGTTAGCAGTACATTTTTTACTCCTGAAGGAATTCTGCTCCAAAAAATTAAAAGTTCTGCAAAATTCTGCAAATTTTATTTATCAAAATAACACTATATAATCACACCAGTTTCAATTATTTTGGTAATTTATTTCAAAATACCTGTCAGCAAGTATGTCTGTAACAATACATACACACACACAAATTCCCCCATGAGTAGAGAGTTAAAGAAACCCCTACAACAACCCAGTTTCTGCTTCTTTGACCCCTCCTCTCCAGAGCCCAGCTGGGGAGGAGGGGGGCAGACACTCACACCCCCTTTCCCTGAGAGGCCCCCCCTTCCCCCGCCCAGAGCCCAGCAGCGGACCCCTCCCCAAGCCCAGACCCTCACACCACCCCCCATGAGTCCAGCAGCCAGGTCCCCCCCAGCCCAGATAATGACAGACCCTACCCTCCTAGAGTCCAGGGATTCAGAGGGAGAAACAGCTTGATGCTGGGAACCAGGCTTGCACAGTTTCCTACATGCTGCCACCTTCATCCTTCAGGACATGCTAGGAACAGCAACTGCTGGAAACCCTCCAGTTCCCTCCCCCTTCCACCATCCTTGTCTTCTATTTGCGAGCTGGCCTCTGTCAGGTCCAGTGGCAGGCAACATCTCTGCAGCCCATTTCTGTGGTGGGGGAAAAGGAAATTCTGTGCAGACAATATTAATTTCTGCAAAATTCTGCATTGCACAGTAGCACAGAATTCCCCCAGGAGTAATTTTTGGAGATGATAGAGAAACAGAAGGAATGGCCCCAGGGGAATGTTCAGAATAGAACTGGAGTGCTGATGCTCTACATCACATCTGCCCATGAAACCATGTCTTAATGTATGCAACAAATTGCAGAATAAATTAATGATGCCAGTTAAAGGATTAAATTAATGTGATCCCTTTTCGCCCAGTTGGATAGCCAGTTTTCGGGGTCTTGACAGGTTGTTTCCATTAGGAGGCGACAGAGTCAGGATTTCTGTGGTGCAATCCTGTTTATTTACAAAGAATATATAAAAAGTCCTGTTACCATTCACACAGTAGGAATCAAACAATAGAAGAAAGTTTCATTTCTCAGTATTCCAAAGCCGCCTCATCTGGCACTCTTCCCAAAAAGCTCTTTCTCTTAGTTTACTATCAGTGTCATACTGCAAGTGCTTCTCTGGCTGTCCTTGGCTTCCTGCTGTTTTCTTGATTGTTTCTGTGGTGTTTCTGGCTGCATCTGCTCAAACACACACTCAACTCCACCAAAACAATAACCAGCCCTCTACATTTGCGTTTAACCCTCAGTAAAACAACTCTGCCCACATAGTACAGCTCTTGACCAGTCCTGCATAAGGCCTGTGTTTTGGGCAGCGGTTTCTATTGTTTCCGCTATTTGACTCCAAAAGGAGCTTCACTTCTTACATTTATCCTGAATGAAGGATGACTGTTACACCCATCAGCTTCACAAGGTTTGACCCTATACCCAGCATAACATTACTGTAGCATTTCCACACACACTTGGAGAGAACAGGGCAATGGCAGCATGGCATCGGAAATAACCAATCTGCTAGTTTGTGGGTTAGAGATGCTGGGAGGATGATCAAGGCAGACAGGCTACTCATAAATATAGTAAGGCCTGCAAGATACGGCCTTGTTTTGCCCATGCATCCCCAGGTTCCTCACACCGGCTAGAACATGCTCCTGCCCATTACATATTTGCACCAGTTCTGCAATGCAAGAGGGAAAATACGCTGCAACAGTTGTGGAGTTTGGTAAATAAAAATGTTCATCATTAAGAATGTTATATGGGAGAAGCTGATATGCCCATAGGAAGCACAGCAAGAAACTTACTTCACAGTTTATAACAATGGACACAACTGTAATTCCTTTTCCAAAAAACTGTAGCTATTATTTTGTATTAAGTTTAAAAAGATCTATATTTCAAAACAAGCAGAAGCCGTGAATAACAATAAATCTTAGACATAGCATGAGTAACAAAAAATGTTCACAATTTTTTTTATTTCTATTAAAAAATTGTCACTGACGAGGCAATTCTAAGGTGCGGCAAACTACTGTTGTTACAGCATCAGTACAAGCTATGAAAAGCAACAGTGGTGTACTATAGACTATATTGTTATAGAAAACTTTATGCACACTGAACAACGTCTGCTACCTGTAGTTTTTTAAAAACTTGTTTTGATGAGTCAGAAAATGCCCTATTATTCTCTGAATATTCCTGTAGTAATTGTTTATCAGGTTGGCAACCCTGTAGCAGAGTGTTTGCTCATAAAAGGAATATAATTTCAGTTGTTCTCGCAGGAGAGTCTGGTGGAATTGTCTCGTATTCTATAGTTATTTCACAGATGCATTGATCCTTCAGAAAATCAATTGAAGGAGTCCATACAGTATACAATTCTGCTAACAGATCTCTAGAAACATCTACTGTCTTATCTAGTGGGATAATATATCTTGTAGCCCTTTGACAATATATAATACAAATAACAGTAAGTTTGTTTGTTTGTTTGTGGTTTAGAGGGGAAATGCTCCAATAACTGAAACTGAATTGAGTTACTCTGATAATTTTTAACATTTGTTTTCTGTAAATAATTCAGAGAAAGAGTTCTAATTAATTGTTTGTAATTCACCATAACACATTTCCTTTCTTTCACTAGAATATACTTTTAAATATTAAATTAATGCTTTTAATTCCTAATTTGGAAATATACAGGTTGTTACGTAGAAGTGAAGTATTAATGTAGAAAATGTTTATCAGAAGGAAAACATTATGCAGATGAGTAGAGAAAGCTATGTGCTGTACAGCATATTTCTAAGGGATATTTTAAACTTAGCTCCCAGGAAAAATTATGAAAAATGCTCTAGGAGGAGTTTAGTTCCAATTGCATGATTTCAAGTGTGTGCATGTGTCTATTTAACCTAGTTCCTCCATCTCTGCTATTAACTTCTGTACTTTGTCTTTCTTATTTTTACAGCCCTGATAGCCATTGGACGATACAGCATGACAATAGAGACAGTGGATGTTGGATGGTGTAAAGAAATTACAGATCAGGGAGCCACCCAAATTGCACAAAGCAGCAAGTCTCTCAGATATTTAGGGTTGATGAGATGCGATAAGGTAAGCAGCTTCTGTGAAAAGCGGATGTAGGCTTCTGAGTATATGTATGGAATGTGTGAGACAGACTTTTTTATTTTTTCCTATAAAAATATCTTTCTTCTTCGAGTGATTGCACATGTCCATTCCACTGCAGGTGTGTGCACCTTATGCACAGTTGTTGGAGAACTTTTTCCCTCAGCGGTACCCATTGGAGTGACTTAAGCACACTCTGCCACTGGGCACCACTGTGTGCCGGCGTAAGAGGGAAGAGCCACCTCCAATCCCCTTTAGTTCCTGCTTACCACCAGTGATGGTTGTTGGAGCGCCTCCAGTCTGGCTAGCACAAGTTTATTTCCCTCACTCTTTGTATATAGTCTGTTTCTTGTTTAGTACGTAGTTAGATATAATGTATAGTTAGTGTTAGGTTTTAGTAGTTAGGTCACTTTTGGACCAGATTTGATTTTTGAGACTGGGACTGGAGCCATGCCTCTCTCTCTGGGGTTCAAGTCTTGCCAGTCATGTGCCAGACCAATGACCCACACCTCAACTGCCTGAAATATCTTGGGGAGTTCCACATCAGTGACAAGTGTCACATTTGCAGAAGATTTAAGCCTCACTCAAAAAAAGACAGCGCAGCGAGACTTAAGTGTCTCCTTATGGAGGCGGCACACCTCCTCCATCAGAGCCCTTGGGTCCAGAGTATACTCCAAGTGCGGCACCATCAGTGCAGAGTTCCCCTACTGAGATGTCTTCAACACCATGCTCTGTGTGTCTGGTACCAAAGAAGAGAGACAGATCTGCCAAGGACATGGTACCTTGTCCAAGAAGACCTTTGGTACCAAGGCCAGCTAAAAGCAAGATCTCTGGGAGAGAGGAAGTGGAGCACTCCTTTGCTGCAAAGACTCTGTCGACTCTGGGACCTATCCCAGGTCCACCAAGGCCATCCCCTGAAATTTCTATTCACAGACCCAAGACCCAATCCCAGTACAGATGATGCCGGGAGCATACACTGCTGCCAGAGAATTACTTAACCTCTCGGTACCAGTGTCCCTGGCAATGCAGAAAGTGTTCCACTCGTACCAATAACTGTAGTACCTATGCCGGCTCTGCAAGAGCATATGGTACTGATCCCAATTCTGGTACCTGGGAGGCCAGTACACTCCAAGGGCAAGCCGCCATTAACGTCCCTTGTACCACCATCTCTAGGTTTGGCTTACCTGTCTCCTGTCCACATGGGTTCTGCTCCACCATTTTCGCAGGACTCACTCATCTTTGTCAGATACAGAACTGGGGCTTGTTTTGTCCCATACTAGCTAGAAAGCTTACCCTCCATCAGAGGCGTGTGGTCCATGGATATTCCAGCAGTTCCAACGCTGGGCACATCACAAGGGACAATGGCATGTGCAACCATGGGGCCCACCATCCACATGTTAATGGTCATTCTGGACATCATGGGGTGTCCCTCTCCCTGTTAGGACCTCTCCTCACCTGTCTGAGTTGACTTCCTTGAGGGTTCACCAAGATCATTGGCATCACAGATAGTGTACAGGCACCAAGCAACTGGAAGTTGCTCAGACAGCTCCTCCACCACAAGAGGCAGATCAGCCATTGCCTCAGCATCCTGGTGCAGCTTCTTCCTCATCACAAGATGAGGCTGTAGAGATTGTGAGCAATTCTTCACCACCAGAGGATAACAAAGCTCACCAAGAACAGCTTAAAGGGGTGGCCTTGTTTTAGACATTCAAGTGGCAGAGGTCTGCGAGAAATCCCACAAGATAATGGACATTTTAGCTTTTGCAGGACTCTCCAGAGTGGTGCTTCTGATTAACTAAGCAATTTTGGAACCAGTTAAAATCTTTGACAGACCCCTTCTTCCCACCTGCCTATGGCAAAATGGGCAGAGAGGAGATACTGTGTCCCTTCTAAGGGCTTCAAACACTTCTACTCTCACCCACCCACAGACCCTTCAGTGATGGCAGCAACTAATGAGTGGGAGAGGCAAGCATTGGTGCCAAGCATTGGTGCCAGTGAATAAGGAATCAAAGAGGCTGGCCTGTTTGGCCGTAAACTTTATTCAACAGGACGTCTACAGCTAAGAATTGCTAACCAGCAAGCTCCACTAAGTCACTATAACTTCACCTTGTGGAAAAACATAATGAAGTTTAAAGACAGGCTACTGGAGGACTCCGGGCAGGAGTTCATTCTCATGATAGAGGAGGGTAAGCTGGTGGCAAGAACAGCTCTTCAGGACAGTTTGGATGCGGCGGACTTAGCAGCTTGTTCCATGGCATCTGTTATCTCTGTGAGGAGGTGTTTGTGTCTGCAAACTTCTGGTCTCCCCCCTGAAGTACAGCAGACCATCCAGGGTTTGCCATTTGAGGGGCCGTCCCTCCTTTTGGAAAAGTCTTGGATCTATTTTAAATCTAAGAGAGTTAAACAAGTACCTGAAGAAAATTAAGTTCTGCCTGGTTATCCTGACTTTCATAATTCCTTCCCTGGAACAGGGCGACTGGGGTGCTGCTCTCAACTTTCAAGGACACTTACTTCCATATAGAGATGTGTCCAGAGCACCCCAAGTTCCTCAGGTTCATAGCAAATGGAACACATTACCAAGTCAAAGTACTTTCATTCGGCCTATCAGCATCCCCTCACATTTTCACAAAGTGCATGGTGCCAGTAGCAGTGTATCTGCGAAGATAGGGAATCCATGAGTTCCCCTATCTGGATGACTGGTTGGTGAGGAGCCGGTGATGCTGTCAAGTGCTGTCCAGCAGGGCCATCATTGAATCCACCTTCAGTGCCCTAGGTCTGTTACTCAGTCAAGACAAATCAATTGGAAAACCTGTACAAAGAGTTTATTGGAGCACTACTGAAGGCTATGCAAACCAGAGCATTTCTGCCTCAGTCAAGGTTCCAAACACTTCTAGATCTGGTTCTGAAAGCACATTCTATTACTACAATGCACATTTGCCTCAGACTTCTGGAGAACATGAGCACATGTACTTACGTGGTGTGACACGCGAGACTATGCCTCAGTCGGCTTCAAGGATGTCTAACGTCAGTGTATACCCCCTGTCGTCATCATCTAAACAGAGTGATTCATGTTCCAGGGGTAATTTTGTCCTCTCTGGACTGGTGGACGGATCCTTGGAATGTTTGTGTGGGTATCCCTTTCTTTCTCCGCAGCCAGAGCTCATTTTGGTCACAGATGCCTCATCCCTAGGTTGGGGGCATACATCAGAACTCTACAAACTCAAGGGCTGTGGTTCTTGCAGGATCTGACTCATAAACATCAGATAGCTATGTGCTATCTATTAAGAAGGAACTGAGGGAGGATGTGGGCAGCTCCGCCCTCTTGTACCAGCATGCAGTGATGTGTGGTGGTAGAGGGCATTCAAGCCACCCCAATGGGTACAGCTGAGGGGAAAAGTTCTCCGACATCTGAGCACAAGGCCTTCACACACCTATAATGGAATGGATATGTACAGCACAACTCCATAACAGCTATGGAAAGGTAAGTAACCTTTTTTGCCTTTCATTGTTATGGTGGTAACTCTTGTAGCATGTTGTATTTGCAGGTTTAAAATAGGAATTAGCCACAGAGAGAAAGAGAGCATATCTTTTTGCTGACCTAGATTTCTGACATGCATCCTTACGCTACTGGCTCTGAGTGCTAACACAAGTATTGTGTACAAGCTATCCTTTTCTGATTTGATATATGATTGATGTCTCATATCATTAATATAACAGTCTGTCTTAAAAAAAAGTAGAAGAATTGTAAAAATGCTGTAGTGTTACTTTCAAAGGAAATTATTTTCTGTAGCTCCATTCTCTTGATCACCTTTGTATAAACATATGAATCAAGAATGTGGATGTTGAGATAAGGTTATGAGAATTTGAATTCATGACCTTTTGGAGTAAAAAACTTAGTCGCATGGAGTATTTTAAAATTGTCAGCACTTACTGCTTTTTCCATTAAAAATAATTGTAAAGATGAATTTTGTAAAAAAGAATGTTCAGCTATAATTTTACAATTATTCAAAAGTTGGTAAATCTAAGATATGAACATTCCACCCAAATTTGAGTTTAGTCAGGTTAACTTCATGGTATGTGCAGTGGGAGACTTTGGGGAAAGAAGGGTTTTGGGATTATCCTGTGCTAGAGCTAATGAATTTTCACATCAGGAAGTCCAGACCCAAAATGTCAGAGTTTAGTGGGACAGGCTGGGAAAATAGGCACACTGATCAGAGGGAGAGAGGGTAAACAAAAAAGCTACAGCATTCATATCTGAATTCTCTTTAGTCTCAATTGAAATGTATGTTGCTTTATATAAATAATGTATTTATCTAAATGTATTTTCAAGGATTAGTTGAATGTTTAAACTGTATCAAAATGCAAACTTTCTTAATCTGAGACTTTTTCTGTTTTAGCTTCATTTACAACCTCTTGGGTTCAGTCAGAAATAAGAACAATGAAACCTATTTATCCAAAAAAAAAAATCTCTTCCTTTTCCTTCCTCCTTTTTCCTCCTTTTCACTGTCCATTCTATAAAAAGAAGAGATAGAAAGCATAATTAAAACATACATCGATTGAATACAGAGCTGTGTGAGCTGCTCAAGTCTATAAAAGTACTCAAAATCAGACCTGGTCTCACTTTAATCACACTCTGGTCAGAAACACATTTAAGCTTGTGTCTAAGGAAAGCACATGGTCAAGTGTTTTCTTGAATAATTATATTTTCCTGAAACTGGGCCCCTGCTTTCAGAGTCTTCAGGTCTAGAGATGAGTGAATAATGGGGTTTGTTGAGGGTTTTTTTTGTTTGTTTTGAGGATGAACCGAAAAATCAGGCTGCGGGGAACTTTCTGGTTCGATTTGAACTGAAAACAGCATTTTCCTAATTTTTTCATTGAATCAAAAAAAACCCAAAAGTTGTGTTTCAAATCAGCGTAAACATTTTGAGTTGACTCAAACTAATTTTTCTGAAGTTTTTGTTTTGATTCAGCCATTTCAGGTGCTTTTCCTGTTTTGTTTCTCTTGTTGTTTTTAATTGGCCAAATTTGAAATTGAATCGCTGTTTCAAATCAATTTTTAAAAGAAACTAAATGTTTCAACTCTTCAAAAAAAATTCCCAACCAAAACTATTTGTCAAATTCAACCTGAATTTGGTGAATATTTTTGGGACCTGAAAAATGCATTTTTCAGCACACACACAAAAAATTGTTGAAAACAATTCACCCACCTCTGCTCATTTCACACTCACAAAAGTTTGGTGAACATGGGCAGAGGTTGTTTGCACATCTGTTAAAAATAATGAACCTCCCTCCAACAGCCATCCTCCCTTCCTTCCCTTCACATAATCCTTTTCACTCCATTCTCAAAGAAGTCTCAGTTAAGAGGAGAAGGTTCCAGAGTCCATAGGGACTGACTCTGTGGGTGCTCCAGGGCTGGAGCACCCATGGGGAAAATTTAGTGGGTGCTCTGCACCCACCGGCAGCCAAGCTCCCCTCAACCTCCTCACCACCTCTTCCTCCTCCCTGCCCCCCGAGCACACTGCATCCCCACTCCTCTGCCTACCTCCCAGTATTTCCCGCCCAGCCGCCGCCAATCAGCTGTTTGGCAGCGTTAGCACGCTCTGGGAGTGGGGGAAGAGCAGGAACGTGGCGTGCTCAGCGGAGGAGGTGGGGAAGAGGCAGGGCCAGGGCAGGGATTTGGGGAAGGAGTTGGAATATTGGCAGAGCGGAGGGGGAATTGGGATGGGGACTTTGGGGAAGGGGTTGGAATGAGGATGGGGAAGTGGTGAATGGGGGTCGGGAAGTGGCGGGGCCTCATGGAACAGGTGGAGTGGGGGTGGGGCTGGGGGCAGAGGGGGGATCGAGCATCCACAGGAAAGAGGGGAAGTGGAGCCTATGCCAGAGTCCATGGGACCAGAGATTAAATGACTATGAGTCCTTGGAGGTTTAAGACCTCTGATCTCAAATCTCCTAGTGAACATACAGGGATTATTTCTTTCAGTCCCCTGTGAACCAAAGTTCAGCTTGTGAACCACATTGTGAAACAAGCACAGCCCTAATTGGGTACAAGTTTTAGAACCACATTTTTATCATAAAACAATCTGTGCACGACAACTATGCTTTGAATTTGTTGTGATGTGGAGAGCAGTGAAGAAAAGTATTTCAGCCAGCAATGAATAAAAAATTCCAGCTCAACTGTAAAGTTTTAAATAGCATCACACAGCCTCAGCTTTTATAGTTTTCCAGATTGAGGGGAGGATAAGCATGTTAGAAGAATTGCTCTGGTTTTTGAAGCTGACTCTACTTAATCTCCTAAACTTTAGTGTTTTGTTAGAGCCAATAGAAGAAAACAGTGTGTGAGTTGCCTTTGATGAATTGGGCTAAGATTATGTACTTAGAAATTGTTCAAAGCGTTACTTGACCTTGGGAATTAGAGCTAACCCTGAACCACCTGATCAATTTTACATATATTTATTTTGTGGATTAGTTAAAACTGCTTGTACAATCAACAGGGATCTAATAAGAGCAATAGGTTTATCCGGTCTTCAGTGGCTATAGACAATCAATTGCCTTGATGCTGAAAACAAGTTTTACCACATCAAACAGCAGCTAAACCACATATACTACATAATCTGTATTCCTGTAATTGATGGCTTATGTTTTCCTAGTTTCTTTCAAAAAGATTGTGCAACATTTGGGAAGGCAACTGAACTGCAAGGAATAAAAATCTCTGAGAAAGTTGCAGGACAGATGGAAAAACAGTGTTCAGGATTAATTAAAAAAAATGTATTGGGTAACCAAAGCTTTCTGAGAATTGAATTAATTCTGTAGAGCAAACATTGTGGTGCTAGGAGTACCATGGGGGGACCCTTTTACTTCTTTGCGGAGCCTTGGTGTGAAGAAAAGTAGCAGCCTGAGAAGGAGTGAACTAAGTAAGGAATCTTAGAAGCACCATCCCTGAATTTCACGTGTTGAAAGGCAATGTGAAATTGGCAGATATAAGATGACAAGCCCTTTCCCACAGCAACTGAATAGAGATGTTACAGAACAAAATAATTTCTTTCACTTTTTTTTCCAGCTTTGTGCAGAACTAATTTTTTCCAATGACTGCTCATTTAGGTTGAAAATGCCAGCATCCGGGTATCTGGGGCATCATTAAAGCAAATTCTTGGAGCGTGGAGAAAGATTTATTTGCATGTCTTTCTGATTGGAATCCATGTCTTTATATTGTATGAGTTTGCAGTCTGGGGGAGGTGAGAAGATTTGCCCTTTCTGACTAGGCTTCCCCACCCCCAGAGCAAAATCAGTACTAGGTAGGTACTGTGTGTTATGCTTTTCTAGGAATTTCCATGCATTCAAGAGAGACGTTCTTAAACACAAAGTTGCATAAGGAACATATATAAATAGATTTTAAATGGTTACCACTAAAATACCCTATGACTAAATCTCCTTGGAATTTCTTTGATATGCAATTGACATAAATTAGAATTACACAGGCGTCAAGCGTCCTCCCAGAAAAGATCAGAGAAGCTGCAGGGCTGGGTAAAGGCGTGCTGTGTTTGATTCCATTGATTATCTAACTGCCTTTGGGCAATGGGTCTCAGCCAGAGTGTTATTGATCCACACCATGAAAATAATCAAATTAATTCATTTCTCATCAAACTGCCAGTGCCATGACCTTCTTTTTCTTTTCCCCCTGTGCGCCTGCCTCCTAACATGCACAGCTCAGGAGCAAAATATTCACTGCTTTAAAATAAATGTCATTGTTTTCATGAGGCTCATGAGAAATGTCAATCTTAACATTATATCCTTGTAATGAGGAAGATTATTTAGGTTGGGTTTTTGTATTGTAGCATTTTAAACCCAATCTTCTAAACATCAGAGTTCATTATTTAGTCAAATCAATAAAAGAATAAGGCCCAAGGCCACTAAGATAATGCTGAAATCCCTTTAAAACTACCAGTAGTAGTTGTGCTGTACAGCTCTTGGTTTTTGCTGAGACAAAAAAAAATGTTTAATGTAATGTAAAAATATTCAGCAGACATACATTTCTCTAGAAAAATAATTACATTAAAGGAACTACTGTTCCCCTTAACAATCTGATACATATAACTCTAGATATATTAGTAGATATTGGAAATAGGAATTTCTTCAGGTTTTTAGTTGTAGTGGTGAGGAAGGGGAGGGGGCATTTCTGATAAACTTGGCTTTTATTGCCAGTGGGTAAAGATTTTTAAAAGCACCTACATGACTTACGTACCAAAATTTTCAAAAGTGACATAGCAATTAGACACCTAAATCCCATTGATTTTCAATGAGAGATAAGCTCCTAATGGCCATATTTTTAAAGATATTTAGGCACCTAAGTCCCACAGAAGTTGGTCACCTAAATACCTTTAAGTGTCTAAGTAGCTACTGAAAATGTAATTTAGGCTCCTAAGTCATTCCCCACATCTCTTTTAATTGTTTAACAGGGTAAGAGTTCAGACACTAATAAACTAAAGACAGAAATAAGATGGAATTCTCCCAGGTGTAAAGGAGTCCACACAAGGCCAACTTCAGCTTCCCATAGCCCTTCTGTGGGCAGAGTGGCCACGTGAGGGCAGAGGGATCTGCACCTCCTGCATGCCATTAAGAAGAGCTCTGTGCCAGCCCCAGATAGACCAGCAGAGAGGGAACAGGGAGGCCAACAGGTAGATTTTAGGGGCAACATTTATGAGCTTCCAATGATTCAACCCCCCCCCACACACACACATAGGAGGCAGAATTGAGCTATGGTCACAATTCCAGACCAGAGGCAGAAATAGTGCTCATGGATGGGCTGCATTGCAGCCCCCTGGCATACCTATGGTATCTAGTGGTGAATTCCATTCCCTCCAGGTCTGTGGAGTTCCCTACAAGAATACTGCATACAACATGTTGTTTTTGTGTCACCTCGCCCTGGGTCTTCCCAGAAAAAGGTTTCTTTTATTTATCATTACATGTTTGTGTATCTTTTACTTACATCTTTCAACATGTTACTTTTGTTCTGTCAGCAGTAACATATTAAGCAGATTAGCAATTCTATATAAAATAATTGGGAAAACTACAATTATGCCAGCAAGGACTTAGACTAAGTGTTACCTCATCTGCTCATTTACTATACAAAATTATTAAAATACAAATTATTAAAAATATAGCTATCAAAACTCTTCATCTTACCATTAACAATTCTTCATTGTATATTTCAATATTATAAGTCAGTGCATGTTATTTTGTGCTACCCTCAATCTATTAGAAAGGAGTGGGGGGAATACGATGTTTCCTTAATGTCAGCATTTCTTATCTTCTTTAAACAAGGGTTTTTCATTCAAAGTCCAGTTTTGTTTGTGAATCATTACAAAGAAACTTCATTAGAAATTTTCCTGTGAATGCATTTTGAGGGTTTCTCAATTTTAGGTCCTTAATATTTAGTTGTTTTTAATGCTACGCCAACAGCTCTATGCTTTTTTGTCATTTCAGTCACATGATCCCAAATATATTTTCTGGGAAATTATAACAGATAGGATTTCAAACACCAACACTCACTGTTTAGGATTTGAGCTGGACATTTTAACCTTTAGTTTGGATATCCTTATTTGAAATTTCCGGCAGCGTGTCAGGGTGACTGCAAAGACCCAAGTCTTCAGCTTTCTAGTTTACTTTTTGTAAACACGATTATTTAAACTTGTACCCCTAAATTGTCATCTAGACTGATACAGGAGGTTCCCTACAAAGTAGATATTCCAGTTCATTTTTAAAAAATCCAACATGATTCAAACTGAGGGAAATGTGACAAACTGGGTCGCATTAAATTAACTCATTTATTGCTGGAACTCATGTTTTAATGATTTTATTTGGTTTCTATAGTGTCCTTTATAACATCCCAATCAGTTTTTGGCTTATGGCAATCTGAACCCTTATCTTTCCTAAAAAAATCTCTTGCATGATGCCTAGGAAATATTGAATGAAAACGTCATTAATTTTCCTGACTGACGGTTTGGTTAGTTGGACTATCTGTCATAATAATCTTCAGTTAGAGGTTGTGAGTTTCCTATCACAGATTCTCACAACTCTGGATTCTTTGTGTAATCTTATGGTGTTATTTGAAATGGCTATCAGAAATACTAGTGTTAAAATGCAGCAAACATTTCTTGAAAACATACATAAAATGGCATTGAAAAACCCAGCCCCCAGGAATAGTGACAGAACTCAGCACCTCCAGTCTGACGCTGAAGTGAAGTTAATTTGACAGAGTTGGCTGTGAAGGAGTACACCAATTTCTTTCATTAAATTCACCATAGTCTTGGCTCTTCCAAGCTTTCTGTTTTTAAGAAATTTAAGTTGATCTTCAACAGGAATATTTCTGAAACCATATAACTTATCCCAGAGGCTTTCTTAGATCATCTGCAAAATATATTTTCCATCAATACTTTTATTGAGATTTTAGGACATATAAAGTGCCAATCAATACAACTGACAAAAGACCAACCCTTTTATGAAACTACAAGAGAAAAAAAAGGTCAAACTGATCCCTAAAATTGAAAAAGTCTGTTAAGAGTGTTTTTTCAATATGGTTAGGTGATGTCACATTTCAACTGCAAATCCTTAGTGTGATGAGGATGCACTACCTGTGTTTTTTTCATGAAGAATGTGATTTGTAAAGAAACACCAACTTATGAACAAGGTTGATGCCTCAGTGTATAAAGAATTTCCTGCTTTTGTATATATTAATAAGCATGGTCTGTGCAACATTTTTCAACCTTTTGTGCAAGGTCTGTTGCTACTTACACAGATTGCTTGAAAATGAACTGAGTGGAAGGGTGATAGGATCTCAGGTGCTGGATCTTTATCCGGGCCAAACCATTATTAGTCAACAATGCAACTACAAGAATATAGGGCCATGTCTTGATTTAATATAATTAGCATAGCCATTGGCCTTACCATTTTAAAAAGCTAATAGAAGCTAACTTGAAATAGAGCAAAATGCCTGACAAATTACTTCCACTTTAAAAAAAATCATTTTGAGAATTAAATTATGGTTTGATCTTGAGAACTGCAAAATCTGTTTTTCTCCCATTTAAAAAAAAGGTCTGTAGCACTTATTCTCTCCCTAAATCACTGTAATTTGTTCAAATGACATTGCTGCATATTTAAGAAGATTCTCTGTATTTTTGAAGTAACGTGAAATGTAGGAGCTTCCATTGATATATCTGTTTATGAATAATGAGAGAGAGAAGGTGGGTGAGGTATATGAATAATGAAGATATCGGATGCATAAGACCACTGAACCCTATTAGAATGAAATTACAGCAATCCTCCCTCCCCTGATAAAGACCCCACTGTCTTTTAAAGTATTCATTTTGCCCTTTGATTTTCAATATGAGCATTTTAAAAAACGGAACAATAAATGATTCTTTTTTTAGCTAACTGGAATAGCTTACCCATTAAGTGCATGACTGAAAGTGTCTGCTAAAATGCAGGGGAAGAGAATTCAAGTTAACTGTATGCTATTGTATCTTTAGTTTAACTATTTCATTTCCAAAATGTGTGCAAGTTGTAGGCAGCAAAGTTCGACAATGGGATACATTGAGGACTCAGTCCTTTAAAGACTTACTACAGGGCATACACAAGTCAATAGGTCTACTCATGTACCAAAGGCCTGATCCAGTTCTTAGTATAGTCATCGAAAGGATTATTCATGTCAATGTGATCAAATCTAAAGCCCATTGGTAAGTATTTGCAGGGTCAGGCCATTGTTGAGGGGAAAAGCAATGTGAACTAACCAATATTATGTATGGAACACAAAAAGTGAGGGAATACTTTCTAGAAGTATTGTCGGAGTAACTTTTTAATGATGTCTGTTAACTGTGAAGTTTTTTAACTGATTTTTGCACTTACTTTTAAATGTCTCCCAGTTTATTAAACATTACAGTAATATGCTCACGGAACGGAGGAGATAGCTTTGATAATCCATAGTTTTCCACAAAGCAAAACAGCCATCACTATCTTATCAGTATGAACATTTCAAGAAGTTGAAAGAAGGTCCATTGTTTATAAATAAATACCATCGTTTCACTGGGCAGTCATCACTTACAAAATATTTTTCTAAATAAGGACAAAACAGCCTACGGAGTTTGCGGGGTTTATTCATTTGAAATAATTGTGAATAATTTTGTATACTATTTTTGAGGTTTGTACTCTCAAGTGCTGTACAATTTGTGTCTAGAAGCAATTAGTTACTTTGTTTGAAACATACAAAAACAAACAACCAAAAACACTTTGGAAAGGCTTCTCTTACAAAATAACAAAAGTAAAAGGCTCCTAATGATCCTGGAGACTTGAGAATGAAACATCTTTGTCATTTATGGGAATGTAATACTTGATATTGCAGGAGATGTAAGAGATAATGGTTAGCATGGCCAGCTTTGGGATGTGGGCTCTTCAAGAACTAAGTACGCTACAGAAACCTGAAATTGATTATTTTGTTAATTTGCAATAAGCTTTGTCCTCTCCAAGAGACCACAGTGATTGTTTGAGGCAATAGCATTCAAATGTATGAGCAACTTCTCAACAAAGCCTTTGTCCCTGCCGGGTTGTGCATCTCTGTGTGAGCTGAAAGAAATAGAAAAAGGGGACACATATTCCACAAGTAGATTTGCCACAACTTCTCAATTGGAGTTTCATGATGTCAGTTCTTTTCTGAAACCTCAAAAGGTGCTTGAGCTAATTATGGAGTTTGTGTATTTCATTTGTTTAATTTTGGCGCACAAAAATATCAGACATATTTATACTTCTACATAGTTTCTACCCCTCCTCCTTTTCCTATCCCACGCATAACTGGGAAATAAATTGCTATGGTCTTTGCAGTACAAAATTAAGTGGTTTGAATGTCATGATAATCATATTACATCAATATTTTGGAGGAGACAGGACTTGTCAATTGCATTAATCATCAATCCACAAACATAATGATTTTGTAAAAGAACTACATCAGTTAAGCCAAAATGCGTTCTTTGTCTAAACCAAAAGGGAATTTATTCAGACTGTAAAATGTTGTACTAATATAGTTAGTGCTGTTATTTTATTATTAAAGTAGTCCTAAGCAAGGGTTCTGCTTCTGGGAATTAGGGCAGTCTTTTAAACTCTGTGGAACATATCTGCCTTAACTGATCAAATGCATAGCACTTCACACAAAACGATTCCAGAAATCTTTCATTTTGTTGTGGCTATAGGCAACAGTTATAATTGAGCCACTTGAGAATGTTACTCATTCGACTGTTAGCTGGGGGGAAAAAATCAAACATTTGTTGTTAAGTATACTTTTAAAAAACTTTGAATTGAGGAAACAGTAAACTAAAGCTGGAGAAAGGAGAAGAAGAGTGAATAAATTTGACTACTCTATAATTCCCTTCCCTCTAAATTTTGGATTTCACCTTTAAAACATGGGAGAGATTGTGTGTTTGTGAAATATGTCTAACAAAATCTAGTCCATGACTCAATAACCAAAGTTCTTTCTGTACTGTGGACTCATGGCATATTTCTCCCCACAATATAAAGACAAACTTCCCTCTGCATTCACAACATGGAAAAATGGGCTTCCATATTATACCATCAAGCATGCAGAGAGAAAGCTGCATGTACCATTTCCATGGAAAGTCCACTCCCCTGAGCGACACACTTATACTGACCCAACTCCCAGTGTAGACAGTGCTATGTTGACAGAAGAGCTTCTCCCATCAACATAGCTACCACCTCTCCCATCAGCGTAGGTAGCATCTTCACTGAGTGCTAGCGTGACTGCTCTACTGGTTAAGCTGCGCTTTGGATTTTGTGGATTTTCCACACCCCTGGGCAATGTAGTTAAACCAACATAAGTTGGTAGTGTAGACCAAGCCTGGTGTAACTTAGAGAGCCCTTGGGCCTGTCTAAGTTTCAGTAGCCTCCCAAGGCTGCCCTGTGAGCCACAGCATGGACCAGAATCTCTTCAGGGTTGTGTGCTGCAGCCCTGCCCCTGACATACTCCTTACACCAGGGCTTTTTGAATGTGTCCTCTGAAGGCAGCCTTTATGGCTTTTTATTACAGTACACTAGAGGAATCCTCTTGCATTCTGGAACTGGAGCTTATAGGACCCCTTTACACCACTTCTGCCCTTTTACTCAGCATAAAGGGTCCAGAGCAAAGGCAAGTTATCGTCCCTGGAGACTTAGTTTAATTTTATAATGACTCCTAAATTATACTGAAACATAGTACTTCTATAGATACAGAGATTTCAGCAATTACAGCTTTGACACCAGAAAGGTATAGATGGTCTGTCATTACCTCTGTCACTGTCCCCACTGCAGTCCGCTCTTGGCAAATGTTGCTATCCACTTCACTGAAAAACTTTTAGATTCAGCTGATTGTATTTCAGCTGCAGCACCTAATTTCACTGAAGAAGATTCTTGAGGCTAATGAGGGGCTTAAATAAAAAATTGATTCTCTTGGATCAAAATATGATGTATTTGACCAACTTTATCTTGAGGGCATAATGGAGGCAGTGAGGAAAAAAACCTAGAAACAATTCCCTGATATAGAAGTTACAGAATATAGTATTAAAACTCTCTCTGGAGTCCAATATAGAACACTGCCTGAAGCATTTTTTAAAAAACCTGTGAGTCTTTTGAGAATTACTGAAAATCTAACAATGTCAGGGGCTTTTGGATTTTCCTTGACACCTGAGTGGGGAGGGCCTGCCTGAATTTACTGTTAATTTCTTAAGTTCTTTGGAGCTTTTTAACCCTCATGTTCAGCTGTGAATGGCCTATCAATTCATTGATCTTGCTTTTAGGGACAAGGACTGTGTTTTTCTTATGTGCAGATAGCACCTATCACATTGTAGGTGCTATTGGAATACAAATAAATGATAATGTATTAGATAATGTAATTGATTTATCTTAGCTAATAGCCTTTCTTTTGACATTTCAATTGATGGAGATTAATGAAAGTTGGTTGGAGAAAAAAATATAACATTTAACATGAAGATGTAAACATTCACATTTTTCCCTCGGTGTCCAATGTCATACAGGCTTGAAGGGGGAAATTGCTTTCTTTAAGTGCTGAACTTATTTTTGGAGGTTTCTGTTTTATTGCCAGGCAAATTACATCTTATCAAAGATACAGATGCTTAATTTTTTATGATTTTAATTATGAAAATGCTTGTTGGTATCTTAATTTAACATTAGAGGACCTGATGACAAGGACCAAATGATTGACATCTTTTTGATTTAAAGCTATTACCTCCTCTTGGAGAATGTACTATTTATCCCTTTGAGTAGGATACTGAACCTTTACAACTGCTAATGATTTAGTATCTGATTTGGTCTGAGTTTTTCTGGTGGTAAATAGCAAGATTTCCATTTGGTTTCAGAGGGAATAGTCTACGGCCTTATTTTTCAAATACAGTTTTTTTCTCATCCTAGAACTTACATAGGTTTTTATAATGGCTGAAAGTTTTTTTAATCTTTTTTTTTTACTATGATGTAAACTGGATTGATTTATCTTGTCTAATATAATTTTGTCATGTTTATGATTACTTTTATTAAAATGAATTTTTAAAGTGTTTAACAACTAAATATTTAACTAAGTCAAACAATTTCATCATGTATCATGAAACCTGGGGAAAAAATTCTCCTCTGGCATGAGAGTAAGCTTGCTAGTTTTCAAGCTCAAAGTGGTTTCTTTCTGGACTTTTAAAAGTTCCAAATATGAACATAAGAGAAACTCTAACTGCAATCTTACCGGTAGCAACTAAGGTTTATATCTAGAGTCTGAATAAGAAAATTAAGGTTTTCAAATGACCTTAAAACAAATCTCTAGAAATCCTCATGACAGCCCTGGAAACTAGTTGTGTCTGTAAGTTTTTGTCCACGTTCAGATTTTGATTGAGAGACAGGTGATTTACTTCTTGCTCTTTCTTCCATGGTGTTTTTGCCTGTCCCCTTCTTGTTCAGGTTTATCCTGTAGGCCAACTGCATGTAATGACCTATTTATGCTTGAGCTTGCCCCCTGGCTTTACTGTCTTACCTTCAAGAACTGTCTGTTCCTGCAGACTCTAGATTTGTATAACCTTCAATTTCACTCCCTCCCAAGTGGTCCTAGTTGGGTGTCCTCTTGATACTCACTGGACCACAGTCTGCCCATTTGGCAACCACAATTGCTAACAAACCTGTGTGTTTTTCCCCCCACTTATAAGATATTTCTATATTGTGGCACATAAAAGCCAGCAAGTATAACTGCCTATAAAGACACATATGGCATTAATGGCTTAAGCGTTAAGTGCTTTTTTATAGATTCATAGATTTTTAAGGCCAGAAGGGATAATTAGATCATCTATCTGACCTGTGTATCGTAAGCCATTATATTTCACCCAGTTACTTCTGTATTGAGCCCAGTAATTTGTGTTTAACAAAGCATGCCTCCCAGAAAAGCATGCAGTCTTGATAGAAAGACCTGAAAAGATCCACCACTTTGTGGTTACACATTCCCACTGTTAAAAACTGTGTGCCTTGTGTCTAGGTTGAATTTGTCTGTTCCCTATCATATGAAAATCTGTTTGCACTATTATACACATTGCTCCACTAAATCCTAACCACGACATCTAGTAAGAAACCCCAACTTGTTTGAGAGTGAGTGCAATAACATCCACACATTAGTGTTTAAAGATAGTTAAATGATAGTTAGATGAGTGTAAACTCTGCTTCCTGGGTTCCCAGCTAGGAAGGTCAAAATGGCTGACTCTCCTTTCTGAGCTTCTTCATTCTGTCTACATTAATGTAATGTAAAAATCATGAAATTTGGGGGGTTTAATCCAGTGATTCAGGTTTAGTATTCCAGAGAGGGAGGTGAGGGATGATAACATGATGAGTTCTGTACTCTATCTTTGCTCTCTGCAGAAAGCCTGAAAGGTATTGGCTGAAAGAAAACTGTTTGTTGACTGTTCTGAATAGGACAAAATGGTAACAAACACAGTTATGGAGACTCTACTTCCAAGAAGCATTTCTGCTGAATGTTGCTGTTAGTTTAAAAGTTTGTATTCACCAGTGAGTGTCAAATATTTTGGAGGTCTGATGCAACCTCTAATTTCATTTGGATTTATTAAAAGATGTTTCTTGTTTTTCAGCACCCACGGGTGTTACTTTAACATAGCTGTTTACCAAAAGAGTACAGAGCTTGCATTTTTCCTGTGTACATGGCGGAGAAGTTAAACCAGTTTTCTATCCAAGTCAGCCTCAGATAGATGAATCTTCCCATGAAGATTGAGTGTTTCTATTATCAAAGCAGAAGAACTGGAGATTAAAGTCTTCATTTATCCCTGACAGAAAGTGCAATCACTGTTCAATCTCTGCAATCCCTGCTAGAGTTCTTGGGTTTTTTGAGAGGGAAAAAAGCTTTATTAGATGTTGTAGCTTTAAATATTCCAAGAAAACTCTCAATGACGAAAACAAACATTATTTTTCATTTTTTTCCTTGAATGTTGGACACTAGAAAAGTGGAGGATTGTATTACCGGTACATCCTGTCAGTGTAGGCTGCTCAGTATTTAAATGAAATATTCATGCATTGTAAAATGCCTGAGTGTTCAATAAAGATTTCAAAGAAAGGTACCTAAAAGTTGTGGTTCTTAGGTTAATCTTTTATTTATCTAAAGGATGAAGGAAGCTGTCTACTTCTGTGATATGAACTGCAATCAGCTTAAAAATAATTGACAAATTAATCCCCTCACAGCATTGCAATTGTAAAGGTGTTAGGTTTAATTAGGCCTGTCTGATTGCCTTGTCTAATCAAGAATAAAGGTGGTACCTTTGATGGTTAAGGTCTAGCGGGGACATCCCTGATCTGCCAGTCTTGTACGTTTTAATTATTGATTCCTACCATTTCAGCCCGTCTCACCAAGGACCTGAGTTCTGTGTTAGCTTTACAATGAAAGGCTAAAAACAATAGCTGCCACCAAAGATATATGTAGAGCTGTGTGGGCTTTTAAGTATTTTTGAGGACTCTTTAATCTTTGGAAGTGCTGACCCATATTACCATATGATGTTCATATCCAATACAATTTGTTCTTATTGTTTTCTCCTTACGTAATCATATGATTTTATGTTCTTCATTAACAGATTTCCATACTCTTATTCACGTTGATTAGTACGATTTCAAAGGTGCTAGTTGTGGAGTTATTACTTGCTGTAAGTAAGGGTATCAGAATCATGCCCAAAGTTGTTTTTTTTTTTTCACTTATATTCAGTACTCTTAAAGCCAATTTCTCATTTTTCTGTCACCAGGAAAATCTTACACTTGGTAAGCTTCTGTCTGGCTGGTAGAGTTTGAATGGATACTGCTCTGTGAAAAGACTCCTAATAAAGGTGTTTGTCACTCTGACCAGTGCAGTCGTGAACAAGATACTCTAGTCTTTGAATGTTTACAATTTTGGCTCCCCTGAGTGTCCAGGGTAGTGGCACATGGGATCTTAAAAGGTTTTAATCTGTTTGGTAAATATTATCAAATGGTTTAAAACGAATGCTTATTTCAAAATAAAGATTATGCGTTTGACTTTCCTTATCATTTTCCACCACAAACAATGGTATTAACTTATGACTTGCATTTTTTGTCATGATGGAGCCGTGATTTTTCTCATTTTTGTCATAAAAAACAACCGCACTTAATTACATTCAGATAACCCAAATTATAAACCAAGGGTCCAATGCTGCAAGCTCTTCCAGCATAAAAAAGACTTGCAGGATGAGTCATGCAGCTTCATATTCAGAAATCCAAACCCTGATATGTCTTGTTCTCCATATTGGGTTGCATGTTTTATTTACTTAGTGTGAGTTATAGAATCTTTTCTTTGGTTGTAGGTGAATGAAGCAACAGTGGAACAGCTAGTGCAGCAATATCCATACATAACCTTCAGTACTGTACTGCAAGATTGCAAGAGGACCTTGGAACGGGCTTATCAAATGGGCTGGACACCCAGTATGTCTTCTGCTTCATAACGACCTATGTGATACTACAATTCGACTAATGCATTCAGCAGGTCTAATGGGGACTGCAGATTTTGGTTGTACAATGTTGCAGGAATATTTTAAACCTTTTCATGTTTTTAAATGTCATTTTGCTTTCTGTGAAATATTATGTTCAAGAGTCCATCGTTCTAAAAGAGGTTTTTATTTTATTTTTAAGTTTTAAATTAATGTTTTTTAAAGCAGTGAACATTTTATGTCTGGTGGTACCTCCTGGAATTTTGGAACAGAAACTAGACTCTCTAATTGTAGTTAGACTCATGTAACTGTTCTGAATGTTAATTGTCATCCTAAAAATCTGCAAATCCCCAAAGACATTGAAGAGGGCTCACAACCTTTCATGTTGCAATATAATTGTGAGTTTACACAAGTTACAGTAAAATGGAGTTGACTATACACTGACTTTGATGTACTGTAAAACTATGTACGAATGTTGAAAACAAATCTTAAGAAATGCATTGTATCCTTTTTGTACGCATAAACACAATGTAAAAGCCTTTGGCAGATTTCCTGAAGTGGATTCCTTCTAGTTCTGTGGATGGCTTGAGTTATATTAGATGTTAAGCCTGTTTTCTTTTGTTCTATTCCCTTTGCCTCAGTCATGCGTGTTTCCTTTGGTTTGTAAGTGATACCTCAATGCTAGTACCAGTGTAACTGATCAGTATAGGCCTCTGCTGAAACTGGGAGCTAATCTTAATCCATATTATTTCTTAATCCATATATTACTGACACCACCCATGTATTTTAGGATGCACAGTAATATAAGAATCCACAAATAATTGTGATTTTCTTCTAAACATTTTGCTAATTACAAAAATCATTATTTTGAAATTCATTTTTGAATGGAAACCTTAACAAATGATGGTAACTATTGAATGGTTATTCACGTAGACAATCTTACTTGTTTTATGTTGTAGAACAGCAGACGTAATTTTTCCTTAAATAGTCATGTAGGAGATGTTGTATAGATTTCTCAATTTTTGCACCTTGCCATTTTTGTAATAGGTGAGCTAACAGCGCTTTAATTTACCACAGATAACCAATTCCCACCTTGTGAGGTCAAATGCTGCATAGAAGACACCCGCTGTGGGAAATAAGTTATAAGGCCATGTTTATATAGCTTAAAATAATGTTGTTGTTTTTTCTTTGTTTTTTTTAATTAAACTTTCTGAATGAACCAGTTTTCTTTCACAACGCTGTCATGTTACCGAATTCTGAAATTTCAAGTAAAAAGGAAAGTTCAATTAATAAAAGCCACACCGCTGATTTTCACCGATGTAGTGTGTGGTTGCTAATGTGGGTTCCACTCCTGCAAAGCAAGAGCGTGGCATAGGTGACTTCAGTGGGACTCCATGTGGGCATAAGGGTCCAACCACATGCATCACTTTGCAAGATCAGGGCCTTACTCCAGAAGAGAATAATTGCTCTGGAAGAAAAATTATTCTGGCATCCTCTAAATCGTGTATTTTAAGCCTTGTACTCTCTGCTTTTCATATTTGTTCCCAAGCTCTTGAAGACTACTTTGGTTGGCAATTGTGTACTCTGTTTTTTAATCCAAAACTGATTTATAAGATAATATATGCAGAAAATAGTTGAAGTGAATACATAAAAAGTTTAATTTTCTATATGTGTTGCAAGAGTTAAATTTGACAAGTGTTGATAAGCAGCCATTGAACATACAGATGTTGCAGCTTTGGTTTGAAGTTGCATTAACCTTTAGACTGTTGCAATTTGGTGAAAGGATGATTCTTTGAGGTGTATAACACTGCGTATTTGCTTTTTAAAGGTTATACTCTTTTAATCCAAAATATCAAATGCTCAAATTTCAGCTGACAAATTGCCATTATTGTCCAAGTGTTTTGCTAATCCAGAAGAACTGATGCAGCATAACCTGGAGAACAGTTTTCATATGTCCGTGCAATTCTGCCAAAACTGTATTCCAGTCCCATAGCATTAATTCTTGACAATTACAGAAAGCATCAACTCAAAGTCCAGTGACAGTTGTTAAATGTTTTCTTATTAGACACTTCAAAATGAAGCTGAAAACATTTATCTGGAAAAAATATTAAGTAGAGTTTTGCTTGGAATGTCATAAATACATGTGAACACATATTATGCTGGACTTTTTATTGACTCCAAAATGGCAACAGTATTTTCAGAATAAAGACAGTGAATAATATTGCAGATATAATGGAGAACTCAAGTCATTTCTCTTTAATGTCTTTTTATGAGTGCAACAAGACAATTCACACAATTTGTAAGTTTCTATTTTTCCGTGAAAGTTTTGACTTTGAGATTGGTTGCAATAAAAGAGAGAAGCAAAACTGTGTGTCTTTTGTTTGGTTATGTAGATTACTAACTCTGTTTAAGTTTTTGTATGTAATATTGGCCTATTACATCACCACTTTTTTTTTTATCTTCTGTTAGGTCAACTCCCTGCCAATGCAGGATTTTTCCCCTGTTGTACATTTGCTAATGCATTTTCCAGTCTAGTTTTAAATGTCCCAAGCAATGAGTCTTTCACCCTTGGAAGATTATTCCATCATCTACTCGATTGTACTATCAAAATATCCAGGTTATATTTTATCTGTCTTATTTCATTAACCATTATACCCACATGTAGCTGCTTAAATAATTCCTCTTCATCCTTGGTATTTACAACTTTCAGATGTTTGCAGACTGTTATCCTATTATCATGTCCTAGTACTCATTGTGTAGCCAGGCTATACTCATTTAGCCCTTTTAATTCCCCCTCAATAAATCAGAATTACCTAGATACTACAATGATAGGTACATGATAGACAGATTAGAAAGACACGTGACCTCATTAATTTTGCTATTCTTTTCTAAACACCCTCTAGGAAAAAGCGTTCACTGCTTCTTTACCCCTCCCACTATTCTTTCCTCTGTTTTCAAAATGGAAAACAGCTTGCAGTGGAATCCAGACAACTTCCAAGCTGGATTGTCTTGGTTTCTTCAATCCCATTCTATATGCTCCATTATTTTATTTCTTCAAGGGAGTCTAGCAATTTATTGGTACCTGTCATTGTTAAGACACTTTATCCTCTCCCTCTCAGAACTCTTTCAAAATCCTCATTTACTGCTCACAATTTATGTAGTCCGAGACCTTTAATCTGCCTTTACTCCACTATCAACAATGACTCATAGCCCCAAGCTATTCACGCACAAACATATACATCGAGTTTATTTATCTCTATTTTGAAAGCAACTAGACTCCTATCAAGGATCAGGGCCCTACTGTGATTGACTCTGAAAGTACATAATACAAATATAGACCCTCCCCCTGAAGAATTTACAGTCAATAGAGAGTTTTCAAACATAGAACCCTAGGCACACACAGAATCCTAGGGGACCAGACTTTATTTTCAATCACTTGCCACTCTAATTCCAGATTTTAATTCTTCTGTAATCTCCTTTGAATCACTCTCTTTGCAATGGTTGTATAACCATTTTTTTTCTCAGCACCACCACCCCCAAAATAAAAGAAAAAAGGAAAAGAAAGAAAAAGTGTGTGTGTGTGAGAGAGAGAGAGAGCGAGTGTGTGTCTGTACACGCACCTTTCTGCCTCCCCCACTTAGAGAAGTTCTGTGAACTTCCTGGGTTCAACAGCTAATGTGAATTCCCTAAGAAAAAGTAAACATGTTCTTTGAACATTCACAGAACCTTCACCCACAGGCATTCTATCCCCTCCATGATGCAGAATCTTTCTCTGCCTAGTCCAAGAAACTGCCATTCATGACAGCAGAACTGAAAGACAGCACATTCTGCTCCTGAAATCACAATATTGAGATAGATGCTTTGTTGATTGACTCAGAGATATTATTAAAGGTGTCTTATATATAATGACCTAGCTGATTTTTCTTTTTAAATGGCCATATAGAGTGGAATCCCTGCAAAATGGGGAAATTTACTTTGTGAGAACATAGGGTTTATAGAGAGGGAGCTGAATAGGTTCCTAGGTGAACTCGCTGATGTTCACCTAGATTCTCAAAGGTTCTGACCTATGTTGCTGACTTTAAAAAATATCACTCAGTGTCCTCTTTATACATTTTATTAGAGTTATTAAAAATAAAATCAAGACAAAATCATTACTAAACTACATAAATGCTGCCAAAATATACAATACAGTCATCAAATCAAAATCATATTAAGTTCAAGTGAACAAGTAAATAAGCATATTGGATTGCAATTAAGACCAATTTAGTGAAACAATTGGATTAATGCAGCAGATAATCAATCCTTACAAATTCTAGAAAGGAATCCAAGGAGATGGCTGTCAGTTTGGTTATACACCACAACTAAAGAATTTTGCCAATGGTGTGCAATCAAAACTTAGCTGGTTGTATATTTTAATATTGCAATCAAATTATTGTTTATCTCTTAAATCACAAACTCAAAGCTGATTAAAGATTCCTCCTTGGATTTTACTATCACAGGCATAGGTGCTGAAACTAGGGATGTTGGGGATGCTGTCACACCCTCTGGCTTGAAGTGGATTCCATTTTTTACAGGGCTAACAGTTTAGTTCAATTGCTCTCAGCACCCCCACTATACAAATTGTTCCAGCACCCCTAATTAACGTGATGGCTAACCTTATCTTCTCCCCAAATGCTGATACAGACGTTACTAAGATTCTTTGATCAACAGAAGCTTCACTTTACAATTTACCACTGATAGTTTTAAAGGCTTCTTAGGACACTTCTACAAAATAGGGACACTTTTAGCAAAGATTTTATAAGGGAGTGTCTTTCCGGTGCCTTCCATATGTGGACTTTACAGGTACTTGTACACACAGGCACGTACACAACCACACTTTCACACCCTGAAATGATTAACGCCTGGGATGTTGCCCAACTAATAAAAACAAAAGTCAAAACTAGAAAGATACTCACAATAACAGCGGGTTAAACTCTTCAGCACTGCAATCTTTGGGTTCACATGGAATACGAGGAGGAGTAGCAGTCAAGGAACCAGACGATGACATTGCAGACATAGTATTTCATTCAGGCTTTTCCAGGTGCAAGGAGACTGGTCAAAACTGGCATGGTCTGTCACTGATGATTTGACTGCGTAAATGATTGAACTCAGGGTTCTTTTGATGGCTTGTTGCCTGGAAAGGCACACAGACCGTCTTCCTTTACCTCAATCTTTATATTGACAGTTCTATCTTACTCCACTTTCAGAACCTCCCACCAATGCCTTTGGGCAAATCAAGTGTGATGTATGCTTTGGATGCCAACAACATGGTGGTCCAATCAAACTGGAATGGAGGAGTTATTAGGATACTATCGATTTGGAAGAGTCACACTAAAGCCATCAGTTCTTCTAAAAACATTCTTGTTGCGTACCATGTGCACTGTGAGTCCATAACACCAAAAAATATCAAAACTAAAAGAGGCACAAGATTACTTTTGAGAAAGATGACAGCGTCTCAGCCAAGTGACAACACTCTTGAACTTACCAACAAAAGATAAAGGGGGCTCAGCCTTTTCTGGTTGCAAAACTTTTGCAATAACTGGTTGCAAAAGATCCTAATAGGAAAAAACAAAACAGCAACCAATGATAATCATGCATCCATCAGCAATTGTTAAAAATAACTTTAGACCTCCTATGATAGGTCATAGATTTTCTTGCAAACAAGATAGTTGGGAAAATTCTCTTATTTCAAATGGGGTGAGAAGTGATACCGCTTGTCTGTTTGGAAATGTCCATCTTAACAGAAAGTTACTTTAAAGCTGACCAGGATAGCCCATTTAAAATTTATGCTAGGTCTGTATATGCTATTTTGCTCACATTCTTATCCATGTCTCCCACCCACTCCTCTGGCAGCATAGACCATGGGTTTTTTTGTTTAGTTTAGTGTTACTGGTGAATTTGGATCTGGGACTGTTGAGTCTGCTCTGCAATCCACAGACACACACTCACACACGAGATACTCCAGCGTTGAATATTCAATTTTCCATAGGTCAGCAACATTTAAAATATTCGATTGGGTGACATGCTTTAGCAAGCTGTTGCTGATAAACAGATGTGGATGTATGCATGTTGCTGAACCAGACAGGTTGGTTACAGAGTTGGGGGTTCTCTTTGCACCCCTCCCCTTTGGAGTTTTAGAGAGGGGTTGTTTGCTTTTTGTTTTTTAAGGATTAACAGAGAAGTGGAGCATTTATAAAAAAACTAAAGTGGAAACCTTTATGGTTGTTTTAAATAAAGATGTTGCCTTGGTGAATTCAGGTGGTTAATCCCAAAAATGATATTCCTCTGTAAGATTATACTAAATGTAAACATTTATATTTATTTTCTTTTTTACAATTTTACTGGTGACAAGAGTCTGCTGGTCTTCTAAATTATAACTGGAAAAACTCCTGTACTGAGTCATCTGTTGGGGAAAAAGTAACATAAACCATTAGATTAATATGAGGAGCTGAGTAAAAAGGGGCTATCTGTCGGAAGTGTTCAATTTTTTTTCCTCTTTCCTCTTTTGGTTTATGTAGGTTCATTCCCAGTTAATTTAACCTAAATTCAGCTAGATAATCAACGGGAAAAAAGGTTATTCCCTGGACTTCATGGGAGAGACGATTGCTTAAAAATGAGCTTAGGTTTGCCCAAAACTCAGCCCAGGTTCAGATGTCTACAGAAACTGAGGCCCTCTTTCAGGTCTGTAACAAAACTTGGATTGGTTGAAGTGTGCTTCTTTTTGAGTTTTGTTCAGAATGTTTTGCACAGTTCTGTATATGAAACTAAGTGGTGCTTCTGTTGGGCTTTAACTGTAAAAGCCTGACAAAATTAAGCTAACGACTTACTGGTAAATATTTGTTTAAGCCCCCAAATCCCTGTAATCTCTCCTGCCACGATTGTGCTCCAGGTACTATATCATCTTTTCTCTGCTTCTAGTCAGTGTCACACTGAGAAGTAGCATGGGGCTGATGACTGGGTGTGTGCAGAGCAAAATACTGAGCTTTACAGACAGGTATTTATTGATCAGTAAATTACACACACAATTTCTTTTCCTATTTTGTGACAAAAAATACAGAAAATATTTAATGCTGAACTAGTCCAGGGCAGAAGAAAACTAGTCTCATTTGGTATCTTTTAGAATTACGCTTGAGTTGAAGAAAATGATTTGTTTTGCTATGTGATGGTTTTGAACTAGGAACGTTATGTATTTCACTTTTTATGGGTTAAGCCCAAGAAAAGAGAAAATACTGTAGCACAACCAAGGATCAGGGTGCAAGGTAATGAGAACGCTTTTTAGAATTCCATTTCTGAGGTTGTTTATTCCGGAGCTGGTTAAGCCTGGGCCAGACTGATTGTTTCCTGTCCAATGTCTTCAATTAAAAAACAGACATCAGTAACCTCAAGGTAAGAAACAAGCATTTGCCAAACATTCAAACTTCAACCAAAAGCCTTAAGTGAGAGGATTCCTTGCTATTACATTGCTCTTTTCTTGCCTTCAATATTTCAGGAATTTAAACACATACAGTCCTGTTCTCTTCCACTGCCGCAGCTGTTCTTGATCAGTTGCCCCACCTCTATTGTTCATCAGTGCAGAAAAGAAAAAGTAAGGTGGGACAAAAGGGATGAAATACACCATGTAACAAAGCTTTAGGAAGTTTGCTTACATTCAGACCTTCTGCAACACTTTAAGCTGGAGAAGCCCAGGGTATCCTTTGCAACACAGCCTCTCCTCAGTGTCCTAGAATGCAGGCCAGGGCTTTAAAGAACAATCTGGTCCTGAAGTGGTAAAAGACTACTAGAAAATGCACTCACCTTAAACCCATTCAGAAAATTAGTACAGAATGCAGTTGCTCATTAATCAATGCTTCAGACTGCGTTTACCGTACCCCGTGTCCTGTGCATTGCACTGGGTGCCTATACCTTTTCGGATGGAGTTTCAGGTATTTTGTTTAACATGCAGTATGAAGCCCTAAATGATTTGAGATTTGCCTGCTTGAGACACTGTTCATCTCCCTGTGTTGTACTGCCATAACTGCAATCACTGAAGGTGTTATAGCTGTCAGCCGCCTAGTTTAAAATAGCGGGGGCTAGTGGCAGGGCATTTCCCATAGAGAATCCTCTGGGCCACCCTCTGTCTGAATTAGGCGATGATGCTCATATCACACTAATGTGAATGGGTAAGGTGAGTTTCCACCTTGCTGTTGCTATTGCTTGGCTGGAGACATTTCTGTAAGGCTAAAATAATAAAGATGGAAAGTTAGGCCGAGATTTTAAAAAATGGGTGAATTAAATTTAGTGGAAGTTGCTGGGTATGGAGCACTTTTGATCATCTGTTCTAGTTACAGTATTTAGGTGCCTAAATCTAGATTTAAGAGCCTAAATTTTGGCCTCTCTTGTCTTAGAGCTTGACCTTAATTTATTTTTAATATGAAAAGTGAAATGTGAACAACAATATAGAATGTAAGTGAGCAGTGGAGAGATTCAACCATTACTTGTTTTGGCCATAGATGTGTTGTTATGTTTTTCCCACTATTAAAAAAATGTTTCTACAATTCCATAATTTAGAACCTGAAGGGATTTTGTTCACAATTCTCTCCACCCCACCCCACCCCACCCCCAAACAACCTCCTTCCCCCATGCAGGGGTGAAAGTAAGTCGAGCGACTTACCGGTACTCTGGGGCCAGCTCTGGCCCCCGGAAGGGGCGGGGCCTAGGGTGGAAGGGGTGGGGTTGAGGGGGTCAGAGCCAGCCCCATCCCACCCTGTAAGGTAAGTACCCCCCCACTGGGGTAGCAGCAGCAGCAGCAGCCCGGGGCTCCGTGGGCTATTTAAAGTCCCCGGGGCTCCCCTATTCTACCGCCCTGGCCCTTTAAATGGCTGCCGGATCCCTGCAGCCGCTACCCCAGGGCTCCAGCAGCGGGGCTCTGGAGGCAATTTAAAGGGCCTGGGGCATACCGGGGCATACCGGCTTACATTCACCTCTGCCCCCATGTTCACTCAGACACCAATCATGGGCAATTTCAACCCAGTTGGTTAATATTTTAGAGAAACAAGTGTATGTAAAAAAGCTTAGGAATGAAAACTGGCTTGTTACTTGATTACTTGGGCATATGAATTGCTATAATTGTGTAATACTCAAGAAGTCTGCAGAAGCTGTAGACTTAGCTTTGGACAGAGAATGTCACCATTTAATACTTTCATCACCTTGCAGCTGGACTACAGCAAAGTGATATGCCTGAGCATGATGCCTTCTGCGCACCAGAAACTCCAGCTAGTACATAATGCTTCATAATCTCCTCAGCAATATCAGCTACCATGAACATATCACAGCTGTCCTCCACTCTCTACGCTGGCTTCCCATAGAATACTGAAGCAAGTTCAAGGTCTTGGTCCTCCTCTTCCAAGTGGTCCACAGCCTGGGCCCCAGATATCTAAAAGATAGACGAAAGCTCCAGGATGAAGACTGTGATTGACAACTTCACTCCTCTGGCACTCTGAACTCTAGGGTACAGATGTGGGGACCCGCATGAAAAACCCCCTAAGCTTATTTTTACCAGCTTAGGTTAAAACTTCCCCAAGGTACAAACTATTTTACCTTTTGCCCTTGGACTTTATTGCTGCCACCACCAAGCATCTAACAAATATATAACCAGGAAAGCGCCCTCTTGGAAACATCTTTCCCCCCAAAATCCTCACAAACCCTACACCCCCTTTCCTGGGGAAGGCTTGATAAAAATCCTCACCAATTTACATAGGTGAACACAGACCCAAACCCTTGGATCTTAAGAACAATGAAAAAGCAATCAGGTTCTTAAAAGAAGAATTTTAATTGAAGAAAAAATAAAAGACTCACCTCTGTAAAATCAGGATGGTAAATACCTTACAGGGTAATCAGATTCAAAACATAGAGAATCCCTCTAGGCAAAACCTTAAGTTACAAAAATATACAAAAATAGGAATATACATTCCATTCAGCACAGCTTATTTTATCAGCCATTTAAACAAAACAGAATCTAACTCATATCTAGCTAGATTGCTTACTAAGTTCTAAGATGCCATTCCTTTTCTGTTCCTGGCAAAAGCCTCACACAGACAGAGAGAACCTTTGTTTCTCCCCCCTCCAGCTTTGAAAGTATCTTGTCTCCTCATTGGTCATTTTGGTCAGGTACCAACGAGGTTATCCTACTTCTTAACCCTTTACTGGTGAAAGGGTTTTTCCTCTGGCCAGGAGGGATTTAAAGGTGTTTACCCTTCCCTTTATATTTATGACAGGAACCTTGGAACTTTCTACAACAAGGCTAAAGTTTGTCAGGGGCTGGCCGAAGACCAAACTCCACCAGAACCTAAAGACCATCACAAACCTCTCCAAGTGCAAGGCACATTTCTTTATCTTTCCTTCTCTAACAAACATTTAGCAACATGTGTGTGGATGGCTGTGTAAAATATGAAAGTGTGTGTGTGTGTGTGTGTGTGTGTGTACAGCTACTAGATTAATAACATTTCAAGGGAAGGGATGAAAAGGGAATGACATCTGTGTAGGATGGGGACTGGATCTGGAGGTCTTTAAGAGATATCAATAAGGTTACACCTAAAATATTATTTTAACGCCATTTAAAGAGGTTTGAATTGAATCCCAAAGCTCAGCTACCTGGATGAACTTACCAAAGGGAGAATAGGCCATGGAAGTGGATCCACTTAGAGTCTTTTCATTTTGAGTTAAAATTATGATGCACTTTAACTACAAAACTAAAAGGCCATTGTCCAGTGTATGAACCTTTAAAATAATAAGACGGAATCAAGAAAATATCCTTAAAACTATAGAACTACCAAATTTAATAGAAATACTGGACACTTCAGTTGAGTGTACATTTAAATTGGATGTTAAGAAACAATTGGGAGGATAGGGCACAGGACTCAGAGCCTGGAAAGAGGTGATCAGATACTAGTTCTGCCCCTGAGTTGCTGGGTGCACTTAGGGAAGTGACTTAGCCCTCTGTGCCTCAATTTTCCCAAAAACTAAATAGGGATAGCAATACTTTGTGTACCTCCCATTTGGCTATATCCATTCATGTTTCTGAAGTGCTTTGACATCTTCAGATAAAATAGATATCCAGAGTATTATTGGTTTATTATTAATAATTACTATTGAAAAAGATCATTAGCCTTTCCAAACCATTGCATCAAGGTTCCAGTTAGGCCAGTCTGGAAATTTTCCATCTTGGCTGCCCATTGCCTTTTGAAACAGAAAATCCAAATTTATGCAATCAAAGAGTTTACATGAATAGCCTCAGATTAACTGAGGCAAAGCTGTTTCTTTGCTTTTTCCTCTGTTTGTAGCTCTGTGCACACAGCTTGTCAATGATTCCACCATGAAGTCTAGCTGAATTATTGCTTTTTTAGCAAGCACCTCTGTACAACAGAAACTGTAGAACTCTGTGTTCTTACAACATTCAAAATGCTGAATATAGTCAGGCTTTTCAATACAATTGACATAAAGAACAAATGCCATAACCCCCTTCATGTTTTCAATAAAAGTAATTTCCATTTGTAGTCTCCTGCACATGGTCACAGGAACAGTTAAGTGTATGAAGAATATTTGCATTAGCTCAGCTACAGATAGAAGCAAAATGCATTTATGGATCAATGTAATCCATTCATTGGTTATGGTCCCAAAGTCCTTCAGGGAGTGTCACATATCCCCAGGCTGTCCCTGAGTGCTAGATTTCGCCATTGCATCTCTGAGCTAGCTGAAAGACAAGTAAAATGACATGTAGCCAGACAGTTCCCTATTGACTAGGCATCTGTGAAGGCTCGAGGCACTAGCTCCTCCAGGAAGGCTGTGCAGTAAATTAAACTCAATAAATTTGCTTCAGAAAAATACATGCTCTGTAGAATAGTACCAGAAAAATGTAGATGCTGTACTAAATCCTTCCCTTCTTGAGGCTCTTCCATCAGAAGTGGACCCAGAAGATGACAAAAACTGGTAGGTCATCAATTAAGCATGGAGTTGTCTGCCCCTCAAAAACCCACATTTTTTTTCTTTTCAGAATGTTGTATGTATATATATGTGGGTCAATAGGAGTCCTAAACTGTAACGACCTTTTAATTAAAAAGAAAAAGAGTACTTGTGGCACCTTAGAGACTAACCAATTTATTTGAGCATGAGCTTTCGTGAGCTGTAGCTCACGAAAGCTCATGCTCAAATAAATTGGTTATTCTCTAAGGTGCCACAAGTACTCCTTTTCTTTTTGCGAATACAGACTAACACGGCTGTTACTCTGAGACCTTTTAATTAAGTTCTATTGAGATTCCTGAAATTTGAGAACAAAACATTACGTCATAATCCATTATGAAACAAATTGGTGCCACGTGACATTTTTTAATAAAACGAGTGATATAGACACTATTTTATAACTAGGCAGAAGAGCTGGTACTTAATAGGAAAAAAACTTACCTACCAGCCAGTTTTCTGAGTAAAAGAGCTTATCTGAATCTCAACACAAGCTTTTTTAACAACAAAAATGAATACATTTAGGCAGTGGCCAAGGGCAACTCTAAAGGATGACAGTTGGTTACAGTAGCTATAATTCTCTAAATAAAGTCATCTGCTTTTCTAGACCAGCCCTTTGCCATTCAGGGAACTTGCCCACTATATCTGGGGAAGAGGAATGAGTAGGGGAGGAGGGAACTACATTAATCAGATGAAATCAAGAATCATTAAGAACAGAAATGAGCAATTCTCTCCAAATTTTCAGTGTTACAATGCTCATATGTTGAAATCCTAGGAAATGCTAGGAAACACAAACTATTATTGACATTAGATTAAGAGTAACATTTGCAAAAACACCCACATAACATAGGTCTTAATGCACATGGGCCTTTTGAAAATTTTACCCAAGATGCCCACATACCATGGCAATAGGTGCCATAGAAATTTATCTCTTTTGCTCTTTCTGCATCCAGGAATAGTCTGAATCAACATAGATGAAAACAAAGCTGACCTAGCCAACAATTATGCTGAAATATGGACCTCTGACCTTCTTCTCTCCTTCCTTTTGCTTCACAACATCTAACAACTTGAATTCTTAGTCTCTGCTATGGGATAGCTCTGGAAACAGAGTCTGTCACTGATCCAAACCTTTTCTTCTTTTCTGGATCCTTAGCTCTCTTGGATCGTGCACCTGACACGGAAGCTGAATTTTACTTCTTCCCTGCTAAATTGGTTGGAGGTGGTGCCAAAGCCAGTCTCTGAGTACCGACTGTGATTCCTGCAGTAAAGTTGCCTGAAGCCTGCTTTGTCTCTTTGCTCTTGTGGTATCAATGTTAAGCATATTGGACAGATATAGAGAGAATGTCCTTCCTCCAGACATATGGCAGGCACATGCATCTGATGCTGCGAATACCACCGGGCATGAGACAGATCTCCTGAAGCCAGGTTTCATAGCCTGCTGATCCAAATAAAACAATGCAACCAATGTACTTATGTAACAACTAGCCTCTACAAGTGATCGATTGACTAGGGACCTGAAAGGATCAGACAGCAGCAATGTAACCATCCAGCTGGTTGCAGTTGAAGGAACTGAGGCAGTGGAGCACCATGCTCCTTTTAAACCCTTGCCCTAGAACGTCCAGAGTTGGGCGGGGGGGGTAAGGAGGTGTGTGGATGCTCCAGTGGCTACTGCTAGTAGAATTTTACCATGCAGGCTACACCAGCTGGAGTATTCCCATGAGTAGGAATATGCAGAGCACATTTGAAGGAAGACCCTTTGTTGCCCCTTGGATGCAAAGCACTATGATAGTGCCATACTCTGGTCATTTGATATGTCATCTCTTTGCATTGTTTTCTTTGTCTGTGTGGCCTGTAAGCGCTTTGGACAGGACTCTGTTCTGTGTAGCACCAAGCACACTCTGAATGTTCAGTAACGAATAAGCCAGCAGCTTATTGTTTGTCAATGAGTAAATGTTATTCCTCTCCAATCACACTGCATTTTCATGGCCCCTCCAAAAACTTCACTTATCCGTGTATAGTTCTTCTCTACTCAGTTTTGGATATGGTGGTCCTTTTCTTCTAGCCTCCTCAGTAGGTAAGTTAGACATTCTTAGACTTGGTATTTTGGTAATTATAACAAACGCTCCTTAGCCATTTTTTGAGATGGTTGCTGTGTAGCCAAAGAAGCTTTTCCTTTTAAAGAACATTGGTTAAACCATGCTCAACATTATCACTATCAGGAAAGCAGCAGTTCAATCATGCCCTTTTACCAAGATTTTTGACATGGCTTTATGATTTGTTATTTCACCCACAAAGAAGACTCTTAATACTAAGTACTTGTCAGGAAGACAATAGAAAATGACAAGAAAATCAAAGGTAACTAAAACAGGACCTCATTATAAAATTAAGTACCACAAGTTAATTCAGTAACTGAACACAGAATCATAGACAATAGGGTTGGAAAGGATCTCAAGGGCCAAGATGCAGGATTTGTTGTGTCTAAAACATCCAAGACAGATGGCTATCCAGCCTCCTTTTGAAAATCTCCAGTGAAGGAGATTCCATGACTTCCCTAGCAGTCTGTGCCATTGTCCTATTGAACATAACTACCATAAAGAATCCCTCATCTTATGTTATGCTGTTGCAGCTGGTAAATGATATGCAAATGCTAACATATTAGAGATAGTTTTTCCCAGAGAGAGAGCTTAAATGAAACTTAAATAATACGTTTTGTGATAACAAAAAGAATAGTTTTTGGTGTGGCCAAGGGCAAATCAAAAAATAAAAAAGGAAGACAATTGTCTCGTGTTAGCTGCCAGCAAGTTAGATTGATTGTTTTGCAGACATTCTAAAAGGAAGCCAGATCTACATATGATTTGCTCTATATTTATTTTACTCAGGTGTGGCACTGAGGAAAATTTTGCAGCCCTCCTCAGTGTTGGTCTCATTACAACAAGCCAATGTGAGAAAGAAGGATTTACAGGAGCACAATCTCAGTGTGAAGCCAGGCCATGATTCAAGCTCTCAGCACACATTTAGGAGCCATTCCCCTATGGATCTGACAATATCAGACCCAGAGGAGCCTTTCCTTAGGGTGAGATCTAAGGAGCAAAATAAGAGAGCTGATAAGATTTTTGTTAACATGGCTCTTCACAGAATTACAGTTAAAGCAGTAGTTCATCAGGTAGATTGTACTATGACTCCAGTAATAGTTGAACCAGGTACGGCATCTAAGGACACGTCAGGTGTGTTACTACAAACCATCAGGCTGACTGCTTCTCCAGGAGTCAGCAGCGAACAGGAAAGGGTCGGGAACTCTCAGCTGCTGCCTTCTCCACAGACAACTTGGGGATCTCTGAAGAAGAACTTCTCTCTGCTTTCTTTTTTAAGAAGATTATTATCTATGGTCCCATCTGAGCTGTAAATGGATTGGGATGAGAAGAGAGATGCAGATCACAGATTAGAACCAGGAAAAAATTTTTATAATCAATTCAATGCAGCCCCACAGGATCCGCAGGCACAAAGATATTTCCAACCAGATCCATATGGGGTTTTGGCATCAGTGGCATGTAGCTCCTTGGATAAGGTGGTTTCACTGGCCATTTCTGGCATCTTATCAGGAAGGACCAATGTATGGGGACAGAGCTTCAGCAAGACAGCATCAGGAGGACAATTCAATTGTCAGTTCCAAGGGTAAAGACCACCCAATGCCGCTTACTCAGAAGAGGTCACCTATGGAAATAGGTGAAATATTATCTGATAAGGAAGAACTGGAGCTGGCAGAATCTGATTCAGAATTAAAGGATATGCCTTCTCCAGATGAAAATGTGGGGGACATTTCAATATCATCACCATCGGAAGATGCTATAGCCTTTCATGAGTTAGTATCTAGAATGTCAAAGATGTTTGATGTTCCTACTCTTTCTGTGGAGAAATCATCACTTACTGTCTTCAGTATTTGGGGACAGTGGCTAGTCAATAAGTTACACTTCACTGTTTAGAGGGATTGCTTCAACCAGCAATGGAAATCTCGAAAACTCCCTCAACTATTCACCCTCTATGTAAGAAGGCTTACAAATTATGTAAATTCCCTCAAGAAGGACTTGCAATGATTAATACTAATCCTCTTCCTAATTCATTGGTGGTCAAAGTGGCACTTCATGAGCTAAAGGTTTCCTAGCTCACTCAACTCCATCAGATAAGGAAGAGAAGAGGCTGGATGTACAAGTAAGAAAAATACCTTCTTCAGCTGCATTAAACATACATATATCCAGCTATGAAGCTGTCATGGCTAGGTACCAATTCCACCTCTGGAGCAAAATGTCCTCTTTTATTAAAGTACTTCCAGGGGAACACAAAAAACTTGTAAAATGTTATTTTGACTGAAGGATTGAATGTTGCTAAGCAACAATTGAGAGAGGCTTTTGACTCCTGAGATATTTCAGCAAGATCAATAGCTTCAGCAGTCTCACTAAGGAGACACATGTGGCTAAGATCAGTGGGACTCCTTCCCAAGACAAAAATGATGATTGACGACTTTCCATTTGAAGGAGCAGGTCTGTTTAGTATTTAGACTGATGAAGTACGAGAGACGATGAAAAATGTAAGATCTACGGCTAGCTCTTTAGGTTTCTTTAATACAGGAAAGGGGCCATATTCTACTCCATTTCATGAGTATCAAAGGCAATAGCTTCCTTTTTCTTCTCCTTCATTTAATTACAATTATCAGAGAAGGGCATTTCCAACCTTAACATTATACCACCCCCCGCAACACCAGCTACAACAGAGGAAGAAATTTAAAGCTCGTAATAATAAAGAGAAAATGTGTCTTCTTAGTCCTCTATAGTTCCTCCAAGACAGTTGACGTGAGGACATGGAGCTTAAAGCCAGTCCACCTGGACATTATTTATGCACAGTTTTTGGACTGGTTGTCCCATTGTTATTACCAATGGGAGTTAATAACATTGGACAAGATGGATTTAGAAGTTCTCATGTGGCTACACAATTTAATTCAAAAGTGCCCCCACCCCACCCCACAAGCCATCTACTTCATATCTGAGCAGGGATTAAAGCCATCTCAATTTGCTGAAAAAAGAGGTTCCCTCGCTACTGCAGTTAGGTGCAATGGAGGTAGTTCTGTGAAATCACAGAGGGAAGTGGTTTTACTCACTTTATTTCCTAATCCTCCAAAAAGACAGGGACCTTCACCCTATTCTGGATTTAAGGAGATTAAACACTTACATAAATAAATTTTACTTCCACCTGTTGTCTCAAACTTTAACTTCTCTTTCCCTCCAGGAAAGGTTTGCAGCTCTGGAATTAAAAGATTCAGACTTCCACATTTCTATATGACCATGTCATTGGAAGTACCTGAATTTCTTTGGTGGAGAAGACCATTTTCAGTACAAGGTCCTCTCTTTCAGGTTGTCTACAACATCCAGGGTATTTGCAAAATGCCTGTCTGTTGTGGCAGCACACCTAAGAAGGCATGGGATGTATGTATACTAGGGCTGTCAAATGATTAAAAAAATTAATCGCGATTAATCATGCGATTAAAAAAAATTAATAACGATTAAAAAAATTAATCATGATTACTCACGCTGTTAAACAAATAATAGAATACCATTTATTTAAATATTTTTGGATGTTTTCTACATTTTCAAATATATTGATTTCAATTACAACACAGAATACAAAGTATATAGTGCTCACTTTATATTCATTTTTTACTACAAATATTTGCACTGTAAAAAACAAAAAAATTGTATTTTTCAATTCACCTCATACAAGAACTGTAGTGTAATCTTTTTATCATGAAAGTTGAACTTATAGATGTAGAATTATGTACAAAATAATAACTGAATTTGAACTTAAAACAATGTAAAACTTTAGAGCCTACAAGTCCACTCAGTCCTACTTCAGCCAATCACTCAGACAAACAAGTTTGGTTACAATTTGCAGGAGATAATGCTGCCCACTTCTTGTTTACAATGTCACCTGAAAGTGAGAACAGGCGTTTGCATGGCACTGTTGTAGCTGGAGTCTAACATTTTTCAGAGTTTTAATGATTCATGAACAAATTCTTCCAAAATCTCACTAGCAGAGATCTTGTCTTCATTCATGCATTCATTCATTCATCTATTTATTTTTACTAAATGATAGATTTCACTCACCTCAATTTTAATTATTCCAAAAGAGAAACAAAAAGATACTCTGGGTGAAATCCTGGCCCCACTGAAGTCAGTAGGGCCAGGATTTCATCCACACTTTCTATCATAGAATATCAGGATTGGAAGGGACCTCAGGAGGTCATCTAGTCCAATCCCCTGCTCAAAGCCACACCATATGACTATCATGTGATCTATAGAAGCAGCATAAGTAGTAATACATTGGCCCCTTTTCTACTGGTTCGGACATTATCTGTGAGGCTTGCTGGTTAAAGGAAACAGTTATAACACTGCTGGCACAAGAAGAAAGGACAACAAGAGCTTTGTGAGAATGAACCTACTAAATAATATTACTGAACGTTGCGCAACTCTGAGAATTTACTGCAATTATTCTAGACGAACCTTGGTGTTTAAGTTAATGGATAAGATGTGCTTCCAGATCTCTGTCTTAGTTCTTTGTGCCTGCAGCCATCACTATGGAGTCTGAGCACAAAAGTTTTTGAGGGAACTGAACACTGTAAAAGTAATGTTTATGCAAAGTTCTCCTCACATACCAGCTGGAGTTAAGTCTGCCTCTGTAAAATCAGATCCATTTCTTTTCAATGCCCTATCGAAATTAATTTGTTGACTCAGTCAGATTCACTGGCATCTGGTTTTCCTTACTTCCTACCTTTTACTACTCCACTTCATTGAGGAAACATATACACAGTGAGAAAAATGGGATGTTTCGAATCAGCTTAACACAGTAGGTTTTTCTTCCATCTCAAAGCCTTCTCTGATTTCATGTTATGGATTTAAAGGTATGGCAAGGGACACTGGTTTTTATTCTTTCTGGGAAAAGTGTGTTGACTTTAATAACATTTCCTACCATTCCTGAATAGAAAATGGGCCAAAACCTAGTGGAGTTACGCATGGGGTGAATTTGGCTCAGTGTAATGAGATTAACTAATTTCTTTTTTAACTGTGAACCTCATTTCAATCCAATCAAAATTTTAAATCCAACGTCCTATAACATTTTCATTCACAGATAATTGGGCTTTTTAATAATTTATCCGTGTTGCTGGAGAGATGGGGGGGAAAGGACTGGAAGTTTAAAACACAAAGGAGAAAAGTTAATTTAAAGTGATGTTTGGAAAAAAGTCCCCTTTGAGATCCTGTTGTGTAATTGAACAGATTAAGAGAACTGACAGTAACTTCACGGTGTGTCTAAGTGGAGGTCTCTACGGGTCAACTCTCGGATCCTGTGCTGACATGTTAAACAAGTTTGTCAATTTTCCATCAGATTGATTTTTCTCACAGGTCTGGAAGCCTCGTCTCATTTCATCTTATTTCCACAGGGGTTCTTAACATTGCAAACTGCCGTTTACTTTTGTCTCAAAGTGTGAGGAATGATTTTTATCTCTTAGTGGCAATCAAGGCAGGAGGCTCCAGAAATGGAACTCTCTGTTTACCCTGTAGCACATTGCATTCACCCACTGTTTCTTTTTTTAAATTCTTCCCCCCACTCCTCCCTTTTCCAATATGATGTGGAGTTTTTGAATAAATTTTTAATAATTATGAACAATTTACTTAAGGCAATTGTCTGTATCCAATTTCTGAAGCATTGTTTTATGAAGAAAGAAGTGGACAGAAGTCATATTTTCCTTTGCAATTTCCAGCATAATGAAGAGTCAGCTTGAGAAAATATGGTACCCCCTAAAAGGTCACAAGAAAACCTATTAACGTCTATTTACATTTCAGTGTCTGTTCTCCCCTCCTGTTAATATTAAGGGAAATTACATGCATGGAATAAAGGGAGAGCCTGTTTCTCAGTGGCCAAATGCTGCTAAAAAAAAACACTGTGTAATTCTGAAGTAATGCCATAAGTGACAATGGAACGACTCTAGATTTACACCAGTGTAACCAAGAGCAGAATTTGTCCTCATGTCCGTAAGCCCTGATTCTATTCTCATGTGGTTGCATACTAGTGCAATTCCACTGACCTCAGTGGACATCCTGATTAACACCAGTGCAAGGGCCTGATCAGGTTTCCACTAAAGTCAGTGGAAAGACTGCCATTTACTTGAATGAGAGCTGGATCTGACCTTAAGAGAGGAATCTTAGACCCCAGGGATCTGATTCTTTGTTGTCCTACATCTAATGTAGTCATTTACCCCTGTGCAAAGTAGGTATAAAACACCACCAGATCATAATGGGAGCATTTTACATGTACTTCTCACTGATGTAAATGTCTGCACAAGGTGCAGGCCAATGGGCCTGATTCTTATTTACACTAACCCAATTTACACTGTGCTGGCAATGTAAAGGGGCCTTGTTATGCCTTCTTTAGGGCTCCTTTATATTACCAGAGCAGTATAAAATGGCCATAGAGTCAATGAGAATCAGGCCCATTCTGGAATGTAATATGCTCGAGTCTAATTTAATAAAATAAAATAAAATAATGTTGTGAAATATTACAAAACAGTTTATCTTATTTTTGCAGTATTTTCCATATTTTAAAAAATGTTTTCTGTAAAACTTTTTGATTTCACTTAAAGTGAAGCTTTTGGAACCAAATTCCTGTTATTACAAGTGAGGAAATTACAGTTCAAAAGGAAAGGGAATTTTGGGATTGGTTAAAAGGATGCCGTCGATCCTATGGAAATTGTCCTCTGCTACCTTGCAAGTTGTATTAAGTCATGGACTTACCGTCTAACTTTCACATGACTATGTATTTTGTTAAAAGCTTTGCTAGTTCCTGAAAATCAAGACAAACCCATTAAGCTTCATCAGGACATGGAATGAGCTGAATTTTGTTTTATAAATTTGGAGAAGCTTTAGTTTTAGTTTTTTGTAATCCTGTGTGGACATTAAAAATTACAGGGCACTTTCCTAAGAGTAAGGATATGTTTCAAATATTCCTCATTATAGTTTCTGACCTGCACAGTATCAGACTATGATGTAATATGTTAAAATTGATGTAGAAGGGTATCACCGATATGATATTGGTCAGATAGGTATGTCTAGGTAATAGTTGAGTTAAACAAGTAAGAAAAAGGGGACAAGTGCAGAAAAAAGAGCAACAGTTTAGCCATTTGTGTGTTTTAAGTGCAAGGTCAAATTGAAGCAGAGAACTCAAGAGTTTCGAAAACTGGGTTCTTTTCCTGGCTGTCACTGATATACTGGGCCCCCTGTCACACCCCTTCTGTACTCCAACCCCCTGCCCTGAGCTCCCTCCTGCACTCCCTACCCTTCCTGAACCCCAGCCCCCTTCCCTGAGCCCCCTCACTCACCCTCTTGGTGCCTCTTTCCCAACCTGAAAAACAAGGATCACAATGTTTTCCAACTGCACAGAATTTACTTATGATTTATTAATAGATGTAAAATTCTATAAAATTGCACAATCATTATTATAGCCATATATTCATATATTTTCTATGGAAAAAATACTATGCAAAATGGCCCAATTCAATTTGTTTTTTAATTTTGGTCTCAGGCTGAACTCTTGTGTTACAAGTTTCTAGCTGCAGCAGATTTTTACTGGTTGATTTATAAACAAGTTTCTGATGTAGTTTACTGATTACCATTGCAGTGCAAATGTAATGGAGCTCTAATGAGTTTTTTGGTCAATTTGTAATGTGGGCTTAGGGGTTGAAATTGACAGTGGTGCTAGGTTTCAGTACCACAACTCCTATTAAAATTAACAAGAGTTGTGGCAGCTAAACCTCCAGAATGATCTTAGAAAATGTATCCCATGGTGAGTTTCATCGAGATTTGTGTCCTGTCGCTACCACCTTAAAAAAAAATATTTCAAGAGAGTTGGCTAGTACCAAAAGTAACAGTGCTATGTCTTTACCACATAAAAATATACTAAACTTTTCCAGATTTCAAACCCTCTTTGTATTGGGATAACATGAATTTTTTTACGCTTCAAGAGTTTTGTTGGTATTTGACTTTAACTAGTAATTGCCTGAACAGTATTTTAATCTGAGAAGTTCATGCTTAACCTATTTACCATCACTGTAGAACGACAGAGTGATGGAGTGCAACTGCAGGAAGGGGCATCAGCCTGACAAGGCTAATCACAAGACATGGCCAGAATGAGGCACTCCACTGGTGAGTAGAGTACCCCAGGACAACCTGGTGGAGAATGTGTGTAGGCAATTACCCCTGATACAAGGGGAGGGTTGAAAGACTGTGCATGATGATTGCCCCGGATAAAAGGGGAGTAAGAGACTGTGGCAGACAGTGACCCAGATACAAGGGGACTGTGAAAGGCCATAGCAGAGAAAAAAGGGAAAGAGACAATGGAGCTGCAGAGTGCAGATGTCTTTTTTGCTGAGGGTCTTTATCCTCCCAAGCTGGACCCCAGAGTCACCGCCCCTGTTGAAAGGGGCCAACAAACAGCAGGGATGGATCCAGGCTCTGCTGAGGTAGGTGCTAGAGAACAGCTGAGATAGTGGGAGGCACATGTGGCCCTGCAAAGCTATTTGACACAGCTGGCTGAAGAGAAGCTGTATTTATTTAAACTCATGCTGGAAGAAATTAGCAGAGGCTGCAGATTGCAAGATTGGAAAGGAGGGGCCAAGAGGCCAGAGGCCTGGCCAAAGATGTTTTATACCTGTGGGCAAAGGGGACACCTAAAAAAGAGAGTGCTCTTACCTGTATGGAGGAAAGAAGCCTTATTCAGAAGGCAGGAAAACAAGAAAGCCCAAAAGAGTCCAACCTGTGGGGAGAACAGGAAAGGGAGAGACACGTTTTGTCTGTGCTCAGCATGGGTACCTAAGAAGGAGATGCCCATGAACTGTTAGGGGAAGGCTAAGCCAGGAGAGCAGGCTAGACAACAGAAGGCTGGAGTACGGCCTACCCACAAGTCAAGGACAAGGGTTTGTTTTGGGTTCTGTGAAGCTGGCCATGTAAAAAGGCACTGCCTTCTTAAGAAATTGTGGGGTAGCAAAGGGGAAGCCATGGACACCACTGAGATAAAAAAATGGAAGAGGTGTCTGGGGACCAGAGTGTGCTGGAGACTGTCAGGGTAGACATGGCAGTGATGACATGGACCTGGCAGGTGGCCAACCCACATGCCAATCGTGGGTTGTTAGGAAATAGCAGATAAAATGATTGGGAAATACAGGGCCCAGACAAACAGAGAAGTAGAGCTGGCTCCTGTGAGCACTCAGACCCTGAGTGAAAGGGTGATGGGGGATCCTGTGGGGCAAGTAAAGGAGCTATAGGAGAAATTAGTAGCAGTGAAGCAGGCCTTGCAAGAAGCTGCAGGGACCTATCATTGCAGCGAAGAGAATACAAAGACTCCATGGAAGAGACTGCTCCTTATGGTGGGGGACCTGGAACAGGAAAGGGATGACCTGCAAGCCCATATCAGACAAATGCAGGGCAGGAGGCATCCCTACCCCTGAGGGTTACAGGATTGAGCAGGAGGGTATGTGATGGGGAGTCCACCCCACACCATGCCAGGGGTTAAGGTGGCAGGTGGGCTAATTAACTGCCTAGTCTGCATCTGGAGGAGGAGCCAGGGAGTGGGGACTAATTAGGGAGGAGAATCAGCTGGACAGGACCAGGAAAGCCCTGTATAAAGCTCAGGAGCTGAGAGCAACTAGGGGTTGCAAAGAGAGAAACATGCAGTCACTGTCAGGGAGAGAATGCCAGGTAGGAAGTAGCCCAGGGATACAGCAGTAAGGTTTGGGACTGTGCAAACATTGCTCGTTGTAGGGTCCCGGGGCTGGGTTCCCCTACCGACCACTGGGGAAGTGGCACTATTCAGGGTCAGTGAATGGGAAGACTGCCTGGGACAGTGGGTCCTGAGAGACTTTGATACCCTGGAAGGGGAGGATTACAGTGACCTGGCTGGAGGGCTAAACCAAGTGGGAGCAGTTGAGTGCAAAGAGAACAAGACAAGGAAACTAATGGAGTGCAACTGCAGGAAGGGCGTCGTCCTGGCAAAGCTAAGTAAGACATGGCCAGAAGGAGGCACTCCAGTGGTGAGTAAAGCACCCCAAAACCCGGGGCCTAAGCTTTTGGAGCACCAAAGCTATTGGAGTCAAGGCATAGCCCATCAAGCCTTGTCTTTCCAGGAAACAGGCAGACCCTCCTTAATTAGTGAAGAAAAGGGCAAAAGGGAGGACTTTCTACCTTTTTTTAATCCTCCCTTTAGAGCCAGTGGGAATTCAGGGAACTCAGCACCTCACAGGGCTAGACCTTTCTCCTCCTGGTCTTTTTCAGATTCTAGGTCTAGGCTCAGGGGACAGCAGACCTATTCTTGCCTTCCAAGGATAAAAGGCACCCACTAGGTCTAATGCCCTTTCAAGTAACTGGATGACTCAGCAATGTAATGGTGAGAATGCAATCCAGTGGATGATGTTTGTTTGCTAAGTTTTCTGTATCTAAATAATTGTTTAAGAAACATTATTTGTGAAGCACTTTCTTGTACTGAAAAACAAATTCATTAAAATTTATCCTCCCAGAAGAGGGAGAATTGTTTATTGTCTTGGATCTAGCAAAGATATAAAAGGATACATTGGCTGGAATTTGAAGGAAGTCAAGTTCAAACAGGAAAAAAGATAAACATTTTAAAGTCAGGGTAATTAAGCATTAGAACAGATTACCAAGGGATTTGATAAATTCTTCATTATTTGCAGTCTTGAAATCAAGTTTGGCAGTCTTTCTATCAGATATGCTTTATTCAGTCACAAGTTGCTGGGCTAGACACAGGAATAACTGGCCTGTACTTTGCAGAAGGTCAGATTAAATGTTCTTAATGGTCCCAACCCATGGAAAAGAAGCCCTTGAGGAATTCCACCATGATTTCAACAATTTCCATCCCACCACCAACCTCAGCCTGGTCCAGTCCACACAAGAGATCCACTTCCTGGACACTACAGTGCTAATAAACAATGGTCACATAAACACCACCCTATACCGGAAACCTACTGACCGCTATTCCTACCTGCATGCCTCCAGCTTTCACCCTGACCACACCACACGATCCATCGTCTACAGCCAAGCTCTGCGATACAACCGCATTTGCTCCAACCCCTCAGACAGAGACAAACACCTACAAGATCTCTGTCAAGCTTTCTTACAACTACAATACCCACCTGCAGAAGTAAAGAAACAGATTGATAGAGCCAGAAGAGTTCCCAGAAGTTACCTACTACAGGACAGGCCTAACAAAGAAAATAACAGAACGCCACTAGCCATCACCTTCAGCCCCCAACTAAAACCCCTCCAACGCATTATTAAGGATCTACAACCTATCCTAAAGGATGACCCAACACTCTCACAAATCTTGGGAGACAGGCCAGTCCTTGCCTACAGACAGCCCCGCAACCTGAAGCAAATACTCACCAACAACCACATACCACACAACAGAACCACTAACCCAGGAACTTATCCTTGCAACAAAGCCCGTTGCCAATTGTGCCCACATATCTATTCAGAGGACACCATCACAGGGCCTAATAACATCAGCCACACTATCAGAGGCTCGTTCACCTGCACATCCACCAATGTGATTTATGCCATCATGTGCCAGCAATGCCCCTCTGCCATGTGCATTGGTCAAACTGGACAGTCTCTACGTAAAAGAATAAATGGACACAAATCAGATGTCAAGAATTATAACATTCATAAACCAGTCGGAGAACACTTCAATCTCTCTGGTCACGCAATCACAGACATGAAGGTCACTATCTTAAAACAAAAAAACTTCAAATCCAGACTCCAGCGAGAAACTGCTGAATTGGAATTCATTTGCAAATTGGATACTATTAATTTAGGCTTAAATAGAGACTGGGAGTGGCTAAGTCATTATGCAAGGTAGCCTATTTCCTCTTGTTTTTTCCTACCCCCCACCCCCAGATGTTCTGGTTTAACTTGGATTTAAACTTGGAGAGTGGTCAGTTTGGATGAGCTATTACCAGCAGGAGAGTGAGTTTGTGTGTGTATGGGGGTGGGTTTTTGGAGGGGGGTGAGGGAGTGAGAGAACCTGGATTTGTGCAGGAAATGGCCTAACTTCATTATCATGCACATTGTGTAAAGAGTTGTCACTTTGGATGGGCTATCACCAGCAGGAGAGTGAATTTGTGTGGGGGGGTGGAGGGTGAGAAAACCTGGATTTGTGCTGGAAATGGCCTAACCTGAAGATTACTTTAGATAAGCTATTACCAGCAGGACAGTGGGGTGGGAGGAGGTATTGTTTCATATTCTCTGTGTATATATAAAGTCTGCTGCAGTTTCCACGGTATGCATCTGATGAAGTGAGCTGTAGCTCACGAAAGCTCATGCTCAAATAAATTGGTTAGTCTCTAAGGTGCCACAAGGACTCCTTTTCTTTTTGCGAATACAGACTAACACGGCTGTTGCTCTGAAACCCATCTCACCTTAAAATCTATGTACAGTATCTGTTAAAATATTCAGTGAAAGCAGATTAGGCACTGGGGCCCTGGTCTATGCTACATCTCCATCCTGTTTTAAAATATGTTCAGCTGAATCAATTTTAAAACTGGTTAGAAATTTCCACTATGTTGACTAGACCAGGGATCGGCAACCTTTGGCACGCAGCCCACCAGGCACCAATCCCTCGGCCCGCGATGCTTCCTGCAGCCTCCGTTGGCCAGGAGCGGTGAACCACGGCCAGTGGGAGCTGCGATCGGCCGAACCTGCGGACTAGGCATGTAAACAAACCGGCCCGGCCCATCAGGGGGCTTACCCTGGTGGGCCGCATGCCAAAGGTTGCCGATCCCTGGACTAGACCTTTGAGTCCCTTGGTCAGTAGATGATTTACTTTTGTGCTTTCATACTGTTCAACATCATGGAGAGCTAATTTTCATCTAAACATTGTCTTATCACCTTATCATCCAAAGTATGTGATTTATTTTCCCTTCGTGTATTTTAGTAAAATCTTCAGAGTAAAGAATTCAGTGTCCCCAAAAATATGTCCAAGACTTTCTATTTCTTCCCATTCAAACCCCAACACATCTGTGAGCTATGCAGCTACCTTTGTGTGTATTGGTGTCTGTCTCACTTGAGTTCAGAATTTCTGTGTTTTGTACTGCCATAACATGCAGCATTTCATACTGGAGCAGAGGTTTCCCTGACCAGGTCTAAATTATGGGGGGGGGGGGAAGGTAAAGCTGTCCTTGCATAGTGGGGGACAGAGTTCCTGTGTCCCAATTTTGTTCCATGCTTAGGCATGAATGAAGTAGGCACCTTGAAAATCCCACATATAAAATAAGATTAGATTAAGATAGATGTGTGTGTATAAGGGGATAAAAGGCCCATACCAGGGACAGAAGTGGTGTGTGAAGAATGGCATAATAAGGCATGGCAGGTGAGGATATCTGCAGTGATAAGTGAAAGATTTAAACTACATCACAAAATCTATTGTCTGGAAAAAACACTCTTATCCCTTATAGGCAAAGCAGTAGTGAAGACAGATCCTTTTACTGAATTAATCTTTTCTCAGATAAAGTTCTAGATGGAAACTCTGATACCAAACAGTTTAAGCAAGATCTTTTATGGATGCCTGTTGGGGACTTACTGTTTTCGTAAGATGGAGCTCATGGATGGCCAATTTTTGAGTATAAATCAGAGGCGGAGTGGATAATTTTGAGTCTCTCTCTTCATATAATGTGTGTGTGCAGTTCACACTGGTTTTTTTGATAGAACTCCACCTCCAGAAAGCCAAAGTTGTTTCCCAAATTCCTATCTCAAAAAATAGAAAGTGATCACACTCAGCCAGCAACAGCAGAATGCCAGCAGGAAGGCACCAACACCCTGGAGCAGCATCGTTTAGAGCTAGAGGCACAATATGTTTTTAATCCAAGCCCTGATCTCGCAACTCACAAGAAATTAATGAAAAAAGATTTAGGTGAAGCAGTTACCCAGTCTGCAGAACGGCTCATGCTGGAATATCAGTATTACGAAAAACTAGTTTTCATGTTACAAACAGCAGTGATGAAACATTTAGGCATAGACAAATAGCAAACCAAAATAACAACCAAACAGCCTTGCATTCTAAAACCTTAAATGACAGGTTTAAAGATTTCTTTATGCAAAACTTTAAGGCTCCCTATAATGTAAATGCAATAAAATATTTGCTAAATGTGTGTAAACTAGGAAAGCTTAAGGGTGATAATAAGGAAGAGTTGGATGGTTCGATCACCATATGAGAAATAAAAGCCCCAGCCCATCCATGAACTATGGAAAGGCATGGAGCAAGATGGCCTTGCAACTAAACTATAGAAACTACATGCAGAAGGTCAAATCCTGACCCCATACCAAGGCCAAGCACATTGCCTGGTGCTGGGGTTCTCTGCTGCAATCAGGGGAACAGAAACTTCCCAAAACCTCATCCTTTTCTGACATGCACAATAAGAAATGGACATTGATCTTCCACTTGGCACAACCCTTCTTCTGTCTGCACAGGAGCACGTCACTGTCCCTACTGTGCATGGTAGTTACTCCACCTAACTCCATCTCAGACTCCAGTTGATCCCTGTTCAGTGTCTATAGACTTACACAGCAAAGGAGAAATCCTGCATCCCTTTTATGAACACATAAAATACAGCAGAACAACTGTGGTTCCTTTGCACAAGTTGGGACAAACCATGGAGAAGCTCTGCAAGAATACTCCACATCCTTTGATTCATTATTATCATTAAACAATGGCCTTCTCCAGGGATCTGTACTCAGTCTGATGCTCTTAAATATATACAGCTGACCTGCTGCTCACCTTGGCAAAGAAGTTCGTGTACGTTGATGACATCCGCTTGGAAAAAGCCAGATGGATCTTTGAGGAGCTAGAGTCCTGCCTGCCATCTGACCTTGTCACCTTCGCCAAGTACTTTTCAAAGTGATGACTTAAGCTAAATGCCCTAAAGACAGAATCATCTTGTTTCCATCTCGCCTGCTGGTTAGCTCACGGACAGCTGCAGGTCCTTCTGAACAATCAGCCAATCATTACTGAACCATGCCTTATTTATTTGCTCTCTGTCCTTTTGACAACACATTCAGAAGACACACGCCGAAGTCCAGTTGAGAGTCACACTTGTCTGCAGGCTTGCTGGCAACTCAGGCCAGGTGCCTTCTGGACATTTCCCAGTGCCCTACTTATTTCACCTGCTGAATACCGTGTGGCAGCTTGGGTCTCCAGTCTTGTGGCAAGCTGGATATCAACTCTGCCCTTCATATCATCACTGTGCCCCAGATAAGTCCAGTGTCCAATCTTCCAGGCCTGGCTGGCATTGTTCCCCTTGCAATTAGGTGTGAAGGCAGGGCCCTGGCTACATTACTGCACACAGCTGGCCATCAAGACAGCTTACTTCGCTATTCCCTCTCAACGTCACATCAGAAATGCCAGATAAAGACAAGATGCCCCTTTTCTGAAATAGTTGAGCATCTCAGATGGTACAGTCGACATGACTTGTCTAAGGAACAGTGGCAAGAGGTGGTGTGGGACTACATTTTGAATCAATGGCACATTTCTTGGCAGACTGACAAGTCAGATCTGCTCTCGCATGAACCAACAGGATATGTTGTGCTCACAAGTGGTTTAACTCATATCTGTACCACTGGGGCTTCATGAGCTCTCCATCCTGCCCCTGTGGAGCTCAGGAACGAACATGCATGCCATCTGGCTGTGGACTCCCGTCTTTATTATCTTGATAGTGGATGGACGCACATGATGTCTCTGGATGCTGCTTCTGAGACAGAGTGGCAACATCACTTACCCAACATTTAAGTAATTGTTTGCATCATCAGAAGCTGTCCTCCAAAAGATTATTATTATTATTCAACATGTGTGATAGCACCTAAAGGCTTCCACGTGCTAGAATCCATACTAATGGGAGTGGTACAAACATACAGTAAATAAATGGCAGTCCCTGCCCTCCATGCGTACAATCTAAAAAACAAGGCATAACAGGTGGATCAGACAAACCTATGGGTCAGGGTAGAATGGGGAGATGGGTAGGAAAAAGAATAGGATATTCACAATGCTGAGCCAGTCATGAGTAGTAATCACAGCTCATCACCTGCTTGGCCATTGTCAGGCTAGAGGTCACTGCATACTTGCCATGGAGCAGTGCAAAGGAAAGGACTGTGGGCAGGCCAGGGGCAGAGCAGGGCTGTGGTTAGTGGGTCCCCTGGCTAAAAACTTCACAGAGGGGAAACATAGTAGACTGTGGAGTGGCTACATCAGAGCTTTGCAAGTTTGATGTGGGATAGATCCATAGATCTCTTGTACAAAGCTGTTTACTCTGTGTGGGTGACATTGGTTTCCCCACAAATGAGCTCCTGTTCTGTATTGGGTGGGTTATGTCTCTGGTTGGGTTATATTCATTTTAGCTGTTCCACTGCCTCTTGACTCCTGCTCTATTTCCACCAAGATCACTGCTGACTTTTCATTTAAATGCTATAACAACACTGTAAAAGATTAGCTTAATAAAAAGACTTTAGAAAACATAAAAATTGCTTCCATTCTCTGAGCATCTTTCTTACCTCCAATCTAATGCCAATTTGCATGACCCAGACACACATTTTGTATGCTCCCTGACCTCCCAGACCACCTGAGAACATAATGTGACAGACAGACAGCAGTATGAGTATGCAGGAAAACAATGCAATAGAACCACACTACTGTGCTTAGATTTTACAGGAGTCAGCTCAGCACACATGGACCAAACAGGCATCTAAGAAGTGAATGTGCCATGTGTGTTTCCCTCCCTGTCGGACTATGCTGTGTTGTTAGTTGCTTGGATGCAGTTCTGAGAAGTGGGTTTTTCCAGCTGAGAACAGATAGCTGGTTAACAATTTATAAATCTACCCTTCAATTTCCCTCTGACCTAGCAAAATAATGGAGCACAAATAAACCTATATTTAAAGCATACTGCCTGCCTCTTCCCAGGAACTGCTCATGATAGCAAAAAGACGGATAAACAAATAATTTTCTGGTTTTAATGAACACATCCATTATAACAGCAATAGTTATGGCAACAGGAATTATGTACTTGGTGCAAACATCTCTTGTGCCTTGTAAACACCTCAGCCTTCTGTCAGTGCCCCCTCTGGGGCTATTTACAGCCTCAGTATTACAAGGTAGCTACTGTCTAATTATACACAGCTGGATTGGTTTCTACCACTCAGGTCCTTAGTTAACCCTTAATAATAATTAAATTTTTACTGTTACATTGTATATCAACTTTAAACTTTCAAGATTCTAAGGTGTCCCGGTAGAATTGAAAACCTATTAAGTTATCAAGACATGCATGCTTTGCAACTTCTGTTTTCATTAGCAGAAGAAGGCCCTAAAGAAAAAAGAGAGCTGTACAAAGGCACGGTAGCTGAGGTCTCAGAATTTAATGCAGCAGCACTCAAACTGCAAAAGGGCCAGAACCTGACATCCTTACTTAGTCACACATTAACTTTGGTGAGAGCTTTGCCTGAGTAAGGACTGAATTAGACTCTCAGGATTTGGTCCAGAGTAGATAGAAGACCCATGCATCAGCAGCACAAGTAGCCAGGTCAACTTAGGTAACAGATACGTTGCTCAATCCTAAAGGAACCTGAGCTTTGGAGAAATTTTAGAAATCCTGTTACCTTCTCCACTGGAGCCTGGAAGCATCTTGAGTCACTACTCAAAAAAAGAAATGGCTAGCTCAGAAGACAGAGAAGGGGAAGGACAAAGAATACACGTTGCTAGAATAACAGGATGCTATTGAAAACCCTGTAAGACTTCCATGAGGTTTTACACTGAATAATCTGATTCAGGTTCAGACCAACAAGGTGATGGGAATCCCACACCAGAAGCCCCCCACTCCCCTACAAATATATGGGGCTGCTAATGCAGTGTGAAAAGCTGAAGTGGGGACACAGGCAAATTAAACTGCTCCAATTCTGCCCTTCCCTCGCATCATTCCTCCCCTTTCTTCAATCCCATTCACTTAAAATACTGGGCTAGACTCTGATCCTGTTGACACGGGTGGAAATAATAATAATTTAAAAACCCAGGACAATTAGATTTATTTCAGGCCAGGAAACCTTCACCGATGGAGATGGAAGGTGGAACAGCTGGTGGAGAGGGCAGGCAAAGCCTGGTGACAAAAGAGGATCTACTTCCTGGGAGCAATTCCAGAGGAAATAAACGTCAGAGTGAATGACTTACAAGGTACTGTAACCTCATTTGTTGGCAAACTGGATAATCTTACCACACAGATAAATATTCTTGAGTTGAGGTCTGATGTTGTGAGCTCAAAGCTATTAAAACAGCATGGATTTAACAGCATGTGAGGAGAAGGTTAAGCAAACATCTGAGCTGTAAAACTCATTAATGAGACATCATAAAATAGTAGGTTTGAGAGATGAATTGCTTGAAAAAACAAATCAAGTCTCAGAATATTCACAAATATCGGACCCAGAGGGACTGGCAGAGAGGAGGAAATGTGCCACAACTCTGAAAAATAACTGCTAATGGATTGGGATCAGCACAGAGGATGACTCCCTGCACACAGAAAGGTAAATTCACCCCAAACAGAAGGTCAGCCTAAGGCCTATGGACACTTATGTCCTATTTTGAGGGCTTAGGTGGGACTTAAGTGGTGCTTAGGCCTTTTGCTGTATCCCACTGCACAAGAGTGAATTCACCTGGAAAGCTTGCAAAACAACAGGAGACATTATCCCCAAATCTGGTAGACAGAAAGCAGCTGTTTGATTGATGAATTTCCCAGATAAAACCAGGAGTGAGACCCTGGTCGAAAATAGAGAGAATGTTCCTATACTAAGGGGATTTTGAGTTTCTCCAACACAAGTTTTCAGACTTATGCAAAAAAAAATAATATATATATATTTCTCCTGCTCAGGGAGATAATTCTGGGTAAGAAAATGGAGACATCTGAAGGGGAAAAAACTAAGGAGGACCAACCTATTTTGGAACTTTGACTAGGATTGCCAAATTTGGTTGAACAAATTCCTGGAGATTTTATCACATAACATAGTCTTTAATTAAAGATTAATCTTTAATTCTTGAACACTATAGGACAACCCTGGGAGGGCTGGCAATCCTAACTCTGACTCAACCTATTTTGGAACAGTTAAATCAGTGGTTCTCAATCAGGAGTCAGAGACCCCCTGGAGGGCTGCAAGTAGGTTTCAGAGGGGCTGCCAAGCAAGGCCAGCATTAGGTTCACTGGGGCCCAGGGCAGAAAGCCAAAGCCCCATTGCATGGGGCTGAAGCCCAGGGCCTTGAGCTCTGCCACCTGGGCTGAAGCTGAAGCCTGAGCAATGTAACTTTGTGGGGGCCCCTGTGGCATGGGGACCCCGGCAGTTGCCCTGCTTGCTACCCCCTAACGCCGACCCTGGTTTTTATACGCAGAAAACCAGTTATTGTGGCATGGGTGGGCTGTGGAGTTTTTATAGCATGTATGGTGGGCGGGGGGTCTCCGAAAGCAAAAGTTCCCAGAGTTAAATAACAGAAAAAATATAGATTTAGAATGAGACCTTGTTAGACCTGTGGGTCATGCCGAGAACTTTGCCTGTCTTTCAGCCAGGAAAATTATTAAACCCTGACACACACATCCTTGGTTTATTGTTCAAATTTGAATCATAGAATATCAGGGTTGGAAGGGACCTCAGGAGATCATCTAGTCCTACCCCTTGCTCAAAGCAGGACCGATCCCCAGTTAAATCATCCCAGCCAGGGCTTTGTCAAGCCTGACCTTAAAAACTTCTAAGGAAGGAGATTCCACCACCTCCCTAGGTAATGCATTCCAGTATTTCACCATCCTCCTAGTGAAAAAGTTTTTCCTAATATCCAACCTAAGCCTTCCCCACTGCAACTTGAGACCATTACTCCTTGTCCTGTCATCTGCTACCACTGAGAACAGTCTAGAGCCATCCTCTTTGGAACCCCCTTTCAAGTAGTTGAAAGCAGCTATCAAATCCCCCCTCATTCTTCTCTTCCGTAGACTAAACATCCCCAGTTCCCTCAGGCTCTCCTCATAACTCATGTGTTCCAGTCCCCTAAACATTTTTGTTGCCCTCCGCTGGACTCTTTCCAATTTTTCCACATCCTTCTTGTAGTGTGGGGCCCAAAACTGGACACAGTACTCCAGATGAGGCCTCACCAGTGTCGAATAGAGGGGAACGATCACGTCCCTCGATCTGCTGGCAATGCCCCTACTTAAACATCCCAAAATGCAATTGGCCTTCTTGGCAACAAGGGCACACTGTTGACTCATATCCAGCTTCTCGTCCACTCTAACCCCTAGGTCCTTTTCTGCAGAACTGCTGCCGAGCCATTCGGTCCCTAGTCTGTAGCGGTGCATTGGATTCTTCTATCCTAAGTGAAGGACTCTGCACTTGTCCTTGTTGAACCTCATCAGATTTCTTTTGGTCCAATCCTCCAATTTGTCTAGGTCCCTCTGTATCCTCTCCCCTACCCTCCAGCGTATCTACCTCTCCTCCCAGTTTAGTGTCATCTGCAAACTTGCTGAGGGTGCAATCCACACCATCCTCCAGATCATTAATGAAGATATTGAACAAAACCGGCCCCAGGACCGACCCGTGGGGCACTCCACTTGATACCGGCTGCCAACTAGACATCGAGCCATTGATCACTACCCGTTGAACCCAACAATTTAGCCAGCTTTCTATCCACCTTATAGTCCATTCATTCAGCCCCTTTAACTTGCTGGCAAGAATACTGTGGGAGACCGTGTCAAAAGCTTTGCTAAAGTCAAGGAACAACATGTCCACTGCTTTCCCCTCATCCACAGAGCCAGTTATCTCGTCATAGAAGGCAATTAGATTAGTCAAGCATGACTTGCCCTTGGTGAATCCATGCTGACTGTTCCTGATCACTTTCCTCTCCTCTAAGTGCTTCAGAATTGATTCCTTGAGGACCTGCTCCATGATTTTTCCAGGGACTGAGGTGAGGCTGACTGGCCTGTAGTTCCCAGGATCCTCCTTCTTCCCTTTTTAAAAGATGGGCACTACATTAGCCTTTTTCCAGTCGTCCGGGACCTCCCCCGATCGCCATGAGTTTTGCTTTTCCTCTTTGATGTTTAAAGCTTCAGTAGTTGTAGTAAATGCTGTGTATAACTATGTGTCAGCTCCAACAAGGCAATTTGTATGATATGTTTGTGTTCTTTCTGTCTTAAACAAAGAAAACAAGAACATGATTATCTTAATGCAAAAGGTTTGTGGAGATATTAAAATGGATAAACATAGTTTGGAAACACCTGACTCTTTCCAGTCACATTTTCAAATGGTCTCTGTTTGCAGAATCAAACACCCATTAGTGTGTGAAATTGCCACATTTCTGAGTGCAGATCAGATAGGTGTGCAGATTTGCACATGTCATTTTATGTGTAAGGGGCTAATTTGCATGTGGTCATTTTATGTGCAAGGGGCTGAGAGTGAACATACACCAAAAGGAAACCATTTGAAAGTTTAGCCTTTTGTGTCTTAGAAATATATCTTGAAAAAGTACATTTTTCTAGTTCATCACCCTTTCCCAGTTCCATTTCCTCCTCCCTTGGGATATAGGAATATCCCAAGGTAATTTGTTGTTGGACTGTTGGAACACTATAAGTGTAAGGTTCTGAAATTATTATTTGCTATTTTCTTCCTTGCAAAGTTGCAGGTCCTTATCATTATTTTCTTCTGTCCTGTACCTATCAAAATTCATAAACATTTTTAAAAGAAGTTTCTATGTTGTTCAACTTTGAGTAAGGGCAGAAGTTCGAGGTGGGGTCGTGATAGTTCTTAATTATCCAAAATTGTTTAGATGTCTCTAACTGTAATGGATTTGCACAGCACTTAGATACCAAGATGACAGATGGTGAAGAGAGATTTGAAACAGGAATGGCAAAAAGGCAGCTACAGAATATTAGACAACGATACAATATTGTACATTGTATCAACACTAACACAATATACTGTACTTTGGAATATATGTTTCATAAACTCTTTTTGTTCTGTGTTTGTACAGTACATAGCACAATGGGATCCTAGGCACTATGATAATGCAGATAAGAAGAAATTAGAGAAGATTGGTTTTTTAACATAGTCAAATGCTACTAAAAACTAGAGCTGGTAGAAAACCCCATCTTCTTTTGTGTGGCAAAGTATCAAAATATTTCAAATTAAAATCTTCATTTCAATTCCATTTTCAAAAACTGAAGGAAACTTGAAATTTCAAAATTAAGTGTTTTTTGTTTTTGTTTTTGTTGTTATTGCGTTCCTCTTTCTCCTGCTTTTCCCTTTTTTAGCCACTTAATGCAAAAGAAGGAATTCTGTTTGGGGTTTTATTTTCCCTTTTTTCCTTTTTTTTAAATCTCCTTTTCCCGCCTACTCTGTAATTTTTCAAAATGTCTCCAATTTTGAAGCTTACAACATGGCAAAAAGAAAACTGAAACATTGGAACTTTGTCACTCTGCAACTTTTCCACAGTTTGATAACTTTTGAAAAGTTACAATGCAGCAAAAGTAAAAAACCAAACAAGAGAAAAGTGAAGAACTCAGCCTCTGAACATTTTTCTTTTTCTTTTTCTTTTTTTGCACTCACTGGGGGGAAATGGAGAATGGAGAAAAATTAAAATATTAAATTTTAAAATAATTGATTTGTGAAAACTATAACAGCACAAAAATTTCAAATTGAAACTAAAAATGAAAAAACCCAACCCTCATTTTGTTTTGAAATTACCCATAAGAAAATTGGAAAATATCAAATGGATATAAAAAATTCATTTTTGATTAAACCCAATTTTTTGGCAAGAAAAAATTTTGGTCAAAAAAACATCAAACAGCTCGGTGGGTTTGGTTTTTCTGTTTTTTTTAAACCACCCAACCTCTTATTTTGCTCAGTGAAGCCTGTATTTCTCAGCTTATGTTACCTTGCTTTCAGTTTCCATGCAGCTGATAATATTATGGAAAGAAAAAGGTTACTTTGCATACTAAAAATATGCAAACCTTTGAGTGCTTGCAGTATTTTTTTAATCAATTTTATGTTGTGCAATAAATAGACAAAGTATGTGTGAGGATTAATTTATGCAACGTGCTTTGAGATCCTCAGATGATCTATGTAAATGCAAAGTAGTAATATTCATGTGACCATTTTTAGAGTGTTCATATTAATTCCATGTTCATATTAATCAGCAGCAAGATGAAAACCTCACAAAATAAAAAATAAGCATAGTTCTGCCAGGACTCTGTTAAATCCCCCATCCCGTGTATTTCCCAATAATATTCCCCTGTTGCTTTGCTGGGTGATATTGAAGGATGTGAGAATAAACCAAGGAACTTGCAACAGAGCAAAAAAAAAAAAATAAAAAGCTCCTCTTTGTTATATTAAATAGTATCCCGCAGTGTTTCAAATAAAATCTCATTTGATGGATCTCATCTCTTCTGTGAGCTGTATTTATATATTTAAAAAACAAGATCTTTGCTGCATTGCCAGTTCCTTGTCAACTCTTTTGGTGGCCCCTGACAGAGCAACAGGGGAATATTATTGGAAAGGGGAGGTGTAGGGGAAATTAAACAGAATTCTGGCTGCATTCAATTTTCTGTAGTTTGGGGAGATTTTGCACCTTTCTCAGAGACTGTAGCCAGCTGGGATTAGTACATTCCATTTCCTGGGCTCCTCACAAGGCTGAGAACTAAAGAAAATTAAAATACGTCTGTGAACTTGGCTTCATTTCTCTCTCAGTAAAAACTTGTCCATATGTTTGCTTCTTTTTTCTGTGATCCCTTCTTGGTTTTGCAGACTCTCTCTATATATCTGGTGAGCTTTTATTTATTTCAATTCTATTACATAACCATTGTGTGGCTCCATTGGGATTAAGTGTATACAAAAAAGCCTTAAAGGAAGACTCAGCCCTTCTAATGCAGCTTAATAAACTTCCACTCTTTTGCGCATGAAAATAACTTTTTTATTTATCTATATTTTTACTCTTTGATCAAATTCACTGTTAATGAAAGGTGATGGATTGACAGTCCTGGAAACTGAAACCGTCTCTCTGTTCAGACAACAGGCTATTCAAGCTTCTCACATACACCTGTAGGGGCATCCCTTACCATGCTTACGCAGTGCTCAGCTTTCCTGCTGAGATTTCCAAGCAACAAGGTGGTGATTTTGTGATAGAGGCACCTGACTGCTGTGGCCTGGCCTGAGAGTACCAAACTCATTTCATGCAGGCGCCAAGTAGTCATCATAGGGTCATAACTTTTGGTCACTACTAATCTAGTCTGGATTTAAATCAGCAAGATAGAGATGAAAGACTCCAACCCTCATTATCAGCCTCCTGAGCCAGCCAGTCTTGCTTATATATTTATGTACCTAATTTACCTTACTCATGCATTAATATTTCTAACACATTAACTATACACTTCTTTCCTGGACCACTCTTGAGCCCAAGAATCATGCCCTGAAAGTCTGAAATGCACTTGTTGACATGGGCAAACATTTTCAAACTTCAGAGTAACAGCCGTGTTAGTCTGTATTCGCAAAAAGAAAAGGAGTACTTGTGGCACCTTAGAGACTAACCAATTTATCTGAGCATGAGCTTGATGGTCTCTGTGTGTATATAATGTCTTCTGCAGTTTCCACGGTATGCATCCGATGAAGTGAGCTGTAGCTCACGAAAGCTCGTGCTCACATAAATTGGTTAGTCTCTAAGGTGCCACAAGTACTCCTTTTCTATTTTCAAACTTGGGTTCCTAAAATGAAGCACCTAACTAGAAGTGACCTGATTATCAGAGGTAATTGGCACCAGCAGCTCCTACTAACTACATTTGGAGTTGCATTGCAGGCAAATAGTCCATTCACTTGCAGCTGAGTTCAATATACATAGCACAAAGAAGGAAATAAATCTCTGAAGAGTTCCTGTTGAAGACAAGGAGAGCAGGCTAGTAGCAACAGCTTTTCTGATTATCTTCCTGCAGTGGTTGGTGCTATTGACCATGTCACTTGCATAGTGGCTTAAAAAAAACAGCCACTGCAGCAGTAAGAGTTGGGTCCTATTATCCCTCAGGCTAAGAGGAGAAATAGGGAACACCTACAGTTAGTGAAGAAATCTCATCATAGAGCCCGGAGTTCACAGCTCTCCTATTGCTTGCATGGAGGGTTCTCCAGTAGGCCTTGCCCCTGGGGGCTCATTGCTATTCCCCCAACAGGGTAGATCAATGACATTCAATTGTGGTTTCATTTTTACAACGAATTCTGCACAGGAATTGCAGTCAGATAAAGGCCGTGCAGCCTGATTTTGAAATATGGCTGAGCTGATCTCAACAAAACCTGGAGGGACCAGCAAATGGCAAAACAGCTTGTACTGCTCAGACCCAAAAGCTTTCCTTCCTTTGTCTCTAATTCCACATGCTAAACATCTTGGTCCCAGGAATAGATGTACAGCAGATGTCATTAGAGCTTCTTTTCATTTCCTTTTTTTCTCTCTCTCTCACTGATGTTTAATTTAAATCTCACTAATTCTGAGACTCCAAAGCCTGCAGAGAAGTGTGACTCAACTGGACTTCGGCGTGTGTCTCCTCAATATGTCGTCGAAAAGACAGAGAGCAAATAAGTAGGGCACAGTTCAATAAGTACTGGTGACTTTGAAGACTAAATCTTGGGAAATGTAATACAGCCTAGTAAAAGGGCTACAATTCTTACCCTTTTTTGTTAGTTCCTAAAGAGGGAATTTTGCAACTTAAGAAACTTCTTGTTTTATATCAGAGTGCAAGTGAACAAGCCACTGTATAAATTCACAACTAGTGATTCCTACTTAGCTGCAAAATTAAAAAGGAAGAGGAGGATTAGGATCAGTGAGGGAGAGATTTATAGGTATTACAGGAAGAGAAAATGATAAATATTACAGAGGGTAAAAAATGCAGAAAAGAGCATAACAGAATTTAGAAGATTTGGATTTTATTTAATTTAGCATTGTCCCAGTGTATCAATATCAAAATTCTTTTAAACTCAAACAACTCAGAGAGTGAGCTGGATTTCATTACTACGTATGTATCATCCACAGAAATATAAAATAAGGTCCAACTGCAGAATCTTGACTTTAAAGGTCCCAAGTTGAGTAGGCAGAACTGGCAGATAGGAAAAAATCTTTTATTTGTAAATGGAATGCAGTTGGTGGTAAATCAGAAGACTCAATAAACAATGAACCATGATTCAGTTTTACTGAGTCACTTTTCGAGTAGAAGTGCACTTTACATTTTCAGAAGAATTCTGTAGTGTGGACAACACGAATTTTCTCCTACCTGGGAATCTTTGCCCCATTTTAAATAACACACACGAGATTTTTTTTTGTTTGTTTGGTTTTTTGAATGAGTTGTTTCTGGATAGGCTGGATTCCTGCAGAGCGAGGATCCACAATCTCAAAGGGCTCTTTACAACATGGAAGGCCACAGATGTTTTTTTACTGACTCAGCCCTTCTCTGGCTATTTTATTGTTTTTATTATTTTATGTATTTAGTCACTCTTTCAGGATCACGTATACAGTGACAAATGTGGGAGTATGGGGTCTTAAAAAGTGCCATTCCCAGCTAATATAAATTGAGATTTACAGAGATTTACACCAGCTGAGGTCTGTTCCAAAGTATTTTAAAAGGGCATTTTATGTTGTTAGACAGTAAACATATTTTCAGCAAGCTGGAGTGCTTGTTCTTGGATCTTTAAGCATTCCAGCTTGCTGAAAAAATGTTTGCTATTGAAAAAAGTACAATGTACTTTTAAAATACTTTGGAACAGACCCTCAGCTGGTGTAAATCCCTGGGGAATGTATTTTAACACTGCAGGATATTATGTTTAGACTAGTATTTTACAGTCCCTTTGCACTCAAAAACCCACTTATACATGCACATTTACTGAGAATCTGCCACTAAGCTAATTGCCTTCTGGGAGTCTCTGTGGTGCAGAGCTCTGGAGGTACTTGGTGTAAATTTTTTAAAGAAGCCTGCTCTTTATCACATGGTAAATTCAGGTTTCACTGACCAAAAAAAACAAGCTGTAGGCATACCTACGGAGTGTTGTAACATCTGCTACCAGTCAAAGTCTGCAAAGGGCAAATTGACCCAAGCCCCATTACTGGTGCACATAGATGGCTGCCTGGACTCTCCCCCAGATACCTCACAAAAAGGCAGGAAAATATCAAAAGGAAGTTAAGGATGTTTTTGACAAAGTCCTTCACAGGTGACTAAAAGACAACTAAGTACTCCTAGGGTGAGAGGTAAAATAGTCATGTATTAAAACCTGATTGGAGGCAGGAAATAAAGTAGGGATAAATGGTCAGTTTTAAGATTCTGTGGTTTGTCTGGGGTTGTTTCTTACATGCATTAATTATCTGAAAAAAGTGGTAAGCATGACCTGGCAACATAAAATGATGTAGATTAGACAAGCAGAGAAGACTCTGAGGAAATTCAGAGACACCTATCAAAGCTAGGGCAATGGGCAGCACCAGACCAAATAAAATGTGTTGATGATAAAATTGTTAGGTTCTAAATTAACTGTAGCTACTCAGGAAGAGAGGCCTTCCCATCATTCTGGACAGCTCACTGAAAAACTCTGCTTGATGTACTGCTGAGGTCAAAACAGCTTAGTGTCAGGATGTATAAAGAACGGGATGGAAAATAATTGTGTATACATAATGAAGCCATCACATAAACTGATGGTGCACCCTGGTGAGGTCAGTTCTGGTCACTCCTGTATCAAAAAAGCTACAGCAGAAATTAAAAGGGATTGATAGCTTGGGCGTGGTCTAAAGAGAAAGAGTATTGGGCTGAATTTCTGAGATCTTTTATGTAAGATCTATTAAAGGTGGTTGATTCTCCATAGCCTTCACAGTGAACTTGCTTCCTAATTTATCAAATGTACCCATGTACTAATAATTAAAACAAAATGGAAATGAATGTCACAAAGATAAAATGTTCTTTGTCTTCCTGATTTGTTGTACAATGTTATATAACTGACTATGGAAAACAGACACCAGCATCCCTTTGGACTACACCAAAGGTACTAATATCTCTGTCAACTTTTAAATCTCCATCACAGTAGTCAGAGAGTTGCTCACAGTAATGAATGACAGAGGCCATGTGGCCAACTAGTCTGGTAATAGAAAGTCGTGTTGGAAAAGCTCGGCTCTACAAAAGGGACTTAGGCCTTGTGATGCTGAGCATTGCAACACCTAACTTTTAGGTGACTAGAAAATCACAGGAATAACAATGTGATCCACAAATCCTGAAATAGTGGTAGAGGCTTCTATACAATGAATGGGGAGGAGAGGCACCTTTGAATGTGAATGACAAAACCTCCATGCTAGGTGGGAGCCACCTGAGCTAGCAAATGATGATGAGTCCTAAGCTCCAGCCCTTCACAGAGATAAGCACCAAGTCTGGGCTACAGGAAGGTGCCTATCTCTGCTTGCGGTCCATGAACTGGGGGAAAATAGACGTGCCTAAGTTGCATACAGGGCCTGATCTGATAGGCATGCTCAGGGGCTGCCTAACGCCACACAAAGCAGCACTGGTAGAGGGAGAGGCAACCTGAACCAGGGGGTCTCCCACATCTTGGGTGACTTCCCCATCCAATAGGCTAAAGATGGTGGTGCTGCTGCTGCATGCGAACTTGCCTGAGAGTTCTGATCCTGTAGGTGCGCTCAGAGGCTGCCTACCAGATCACGTCCCTGCATGTGCCTTGGGCAGCCAAATCCCTGTCTTTCCTGGGTTGTGAATTGCTCTGGGGCTTAGGTGGGAAACGGCTCTGTATGCCTATCCTGAGGCAGTAGTGCACATCTTCAGGCAGGAGACAGGTGCCCAAGTGTTTAAAGGGAGGCTGCAGTGTGCATGCCCAGAGGAAAAAACTTAGGTTCTAAGTCAGTTTAGTTGCCTCCAGGGTTAGCTGAGTGGGAGTTCTGTGGATTGCAATGGTGACTAAAAACTAAGTACCTTTGGAGATCCAGCCCAAGATGCCTAAGTACTTTTGTGAATCCAAGCCTAGCTCAGCAGGCCAGTCTTTTTGCTATGAGTGTATACTGCGATGTGCAGCCTATTCTTGTAGAGACAGACTTTTGGAAACAGTGAGGATGATGAGGATGGTATATTCCACTGAATGAAACTTATGCTCCTTAGTCAGTCTGCTTTTTGAAGAATTCAGCTGTAGAAATGACATTTACCAAGAGGCTTAGTGCAGCCAAGTGATAAATGGGGCAAGTTGGGTGTAGATGAAAGGGCCTCTCTTCCTCTCCATTCATAGACATGGGCAGGCAGTAGCATGCTAAATAAGTACATGGTGAGTCATGTGTGAAAAATTCTACTGGTAAAAGATAATTAGAAGTTAAAATGTTACTCTCATCTTCAGAGAGTTGCTAAAATAATGGAGGGTACGTGATACCATTTGTGTTTGAAAGAGAAGCTAAATAATTTAATATTACAAACCAAGACACTCAGTACGGGGCAGAGATGATGAAATCCCCGTGCAGTCTGTGTTGTGCAGTTGCCACACTAATTACAGATCAATTACTTCCCAGTTGTTTGCAACCTTATCAAAGAATAGTAAATTCACCGAGAGCAAAATGTGATAAGATGACTTTTCATTATTACAGTAGATTTGTTGAAACAGCTCTGACACTGAGATTAATAAGAGCTTTCCCAGAGGTAATATGATCTGTAAGCATAGAATGAGAATTTTAAAAGCCTAAAACTTGATTTTAGGCACTGTCATAAAAATCCTTGCTTCTTTAATTGTTATCATGAGAGTGATTTTAATACAGAAGGGGGAGGAAGATTTGATAAACTGAAAGCTTGTTACTAGAAATGTTACTATACCTTTTAGCTTCCATAGATCAGGTAGTGAGTGAAAACAAAGTACAGTAGTATAAAAATGTACACTATTCACAGTATAAATGAAGTTTAAAATATTTATAATAGAGTGTAAGAAGGGTGTTTTTGTAGAACAGTGGGCATGAATAAAAAGTAGAGATTCTCAAGTATGTCAAGATGGGTGAAGTATGGTACTTAGAGTAAAACATGGCATGTTCTGGATTTTATTCCCAGAACTCCCATTGACTTACTGTGTGACCCTGTTACATCAGCCAAGCTCGCTGTCTGCCTCAGCTTCCCCATCAGTAAAATGTTATAACCTACCTCATCAGACCCGTTCTGAGGCTGAATTCATAAATGTTTTGAGAACTTGGGTTGGAAGAGAGCATTATTATTATTTTAATATTATCTCTTTAATATTTTACAGCCATTTTTCCACCTGAAGGCAGACATGAAGAAATTTAGGTTTGGTTTGTATAAGTATCCCAAATCCCGCTCCAACCTGACCTGAAGTGCAACAAAGAAATGTTTGTGTCACAATGATATTTTCATGAAGGTATCATTATTGCTAATTATCTGTATTGTGGTAGCAGCCAGAAGCACTGTTCAGGATTGAGTCCCATTTTGCTAGCAACTGTACAAATACATAGTAAGAGGAGGCCCTGAATAGTTTGCAATCTAATTTGTATACAATCTAATCATGGTGTGGTGCCAGCCCAAAGGAGCCTGCACTCCAGTGGGAAACCACCCTAGCATTATAAATAGCAGAGTAGGGCTGGTGGCATGGGGAAAGGGCACCAGCTGAATCTCTCCTCCTTTCTGAATTCTGGGGATGGACACTTGGAGCATCAGCTCTTCTGGGTTGCTACTGTAACATGATGTGTATGTGCTGGTGACACAAGGAACACTCTGAGACACAATTATCTCTCAAAGAGGACCGCAAATGGTTTGGATTTGGTTCAACAGATTCCAACAAGCCAGTTCATGTAAGGTCAAATTGTCTCCCAAATTCTTTCTTTATTCCTACATATATTCATTAACCCCTTGGTTGCCTTCAGCCACAGTGTATATTATGGACCCACTCCAAATCTCATGGACTTCTGTGGAAGTTGGATCAGGCCTTATATGAAGAAGAGGCTTTCATACAAGACCATAGAGATGCCCTGTACACTGAAAATAGAAATGTCGAATGCCATGGCCCTGAGTTTTCAGAAGAATACCAAGGGAGTCATTGTGCCATGGATTGCTGCAATCTTTAGACACATGTTGTAAATAATTAATTAATTAATCATGGTAAAGTGCTTTTAAAGAGGAAAAGTGTGATTTGTGTGATGTATTAAGCAATATATTCTTCTTAAGAATCCTATTAATTACTGCACAAACATTACCTATATTAAAATAAATATATATTCCACAGACTGGAAAACAAGCAAGGAGCTCTCTCAATTTATTGGGTAAATGTATTTTAAAAATATCATAAATATGGTTTAATACTTAAATTAATAAAAATGTGTGATAGGTATTTACTGGATCTGATCTCTCGGGTAAATATAACTCGTTAAGTGTTTTCTTTTCTTCTTTTCTTTAAATTAAAACAAAAATATCTCTAAATGTGGACATTTAAATAAGGTTTAAGAGTTTGATACAAAGGTTCAAAAGCCAGGAACATCAAAGTGCAGACTGGCATGCTGTCTTGGTGAGCTCACAGTTACAGAAAAGGCACCAGCAGTGTGCTTTCAGGATAGGAGGAATGACACTCTTTACTTTCATTTTCCTGGCGTTGGTCAGTTTTGTGTCACAGGTGCACATTATTTAAATAACTTTATGTTACATTACATTTTCTTATTTGTTCATTGGAAAATTGATAACCAGATGTAAAGAAAAACCTGATTAAGCTGTGAATGACACAGATTCATAGTGACTCTCTGCTCCTGGGAGTAGACAGCAGTTAATAGTGGGGTGCACCAAAGACATAAGGAAGCACAATAGCTGAGGAAAATTAACTTGAATAAAAGCAGTGGGCCTGATCATGCTTCCATGGATGTCAATGGGGCAAAGCTTCCCTTGATTTCAATGACAGCAGAATTGAGCACTAAGATAAAACACAGTGGTGAAAGTAGCTTACACCAGATATATGTGCTGATTACTTCTCCATTTGCAGGATCATACACAGAAAAGGACTTTGAGTCATTGTTGCTAAGTCATTGCAACTGTTTGCCCACTCAGTGGCGGCAGTTAAAAATCAAGAGACTCATGGGATAGAAAATAATATGAAAAAAAGTATAATGACATTATTTCAAAAAAGGGTACTCTGTTATCTAGAGTATTGTACCCAGTTTTGGAGAACAATCCTATCTTACTTACTTAGGCAAGACTCCCAGAATCATAAGACTGGAAGGGACCTTGAGAGGTCATCTAGTCCAGTTCCCTGTGCTCATGGCAGGACTAAGTATTATCTAGACCACTTCTGACAGGTGTTTGTCTAACCTGCTCTTAAAAATCTCCAATGGTGGAGATTCCACATCCTCCCTCGGCAATTTATTTCAGTGCTTAACCACCCTGACTGTTAGGAAGTTTTTCCTAATGTCCAACCTAAACCTCCCTTGCTTCAATTTAAGCCCATTGTTTCCTGTCCTATCTTCAGAGGTTAAGAACAACAATTTTTCTCCCTCCTCCTTGTAGCAAACTTGTATGTTTTGTGTTTTGAAAACTGTTATGTCCTCTGTCAATCTTCTCTTCTCCAGACCAAACAACCCCAATTTTTTCAATCTTCCCTCATAGGTCATGTTTTCTAGACTTTTAATCATTTTTGTTGCTTTTCTCTGGACTTTCTCCAGTTTGTCAACATATTTCCTGAAATGTAGCTCCCAGAACTAGACACTCTACTCCAACTGAGGTCTAATCAGAAGGTATTCCTATGTCTGCTGGAACTAGGGCTAATGGAGAGACCAAGAGGAGGTGGTTTGTGCCAGACCTGTTTAGGGGCTCTAAACAGCTAAACCAATCCCAGAGACGAAGGCAACCATATGGGTTTTCCTAGCTTGCATCCGCTACTGCTACCACTTGTGGCAGCTGAGAATTGTCAAGGTTCAGGGCTGCCCTGCCTATACCTCCTCGTGCTTTTGGCTCAAAGCTGGTCTGCCTTTGACATGCCCCCTGAGCTGGATGCTTCTATATGGACTCCACAGAGCCAGCAGAGCTGATCCTACTCCTGGCAGAAAGGCATCATTTGCTGGTGCTACTTAGATTCGTGGATGAATCTAGCCCCCCCAGTTGCTGAGTGAGGATTAAGCCCTTAGTAAAGATATAGCATAAATTAAAAAGATCCAGAGAAGGGCAACAATGAGGTGTGGACATGACAGGAGATTGCATAAAGTAGGACTGTTTAACAGGACAAGAGGAAAAAGTAGACGGAACTTGAAGGAAATATTCACATAATTGCAACGTACATATGCAAGGTGCAATAAAAACTGATCCCTTTCCCTTTTTTAGTCTGTCCTATAGTATGAAAGTATGGAGTGAAATTAAAAAGCAGTACATTCAGACCAAACAAAAGAAAGATTGCTTTCCTCTGAGATTTCCATCGGTGAAATCTCTACTATGGAAGCTCATTGAGTTAAATAATCTTGATAATTTTATGATGACTTATAATATTTATAGCTTTGCAAATAAGGATCATAGTGACAACCATAATGTTTTGGTGGATCAGGACTAAATCTTTTATCTCTGTGTGTTGCCCAGTTAGCTGGGTGCATTATCAAGTGTCTCTTCCCTTTACGTCCCCCCGCCTTTCTCTGAAGCATCTGGTGTTGGCTATTGCATAAGCTAGGAAACTGGGCTCTGTGGAATCAATGGTCTGATCCAGTATAGCAAATCCTATGTTGCTAAATCAAGGCTTTAAAGAGGTTTCTTAGTATTCAGAGAACTCTTCCTTTTTTAAGCAACACCGGGAAAGAATCTGGCCTTTAACCCTTGGCATGGTACAACAGATCAGAGTTATTGTTAGTGCCCTTTGGCCTTTTGCATGTCTGAAAGGCAAACTTCTCACAGAATTAGAGATAATCACTTCTGAATGTTTTGCACCCCTCAGGTTTCAAACAGCCAGTTTCAAAAATACTACTTCAACAATTCCTGTATCAAAAACACTATATATCTACTACCACGCTGCCCAAATATATTTCATTTGAATGTGCTTTCCATTAATTATCATAGTTCACCTCACTGATTTTTTTTTCCTTCATGGATCAGTTTAGGAGTACATTGCTGTGCAGTTGCTGATTTTATTCAAACAGATCAACAGCTTCCTGCAACGAAGTGTTTCCAGGTTAAAACTGCCATCATTCCCACATGCCAGTCACAGGAAGGGATTGTGAGGGTGGAGTGGTTAGTTATCTCCAGCCTCTACAGAAATCTTCTATAGCTAACAGTGCCGCTGGTAAGGAGATCCACCATTTCATTTACATTTTAAAATCATTTCAATCATCACAGCAGACTGACGGTGGTGTACATTTTGCTTTGGATGCTACATTTCTACCATTTGTCTCCACATTTTTCTGTACTAAAAAAGCAACATTCATACATTTTTTTTCCAGTAAGGAAACACTGTACCAAACCCAAGAGTGAACAGTACTTTTAAAAATAATGTGTCTGCGTCTTGATGTTCTGATGCCCCAAGATCCTACCTTGCTGCTGGTCCCCGATGGCTAGCTGGTCACCTTGTTGGCTAATGGAATATCTTCAATTATCCTGCTACACGCAAGGATCTAGTTAGGAAGGAATTATAGTATGACAGCTTCCATGAGCCGTTTGTTCTGCAGCCTTAATAAATGGTAAGGACCTAATTCTTACAAAAGTTAGTCATGTAACTGCATGCACAAATGGAGTAACTGTGCCCAAAGGTATCTGTAATTAGCCACTAGTCTGTGCAAGTACTTACTTTGTACAAGTACTTGGGTACTTATGTACACAAATTTGATATATAATTGCTCATCTGTAACCCTGCAGGTTATATTTTCCAAGGAGAGCCTAATGGGTGCACCAGCAAAAATTCAAGCATACATAGTATGCTCATACTTGTTCATGTAAATTCAACTATTGTGCATCTATTTTATTTACAGTCACAATCACCCACTTTGATAATGACTGCAAGTTTTTTGCATGGCCATTTTACAGGAGTGCCCAGTGCACTGATCTTTGAAAATTTGTCTTTAAAGTTCCAAGAATCTGCATCATTGGGCTCTATTTTGGGGAAATTTCACTTAGCAAAATAATAATTTTCCCTCTACTGTCCTCCCTTGATGTTACACCAAAGAGCAGAGCACCACAGAAGCAATATAAATTAATTAGAAACTTGTTATGTTCTCTATGGATTAGATTTAGGTACCAGACTCTCAGCTTGCACTCATTCTGATACAAAGCTGGAGGGGAGATAAAGTGACCTAATGATCAGTGTGTAATTTGGAGTCTCCAGTCAGGACAAAGCTTTCTGTATTCACCACTAGCTGAGCGGTCTGGGGCTGAAGTGGACTAAGGACTATTTCAATAAATCTTACAGATTATTTAACAAATATGAAATTATTTTCTTAAAAGGCTTCTTCTTCCACTGCTGATTTCTATCATGGTGCCTGGAGTGTTCTGCTTCCGTTTAATGCCTTTTGTCCTTGAACTGTTGCCTTCTAGAACCCAACCAGTCTTGATCTTTTTGCAGCTCCCACTTCAGAATGTGAAGATAAGGAGCTCTCTAACATGACTGCTCTTTCTCTAGCCATGGTATTTCATTTTTTTTTTAATTAAAAAGGCATGTCTGTCTGCAGTTTTCTGCTACAGTTACAAAACACAAAGGAGGTGCATATCAACTACTCTGCTGCTGTTGCATTGTGAAAAGTCATGAATTATGTTCTCCCAATTGCTGGCTTTTCCCCCTAGTTTCAGTTCCCATTAAACCATGTCTGCCAAATTAAACAGTTAAAAAACAACAAGAAAACAAAAAAGCCACCACAGACAATGCTACAGTAAACTCTACTGCAGAGGAGTTTGGAATGTGATTTTCCTCCCTCCCTAGAGAAGTGATATGATCATACAAAACTGTAAAAAGAAGAGGCAATGTTACAGTGCTGATTTGTTGGGTTTTTGTTGTTTGGAGGAGGGGATTTTGTTTTAAAGGCATATTGCCAAAAACAGTAGTTTAGGCCCAAAATTTGACAAGCACTCAGACTCTAGGAAATGAAACCCACAATGCTATCATTTATCCTCCACTTCCAGGAGGTTAGGTTGGGGATAAAAAGGATTGATACTCTACTAAGGCTTTGCCTTCAATCCCCAGAGTAGGTGGATGATTGTGGTGAAGTACTGAGTGCTGAAATAGTTGACAGTGTTGCCATTTAAATTTTCATCATTAGGTTTGAAAGCTTGCAGAACATGAGTAAATGAAGGGAAAGAATCCCGCAACACCCCAAACTGTCTGTGTTTAAGGCCTCCCAAGGCCAATAAATCGAAATTCTTATCCCACAGCCATCAGCATGACATCTGAGCACCTTACAAGTGTACTGACAGTTCTCCACTGTCTCTTTCTCTTTCCTGCTTTCATAGGTACTTGTTTGTTTGGTACATATATGATTCAGGTTAAGAGAGCATTTGAACTGGAGCAGAATTTGACTTATGAATATGAACTGCCAAGTCTGCAGTCTTTGTTCTACATCAGGTCACATTCAGAGACATTTCTTTGCAGCCATAAGGGATAGAAACTTCATTTTATTAAATAAAAGCTTAAAGTCTGCAGAAACTGATGAGACAAGAACTAGCATGGTCTGCTGTCATCTCTTGACTTAATCTAGTCCCTGATCGGTCAACTCATTGTCTCCTTCCTGAGCATCCTTTTAGTCTGGTTACCTTCCCTAGACCTGAAGATGAGCTCTGTGAAACTCAAAAGCTTGTCCCTTCCACCAGCAGAAGTTGGTCCAATAGAAGATGTTACCTCACCTACCTTGTCTCTGAGCTTCCTTTCCTAAGATTTCAAATGATCTGTCTTCACAACAACTCCTAGGGAACAAGTGTCCAGCGCAAAACCTAGCCCCTCCCTCAGCATTTCTTAGACTATAGGACTGAGTTCTCTGTGGAGGCATAGACCTTTCCCAGGAGACTCAAGAAGCCCTTGGAAAGTGGGAAAGAAATACTTTTTCTATTTTCTTTCTTTTCCTTTAGGACTTGACAAAAAACAAATGGCCAGAACTGAACATTCAGAAATGAATATTTAATATTCAGTAGATGACTCCTAATTTTTCCTGTTGGAAATGATCCAGCAAAAGAGAAAAATAGAAAGGCTGTTCTGTCTCATTCCAACCGTTCAAAATAGAATGTCCAAATATACCATATTTTCAACATCAAAGGCTTTGCTTTCCCGGCCCTCTTTCCTTCACACATGTCCTCATTCCAGTTTTCAAAATGTTAGGCCTGAATATGTTTTCTGCCTTTAGGGGAAGAATGTGATGATAAAATTCAGGGAACCTTGATCTAACTTCCTCCCTGCCCTCCCAATGGTTTGTCAAAGTTGTTACTTTCCAGTTTCTATGCAGCCTGGAACCTGAAAACCTCAATTCATCCACTAAATAAACTGAGAGGCTAAATGCCTGATGGACTGTAGTTTTGTAGAGGTGGAATCCAGCCCCGTGCATGGGGCCTAAACACTACTTAAATTGAACGTAAGCCTTCAGAATAGGCCCTGTTTCTGCACTGGGGGAAATGTCCAGCTACCCTTCTCTTGAAGCCATAGGCACAGCTATAGCCGTCCTGAACACTAATCTCACTCTCTAGGCATACCATGAACATTGCTCTGTTGAGATTTTTAAACGATGTCATCCATCTTTTTATTCCATGTTACCATTTCCTCCATCATAATAACAGTCTGATACTGCCCTTTGGTTTAGTTGGGTTTTAGGGCAATCTTTTGTGTCTGCTAGGGCAGCTATCCAAGAATACCACATATAAATCCTCACCCCATCTCAGAAACATTCCTAACACCCCCTAGCCGGAGGACTGATTCAGCATCTCCTTTATGTGCTAGCTACTTGAGCCTGATCCACAGTACAACACTTCAGCAGGTTTGAACACAGTTGTGAACAATGGAAGTAGTGCACATCATGTACTAGGTCATTGTCAGTATCATGGCATCTAATTCAATGGTTGAATCATGGTAAAATTTTGTAGCAGTGACATAACCTTGCACTCCAGAGTAAGTCCTAAGTTCTGTACTGAAAGTAATTCTCCTTCAGTTTGCCAAAAGAATGCAAATCAGGTAGATCTGGATATTTTAAAATGAACGAGGAATTTTTAGGTTAGCTTTACCCTAAGCTAAATGAAAAGCTAAGTATCTGTGTGTTTGCTTTGTCAGAACCCAACTGAATGGCAGCTGCAGTGAGCTAGTGGATTTTTTTCTGGTGCACTATTTAATGCTGACTCATTGGAGTTGTTTCACTGGGTTCACCAATAAATCCAAGGATTTCCCCATGACCACTTTCTCTAAATACTAAAAATCCTTCCCCAGGGCCCCTCTCTTTGTGATGAACTGAAGGCATACTGCTGATCCTATACCAGCACACTCTTCACTCGGCAGATTGGTATTTTTTGTAACTGAAGGGGAACTGTGAAGAAGATTATACTCCAATCACAGGGTAATGCTCAGCTTTCAGAGCTGGGCCAAAATAGTAGTAACTTAGTCAGCAGAGCAGTGATTTGATCCAGGCTCACCAAGAACATGTTACTCACACTCTCTAATGCCGCTATGGAGGGCTCAAGGTGTGACCCAGTTAATTTAGGCACCCCTGCCCTTTTTCTTTTGTGGGCTTGGGATGTGAGGCACCCATCCTTTCCTGTCCAGGGCTCAGAGCAAAATTTGGTCAATTTAAGTACCCATCCTTACCCCATTTCCTTGGGGCTTAGGGCTTTATGGGTCCACAGGACCTTTTTCAGTGAAAGTGCCTTACACACTAAAGCTGCGCTTTAAACATCTGTTTATTAGCAACACACACCGAATACATATGCTCAGCAAAGCTATTATGCTTGCCAATTTTAAAACACAGTCTTATTTTATCCAATGGACAGTCAGTCTCCACTTGTATGGGGTTCCGGTGACCTTACATCACGGTTGTGCAGGGGGGTATGATGTTTCGCAGCTTGTTTTTGCACTGCAGTCCAGAGTTGATTTCCAAGAAATCTTTGTTTTTTATGTACATTATATAGGCAAACCTTTTAAACCTATTATATTGTTCACCACGCCTAGTTAACAAATTAAGCACTGGCACCTATGTGTTTTTCTTTTTGCCAAAGTTTTTTACATTTTTATTTTTTTGCCCAAATTGTAACTTATTTATGATCTTTTTTTGTTTGTGCAGATAGCATAAATTTGCTGGTCAGAGCTTATTTTATTTACTACCATTTCTTTTTGAGTTTTGTTGTATTCTTTTTAAAACTTCTCAGTGCCTGTGTGTCTTTACTTTACAACCTTTGGGGTGATTATAACTTTTGTTAGGGGCATTTTTGCAGGGAGCTTTATTAGCTTTATTAGCAGCAGAAAATTCTTTTTTTTAAATTTCAGTGGTGAAGTCCCTGAGTTTCACCCAACACTGGTCCAGGCTAATTTAGCATGGGGGTGGGTTAGGTGCCAGGCCTACAAAAATAATATTTCATATAATTTTTCTGACTGGATTATCAGTCACAAAACCCTCCTTGTGCTCCTATGCCGTGTACAGCTGTGTGTGTGTGTGTATATAAGCATAAAGTATCTGCATCTCTTTTTTGGTGGCACAAAATGCAAAAGTATTTTTTCACAAAGAACAAGTTAGCAACCTCTAAAATAGCTGAGATTTGGACTTGTTGAGGAAAGAAACCAGAACAAATAAGGCAAGCTTCATGTCACTAACTTCCCTAATACAACACGGCAGAGTATGCTGAAGATCTCTTATAATTCATATTTGGATGTAATGTTAAGATGGAGTGCTTTGTGCAGTTGCTTAGCACTTCTCTGAAACTGATTGGCTTGAGATGCTGTGAAGTTCAGCCTTGTTATTGGCACGTTAAAACAACATGTTAACTTTTCTTGTCTCTTTGTCTCCTGATAGTACTGAATATGGTGGGACAAAATAAACAGAACAGGCATCCACGGGTTGGAGACAGTCTCTGGGAGAAATACAGTCCTGATATTATTGGCAAGCACAACTCTTATTGACTTCAGTGAGAAATGCACTAGATTACTCCAGGGATGAGTTTGATCTTCAGTCTCTCCCTAGTAATGAGTGCACTGGCAAGAACATTAAGCATAACAAGCAAAGAATTAGCAGCCCCAGCATTATCTGTGTGTTGTTGTCAAAAGACACGGACAGCAAGCAGGAGACAGAAGGCAAGGTATCATATGTGCTTTACTGGTTTGCAAATATATACTAATTCTATCACAAGCAACACATTGACAAAGTTAGGGCTTATTTTTCCCCCTGCTAAAACCATACCCAAATAATAATTATTTAAAGCCCTTAAGCCATCTATTAATAAGTTATCACTGTAAGGGGCAAAGGCCCTTAGAAAGAGGATTATAACAGGAATAAATGCAGTGCTCCCTCAGAGACAGAGATAAATTGCTGAGAAATGTTTCTACCATGAGAGCTACTAGGTGGCACCTAATCAAGTTGCACAGGGTCCAGAGGAGGCTGGCAACATCTGAATTGGGTAAGCAAGCCTGGTTTGTCCCTCCAGGCCAAAGAAGCTGAAAGAAAGGGCCACTTTTAATCACCTCCAAAGAAAAAGGGAAAAATAAAGGCAGAAGGAAAAAAGATGTAGGAGTCAAATGAAACAGAAAGAAGCAATATCAGAAAAAGCAGTAGGAGGAGACAGACAGAGGAAAATATGAATAACAGAAAAGCAGGGATAGTCAGAGACACATTCTCTACCCTCCCCATTCTGTAACAAACACTAAACACAGCATATGCCTGGCCTGCACCATGCACCATGATTCTGATGGTGGTCTTTTTCAGTACATACTCTGCATCTCAGCTGAATCTGGCCATAGCTATTAAGCTGGGAATTCCCATAATGGGAAAGTGGAGCTCTCAGATGGCAGAAAGACAATGGAGCTGGCTCCTGTGCCAACCCCTATCCTTTACACCCACCCCTGGCATGTGGTGGGCAGGGAGGAATGGGGAAACGGTAAGGTATAGTCACTCTTTGCTGAATCTCATTTGGTGTATCGTTCCAGAAGAGGCTATACCCAGCTGGAATGTTAGAGTGAACTCAGTCTTGGACCAAACTAGCCCACAAAAGTTAGGTAGCTGCAAGTAGCTTCTAGATGCATGTACCTTGCTCCCCTCTGCTAAGCAGATCTTGACCCACCAAAGAATTTGGCTCTTTAATCTTTGTCCCTCTCTCTGTCCTTCCTCTTTTCCCATCTTTTGTTTGCTCCCTTCTGTGCCCCTCATTTTTCAGTGTTCTCTGTTTTGTTTCTGTGTTATCCCCCCATTATCTTACTCATATTCCTTTGTTCATTCTCCGCTGGTTCATCTTCAGCCATGAGGAGAATGGCTTCTCCCTTCTTTCTCCCCACTCTGAGCCCCAGTTTTATTCCCTATACAAGAGATTCCCCCTTCTCTAATCAGCCTCTGGTTAGAAGTCCCTTGTCTCACATCACTGCCCCCCTTTCCACAGGACAAGTTGCTCTTCCCTTCTTTCAACCATTCTGTGCTCTTTTCCATCCTTTCTCTGATTGGCTCCATGTTGCTGAAGGCTAGAGAACAATGCAAAGTCTAGAGGTTGGGAAGGAGTTGGGCTTTTCCTGAAACAGGGAGATTGCTCTTGCTCTCATCCAGGTGGTCTGCAAAAGGGTGGAGACGGGGTCTCTGACAGAGACTGCAACAGAATAAATCCTTAGGAGATTTCTCCTAGAAATAAGAGAGAAATATGAAGCCTGGGACTGAATCTCCACTCCAGTACACTGGTTCTACTTCAGTATGTTACTAGACTGAGTGGACAGCCAGGCTCCCTATGTCTAAAGAAAGAGACTCTGTCTTGACTTACACCCCATGCTTCTCTACTGAAATCATGGGGATTGCATGCAGTGTACCTTAGAGTAAAATTTGGCTTTAAGTCTCTAGGAGCTCCTTAACCTCATGCTTTAAGGCTCTGCACAATTCTCTCACTGCCCACCTCTCAGCTGTCATTTGCTCGTGCACCCTACCTTTAACTGTATACGTTGGCCAGCTCCATCTCTTCAGTGCTACCTTTGTCACTTTCTCTCACTCTGAATTCCATGCCTATTTGTACAATGGCTCCTATATATGGAAAAGCCTCCCAATGCCTGTGCCTCAAATCTCTTCTGAAACCCACCTAGACTTCCATTGCTGGTTGACTGCAAACATACTCATGCCTCACCTATTCTTTTTATTGTTTTCTTTCCCTTTAATTTATCAGAGCCTTAAAGCAGGGACTTGCCTTTTTTCTACATCTCTGGAACACCATGCATGCTCTTTGATGCTGTATACATAAATAATCATCTCCTGAAAACCCCTCCTGTGGAGTGTGGATGAATGAGGAAGGGATGAATCCTCTTTTTGTTATTCATCACACCTTCCCTCTCCTGTCCCCCCTCCCCCGGGTTTCAGCTAAAATGGCTAAAGTAGTAAGCAGAAGACTGCTAACTAAAGACTGTATTCTTCTATGAGTGTGACCTTCCTACTGAAGGCAAAGGAAGCTGTGTGGATTTGGACATAATATAGCACTAAAGCTGGCTGAGCTGTAAACCCTAAAAAGGAAAACACGTGTGGCTAGTTTAAGATTTGTTTCTTAACTAGAGCAGGATCAGCCATCACCTGCCATGTATGATTGATCCGCAAATTCTGTTGAATGCACCCATTCTTGGAAGTCACTAGGGTATAACCGTATACTCAGCTGTATTTGAATGCTGCATAGAAATAAACGTCACATTCTCTGGTAAAATGAGAAATAGATGGGCTTCTGTTGTGAATAATGCAGGCTTATCAGTGAAAAAACAAAATGGGATGAATGATGCTTATTTTGTTTTCCATATTTACCATTGCAAACTCTAATTCTTTACCCCATGAACAAATAAACTGTGCAGGAATGGACTGATTTCTGATAAAGCAAGGGTTGGTAAAATCCTTGGTGCAGAATGAAGTGTATTTGGTTTGTGTACAGCATACAATTAGATTTCCTCTCTAATCTCCTGACCTTCACTGATGCTACTAACTCAAGGCTATCCTCTCAAATGAAGCAACACTGTACAGCAAAATGTGCACTGTTCTTATGGCACAAGGTGAAGTGGGACAAACTAGTATGAAAATAGGTCTCCTCCTAGGGTGAAGGCCTTTTGTCAGGTTAAAAAACATAGCTCTCCAGCAAACATTTGTCACTGGTCTCTGGAGAAACATTCTTTCCTTTTTAAACAGAGCATGTGTAAAAAAACAAGCTGAAGAGTAATTACTGAACTTAGTCTTAAACATAGGAGCCCACAAACCCATTTTTATTCAGTGGGAATTAAAAGATTATAGTGTCTAAAAGGACAAAAAGCAGCATAGTTTCTTCATCTATTTGACCTTGAGGTAGTACTAATTAATTGGCCAATGGAGCCCATCTCAGAAAGACATGCAGTTTGCAGTACAACTGTGGAAGATAATTATTCAAGAAGCTGACCAAGGACTAGTGGCTTTTGTTAGAGAGATACATTATAAAAGGACAGAGAATCTGTTACACCAGACTGAATTTGTCTTTCAAAAATGTTTACCTCTCTCTGGCAGTGGCCAGTCTTGATCATTAAGAGGAAGTCAACACCCCATAATGCACCTACACAATTGTGCAATATTATACATAACTGAGGGATGGGTGGGCTTTATTTCTTCTTTCCACTCTTGTGCCCAATTCTGCTCCTGAAGCAGGAGACCACATTACCAATATCTTGAATAACCATAAGTGATATCAGTGGTCACAAAATTAATCAGACCTTTTTATCTTGCAATAGTATTTAACTCAGTGACCCCCTGTGACAGTGAACTTTATAGGTTAACTACACATTGTGTGAAATAAAGCAAAAGAAAGGAAAAAACTAAGCTTACTGGCCATTATATTACAGATCCTCAGTGGTGTGCCAGCTATTTCACACATTATTTCCTTTAGAACTCTTGGACAAGTCTTATATGTGCCTAGTGATTTACTGTACTTGAATTATTTCAGTTCCTCCCTACCGTTCTCTGGCTGACATGCCCATCGGTATGGTATTTTAGTGCTTCTTTGTCAAGGCCACAGTCTCCAAATTCCATCACAGTCTCTTTGTTTTTCTCTCTTTGTTTTGCTGCCTGCCCTAGTGACAGGTGCTTAGTTCTAGCGTTTAGTCATGGCCATGGCGTTCACTCTGGTGGGTCAGCCTCCAGGTTGCCCTCCATTGCTGCACAATCTCTGTCAGATTGGACAGCCAGTGCTGGTGTATGCTAGTCTGAGCTCTCCCAGCCAGACTTTCTAAGATTTTATCCATTTTTATTATGTTTATTATGCCATTTAAAGATGGCATAGACCCAAGCAGTGGGCCTCAGTGAGAGGAAAGTGGCACAGAGCACGAGATAGGGAAGGAACTCAAGCAGCAGAAAATTGCTACCATTTTCTTCCACTGGGAGGTCTGGTGGAGGCCAGCATATCATGAAAATTAGTTCTTGCTAGGAAAGGGGCATGATCGGGGTGACTGACAGAGCAGCGAGTCCCTTTAGCTCGCTCCACTAGCAGAACCCTTATGGCATGCAGTCTACAAGCTAACACTTACCCCCAGTTATCCTCCATCAGAGTAACCTCCCCTGGAGAGAACAGGACCAGTCTGTCATAGGAAGATGTATTTTATACTTCCCTGTGCCAGCTGTGGTGAAATGGTCTCGCTTGTGCTCTCTTTCTCGTGGCCCTAAGGTTCTCTGGCTAATTGATCAGACAAAAGGTACTCGAATGATTTTTCTAGTATCCAAATATATTTGTACATAATGAAGGACTATTTGTAAAAACACACAATAAGTTGCTCTGAATCCGTGAGATCCTCATTTAATTTCATTCTAAATCCTTGCTTTACAAAAAGGTTATGACATGGGGCTGGGAAGATTCATCCCTTCTTCAGTGCCCTGGGATCTCCCCATTGAAAAGCCTTATTACTCAAGTTTTGCACTGGGTTCAGGGTTGGCCTTTTAGAGCACTGTTAAATATATCTATACACTGGGGTATCTCATCATCCTTGGGTTCATTTAGCTGTAATGTGGTGTGATGTCGGTCCATCTATGAAACACAAGTTTGGCTCATTGCATTATTAGATATAATGTTGTTATCTGTGTTTATGTATTTTGGCAAAATTAAAGAAACCAAACAAGCCTTAAAATGCCTTTGCTTAAAATATCTGTAAAAAGGTTGAGAGGGTTTTGCAAAGTGCTGGATTAGGAGCTCTGGACAATGTGCCCTGAACTGATACACCTTATGCATCCTGATTATACTGCCCCACTCATATGTCACAATTTTGTTACAGAGGGACCAGCAGGGCTACTCAGTCTCCATGTCATTGTAGTCCTTGTTCCTCTCATTTCAACAGCTGTCCACTAGGAACTGGACCATTTAAACTCACTTCACATGTGTCACTGAGCAGCCATCAGAACCGACATGAACATGAACTAGATTTGAACCCCCATGTTTGTTGACAGATGGCTTCTCCATCCTGCATTGGTTGCACTGGGTCAAAACTTACCTGGGGTTTGGCTTTGTTCACAAGAGGAACTCAAAGTCAAACATATTTCTTCTCCCAGCCTTCGCTGTTCCTTGAATTTCTCCCTGAGGATTGCTCAGCCCACATGCTAGTTTCTCTCCAGAGAGTCACTGTCACCTCTCTATTTCCCAGTCAGCATTGAGGTACATTGGTAGGGTGGTGTGGAGGAAGCTTGAACTACTTCTCTCTTCTTTTGTGGATAAAGAGCAGACTTCAGTCTCCAGCTGGCACCTTCTATGAGCACTAAATCCTCATGAAAGAAAATGCATTTTCTTAAACAAAGAAGCATCTGCCGAGCATCCTTAGCCAATTCATAGCAGATAAATACATGGTGGGCAAACAGCTGGATCACCCTATTGAGATTCTTACTACAGAGAGGTAATAGCATTGGTTTAGAATGTTTTAGAGAGTATATTTGTTCACATTGGGTGGGCAGGAACCAGTAAAAGTTAGAGAGAGGCTCATTTAGTGCATGGTAGGCTGCTACTTTGCTGCTGCCTGTTATTGACTAGATGACACTGACTGCAGTGCTTCAAACACAGTAATTCATCAGACAGATGCTGACTAGTTACCCATTCATTGCTTATTTATGAGAAATGAAAGATTTCCAAAGTTCTGAGAACCCAGCAATCAATGCATATATACTTCCGGTTATAATTCAAGCTAAATTCTATTTTATTATCTGAAGTAAAAAAATAAAATAAAAGGCCTCGGGGGCAAGCCAACTTTTGTTACTGAAGGAATTGCCCATTCAGGGTGTACTCTGCCTCCCAACTCCTCATTAACTATTTATCAATTCCTTGGAAAGAAAACCTACTGTACAGTGAATCCCCATCAATATTTAATATAGCAATGCCTGGAGCACTGGATCGACTTTCTCACTTGTGCAAAAGGGAAAAGCACTACATATACTAGCCAGTTCCTTACTGGGGAAAACCTCAGATAAATCCCAGTGTTTATTACTTCCTTTTTACTGGTTATTTTATTTTATATACTTAGCATTACTAATGATCTGTTGCTGAGTATTTCTGCAAGAGCTCTTCCCGTTCTCATCCCATGACACATAGCAACTACATTTATTGATCATCATTCTGTTTTGTCTGAGAGCCAGGGACGTTCCATGTTGACCTAACGCTACCATCTCCGGCTCAAAAAGTGCCTTTGCCAGACTTGCTGATTGGTCATTTGTTTGAAGTTGTGTTATGAAACAAAATGATCATGTGTGTAGCTTGTATCATTGCTCTGGTTTTAGTCCCCTGGTTTATGAAGCTCAGATTGTAATCTGTCACTGGACCATATTATTCATTAATAGAATTTGTTTCCAGTTTTAGATCCATCATAAAAATGTTTAGTGATTCCTCCTAGTCCTTTGGTTGTTCCAACACTATCAGGCTGGCCAGTTCTTAATATTAGATATTCTGCCATCATTCCAATTAAATTTACAGCTGCCAGACTGCAGTTAGCCAAACCTCACTTTCCTCATAATTTCTATGGCTCAGATCCTGACCTAGGGTAATATGATAACAAGGGAGTAAGGAGCAGGTTCATCCTTTATTTCTGCATCACTTAGACCCAGCTCCTCACCAGCCCAACCAATCCTGAGAGTGGTTAGGCCAGTAATGAAGGGCTGCAAAGGGGACTTGCACTTGTTGCATGACTGTGGTGTGGGATGCTACTTAAGAGACAGGGACCTTGAGTGACACTTGACAGATCCTGATCACCCTATCCTGGTTGTACCTACTGAGGTTTTTGTTTTTCACCTCAAGGCAGCAGTAACTCCCATAGACCTGCTGCAGTAGGAGAGAGAAAGATCAGAATCAAGGGTCCCTAAAAGGGATTACCCAAACAACCTTAACCCATTATAATTCTGAGGGTTGCCAGGGTTGTCTGTTCTCTCATTACTCACCCTATCTGATTGTTCTCTCTCAGCCAATGGTTCTATTTCAGGACTGTCAACTAGGACTCATAGCTCTGGGCTCTGGTGAGCAATTTATTCTCCCTGGCAATCAAGTGTAGAGTAGCATGTCCACTCCCATTTAGACATTTAGGAGGAAGTAATATCATCTCCTGTCCTCTGGTTGCCATATATGGCAATCGGGGAGAGGGCTGAGGGGACACTTAGGAACTATCTGGCCACCCTGGAGAGGATCACTTCAGGGTGTAATCATGGGGTGTCCATGACTTGCTAAAGCCTTCGCACCCAGTGGCTACATTGCCTGATTTTGTCCCTTAGTTAATTATAAGCTAATTTGATTTCTTCCATAACCTTGAAATACTTTGCCTTTAATTCTTTTCCTCTGGCTGTTCACATTACTCAGCAATGATCGCTCTCTTTCTTCTCGGTTCCCTTTTTAACCGTTTGGGAGCATCGTGGCAATCTGCCACGCAGTGTTGGGATAGTTTTCTGGTTCTGGTTTATTCCTTAGTCTCCTCAAAATTTATTGCAAAGTTTTAGTTTATGTAGTGCCCAGTCCTACTGGCAGATGCACATTGGAGTTCTCTGAAATTTGGAGTAATTTATCTGTCAGAGGAACTGCCAGCAGCTTCTTTGCTAGACTGTTGATCTTCTAGTCTGTGGCTGTCATCCAAAAAGCAGGACTCTCCACATTTGTGATGGCAGATTCCCCAAAACGCCGTGGTTTGGCTAAAAAGAGGTAGATTTAGCAGAATATGTAAACTCATGTGCTACCATTGGAATTAAGGGTAGTGGAAATCCACTTATCGTGACAGTGTGATTTCTTTCAGACCTTGGGGCCTGACCTGAGAGGCATAAGCAATAAACCTTGCTCTTCAGATATGTAGGTAATATGGAGCTCTCTCCTTATCTGAGAAATAGGTATTTTTTACATGTCTTTCAGCTAAATCAAAAATCCAAATCCAAAATCACCCTTGGATATCAGGCAAATTTGTGCTATTTCCTGGAGGACTTTACCTCCATAAACTAGATTTACAGTCATCTTCAGACAGCATGTAATCACTTCAGGGTGTAATCAGCAAGGTGTACAGATGCAGTGAATCTGCTGCCTGCTCCCCCACTGGCTAGCAGCTATATTAAAAAAGCCTGCTTTTAAAAATAGATAGGCTCACAATGTGTCTGTGCAACTGCAGGCATAATTTGCATGTGCACCTTGACTGTACAAACATTTTATGTAATTGTATATGGAATGGTTAATCATGGTGCAGAATTGCACGTGCGTTTCTTTTCTTCTTTTCATTATTTTCCCCCTTTCATCCTCTCCAGCCTTGCTTGTAGAGGTGGTAGAATATTATTTGTTGAATAATCTATTCCCATGGGCGGAATCTATTAATCTGAAGACGACCTGAAATTTGGTGGGATGGCCATGCCCACAGCAACGTATGGAAGTAGCTCTGTTAGAAAGTTCTGGAATCAAAGATCTCTCTCTATAGAGAGCTGAGACTGCAGTACTTCCCCAGAATTTTGCTTCTCTTGCAGTGAAGACAGCTTGCTTATTCTCTCTGCTCTTCTTGGAACATAACTAAGCTTTTTCCTTAGAAGGGATTTGGAACTGTGTGATCTGAACATATTCCCCTCTCTTTTTCTGTATATTGACCCTTCTCTTCCCTTACTTCCCTCATGGATAATAACTCGGAAGCTTTCAGCACAGGACTTCAGAAGCAAGTTAAGAGTAGATGGGCCCTGTCTGCTAATTACTGCTCTCTACCACCTTCAGTGATGCCACCGTTGAGTCTCCAGGCACCCCACCCACCCCCAACACAGGGCCTCATCCTTGTGACATGGCTACATCTCTTCACAGAGCAGCAGCACATTTCAGAACTACAATGAATTGGGCAGTTCACACCCCTGAGAGTTATTGTTTCAGGCTGTTTGCAAACTCAGGAAGGCATCAGTTATACTTAAGTCATGTCTTCAAGCTAGAAAAATAAAATAAAATAACCTTCCCCCATGTGATTTTGACCTCATTATGTGACTCCAGGATCTGGGTTCTAGTCATGGGCCTATAGTGCCTGAGCATTAATCTGGCCCTGATTGGGCTCCAGATAATCAGTTTAACATTCAATTACTGTAGCCCTCTTGCAGCTGTAAACCAGCTTCTCAATGGGATCTATGTGTGAGGAATTTTAGTGCTCCTAAATGCAGCTGATCCAGCAGCTGTCAGGAAGACTGAATGGGAGACTCTATTACAGCTTCCCTGTGCTTTGTCACACCTCTATTTACAGGTAGAATGGAACATTGTAGAGCTTGGGGTTCCTGTGGGTGATCTTTCTTTGGAGGGACCCTTCTAGCTTCTGTGAGTTCAATCCACTCTCATTCATTCTGTGTATAAGACAATTTTGTTCTCACCCATACATATGTCTTCTCATTACAAGATTGTTCTTGCTTTGAGGCAGGAATTGTGCCTATCTCTGTGTTTGTACAACATCCAGTGCAATAGGGCACCACTCCAGACTGGGACCTCTGTGAACTAATGCACAATGTCATAAACAATCATGTTAATATAGCACAGTGGCTTAAGGTAATTTATGTAACCAACTGCTGTATTTGTAAAATGATTAGAACAACACTTACAAAACCAATAATATTTCCCAGGGATGTCCTGCTAACTAATTATTATTTGTGAAAGTGCTTTGAGATTCTTGGATGAGAGGAGCTATATCAGATCTTAGCAGGCCCTTAAGCATATCCAACCTGTTTTATCCAGTTCTATTTATGATAATTAAAGAAAGGGGTCCATAATCCTTTTACGAATTTCATTCTTTTAAAAGGTTTCAGAGTAACAGCCGTGTTAGTCTGTATTCGCAAAAAGAAAAGGAGTACTTGTGGCACCTTAGAGACTAACCAATTGGTTAGTACTCCTATTCTTTTAAAAAGATGTTGAAATCTTCTTTCCTTTATTCCAATTAATGGGCCCAATCCTGTTCCTACTGAAGTTGATGGGAAAATGTTTGCTGCATTCAGCGTTAGACGGACTGGGCCTTATGCATGTATCAAATGTATTTTCATTATGCTATTCAATTCTTAAGTATGGTGTGATATGGATGTAACTGCCTGTGTCATTTATACTGTTTTCTTTGTCGATGACCTCACCAGTGCATTAGCTGAAGTGCCTGGATCTTAACATAATTGTTTCTCCTTTCTTTGTGGGAATAACTGCATAATTGCAAAAGGTCAGGTCACATCAGCCTAGTCCAATAAGACAGAGTCAAAACTGGTTTTGATCGTTCTGCTTTGGAACATCTTCTAATTAAATTCAAATACAAGCATGTAAACACCATGGAGGAAGAAGAATTGTTTAGGGCTATAACTAGCAGGAGTGGGATGAGAGCAAAGCAAAGCAAAATGTAGCTCAGATATCAGAATAAAAATCTTTATGGTTAAGTCTGTAAGACTGCAGACTATTCTCCCCAGAGAAGTGGAAGATTCATCATTTGAGGCATTTAAAACTCCACTGTCCAAATCACTGGAGAATATACTGTAGGGAGCATTTCCACCTCCATTTTCCATGATTCTGTGCAATTCACTTTAAAGCTATTGCATTTGCTCGTACAATGCTGCTTTCTCACTGTAAGATTCGGTTCTTTCGCTGTCACTGATACCATTATTACCATTATCTTAAAAACAAGTCAAAGCTTAGCTGAAAATATGCATTTCATTAGTCTTTTTTTACTAGAATCTTTTTCCAGTTGGAAGATCAGGCTACAGATATCTAACTAATGCAGCATTGAGAACCGTGCATAAAAATAAATAGGCAGACAAAGCAACATTTACTCATTGTTTGGGTAAGTGGGGAGAGGGAGGTCTAGGAGTACGGGAGAACAATGAGAGAAAAAGAGACAGTGTCCTTAGGAGAGGAGATAGAAGGGGGAGGTCTGGTGGTTCTGGGAGAATTGAAAGGGGTGCATGGTGGGAAGAAGAAGGAGAGAGAAAAAAGAAGGTGGGTAGGGGAAAGGGAGTAATGTGATGGGGATTCTAGTGGGATGGAGGCTCTCAAAACTAATCTGGCTTGGGGTTCTTAATATCCTAAAGCAGGCAATTATAATTTAAACATATAAAGTCAGATTTTTTTCTGGCAGGGAGCAGAGTGGGGTGGGAGGGAGGCTCAAGAATCATCTCTGATTTTCCCCTCCATTCTAAAGCCCTTCATTCAGAAGAAGGTTTTAATATGGGGGGTCCCTGGTATACATTGGGGTTGTGTTCTTGAAAAGGGCAATGGATACAGAAATGATGTAAACCGGGGAATTTTTCCCCATAAGAAATAATGGAATAAGGGGGGGGATGTGTTCACAGTTTCACCACACTCGCCTATGATAATGCTCTTTTCACCTTTACAGTGTATGTTTTTACAATGTCAGGTTATACAGTACACATTTTACACATAAAACATTAAATAAAAGAATGTAGAACCCTACTAACACCATTCAAACACATAGAACATTTTAATACAGTAATAGAGTATAAAACAGTGTCAATTACACTCTGCCGGCTGGGTTTTCTTGGGCTGGCTTTTCCGTGGCTGGCTTTTTGGTTGCAGAAGTCTTAAAAAGGATTTTATTGATGTCTGCTCTCCTGCATGAATCTTTGAAAGATAGATCTTCCTGTAGCAAGCCACTGCATCACTGAAAGCCCTGGAGACTTTGGCAGACCATTCACGAAAAGGATCACCGTTCTGTATGATTTCCGTCATCTCATCCCAAAATCAAAAGAAACGGGAGAGATTCTTTGTCATCAGACTCCTGGCTTCCTGCCCCACAGCATCGTCAGCATCGTCCTTGCTTTCTTCAGATATCCGTTGTTGGTCCAGCCCAATCAGTTCCTAATTTGTTAGTTGTTCAGCGTGAGACTCCAACAACTCCTGTACATCCTCCTCCTCCACCTTCTTGAAGCCGACATCCAAATTGACAATTTCTTGCTTGAGAGCACGAACGGCATCAAATCCTGTAAAGCTGAGGACAGCATCTGGCCATGCATGGCACCAAACACCGTTCATACATTGCGAAGTGACCTCTTCCCATGACACATCAATTTTTCCACACCACTCAAGATGTTGTAGGACTTCCAGAACTCCTTTATACTGGGCTTTCCTTCACCTGCCATCTCCTTAATCAGCATGGAGAACATCCTCAGTAGGTAATAAGCCTTGAACGTGGCCGGCGTACGCAAGTATAGTACTGTACAATAGGGGAACGTGTTCCAATTCACGTCGGTCCCGATCCATGCAGACGATGGATATGCAGATCAGGATCAACATAAATTGTAACACGTTCCCCTATTGATGAGCTACGGATATCTGAAACCATGGATAAGGGGGAGATGTACACCAGGGACTCCCAGTATGCTGCTGTTCCGGGGTAACTCCTTCAGAATTCAGGTTTAAGATTTGTTTTTAGAGTCTAATTTTAAACCCATAGTATTTGGATAGATTAGAAATTAATCAAAAGAGTTCACTCTTTCCTAACGATTATTAATTATTATTAGTCATAAAACATGTGATTTAGTCCGTCCCCCGGCCCGCGCCACTTCCAGCAGCTCCCATTGGCCTGGAGCAGCGAACCACAGCCACTGGGAGCCGCGATTGGCTGAACCTGCGGACGCAGCAGGTAAACAAACTGGCCCGGCCCGCCAGGGGCTTTCCCTGCACAAGCAGCGGAGCAAGTTTGGGAACCACTGTCCTAGAGCATATCTTTTAGAAAAAATCCAATCTTGGTTTAAGAATTTTCAGTGATGGAGAATCCACCACAACACTTGGTAAATGGTTCTAATAAATTGCCCTCACCTTCAAAAATGTACACTTTATTTCCATTCTGAATTTGCCTACCTTCAACTTCTAGCCAGTGTTACACTTTTCTCTGCTAGATTGAAGAGTCCATTATGAAATATTTGTTCCCCAGGTAGATACTTATATACTGTAATCAAGTCACCCCTTAACCTTCTCTTCTTAAGCTAAATCGATTGAACTTTTTGAGTTCTATCATGTTTTCTAATTCTTTTATGATTCTTGTGGCTCTTCTCTGAACTTTCTCCAATTTATCCACATCTTTCTTGAATTGTGGGCACCAGGACTAGCCACCGTATTCCAGCAGTGGTCGCACCAGTGCCAAATAAGAAGATAAAATAACCTCTCTACTCCGACTTGAGATTCCCCTGTTTATGCATCCCAGGATCTCATTAGCTCTTTTGGCTACAGCCTCACACTGGGAGTTTGTGTTCAGCTATTATACACCCCCACCTCCAAATCTTTTTCAGAGTCACTGCTTCCTAGGATAGAGTCCCCGATCCTGTAAGTATGACCCACATTCGCTGTTTCTAGATATATATACATTTACAGTTAGCTGTACTAAAATGCACATTGTTTGCTTGTGCTCAGTTTATTGCCTCTATATTGTTAGACTTCTTTGCCTGTTGGAATCATCTCATATTTGCATATAATGTCAAACAAAATTGATAGTATAAGGCTTTGAATATAATGCACTATTGCATTCCAACTCACTATCAGCAGGATATGTTATCTCTCTTGTCCATGACCAACTATATTTTTCATATATTCTGCACCATGCATCCTGACTAACCAGGATCTATTACTGGTCATACCACATTCAGTAAATCATAGAACTTTCTTTTATACGTTGGAGTAAAATTTGCAGACTCTTTAAATCCATGAAAAATATTTTTGTGTGTCAATTTGTTGCAAATAAAACATGTTTACTTTGGTGAACGCAAGTCCTGGATTTTAATACTAAGGTTTTAATGCTATTTAGTTGTACACTTTAAACATTCTCTTCCAAGCGACTAGAATACTTGCTAACACTTTAAATAGGATGTACAATATCAGCAGAGAACAGTTAATCACTCTGGGTGAAATCCCTCCCCCACTGGAGTCAGTGCGACTTTTGCCATTGACTTTAATGGGGCTATAATTTTATCGTCTTTTCAGACCAAATCAAATACTCCAAATAAAGAGTCTAGGCTCCTAAACAGGACAGAGGACTTATTGGTAACTAGGACCAAACACTTTAAAACAACACTTACGCAGACGCAGTACAAACAACAGCATACCATGTATGTAGAAACTTTGTGCAATGCTGTGATTTTTACTACTTCTGTATCTTTTGAAGTTAAGCTGCGCTCTTTTTAAACGCATGCTACCAAATTACATCCAGGCAGCCTTTATTATAAATCAGTGACAATATCAAAAAGAAGCTAAGAAGGATCAGAATCTCTCTCATGTGTAACCTGACTTGCTATTAGTGCAGTTACTTAAATGAGTATAAGTGACAAGGAGATGAGGAAAGGGAGAAAGGGTAGTGGACGGTTCTTGGGAAAACGATACAAGGCATCTGTCTTTTGATTCTCTAAAAGGCTTGTCTGCAGGGGTTCTATTGTGTTCTAACATTTTTTAAAATACTTACAAGTAACTTTAATATATTCCATCCATCCAACTATGCTTAGAGAAAATAATGAACTGAATAGCGATGATACTTTGAAGGGATTAACTGATTGTTGCGGAACAAACTAGATCAACTGCAACTAAACCAAAAACTTACTGAATTTATTATTTATAGTTGCTACCAGACAGAAAAGCAATATAGTCAAAATTAAGTAGTCTTTTTTTGAAAATTGTAGTTATTTTGATAAACAGTGCTGTCAAAACAGCAAACGTGAATGCCACAAACTCTAGATCATTCACTTTCATGTAAGGTTTGCAAGGTTTTAAGTGAGAATACTTCATAGTTAAAGTATGTCTTCCCTTGGGGATCACACAAGCATTTAATTTTTGTTCTGGCATTGCGCCTATTGTGTTTATGAGGTTCTTTGGAGAAATAGAATTGATGACCACAAAGGAAAAATTGAGAGTTACTTATTTTAAACCACTATTATAACCTTTTAAGTTTTTCAGGAAAAATATGTTTTCTTCCACATATAAAATAGAGGCTTTACTGTGAAAAGGTTTCAGAGTTCCATATTTATCCTACCAGTAAACGTTCATATCAGGCTTTGTATTGTAAGGCTATCTATTGTGTTATGATGGTATCCTTTGCTCTTCTGCCCAGTTACATTAAACTATTATGAACTATATTCTCTTGATTTAGAACATATAAAATGTCTGTTGGCAGGTATAATTTTACAGGCAACATTTGATTTTTCACATAGCCCTTTACATTGTTAATAGCCATTTATTGTGCTTTTAATCAATAATGATTTCTCAAACACATATGTAAATATACAACACATATACGGTAACACCATCTTTAGCAGTAAGCCCTAAAGCTTGTGCAGCAGCAAATGACCATATATTGTGAGGTACGTGCATAGCAAGAGAAATCCTGCTGTGGCAGGCTAGCATGCCACTTGCTGATCTGACTCTATATTTGCTATCTTGTAGCTGTTGCCATGGCCTCTGTCATGAGTGACTTGCATGCTGCTTTGTTGGCTTCTTGCACAGAGTTACATCATGGTTGCACATACACTTTTCTAGTTTTCCATCTTAGCATCCACCTTACTGGACACATTCAGCATCTTACAGCAACAGGCAATTTGTGTTTAACTATACACTGTTGTAGGTTGTGGTAGAATATCGGATTTACCTCAACACCATGTGCAATGCTGCTTGTGCGCTATATTTGGAAAAAGTACACTATTTAGGAAGGAGAATTAATATGATAATTGATATTTCCTTAAAAATTACTTCCCAGAACTGTGTTTAAGGATATTTCCAATCATCCTGGGAACTCTCCAACTCGCGGAAAGCTTGGTTCTTTAGACCATGGCTTGTAGTCAAATGACTTATATTGCTTGGAAGAGCAGACTGCCTCCAGGGATAGAAGGTTGGCACAGCAGCTTGGCTGACCTGGCAGCTAAAGAGCAGGTAGCATTTTCAGAGAAGAGGAACCTCAGACAAATATGAAAGATCTGGTCTAACATTTTAGAAACTTTTGATTAATTCCTAATGGATGGAAACTGAGCTGTCGCTCTCCTTCAACCTTTCCCGACCGCTCTTCTTTTCCTTCCTCTCCAGGCCCATTCCTTTACTTTTTTGATCATTATGTCTTTCCCCCCGTCTGCTCCCTTTATTTTTTTTTTTTTGGGGGGGAAGTCAATAAAATATAAATATAAAAAATTGTACACTCATTTTGCTGCTTATGAACCTGTGTAGACATGGGCAGAATTTAACCTGCATCATATAACAAGTATGTGAATATGCCAAGTGATGATGATAATATACCATGTAAATCTCTTCTGATGAAACTCAACTACAAATCATATTCTAATACGTTAGAGAAATATTGAACTGGTCAAACCTTAAGTAACTTAACTGCATTGAAAAATGTTCTTATTTTAAATGTGTTTTTGCCCTAGAGCATCACATCCTGATGTTTTCCGAAGTAGGGTCTAGTAATAGGGGAAAATGAATTGTTATATTCCTGTTTCATTGCTCAGGGGAAAAGTGGCAATGTTTGCACAATAGATAACATCGGTTGTCACTCAAAATGAAAACCTTTATGCTGTCATAGGAGATAGCAGATTAGCTGATTTCATCGGCAACCTCCACAGTGACATGATTTTCTACTCTAAGTGCCTCCTCCATGTCCCTGTTGACATAGGATTTTAGAAGTGTAAAATAATTAGTTTCTTTTCTTTTGTTTATGCAAAAATGCTAAATGCTGTTATTCAAATAGAATACACAGTAGATTTTGTTAGATAGTAATAATCACCTTTCATTAAGAGATCTTACTTCGGAATTCTCTTCATGATCACATTTCTTCTCTTTTATGACTTATCAGTAATTACTCAATTCTTGACTTCTGTTCAATTATAAGATATTAATATATTTCACATCTATCCTTTATTCATTTATAGCTGAATTCTATAATCTTTGGTGACTTCCTCACTTTGAAATTAAAGTCTGATATATTTTGATTCCAAGAACACCTTTCAAAATTCAAATAGATGACATGTGCCTTTCAAATATTTGTGACAAAGATCCAAAATGCAAAACAAACATCAAAATAAATCTTGAAAAGGTGTGGGATTAATTTATTACATATGTATGAAGATTTCTATAACTTTGTTTTCAAGAACCAGCATTTTCTTACGTTAATTTACAGTAAACAAACAATGAGTTTATACTAGATTTGTCTGGGGAGAAGCTACATAAGGGTCTAATATGTATAGAATAATTCACGTTGAAACATTTGAAAGAGAAATTGTGAGCTAACTTTTCAAAAGGAAGTACCTCCTGTCTTACCCCAAGGCACATACAAAGTTTAGTGACCCTAGCCACCTTGTAGTTGTGAGGTTAGTAAAATATAACATTCTAACATTTAACCCATTTGGATCTCTCAAGTTATAGCACTTTGTAGCTTATGCCACTATAGATGGGCAGGGGAGCAATATTAGTTTGGAATTGGTGCAAGCATACCATGGCATGCATACCATTGGTGATATCCTAGAAAATGAATTAATGAAAACATTTTCACAGTCTCATCAAGATTACAGCCTACCCAAAGACTGGTTTGGACACTATATACAACTTGAAATATATAATCACAGTGTCTCAGAAAATCGAAGTTCTACCTCAGGTCCATTTTGTCTGGTCTATGTTAATTCAAGTGACCAGCTACATTATGGCAGCCTCGAATATATGTTAAACATCACTCAGGATTCCGGAACAAGTTTACAGTTGATTTCAGGCAAATATTGTGGAGAAATTTCATCATAAACAAGTTGGCTATGCAACCTCGGAAACATGACTCAATGGATGTTCATATCACAGCAATTTTATCTAAGATTATGCACCAAATGGTCTGGGCACCATCTCACCTTTTAAAAATCAGTCAGGTAGGCACAAGTATCTGTTGGAAACAACCAACCAACCATGGAACCCTAATTCACATGCTTTGGAAGTGTATGTGGCAACTCTATCTTGGATAAAAGACTTCGGCCCAGATTTTTTAAAAAAGAAATATTAAGTAATTTTGGATGTCCTAGACACCTGGAACATAATTTTCAGAAGTCCTGGACACCCATAATTACAATGCAAGTCAGTGGGAGCTGTGAGTGTTCAGCACCACTGAAAAATGGACTTCAGGAGTCCCAAGTCGGGCACCCAAAATTAGAGGTCACTTTTGAAAATGTCCTTAGATTTTAACTTTAATAGAATGTGCAGCATCTAAATGTATATTTTAGGCAACACATCTCAGCCTTTTGAACAACAATCCATCAGTAGTGCACTTGAATATTATTTGTGTCCGTATGCTGTTCATGAAAGATTTTAGTGAAAGCTTCTTTTCCCTATCTGGATTTCCATGAACTTTATTAGCTTGCTGTTTGTGGCATTTTTCAAGTTTAAGCCCATTTTGTTGGCATAGATAACATGGGGCAAGTATTTAATCAGTGTTCCTGTATTTGGCCAGGCCCAATCTATGTTCTCAGGAGAGTCAACCCAGCTCAGCGGAAGGCATGCAGAGCCTGCATAAAACTCTAGGTAGCTAAGTGATATGTCAGTTGAACTTTCTGACTGAGATGGAAAAATCTGCGAGAAAAAAAGTTCTGCCAGTCACATTTACTGTGTCTTTCTGATTTAACAGGCCTAGTACACTAATTATTTTCCTTGGGTAGCTGTCTTATTAATTTATAAACAGTATTGCCAATCCCAAGCATCCAAACATCATGAATTTTGTGTTCTTATTAATCATCTTCTGCTTTTTAAACTTTTATGGTGCACTTTTCAAGCTTTTCCCTACAACCATGAGGGCTAGAAAATTACTTTTCTATATATGAAAGCTGAGATTCCAGGAATTGGGGCTTAAAAAACAAAACAAAACAAAAAAACCCACACCACCAAGTATGGTGATATTTGACAATGCGGCAAATATCTTCCCATTTGCTAAGGGGCCATTGATTTATTTCACCACTTAAACCTCTGATTTTTCTTTGTTGCATCCCTATTCCCTCAAGCTTGCAGCACCACATGGTATTTTTAGAATTTGCCTGGTCACTGATGTTATATTTATTTCATATCCTGTTCATAATCAGACAGACCTTCTCCGTAACATGAACATGCTTAGACCTAGAATCAGATTGAACAAATGTCTTGCTGCTAATATATGAAAGAGACTATATCCCAAGGCAGAAAAGGGATCATGTAATTTTCTTAACATTGGCCACCTCTCAGTTAGGCATCTCCACCTTCAGAGCTGTTGCCCAACTACGTGCCTGTATAGGAAGAAATATGACCATACTGTTCATGAACAAGTCACTGATCAGTGTACAACTGCAAGCATAAGCATTTCTCCCTGAGTTTGGTAAAAACACCTGAAAATAATGATTTATTTGCATGTGTGAATTTGCATGTTGTTTCCTTTAACTGAACTTTCCCAGCAGCAGCTGGTGACATCTGAAGTTGCATGGACGAACGGGGCATAATATAAATGCCTAGTCTGTGTTAGGCTTCTCTACTGCTTTTCTTCCACTGCTTTACATTTTGTCTTACTGGGTGGGTTTTGTACACACCTCTGAAAAGCAGGGCAGGCATTGCTTGCCTTTCATGCTCTGGACTGGCCTGGACCATCTCCAGCCTCTGAAGGCTTAAAATGTATCCTGAAAAGCTAATTCTCCTTACTTTGTAAATTCTGAAGGAACAGATTCTCTGTGTGGGCCCTTGGAGAACACAAGATATCCCTTAAAAACATCACTTTGTCAAACAGCATCTCTGACTATTTACCTGCTTGTTTATCTTTGTTGCTGAGCCTTGATCCTGAAATGACTCCACACCTGCACACAGCTTCATACCTTCAGTGGAGCTTTACTCATGGGGCTGCCTGCTGGATCAAGACTATATACAACAAGTTGTCTAAAAGTTTCCCGATGTCTAACTTTCATTTATTTTCACACATCTATTTTACCACCCAGACAATTCAGTTTAACATAGTCTTTCTTAAGCCTAAGAGGTCTGTAATGTAAGAACTGTCTTCATTAAATGTAGTGAGTCATAATCAATTAATCCCACAAAGAAGGTATTTTTAAATTTCTCAATAATCTTTTTAATTTAAAAAGAGTGCATGTGGGGAGAAGTAGGATGTATGGGCAAAAGGAAGTTAGAGCACTGCTTAAAAACTATGGCTTCTGTTACTTAGCAACAATTGCCTGAACTGCATCAGCTGGTCTGTTTTACCATATAATTATTCTCATTGATTCATCATTAATGACAAATCAAGACAGCTGAACATGACTTCCTTGGGTGGCCAGAGAGACTAATCTGAATATTTAGACTGGATAGAGAAGCAAACTGTTAGTTTAATATTTTCAGCATGGTAGGATACAGAATATTGTAATTTAACAGAATTTTTAATTTAAATGTTCATCTTCATAAATATATCAAAATTAGGAAACTGACCAACAAGAACACTTATGAGTAAAAACCATGATACTGAAGGCAATTACACTTTTTATTTGATAGCTATTTCCAATTTTACATATATTCTGTGACGATATAATTTCATATTGTATGGGAAGATTTTCCAAAGAGCAATCAGGTGCTTATCTCCCATTTATGGATTTGAAAATCTCTCCCTGTAATGCTTTGTATATCAAGTTTTGCTGAAAAAAAATGTTTGATGCCAGTTTGAAGTTCAGGGAAATCCTCTGCTTTCTTCTCAAAGGTCTTTCTTGAAATATTTAAACTCTAAAGTTTCCAGGCTAGCAGCCAATAGACATGTGCAGAAGATGTCTGTCAACAGCCCCGTTCTTTTTCTAATTGGTGAGTTCAAGTGCTCTGGGTGCTCAGACAGATACACAGATTTTGTACTGAGACGTTGAAACAGAAACAGTGTGGATGGTTATTGATAACTTTCATTAAAGGTATAAATGAATTCCAAGAATAATTTGGCAAAAAAATAGGCAAGGTTTCTGGGGGTGTCAGACAGCTGTTGAGAACAGCACCAAATGAAAATTTTAAAAAATATCATTGACAGTTTGTATTTACGCAGCTCCTTTCAACTGAGGATCTCAAAGTAATTCATCTGAAAATCTACAAACATTAATTAATTGAGTCTCGACACATTCCGGTGAAATAGGTATATCTATATTAGCATCTTTTAGTACAGAGGCTGAGAGGTTAAGTACGTGGCCAAGGCCACACAGTGTCATTGAAAGAATTGCGAATAGAATTGAGTCTTCCATTCATCCTCTCTTCTAATTAGTAGAAAATGTAATTAAATATTTGAGGCAAGTTTATCTGTGATCATTTGATTCTCTACTTTTCCACAAAATTACACAAACTCAAAAAAAAGGAAATAAAAAATCCATGTGTACGTTACACACACGCTATCTCACTTAGGTAAATGTATATCTAAGAGGGGAAAGAAAAAAAGAAAACAAATCCTTAAGTCAGAAAATCACCCAGCAAGGAAGGCTTTTATCTGGCTCATGAATATTTGCCTATGCTTGAATCAAATAATGAATATACTTCTCTGTAAAGAATTATTGAATTATTATTATAATTCAATAATTATATTGAATTATTCTCTGAATTATTCTCGCTAACATTATTACGTATGCCTTTGGTACTACTCATGTTGTATGAAAAGTATGTTCAAGATTTTGTTTTGTATTACTCTTTAATAGCCTACAGTGTCAGGAGTTACAGTAGAATAGAGGAGGATTTATAATTATTAATCATTCTGTTCACTTATTAATTTTAAAAACAGTCTGAACTACAAGTTTTGAAAGTCATATTTCAGTAGTAGTTTTATGGCAACAGGAAGGGATTTTAAAAATGTAAGGAAATGTGATGTTTGGAAGTTCTGAAACAGAAATTTCAATGTATGCAATAGATAAACAAAAGCTCGGCTTTTAATATATATTGTTCTTCATAAAGAACATAAGATCAGTTATAGAGAGTCCACTAAGAGAGTCAGCTATATAAATAGGATCTTGTTTTAGGTTAAACCCAATAAAATTCCGCTTAAACAAAAATGTAATGAAAAAATTTCCCTCCCTTTCTACAAAACATACACAGAAAATTCTTGAAACTTACACTGTTTGCAGTTTTAAACTGTTTTTGCAGAGGGTTAGTATTTCTTAAAGCTCTTCTTTGTACTCCCCCATATTTTTAATTATAGATAAAATTCTAGTGGTCAATCCTTTCCCCAGTGAAGTCATCAGCTTCAGTAGAAGCAGGATTGGGCCCCAGTTGTTTACTCTTAAAATAGGATCCAAAATTTATACCTCAAAAATCAACACTGCAAACCAAAAATGCTACACATATGCTACAGGAAAAGTTTTAAGGTGCTCTGTCTTATTGTTTATATTTGTGCATTTAGCTGACACCAAACTATCTTTAGTCTAGTTCATCTGGCACTTATGAAATATACAAGTTATTTTAACAGAACTGCTTGCATGAATAAGACAGGCAGGATTTGGCTCAGTATGTAATTCATATCTGTTTAAATGACCAACTATTGCTCTTGATTAATGGTTCAAAACACTGTGTAGTTACTTAAAAGTCCATGAAAAGCCAAGTATTTCTCTGCAGCTTTCTCAGGTATATTAAAGGAAAACCCATTATAAGTGTAAGTCTAAAGCTACTCTTAGTTATGTACTTTAAATTATTTCAAGATACCTAATCAGTTAGCCTAATGTTTAACAGCACCACAGTATAACCAAGGCAGTTAAAATGCTATGTAACTGCCAGAAAACACATATTACATAATTCATATTTAAACATTTGTTAAGATTGTCAAGCGGGGGATAAGGTGGTGGCTATGGAAGCCATTCATCAGCCAATTCAGATCTATTGCTTATAAACTTGGAAATATTTATTCAAAACAGTTTAACTGAAGTTAATGCTGAACAGTTCCCAGTTAACAATCCTTATGATTCCACAAAATGCATACAAGGCCAAGGTGCTCATTGGAATGCAGTAGCAGTTTACATCTTTGATGTCAATAATTGCTTAATCATGCAACTACAAAAGGAGGCATTAAGACAGTGGATGACATCTTGTTGGATGTTAGATATTCAGTATGCCCATATAAATTGCTCATGATGTGACATCTGCAAAGAGCACAGACCTTTCAGTCACTAAAGAATTATTTTTTTAAAAGATGCTTTTTGTTTTGTTTTGGTTCAAAGTGCTTGTTTCTCTAATTCTCTGCATTGTCTATAAACAAATAAAATACAGCCATCTATAGTTTATTAAACAAAAGAAGGTGGCGAGAGGGAGACAGTACCATGACAGCTATGTCTTTCTGCTTCAGCCAGTATTCTCTTTTTTTACGTTTACAGACCGTATTAATTTTACTCACTTTACTTGTGTTCTGCACCTCTCTGTTGCTGTTAGTATACAAAGGGTCTGCTCCTGTATACCTTGCAGAGTATTGGATGTGCAGGATTGAAACTCAGTGGAAATATATAACAGACTATCTATCAAAAATGGCTTAACTAAAAAGTCAGCTTTTTCCTGCAATATTTCTTACAAGACACCAAGGGAAAAATAAATTAAAGGAGCAAAAGCCAACCACTTTTCTTTTTAGCTGTGGTTAAGGAGATCCCTTGAAAGGGTCTATAATAAGAAGATTTCTTGCCCAGGCAATGCAAGGATGTCTGTGTATAATATTCCTATTATCAAAATAGCTAAAGGAAATTTAACATAAGATGAATCCATTCAGGCACAAAGAACTCAGCCCAAGCTATCAAAACTTGGGAAGCCTACAAAAGTGACAAAAAATAATAAAGGTCATAAAATTAGAAATGCTATTTTTTTTTTTTTTTTAGAAAATAAAATAACTTAGCTTTTTGGGGGGTATTTGTTACTTCTGGAGTCTTAGATGGGTTTTTTTTCCCCCAGGAACATTTCATGGGCTGCAACATGTTAGAGTAGGAGGCTGAAGGTAACCCTGGTAAGTAACAACTAGGTAAATCCTTTTAAATCCATGATAAGGAAGTAAAAACAAAACAAAAAACACTAAAGTTGTAACTTTTGTTTAGATTTTTTTTTAAATAGTTCAGGTGCTATTAGTCCTTGCCTTGTAATTGAAATACGTTTTTTTTAATTGTGGCAAAGCTGAATATCCATTCACAGCTTCAAAATATTTTTATGTAGTAGAGTGTATACAAATAGAAAATATTCATTTAAATATACTTTAGATGCAGAGAAAAATGCATAATGAGATCAAAGCCTAAAGCTAGAGCAGCTGTGAATACTATTTATATGAGGGATTTTTACTCGTTTAAAGGAAAACACACAACAAAACAGAGAAACTGAAGTGGTGTTTGACCTATTCATTTTATTTGGTATTTCGGACTAGTCCAGTGTGGGGACTTTTATCGGGCTCACTTTTCTAGTCTGTTTAAGAAATACCAACATGAAGTGCGGCATGATAATCTACCACTGGAGGGAGTCTGGGAGCTTTCAAACAGCTCAAAAGCACCGGGAAAACGGCGAGCCACAGGGGGAGAAGGACACGGTGAGAGAGGTTTTTACTGAAGCAAAAGAAAATACAGCGGCGCCGGCACGATTTCAGTCCAAAACTAAAGGTGCTTGGGTCAGACGAGACAGGAATACTTGAGAGGGACCTGGGAGGGGGATCCCCGTTGGTAACTGTAGCCTGCGTGCTGTGACCCTTCGCAGTCAATGCCGCCTTCTGTCCACAGAAAAAGAGCAAAGCCCTTGTCCACAACTATTGTCCCATTCAGGCAACCTCTTCCTGAGGCTTTTGCAAACTTCGGAGCTAAACGGGTTTGTGGCTTGGGGGGAGAAATGGAAGGTAAGAGACCGTGTGTCTGTATAGACACAACACACCCCTTCAAATTAGGGATGGAGAAGCTCACCTGATCTAAGCTCCCTGCCAGTGCAGTATAGCACGGACAGCTGGTGCATGGTGATGGCATTTCTGCCCTTTGAGAGATGTTAACGAAACAGAGCTGAGTAGTTCCATTATTATTAGCTCATCCTCATAGTTTACACGTAGAACTTGCAGTGTTTTTTGGCGGTTCATTTTGCCGCATTAACACCAGCTCCGCCGATGCGGGGTTACATTTGTCTGATAATTGTCCAATGAGATATTTGCAGGACACGCCCAATTATAAACTCTCGCTTGAATAAACTACTTTAAAGACACACACAGCCGTTTAGCAAGCCAAAATGCAATTGTTGGAAGAAGAGGATTAAATCTGTTTTCCAGACTGCTAAACAACCGTCCGGTTTTAATTTGATTATGTAATATTTAAGATTAGCGTTGCAATTTTGCAAACCAATTCAATTGATCCTGTCGCATCTCATCCAGTAACAGCTGATGTCAGATCCCCGGTGGCGTATAAATCATATATTTAAATCTAAACTAAGTGATGAAGGAGCTTTATTGCACGATTGAATTATTTTCTACACTCTTTTCAGTGACTGCTGTCCACTCTTAAGATTGAGTTTATGGGCGTGTATGTGAGTGAGAGAAGACCCCTAGACAGAACCTGGGTTGAAATGGTTACATTTAGCAGTAAGGCCATATAGGGACCACTCGGAACTCCTTGTAATTCAATTAGTCAGATTTCAGGAAGGTGAGGCTGGGTAAATTTTTTGGCATGGGGTAGGGGAGAAGAAGGAAACGCCCCTTTTCTCGCGTCGTAAACCAATCCGCGTGCAGTAAAAAAAAAAGGGGAAAAAAAGCAGTCTGTAAGCAAACAGCAGGCTGTGCCCTGACTGGCTGCGCCGGCACAGCCCCCCCTCCCTTGCTCAAGTAAACTGCATGCAAAAATCCCACATGATCAACCAGCAGCGCCTGTGCTCCGAGCTAGATGTCTGCGCCTCCTCCGTGCAGCTACTCCTCGCACACACCAGCTTCCAGATCTCTCTTCTGACGCACACGCATGTGTATGTATGTGCGTGTGTGTGTATATATACAATATATATATACCGTGTCTATAGCTATGCAGCTGTCTGTTGCACACGCACACAGACGCCCAGAGCACTAGCCTCCTAGATTTTCCTAGGCTGCTGATGTCGGATTTACAGGCAGTGAAGGGACCAGCGTTGCAAAAGGGGGCGTGACAGTTTAAATATCCCCCCCCCCAAACATTTTTTTTTCAAAACTGACTCTCCCCCCCCCTCCCCGCCGCTGCATTCAAGTGTATTTGCTTGCTAGGGCGGAATATTTTTTTCTTCAGAGGGAAAAGCTGCCGGGCAAGACCAAGACGAAGGCTTGATTTGTTTTCTGATGTAGTCCTCTGAGGGGTGCTTGCTTTCCTCCCCCTTCCCTCGCTCCTTCAAACTGTTTCGTCCTTCGTCCCAAGTCGATGGTTCAGGGATGGACCCTGCTTTATTCTAACACAGACACTTTGGGAAGCTGAGGGAGGAGATTCCTGCGGCTCCATCTCGTTCCCTGTGCAGAGGAGGCGGCTTGACACCAGCATCACCAGAGGAGTTTGTGGGCTTTCAGTTTCCGCGCCTGCGGGGTTCGGCTGGTTTTACAGCCTCTCCTAAAACACCCTCATTTCCATCTGCTCGAGTCCCGCGCCGCAGTACTGCTTGGATTGGCCGCTTTTTGTGCCTTTGCTGTGGCTCGGGCCGTGGTGCATCCAGCGCCCAGGAACAGGAAGGACAAGAAAGCCACCCCACGAAGTCTCCTCCACCCGAGACGCTCTCTGCTGCAGAGCAGGCTCCCCAGCTCCATCCGCGCAGCAGCCGGACTCCGCGGGGCTCGCTTGCTGCCCTTCTGCAGTGTGTGTGTGTGGGGGGGGGGGGGGAGAGCCGCAAACTTTGTACTTGCTGCACGGATTCGCCTCCCGCCCGGCCCAGCTGCCTGGACACATCCCCAGGAGCCCGGGGGGGAGGGCGCCAGGGGGAAGATTTGTTGCTGCTGGTGCCCCTCCATCCTCGCGCGCTTACCTGAACCGGTTGCAGCTGCCTCCAGAGCCGGAGGGCTGCGAAGGAAGGAAGGACCTTGAATCCCCTCCCCGCATGTGCCACCAGCCACCAAGTAACTTTGCAAGAGGCCGGAGAGCGGTGCCTTGAGAGGAGCCCCCAGCCTAGCGCTAGCAGCCTCCCGGCACCGGTGTATGTCTCCTCGTGGGCTCCGCACTGGACTCCCGGCTGCCGCCGCCCGGCTCGGCTCCCACATCCCCCTGCCGGGGTGACTAAGCTCCAGCGGCTCCTGAAGGGACCTAAGGATCCCCCCCCCCGGCCACACCCTATCGGGGGGGCGTCTTGCTGCGGCTTGTCAGTGCAGCCTCCGTGTGGCCCCCTCCCTGCCCTTTCCTGTGACTTGACTGCCTGAGTGGACACCCCCCGGTGGCGGTGTGGGCCGGGACTCAGTGATGTTGCACGTGGAGATGTTGACGCTGGTGTTTCTGGTGCTCTGGATGTGTGTGTTCAGCCAGGATCCCGGCTCCAAGGCGGTGGCCGATCGCTATGCCGTCTACTGGAACAGCACCAACCCCAGGTAAGAAGGGCGAGGGGCGGGCGTGGGAGCCGATCCCCGAGCACCCACTGTGCTGGGCTCTTCTCCCACGGGCGGCGTGAGGAGCCGGGCATCGGAGTGAGCAGCGCCGCACGCCGGGGGAAGATCGGAGCGCTCCTCCGGCTGTACACGTGCTCCGAGCACAGGGGACGAGGACTGGGAAGGAGAGGAAGGGGCTGTCCCCCTACTTCACGTAGCCGACAGAGAAGGGCTTCTGGGCAGCGCCCTTCGGGGCTGGAGTAGGAGGCTCTCGACCAGTGCCTGGAAACCTACTTGTCTGCAAGAGGGGCGAAAACTTTCTTCTTCGGGCTGCGTTAAGTGCAGCAGGAGGGGGAACTCTTAGTTTGGGTCTTCCCGGTTCTCCATAGCAAGCAATATTGCATCAGGCTAACTGCCCCCTGGTGCTTGGCACTCTGGTTCCTTAGAGGGCCAAATAGTGATACTTGTGTATCAAAGTGGAGGTGCGGCATCTACAGTTAATAATGAACTCTGTGTATGTGTGTCTGTACATATATCGGCATATGTGTAAGCATATGCGTTTATAAACATTTTAAAATCTAATTCCCTATTCTAGACAGGTAGTGAAACCCATTATACTGACCTCTGCTGCAGGGAAACTCTTTATAATGATGTGAAATGAAAGTCTTGAACTGTTCCAGTGCACTGCCGCCTCCGGTATAGTGAACCTGTTTATAGTGGATTTGTTCTGGGGGGGCGGAATTACTTTTCTGTAAGAGGGTTTCGCTAGGGAGAGAAGGGAAACGTTTTGCCTGGATTGAGATGGTAGAGGCGCCTGGAACTGGTTTCCTTGCAGCCACATGTAGCAGCTGTTCCATATCAGGGCTTCAGAGATGGAGTAAAGGAGCAGCGTCCCTCTGCATGAATTTATGTAAGCTGGTTAAGTCACATTAACGGAGCAAAGAAGCCTCCAGCTTCTAAAACTTCAGCACTTGTAGATGAGTCCTGGACTGAACGTTTCCCATGAAAAAGGGCAGCTTCTCTTGCTCAAGTTGTCATAGCAAATTCAAGTGCAATAGTTAGTGATGCACTCACAATGAAAGGGGCATCTGATGGTTTAGAACTACATTTATAAATGTTGGTGTGGGAGGAGGAACCAGTTGTTCACTGAGCCACTTAGTGAGAATCAAACTGTTCTTGAATTATAGCTGACAAGACAAATAGACCGCAAGCTTTCCAGTTGGGATTGTGCTAAAAGATTTTTTTTTTTGTATCTTTGCACGTTTTTGGATAGTGTAGCTATAAATGAAAGATTTTTATTTAAAAACTTTCTATTCATAATGTTAAATGAACCTTCTTTGAAATAAGAGGTTTTATTTAGCATCTATCAGTGTTCCTGTTATTTCCCCTTTACTTCAGTATAATGATATTTCAGTTCTGTTCCAAATGGTATCCATATGTTTAGGTAAAAAGTCACCTGTTGTATTTTTGCCTTGTTAAAGTAAATGTGAGCAGATTTTTTTTTTAAACCTGTCAACCTAGTCAAAGTAAATTTGAGGACCTTAGGTTATCTCTGTTTTATGTTTCTGATACTGCTGTTTGGTTTGCGATTAGCACATTGATTTTTGTTACGTCATGTTTTTTAATACATCTGCATTGTTTGCAGAATATCTTTGTACTCTGTATACCATTGGTATCACCTATTTTGAAGCCAAAGTTAACTGGCAGAATTTTCAAGTGCCTGGAGTTTGCTAGTTAGCTTAGTTCTTTAATGTTATGCTTCTGATGGCAGCTTTTCAGTAAAGTTAAACTCATGTAAAAGAAGAGTGACAGAAAATAATGATTTATCTGGATAATTTTTTAGTTGTGATGAGTAACTATACTTTTTTTTAAAAAAATCTGTCACCATGGGCATAATGTTAAAGGACTACTAGAGTAGAATTAAGGAAGGTCCTACCTCCCATCACACTTAGATATATTTTAAAGCATATGCCTCTTTAAAAAAAATTGTGTCATCAAACAAAGTTTTCTTAAAATAAAGTTGAAATGAAACACAGTAAAATCATTTAAAAAAAATCAACCCTCAAACAAACAATGTTTACTTACTCTACTGTAAAGAGAGAGAAATATTTAAGGGAGTAAATTTGACCAAATGATATGCACATGTTGCTAGTATGGAGATTTTTTTTTAAAAAAAGTCTATAATTTTAACTTTTCTGCTTCTCTGTGTGTAGTTATTATGCATGGCTTGTAAAAAGGTGAAGATACTTGAAATAATATTTAATGTGACAATAAGTAGTATGTATTTAATGGGTTGCTTTGTAATGATTTTTATTAAACTTTATAAATTTACATCACTGTAAAATAACCTTTTGTAACTTAAACTTTCAACATCTTCAAAGAAAACTTTGTTTTGTTAAACTTCCAAATACAGGAGGAGCATGAGTTCATTAAAAATTATTTTAAGCCATCTCTTCTTAAAAAACAAAGCAAAACTAAACAAAAAACACTTTCTTGATATCTTAAAATAAGAAGCAGCCTTTTTTTTTAAAGTATCTGTTTCTATATTACATGTTTGTTCAAGAGTTAAAATATGGTAAAGTTATAAAGAGCTACTCTTCTGTTTTATAGAGTAGTGGCAGTAAAAATCTGTATTTTGTTCATGCCTATCAAGTTCCACAATCTTGTGCTATAAAAACAGGCAAACATCTGTTTGAATATACATAAGAGGATGGGAGGAAAACTTGCTTTGTATTTTGTATTGCCTTTGTCAGGATCTAAGTTCAGAAGGTAACATTCAGTCTGGTTATCAAAATTTTAAAACTAGTCAGCTGTTCAATAGTCATAACTTGTCAGTAATTTTTCTTTGTATGTCAGAGGATTGACTGCATTTTGTTTTTACTAACATGTGGCAATCAAAAACAATATCTAATTGGATATTAACAATCTGAATTGGCAGGTGAAATAATGTTGTATTTCTTTGACCTCTAATGTAGCCATAATAGTTTAACTTACTTTTTTATAATATTTATCCAAAATTACCAATCCATTGTGAACTAATTATTCAGTTAAAAATTCAAATTTTAATTCAAGCGTAAGAAAATAGAAAAATGCTCTACAATACAGTTTCTTCAAACCTTTTGAGTGAATAGATTTTTCATGTACTTCTAACAAGTACAGCTATATCTTGGTTTTATAGTTACTAACCTAACTAAACAACTTATGAAAACAGAAATAATTCCTATTATTATTATTATTAAAAAGTCATATTAACAATCTGATGAGTGGTGCAAATAGATTAGTGCCTGCAGTATGAAACACACTTCCTTAAATAAAACACCATGAGTATATTACAAAGGTTTGTATTGGATATTTTTTGAATAGATGCCAAAATCCTGGTAGAATAGTTAAAATATCTTCTGTAATACGGTTAGTAATATAACGAAGTAATTTATTTTTAAATCATCCAAATATATTTTCAGAAAAATCACTTAGAAGTATCATTTTGCTTACTTCCTATTATGTCACTTTAATTAACAAAATATATGACTCCTCATAAATTCCATATGCTGATTCCAAATAAAAACATATGTTCCACTTCTATAAATGTGAAGCTTTTCTAAAATGTGGTAAAATAAGGTTGCTTTATTACAGGTGAAACTCTGTGTAAAAATTTGTGGATAGAATATTTTACAATAGGTATTCTTGAAAATTTTATGCAAGTGATTTTTATACGTGGTTTTGTAGATGTTAAAGTGCTTGTGAATTCTGATCTTCTCCTAAAACATGTTAGTCTTACATCTGTGACTGCAGAAGTACCACTTCACTGTAGAGAAATAGTAAGATTCTTGTCATAGCCACGTTCCTGTGTGCAACATTTAACATAGTTTTGAGAGTTCATTCAGAATGCAACATATTGATTTCATCTGACTCATCAGTACCTTGATGATGACGATTCGGTCACCGACATTTCTCCCGTTTAGGGCCAGATCCTGCAATTGCTAGCTACTGAGCACTTGCCATTGTGAGTAGTATTACTGCAGTCAAATTGGACGACTTGCCGTAGTAAGTGCTATGCGCTGTACTCATTGCAGGATTGCATTTCAAGACTGCAATTTCTGTTTAATTATATAAGTTATTTCAAGAGTTGCATGTTATGTAGAATTTATAAATTGATTCTGGTTTTAAAGAATTTTAAATAGTGTGTGTTTCTAGTTAGGTCAAATCTCTTATCACTAATACAAAGGGCAAAATCTTGCTCGTCTCACTTGGAACTAATTCTGTTGAAATCAGCGGTATTTACATGAGAAGGGTGTATGCTGTTGGCCGTAATAAATAATTTAGGTAAAAATATATGTAATTTAAAATTCAATATAATTATTTGTATTCATGGATTGATCGCTCTAGATATAGATATGTGTGTATATATGAGGGTCTACTGGAAACAATATAGTCAAAATAATTTTAATCTCTAATTGTATGGTTCTAATAATCATAAGTGATGCCATAATTTGACTCATCAATATTAGAGTTCTCATTAGGACAGTTGCTTGAGGTCTCAAGTACAGAGTAGAAAAATGAGCGTGTTCCTGTAAATTCCATGAATAGATTAAAATTTCCAATGCAGGTGTCTAAAGTTAGGAAGCTGAATCCATAGTTAGGCACTTAGCCCTTGATTCAGGGAAGTATCTGTGTTCACAAAAGCACTTATGTACCTGTTTAAGTCCCATTATAATAAACAGGACTTAAGTATATGCTAACAGATAAGTGTTCACTTAAGTGATTTGCTGTATCAGAGCCTGAAAGAAGTGGACTGATTTTTCAGATTCGTTTTCAGAGTTTATGAGCACCCTCAGCTTCTGTTGACTTCTCAAAACTGTGTCCTACATCTAAGTACCTCAGCATGTCTTTATGCACCTGCGTTTGAAAATTTGGCCATAATATGTTGATTTCAAATGCACAAGTCGTATGGATGGGTTTATTTTTTAAAACCATGAAATATTCCTGCAGAAATGAGGGAAATTACATGGAAAGGGTTGGAGCTCAGAGAGTATAGATTTCAACTGATCAGTTTGAATCGGTGTTGGGAGCAAAGTGGGGAGAACCAAGGTGTTTGATATTGATCATTCAGAATTTGTTAAACTTCAGAAGGGACATACTGCTTTCAGTACCAGAAGTATTCAGTCTTTCCATCTTTGGGTACGATATGTCTTGTATTTGGAGGGATAGTTTTATCTGGCAGCTCAAATCGGAAAGACAATAAGATCTCTGGCCCAATACATTTCTTATGATTAAACGTGCAGCAGTAGAGGCTTCAGTAGTTCATTTCACCTAGCTTAGCAGATTTTAATAATGTTACTCTTCCCTTTGTGACTCTGAAAAAATACCTTTTGGTTGAATTAGTCATGGCGTCCCTCTGTGAAACCTGCACAATAGTTTTACAGGCCCACATCTTTGCAGGGAGGAAATTTAGTTAAGGGGTAAATTACTCTCCTGAAATTCTTCCCATTTAAACTTTTGCAAATGCCCATAGTGAGGGCATTTCATTACACTCTGCCCACTGGCCCTATTTCCTTGGAGAAGGACAGATAAAGATGAGCCTTTCTTTTTCTCCCTTGTTGCTATGAGCCCAGCAATCTACCAGTGCCATGCTGGGCTGGGCAAATGAATGAATACAATTAGTCCTTCAGGAGTCCTGGCCTTTGCAGTCTTAGGGAGGGGCATACATACATACACATACATGTACATAGACACACAGAAGTGTCTTTAAAAAGTGGTGGTGGGGGGGAGAATAGCATAAATGTAACAACCACCAAGAAAAGAAAGGAAATATGAAAGTTTTTTTAATTAATAAAGATGGCTAAACTCACAGGATGAACAGTGTGTTGTACAAACGGTTTCCCAGCCATCCTCTTCCAATAAAAAAAAATACAATTTCTTATTTGATTAAAAATAAAAAAATGTTGAATAATGTGGTTTTTAGTTCTTGGCCTTCCCCTCCACTACCCTACTTCTTTCACACATTGGTAGTCCCTTAGTAGCAATGTATATAAACAAATGTAATATGAAACACATGAAATTACAGGCATCTGCTTCAGAAAACAAACCACTGAGAATTCTCTGCATTTATTAAAATACAGTGCTACTGCTTTTTTCCTGAAATAATCCCACATTAGGAAGTACGCTATACTGCTTAAATATTGTGATTTAATTAAAAGAGCACATAAAGTGGGAGGGTTGTGGGGAGTTCATGTTGCTGTGAGGCAATAGTTCATGTTGGAGAAAACAATATTGAGGAGAAGACACTCTTGCAGTCTGAGAAACTATGAGTTGAGTGAAATTCTTCCTTGGTTAGCAATATGTGTCCTTTTGTTTTGGTTGACAGGTTAAGGGTTTTATGTAAGAAATGTCTTAAAATTGAAATGCAGAGAAGCTCAAGAATTTTTTTCTTCTTCTACTCACTCCATGCCCTTCTCTCCACTTCTGAGCACTGCTTTGAAAAAATGTCTTTGGGCTCATGATTAATCTAATCTTCTACTGTTGCTGAATGATGTATTCATTATTGAGAAGAGAGGATTCTGTTTTGTTTAAATTTTCTTAACACTTCTGCATAAAGATGTAGACAGCAGCATACTAACATAATTAAATGGACATGTTTAGTTTAAAACAGGCATATTATTGAAACTGCTTTCTGGTGATTATTACAGCTATTGTGAGTAAACCTATGGTAATGTACTTCAGCATAGTTGAATATAAAAATAAAAATCTTCAGGTCTCAGAATTCTTTCTGGTACTTTTGCATTGTCTCTGTTAATTGTACTCTCTACATGATGGATTACAATAGTTGAGCCCATTTAAAATGGAATAGTAGTATTCTTTACTGTGCCAGCCTCCATATAGTTGAAACCCTGGTTTTTAAGGATCCTAAGATCGATTGCAAAATAGTGAAATGATACATTCCGGTATTGGCAAAATTTAAAACAAAAAGAATCTATGTTAAAATCAACCATTTGAAAGAGAATACACTATTTTACAGTGATCATGAGCTTGGATTTCACTCAGGTAGAGTTCTATAGGTTCCAATAAAATAAAATCTTTGTCTTAAGAATTATACTTTATATATTTGACATTTGAAAGGTAGATGAAAATGAACTGTCAATCCTTATTTTTCATTTAAGTTGGGAATAAAAATGGGTTTAACTAATTTATTTTTCTTCAATACTTGCTGCAAAACGTAGAGAAATGTTGTAATTGATACCCATGTTTGACTATTTCGTATGCTAGAGTTTTTCCATGATTTGTTTCAGTTAAATAAAGGAGCAATAACATGCATTTCAGTGAGAGAGCATCTAGTAGCTAAATGTGTGAACGTTCTGCTAACTGACAAGGTATATACTTGAGTTGCTAATACTGATGTTTGATAGCAAGTTCTTCATGATCGGCAGTTTTCATTTATAATCTTCAAGCCTGTTTGTTTTTTAATTTCTATTGCAACTACTTTCTAATCTGTTAGCATGAATGGGCAAAGATTCAGGCATGTCAAAAACTTTCAATAAGGTGAAATCTATGAATACAATATTTACAGCAGAAGTGTGTTTTTACTTTTAAAAATTTCCTTTTCGCTCATTAAGTGAATATATTTGTCCGGGAGACAATTGCACAACAAAAACTACTTTGCTGCATTATTATTGGTAGGTTGCTTGGCTAACTTTTTACTTTCATTTCAGTTACACCAAGTACTTTCCAAAGAGCCATTTTTGGTTGAGTTGAGCCTGTTCGGCTCTTGAGGAGAGCAGTGAAATGGAAATGGAGAGTAGAGAAGGACTAAACCATTTGAGAGTCATTTGGTGAGGTAAAAACTGGACTGGGAGAAGCGTGAGGTTTCTACTTTTATCTCCCTTCAATTTGCTAAAATGTTGCTAAATGCTGTGTTCTATTTTATAGCAAATATTTGGCCTGTTTCTTTTTTTTCTTTTTCTTTTTTTTTTAAAGATTAAAATTTCTGCGTCACGTGCTTTTGTATAAAACTCACTCGCTGTGCCAGAATTAATCTTTACTTTGTGGCAAGACATCCGTTGTTCATTAGAAGAATATATTCTTTTTTCTCCCCAAAGTTCTTTTTCATTTCTTTGCTGTTGGGTGAATGCTTGTCAGCCGCTGGCAAATCCACATTGCACTCGAGTGGTCCACAAACACACGCTGTATACCTTAGCACTTCCCTAGTGGCTAGTAACGAAACATTGCATTTTTGCTTTTTGTACATTTTAAAGTAGTAATCCACATATTCAGGTTCTTTGTTATGAAGAACCATCTTGCCTCCTACATACTTGCATACTCCTCAGCCCCCACAGTTATATAATCTCGTAGGGAATTATTGAGGGACATAATGATTTTTTGATAATGCACATTATTATACTGTGTGGTTTTGGTTTGTATTTTGTTTTGCTTAAAGTGTAATTTCCCTGCTGAGTATGTTTCTCCAGATATCAAGTGCTTATCTTTACTGTGGAATCAGGGTTCAGTAAATTCTAAATCACTTAATAAAAACAAAACTTTTGTGGTGCTGTGTAACCAAACATGTAGATTTTTGTTTGATGCCAACTTTAAAATTTATTCCATCTGTTGATATGGTGATAATCTTTACTGTGCCAATCTGCTGTCTTGGACTGGCAATATTGGTTAGTGATTGGCTCCGGGCTGGCAACAGCTTTACCAGAACTGCCATTGTCTTTCTTTGAATTAATAAAATGGCTCCAAAGAACCTTAAAAATTAAATAGACATTCTCTATTTTGATTCACTCAACATGTTTGTGACAGATGTTTTATAATAGTAAATATGCCCTAAAATAGTGGGGGAGGGAGAAGGAATGGAGAAATGACGCGCTTTAACAATGAACAGATAACTTGTTCTTAACTGACCAACAAAGGCCTCTAAAGGCCACTGTTGCCAAAATATTTTTCCTCTGATTTAGTTATGTGGTAAACGCAAAAAATCTTTATTTGCTGGTCCAAGCTTTTGAGGTTTACATTTTTAAGTTTCCTGTAAATTATTAGTGTTTGTCAAACCTGTAACTGCAGCTACTGTTATGCTCCTTGTATAAAAATACAACAGAAAGAGAAAGTAAATAAAAAGCATTTTTTCCTTATGACAACAGAAACTTGTTGTGCCTTAGTTTAGCTTAGTTGGTGAGTTAGTGGGGTTGGGTAATTTGGAGATTTATTATTTGCCTGCCCTTGATAGCATTAGAAGTTTGTCTTTCCCTGCAGTTTTATTGGTATCAGTGAGGTTTTCTTTGAGTTGTACTGTAAAGTTGCTGTTGAACAAAAACAAAAATAATTCAACTTAAAAGAACAGTAAACATGCTCCTAGAGAGAGGAAATGTATTCTCCTATCATTAGCAAGTAGGAGTTGACAAAGTAGAAGCTTTCAATCCTACTTTCCCTCCTAGTGTTTTCAGGAAAGGAGGGAATAAAGAGAGACGCTGGAATTTCAAAGTGGTGACCTTCTGACACTCACACACAGCATGGTCATTGCACTGGCACAGAAAGTGCCTTAAGCTACCAGAATGGCAAACTGATTTTTGAAGTCACTGATATGAGAGCCAGCTGAATGGGGGATGGAGGCTCTGCCATTGGTTTCACAGCTATTTGCAAATTTCCATTTTATTGCAAGATACTTTAACTTTTAAATTCCAAAACTTACCATTTAAGAATAATGTTACTTTGTTCAGTTTAGCCAGGGATTTGTGACTGTTACATAAACTTACTACCATTTGGTCCAGAATTCTGTGGTTATTCTTCATAGAGATCTGCTGCGCAAAGTAATTTTGTTCATCTGGTGGTGGGGAGGGATGAGAAACAATGACGGGAGGTTCATATCAACATTCTTCTGCAAGTAAAATCCTCATCCACGTTATTTAGTCACTAGAGCCTTTTTTAAAGATGTAGGCTGAGATTTGGAACAAGTAGCAAAGAACAGGTTCAGCCCCCCCCCCCCCCCTTCAGATTACATGAGATCTCCTGGATAACCACTGCATGCATAGATAGTATAGAAAAGACCTAATATTTTACATGCTGCCCTTTTGTATTTGTTTACTATTATTACTTCAATACACTTTACATCTTTTTATAGTTCTCTTAGGGCTTAGTTTATTAAAAATTAGTGATCCATCACTAAGAGGGGTACAGTACAAATAGCGGTGCTCCCGTCAGACAGTTTTTGTGCCAGGCCGAGGAAATAATAGGGATGTGAAAGCTGCCAAAAAGTGCGTCTCCCAATTGCTAATTAATCAGGCAAAAAAACCCACAAAAACAAACAAACCCCCAACCTCCCAGGGACAGAACTAGAGAGGCTGTCATAGTTGATATTGGGAAAATGTACTCTAAATATTGAATAAAGCTATTTTAAAACAAAGTAAGGGGATATGTTGCCCTTTTAGCTGCTATCACAATATATGTATTTTCTTTAAAACTATTTTAAAAATGTTAACTACAAATTTGAGTTGGTGGGAAATTTTGGTGGTGGTGTTCCTGATGTTGTCAATAGCTTGAGCTTCTTAAATAACATGTCACTTTTTTTGAATGAACACACATTGTTTTCCCTATTGAGCATTCCCCAGTAATTTTAAGGTGGGGGTCATTTGAAGCTGTGTAGCACTAGAGTAAGTGGTAATACAGTATAATATTAGTTTTAATTGTCAGTAAACAGTCACAGGGAAAATATATTTGAAAAGCCCACATTTTCAGTAATTTGGGCACTAGAATAGGGAAGAAAGACCTATTTTTGTGAATATCTTCTATGCAAAGCTGCAAATCACTTCTGGCACAGCTCCCATCATAGTTGCTGTGCCTTTAATTAAACGCCTGCCATTAGTGTATTTTTTCCATAACATTTCAAATGGAAAAGGCAAGGGGTCCTTGCAGAGCTGTGACTGTCAGGGGAACAAAAAAAACTAATTACATACTGTACTGTCACCATTGTCAGCGCTGCTTTTAGGGGGAAAGAACATGGAAAGTGTGTGTATAACAATGTGTAATGCATGTGCATGTATGTATGTGTGTGTGTATCTAGATAGATATACACATTTATCAATATAACTGAATTTACCCAAGAGTTACTGTGTGTGTATATATAAATAATTGTGTGTACAGATGTACACAATTATATTTATCAGTATAACTGAGTTTCCCCAATAGCATGGGTGTGTATAACACATTCTGACTCTATTGGGGAAACTCAGTTACATACACTCACAATTATATTTATCAATATATCTATATTTACATACACATGTTCATATATAAACACATGCATTATATATTTAGTGTACACACACTAACACTATTGGAAACTTAGTTATATTGAAGTGCCATTTACATGTTTGTTCATAATTTCTGCCTTCAAAAGACTTGAATTCTTGCAGAATTTTCCCCCCTCCAATTTGTGATCAAATCATATATATATTATTGCTCTTGCAGTTCACCCACTTTTTCCTTTCTCTCTGTTGCACATGCTTTCTGTGAACTGAGCTTTCCAATAAAATTGCAGGGATCAACGCTGTATTTGCCTGCATTTATTGAAAGGGTGCAAGTCATCTGTCCTATTGTAAATTTTAGATTGCAGGCTGGATAGTAAACTTGATCAAGAAGTTGAATAAATGCAGCCAGTTATTTTCAAATTACTCTGTATAGTCAGGTGTTTTTTTTTTTTTTTTTTCTGTTTACAATCTGGGGATGTGGGCCATGTGCAAGGCCCTTTGTTTTCTGTTTTTATTTTGTTTTAAAATTTTCCAGGAATTTATTGGTGGTTATTACGATTGTTAAAAGAATGGGTAAAAATTAGGGCCAAAAATTAACTTCATAGTTTTCTGGGTAAATCTGAGGGTTATTTCTGGAGGAATGGGAGTACAGAAAAAAGCAACAAATAGAGAATAGTAAGAGTGTTGAATGTAAAAGCAGTTTAATTGTGGTTTATTTAATGAACTGTTCATTAACAGTATGTACACACATGCACACACATTGCCTTGCTTTAACAGATAAACAGTTAGTGTAAACGTGAAGTTATTAACATACATACTTAAATGTAACGTATTGGATTTTGTTAACATAATCTGTTTTTTCATATACTTGAATGGTCCAAAATTTGGTTGAAAATCGGTAAACCCCCAAATAATAGCTTTTGTAAAACCCAGGAATCTTTTGGTAAGAAAATGAAGGATTTTAGCCATCTGCAATGAAATCGACAGGCTATAGGGCTTTGGGATGTCTTTGGGATGTTTTGGTTTCGTCAAACATTTGCCCAATTCTTTTTAATATAAAAGTCTGCTTTCAAATATAAGGCTATAAACACAAATGAGGATAGAATTGAAATTTTATCAACATTTCAAGCAGTAAGTAAAGTGGAAGAGAGAGACAGCACATCATGCCACTTTTTTGTTATTACTGTTACTTGCATAGCCACCAAAATGTAGACTCTGCTTTACTGACTGACTAAGCTCAAGAATTTAAAAAATGGCTGAGTAAAGTTAGGTTCTTAGGGCCAGATTTTTAAAGGTATTTAGACACCTAAATATGCAGCTAGATGCCAAGGGAGATTTTTAGGCGTATCTACATACCTAAATCTATAGAAATTAGGTGCCTATGTGCTATGAAAATCTAATTTGTTGTATATCTGCCTATGTAGCTGCCTAAATACTATTTACAGTCGGGTCCCTAAATCCTTAGGAAGGTGCCTACTGTTCTTTAAATGCCTTGTTTTTTTTTTTTTTAAATTGCTGGAGGCAGTATGAGGTGATAATCAGTTTGGGAAATTGGGGCACTTATTTTCAGTATGTGTTTAAATGAGGATTTTAGGAGCCTAATTTTAGGCACCCATTTCTTTTAAAAATCATGGTTTGATATCCCTGTTCCACAACCATTTAAGCCTAGGCCGTAGTCCGCTCCTGTTAAAATCAATAGGAGCCTTTCAGTTGACTTTAGTTGGCGTTGGATTAGGTTCTACGTACATAACTGTATTTATGGACATAGTCCCCTAGACTTCACTAGTTATGCGTGAGCTTAAATGTGGGCCATGTATATCTGCAAGACGCACTTAATGTATGTGAGTCGTGAGGTTAATGGGGCTACTCAGGCATAGAGTTATTTACGTTTGTAGAATTGGGTACAAATCATTATTAAATTTGTTTTTTACAGAACTGGAACCTCCTTGTTTGAGGAACTGGAAGGAAGTGGGTTTTAAACAATTGTTGCTCTGGCTTCAATAGAGTTAATCTTGAGAATGAATTTTGCACGGTAATATTTTATTAGGTAAACAAAATAGGGAGTAGTTAAATTATGATGTGTGTTGGATACTTTACACCAGTGGCTGTACCCCTTTCGGGAGTCTGATTGGTCTTGCATGCCCCCCAAGTTTCACCTCCCTTAAAAACTTCTCGCTTACAAAATCAGACATAAAAATACAAAAGTGTCACAGTACACTATTACAAAAAACTGCTTACTTTCTCATTTTCACCATATAATATAAAATAAATCAATTGGAATGTCAATATTATGCTTGCATTTCAGTGTATAGTATATAGACAAGTATAAACAAATCATTGTCTGTATGAAATTTTAGTTTGTACTGACTTGGCAAGTTCTTTTTATGTAGCATGTTATAAAACTAGGTAAATATCTAGATAAGTTGATGTACCCCATGGAAGACCTCTGGGTATCCCCAGGGGTATGTGTACCCCTGGTTGAGAATCACTGCCTTACACAATACAGACCAGTTTAGTACATGATAACTATGGTGAATAAAGTCAGAAGTTTAAAAAGGTAAGACCATAATTAATCAGATGTAAGAGTGCAAAAAATGTAAAAGCAGATGACATCTCCTTGAAGTATCATGTGATAGGTTACTCTTTCAAGACCACCTGGAACTTGTGAACACTTACTTGTGTGAATAAAATTATGTGGTGTTCTATCTACATGACCAGCTTGTTGCATTCCTTTTGAGAAGTGGGTTTCTACTTCTGCAGTATAGCTCTAGCCATCAACTCTCCTTGCAGTATGAGCTCTGTATTAGATGATTCAGTCATCCCTCTTCCATTGCCTAGAATCTCAAGCACTGGGTTCTGCACTGTAAGTTTAACTAAATTAGGGCTGAGGGTGTTAGGAGGGTGTAAATTTTAAAGATTGTCATTTAATATGCTGTCGTGTATTTGATGGTTTTGTTGAATTTAGGTGGACTGGAAGATCCCTTGTGAGGTCTGATGTAGTGGGGAAAATGTAGGGGAGATTGAAATCTCCGGAAGTTGAGATGTTGATTTAATTTTAAAAGACAAGACTTGGTGAAATAAGACCATTTTACTTATAACTACTGAGTAAAATAAAATAATTTGAAAACTAAGCTCCAATCTTGTAAATCGATTCAGCCCTTCACTTATGTGGAGTCTCATTTACTTCTATGGGGCATGTTAGCAGATCCCATTGTAGGATCAAGGCCCAAATAATTTTTTTATATGTATTCATGCTGAATTTGTCTTAAAGAATCCAACACATTTTTGAAAAATGTGTGTATAACTTTGTTTTTCAGGTGAATTTCTTTGAATTTGGCAAAATATCCCATGGATTTCCAGTGGCATTATTCTGATCACTTCACAGGCTCTCTTTTAAAAAGATCCTATTACAGATGTATTAAGAAATTAATTTCTGAAGCCACCTCCAAACAAAAATACCAGGAACACTTCTTACACAGAGCATCATTTTGTAACACATTTAATAGCATAATTGTCCTTTAAATCCATGAAGTATAAATCAGACAAAGTCTCTTATTAACTTGGAACAGAAGTTGTCTTGCAAATAGTTTCTTTGCTTTCATTAGCAAATGTACCATAAGCAGGCTGAGCATTTGCTTGAGAACCATAAAGAGAATATTTATTAAATAAAATAGTGGCATTATGTTAAATATTCTTAGTATAAACCAAGTGATAGGAAATCCATAAGTGTCCTGGAATGTCATTTGATGTATATTAGCATAGCAGGTAAGGAGTGACAGCATAGGGCAAAGGGGAGGAAAATAACTAAAGTGGGAGAGTTGTTCTTTTCCTTCCCATTACTATTTTCATGACTACCTACCACTTGATAGCCATCAGCAAACTCTCTCTGTCTGAAACGTACAAAATTTATGTGCCAAAAGCGCTTATGGATAGATTTTCTGCCCTAGTTTCTAGTCCCATTCAGGTTAGTTTTTTTTTTTTTTTTAATGGTTTGTGTTTTACAGTCTATTTTCTATTTTACTTTAGCAGACCCTGTCACTGAGTGAACTGTATTTTATAGTTCAATATAAAATGGACTCCTAGCCTTTCATTTTCATATTAGCCATCTTGATTTACTGCTGATAAAATGGCCTTCTTTAGAACAAAACATTTGGAAGAGTTTCATAAGCACTTTATTTTAGGTGCTGGGTTTGGAGCTAATATAATTTTATTGATGAAAGTGTGTTTGCCTGTAGACTATAGCGTAACTTCTCTGGGTAAATCAGACCGTTGTGCTTCTTAGCAGTGACATTGAGGCAGTACCCAATTAGGACTTTTGTTCTCATATACAAAGGAAGAAAGTCTGAATCTGTGTGTGTGTTTCTGTTTTCTATAAAGCAGGTGCTCTAGGTGCCTACAAGATTGTTGATTTTTAGATTAGAATCAGTATGAGGTAGGTTAAGGTCTTTGAACTGTGTGTTTTCTTGCATATCAGTAAAGTTACACCCTTAAGACAAAAATGTCCTCTACATTCCACATGTTAATCAAAATGCCCAGGGACAAAGCTGGGAGGGTCTGAAGCCGTAACACACCTAGATCAAGGCAGAGTTCCTGGATGAAACAGTTTAAAAATGGAATTAATATTTGGTAAAGATGTTAGAGATTTGTATTTTTCCTCATGGTTACCACTAGTAATGACATTGCACTTAAATGTGTCTGCATGAGCAACATTCTCATGTTAGCAGTCAGAGGACAAAAGATCAAAATCAGGATCAGGTTCTTGGGCTGTACAAGCAGGCTATCTAATTTTGAAAAACATCTAGGTTAATTAATCAAAATTACTAATTTAAAAGAGGACATTTTCTGCTCTAAGCACTTATATAGCCCACATCACAATTGTGCCAGATATTATTAAATATTCCTCAGTGAGGGAAAAATGTGGGGAAAATATAATCCTGCCAATTCAAAAGGCACCTGAGTGGCATGAAGGATCCATAATCATGACAATAATATGGGGATATGAAGATGACCCTTACTGTGCCTGGGAGTATTAATCGATATTTAAGTGTTGTGGAGATGCTAATAAAATCAACACTGGGTATATACTGTAAGTACATTATAGTAATATTTATTTGAAGAACCTATTGTAAAAGTCTGAACTGGTTGCATACTCGCAGATATGCTGACGAGATGCTACAACTATTTGCATACAACTCCCATTGCATACATCCTACCAGTGAAGATTAAACACAGAAGGATTTGCATCTCTAAATACAGTGAAATAGTGTATAACTAGTAGTTCAACTAGTTTTAGTAGTGTCAATGTATTTCAGAAGTTAGGGTATGATTGAAAGAGTTCCCTAAAGAGATTTCCCATGCCTCACTCTTGTGCTTAATATTTCAGTTCTGGTGTTTTAAGTCTATTTTATTTTCGTATTTCATTGGTTTTCACTGCATGTTTTGTCCCTTTTAAAAACTATTTTCCTCCTAACTTTGACCTGTGGGAATTGTTTTAAGAATGATGTAACACTCCCTTAAAACTCCTGTTTAGCTTGAGAAATGGGAGAGTACAATATAAAAGGGTGGGGGAAGAGAAACTGGCTGTGAAGTGATTCCTGGATAAATGACTCCAAGTTTCTTTCTTGAAAACATCTAGTCTTCTTCCTTTCAGACTCTGCTTTGGAGAAGCAGTACACTCACAGCATCTTTCATTCACTCTGGAATCCCTCTCCGTCCTAGCCCTGCTTGTCCTTAGTCTGTAATCTGATTGCGCTAATCCTTTGTAGCTATTATTTTGTGCTTATAAGCATTTCTGTTTTACCTGTAAAATGGAAAAAAGGAAAGCAGCTTAGAATCCTTTCTATTCTCCATTTAAAAAAAAATATCAAAAAAGTGCTAGCAGGAAGAGGGGGAAATGTAAAAAACAAAACACAACTTTCCATCATTTCAAAAAAATAGTAGTGAACTGCTGTTGCATGCCCTTTAACCCCAGGACTGTCATAAACTATGATTTTCAATATGTCTTGACACATCTGAAGTTTAAGATGTAATTTTTCCTATTCTAAACTACAGTTTGTCAGAGTCTTTGGTTGAAAAGTACAAGTAAACTGGGGAAATGTGAAAGCTACATTTGGACAAGTCTCTAAGCATTTTAAAAAATACAGTTACCTATCAGTTTGAACAGGTAAATGATGATCATTATGACTCTGGTTATACCTAACCTTCATAATTTTTTTTAGTTTACTAGAAGACAGTCCTATTTTATTTGGTTTTTATTTTAATGATTGCTGTTCCCTAAGATACTGTACTAAGAAATCATTTTAGTGTCCATTTTTAAAAAAATTGATCCAGAAGTTGTACCTACGAAATGTGTATGTGGAAAATGCTTAGCTAAAAGTTGAAAATGTGTAACTGCCTACTTTTTCCATTTAAAACAAGTCACTTATGTGTTTTCAGTGACAATTACTTCTGTGCACACAACTTAGGTCCTTAATGTCATAGAGGGGAAAAAATATTCTGTGTCCTTTTTCTAGTTCTGTTCCGCTAGCAAATTTCAGGTGTATTTTTAATTATAATTTCAAAACATCATCAAACAATATGTTTAGTCAGGCTAAAAGAAAATGGTACATTCATGATCAGTGTCCTTGCATATGTGGTTAACTTGGGTCACTTTAACTGGATTTGCATACTGTAGCTGTCTGATATGTGATTTTCAAACTCTTCTAATCAGCTTTAAGGGGAAGAGGATTTTCCTAATTCTAAATTGCTAATTAGTCTTGAAACCTAAATTGTTTCATTGTTTAGAATCTTCTGCACCTTTATGGTCTTCCTCCTCCTCCTCTTTTCTTTGTTTGTTCCTTCTCTCACCGTGATTATTTTCATGAAAAAGTGGTTTTGGTTGTGATCTGTTTACCTCCTCATTGCTTCCGTGTTAAAATAAAATCCGGCAACCTCTTAGGGTTCCCCACTGGTAAGTTCTGCTTGGAAGGAGCCTTAAAACAGTGGTTCTAAACTGCAGTAAATATTGACTGGGTCTCTGAGCTGAGCCCTTCTCAAAGCCTACCCTGAAGACTTGAAAAGCTCCTATTGTTGCTCCTTAGTCAGCACTCCATAGCCAAGGCTAAAGTATGCATCTGTTAGAAAAAGAAGAAAAGCAGTGGGGGAAATTAAACAGGGAACACTGCTGATCTCCTAACTGCTCAATGTGGAGGAACGGAAAACCTACAACAAAGAGGGCAAGAGCTTACTCTGGGTTACAGAAAACTTTGCAGAAGTGGAGTGCCAAACATTGGCTGCCCTCTCTCTGTGGGAGAAGTTAGATACATGTAGCTGCTTGCCTTGGCTAACAGTTAGTTAACAATATGTGGCTAGGATTAGGTAAGGCTCTTAAGTGAAATCCTAAAATTGGTCCCTTCTGTCAGTCTCTGGTGGCTGCCCATGTTGTAGTTAAAGATTCCCTAATACGTTTTGGAACAACTAGGTAATGAGCCTGGATTCTTGGCTAATAGTCTTTCTTGGGTTCTGATAACAAATGCAATAACTATTTTTGAGTGCTCAACTGCTCCCATATTTGCCAGTGTCCAAGAGGTGTCTATCTCATTACTGTAAAGAATATTGGGATACTTCAAGTATGAAAGGCACTGTATAAAAACAATTTTTTATTTCTCTTAGGAGAGAACTGTTGTCTAAACTTGTTACTGCATTGGCCCTTTCCTTAGGAAGGGACAGTGCATGACATTGCCTGCTCCTAAAAATGAGCTTGTAGTTTACTTTAGTTGTCTCCTACAGGACTATAGCAAGTGGAATCCTAATCTTTCGGAGGTGTATGTATGATGAATGGAAGAAAGCCTTTACTGAATCCTGTGAAAATTGTCTGATGATCTGCAAGTATTCAATGTTATGCATTCACAAGTGCAGTAAATATGCCAAGTTGGTTATAGCTCATGAAAACAGTTTTCTAAATCCATGTTGTGCAATATAGTATTTCCAAGAATACAGAATACATGATCTTTAGATAAGTGTGGAAATAACACATGGTGTGCATTGCAGTTGGGGGGACTTGCCCAACCTTCTGTTAACCAGGAGTGTCAGTTAATCAGAGGCTGGCTAAACAGGATTGTAAAGTAATTCAGTATAGAATATTGATTTAATGACTTTTTTTAAAGTTTGACAATGATGGTTTTCAACAAGCAGAGAGATTCATGCAAAACTCATATAATTGACTGCAATAGTATAAGAATACTCAACCACTGTGCTGAAGATCTATGTCCAGTATCATTAGCTAGTCTGTGTTCACAAATAGTAGAATAATCAAGACCTATGTAGAATTAGAAATGAGACAAAAAAGGGCAGATTTATGTTTTTTCCATAAATGTATATTTTTCCCTTTAAACCAATAATCTAAAATCACATTTTTTGTGTGTGCCATAAATAGTAACTATCACTCGTATTTTTAACAGCTGGAAATTTTTGTGTTTTAGTGACAGGTTTCAGAGTAACAGCCGTGTTAGTCTGTATTCACAAAAAGAAAAGGAGTACTTGTGGCACCTTAGAGACTAACCAATTTATTTGAGCATAAGCTTTCGTGAGCTACAGCTCACTTCATCAGATGCATACTGTGGAAAGTGTAGAAGATCTTTTTATATACACAAAGCTTTTTTTTTTTTTCATGCTTTTTGTGTGTGAAAAGATCTACACTTTCCACAGTATGCATCAGATGAAGTGAGCTGTAGCTCACGAAATAAATAAATTGGTTAGTCTCTAAGGTGCCACAAGTACTCCTTTTCTTTTATGTTTTAGTGAAAACCTCATATACTGACTTATAAAAGTAAACATCCGTAGAATAATTTCTCATGTGCTTCAGATGCAAAGTGACTTTCAATAACGACAGTATAAGGAAACCAAATGATTGGATTGGATCCAGACCAGTTTCCTTTTCTTTTTATATCAGTCTTACTTAGTCTGAATGCCCAAACTCCTGGCTTCTTGCTGGATACAATGACTTCAGTGTTATGGTCGATTATTTTATATGCAGAAAAATGTAAAAATTCAGAGTTATTGTTCTCATAGCAACTGGTATTCAGCCCTCTTGAAAATACTATAAGTAATATTTTCTGTTTCCATATAATGTGTGTGTATTGAGGGTAATTTTTCTTCCTAATGTGCAGTAGGCAAGTGGAGCCAAGTTACCGCTGCTATGAAATACAAAAATTAGAATGTCCTGCTCTTGTGTTGGTAAAACCTCAAACATAATTTTTCTACTGGAATAGTTTGTGATTTTTTTCGGGGGCTGGGGGTGTATTTCTTGATTAAAAATAGCGATTGTGACACATTTATTTCAATGTTCTCGTATCCACATGCCATCACATGTGAAAACACACTCTTCTCTTTATATATGTAACCCTTGAAATAAATTGAGCTTTATTTCATTGAGCAGATATTTATTTACTGGTATATGCACACTCACCCATGCAAATATTGGAATAACACTTGGAGCCTTATCCCGCACCATGGAAATCAATGGGAGTTTTGACACTAATTTCAGTAGCAGCAGGATCTTGATGCATACATAAGGGCCCATCATGATCCAAATAAAGTAAATTGTGCACCTGTCACTGAATGGATAGGAGCAGGATTGGGCCCTCAAACTTTGGGGGGTGGGAACTCCCTCACCCAACATATTGGCATACCTAATGTGGTTTCCCTTATATATTGATTTTTTTTTTTTAAATTCTCGTCTACTATTCAAACTTAGTAAAGGCACATTCCTAACTGAGGACTACAACTCAAAAATAGTTTCATTTTGAATATTCAAATTTGACAAGTATGATCAAATTTATGATCTATTTTAAAAAAAAAAAGTGTTTGAAAAATACCTTAAAGCTTAAGTGCATCTTTCTGACAATTGGGTCACTCAGAAATGAGCAAATGGAATTTTAATAAATTATATTACATTTGTTTGTCTAACAGATTCTTAATACATCCTTCTCCTTTGCTGCACTGGTTATATCTTATCAGCCTCTCCAGCTCCTCATTTTTAAAAAGACACCAATTTAGAAAACAGATTACACTGTAATATATGTTTTGTTCAGTTTCCACTCTAATGTCCCAGTTCTGCAAACACTTATGCATGTATTTAACTTTATTTAATCCTAAATTAGTATTGTTCCTAGAAGATGCAATATAAATTTAAAGTTTGTTTTTGTATAATTGATTATATCTATTTTTTCTTAGATGTTGTCACCCACCTTGTTGTCATCATTATTTATTTTTTCTCACCTTTTAAATAATAGAAATTTAAAAGTAAATAGTATCCCAAAGTTGAATGGGTTTACCATAAACTTTGAAAATGTTTTCAGTGATTTCTTATTTTACTGGATTCATTGTAGTTTGAAAGAATTTCACAACAAGAACTGAAAAGTTAGATGAGCTGAACCTATCAAAGAAAACTTTTAAATTTTATAATGTTTTAAATTAAGCTTTTAAAATAATGTTTTAAATTAAGCTTTATAGACTGAGAGTCAACAAAGGAAAGAAATGAAATAATCTAAGCACTTATTAAACATGTTTGCATGAACATTGTGCTAATGTATGCAGAGGCAGGTTACAATAGGCTATGTAACTGAACACTAATGCACCTGTTAACTATCTACTCAGCTTCACATTGAAATAGACCTGCTTAAGGAGGAAGGGAGAAAAAAATCTAATTTATTTACTGACCCCAAGCCCCATTTCAGCATACATTTCCCTTAGCTGTTCCCAAATCAGATTCATCTTAATCAGTTTCCTGGTTGATTGGAACTGATTCAACACATTTCCTGTGGCACCGTGGATTTTTAATGAACTGATCGAAATCACAGAGCACAATGAAGAATGGTTCTCCTAGAGGTTAGGGTTTGTTCTCAATCAGCCATTGCTTCAAGTAGATTGATCAGGAAACACACACGGCAGCCTAGCCATTGCAAACCGATGAATATATTCATGTTTGCCTGTGTGTTTGCATTCAGAAATTTGTTGAATGTGTTTTTATGCCTTTTCCTGTTCCTCACTTCCATGTTATCTAATAGTTTAGTGACTCACTCTCTGACCTTGCTTTAGTTTTCTAATGGCATTTGTTTTTCTTTATGTGCGTTCCAGTTTTTTAAAGACAAACATAAAGTAGGTGATTTAGTATTTTGAATGACCAAGGATGGATTTTATATATGGTGCAAGTGATCAAACATTTATTATTATTATTATTCCGTTTTAAAGAATGGATAATTCGTGATCTAGGAATAGGAAGTGGAATGTAATACATAGCTGCGTAATACAGTTTTAAATCCTAGAATGCATTTGTGTTTAATTGATTCTTGGTTACGATTACTAGAATTTGTATTACACTCTGTACAAGTCTATGTGAGTGCATACAAAGTGTGTATGTGTGAATGTGTTACATTTTTTTAGAAAGGTGGTTGTGATGCACACCAACAAAAAAACAAGCAGTGCTTAGGAAAGTGTCCTTAAGTCAACCCATTATGCTTATGTATTGCAGTGAATGTTACATAAGTTCACACATTTTGTGTAATTCTACAGTATCTTAAAGCACCTGGTCATGGATCTTTCAATTGATGAATTATAAGATTTCTTTTGAGGCTATTAGAATATATTTTATCTGTGCTGTGGAACCCTTATCATGCATATCTTATCTATCAAAAAAGTGAACCTGTTCCTGTTCATAAAATTGTTTTGAGTACATCTAATGCGTTAGCCTATATACCCCTCTTCTCTCTCTCTCTCTCTCTCTCTCTCACACACACACACACACACACACACACACACACACACACACACACACACACACACACACACACACACAAATACTAGAGAGAGAGAGTGTGTGTGTGTGAAAGAGTAATATTTTACAAAGCCTGAAAAGGAGAGAGTTTGGCTGGTTTTATGTATGTTAGTTAAGAGATTACTGTGAACATGCTTAGAATACTTTTCAGTGATCATATTTCTAATATTTATAATTTGAGATGTCAAAATTTTTGCACTTGGATGCTTGAAGTTAGGAACCCAGTAAAAATAATCTGGCCCCGCCTTTTACTTAAATGCCTAGCTTCACACCTTTACTGTGAAAATGTTGGCATATACATTTTATCATTCTCTGACACTTAAAAAGTACAGTATAATTATTTAAAGATTATGACAAAAATTAAGACCTGAGATCCAGTCTGGTATGTATCATGTTATCCGGAGGTAGACTTTTAGATACTAATTAAGGTTAAGGGTCCAATTAACATAAGTGGGTTTATCTTTGAAGCAGTGAAAGCCTCTTAACTTTAAAAAAAACATAGTGTCATTGTTTCTGATTTTATTACTGAAGAATTATTGACATCTCTTTATGCCCAGAAAACATTTTTTGTTTATCAGTGTATGAAATATTTTAAGGTATTGAACAAATTATTATGAGGATATGTTTAGTTTCAATTTTTAGGATTCATTTTGTTGAACTCTACTGAAACATGACATTTCATAGCTGAAAGTCTTTGGTTTCCTAAGCGTCCTCTCTCCTGATAGGTGTCCAGTAGCGCCTTTTCAACAGCTTATCTAAATAATTGTCGAAATGAGAGAAAGCATTCACTTACTTGGTGAATTATAAAACACACACACACAACCCCCCCCCCCCGCGCTTTGGAAGGGTTAAAGCTTTTCATGAAGGTTAATAGAAAATAAAGAAGTGTAGCAATGTAGTGTTAGTCTGAGGAATTTGAGCCAAGGTGTCTGTCTATCTCTAATGGAGGATGACAACGAAGGATTTAAGAAGTCATCCCACTTATTGTCTCCAACACAAAAACCTTCCGCCTGCATCTTTCAATTTGCTTCACCACTTCTCAAGGAGCCATGGGCAAACTGCTGAATTTTTATTAATCAGCTTATCCTAATGAAAAGACCTTTTCAGAAGAATGGGGAGAGACATACATACAGAAAACTGTTTTCGAATCCTTTTACATAAACAACATGTAGGAGTTTTCTTCGTAGAGGTTGGGGGAAGACAAGTTTCAGTTCTGCTTTTTACTCTTTCATCTGGCTGTTCTCTCCCTCTTTCTTTCACCTAATTTTATACTTTCTGTAACCATATGTTGATGAGTGGTGGGTTTTTTTTTTTTTTTAAGACAACTAAAAGGCAGACTTAGTGGTGGGAGGGGGGAATGGGCGGAAATACCTTTGGGAACTGAGGCAAGAAAGCCTAAGCTGATAAAACATGACTCTCTTCTGATGGGGGCCCTGCTTGGATAACTTGCCCTCTTCTAAATTCTTAGTCTCCCTTTCTACACCCCTCCTTCCTCTCCTTTTCTCTCTCTTGTCAAACCCACTTCATAAACAGTAACAGCTGGAGGTCTTTTTAGTGGCATTTAGGGATTACTGCCCTTCAGGATTTTAATAAGCCCCAATGCCTGAAATGCCTGTAAGGGTGCTCTCTGAGACAATTACCATTCAGGATGGGGATTGAGGACCCTTCAGTGGCCCAGATGGCCAGGGTTCTGTGCACAGGGAGATAGCGTTCCAAGAACAACAGATCACTGGAGCAAAGAGGGTTTTTTTTTTGTTGGTTAAAACTGGGAGCAGGAGAGGGAGAAAGGGAAGGGAATAAGGGGGTTCTCTCACCTTCCAGCTAATCAAAGCAGAGTTTACTCATTCTGTACTTAACTGGATTTAAAGCTGTAACCTCTTAAGAGCAGCAATTTTAGGTTACCACAGTCCTATGGTTGACTTGCACAGGGCACTGTAAACTGTAGGGCAGCTGCTCTTCGTAGTTTAAATGTACAGTACTCCTGATGATAAAGAAGCATAACTAAGTATTCCTTTTGTTAGGACCATAATGAGGTGGCTACCCATAATACTTCAATACTGAGAGTGGGTAGCAAAGGTTGTGGCGATAACAGATTTTTAGCTATGAGTGTTTTGGAGGGGAAAGTCTGGAAAATGCAGTTTTTCCACATAGAGCAAATATCCAGTCAGGAAGAACTGACTGTTTCAGTTTCCCTTTACCTAACATACTGCATGGCTTCCATAGGGTAATTCAGAGCCCATGGGAGAGAAGTGGTTTGCTATCTCAGAGTCCTGTCATGCAGGGATTTCCCAGAGAGAATCTATTTTTAGCCCCAGGGCTGATATGAAATACGCGGGATGGTAGAAAGTTTGGAATTTGTTTGGGTTATCAAAACCCTCTGATTTGAGCAATGAAAGGGCTTCGATGGTGACTTTGCTACAATTAAATCAGTTTGGTCTTACTGTTCCTAACAATGGGTGGGGAGGAGTGGCTTATTAGCTGAACAGCTGTTCTCTGTCTGTGTGAACAGACATTAATTTTTTAATCCTTGTATCCCCTGATGGCAGAAAAATCCTTTTATGCCTCTTTAGATTAAGGTTAATATTTGCGGTACTGAGTTCAGATATTCCATTTGCTGACCACTGGTGTTTGATTTTTACAATGTATCCTTTATTGTTGTACATCAAACTTAACTATAAAAATAATTACAATAAATAAAATGCATCATTACATCATGACAGAGAAAGTGAACTTGCCTTAATAAAAAGTATACATCTGGACTAAGCCTCATGATTGAAAAATCTAGATCAGTGGTTCTCAAACTTTTTTTTTCACGGACCACTTGAAAATCGCTGAGCGTCTTAGCGGACCACTTAATGATCTTTCCAAATGCTGTTTGTACCGTCAGTGCTTTGGATAAATGCGCTGTATAAAAAAAAAGTAGTAATAATTAATGTTATTTTGTTCTACAAATAAAAACACACAACTCCTATTTTTATATCAGTCGTCTTTTCTAATGTGATGGATATGCCCTCTCTCCCTGGCTGTGGCAGCCCCGAGTTGGGGCTGGGAAGGACGGGGGTTTCTCTCCTCCGCCACAGAGCTGAGGCTGGGAAGGAGGGCTGTCTCTCCCCGGCAGCTGCAACCCTGGAGCTGGGGAAAGTTGCCTCTTTCTCTGGCTGCTGCAGCCCTGCATGTCCCAAATTCCTCCCAACCCCTCTTCTCACCACTGCCCCCCCCACCTACCCCCTATTCCCCCCCCAAGGCTGGCACCTCACCTTACATGTGCGTCTTCTCCAGGGTCTATGCATCTAATTCGCGGAGCCACGACTGTGTGGCTCCAATAATTAGGTGGGTGACCCTTCATTCTCTCGTGTGCAGACCACAGTTTGAGAACCTCTGGTCTAGATGGATGAGGATAATTCTGTAGGTATTGATTTTGAGGCTTTTGTCCTGTCTGCTGCGTCCCATGTCTCCCCTCCCTCTGTAGTCAATACCCCCTGACCCTTCATCTGTCTCTTAAACTACCTGTACTGAGGATACTTATAAGGTTAAGAAATCATTTGTAATATGAACAGTAGTACAGCAAGACAGTCAGTTCACCTGCAGATAATGTTTCAGTAGCCTCTTTCAAACTGACAAGTGTAGCTGCTTGAATATGCTCCCCTTGTGAAGCTGAAAGATCTGGTTTGTTTTTCTTCTGCATTGCTTTCACAGGTCATTTTCCATAAAAATCTTGCTCCTTTGGCTTTATTAGGGAAATAAGTTAATAAACGGATAAATAAATCTCATAAAGCAGGAAGGACCTAACCCACTAGTGGGTATCAGTAGTCGAAGTTTTGCTGACCTTGGTATGAATTGTAAACTGTGCAGGCAATGTAAATCTTACGGCAGTTTCTAAATGGGCGAAATCCAGCTTGCCTTGCTTGAACGGGTTGACTTGCTAAAGTCAGTGGGATCATTTATGTGAATAAAGTGAGTGGCATTTGGCCCACTCTAATTTGTTAGTCTCTAAGGTGCCATAAGGACTCCTCATTTTTTTTGTTTTGTTTTTTGCTGATATAGACTAACACGGCTACCACTGAAACCTGTATAGAAATAGTATCTCCTTTAGTCTTATCTTTTCTCTCAGTTCTCCAGGTTAAACTCTCAGGAGATATAATATTTTAAAACAATTTTATAAAATATGGAAACTTAATTCTTGTCTGTTTTCACAGTTGAATTAAGAATACCACAAAAATGTAGTAAGAATATACATTTAATGTTATATATAATGAAAACTATACAGTTCCCCACCCATGAAGTCCATTAATTTCAGTAGAGTTATGCTAGCATATAACTTGGCTAATGTAGTAAAGTGGTGAATCAGGCGAGTGTTTTTAGAGCATATGTAGAAATATATAAAATAAACATGATGCGCGCGCTCTCTCTCTCTCTCTCTGTGATTGATTATATATCTATGTTTGTGACAAGGGCAGTTCTTCTTTCTGATCACCGTGATGGATCTCTTCAGGATGATCCTGCTTTCCCATACCTTTGAAGGATTCTAATTTATATTAAGGATGGTGCCTTTTCAAGGAGATTTCTGCTCTATTTCTGTAGACACTTATACCATGTGCATCACCATGATAGGTGAGCACCTCTGTGGTATCTAATTGCTGCTAAAGAAAGGGTGCACAGAAGAGATTATAGTGCATATCAGAGAGGAGAACTTGAGCTCAGTATCACAACCTTTATTCTCTCAGGAGCCTTTAGCCTTAAATGGCATCTGTGGTTTGAGTTACAGAGAGGGGCCATTCCCAAATGCTCCAGGTCTTGCCATGTTATGATAGGATTTTTTTCCCAGTTCCCTCCCACTTTTAAGGGAAATATTTTAACTACATTGACTTAACACACGGAATCCTCCCGCCCCCACCTCCATTGTCCTCTGCCAAGAATTCTTAGTCCCTATCTGAGCCTGTAGCATTCTTCATTAATAAGTGAGACCTGAGAAATAGACCATGATCTTGGATATTAACCTGTTTAAAATAACTGTTTGTTTTAAATGTATGGCTCTGGAGTTTTTATTCCTTATTTCCCCCAAAAGGATGTAAATGATTTTAGTCTCTTCACATTTTTCTCATTTCTGCGTCAGTGAATTGAGTATGAGCTGTGATTTGCCTGATGCTGTCTACGACTGCCAGATGCTAGAAGGCTGATGGAGTCATGGAACAGCACTACAGTGCTTGTCATTCTAGATATCTTGAACTGAGAGGACTTCTGTAACCTGATTAGACTCTTGCTTTTTTTCTTTTTTTTTTTTTTTAGAGATACAGTCTCAAGCTACAATACTTACAGTTTCCTAGTTACTACTAATGGTTTTCATTATTTATTTTATACATTGTTGGTTACAAATGTTGCAGAGTTAGGGCGGAGAGGAGAAAATGATGAGCTCATTTGCTATAGTTGGATTGTTAACAAAAACCTAAATGGTCTGCACTGTTACATGGTTGCATAAATCAGCCCCGGAAAATTTGCAATAGTTTTAAGGTCAGCTAGATAAAATAAAAATGTATAAAGTGGCACACAGATATTACTGTAATCTGTAGGTGGCATTTAGTAGAACATGCTTATAAAACTGAACCAGCAATTTTGAATCTGCTCTAGTGGAACTAATGGCCTTGTATTCAAATATAATTTATGTTAGAAACATGTAATTCCTTCTACTAATTGTGGTATTATATTGTATAAGTGCTAAAATAATATTAAACCTGTTTAATTTTAGAGACTTGCTTCAGAACTTTAAAAATATTTTAGCTTCCCATTTGAGACAATCTTTACTAGGCTTCTGCTAACACAATAGTATGTTGCTGCTACCTCCCTATCTCCCTGTTTGTCCATCCTCCGTCCAGGCTCATCAACATAGGATCACACAACATGATGTAATGATACACTAGAAATTCATTGATGTCAGGCTAGGATGCCTTTCAATGAGATGAGCTGACATGTCAGTCTCTGTAAATATGGAAATCCGTAAAAGTAATGATAAATGGATAACAGGATAGTAATTAAACTGGACTTGCACTCAAAGCCCTCTACAAATAGGAGAGCTGTGAAGATTAGGTACTGTTAAGTAAGTGTTGTTATGAGATGAGAAACTGAGACACAGAGTTTTAAGTGACATGTACAGGGCCAAAGAGCTAGATTGGGTCAGAGGCTTCACTGGAAGACCATTCCCTGTACTCCCCTACCTAGCTCATGGTGCCAGACTACACCTCTCTCTGCATGAATGATCAGTTGACTCTTAATCAGTGTCTTATTTACTCTGTGTCCCAGTCAGTAAACACCAATAAAAGCATTCAAAAGCATCTGCTCGTCATTTCCTAAAAACTTGCCATGGCTGCCTGGCGCTTCTGGTTTTGACGGATTATTAGTCTGTGAAGGCAAAGATAAAGCATTTCCTTGTATTAAATTTGAGCACGCTCTGTGCTTTGGGCTGAATGAAATATTAAAAGCTGTTTGCGATCTCACAGATGACTATGGCAGGCAAACTTTCGCACGCACATAGGGGGAGGAAAAAAGAAAACCCGGCTGAGACATCCATAGGCAACAAGACCTGCATAGGCAGTTTGTCCGTGTTTGGTGGTAATATTTCCCTCTGATGCACTTTTGGAAAGGAGGGAAGCGATTAACACCAATGGCGCATGTTTTACATTATTATTTTAAATGTACTTAGGCCACCTACATTTGTTAATCCTCTGATTTACCACAGCTCCTGAACCCGTCAGTCGTCAGAAGACTATAATAAATTCTATGAATAACAGGATCTAGTTTACAGGAACGTGTGCATAAAGTATAATATACTTACATAAAATCTCATCTAAAGGATGATGAGGAGAGGAGGATTTTTGCAGCATTGGCTAATCCTTCTAATATTCTATAATAATACAGAAGTGGTAATTGTCCTGTAGAGATTTTGTCCAGTGCAGTCCTTCTTGATTACAATTACCTTGCACATTGGCTCACTGCTGAGAACTTTCATCCCATGGATGGCTGGTTTTACAAGTTTGGCCTTATCTGTCAGTCTGTCTATGTGGAACTGAATGGAAACGCATCCATGTTACTTAATGAGAAACTTTGTCTTAAGTGTAGTGAACCCTCTCACTATGAGGATGTCTGTTACCTAAGGGCTTAAAATCCATGATAATTACCATGTCTATAAAATGCCCCTCATTACAGCACATAAAATGCTTGGCTTCAGAGAACCGCTTTGTGGAGATGGTTGCACTGTGCCCGTCAGCATAAAATAAAACTCCTGGATTTAAAAAAAAAAAAAAAAAAAAGCACTGCACTTTATTTCATTTGCGCATCATACAGTAAAAGATATCTCCAAATTCTCTGGCTTTGGCCTGGTAGTGACTTAAAGCATAGTTCATCAGCAGGGCACTAAAATGGAGGGCAAAGTGACACTTGTAGAGGCCTGTAGGCCCCACTACAATAAAAGCTATGGCTCTGGGGGGAGCACTGTTCACGAGGGATTAAGCAAGGCTGTTCTCAGTAGATCAATACTGGAAAAAAATACAGTAAGAACCTCGTAACCTGCCAAAGAAGTTGTTTTGAAGTGTTCATATAACAGTATCAGAAAAGGAGTACTTGTGGCACCTTAGAGACTAACCAATTTATTTGAGCATGAGCTTTCGTGAGCTACAGCTCACTTCATCAGATGCATACCGTGGTGAAGTGAGCTGTAGCTCACGAAAGCTCATGCTCAAATAAATTGGTTAGTCTCTAAGGTGCCACAAGTACTCCTTTTCTTTTTGCATATAACAGTAAAGGGGCAAATTCCCCTCTTATTTGAGGGGAATTTAGCAAAGATGCACCTAACATGAAGAAATACAAAAACTCTTGTACTCAATTACAAAGGGTTAGCTTGAAGCAAATAATGAAATCATTTCAGAAAATAACTGAATGATTAGTCGTTGAATTTGGCCACATGATTTGCTGAGTCATATGGATGCTTTTAAGTAGGTTTGCTTTTTTGAGCAACTACTTCCCCCTCTTCCCTGTACCCTCTTTAATTTGCCATGCTAAATCCCAACACATTTTTGAAACCACAATTTGAAAACTTAATATTTTCAAACTTGAAAAATTACATTTATAAATGCAATATTTCCTTTTTTCTTAATTGTGTCCCCCTCTGTTATTTTGGAGTATTTCTGTGTGTTGCAGTCACATCTCAGATAGAAACAGTGTTGACTTGAATTGTGTCAAAACTAATTTCCTGAAGTGTGGACTATCAAGTGGAAACATTCCATGTATCCTCTATTGCAGTGTCCAAATTATTAGTGAATTTTCCAAGCAAACAAAAAATGTAATTTAGATCCATTCATGTCGTCTACACTTCATCTTGAAGATCCCCTTGTTTTAAGTCAGTGTGAGCTGGACCTAGCATGCTTTAGGAAAAAAACCCCAAAACTATAAACTGCTGGTGTTACAAATGCTGAATCATGAAACTGATGTTAGAGAAAACTTTGTGTATATTTAAACTAATCCAGTGCTGTTTTGAACTTGTTCCTCTGCTGTTTTTGTCTGAGCAAAGCCCTCATTTTAAGTCTTTGTCATGCATTTGAAAGGTTGGTGTTGCACATTTGATCCTTGGCAGGTTGCGAGCTTGTTTTGAATCACATATTAAAATCAAAATGAAAGCTGTTCGGAGCAGAGATTGGAAAATGTCACTTTTTACATCAGTGTCTAAGTGGCAGGAGACAGGTACTGGAGTGGAGAGGAAGGAAGTGAACTTACTGTTGTCAAAGTACCAAATAATATTTTCCAGTATGCTGTTCTTTAAAGAAGTAAGTTTCTGTCCCCCATTAAGTATCCAGAGAATGCTTTTTATGGCTGTCTTTTAAAACTTTAAAATCTAATTTTTCTGTCTGAAGACCCCTTTTCTCCTTTCCTTCGATTGAGCAGTAGAGGAGGGAGCCTAAGACGCTCAGAGTTAAGCAGAGCCTTCCAACTTCTCTTGAGTATAGATCTTTGAAACTCTCCAACTATTCCAGCATTTGTGATGCTAATATATTTTTTTCTAATTAAAAATAATAATAATAATAATTAATAATTAAAAATATTTTTTAATTGTCCCCCACCCCCTTCTGCAAACTGGGGAGTTGTCAGTACATTAAGAATCTGAGCCTTCTCTAGCAGTACGTTAGATTTTGCCAGCCTCATATCACTAGTAAAAGGAACATGGCACGCAGGTGTTTAAATTATTTACACTCATAATAGGCCTTTATGTTACATTGCCGAGCCAGCCTCTGTTATTCTAGTGCATAATTGATGGTGCTCAGAAGTGGAAAAGTTAGAAAAGCGGAAGTAATGTGATGCGAAAGTGCAGTGAGGCAGCTCCAGCTGGCACAGCCTATCGGGACTGAACAGTCTGAGGCAGAACAGGATGGCGTGCACACGCCCACCAAGGAGAAGACATCAGAAGTAACAAGTCTTGACTTGGCATGTTGTCAGGAGTTTTATTCAGGAGTTGAGTGGGGAAAGGAGTCAGCCCTTCAGATTTCTTCAGCCAACTCATGTGACTAACATAGAGCTAAAAAGTTGTAAAGGTTTGTCACAAAACACCTTCATGAAGCTTTCAAAGGAATTGGAGATCAGCATTCCCAGACAGGGCCAGTTTATAGTGAGACTTAGCAAGCTTTTCTAATGGATTGATGACTGGTACGAATGCACTTTATGGCAAAAGGGAGTTTAATCCCCTAGTACTTTTACTATAGGGACTCCAATAACAGGAACATTTTATAAAGAGGCTTGGAAACACGGCTAAAAACTGTTAAAAGTTTTGCCCATTTTATGTTACACAAGAATTTTGTCATAATAAAATCCAAATACTTCAAATTTTAGGAGCATCCTTTGTAACATTGTTGCCGTCTTGGGTGAAAATGCATATAGAACACATCAAAGAGTAATTAAGTTAGCTGGAATTATTACATGAAGTGGTATTTAGAAAGAGCTTGCATGCATGGATTTCAGATGATATCATTTTTGTGCATAAATAAAATACTTGTAATGCCCTGTTTGGAAATTAACCTGGAGGTCTTTCCTAAAGAATACATCCCATTTAGATGGATAGAAGTCATTTTAAATTTTATTTCATTTATTTATAAGAAAGAATCAGCAACTTTATTTTGCTGCCTACTTTATATAGGCTGCATGTGAGTCTTGTATGATAATGCACCTTGCCTCCTGATGGTGCCTATTTAGGAAATAGGGTTGCTTTCCCCAGTAAGAACTGAAATAGGCTTTTTCTTAATAAATAAATAAATAAATAACTGGTTGTCATTTTGGGCTGGACTTGCATCTATTGACGCGCATAGAAGTTTGCACTAACTTCAGTGGGTGCAGGAGCAGGCTCTTTGCTTCCAGTTCTTATGCGTGAACGTCCTAAGGTGCAGAAAACTAGCAGTGCTTGTGGGCAGGTTGAGATCCTGGGAAAAAAGTAGGGATGAAACAGTCTTGTTTTTCTCCTTGTTCCTTTAGAACTGGCCAGAGATGATAACAGGAGGTTAGGGCAGGCAGTTGAGGAAATGTGATGCGGATGATTATTTTCATTCTTCAGGTTTTTAGCACTGGAATTCTTTCTTCAGTGACAATATTTGTCTTTAAAACAAATGATGTTCAGCTATGTACAGTAGCTGAAGGTAAAACTTCTTCATAATTGGCAGTGAATAGTGCGAATGAATTGGACTTTCTCAACTCTTGTGAAAACAAGTGTTGCAGCTTGTATAAACACTACTGATGTAATTGAAATGGAGATACTGTAATGTGGGACACACAATGGAAGTAATGAAACATTCCATGTTTATCTTTTGTTTCTAGTAGAAACAGATACATTTCTACGAACTGGAGCATCTGGACACAAGCACAATGGTTTAATGCACTTTAACTAATTATGTATTCTTATTCTAACAAACACTAGTGTTGTTTGTGTGCGTGTTGTAAATGTCCGCACTCTAGTTAACTAAACCTCTGCTTGTATTACCTTCATACAGAGGTAGCGCTAAATACAGGCGTTTGCATGCTAAACACTCCCTCTGTGACAATTCTTTAGGTGATAAAGTGGCTAATAACTTTTATTATTATTTCTGTGCAGAGAAAATGAATGTTTCATTCCTATTCATTGGGAAGAATAGTACAGAGGTCCCAAATCAATTCATACCCATGCTTTAATAACCCTGCCTCATTAACATTTCCTATATTAATTCTGCCAATGAAAGAAACAAACAAATAAGAAAAGAAAAGAAAAAAAGAAATAAAGGAAATCAGACAAAGATTATTATGACAATAAAAATGACAAAAAAGGTATGAAATGATATCTCATAGAGGAAAAGGCAGTCTCATAACGTTTAATGAAGCAACACAAATCCTTACCACTTCTTTGGTGCTGGTACTATAAAATATCCTAATAAGCTATAAAGAAAGGAGCCTACATCCTGTTGAAAATAATGACTGTTGCAAAGTCCCGTGCCACAATGTTAAGAAGGTAAAAACAGAGGAAAGTAGACACTGAAAGGAAGAAAACCTCAAACAGCTTTTTCCTAGTGCTACAGCTATCAAGCTCTCTATGGAAGTGCTGTTAAGAAACAGTTTTTTTGTTAAAATATATTTATGAAGGAATGAATTAACACTTTTAATTATTTTTACTTATTTATTTTATTTTTTTCCTGTTTCATCCACTGCTTCAGTGTAGACTGTGTATGTCAACAGGAGGGGTTCTCCCATTGGCATAAGTAATCCACTTCCCTGAGATGCCGTAGCTAGGGAGAGAGAAGAATTGTGCCTCTGTCTATGCAGGGGGTTAGGTCAGCATAGCTAAGTCTCAGGGTGTGGATTTTTCACACCCCTGAGAGACGTATCTATACCAGTGTAGACCGGCCCTCAGTTTCTCTGTGGTGTGGTTAACCTACCAGTACAACGGGAGTGTTTGTAAACTGCTTTGAGATACTTGGTTAAAAGGTGGATTCCTGCTTAAGAAGGCCAAAACTAACAAAATTTTGCTTCTGATTCTGCAGTCTTTGTCCAGGTAAAAATCCCATGAAGTTCAGTGGCAGTATTGCATGCATAAGAATGTGGGACCCTTCCTTTTGAAAATATGAATTTAAGCTGAACATTAACTTTATTCTTCCAGTTATAGACATATGAAAAAATTATTTAAGTTGAACCATAGAAACCTGTGTAGAATTTGACTGAAATCTACAAAAACAGTAATGTACTGAATTAATGCCCAAAACTTCATCTGACACTTGCTTCACTGTGCTTAATTTTTGCAATCCTCTCCAGGCAGGAAGTGATTTTATTTGTGTTGCCGTACTTCAAGAGGGTGAGAAAGGAATTGAGTTTTTGACCTGAACTCTGAATTTTTCCTTGCTTTTGTGGGATTTAAAGTCAGACCATTTAACTTTCTGTATTAAAACCACAAGAAACTATAATCAACATAACATATGCCTGTTGTGTCAAAATCTGCCATTCTTATGTTAAAGAAGGGGGCCATGTTTAATGGTGAAAGCATAGGATAGAAAGTTCAGAAATCAAGCTTCTATTCCTAGTTGTGTCAAGGACTTGCAGCGTGACTTTGGGTAAGTCACACAACCTATTTGTGACTGTTTCCTTTTTTTGTAAAATGGAGATATGACTTGCCTAACTCACGGGGGTGTTGAGTCTTAATTCACTAATGTTTATAAAGTGCTCTGAGATAGGCGGATGGAAGCTGCTATATAGAAGTGTAAATATTATTGATTTAGAATTAATGAAGGGGGAAAAAAGGGATCTCAGTCAGGATGTATCAATACTGAAGTGTGCTTGGCATGATCTTTCACTCACATTAAAACAAAGATTATTGCAAGTGATGTCCATGGAATAGTGTTACGCATTCACTGTAATCATAATTTTCAAAATATGTTGTTTAAAGGAAACCAAATTTATGAAACTAGATTAGTGTCTCCTTTTTTGCTATATATTTTTCATATTTATAAGCTACATGGTCATTATTAATCTTTGAAATTAAAGCTATTGCTCAATAAAGAGCAGGAGTATTGATGCTAATTAAAGCTCGATTTTGGAAGCCCTTCCATTCATGTATTCCTCATTTCAGTGGCAGTTTTGCATATGGAGGGACAGCAATAATCCTGTAATACTTTGCAGTAACTAAGTGTTAATTAATGCTCAATTACAGTGGAATTTTTCTAAAATTAGATCTTTCATTGACCCGAAATCAGAAAGTTTGTTGTATTTAATGTTTAGTGACTGAATGTGAAAAGCATTAATGTGAATGAATATTGTGAAATCTACCATCTTTGTATCAAACCTCTTGCTCTGCAGAAGAGCTTGCACTGCAGGCATGTGTTGGGAGAGATTTTGTTTTTTAAATTTTTTAAAAAGAGAAACCTCTGGAGACATTGGTAGGTGGCTAATGAATATACTGTCTAAAGGATAGGAGTACTTGTGGCTCCTTAGAGATGAACAAATGTATTTGAGCATAAGCTTTCGTGAGCTACAGCTCACTTCATCCGATGCATTCATCGGATGCTGTAGCTCACGAAAGCTTATGCTCAAGTACATTTGTTAGTCTCTAGGGTACCACAAGTACTCCTTTTCTTTTGCGAATACAGACTAACACGGCTGCTACTCTGAAACCTGTCTAAAGGATGACAGTCAAGTACATGAGACCTTGTGATGCCGTGCCCAGATGGGCCTGCGACATGAAGTCCAAACCACACATCTATCATAACGAATTAGAAGGCGCTTACTTATATTGCTGAGATGGTGTCTCCACCTCCTGATTGCCATTTCAACTCTTCTGACTCACTCGAGCATCAAATCTTTCCGCGATCGCGGGACTTGCCCTCTATATGCTATCAGTGCAGGGAGAGAGCATGGCTGGCACGGAAAAATTTTTTAGCCGACATTACCCATCCTGAAATGAGCCAGCTCACAGAGCAGGAGATGGGAGATTTCAAGAACAATGGTTCACTTCATTTTGTTCAATAATTTCAATTATTTTCTTTTCATCTTCAGAGTTATAGCAGGTCTTAAATTTTTACTAAATACTATCTGCTGTACTTTTTGATTTAATCACCTATTAGGTGTTTCAGTGTAAATACTAGTTATTATGTACACGATGCCATAAATGTCCAGATATCTAAGGATGTTTCATTTCTAAAACAAAAAGAAGTTAGGGAAGGATGTTTCTAGATATAGGTTTGAATGTATAAACAAGTTGCCAGCCACCTGCTTTGTTGCCTTTATATTTACTCTGCCATGTAGATCATAAAAGCCATGTAAAGGCTCATACCTCAAAAACGTATTTGCATAGATAACAGGACATATTTTATCACTTTTCATGTGTTTACTTGACCTATTTTTTTTGTCCCTACACACTTGTCCTCTGTGTTCAACCATATAGTTCTGTGCTTAATTCTGTCTAGGTGGAGGTGTCTTATGGAGAAAGAGAGGACAGCTTAAAAAAGTGGCAGCCAGGCAGACAATTTTTCGGGAATTGGACATCTTCATGTTCAGAAAAACTTCATGAAATTTTTCTGAATCCTTTTTGGTTTTATTTTGTGAATGTTGTGCCATTTGAAAAGGAACAGAAATAACTGGACACCAAAATATACATAATATAAATATATATAATCATTATCTGGGGAACACTACACAGCAGATTCAGGGAGGTGGTTCTTCCCAGTATTTAGCTTATCTTTTTCTGGTGGAGAAGGAAGAATTAGTGCATCCTTCAGGGGCACAAAGGATTTTTCTGCCAGAGAAATTTATAGCATTGACTAAGTATTTTTCATAGCTGCCAAGTGCTCTTTTTTATGTTTTTGGAAGTAATAAGGCAGGATTACAAACTATAAATTATTATAGTGGTCATTGCTCACTGGCTTGCCCACCCATTCACGCTGCATAGTACTTTATGGAAAGTTATGTTTAATGTCACTTAATGAGTACTTAGGACCGAGTGCTCTCAAATGCTTTGATGGGCTGTTAAATTTACAAATGTCCTGCAGCTATAAATTACCATTAAAGATTAGCAGAAAGAAACAGAGTGCATTGCCATATATTTCACTGATTTACTTTAACTGGAAGGTTCTTCTCCCAGAACTGGAAATCCACAAATGAAGAGAGAGGATTTATCAACCATCTGTGGTGACTCCTGTTTATATGTACAGCGTAAATTCCCCCTTTTTTGGTGAATTTTGGCATGAGCCTCTTTATTTTGGGGGATTTTTCTGAGGAAGCATTTTAAAAAAATATTGAAATCATTACAAACCAGCAAATTAGAGTAAGTATAATTTCTGTAATTAATAGTACTACCCAATTGGGGTGTCAATAGGTGGGTCGCGGGTCATATCTGAAGCACCAGACGCTTTTGAACAGACCCCAAAATCTTTTTATTTACTTAATATCAATAATGTTGGTTTTTTTATTATCTTCTCTGGAGTCTGGACCTTTACTGTACCTTGACCAAGAAATGTGGACCTTGACAAAAAATAGATTACCCCTGTACCCAATCATAAGAGTAAATAAGAATATTTTTTATCACAGGCATAAAAAGAGGCAATGACTCTTATTCTCAGTAGTTATTTACTGTTTCTCCTAAATAAATAATGGTATTAACCAACACAAACTAGGGGCTCAATTCTGCAAAATATCTACTTGTGCATATAGTCCTTACACAGGGACTTCACTAAGATTTACTACTCATGTGAAGAAGGGTTGCTTAGGTGAATAAGGGTTTGCTGGGTTGGTCCCAGGCACTTGTAGCTCAAGAAGTGGTTTGCAGCTGGAGTTTTAGGGACAATTTCTGGTGGAAATGTAGTGTCCCATCTTTTTGGAACAGAGATGTGTGTTTTTCCACATGTAAAAGAGAGTTGAGAAAGTGCAGATGACCTGGATAGAAGATGGAAGTAGGAAAAAGAGATGCATTGATTTAATTTAGGCTCCAAATTGTATATTTAAAAAAAAAAAACCATTTATGGCAAATTATTCCCTGATTTGTATACCCTTGGATTTCAGATGAGTTATACTGTGTATCAGTTAAGGATTTGTCCTCTTAGGATATTTTTACCACCTCCATTGCTCTTGTTTTCCCCACTCCTCCTGCAAAAGACTCTTTCCTTTCCACTGGTTTTAATAACTGCACAAAGTTTTGGAAAATTGATTGCTACCAAATTTGTGCTGAATGAAAAGTGCGTATGGGCAACTTAATTAAGGAGTAGCAAGAGTGCGCTCCTGTATTTATGTCAGATGATAATTGAAGACCACCTGGTGACAACGATTTTGTAAATATTCTTTATTGCTGTAGGTTTACAAGTGAAAACCAGTGAAACCACTGTGGTATTTAACTGTAGAGATATTTGCAAAATCAGCCTTCCTCTGAAGAACAGTGCTGTGGTTTTAAATGTAAAAGTAAAGATTACAATTTCTTCTGAAATTTACCACAGTGAGATGCTTTTGGGATGAACTTTTCCTTTTCAGAGATCCAAGAATACCATTTTGAAACTCTTCTTTTGCATATTGATAATGTTGCACCAATTGCTGTTCTCCCCCACATCCCTTCCCATCCCCTATGCATCATATGGAAGTAGATTTAAAAATGTGTGAATGGTTTTTAACTTCATTTTTGTTTCTTAGCTCTGATATACATCAGAGCTGCTGGACTAATACTTACAGCCATGACCCTCCATTTACCTCCATGACCTGTATGTACTTCCCAGGGCAGCTGATATGGAATCACAGACACGATGTAACCTTTGGAAATAGGATATATAGCAGGTAAATTTATTCCTGATAATTATTTATCAAATAACGTTAGTAGAGGATGTGGAGCAGAAATTAATGGTTAAAATACTATGATTACTGATTTGCACTATGTTATATTTATAGTCCCATTGAAATGAAAATGCTCTGTGGTTCTTGTCCCAGGTAATATTTTTAAAGTTTTTGTATATCACAAAATACACACAAAATATATTCCTCCTGCTTCTGTGCCCTCTAGTAAGTCATATTTACTGTCTTCAGAATAGGTTTGAAACAAAAATAAGGTTTAGGAATTTTGTAATTGCTAGTATGTATGTTAATTATGTGAAGGACATGTCACATACATCCTTCTGTGTGTTTTATGCTACCTGTGCTGTGTAATACCACTGTTAAATTGAGGAACAGCACAGGTTAGACACTGTACTACTGTTGAATCAGCTGTATGACATGCCTTTCACTTTATTGGTGTATGGTACATGTTGCAAAATGCAGCAACTCCTTTCAGATTGGAAAATTAGTAATTGTTTATGATGAGCTAGCTATACGTTCTAAAGTCTTAACAAGAATATTGTACACATATTAGTCTTCCCCCAAAATTTGACATGTCAAAAGATGATGCCAAATGTACTTTCAGATATATTTCATAGTTTATTCAAACTGAGAGTTACTTATTTTCTTTTGACAGGTTTCAGAGTAGCAGCCGTGTTTGTCTGTATCCGCAAAAAGAAAAGGAGTACTTGTGGCACCTTAGAGACTAACGAATTTATTTGAGCATAAGCTTTCGTGAGCTACAGCTCACTTCATCGGATGCATTCAGTGGAAAATTCATCGGATGCATTCGGTGGAAAATACAGATGTAGTGAGCTGTAGCTCACAAAAGCTTATGCTCAAATAAATTCGTTAGTCTCTAAGGTGCCACAAGTACTCCTTTTCTTTTCTTTTGTTTTGTTTTGTCAGACTGCTGGTCTAAGGAAAATGGGTACAATTATTTTTTATGGAGCAGGACAGATGTGGAAACACACCAATATATTCAGAGAGTTTTATGCTACTGTTACTCACACCTTCTTGTCAACTATTTGAAATGGGCCATCCTGATTATCACTACAAAAGTTTTTTTTATCTCCTGCTGATAACAGCCCACCTTAATTGATTACTCTTGTTAGAGTTGGTATGGCAACCCCCATTTTTTCGTGGTGTGTGTGTGTGTATATATATTTCTCTCTCTATATATATATATCTTCCTACTGTATTTTCCACTGCATACATATGATGAAGTGGGCTTTAGCCCACGCAAGCTTATGCTCAAATAAATTTCTTAGTCTCTAAGGTGCCACAAGTACTTCTCGTTCTTTTTGCTGATACAGACTAACACGGCTACCACTGTGAAACCTGAGATACTGCTGAGTATGTGCAAGATGAAGCTAGGGTGTCTAGACCCTATGGTAGGACAAGTAGTAGTAGTAATTAATGTTTTACTGGCTGATATTTAAAAGGTTCATATATTAGTACTTTTAACTGACTAAGAAATTATTGTACTGTGAGGGAACCCTCAATTTCTGCTCTACCAAGTAACTTTCTGCATGCTGTCATGCAAGTAACTTTAACTTCTCTTTGTGATCCCATTCATAAAACTGGGATTAAAAACAACCACCTTTGTAAACTGCTGTGAGAGCTACAGATAAAAATAATTAAGTGATACTTTATGTAGGACTAAATTAAAATAGGCCAATAAACATAATACATTTAGTAAACATTTTTTTTATAAATGGGTACTTTCTTTCAGATACACACATACAGGTACACCTATCGAGTACCTGTCAGCAGAGACTAGCGAAGATGCGTTATTCCAAAGTCAGTTATAAATTTGCTGCCTCCAAAATGTGTGTGTAACTGAATATGTACATTATGGAGCATCTTTACTTTTATTTCCTAACCACCAGCTCCCCATCCCTCATGTCTTCATGATTGTCTTTGTGTCCTGAGTCACTAATGTGGAAGGGGATGGTGAAAATTGAATCCCAGACTCCGTTGAGTAGGGTAGATTGTGGCCAAATCTGAATGATGTCTGGAGACTGCTAATGCAAACAAGATTGCCCGGTATCAACCTTTCTCCTGAAATCTGCAACACACGTCCCAGAAGATTGCTGTGTCAAATTTGGCCCATGACTTTCAGCATCTTTACTTGATAACTCTGACTTCTTGTGAAAAAGTTCCTGTTGACAATTAAGCTCTCATCAGCTTTATTAAATTACATTTCTGTGCAAGTGTGGTAGATGGTTTGTTTGAAAACAAATGGTGGTTTGTTTTCAATGGTGGCAAAACAGTGGAGAGTTTACCTTTAAAAAAAACCAAACAAATACTCCTCCCCCCCTCCCTTTTTTTGTTTTGTTTTTGACTTAGTCTAGTGGAACTTACAGCTCTTGCCACAGCTAGGAATAATGCAGCAAAGATAAACCGCATAGTGCACTTTTGTTGATTGCATCTCAAGAAAAGTGAGGTTTTGAGTGATGGGCTGGGAGAGTATTTAGTCAGATTTCATGTAAGAACAGCATTTAAAGTCCAAGTACTGGAGAGTTGGTGAGGGGGGGAGGGAGGTTGTCCCTCCTTTAGAAATTTGAGAGGAAAAGATATAGACTTGTGCAGTTCAGTGAAGATCTAATCTTTTTGAATTCATTGCTTGTGAGTTGTTATTTCTAATCACACGCTTGATTGGCTCCAGCTAAATGACTCGGACTGAAAAGGCAGGGTGTTTAAATCTAAAACTGCAAGTACATATTTTAACTGAAAATAGGGATCATCATGGAATGTGTTCTCAATCAGTGCTTGACACCCCACTGAATATAGTTAAAAAAGAAAAGAAAAAGAAAGTAAACTGTGCTGTCCTTGGGCAGGAACAGAGCGTAACAAACTGTGATTGAGCTCTGAGGAAGAAAATGAAACTCAGGAGGGTATATCGAATGATAAAACTGAGCTCTTTGATGCCATGCTATATATAGTTAACAGGCCACTTTACTCTGACAGGAAAGTCAGGTGCCCCTTAAAACTCCTTGCTATGATTATAGTGTCATTATGAGGTTTCAAAATTTTTTTTTTACAATGGAATTGCTGATTACAACAAAATGTGGCTACTTGGGGATATTATTTATATTGGGAGCAAACGCGGGGCACAATTTGGCCAAGCCATTTCTCATATAAATTGTTCTTACTCAAAGGAATAGTCCAGGTCTCCTCAGTGAGAGACTCCTGAAAACAACCATGTGGGATCAGTCCCAAATTTTTTATGATCGCGTATTCCAACTACGTGCAGAATCATTGAGGTAACTGAAAAGCTAACTTAATTTGGTTTTGGTACAACAAAAAAATAAATCAAGAGAAGGAAGAATCTTTTAAAACAAACAGAAGTTATGCTACCTGCAGATCTCCTTTCCACAGGTATTGCAAAATTTTCTTTTCCTGTGGTTCAGACATCTAACTTGCCACTTCCCTTTGCCTTTTAGTACTCATAATATGTTCATATACTGAGGTTTTAATACAGAGAGCTCTTTGTAATTTTACAGTTTAACAGTAGCCCTTTTCTTAATTTTCCTACAAATTTTATGATAAACTAAGTACTTCTAATCCTTACACTATTGTGTGTGGTTTGTGTGGACATCCAAAACAGTATAGGGAAATCAAATAGTATGTTTGAACAAATGATTTTGAACAAATAACTAATTTGGAATTGTTAATTTCACATAAAAGTGGAGCTGACAAAGTGACTAATATCTACAAGGCATAACTGTAAAGTCTTTTATTTTTAAGAAAGGAAATACGATGGCAGTCATTGGAGATAATAAATCTAAGCATGTCATTCGTTTTGGTTATTTCAGGGCCAAATCATAGTCCCATTTAAGTCAATGATAAAATTGCCATTGACTGCAATGATTTTGACCCTTTTGAAAACAAAGAGAGTCAAACATTTCTAATAAATACATAAGTGTGCCAGACATGTTTAAATGTTCTGTTCAGCATATGTGAAGTAAAAACAGACATGGTCAAATTGTAAAGAGTAGGCAATTTTAATTTCCTTTGTGAGTTTTGAGATTAGGATGATTTCTGTCTAGATAAATTAAAGTATTTCTACATGTTAAAAACAAATATGTGATTTTTCTCTCGCTTGAGTGACATTCGGAATACTCATCATAGAGCATTTACAGCTTTGTACACGTGAGCATTTAGGTAAAGCTTTAAAAAGGGAAGGAAATATGGAATGTGTTTGTGTCCGCATGTAGATTGTGTAGTACACAAGTTACTCTGAGATTTCAGTTAATCTTTTTATGAAGGTTATCTGATAGTGACCATGGACAGGTGTTGGAACGGCTGTCGGGTCCCCAGGGATCAGAAGGTTAGACAAACTGCCCCTAGAATTTGAACAGGGCAGTTGTTTCATGTCAGTTTAATTATCCTTATGTTTTATGAGACAGTCGGTCAAGTCATCTGGAAATCTTAAGAAATCGGAGGCTTTCACAGCTCTGAGGGCAAAGTTCTGATTGGGTTTGTTTGATAATCATTTTCTTTGTGATACTCTTAATGCAAGTGGTGGGCTGATAAAACCACAAGGCATTCTTAGTGCCAAAACAAAATTTAATCAAGATGGTATCATTCAGTGAGAAATGCCTTTCATTCCAGTTTTATTTATATGAATTTAGTCCATAACTCAGTATATCCGCTTGGGGTCATTACTTTGATTATAATTTAGCAATTTAACTCCTGAAGTGCTTCAAATAAAAATATCCTTGAAGGAATAATAAGTTTAAATAGTGCTGAACTGGTAGAAAATAGTTTTTTAATTTAGTTCAGACTGGGAGCACAAACTGCCAGGAAAAAAGAGACTAAGTATAAAATATATCACACTGTGCTATGCAGCCACAAAACTTAACAGGGGGAAGGTTCATTTTTCCTCCTTTATAGCACATTTGCATTAATAAATACCCAATGATAATACATAATAAGTAATAGCCCAAATAATATTTTTGTTTATTTGTTTGTGGCTTTGATTATACAGATCTCATTACTAATACTGGAGATTTAAAAATGTAACTATGACATCCTAAATTAACAACTTAGTTACTAAATGGGGAAAAGACATTTTAACATAAATAAAAATAAAAATCTCTAGTCATTTCAGCCAGCCCCATTGCTTTTATAAAGCACTTGAGATTTTATTTTCATTAGCACTGAGAGGCACTTTGAAATGAGTAGCTAGAAAATAAACTGAGATAATTCAAGTTTATATTGTTGAGTTAATAAAACTAATAAAATCTGAACATTTCCCAAGGTTTTCCATTATTACTATTTAATTTTTTTTATTGCAGAAGAAAATTGTTAGGTTTATATAGTCTGAGGCATTATGAAAAATTCCTCTTCCTATTTTATGTTCCTTTATGACTTGTTGAAGAAAATGAGTCTTGTTTTGCAGCTTGTGAACAAGGAAATGCGTTCTTCAGCGGTTTCGGCCGGGTTGGGTTCATCATTGCACGTTGCCTCTTGGTGTGTGCTTGAAGGTTCAATCCTTTAGCAGTTATTCCTCTAAGAGGATTCTGGGATCTTAGTGCAGATTTTACAGTCTGGTAAACAGAAAATGTATTCTTTTAGCAGCTCTGTTCCTTTAGCAGCTATTCATTAAGTAGGTTTCAGTGTATTAATACAGTGACTGATAGGAACATCAGAAGTTGTGCCTTCACATAAGGATGTCTATTCGCTCCTTCTCTGCACCGCTTCGCTTTGCCATGCTGTGGGTTTACTTTTGTCTTGTGCCGCTGCACAATTTTTTAAACAAGTCTCCTTCTCTTTTCATCGCTGACCTCCCCCCCCTCAAATACCTATCCTTGCAGAGTAGATTTGCTCAGACTTGACTGTGCTGAGGAGGTGAAAGGTCCTTGCCAGGCGGAAATGCTGGAACAGATTTTTAAAATAACGTAGATCATTTATCTAACAAAGGTTGACTTTGCCTTACCATATGCCTGCCTGCCTTCTATTTATTTGGACCATTGCCCTGTAATGTGCACTTTCTAATAACAAGAAGCCTTCTCCTAATCTCAACAAACAGTCTGGGAATAGACCAAATAATTTGGAAAAACTGTCTAAGAGCTGTTCAGCCGTAACTCACATGTTGTACCTCAGGTATTGATGTAGCGTAATCCCCTTATTTTGCCATTGGATATATTGCATTATTCCAGGTGGAATTTTTTTCAGTTCCAAGTTATGTTGTAATTTGCATTCATTAATTGATTCTTAGCACAACTATGTGACACTTAGCTCTGAGTAAATATCAGACGTGACAAAAAAGATGAATAAGTTAATGATCGTGAACAGTGCAGAAGTCTGTGTAATAAGGCCCAGTTGAGTTTTTGATATGACATAAAAATGCACATATGCAACCAAGTATTTGAATGATCTGAAAATCCATTAAATGTTTCTTAGGGAAGAGAAAAAAAAGAAAAGCTTTTGGTGACTTTTGTGACTAAGTTCACGTTAGGATTTTCCAGACTCTTGGTCATTTTCTCTCCTCTTTCTTTTACTTCTGTATAATTAGTAATTTGAACATAATATAAAGCCTGCTGCAATATGGAGTTGCCTTTATTTTCTGTTAACAGACTAGTAAATAAGAAATCAAACTTGAATTCATATTACATCTAATTTTTAGTACTCAAAAAAATAAAAGTTACACCTTTAGATTTAATTCAGGGGATAAAAGATGGCAGAAACATTTACAGAGCATAATTTGTCTTTCAGAATGCCCTCATTTTGATTGTGCCCTGCCCTTCATCATACCCACAATTGAAAGCAGATGCTGAGTGAAAGGGAAAAATTGAAAGAGGGTTTTTGCTTTAATTAAGAAAAATATCACTTACTGATATAGCTGAATGTTTTGCAATATGAATTGATTGTTGTTGTGGTTGTGTCCTTTGTTACTTTCCTGGAATCAAGATGGAATCCTGCACAAAGGCTTGGCTCAGGAGGAGTGAGACATCAAGTAGAGATAATTTCATTTCTGTGTCAAATCAATAGAGCAAGATAACTTCCTCATATTTTTGTGCATGCCAATATTAGTTCGCACCCCCGATTTCAATACAAAAGGATTTTCAGATTTGATTTATTGTTTTCACCAATCTTTCCTCCCTTCCCCGCATTTTGCTTTGTCTAGAAGCAGATCAAGTCGGTAAAGAGTTAATTTCCGGTGAATACGAGACAGGAGTTCTTCCATGGTATTTCGTGCTAGGTTTCGTGTCTGTCACTGCCCCTCTTTCATGCTTCTGTGAGTATGGAAATGATTTGAGACAGAAAATTGTTGGAGTGGGCAAATGGATAAGTGCCCAGGTCTTGTGACCGTGCATTGCATCATCAGAAGTGTCTCTGTAGAACTCCTCTGGTATTCTTGGCACGCAATGCGCAGAGGAGATGAGATCGAGAGAGCACGGATCAAAATCTGCACTTCCAGAAAATTCCTTGCTCCTCAAACAGCCCCCAAACTTCACTTCCGAAATTCCCCCATCAGTTTAGTAAGTGGCAGGATTGCTGTAGAAGTGCCAGGCAGTACGGCAATAAAATGTGAATAACACGAACAGTTGGTCACATAATTGTGTTAATTGTTTTTTGCTCTTAATGGTCTTAGATTTTGTATAAAATGCTGTGTGTGTTGCCTTGAAAATGATAGGGTTGTGTGTGTGGATTTTTTTTGTTGGTTGTTGTGGGTTTTTTTTTTTTTTTTTTTAAGTTTTCAGTATGACTCTAACTACTGGATAATGGCTCATATTTTTTCCAGTGCCCTAAACCATCCCTCTCAAAAAAAAAAAAGAAAAAAAAGAAAAGAAATTATATCAGGAAGAAACTCACCCACAAAGTAATAAGAAAGGGAATCATTGTGGCATCTCTCGTGGTAATACAGGAAAGGTAACCTCCGTAGCCCAACAACTTAAGGGACTAGCCCAAATAGCTAGCTTTAAAATACCATGGCATGGATGATGTAACACATTTATTAGCGCCTCTAAATTGACTGTTGCACTCTCGGATCATCATGAGGAGGAAAGGAAGCACCTCCCAAAGGTACTACGATCAGCAGAAATTCACAATAAATAGAGTTCTCTTGATGTGCCTGAAAACTGTAGAATATAGTAACAGTATTGTTAGTAAAACAAAAAAAACTGATGTCTTTATAGATGCACAAAGTGGCGTGATTTCCGTGAGAGGAGCTCACCCAAACTGTGCCGTATCCTTTTATAAATAATACCATTGTGCTTTGTGGTGATCGGAACACTTAGCTATCTGTCTGTATTAAAACTGGAAATAATAGAACAGGGTTCTATTTTGAAGAGCAGACTTTTATTATTATTATTATTTATTATTCCCATCCTGTTGGGTATTATCTATCCTTGCTTCTTAAATGAGAGGTGATCTTGCTGATGAATAAAATCAAAAGCTAATACAATTTTTTACTTATTCAGATTCTTCCATCTTTTTGGTTTTGTCCTTTTGGAAATAATAAATTGGGTTTGTTATCATGACCTTTCAAGGTGTTCAGTTCAGTCATCTGTTAATCAACCAGTAGGTGGAGGAATGGAAAAAAAAGGTGGAATATAGACAAGCTTCATACTTGTAAGTCTCCCATAGCCTTGAATAAAGTGCTGGACGAGGAAGAAATGTGATCAAAAAATATTCTAAATGATACTACTCAAGGTTAGCTGCAGTCGCCTACATGCTGACAGATAGCTGTTCCTCCAGTGATTCAGCGCAGCAGTCACGCTGCATGTTGGGAATATTTGGTATGTGTGGTTGGTTTTTTGGGGGAATGTCTTGGTGTCTCTGGCTGCTTGCTCAGTTCAGATTTGTTCCGCTCAGGAATTACTTACCTCACTTCAACTTGAACCTGCCACTCCTGCAGCTCATGTTATTAACACAGACGGACAGATCAAAGGAGACAAAGCCCCAGGAAGAGGGAAGTAGGGTAGCTCTAGTTGGCATAAAAGACCATTAGTTTTAATTATTAGGTTCTTTTATGATGCAACTTTAATAATGGAAAATGAATCGCTTTAAATAAGCACATATTCTCAATGTTGAATTATTACTGTTTTTAACAAAATTTGTGTTTTAGATTGTATGCAGACTTAGAACCCAATCCTGAAAACACTTATGAATGTGGTTTTACTACGAATAGCCTTCTCATCCAAGTCAATAGGAAGACTCACGCTAGTACACACTATTCTCAGTAGTAAGCATTGTGGGATTTGGTCTATAGGAACTGCTTATAAAATGGTTCAGCCTTTAATGTATGGAACATGACTCAGGAAATTTTGAAAAGGAAGCCATGCTTGGCAGGTATCAGCACATATAATTGTAGCTGATGGTAATTTTTTTTTTTCTTCTTCACAATTAGGCCATGTTTTGATTAAAGATAAAGTCATAATTTTCATTAGGAACTGTCTTTATTGTTACAGTTTATAGAGTAAGAATCACACTCTGGATGGAGGGAACTAGCTGATCAGAGCCAAATGCAAAGAGAAGGAGCTAAGAGCACAAGGAGACAGAGCAAAGCTGTGCCCATGGAAGAATAGGAGGGTCAGTGCCTGTTTCTAGCAGTGCAGACAGATCTGGCCTCATCCTTCCTCACCTTCAGTAAGTGCCAAGGGGACACAGCTAGTTCCCTTTAAAGCTAAAAATGTCTCCTCTACAGAGCTATAAAAATAGACCACATTCTCCAGTCATTGTGAGCCCTTGATAGTGGTTACAAGTTGAATATAATTGTGCTGCTTCGCTTTACTGCCACACTGTGGAGAAAGAAGCCAAACTTTGGAAGCTTTACTACATTTTTCACAGCATGGTAGTAAAGCAAAACGATGCAGCTGTATTCCAATCACAACCTGGATTTGCGTTTTTGCCTGCTAAAAATAAGCAGCTAGTGAAGAGATCCCCAAGATTCAATTTCACATCTGGAATGGGAATCGATATGTTGCTCTTCCCCCAAACCAGGCCCCCTGCCCTTATACCATTGTAAATCAATACAAGAGAAATTAATTTTGATAAAAACACATTATTAACTGGGCAGATGAGACCAGATTACATGCACCACAAAATTTGAAAGTGTTCCTGGATGAGATAGGAAAAGTTTCAGGTTTTGAGAAGCACATTTTTGAGGCAACACTTCATATAGTAATTGGAGGCCAAAGGATGAGAATCCGATATTGTCCGGCACACCACAGATTCAGTAATGGCTCTGAAATCTCTTCAGAAAGGAAAGTAGATTTAGATTAAATCTCAGAAAAAACTTCCGAACTGTAAGAACAGTAGGACAATGGAACAGACTGCCTAGGGAGCTTTTGGAAGCTCTTTCCCTGGAGGTTTTCAAAAGGAGGCTGGATAGCCATCTCTCTTGGATGGCTTAGAGACAACAAATCCTGCATCTTGACCGGGGGTTAGACTAGATGACCCTTGCAGTCCCTTCTAACCCTATGATTCTATGGTTCTATGTTCATAAGCGAGGGAGAGAGAGAGAGAGAGAGAGTGCTCTGACCAGATCTATATGGAAAGAGCCCTCTTTACTACTTGAGCCTTGGATCCCTGCCAAATTAGTTTTCTGTAACGAGCCAGACAGATTTAGTGAATGACACATGTGTACTAAAGCCTGATTGTTTGTTAGTAATTCAATTTTAAGAGTAATTCAATTTTCACTGCTGTGTGCCTGCGTGTATCTTGCCTTACATCCTACAAAGTAGCAGCAGCAGCGATACATGTGTTGGTTGCTTTGTTGACTTAATAGTATCGGGATCAGTTTTGGCTCAGTGATGCTCTGTTTCTTCTTGTGCCGCATTTTATTTAAATAAAGTCTCCCCCCAAAAACAATATAGCTTAAAGGTCTGAGGAAGATGGATCACTGGGACTGCAAGGCCTGACAATTAATCTGCTTTTGTCCTTTTTTTTTGGGGCAGGCTATATGTAACATAGCAGCCTGCTCTAGTTTGCTCTCAGGTGAAAGCTGTTCATTTTAGCATGTGTAAAGGTGGCTTCCCATTTAACACACAAGATTTATTTGTCCTTTTCTCTTTCTCCTCTTCTTTCCCCAACCCCACTCTCCCAAATTTCCAGTTTTGGTACTATAAGCTGGTAAACTCAAATTCTCTTTTTACATTTTACATGGTGAAGTAATTATCGGTCTTTTTAAAATAAATAGGCATTATTGGCTGGGAAAAATACATATTTAGTTTGCCTTGAGACATGTTTTTGCAGGCATTGATCTCTAGGTACCCAGCTCCCCCGTGAACATTTGGGTGAATAAATAAATATGGCATAGATGTTATCTGCAAACCACTAAGATTTTGTGAACTTGTGGCATAGCTCAGTAGGCAGGTCTTGTTGTCTCCCTTCAGTCAATCCAATATTTAATTAAATGCGTGGTGAAGTGCTTTGTAAAACCTAGATACTATGGTGATTGGCACCATATAAATACCTAGGTCTGATAGGTGGGAGTGCAGCTTTTTTCCCCCCTGCATATTTACGTGAAAACCAGTATCTGAAGCTCTTTTTTCCAGAGTTCTCCCTTCTCTTTATAGGGCACAGAGCTGACACATTTTCTTGACTTTAGACTCTTGATTCAAAAACACATTAGGGCCAAATTTTGTAAAATTCCTCTTGCTTCATGAGAGTAACGATATGCAGGGTAGTAAAAATGAAGCCCTTAATTTGGTGCAGAAACACTCTTTTATATTACATATTTCTCCTTGCTAAGAACATGCATTTCACACGCAGATCCCTGAAGGGAACAATAGGATCGTGGGTTTAATTAACCCTCCCAAAATGGAAGTTAGGGGAAGAAAATGTGCACATTCATTTTGGGGGAGGTTTTCAAGAACATTAAGGGATTTAGGAGCACAGTGTAAAGTGAAGCTTTTGAAAATCTTCCCCTTTCCACTTACGTTGCACTAATTTAATATTACAGTAACCGCTGTGTTATCCAGCACTTTACCAACTGGAAAGCTCTATAAACCAGCATTTCTGATCTTCAATAGGGTTGACAGGTATCCGATTTTCAACTGGAAAGTCCAGTTGAAAAGGGACCCTGGCTGCTCTGTTCAGCACCGCTGATCAAGCCATGAAGAATCAGGTTGGCACTGGGCTGGCAGGCTCCTTACCTTGCGCCGTGTGGCTCTCCAGAAGCAGCAACATGTCCCTGTTGCTCCTACATGGAGGAACGGCCACGGGGGCTCTGTGCACTGCCCCCATCCTATCCCGCCTGAGCACTGGCTCCGCAGCTCCCGTTGGCCAGGAACCACAGCCAATGGGAGCTGCAGGGGCGGCATCTGTGGGTGGAGGCAGCGCGTAGAGCTGCCTGGTTGTGCCTCCGCCTAGGAGCAGCAGGGAGAGGTCGCTGCTTGCAGGGAGCTGCCCAAGGTGAGCGCCGCCCAGATCCGGCACCCTGAAATTCCTCCCATGCCCCAACCCCCTGCCCTGAGCCCCCTCCCACACCCAAACTCCCTCCCAGAGCCCGTGCGCCGCACCCCCTCCTGCGCTCCAACCCCCAGCCCTGAGCCCCCTCCGGCACCCAAACTCCCTCCATCTTAGTTAACCGGAATTTTGGACTTACCCCCCCATTCCTCCAACATGCCGGATAACAAAGTTTTTACTGTAATTATGAAGTTGCAACAGAACCTTTCATAAATTAGATAGTCTTCTACTTTCCCCTCTTTCAAATACTATTTTTAGAGATGAGGACTGAACTAAAAGTGAATGAGAATGTTTTGTTTAAATATAAGATGATTTTTTAATTAATAAAAAAGCATATTAAAAAGTCAGTAACAGCAGACCTTAGGCTTATGGACAGCAAAGGGCCTGGCACTGGGACAGCAAAGGCCGCAAATATCATCTTTTTGATAAGTCTCAAAAGGATCTATTGCCACTTCTGTTTCTTCAGAAAGCCAGTTAGAGTTAAGGGACCTTCTTGGCTCTGGAACAATCCAATTTCCTTGCATCTCTGATCTGCATGCCATTGTCTAGGGAGGCAGCAAATCCAGATGTTTAGTTGGCGTCTTGGGTAGAGTTGGGAGTGGGAGGGGGGGACTTTCTTATGGGGAAACTTTGAACGGGAGGCTATCACATATTCAGTGAATTGGAACAAGCAGACTGTGCTGTGTCTCATTCATCCATGTCGTCTCCTTTTTTATTATCTGTGTCTTTGATATCCTTCCTGCTCCAAAATTACTTGAATTGATATTACATGAGTCGAGGGCTGTGATGAAAAGGGTTGGGACAGGCATCCCCAAGGGAGTGGACTTCCTCCATTATAATAGAAAAGAACACCACTCCCAAAGTTGTTCCTTTGGCAGCCCGAAGAAGAGGGAGAGACCATGTTGGTAAGTGCATGCGTGTGGGAATTCAGAGAGAAATGCAAGCAGAGGGAAACCTCTCCCAAGAAAAATGTCTACTTTAGTTTTTATTTTAAATCATTTGCAACATCTCTTCTAAATTAAAGCTGAAACTTTAAACCATTTGGAATATGTGTGAATAAACAAAACCCTGTCCTCACCCAAAAAGCAAAAGGTGCTGGCAGCATGCCATGTTAAAATACTGTTGTTTGAGAGTTTGAAGCATGATAGAGGTGGTGGAAGGTCAACTCAGAAACAGAATCTGCCATTCACAGAAAAAGAAAACTAAGCCTCCGATCTCCAGTTCTCTTGACTTTGTTGCTCCGATGTTGGCTCACTCAGTTATCATTACTGATATCTGCTAAAACTACAATTTAATGCCAATTATGGTATTTAGATAAGAAGAGGTTGAAGGTTTTGTTAAATAAATGTCTCTTCCCATTGCCCCTATGCTTCTGGTTAGGCATTAGTCTCATATAGGTTAGGTTATGTTCTCATGCCTTCTGTATGATGGAGGGAATTGATCCCCTTATGGGTCACACACACTTTCTCTCATAAGGGGTTTAAGGGAGGGAAGGAGAGGAATATAAACACAAAAACCACATCCTGACAGCTGCCTCCAGTTAGCCCTGTTTTTCCCCCTGGCTCTTAAATCTTACAGCAGCTCCTAATTTGTCCCACATGACTCTTCTCCCAACGGGGCTGTTGTCCGTTTCCTCAATGCTTTCATTTGATCCAAAGCAAACAGTTAATGAAGAATAAACCAATTCAGGCAGCTGTCAATGGGCCATCAGCTTTCAGGTGTCATGGACAGGAAAAAGAGGGCACATTATTTTGGGGGCAAGGAGGGAAATCGGGACTGAAACCTGATGCTTTTTTAGAACTGAAAAAAATCTCCAGGTCAGGTATGCTTAAGACAATGAGATCACAGTATGTCCTGGAGAGAAATTTTGGGCTTTCTGGTTTTCTTTTGTTAATGCAAGTTGTACCCTTTCACAGTAGGACCCCGAGAAATTAAAAATACATATGTGGTATATGGTGAAGAGGCTACTCTTCAACAGAAAACATGTCCCAGTGCATTTCTGGTAATTCGTGAGATTTGCAGGCTCATTTCCCAGAGACCGGAATAAACATGCAAACATCCCTGCTGCTAAACGTAATGGCAGTTGCACATTTATTTGCTGGTGTTTAAGATGAGATTTTTTTTTAGATACAAATGTGTCTTGCCTGTTCGGTATGAAAATAGCTAGTAGGAGGAAAAAAACCACCTTCGCTTTAAAATCAGACATATCTAGAGTGGTAAGACTAGTGTTTTACTGCAGTCCAATCCTGTTAATCTCTGCTATGGATAAATTGCTTATCAGATCTGTGAAACTAAAGAAAGCAATTCATCACGTCACTTGAAAACTTCTGTAGTCTGTGTGAAAGAAGGAGCTGAAGGATTTTTGTGACATTTCCTGAAAAGTAAAGATTTTCTCACAAGAAAGAAACTTTATATTCTTATCCAAGTGCCCCTTTTTTGTAAGCATCTCAGTAGTGACTTTTAATAACACAGAATTATGTATATGTTGGCTCCTTTTCTCTCTCTTTCCTTCCAAAATTATAATTTAAAAGGAAAAGAAAAATAAATGGCAGTGCAGTTATGTATTGGAGAAGATTGTGTGTCTATATGCGTACTACTTTGCCTTTTTTGAAGGCATTTCATTAAAAATTCCGTCGAGGCATGCACTACATCAGCACCTTATCAGCAGCTGAGGAAGCTCCACTTTTCTGCTCACTCAGTACTTGTAAAAATGGAATCCATATATCGGTTTCCTCTTATCCCATAGAAAATCTCTGGTTAAGCATCTGTTTAAGTGAAGCTTGTTACATGCGATATTCATCTTGCGGGAGCAACAACAGAGCATGAGGCTCAGACTTGCTCAGCCTGGCTTTTGTTTCCATTCATTTGCAGTACTACTATTACTTAGAGCTGTTTTCCCTTCTTGTTTTGCCATTTTTTTTTCATTTTCAAAAAATAATATTTTACAAGCTTTTTGTGAAATATAAGATGGCATATTGTTTCAATAAGTACCATAGCACCTAGGCCAGATACTGGTTCAGCTGCTCACTAAAGAAATTAGAAAGTGTCAATACCAATGGAAGGAAATATCTTTGTAGATAGAGGCAACTTTTGGCCATAAGGTGTTTACTAGTTTTGCATGGTGGATGCTGAACAAGAGAAGCCAGAGGAAAATTGTCTGTCTGTCTGTCTGCCTCATATAGGTTAGGTTATGTTCTCATGTGTGTACATACACGAGAGAGAGGGAGTGATTTTTAAAGTACAAAAACACAGTAAAAACAAGAAAATAAATTACAAACTCAAAAATAATTGCCTGCCCCGAACAGTACAAACTACACTTCCAGTAACCCACCACTGAATAAATTGATCGAAATTGCTTATATGAATATAATATCTAAACTGCAAATGAGGGCATAAAACCACTAAAATTCAAAGAACATTGGCAACCCCAATACCAAATAATTTACATCATTTTATTTTTTAAAATGGCCATCTTTGCTTGACACAAAGTAAAGTTTGCAAAGCATAGTACAGATCTATGTACGAATCTATATCAAACAGTAAAAATAAATGCAGTAGGAAAAAAATCAAAGGACAATAACTGACAAATACCCTGAAGTAAAACACATAGTGGCTTTAACTTGGAACAAGTAAAAAATCATATGAGAAACTGTCTCCTCCATGTCACAAAAAGGACATGACACAGACCCCTTTGGAATTAAACTATGCACAAACACATTCATGGCATGAAGAATTCTCTATTGGAGATCACCCATCCTTTTTACAATTGGAGGCTTGTATACAGTTCACCAGGGTGGATGGGTGGAGTCCATCACAAGAAGCGGTCTTCTCCATACTGTATTGGATAATCAACAAGCATTCAGAAATGATGAATCTTTACCACAAGCACATACAATGACTTGTGGGCTAAGAAGTTAAAAGTAAATTCAGAAGATACACTGAAGGTAAGCAAGCTGCCAGGCTTGTCAGCATTCCAATCCACAGTAGGAATACCAGGCAAAAAAAATAGAAACATTTAGTATAATCAGAAATGGCTTGCTCAAGGAGGCAACTGTCCAGACTGGCAATACTGTCCCTAGGAAGGGCAGAATCCTCCTTCTGATTAAAATCTGAGAAACCCAGTGAATTGAGAGCTTGACAGCCAAGATATCCACTGAGACTCGTGTAAAATTAGTAAAATCAATTAAATGAACCTGTTTTGTTACACCTGCTGCATTAAGGGAAGAGACAGGACTCCTAGAAACAAACACTTGGAATCCTCATGGCAGGGTCATTAAAAAGGCGTACAGCAAGCAGCCCTGGGAATTCCAGCCTCCTATTCTGTGGTTTATAATCTCCAAGCTTTAAAAAGGCTTTGATTAAAAATCAAAAAATCAGGTAACACCTCAAAATTGAGGCACTCACTCAACAACAAAAATTCAGAATCGAAACTCAACCACGGTCCCCCACTTGCCTAAAAAAAGCAAAGGCCAGTTGCTTCCAAGGAGGAAGGTTATCCCCAAACGGCAGCTGCTGCAGAGATTGTAACCGAAAAGTAGTGACTCTGCTCAGAAAGTCAATGAGACCTTGACACCCTTCTGCACACAAAATACTCTGCCTTGTCAGTGATGGCTGTCAAGAGTTTTGGACTGGCTCAAATGCATTAGTACCAACCTCGGGGAAGACCCAAATTGGTTTTGAGTTCTATACTTAGATTTCAACCACCAAGTATCAAGTGTAAACTCCTGAGGCCCTATAACAGCCAATCACATATAGTCCCCTTGCATACCTCTATCTTGTCAACTGGGCAAGCTTACCTTTAGGGTAGATAGTCCCTTACACCAAAAAAAATCACAATAATATTCAGGTTACTCCCAATCCCAAAGGACTGGTCACTTACCCCAGGTCAATTGCACTTCAGCTATTACATCAAAGATAATCCTATAATAAATTAACTAAAGATTTATTAACAAAGAAAAAGAAATGAGATTTATTTACAAGGTTAAAGCAGATAAACATGTTCACACACAGACACACGAGTTACAGTCTTAGGTTTCAACAGGTGATAGAGAGTTTGCATAATACAGAAGCTTCTATGTCCTTTAGGGCTAATCCAGGCTAAGCAGCTGGGGATCCCTTGCTTATGCATAGAAATCTTGACATCCCAAAGTCCAAGCAGCATAGAGATACCATTTTTCTTATTAGGGATTTGTATTCCTTCCCCCCCCCCCCAGAGTTCAAGCAGATGAGATGAGTTTGTGAGCATATCTCCTCTTCATGGGGGGAGGGAGAGGAATGCATTTAATAAAGTCTTTGTTCTTTGTTGTTTCACAAGGGCTCATTTGGTTTCCATGGGCCTTCCTGGTGGACAGGATCTTCTGTAGAAAGCCAACATTTCTACATGAATTAATGCTGCTTTCCTGTTTGTTTGACTTACACAATCACAGAGGATTACGATACAAACACTCACTGTCACCTTATAACATGGGGTACAGATGTTGTAAGTAAGATGAATACATGCAGCATCCTACATGCGTTTCATAAAGTCTAAACACTAAGCACGTTTTTATATTTCTAATACCTGTTTTAACAACACTAACACACAGGTGAGCCAGACTGGTTATGGCTGTGCATTCGTCTTTGTTCAGTTGAGGTCTAGGGCAGGGGTCTCCAAACTACGGCCAGCAGGCCGGATCTGGCCCGGGGCTTCCATTTGTCCGGCCCTCCAACCAACAGGGGAGAAGCTGAGTAGGCACGCCGAGCAGGCAGGAGGAGGGGCCGCAGGCAGCAGCTCACATGGGGTGGCAGCACAGCTGAGCTGTGCAGAGGAGTGAGTGCCTCTGGGAGCCAGTGTCCCCCCAAAAGAGGAGCCAACTTTGGGGAGAGTTGATGCTGCAGCTGAGCAGGTACAGGGAGAAGCAAACAGGCAGGCTGCAGCTGAGCAGGCACGCGGAGCAGGCAGGGGGAGGGGTTGCCGACAGCAGCTTGCGCGGGTGGCGGGGGGTAGCTCAGCTGAGCTGTGCGGAGGGGTGAGTGCCCCCGGGAGCCAGTGTCCCCCCAAAAGGGGAGCCAACTTAGGGGAGAGTTGCTGTTGCAGCCGAGCAGGCACGGACCCCTGCCTTAGAGTAAAAATACAAGCCAGATGCTTCATTACATCTCCAATAAATGGAGTAAAGAAGATGGAAATTAACAATTTCATAATGGTTAAATTTTAACTACAGCACTAATAGAACCAAACAGTCCCAACCAACAGTGGGAACCTGGAGCTTCTCTTACCAAAGTACAGCCAAACTTTCAATCCTTTGTCATTTTCTTCAGCATAGCAGGCATGCCTAGCAGGCACAGGCACGGGGCAGAGCAGACCCAAAAAGGGGAGCAAACTTACAGTACCTGCATCGATTCACTTTTATACCTGATTTAGAATTTAATGCAACACTGACACAGTAGAGTAGTGTTGTTTTTTTAAGTATTTTGCAGCTGGTCTGACCCCCTTGCCGATGATGGGTGGCCTTTACAGACTGCAGTTTGCCCCAGTGACAGGGGGCTAGATAATAACTGGCAGTAGCCACTGAGGCAGGTGGGGGTAGAGGGTTGGGGGTTCCCCTGGGAGGGGAGACCCAGCGTGTGGGGTTACTGTGGTGGGGCAGCACCCCAAGGTACTGGGCACCAGGGTCTGGGAGGGACGTGGGGCCTAAGGCAGGTGAGACACCAGCCTGCAGAGGGCGCTCTGGGCTGGACAAGAGCTAATTCCCAAGATGACCAGCAGGAGGTGCCATGCCGGTGAGTCTCACTTTGCTGCAGTCCAAAAGAACCTTCTGAACTCCTTTCTAAAGTGTGAAGGGGGATCCAAAATAATAGAATTATGCCACAACATAAAGGCAATTGGGGGGAGGGATAGCTCAGTGGTTTGAGCATTGGCCTCCTAAACCCAGGGTTGTGAGTTCAATCCCTGAGGGGGCCATTTAGGGATCTGCGGCAAAAATTGGGGATTGGCCCTGCTTTGAGCAGGGGGTTGGACTAGATGACCTCCTGAGGTCCCTTCCAGCCCTGATATTCTATGAAATGATTAATGATTAACACCCGCTCTTAGAAAGAGAATTGAGGCAAACACCACTTCCACTTTTGCAACCTTCCCTCCAGCTTTTCCATAACTCCCTCCCAACTTTGACCCAAAGTATCATTTGGTCCCAGCATAATTCCCAGTGCCTTAAAGCCATTTCAGCTCCACAGTAGCCTCCGATGTGTCGAAAGAATAGTAAATATGGCAGGCGACCAGCTTGGCTTAACGGTGAAATCCTAGTGGATCTTAAACATAAAAAAGAAGCTTACAAGAAGTGGAAGGTTGGACATATGACCAGAGAAGAGTATAAAAATATTGCTTGGGCATGTAGGAATGAAATCAGGAGGGCCAAATCGCACCTGGAGCTGCAGCTAGCGAGAGATGTCAAGAGTAACAAGAAGGGTTTCTTCAGGTATGTTGGCAACAAGAAGAAAGCCAAGGAAAGTGTGGGCCCCTTAATGAATGAGGGAGGCAACCTAGTGACAGAGGATGTGGAAAAAGCTAATGTACTCAATGCTTTTTTTGCCTCTGTCTTCACGAACAAGGTCAGCTCCCAGACTGCTGCGCTGGGCATCACAACATGGGGAATAGATGGCCAGCCCTCTGTGGAGAAAGAGGTGGTTAGGGACTATTTAGAAAAGCTGGACATGCACAAGTCCATGGGGCCGGACGAGTTGCATCCGAGAGTGCTAAAGGAATTGGCGACTGTGGTTGCAGAGCCATTGGCCATTATCTTTGAAAACTCGTGGTGAACGGGGGAAGTCCCGGATGACTGGAAAAAGGCTAATGTAGTGCCAATCTTTAAAAAAGGGAAGAAGGAGGATCCTGGGAACTACAGGCCAGTCAGCCTCACCTCAGTCCCTGGAAAAATCATGGATCAGGTCCTCAAAGAATCAATCCTGAAGCACTTACATGAGAGGAAAGTGATCAGGAACAGTCAGCATGGATTCACCAAAGGAAGTTCATGCCTGACTAATCTAATCGCCTTCTATGATGAGATTACTGGTTCTGTGGATGAAGGGAAAGCAGTGGATGTATTGTTTCTTGACTTTAGCAAAGCTTTTGACACGGTCTCCCACAGTATTCTTGTCAGCAAGTTAAAGAAGTATGGGCTGGATGAATGGACTATAAGGTGGGTAGAAAGTTGGCTAGATTGTCGGGCTCAACGGGTAGTGATCAATGGCTCCATGTCTAGTTGGCAGCCGGTGTCAAGTGGAGTGCCCCAGGGGTCGGTCCTGGGGCCGGTTTTGTTCAATATCTTCATAAATGATCTGGAGGATGGTGTGGATTGCACTCTCAGCAAATTTGCGGATAATACTAAACTGGGAGGAGTGGTAGATACGCTGGAGGGTAGGGATAGGATACAGAGGGACCTAGACAAATTGGAGGATTGGGCCAAAAGAAATCTGATGAGGTTCAATAAGGATATGTGCAGGACCCTGCACTTAGGACGGAAGAACCTAATGCACAGCTACAGACTAGGGACCGAATGGCTAGGCAGCAGTTCTGCGGAAAAGGACCTAGGGGTGACAGTGGACGAGAAGCTGGATATGAGTCAGCAGTGTGCCCTTGTTGCCAAGAAGGCCAATGGCATTTTGGGATGTATAAGTAGGGGCATAGCGAGCAGATCGAGGGACGTGATCGTCCTCCTCTATTCGACATTGGTGAGGCCTCATCTGGAGTACTGTGTCCAGTTTTGGGCCCCACACTACAAGAAGGATGTGGATAAATTGGAGAGAGTCCAGCGAAGGGCAACAAAAATGATTAGGGGTCTGGAACACATGACTTATGAGGAGAGGCTGAGGGAACTGGGATTGTTTAGTCTGCAGAAGAGAAGAATGAGGGGGGATTTGATAGCTGCTTTCAACTACCTGATAGGGGGTTCCAGGGAGGATGGTTCTAGACTATTCTCAGTGGTAGAAGAGGACAGGACAAGGAGTAATGGTCTCAAGTTGCAGTGGGGGAGGTTTAGGTTGGATATGAGGAAAAACTTTTTCACTAAGAGGGTGGTGAAACACTGGAATGCGTTAGCTAGGGAGGTGGTAGAATCTCCTTCCTTAGAAGTTTTTAAGGTCAGGCTTGACAAAGCCCTGGCTGGGATGATTTAATTGGGGATTGGTCCTGCTTTGAGCAGGGGGTTGGACTAGATGACCTCCTGAGATCCCTTCCAACCCTGATATTCTATGATTCTATGATTCTATACTCTAGCAAAGTCGGGGGCGGGAGATCACCAAAGCCTCCAATACGAGTGTGCCACTCTTCTCCCACTTTATATGAGCTGAGCAAGCCTTCATAAAAGAGTGCTGAGACTCTGTCAAAACCTGGCCATCACAATAATGAGTAACACAGTCACGTCGTCAGCAGAAACTTGCACCGGAGTATAAGCTGGAACAGGGAGAGAAAGGCCAGAAGGCTCTTTTGCAACATGCATAACAGAGGCTTGATAAAAAGAACCTACGGTAACCCAGAGAGGGAACAACCCTATCTGATTCCCCTGCAGACTGGAAAGGGGACTCTTAAAGCACCGTTCACCTTAAGTATTGTTAAACAGCGACTGAAAGTAGGAGACAAATCTGGGCCCAAAAGCACAAAGTGTGCAAAACAAATATCCATGATCTACATGATCAAAAGCTTTTTCTTGATTAAGGGAAATCAACCCAACATTCAAATTTAGACATTTCTGAGGCTGAAATTACATCCTGCAATCAGAAAGTGGACCACTCGGGGACATAATGGGCTCAATAAAGGTGCACGACCAAACCAATCAGTCTGTTTTTTCCAAGGCCTTTGAAAATAGTTTTTCTAGTTGGAGCAAAGCAGGGACATGAGTCTCCAATTCTTCACCTCCCCAAGATCCCCTTTCTTAGACAACAATATAAGAACCATTTGATAAGAAACAAATGGCGATATCTTCTCTCCGCTCTCCTGAAAAATCTGGAACAAGTGAGGCCCAAGAAGGATCCAAAGGCCTTATAAAACTCAATAGGCAAACCATCAATACCACGTGCCTTCACTGGAGCAAAGTCATTTAGGGTAGAAGTCAATTCTGTGGTTGTCCGATCCTGTTCAAGTCTGTCTACGTCCAACACTGAGATCCTAAGAAGAGCCTCAAAGAGCCGCTGAGTCTCAGATGGACACACTGGCTCTGTGGCATACAGGTCTGAGAAAAAAGTCACTGCAAATTTCCTAATCCTTACATGGTCTGAAAACTCTTGCCTTATGATGTCTTGAAGCGGCCAATCATCTTCTGTTTCTTTTCCAGGTCGAATTGAAAGTGAGTAGGCTCATCCTCTTGAGAGAGGCCATGAAATTGGGCCCTAACCAGTGCACCCTGAACTTTGCTATCCAACAGAACTGTTTGTTTATATATGTTTTTATATATATATGTATGTATGTATGTATGAGGGCTTGAAATATACATTTATTTCAAGCCCTCATACATACATACATATATATATAAAAACATATATAAATTAAATATAAATATAAATAATTAAATATAAATAAACATATATACATATATGTATATTTCAAGCCCTCGTACAATCCAGCATCATTACTGTCATGGAAGACTTGAAGTTCTACAATCCCCCACTCTAACTTCTCCATACTCTGGCAAAGGCCCAGGGTTTTGTGCTGCGTGTATTGCTGACAAAACATTTAATATTAATTTTATCCGTCTCCCACCATTGCCTCAAGGAGGGGAAAACATCCTTTGAGGCAACCCAGGCTCCCCAAAAATGAACATCTTGTAAAAGGTGACTGTTAAAATACCAGTATGGGTGTCTTGAATAGAAGGGAGAGAAAAGACAAATAAGACCCCAAACCATTTTCTGAAATCCCAGTCGCGACAGTGTAGCTAGAAAGCAAATGAGACAAATGAGTGAAAACAGCCCCAGTGCGCCATAGAGAAAGAGGTGGCAGTAGCACTCAATCAAATGTAATGCTGCACATAAGGTTGAAAATGTCACTACGCGTCAGTAAGGTCAGAAGCCTGTAAAAGAGTTGCAAGTCACTGAACAGACCGTGGATGCTGTTCAAATGATTCCTATCTAATCTCTCATTAAGAGTACAATTAAAATTACCTTGCAAAATTAAAATATCACTTGTCAAACAATTTGCCAAAAGAGCACCCAAGCACTGAAAAAAACACACCCTGTCTTTCCCTACAGTAGGAGCATAGAGAATAATCAGAGAGACTGCTCAAAAGTAGCTTGAACTGTCAATAAATAGCTTGCAACAACTTCTGCTTGTGACTCTGTCCACAAAGAGAATGGCAACCCCTGCACTTGCAGTGGAACCATGACTCAGAAAATCTCTCCCTCGCCAATCAGCAAGCCAGCCAGTTTGGTTGCCTGCATCTGTTTGTCTCTTGCAAAAATGAAATGTCCACCTTTTTTTGTGATAGGTGCTCAAAAAGAGCCATGCATTTTTTAATTTCCCTGTACCCAATCACATTCAGAGAGCCACATACAAAATTATCCCTCAGACCAATACTTATCAGAAAAAATAAGAAATAGATCCAGAAACCCCACCCCAAACAAAATCACCAAATTTTCTATATCCATTAATCCCCAGACTTCCATTGGTCAAGGAGACAAGCACTTTGTCATCAGTTTTGTCAATCTGTATAACTTCTTTTTGTCCAACTCAGACATGTCTCACAGTATTCTGAGCAGACAGTAACAACCGATTAAGGCCAGGAAACCAATCTGCTACCTCTACTCCACGTTTCCCTGTTGTCTCGTCCAGAAACCTACTGATAGCATCTGGGGTATATCCCCTCTCAGGGAGTTCAGTAACTTAAGAATATGTGAGTTTGTCATCCACCACATTCTGACTTAGAGTCACTACCAACCTCAAGAAGGGAAACCTTAGAGACCGGAGGGAGAGGGGCTGCTGGGAGTGGGGTGGGGATCAAAACTAATACCGGGGAATTCTCCATGCCCCCAAGAACCACCCTCAGCAAGGGGCATCCCAACTACATTGACAAAACTAGCCCACTTTGCAGCACCCTCCAAAAATGGAGCTCCTGCCTCCTTCAACAGATGCTTTTTGCTTTGGGGCTTTGTCAGCAAGCCAGATTCCTCAGCTGAGGCTGCAGATTCCATAGCAACAGGCTCAGCCTCCATTTTGCAGTCAGACTCAGGCCACTGAGTCAGGAGCCACAGAACCAGTAATACCATCTCCCTCAGGTTATAAAGGGGGCACTACCCCACCTCCCCCGAACCAACATCCCCAGAGACACTGGAGCCTGATGGGACCCAGTATCTGTCCCAGCCACCCAGCACCCTTGTGCTTTACTCTCAGAAACCTCCACGTGCCCAGGCACAGGGTCACCATACCCAGGGCAGTCTGCCTCCTCTTAGGCCACTTATCAACCAAATGTGTCAGACTCCCACAATGAAAGCAGGCCATGTCCTCAGTGGCAACAAACACAGTGTAGTTAAACTCCTCAATCCTTACTTCAGGGAAACTTTCAACTTCGAAAGCATTGTTTAAATATTGTATAAACCTGCCTACAACAGGATAACACATGCCAAACCTCTAGGATATTACAACCCAAAGGAATCCATCTAATAGGGCTAGTGATCTTACCATAACTTGCCAGGTCTCTAGCCAGTTGCTCCTTTCCTAAAAAAAAAAAAAAAAAAAAGGAAGAGCCTTAGAGATAGTGACAGCAGATGTTGAGAGGGGCACTACAGGGACAAAAACATCCTGCACAACAGTCTCCTCCACAACAGTTTGCTTAGCCATGCCAACAAACAAAACAGCATGGCTCATGTGGGAGGCATACCACATTTTTAAATTCAGTCATCTTCTACATACTTTGAACATGCTCCTCCCAAGGAGCAGAGTCTGGAGGCAAAATCCGCAACCCATGGCAACAGGTTAAACCTTCATGATCCACAAGAAACTGAGCCAGTGGGCAGACAAAGCTTGCGAAAACTAAAGAAATCCTGAAATTAAACCCATAACAACCACAAAACTAAACAAGCACAAAAAACCGAAACCCCATTTCCCACTAGAAACACAGAGGGAACAGCAAAGCACTCCCACTCCCAGACACTCCCACAATCCTTTGAGAGAGATTGTGTATTTTATCGATATTTACATCTCTCCCACACAAACAAAAGTGTGTATAAATACACACACACATGTAGGTATACCATTATAGGAGCGTGTGTGAAATAAATATCAACAAGATAGACTTTGGGAGTTTTATTGCTGATGTAGTTGGGACTAAGTTTGCCCTATGGTATAAGTCAGTCTCTTGCAAATCACAAACATTGCAAAACATTAGCTTCAATTAACAAGTTGGAGTTGTAGGGAATGCTTGTTAATTGGCTTGAAAAATGCATAAACAGAAGCTGAGTGGATACTGAGTGTATATCTTTAGCCTCACTGTTCATTGTAGTCAGCCCCGCCTCTCATTCTTGTGAAATAGCAATTAGAAGAAAGCTAATACTTTCTCCTGGAAGTTTAGAGAGAAGGGAGGTCATGTGTATGAGCTGTAATCTCTGACCTATTTTTACATGCTCTTACTTCAGCTGCATCATTACATTCTCTGCAAGAGAGGGCAGGAGTTGATTGTCAGGTTGTCCTAAAGCCAAATTCAGTGCTGTTCAGGTGAAAGAGTAGGTACAGATTTTGAAGACTAACTTTCAGGATGATAAACATAGAGGGTCTGTTCGGAATGAGATGTTCCTCTTTGTGATCTTCTTCTTGAACTATCTTAACATTTTTATAAATAAATCCTAGGGCATATGCCATCCCCAATGTGGGAGAGACCTACGATGGGCACAAGGCACCTAGGTAATGTCTATACCGCAATTGGAAATAAGCTTCCTAGCATGGGTGGTCAGATTCACATTAGCTTGGCTTGAGCTAGTGTGCTAAAAATAGCAGTGTGGGCACTGAGGCTTGGGTGGCAGTTCAGGCTCTAAAGCCTACCAGATCCCCTTGGTCCAAGCGTGAGTGGTTAGCCTGAGCCTGTGCTGGTTCTGCAACATCCACACTGCTATTCTCGCGCACTGACTCGGGTTGAGCTAGCACAAGTCTGTCTACTGGGTCTGGGAGGCTTGCTCACAGCTGCAGTGTAGACTTATCCTTAGCAAGGTCCACCTCATTTTCCCCTTGATCTTTTCATTGAAGGACGGTGTTTGTGCCACTAACCACAAAAACAAACAAAGAAACAGAAAAGACCCCAACAACCAAGGACAGAGCCATCTGTGTGGAAGCCATTTGCCTCTGTACTTCCTCTGGGCCCCCCTGCTGTATCCCTCTGCCAAGCTGCCAGGGGACTCTGTCGCTAATATTTCCTCTGGAGTTTCCGTAAGAGGGGATGGTGTGCAGAATGTGCAGGAGGTATGTACAAAAGTTAATACTGACTGATGTTCTGCTGAATTTGGGGAGAGGGCAGAAATTATGTATTTCCTCCTCTCCATGGAATTCAAGTAAAGGGCGGGGGTGAATGATGAAGAGTTAGCATTTTCCCCATCCATGGGTTCTCTCCCCTTTTCATTTAGGGGATGTGGGGACAACTTAAGTCTTATTTTATGTATCTGTTTTTTTAAAAGAAAGTCTCTGTTTTCTCAAAGAAAAAGAGTACTTGTGGCACCTTAGACTAACAAATTTATTTGAGCATAAGCTTTCGTGAACTACAGCTCACTTCATCTGTTTTCTGTTATCTTTGCTTCTGGAACTCTGAACATTTGATTTCTAGAGCCACAACTTGTAGATCCTCATCTCCTACGTTAGATGTATCTATTTCTTAATGAGCCCCTCGTATTCTAGTTAGCTGGTTCTGCATTTATGAAGTGACACAAAGACCTCCCTTTGCAAAGTGCCACTGCCTTTCCCACTCCTTTATGAAGACAAATTATTAATTTTTCCCTCTTAATTAGGTTCCATCTGCTGTTAGTGTCTTGAATTCTAAAGGTTATAGTTATTACCATATTCATAAAACTGCCCAACCGTGTAAGAGAACTTTAACAACAATTTTAAAGCCAAGATTCTCCATTATGCTTTATCCAGGGTACTGTCTGCAGTTAATGGTAGGGGAGTGGATCATACAGGACAGGGTTCTACATATTCTCTCTCCATTGCCTGGTCTTAAAAACATGCCACACTGCGAAGAGAAATATTTCTGTAGTCCAGTACACATCATATAAACTAGGGCGTTCAGCATAAAATACATAAAGAGGAAATGTGCGTAGTTGAGTGGCTCTTGGATGCAAGACAGTGGTGCTGAAACAATTTTTATAGTGGGGTGCTGAGAGCCACTGAGTCTTCCACACCCTGTGCTGTGTTCTACGCTCTTGTTTGTCAGTGCTGTATGTGTATAGTTTGAGAGTTGCTTGAGGATCCGTTGGAATGAAAGGTGATATGTAAATGTTAATTATTAGTATTACAACTATTGTGAAACGATTGCAAATTTATTTTCCTAAATTTATCATTGTCTTTAACTTTGAGTTAGCTGTCCCATTGTGGAGTCTACCATGTTGCTGACAAAGACTGACTAAAACACATTGTAATTGTTATCCATACACAGAAAAACAAAGTGTATTGTCTGTCTGGTGCACTGTCTGAGCCAGTTTGGACACCAGAAGTAACAATCCATTCAAGAATAAGGCATCAGTGCAGAGAGGTGGTCTTAGCAGTTACTATTCAATTAACTCTTGCTATTGCTGAGGGAGGATGAGCGACCAGTGTAATTTGCATATAGAAGCCTATTTCAGAAGGACTCAGTGAGTAGCTATGTCTTTATGGGAGATTAAAAAGTTTGCTTTTTAATTTTAGCTATTAGTGACAGATTTCAGTGTGCGTTGCTCATGGTAAAGGTGCTGGGGGTGTCTCTTCAATAGATTTGTTTGCATAGTATAAACTGTAGTCAAGATAACATCACACTTGTGACTAGAGCTTTGTGACAGGGATATTTGACACAGGCTATAAATTCTTTTCCCACCAGACCTTTATATGTGTTCTCAGGCATTTCAAGAATTCCATCCTGCTCAGTGCTGCCCTTAGGAGAGTTCAGGATTTAGGGAAAGAAATACATCCCAGGACCGAGGTCAAAACTGTATAGGTTGTTAAGCTGAAACATGTATTTAGGTATTGATAGCACAACACAGTTCAATTCAGTGTGCCTTTTTTAGCTTGACAAGGTATGTTAGTGTTGCTAAAATAGGTTTTAAAGACAGGCCTCTCAGGTATCTGTTCGGGGTAGGTGAGATCTGCCCACCATAGGGACACTGTGTTTGGAGTCTGATCCCCTGAGTCTATTAGTCAGCAGTGTTCAGTGCTGACTTGGTGGCAGTTTGCTACATACAGTGCCATCTTCACCACCTTTCTTCTAGGATTAGGCACAGTTTTGCTTCGTGGCTCTTGAGAAGTCTTTTATGGTTCATAATAATTTTGAGGAAATATCTCCCTCGTGTTTTGGGTATTGGAGTAGAAAGTGCCTCTCTGCTTCTGATTGTCCTCTAAAAGAAAAGGAGGACTTGTGGCACCTTAGAGACTAACACATTTATTAGTCTCTAAGGTGCCACAATTCCTCCTTTTCTTTTTGCGGATACAAACTAACACGGCTGCTACTCTGAAAGACTGTCCTCTGTTGCATTGATTGCACAGTTGCTTTTCTCTAGGTTTGGATTGTGCTCTTTGCCGCTCAATTTCCATCTATAGGTTATGGTAACAGTTCCTGTATTTTGGTGGGAATCTACTTGTGCATTTCCTTGAATGGGCTAGCCTGTTAGTATAATGGGTGGGTGCAGGTATGTGTAGCAATCTAGCTTTTTGCTGTTTTGGTATTTCTTTCCGGTGATTGCTATATATTGGTGTATTTGGTCTAACATTTTGGGTCAGAATTATTTGCTTCAGAGTTCAGAAGGTTAGGGTTGTTGAGTCCAGGGAGTGAGGAAACATAGATGTGGATCATGTTTTCATTTGGATTCTGTTTGTCTTTCTGGGTCATGCTAGAGAAGGTAGGCCTCATTTAAAATAAATAAATAAATAAATAAATCCAAGCCTCCATGTATGAGAAATCTTAGATTAGTACTATCTTGCAGTAGTTCAGCTTGGCTGGATGGCCACTTTTATTTTGTGTGTAAGGAGAAAGAAGGGGGAGTAAGGCAATAAGGATCTTTTTCTGGCATAGCTCAAGGAACTAGAAATTTAGGAATTAGCAGTTTTGGAGAAAATAATATAATTTTTGGTTTACTTAGTGGGGAAGAGGGAAAGGTCCAAAGCAAATATACTTTACTGTCTAAGGCAGTGGCATTCAGAGTAAAATTTTGTTCTCTTCTTCTGGGATTCACAGCAGTAGCTGAAGCAGAGAATAAATGAGGAATTAAGAGCTGGTCTTGTTTGAATCTTTTTAGCATCATGGTGGTAAAACAGCAGCAACAACAACAAAAAACAACCTATAAATGAAATGGAAAGGAGTGAAGGAAATGACCCTCCCTCTCACAGCCTGAGTTCCCTGGTGCGGGCTGCAGAAATGGATGGTGGAAAAGGTTTCTGCACCGCAAGATTAGGCATGGGGGTGGGGAGGGAGATGAGCAGGGCCGTGCTTAGGCATACACAGAATACACAGCTGCGTGCTCTGTATGCGACAGCGGCCAGTCTCATCCCCCAGCTAGTCCCCCTGTGGGGTGTGCCCACTGCAAGGGGAAGGGCCATTCCTAGGCGGGTGTGGGGCCCGGGACAACTCCCTCTGCCCCTGCCCCGCCTCTTCCCGCCCCCATTTCCCATCCCTTCTCCAAAGTCCCCTCCCACAGCGACGGATGCGGCCCAGGAAATGAGCGGGGGGGCCTGGCCGCTGGCAGCAGGGGTCAGGCCTACCTCCGCACTCACTGGCGGTGGCAGAAGGCAGAGCATCCCAGCTCCACTCCGCTGGCTCCCTGCTGTGTCGCTTCGCTTCCTGCCGCCGGTGAGTGCGCGGGGCTGAGGGGACCCCTTCTCCCAAGACCCCTCCCACGAGCGACATGGCTGGGGTGGGGGGGAGTGAAGTGGGCTGGCGCGGGTCATTCCGCTTCCTGCTGCCAGTGCCAGGCTCCCTCTAATCCCCCAGTCTGCTCTGGGCCTGTGGGGCCCCCAAAAGCGGCCCCCCACAGCTCCTGCCTCCGCGGCCCCGCAGGCCTTGAGCACAGCCCTGACTCTCTGCAGGGGGGAAGGCAGGTGCTCAGGCTGCGTAGGGCACCATAATTGGTAGAGGTGGGGCTGGGGATGTGTATGACTGCCTATATCTATATATCTTTGTCTATGCTGTGACATAATTTGGAATTATTTTTCAACTTTAGTGCTGCAAGTTGAAGTGTAGTGTATGGCCTGAGGGCCCTATTTCTGGCCACTTATTTAGCTGTGTTGTAGGAATAAAGGGAGAAGTGATTTTTGTTTTTTCCTCCCGCTGAACAGGGGGAGAAATGCTGATGCAGAGCAGGTTGGTCAAATGCTGTCTGTGCCTTAGGAGCCAGAATGGTGTACACATTCCCATTTTGCACTAGAGCCAAAGCACCTGCTCTGTGAGAGGAATCAGCTAAATTACTAGATGTAATTGATGTTTGTGCAAAACAGGGAACATTTGTTTTTCTCTACTTGTGGTTAATGCTCAGCATGATAATGTAAATGAGTCCTTGACTCCCCCTCCCTCTCCTATTCCATCACACATACTTTTTACCCTTTTCCTTTGTCTTGTGGGTACTAACAGTTGCTAAATGGTTTTTATGGAGGATAATATATTTAGGAAGCAATTTCCATTTGAGATTTTAACTGCTGCCTCTCCCTTTCTACGACTTAGGGAATGGAAAGCAAATGTAATACAGTTATCTTTCCAAGATGAGTCACTTTAAAGCATGTGCACGTAATATATAGTTTTTAATAATCTTTCCTGCCATAGAGCATAAACTGGTCTCAGAACGAGGACAACCAGATGAAACTTGCTTCCCTGTAAACATGGCTTGAGCAGAATCAGCCAATTTCAAGGCAGATTAGTGTCTGGGCAATGAAAACAGGATAAGGAAAGTATGAATATAAGGATAGCAGGAACATCAGTTGAAGAGCAAAAAATCTGCATGAGATCACTTTTTATTTTATTTTATTTATTTATGACACAAAAATATTTTTGGTTGACTACATTATGTCCTGCCTCTTGATTCTTCCATGCTTTAAGCCTAGAGAGATGTGTGGCAGGGCAACGTTCTTCCGTACATTCTGCCAGCTCATGATACCGGTCTGCAGATTGCCTTGGCATGTTCAGTGTTACCACAGACCCATGTAAGCAGCAAACATTTTCCTAACATTCGTCCCAGAGCATGCTTTGGTTTGCTTGTCTAATTTCTTACCAAACTATACTTTTTAATGAGTCTGTTCCCAAGCCAAAGTAGTGGGTCACCGTGAGTTTTTGGCTTCATCTTCACACATGTTAAATTGTTTAGGCCTCTCAATTTGTCTGGATTTGATTAACTTTTGTTGTGCTCAGTGGTTTGCCCGCTGGTGACTGGCTTCATGAGGCCTGTTCCTGCTAGTTTAGACTCCGGGAGCCGACCCATTTCTCCCTCAGCTTCCTTCGTGGCCTTGTTTATTTTCCTAGCCAGCAGGACGGCCAGCCTCAGAGTGGAGGGAGACTACTTGTCACTTCTCAAAACTGCAGGCGGCATAAAACAAAACAAAACAAACAACCCTCCACCCCAATAACCCCCAAACACAGAGAGCAGTAGAACAAAATTTGGTGGCAGAGAGCTATCACTAACTAATCAGCTGTAGCTTTCAGCTCAAGGGTGGTGTTGCCAGGATTCTACCACCATGGTATTTCAAGGCTAAATGAAAGTCCTGCAGTTTCTAGTGGACATAGTGCTCTACTTGAAGGTGAGTCTTAGACATCTAAATGGCAGTGGTGTCTTAAATCTGGGCCACCTGTGCAACTGTATAAGGCTCTGCTTTCTCAGGGACCCCACACTATACTTGTGACCCACCATTGACTCCACCTTTCTTGATTACTGTGGCTGTGAGCCTCTTTGGCTCTGGTTACAGTAGGTCACAGAAGATGGAGATGCTATTCCCTAATTGCTCTGCCCTATTATCCCAGTCTCCATTTGGAAAGTCACACTTAAGTTCCACTTCCTGGCTTCCCAGTTCATGTAAGAATGTCCTGAGAAGCCATAGAGTCTCATAAACAGGTGTGTTAAGTGTGTGTTTACCACAGCCTGATGAATCACAGGCTGGTAGAGGCAGGAAGGGGGCAAAAAACAAAAGGTTAAGATGGGTACAAAGAGGCTGAAGGGCCCAGTCATTAGTGGATGGGGAGTTGGATGTATCCCTGCAAGTCTGGTCCTATGGAGCTGGATGAGGAACCTAGGGCTGACATTGACAAATCGACACTCTTGGATGCTTTGCCAGAAGTGAGACCATCCCCTTTGTACTCTCTCATTATTACAGCACAGAATGCATTGTGTGATTAAGTAGGTTTCCCTTGGAACTTGGTATTTGATATTGTTTCAACGGAGCCCCTTTTCCTTTGCTGCAAATAATTCCAATATATCTGAATATTTTACTCCCTTTTAAATTATTGTGATCAGACAAACAGGTTAAAATTGCAATTCACTATGAGTGTCACGTGTCGGAGTTATGGACAGTATGTTCATTGTTCAGTGTTTCTTTCGGTGGGTCTTGTGGCTCAGGTTGTGAATGTTTTAAATAGTAAATCAGCCTGTTAAAATTGGCTGAACATGAAGCTGTTAAAAGCTGAAGACTCATACATCTCAAATAACGAAGAAGAAAAAATACATACATTGTGAATTCATTGTTCAAAGTGATGGCTGAGGTTGGGCATGCTCAGAAATATAAGTAGGTAGGTGGCAGAACTGTCAGGAGTTTTGAAGCCCCTTTGATATTTACACTGGTCGATCTGTTTTATTTGGTAGTCACACCTTGCAGCAATTTAACTTAGTCTGTTATTAGAGAGTATAAAATATACCAATGAATCAACCTGCCCAAAGCCCATTCAGAATATTGTAATTCCATTTCTTACCATATGGTATCTTGTATTGATTTATTACCTGACAAATGCTGCTAGATAACTTCACTTCTAAAGAGTTGTGTTTCCATGTCACATTTCTTGCTAATTTGAGGGAAGGGACCTTTTAAGGCTCAATTGTGGTGATGATGGCAACCTTTTCTCTTGGGGTGAAACTTTTTTTTCTCTTCAGAAAAGCACTAATTTTCTCTGGGGTGTCACTCTTCCATTAATTTGGAGCATTTTGTAATCAGATCCATCCCATTGTACTCACTCAGACAGACTTTGTCAAAGACCTGAGTTAATTTAAACATGAAAAGTTTGCTTCCTCCCTCATTTTAGACTTAAATTTCCCCTGTCCCACAGAGCGTGGTGTTCTCACTTCTGTCAGAAAACTTGAATCAAATCATGAAATGGAGGTTTATGCTGAAATAATTAGCCATCATTGAGCTTCCAGCTTTATTCTCCTTGTGTAAAATTGCCCCCCCCCTTTATTTTTAAGCTGCTGTTTCACATTCAGACCTTGGTAAACTGAGATGTTATGGTTTAGCTGCTGTTTCCCTTATATTTTTTAGAAATATGTACCTAAATAATGTAAAGCTTTGAGCATGACAAATTTCTCCCCACTTACCCTTGAATACTTGCTTGTTTTTTTTTTAATATGAAAGAGATTATTTTGCACTTTAGGAGATACCATGTAGTTTCCTTCTGGGGGGTAGATGGAGGCTTAAATTGGGGAAATTTGGGGCCCTTATTGTCATAACCTTTCAAACCATAAAGGAATCCAGGTAACTAGATTACAGTGATTTACAGCTGTTTCCTCAAAAAGCCAAAGTTCTCTTCATCTGTTGTTTGAAATGGAATGAGGATTTTTTTTACACACTAGGCTGACTGGAAAGTAATTCTCTGTAGTAATATGAAGAAAAGAGAGTATTATAGAAAATACGCTTTCAGAGGTGAAGCTTTCTACGACTCATGCCTGGTGTCACTCTTTATTTGCCATGCATGTTTGAGAACTAAGCCTGTGCACCACATACAATAAAAATTCCAATTCAATAGTAAATAATTTCTCTGATGAAGTGAGCCAGGGAGCAAGTTCCAATTTAAATACTCAGCAGTACTGTGTGTTTTTAAGTTGCCGGATATCACTGTGGTGTCTGGCAGGAGCTCAAAGGAGCATATTTTTCTTCAAGTTAATCAGTGATAGGAGAAATTTGTAACAGTTGCATTCTTAGTGTTCTGTTGCTAATTTTGCTCTGTACACCTGGCATCTCGGCTCTCACTCTGCTTCTGTAGAATTTTGTAAATTTGCAACAACAAAAGAAGAGAAGTTAAGGAGCTGTTATTGACTATGACAGAAATGCTATTGAATGTTCTACTGAGAACCAATTCATGCTTATATTTGGGATGGACAAATTAGTTAGTTTGGATAAAATGGGAACTGACTCAGTTGCCACTTAAAACCGATGATTGATGTTTGATGCAGTTTAACTTTGTTACAGTTTTTGTATACCTTTGTACTCTCTGGTTTCATCCCCATGTGGAAATATTTCTTGAGAGTATTCTTGTGGTATTTTAAAATACTAGAAATAGTGTGATAGCCTTAATTTTATTAATTTGAATTCCCAGATTAATTAATATCCCTAATAGATAGGATAATTGGTTGGATTAGGATCCAAATTATAGGGCGTTACCAAAACTTTGAACTTTTTGCAGTTCATGCATCTTTGGATTGAGCATTTAGCTGGGAATTAGAACTGGGTTTTATTCCTACATGTACCACTGACCCTCCCCCGCAACCCCCAGACCTTTTGTAAAACATTTGTGCCTCTTTGTGCCTCAGTTTTCCTATCTATAAAATGGGGCAAAGATTTTTTTTTTCCATTTTGCCAAAGCACTTAAAGATCTATGGATGAAAAGTGGTATAGTATTTGAAACTATTAATCATGTTTTTCTTTCTTTTTATTTTTTTTTATTTCAAGGAACATTTTAATGAGACAGGAATTTTTTTGTTTGTTTGAATCATCCGTCTCGGTGATGTCACTATCACTTCTGAAGGAAACAATTATAATACAGTAGAACCTCAGTTACGATCTGACTGGTCAATCAGACACCTCATTTGGAACTGGAAATATACAATCAGGCTGTAGCAGAGACAGACCCCTTCTTCCCCCCCAAAAGCAAATACAGTACTGTGTTAAATGTAAACTACTAAAAAAAAAAAAAAAAAAAAAGGCAAGTTTAAAAAAAAGTTGACAAGGTAAGGAAACTGTTTCTGTTTCATTTAAATCAAGATTATTAAAAGCAGCATTTTTCTTTTGCATAGTAAAGTTTCAAAGCTGTATTAAGTCAATGTTCAGTTGTAAACTTTTGAAATAACCACCATAACGTTTTGTTCAGAGTTACAAACATTTCAGAGTTGTGAACAACCTCCATTCCCAAGCTGTTTGTACCTCTTGAGGTTCTATTGTACCACTAACAGAGGGTTCTGTCTTCAAGTGGGGAAGAAACAGAAGAAGCAGATTAATAAATTAAAGTGAAAATCCTGGTTTCATGCATATTTCACAATCAACAAAAACAGGGGAACAAAAATACAGAATGTATATGATAGACTGTATAAGAAAAATCTCTAACAAGAATACCTCTCAACGTTTTTCATGAGCCATCAGCGGGGCCTTTAACTTGAACTGTAAGCAGCATCAATTACACTATGGCTGCTGTGTAACTGCAACATGTTACATTTTAATTGTATTTAGTTAAATAGGCTTCCCTAGCAACTTCAAGAGTGTCATTACATAGCTGGCTAATACAATGCCTTTATGAAGGGGTTGCATTATTGTTTCAGTCTTTGTCCAGAGCCCATGAAATCACTCTTTATGTCCTATATAATCAACAGGTTACGATAAATTTATGAAAGATTTATTAACAAAGACTCTGACTGTAAGTATTCTGTGTTTTTAATTGAATAGACATTCCACTTGTTCCTCGTGTTACAGATGCTGTAAACAGGGAGGAATGCGAATGACAACTGAAATTACCAAACAGTGTGGAAGTCAGAGAAGTATAGTTTAATACAATCTTTCACACAATTGTGTACATCTTTCAATTAAACAGATAACAGGCAGCTAATACTGAGTTATGGGGTCAAACAGTCCACAGGGCCCTACTGTTTCTCTATTTCACTTTCCCAGCATTGTGGATATCCAGTATGTCAGTGAGATTGAAAGAACTTCTGCTCCTCACCCCAGGAGTCTTTTAAAGGTAGGCGTAGACAAGAAGCTGCTGACCCATTTAAGGAAGGAGAGGGCTGAAATTAGCTGATCTTGGGAGAACATTTTGCTTTGGAAATAATTGAAAGTTTGGTCTGGATATTATTTTGTCTGAACTAGCTCGCTGTTCTCTCTTAAGACCATATAGGAGTCTGACCTTTTTAATTACAACCTTTTTAACTACAGAGTTAGCATACTAGCTATTTAAAAGTGTAGAATTTTATAGTTGCTAGAAGCTTTTTTTCTTTTAAAATTCAACTTCTGAGGAGAAAGAAAACACTTATTGCTAACTGAAGATAATTTGTGAAGTCTGTGGTCAGAATAAAGGCCTTCCCCCACTCTCCTCTCCTGCCAAATGCCAACTGCATAATCCAGAGGTTTGGGAAGGAGACCTAAGGTCTTTTTGAGCTCCAGCAGGCCAATGAGATTTTTCTCAGTTTTTGGATGGCAAACCTTGGCAACTCTCTTCTAAGCAGGGAGAGAGCAACCTTATCCTTTTTTATAATGACATTTTTTCTAATTTTGTTTTGGACAGGTGAGTCTTGGGCATTATCCATCTGGAATAGCAAGTATATTATAAAAAGCCCCCGTATTGCAAAGCGCTGTTCTCATTTCCAAGTCCCATCAGACATATAGTAATTCAGATTCTGGCAGTAACAGCCACTATGGTTTTCATAGGTCACTATGTCTACAGACAAAAAGGCATGTACTGAAAACACTTTTATACAAGCAGTATCTGAGGAGAAAATAAACTCAAAAAACCCACCCTTATACCAGAGGTGTAGGTTGTGTATATCCAGGATTCACTTGTTCACGATGACAATAAACCAAAGATGAATAATGGCTTCAGAAGGACTCCAGAGGACCTGAGAAAGTAAAACTAATGCTGTTTGATTCTTTGGGAGGTGAAGAGGTTTTGGCTTACATTTTGCACTGAAAAGAAGTGCTGGCAGTGAAGGCTGAAAACCTGTTTGATTGGCCTGTGGTCTTTTTGATCTGTGAACACAGTTTAGTGTATTGTTGGGGGGGGAATGTTTCCCATTGAAGGAGAGGGATCAGATGGCTGCCCAAGTACACTTCCATTTTTGCTGTTCTTGAGTTTCTTCCATCTGGACTGGAGAAGGGCATGAAATTTCACTCCTCCAAGGTCCAGTGTGCAGCCATTTTGGCTGCTGAAGATCAGGACACATTACACCATTCTCCTACTATAATTAGGGCCTTACCAAATTCACGGCCATGAAAAACGCATCACGGACTGTGAAATCTGGTCTTCGGTCTGCTTTTAGCCTATACTCTACATTCATGAGGGAGACCAGCTTTTCTCAAATTGGAGGTCCTGAAGGTTATTGGGGTTGGGGGTTGTGCTATTGCCACCCTTCTGTGCTGCTGCCTTCAGAGTTGGGTGGCTGTTAGCTGGGCGCCCAGCTCTGAAGGCACCGCCCTGCCATCAGCAGTGCAGAAGTAACGGTAGCAATACCATACTATACCTGCTTACTTCTGCGCTGCTACCTTCAGAGCTGGGTGGCTGGAGAGTGGCAGCTGCTGACTGAGGGCCCAGCTCTGCAGGCATCAGTGCAGAAATAAGGTTGGCAATACCATACCATGCCATCCTTACTTCTGCGCTGCTGCTGTCAGCAGCTCTGCCTTAAAGCTGGGCTCCTGGCCAGCAGCTACTGATCTCCAGCTGCCCAGCTCTGAAGGCAGCACCACTGCCAACAGCAGTGCAGAAGTAAGGGTAGCAGTACCGCAACCCCCCCCGCCCCACACAATAATCTTGCAGCCTCCCCACAACTCCTTCATGGGTCTGGACCCCTACAATTACAAAATCATGAAATTTCAGATTTAAATAGCTGAAATCATTAAACTCCTATGACCGTGAAATTGACCAGAATAGACCATGCATTTGATAGGGTCCTAACTATAATCTATTCCTTTGAAGCTGTTTCTTCTGAGAACTTTGTGTATATATAAAGCAGTTATTTGTTTTGGACTTATATGAAGTTATTTATTATAACTCTGCAAGCTAGGTAAACAGCAGCAATGCTTGATGTCTTTTGTTTTATTTTTTTATTGGGTGCTGATGGAGTGCTTGGTGCTGTACAGAATAAAGAGGCAATGTAGATCCTGACCTTGAGACATCTATAATCTCTTCAGATGAACTGAAGTCAGTCTGAGTTGCTTTGTGAGAATGTGCCATACCAAAATTTCTGTTGTGCGACTGTCACTTTCTGTAAAATTTAAACTTTTTTTAAAAAATTAAGTTTCTAGTCCTTCTGATTGGAAAAAAAGAACCTTCTAAATTTAACCCTAATGCGTGCTAGTTTCTTGTAACTGAAAGACAAAATGAAGTTACAGGTGAGTGTTGTGAACTGCCCCAGTCATCTTAATTGAATGTTGATTCTATAACCTAAAGATAATTTAACTGTTAGGATTGTCTATCATGAGAAGGATCCGAGTCCCACATCTTTCCTCTGTATTGTGATCTTGATAGATACAGTGACTGGATTGCATAGTCAGATGGTTGAAGGGTGTCATAGCATTTGTTTTCTTTTTATAAATAAGAATAACAACATTTTTTGTGTTAACTGGGTATGTGAGACTTCATGAAAGAAATATATTCTAAGGGAAGAGTTGGTGGAAGCAGTGGCATGCCAAGCCCAGAAGAGAGATCCAGGCATATGAAGCTTCATAGATGAAGAAGCAAAGATGAAACTCTTCTTAAAATCCCCAACTCCAGACTGACATTGAAACATTCCTTCAAGAGCAATTTGTTTCTGCTCATGAATTTCTTGTCTACTAGTTTTTCACACTAGTGACAACCAAACATCAATGTTAGTATAGCAACAGTTATGGTAAAATGCCTTATTTGAAGATGTTGCAGACCATTCCTGTAGTATTGTACATAGTCTTATATGTCCTATTGCAAGGAGATCTAATAAAAGATTATGGTTTAGAGCAGTGGTCCCCAAAGTGTGGTGCATGCCTCCCTAGGGAGGCATGGAGGAATATTTGGGGGGCACATGGCAGAGCCAAGGCTAGTCCCCAGAAAGGGCAGAGAGGGAGCACTGCCCAGCCTCACAGTACCCTCCGGCCAGCTCCTACACCCAGCTCCAGCTCCACTCCACCTCCCACCTAGCTCCAGCCCCAGCCGCAACTCCACTTCGCCCCCTGCTCTGCCCCTAGCCCAGCTCTGGGCCCAGCCACAGCTCTGCTCCGCCCCCTGCTCTGTTCCCTCTCCGCCCCCAGCAAGTTCTGCCTCTAGCCCCAGCTCCTCCCCCATCCTCAATTGTGCCCACAGCTCCGCCTTCAGCGCAAGGTCCTCTGCTGAGGAAGCCTTGGCTGTGCAGAAATGAAGGGAAGGGGTTGTGATAGATTCTGTTACTGGTAAGGGGGAGCATGACAGGAAAAGTTTGAGCACCACTAGTTTAGACTATGTGTCCCTTTCCCTTAATCTGTTTGGTTTTTAGATTGTGAGTCCTTTGGGGGCAGATATTGTGCCTTTACTGCTTGGAAAACGTCTGTCATGTGGATGCTATAGAAATAAAAATAGGCAACTGGTGATAGCCTATAATGGTAAGGTGCGGGATCTGGGAAGGTTATAGTTTGTAGAAGAATTAGAATGAATTAGATTTCTGTTGTCTAGAAAAAAGGTGACCGAAAAGGGACATAACTGATATGTAGAAATGGAGAGATACATGGGAAGTTGATGGTACAAATATTTGATGGGGAGAAGCTCAAAACAAACAGAGCATTAACTGAAGCTAATCTAGGACCAAGTATGAATGGTGTTTAGGAAAAAATTCTCTACCCTAAAGAGATTTAACACTATAGCTTGATGACAAATTGCCTCAAGCAGAAAAAGGAGCTGCAAACACAAATATATTCATTAAAAGGCAGATAGACCTATAGCACACGGCCTTCTTTCCATCCTTGAATGCTGCTGACCTAACCACTGGGCTATAAACCGTCCTTACTTGTGCTCTGGTTAAGTGCATATTTAAGTATTTCATGTACAGTGGATCAGGTTCAACAGGGGATAGTGAGAGAGACCCACATCAGAATATCCCATAGTCTGGTGGTTAGGGTACTCACCTGAGATGGGGGGGACCCATGTTAAATCCCTTCTCCATTATCAGATGGGGGGAGGTGGGGAACTGAAATCTCCCACACCCCATGTGAGTCCCCTAATTACTAGTCTCAAGGTCTTTCCTCCTTTTCTCATGGCTGCAACCCTCTCACTTCTCCCCCGCCCCCCATTTTGTGTGAAGTTAGGCACGTACCTTTCTTGTAAGAAATGGCTTAATCCAGGAGAGGGTGCCTGTCTGTGAATCTCAGTTGGAATTAGGCACCTCTCTCCAACCTGGATTTAGGTGACAGACTCCCTAATAGGGGTGGGGTGTAGGCCATACCCCTGTCAGAATTTCCTGTTAGCTGGTTTAGGTGGCTTCCTGCTCAGTTTTCTGGCTAAGGCAACTCCCATCTTTTCCTGTGCTGTGTATTTATACTGCCTACTGTATTTTCTACTCCATGCATCTGGTGAAGTGGGTTATAGCCCACAAAAGCTTATGCCCAAATATATTCGTTAGTCTCTAAGATGCCACAAGGACTCCTCGTTGTTTTTGCTGATACAGACTAACAGGGCTACCCCTCTGAAACCATTCTTACATGCCTAACTCTTTGTATGCACTGTATAGAGAGCCTGGGCACCTAAGTCAGCTTGTGTGGTTTCCAGAAGGTGGCTAGAGGCCTGAAAGTTAGGCGTTGCTCAGCGTTGCCATTCCTAAATCCCTTTGTGAATCTAGCCCTTAGAGTATGCAGTGAACAGTGGTGCCTATGGTAGTTAAATGATTTAAGAGGGAAGAACAGGTAGAGGAGGATCTTGGAAAAGATTCACTATGTCCATCTGCTGGATGTAAACAAAATAGCTATAGAGTCCTAACCAGTGGTGAAACAGAAAAGAAACTTATAAGTTAGGACTGTGTCAAACCCATAGTTTCTCTTGCTTAACAAACATAAAGGGAAACTCCTGGATTAGGTCACACTAGGATAATTCATTGGTACAAAAGCTTCTTTCTACCATGAGAGTATGCTTTGTGGTAAATACTGTTTTCAAATTCCTGATTGCAACTTTTCTAGTATTTGGCATACCCCCGACTTAATTTTATAAATAAAGCTGCAGATTTCATCCCTTTAAATAGCCTGGAAAACAGTCAGTTGATAAAGCACAGTGTAATAAAAAGTGGTGTAGAAATCCACAACAAATATCTGGTACAATGATGTACTACTACTAGCTCATTTCCTTAAACAGTTTTCTAAACCTGTTACCTGATTGTCATAATCATGCCAGTTACTGGGTTTTAGGATAGTACATTTACTTTGTAGGGACTTGGTGTAAACATATCTTTTTCAGTTTATACATTTGGGAATGAAAAATCACCTCAGTGGTTGTGCTGAAGGGAGGAAAACATTAGAAGGATATCAAATTAACAATTGCTCCATTTTATTACACATCAGACACAGCCAAAATGTTGGCCACATTAAAATAAGTTGGGTTTAGAGCACTTGTTAGACTTGCGTTTGAAGATGATCCTTTAATGACTGAAGTCCGTTGTGTATTAAATGGGTGAATTTACTAAGAGTCTTTAGAGACAAGTTGATTTATGTAGCACAGCATATGAGGTGTTGAAGGCATGTGCCTAAAGGAAGTGGCCCCTAGGGAATATTTCTTCTAGGGGAAAGGTTACTATGGTGATGCCAGTAAAGCAAGAAATGAGGCAATAGGTTGTGGTGGCTGGAAAGTGAAATGAACGACTCTGGAAGATGGCTATTCTTGATACCTTGGATGCGAAAGAATGTTTTGATTTTTTTTATTCATGTTTAATCTGATTAATTAGTTACAAATTTCTGTCTGTGAGAGAGACATTTCACATGGTGTATTTTCCCTTATGGTCCACTTTGATTAACCACCCGTGTCTTTTCCCGGATGGGAAGCAATGGAACACTCCAGTTTCCCTCTTTGCTGTATTTCAGGGATTAATTGGAAATAGTGTCATGCTTTCTCAAGGGACAATTTTTCATACTAATGTTTGCAAAGCAGAGCTAGTGCCCTGTGCTGTGGCTCTTTACCATATTACAAAGGAATGTCCTTCTAAGTCTTTGTCAATGATGGGTATAAATCAAAGTAAGAAAAATGATACATAGTAAATTTAACATTACTGCATTTTTTAATATATAAGTAGGCTTAACTTCTTTTCCTGTCTTAATCCTATCAAGATCAGACTCAAGCAGCGTTCACATCCACAATTGAAATGCACCAGCCTTTTTCTTTGTTAACATTGGTCCAAACTCTCCCCACTGCTTTTGTGAATAGATCATTTAAAGGCAGGCAATAGAGTTAAGTTTGCCTTAAGTCTTCTTTTCTTCTTCACAGCTTCAAGCTCAAGGGCATCTTTTTTAATAGGCATTAGTTAGGGCCCAGAATTAAGTAGACATTTGTGAAGGAGACTTGAAGTTTGGAACAGAATTGTCCTTTATACTTTTTCACGGGGGGAAAAATCTTCTTATGAGAATAAAGGCTGTAGGCTAATCTCTTGCCGTCTGGAAAATGGAGAAGCCAGAGGTTGTTGGCATCGGGTCACATCCCTTATGTAAACTGTCAAATTCTTTTCATATTAATGGCATATTGAGTTAAACCCATGAGGTTTGTATCAGCCACAGCTAATTTATTGATTTATATTTTGGTTGTTTCCTATTAAAGTTTAATATCATTGACTGATCTTTGATAGAAATTTGTTGCCTGTTTTTGGATATGAATTTTCCTACCTTTTGCTTCCTCCTTTCCTCCCCCCCACCCCCGCCCCCTTTGTTAGCAGGTGATGGTGTTTGTTAGACTCCATTAAATGAAATCCACTTAATTTTGGAGTTTTCTTAAGTGACTTTTGCAGCTAATTAACTTGAAAGGAAGCTAGGGATAACTGTTGTGTGCAATGAGATCGCCTGTCACATGCCATATTTAATCCTGGCACTGTAGACTACTGGAGAGGTGCTACCATCCAATGTGGAAACTATTTGGGGATGAGACTTGATGGAACCTTAAGCAAATTCAATCAAATTAAGATGTTGTTTTCCTTGGAGGACTTATGCCTTGTGGTGGTGGAATTTTCTTTTCTTTTCTTTTTTTTTTTTTTAAACAGAGAACTTGGGTGGGGGGAATAGGTATGCTGTCATACGGATATCTTCCTTGTAATGTAATATAATGCTGGCATTTTGGCATTGTCAGTATCTTCAGCAAACCTTCCCCCCTCCAAAAAAAGGAGCAAAACAGAACAATGGTTGTTTAAAATCATTAATTCTCTAGGCCTAGAAATGTAGCCTCCAGTGGAAATTGGGCCAAATAGCTTTTGGACATATTGACAACTTTGTTCAAAGACGAAGAAACACTTGTCAACAGCTGCTGTTATCAAAGTTGTTGTGTATTGATTTTTTTCCTCTTTTCTGAAACTTTTCATTCTTCTTCCTTCCCCCAAATAAAAAAGAAACCATGAAGTTGGTTTTAGACCTTTTGATAGCTAAGGGCTGAACAACGTAAACTACACCAAGGAAACACACTATGTCTTGTTATTCTAGCAGACAGCCTTTAATGTTACATGCTGGAAATAATGGCCAATAAAACAACACCATATTGTTTTCCTGCCAAATACTGCATACTCAGAATACATTGCCAAAATGTAAAATGTGATTGGTAGTGACTTGCACAGTAGTTTGTTTCCCGTTTCTCCATCCCTAGCTATCCTTTTATTGCACAAGTCTTACTAAGACCATTAGGATGAAAGTGACCAGAATTAAAGTATAAAGATTGATATTTTCATATTATAAAATCATTATTATTTGATGACCAGAAACCTCTCCACTAGGGATCAATGTGTCTTCCCCGCCCCCCTTTTCTGTTGGTGTATTGTCTAAACCAGAGCACTAAAATGAGGCCAGATAACCAAAGGGTCTGACTGTTGTTTGTTCTATCCATTATATTTCTCTGCTCGCTTTTAGATTCCTCCTCTGTCCCCTGTGTTTGAAGTAGAGAGATGGGAACAAGCAGAAGATTGAGGTCCCAGGGGAAGTCAGTTCAGCCTCAGCCAGGGCAGTTTGTTCTCCCCAGTCTGACTAAAGGGAGGGAATTTGCTCAGGAAGCTTTGGGATGGCATATCTGGTAGAGGGGAAAAAGAGAGAGGAGACTTGTGGAGGGACGATCAAAGGCTTTGTCCACACTTTGTAATGTGTACTGTAAACAGCGCCTTTGTCCTCTGTGTGTATGGAGCTGAGTGGAACATATTGGCAGTTTTTCTTAAGTAATGACAGGTTTCAGAGTAACAGCCGTGTTAGTCTGTATTCGCAAAAAGAAAAGGAGTACTTGTGGCACCTTAGAGACTAACCAATTTATTTGAGCATAAGCTTTTCGTGAGCTACAGCTCACTTCATCGGATGCATACTGTGGAAAATACAGAGAAAACCTTTTATAGTGATAAACTCCCATTTTTTCATGGTTTGCGTGTATAAAAACATCTTCTGTATTTCCCACGGTATGCATCCGATGAAGTGAGCTGTAGCTCACGAAAGCTTATGCTCAAATAAATTGGTTAGTCTCTAAGGTGCCACAAGTACTCCTTTTCTTTTTTCTTAAGTAAGTGTTTCCAGTTGATGATGGTGGGAATGTGCTTGCAGACATTGCCTGTGTTACACAGGATTTTCTATCAAAACCCTGAGATACTACAATAGCGGTGATGTGGTATGGAAAACTTGCTACAAAATGTCAGTGTAATTCTGTGAAATAGCAATAGCAAAAAAAAAAATTGCAAAACGAGAGGTCTGAATTAAGTGAGAGTATGGAATGAAGTATTATGGCATGATAGAAAAACAAGAATACAAAACTGATCTTGCTGTTATCTTTTCACGGGTTAGACAGAGATCCTGCTCTAGTGTTAAAATAATTTTCAGTGCTGTGTCATAGTGTTGGACATTAGGGATTTAAAATTATTGCATGAAAGCTTCCTGTGATAAATGCTTGCTTATTAAAATTGTTGCAAAATGATCTTGCCTTCTCAGTCCCCAGTGACAAAAGGTATTTTTGTGGTTGACGAGTACTGTTCTCTTTCTTCCTAAGTCTCTCGCTTGCAGATCAGCCATCAGGTTAGTAGTCATTCACCACTGCCCTCTTGGAATTAATCTGACTCAAGAGAATTAAGATTGCAAATATATCGTGATTTGGGGGCTGTTGCTTACACAACCATTTTCTTTTCCTGTCCCTTAGTAGGGATTGAACTCTCATTGTTTTGTGACCCTTTGTCAGAGTTTAGCTGAAAATATCTGATGTCTCTAGAGCAAGAGACTGTGCAAGTTCTGAGCAGGGGCCAGCAGGGGGTGCCCTTACCAGTTAAAGGCAGACATGGAAGAGTACAGTACCATGAGAGAGGGAGAGGCTGGGGAGGAGCTCAGGCAGTCAATTTGAATCTGCCTTCCATCCCTTTTATTAGGTTGAATAGCTAGCACTAAAGCAATTTCATACCCTTCATTCTCTTGCCGTTTCTCCCCCCTCCCCCCCCCCCCCCCAAAAAAAAGATATATCTGTACTGTTTCACCTCTGTGGTGGTGCTGTAGTCAGCGTAGGCTGCAACCTGGGAATTGAGCATTCTTTATAACACCTGTCATAACCATACAGCTAAGGGCAGCCTAGAATTCCTCCTTACCTGTAAGGGGTTAAGAAGCTCAAATAACCTGGTTGGCACCTGACCAAAAGGACCAGTGGGGAAAGAAGATACTTTCAAATCTTGTCAGGGGGAGGGGGGAGGCTTTGTTTTGTGTGTTTTCTTGGGAAGCAGAGAAGCATCAGGTCAGAAAACTCCTTCTCCTGTAAGCCATCGTAAAAGTCTCTCATATTACAAAAAATTTTAAGTAAAAGCCAGGCAAGGCATGTTAGATTATCTTTTGTTCTGCTTGTGAATTTTTCCTTTGCGGGAGGGAGGTTTATTCCTGTTTTTTGTAACTTTGAAACTAAGCCTAGAGGAAGTTCTGCTGTGTTTTTGAATCTTTTGTAACCCTGTACAGTTATTTTCCATCCTGATTTTACAGAGGTGATTTTTACCTTTTTTTTTTTAAATAAAATCCTTCTTTTAAGAACCTGACTGATTTCTCTATTACCCAGGGGTTTGGGTCCATGATCACTTTGTAACCCAATTGCTTAGGATAGTATTCTCAAGCCTCCCCAGGAAAGGGGGTGTAAGAGCTTGGGGGGATATTTTGGGGGAACAGGAACTCCAAGTGGTCCTTTCCCTGATTCTTTATTAAATCACTTGGTGGTCGCAGCATACCCTCCAAGGGCAAATAATTTGTGCCTTGGGGAGGTTTTAACCTAATCTGGTAGAAGTAAGAGTAGGGGGTCTTTCATGCAGGTCCCCATGTCTGTACCCTAGAGTTCAGAGCGGGGAGAGAACCCTGACAACACCCAGTCCTCCTTGTTTCTTTAAAATGTCTTTCAGAGGGAAAGTTCTATGTCAGCCTCTCCCACAGAGTAAAGGGGGCAAACATCATCTTTAGGGACCAGGAGCAAGTTTTCAGACAGTAATATTCCCAAATTACATTATGTAGTTGCTAAAGAATGTCAAATCTTTCTAGAATAAAGAAAACCTATTTTGCTATCTCGGTGGAGAGCTGTGTGTTCCCTTGTCATTACTGGTGCTGCTCACTGTCTTTCTGTGGATTTGAAGTTAGGGAAAGTGTTAGAAATTTGAGCAGGAACATTCCACTGAGTGATTTCTGGCTCTTGTAGCCTGGAGGATGAAATCTGGGTTGCTGGGTGCCATGGTAGTTCATTCAGATAGTGAAATAATGACACAACTAGATATTCCTAATGAACAATAATGTCTTTCCTTATCATTCTTCAGATGGATAGCACAGTATAACATCATCTAAGTGTAGTGTGAGTAATGTTTTTAATGAAGTACAGATGACACATAATTTTTACTGGGTTTAGACCTGTTATGCTGTACCCAGACAGCGAGCCAGCTGCACAGTGAAAAAAGTTCACTGGTTGTATTGTCAGAGATTGTAATCACAATGTGGTGCTTTATCACTGAGCTCTTTGGCTTGAATGACTGACCCAGTGGGTTCCCATGCACTATGCCCCGTGTTGGATTAAGTGCATCCCTGATGCTGGGGTGCTTCCCAGGCAAAACTAAAAGAACAGAAGCCATGCAGCACGTTGCACAGATTTTGAAGGTTCATGCGCTGGCCACTTTACCTTTAGCTGGGAATGGTACCCAATAACAGCTGCTACCAATTCTACTGTTAGTTACTCATTTTCACTTTGAGACAAATCTTCCCAAGAAGAAAATGTGTATACACATCATCATTTTAAATGAATAAGCAGAAAGCCATTAGTTCTTTTTACAGATTTTCTGGTATATCAAGAATTTATCAGTTTATGGGTGTTCTTTTACTTCAATAGGTCTATTTATTTGATTGAATTATTTCCCATTAGGAATAGTCTTGTAAATACCACCATGTCTGTCATAGCTCAGATTTAGGGCTAACACCTGTTGGTCCCTATTGTGTTTACACACTGTATGCACATTTTCATTTAGTTGTAAAGTCACCTGTTGAAGCTCCCTGTTACAGAGAGCTTCATTGTTCACTAATTAATGTCATGAATCCATTTGAACACTAACAGGAGCTTGTTATAATTGCTCACATACAAGTAAAATCTTTCTCCGTATATTAATTAATTGATACAAGGGATTAAGATTATTACATGGGAGGCAATGCAGTTTCTTTCTTAATAAGTTGCCTGGAGTGGGTGCCAAACCAGTTCTCGATCCCATTTGAGCAGTGTGTTTTGATAAAGGCATAGATCAAACCATTAAGCTCCCTATGGCAGCAGGAATGCAGATCATTTTGGTTTGCTATTACTGCTGATCTGCAACGTAGGATATTAATCAAGACTAATTATATGCACTGGCTATGAAACAAACTCAAGGCCAGCGCAGGGCATGCTTCTCTATGTAATTACGGACTTTAAAGGTACTGGGGTAATTACTAGAAATTAGAGGACCTTCTATTTACAGACATCACATCTCAGAATAGCAACACAGTGCATTGGTTATTTCTTTACAGCTCTGTCTGGTTTGTTATGTCATGTCAATCTGCAATTAGATAGGCATCACTTAATTTCCTATTTTTCAGATTCCATACTTCTGTATTTTCTCAGACTCTACCAAAGTGGGATTTTTAAATTTTTGTTTTGGAAACAAACTTTAGATAGTGAGGGGCATCATGTGATATTACTATGGAGGATGTGGAATGTGATCTACTTTTGTTAAACACTCTGATAGAAGATCCCCTTAACCTAAGCTATTTTTCAGTACAGTTTAATCACTTTGTGTATAATATGCATTATAATATATGTTAAGTATATAATGTATATAATTGTCTGTAAACACACAAACCCGTGTGTATATGTATATAATTATATACACATAAGCATGCATGGACATTCTCACACGTGTGTGTGTGTGAGAATGTCCATGCATGCTTATTGTGTATATAAATGGTACAAGTGGTCTTTCTCTGGAAAGTGGCAAGATTGCTAGTGATCATGAACTAACACTTAACTGCAGTGACAGAAAGGAAACTGGAATGAAGAAAATGCTGGTATTCCCCAGGGGAGATGATTGCTGATACTCTTGAGTTTTTATTACCGTGGTCCATCAAAGATGTGCTAAGATTGATTACAGAATTATGCAGGACTGTCATTCAGGGCCATATCCAGAAGAATATACCGAGAGAAGGGAATTCAATAAATATTCCTTCTGCTATTAACTTTACACTTTTGCAACTGTAATTGTAAGTACAGGAGGGAGAGCTGAGTCTCTGAGGGTATGTCTGCACTACGAAATTACTCCGATTTTACAGAAGTCGATTTTTGGGAACAGGCTGTATAAAGTTGAGTGCACGCGTCCACACTAAGCACATTAATTTGGCGGTGTGCATCCACAGTGCTGTGGCAAGCATCGACATTCTGAGTGGTGCGCTGTGGGTAGCTATCCCACAGTTCCTGCAGTCCCTGCTGCCCATTTGAATTCTGGGCTGAGCTCCCAATGCCTGATGGGGCCAAAAATTTGTCGCGGGTGGTTATGGGTAAATGTCGTCAGTCAATCCTTGCTCTGTGAAAGCAACGGCAGATAATCATTTTGCGCCCTTTTCCCTGGATTGCCTGAGCAGACACCATAGCACGGCAAGCATGGAGCCTGTTCAGCTAATGGCGGCAGTTATGACCTTTGTACACACCTCGCGCGTTATCGTGCAGTTTATGCAGAACCAGAACTTGAAAAACCAGGTGAGGAGGCGACGGCAGAGCGGTGACGAGATTGATGAGGACATGGACACAGATTTCTCTAAAACCGCGGTCCCCAGCATTTTGGAGATCATGGTGTTAATGGGGCAGGCTCATGCTATGGAACGCCAATTCTGGGCCCGGGAAACAAGCATAGACTGGTGGGACCGCATAGTTTTGCAAGCTTGGGATGATTCCCAGTGGCTCCGAAACTTTCACATGCATAAGGGCACTTTCATGGAACTTTGTGACTTGCTTTCCCCTGCCTTGAAGCTCAAGAATACCAAGATGAGAGCAGCCCTCACAGTTGAGAAGCGAGTGGCAATAGCCCTGAGAAAGCTTGCAAAGTGAGACAGCTACCGGTCAGTCGGGAATCAATTTGGAGTGGGCAAATCTACTGTGGGGCTTGCTGTGATACAAGTAGCCAACACAATCATTGAGCTGCTGCTATCAAAGGTAGTGACACGGGGAAATGTGCAGGTCATAGCAGATGTCTTTGCTGCAATGGGATTCCCTAACTGTGGTGGGGCGACAGACGGAATGCATATCCCTATCTTGGGACTGGACCACCTTGGCAGCCAATACATAAACTGCAAGGGGTACTTTTCAATGGTGCTGCAAGCACTGGTGGATCACAAGGGACGTTTCACCAACATCAACGTGGGATGGCCGGGAAAGGTTCATGACACTCGTGTCTTCAGGAACTCTGGTCTGTTTAAACGGCTGCAGGAAGAGATTTACTTCCCAGACCAGAAAAAACTGTTGGGGATGTGGGGTGGTGGTGGCGGCTCCCCCTTGAGTTGCATGCAGCTCAGCCAAGAAGCGGCATGTCTGGGGCTCTGTCCTGGAGCGTCCATTTGATTCTTTGGTTTTCTGGTACGTTTGTCTGAGCTCCTTAAGTTTCATGCGGCGTTGTGTTGCATCCCTGCTGTAGCCTCTGTCCATCATGGCTGTGGGGATTTTTTTGAAATGTTTTGGCATTTTGTCTTTTGGAAAGTAGTTCTGATAGCATGGCTTCATCTCCCCATACAGCAATTAGATCCAGTACCTCCTGCTTGGTCCATGCTGGAGCTCTTTTTCGATTCTGGGACTGCATGGTCACCTGTGCTGATGAGTTCACCTGGCCAAACAGGCAATGAGATTCAAAAGTTCCTGGGGCTTTTCCTGTACACCTGGCCAGTGCATCCAAGTTCAGGGTGCTGTCCAGAGCAGTCACAATGGTGCACTCTGGGATAGCTCCCAGAGGCCAATACTGTCGAATTGCGTCCCCACTAACCCTAATTCGAAACGGCGATGTCGATTTCAGCGCTAATCCCCTTGTCGGAGAGGAGTACAGAAATCGGTTTTAAGAGCCCTTTAAGTAGACAAAAATGGCTTTGTTGTGTGGATGGGTGCAGGGTTAATTTGATTTAACACTGCTAAATTCAACATAAACTCGTAGGGTAGACCAGGCCTGAGTTACAACAGCTGTTAGGGTTTTTTGCATTCCACATCCTTAGTGTGAATTGATTGCTGGACTACCAAAGGAAACACAAGAATCCCAGTTTGTGCTTTTGTGATGTATTTTATTATGGTCCATGTGGCAATGAGAAAAAATACTGTCTTTGTGTTTTTAATAATAATTGCTGGTAATGGTAATAGTTCTATCTTCTTTTCACAGATGTATTTGATTGCAGTTCACTGAGTGCCACCCTTAACAAGCTGGAAACTGTTGCTACTGTCAAATGCCTTTTTTATCTAGGTTTGAACTTCTCTGGCATGAATTGCTTATAGATGGAGTCTGAGCCAGTCCATTCCCATTGTGTGTGGAGAACTAGACACATGAATGCCCAAAATTAATCAGATCTAAGGCAAGAATAGAAAGCTCTCACCCACTTACATGTTTCTGAATGCAGCTTTGAGTTGGAGGGAAAGAACCTATCAAATGTACATGAAAAATGGTGAGTTTGTGAAGGCCAGGGAATTGTGCAGCTTGACTGGACCTGCATGCCACCATGTGGGGGTGGGGGGTGGAGGAGGAGGTACAGGGTGGGAAGACTACCAGTCTGTGAGGTTTTCTTCTAAATGATTTTCTCTGATTGATTGATGCTACTGAGGTCATAAATGAGCTCCTTGCTGAGGCAGGGTTGGAGGTCAAAGTGTAGTGCCAGCTGCCTGGCCTGCCATAGCACAATAGCAGCACCCTTCTATACATAAGAAAGGAACATTCCAGCATAGACTTCGGACTAACCTTTCCTTTTGCAAACCTCAGGATTCTCTTGGGCGGAAATTATACAGTGTCGTTTATAATTAACCCTTTCCCCCCAACCCATGTGCACTTGAGTGTTCCTTAAAATCATCTATAAATACCCTGCATTAAACACTCCATCCTCTCTTCTCTTTCTCGGTTATGTTTAAAAGTATGATAGTGTAAATGAAACTGAAATAAAACTACTCCTAAAGGTAAACTTTTGGAATGATGCACTAAAAATGTGGTGGTCAACTCCCATGAAATAACAACTGGAATTATATGCCACATTCCCTAGTCTTGTGTTTAAATATTTAGCTTGAGATGCAGCAGAAAAATTGTACTTTTTAACAAACATATGGAGCACTGTGGAAGACTAGAAATCACATTGCTAAAGAAAATAAATGAAATCTTGGCATTTATAGAACGATTATAATAAATACAAAACCATCAAATGTGCATACATTTTTAAAAATTCCTGAACACGTCCTGATTAAATTGAAAGTTGGTCCTAACATACTGCTTTTGGTCTTATGGCTGCAAGATTTTTTTATTCTTTCTGTGGTTTGTATTCCACGTCATGTTTACTTTTCTCCATTCTTCTGTTCCTCATATGGAAACTGCATAGATCTTTCTGTGGAAAAAAGAGCTTTGTATCACACTTCCTGTGCAGTGCCAATTAGTTCCAGCGTGGACTTTCTTTGTGGCTTTCTCTTGGAAATACTATAGCACCATTATTGGCCTTCAAATCTGCTGGAGCAGCTACACTTTTCCAACCTCCAGCCCCAAGTCATGCCAAAGGTCACACTAGAACTAACCTCAGAGGGTAAAAAACAAAGTAAGGGTGTACCTTTTCTCAAAGAGATGACCCTCCTCAGCTTGGCCTCTGCAAGGCTCTAATATATTGATAAAGCTTAACAGCTTGTAAAAGCACTAACGGCTTGAGGATAGCCATGTTAAACAAATGGCTGGCTCACATTACTCTTTGTCACTATCAGATTTATAACTCAATATCCACCAAAAGACTCTTCAGGAAGTTGAGGCAGGGGAGTGAATAGATAGGAGGATTTTGTAGGGACTCAGCAGATCATTACTCATACACATTATTTAGAAACTTTAGCTAGATACTCCTCTCTTATCAGCATCCAAAGAGAATTTTGGGAAACTCATATATAAGTAACTAAGTAGGACGGTTGTACTTCATATCTCTGTCAAAAGATTGAGTACACCTCTGAATCCAGTCAGATTCATAGTCAGACTCTTAATTATTAGTCCAATTTGAATAGAAATTAGAGAACCGTTTTTAGACTGAAAAGCTGCCTTTCTGATGATTTCGAGGAAAACAAAACACTTCAGCTCTTGAGACTAGGTCAGCCCCCAGCTTTCTGCTGGCAGGCACAGCACTTTCATCCAAGTTAAAATAAAACATCCATAGAGAAGGAAACACTTTAGTTCCTTCCCCACACCTCATTTCCTGTCAAGTCCCTTGAATTGTCTGGCTCTAGCTGCAGCCTGGGATGGAGTTGGACAGTAAGGTTATAACTACCATCAGACATTTAAAGTCAACAGAGCAAGCTCAGCTGCAACCATCTTCAGAGCCTAGGAACAGCTAAAACTTGCTTTGTATTCAGATCTGGTTGTGGCCCACCCAAATCCCAAACTCATCATTATTGTACATAGATAGAAGTTCCTGTTGAGAAATCCCAATATCCAGAAGAAGGCAGAACCCTGCTACTTCCCCAAAAGTATGAAATAATTATTTGTTCATTGATTTATGCCAATCCAGGTGCCTTTAAAATAGTAAACTAGGAGACAAATCCAGAAAACAGGCAACCTACTTGTGCCAGTTAATTAAAACTTTCAGAAAAGCAGACTTTGACTCCCTCAGGGAACTGATGGGCAAGATCCCCTGGGAGAATAACATGAGGGGGAAAGGAGTCCAGGAGAGCTGGCTGTATTTTAAAGAATCCTTATTGAGGTTACAGGGACAAACCATCCCGATGTGTAGAAAGAATAGTAAATATGGCAGGCGACCAGCGTGGCTTAACATTGAAATCCTTGCTGATCTTAAATACAAAAAAGAAGCTTACAAGAAGTGGAAGATTGGACAAATGACCAGGGATGAGTATAAAAATATTGCTCGGGCATGCAGGAGTGAAATCAGGAATGTCAAATCACTCCTGGAGTTGCAGCTAGCAAGAGATGTTAAGAGTAACAGGAAGGGTTTCTTCAGGTATGTTAGCAACAAGAAGAAAGTCAAGGAAAGTGTGGGCCCCTTACTGAATGAGGGAGGCAACCTAGTGACAGAGGATGTGGAAAAAGTTAATGTACTCAATGCTTTTTTTGCCTCTGTCTTCACAAACAAGGTCAGCTCCCAGACTACTGCACTGGGCAGCACAGCATGGGGAGGAGGTGACCAGCCCTCTGTGGAGAAAGAAGTGGTTCGGGACTATTTAGAAAAGCTGGACGTGCACAAGTCCATGGGGCCGGATGCGTTGCATCCGAGAGTGCTAAAGGAGTTGGCGGATGTGATTGCAGAGCCCTTGGCCGTTATCTTTGAAAACTCATGGTGATCGGGGGAAGTCCTGGACGACTGGAAAAAGGCTAATGTTGTGCCCATGTTTAAAAAAGGGAAGAAGGAGGATCCTGGGAACTACAGGCCAGTCAGCCTCACCTCAGTCCCATGGAGCAGGTCCTCAAGGAATCAAATCAAGGAAGCACTTAGAGGAGAGGAAAGTGATCAGGAACAGTCAGCATGGATTCACCAAGGGCAAGTCATGCCTGACTAATCTAATTGCCTTCTATGACGAGATAACTGGTTCTGTGGATGAAGGGAAAGCAGTGGACATGTTGTTCCTTGACGTTAGCAAAGCTTTTGACACTGTCTCCCACAGTATTCTTGCCAGCAAGTTAAAGAAGTATGGGCTGAATGAATGGACTATAAGGTGGATAGAAAGCTGGCTAAATTGTCGGGTTCAACGGGTAGTGATCAATGGCTCGATGTCTAGTTGGCAGCCGGTATCAAGTGGAGTGCCCCAAGGGTCGGTCCTGGGGCCGGTTTTGTTCAGTATCTTCATAAATGATCTGGAGGATGGTGTGGATTGCACCCTCAGCAAGTTTGCAGATGACACTAAACTGGGAGGAGAGGTAGATACGCTGGAGGGTAGGGATAGGATACAGAGGGACCTAGACAAATTAGAGGATTGGGCCAAAAGAAATCTGATGAGGTTCAAAAAGGACAAGTGCAGAGTCCTGCACTTAGGACGGAAGAATCCAATGCACCGCTACAGACTAGGGACCGAATGGCTCGGCAGCAGTTCTGCAGAAAAGGACCTAGGGGTTAGAGTGGACGAGAAGCTGGATATGAGTCAACAGTGTGCCCTTGTTGCCAAGAAGGCCAATGGCATTTTGGGATGTATAAGTAGGGGCATTGCCAGCAGATCGAGGGACGTGATCATTCTCCTCTATTCGACATTGGTGAGGCCTCATCTGGAGTACTGTGTCCAGTTTTGGGCCCCACACTACAAGAAGGATATGGAAAAATTGGAAAGAGTCCAGCGGAGGGCAACAAAAATGTTTAGGGGACTGGAACACATGAGTTATGAGGAGAGGCTGAGGGAACTGGGGATGTTTAGTCTACGGAAGAGAAGAATGAGGGGGGATTTGATAGCTGCTTTCAACTACCTGATAGGTCAAAATGCCCCCAAAAATTGTTGATCAGATCGAAAGAAACTTCCAATATCTGTACATTAAAGATACCAGTGGAGACAGCTTCATCAGTGACAATCGCCCAAACAAAATACGCCTCACCTCTTCATTCAGTTTCTTACTAGGAACTTAAGTTGGATCATGTAGAATATAGTATGTGATAAACTAAGTCCAGCTGTCCTCTCTCTATCAAGATGGAAATCTCAAGTCTACATCTCTAGTGGTAAATGCTGTGAAACAGAAAAGCATTGTCCCTAAAGTGTAAGTAGAAAAAATCATTTTCCAAATCTCATAATCCAACCTTGAAAAACTTGATTTTCCCATTCACTAAAGTGCGGGGCTTTTTCATCTTTGATTTTGATAGGCAGGTAAAATATCTTTAGCTTTTTAATTATCAGTGATTGTGGTAAAGGGCAGGCAAGTAGATTTTATGCCTGGCCTGGTACAATTTCATTACAGTTTTGAAAGTCTGCTTGAATCTGAAATTCCCTCTTACCCAAATGCAAGCTGGTTAGTTGGTTTGTTGATTTATATTTTAGACACCTATTGATAGTATCTATGTTCTTACAAAAGTAAATTTAAACCAACACTTCAGTTGGCTCACTTAGATCTTGAGGTAGGATCCAGATCTTCACTTGACATATCCTTGAAATCAATGGGACTTTGTGCATTTATAAAAGCGTCTACTTTGTAGTCCCACTGCAGGATTGGGGCTTTATCCAACCAGTGGCCTGATTATCCAGCCCCGCACACCTGCAAATATTTCTGATGCCTATACAACATTTTTGATAAATGAGTTTGTATTGTAATTTTATTCCATGGAATGAATGTCAAAAATATTTGTTTTAAAACAAATGTAAAGAACAGGAAAATCAGCTCTTCAGAGGAAAGAATCTGAGCGAACTCTAATTTTATAGAGCATCTTCATATCTCACAGTGCTCACAATAATGAATTAGTGATTAGAACCAATATGAATACCATATATCTATAGCTAGTCTATATAGTCAATTTTAAAACATATATATATATATATATATAGGTAAACAATACATTTGTCTTTGCATAATGATGCACCTACCGCGCTCTCTATAATTCCACTCATTATACTGCAGAGATGACTACTGAAATTTCCTCCCCAAGTGAGGCATAGAGTGTTTTAAGAACTTCTTGTCAAGAATTAATTTTTCCTCTTGAGAAAAAATATTCTTTTTCCTCTCGATATTGCTTAACTCAGTGAATATGCTGACATAAACCTTGAAAGAGGGTCATTCTGCAGTTAGAGACAGATGGATCAGCAGTACTACAGATTATTTTAAGTTGGTTTTCAGAACAAGGGGATTCACTGAACCAAGTCTCCAAAAATGACAAATGCCGCCAGAAATACTGTCCTTTTCCTCCTCCCCCTCATTCCCATTCCTGCCTTTTTGTTTTTCGGTGCATATTGTGAGTCTGTAAGCAATGGATGGAGAGGAAGATAAATATTTACCATAGTTGTTTTCAGAAATCTCTTGAAATTTATTTGTTGTTAAAACTATATACAACAAGATTGTCTACAGTACCAAAAAATTTAGATCACTATGCACTTGATGCTTTCACTTTCTCTTAACCCCCTTCCAAATATTTTGACATCATTTTAATAAGAATTTATTAAAGATGAAACTTAGCAAGGTTAAATACTATCTGAATGCAGAGCTGTGATACTGTTTGTAGTATTGCTTGCCAGATTTGAAGTTACTTTCTAACTCTCAGTATTTACAGATTAATTTATTTGGAGCTTGTCTCCTCAGAAATAGCCATAATTCCAAACTAAGGGCTGAATCCTGGTTTGTAAAGGTTGTGTATCCTTTTGGGACAGGGACCCATGTCTGCATCAGTGTTTGCGCAGCACCTAGCATGGAGAGAGCCTAATTATGCTTGGGGCTCTGGGTGCTATGGTCATATAAATAATAATTAATAAAGGGTGAGAACTCTCAGTTTGGGGCTAAGGTAGTTTAAAGCTAACCAGTGTGGCCTCCTGATCTGGGGTTGTCCAGGGCTCTCAGCGTAACTGCCTGTCTGAAGTTCAGTATCCCCTCGCTGCATGGAACCTCAACAGCACTTCCCAAGCTAAAGTGATGTAGCTGTCCCCTCTGTAGATGCTACAGCAGGTGGCAACATGCTCCTATAAACCTGAAAATAATCAGGATGTAATTCAGTTGGTGGTGCTTTAAAAAAAAAAAAAAAATCAGGCATGTAAAATGTATTAACCTTTTTAGCTTCAAGGGCATGAGCTCTTTCTCAGCAGATTATAGCATAAAGATGAGTTTTACTAAACATTTGCCTTGGCTGGGGGTCTAATGACGTTATATCTGTAATGCAAAGAACAGTATTCTCCATTGTCAAGGGAAAATATTAAACACTGAGTATTTTATATATATATATATTTCACATCTAACCCTCTGCTATTGGCAGTTCTTTGTACACACCAGTTCTATGGCAAGTTAACTGAACAAAAGCTATGGCCAGTTTCCATTAGAATTGACGAAGTACTTTGCAGTCAAAATAGTTTAAGGTGACTATGCCTGTTAATGTGGAAACTTGCTTTAAATAAAACATCACAATAATACTGCAAATTGCAACTTTATTTACAAGGCAAGGAGGCAAACTCTAGTAGCCATACAATCTAAGGTATAGTTTATTGGGTAGTGGTGGGAGATGAATAAAGAAACAAGCCACAATAACAACAGCTAGAAAGCTAATGGAAAATAAATTTCAGCTCCACACAGAGACCACACAGCTTTGTTTGCTGGATGTCCGACTAGATGATGGGGGAGCATAGCTGTCTTAGGGTTTTGAAGGTTTTATCAGAACAAGGTAATGGAACTGACTGTCTGACAGACAATCTGCTTTGAGAATTCCAGTCAGCTATGAACTAGCGTGTTGACTAATAAGTCAGTGGCTTGCTAAGCCTTGTCATTACCTAATATGTTTTTGTTTAACAACTTGGGGCCTTGCAGGAGTGCTCTGTTTCCATTGTTGTCAATGCCTATTTTATTCTTTTCCCTGCTTCAGAGCTCTGAATGGTTCCGAAAGTGGCAGCTTGAAGGTTCAGTATAAGGTAGTGGGGTTTTTTGTATTCTTACCATAAAAGCTTTACTGGTATTACTGAGTTACATTATTCTTATTTTTTTTTTAAATCTACAGAAGTTAATGATCCCCCTACAAATTGGATGCAATATTAGAGTAATGTCAGCATGCTGAGATTTTATATAATATCATTGCAATGAGACTGCTTGCTTCGTGTTATTAAACCAAACTGCTCGATGACTTTAATAACTATTTACTTGGTATATAAAAATATCAATCTTGGATAAAGATGCTTTTTGTTGTTTGAGTTTGAAATTTAAATAACAATTACTACAGTTATTGATCCAGTATACTAATAGTGTATTTTTTGGACCCTATAAAATAGTTTGAGCCCAAACTATTTTTAAACATTGGCCTTTAGTTTTGAAGGCAAAGTTTTGTACCCACCAATAATTGTGTGTACATTTTTGTGTTCAGGTACAACTGATAGTACTATCTAAATAGTTGTTTGCCAGTACAAGTCTGGTAGCTAGATTACTTTTAGTGCTTCCAGATGTGTCTGAAATTCAGGCACAGAACTGTGAGAGCAGTTAATTTTCTCTGTTTTTTTAATTCATATTTTGTTGCTTAGGAAATGAATTCCCTTTCATATCCCCAACAAAAATACTCCCTGCTCCCGGACCTTTTTTATGTAGGATGTACTATATGTTTTTCTCGGGTACTGAAGAGCAAGCTAACCGACAGAGGGAGTAGAAGTTTAAAGGGACTCTGTCATGTTAAATATCTCAAAGGCTATTGTAAGCCTAGCTTGTAGGACATAAAGGACTATAAAAAGGCCTCAAAATAAGTCTTGCACTCAGTGGATTGTCATAACAGTGCATCGGCATTGTGATGACAGAATACACACATCACAGCAAGCAACCATATCCCATAGGAAAAGCGTAACTTGAATATTTTTATTTCCTTTTTGGATGAGTCATGACGATGACAGGAACTGAAATATTATTCACAATAAATGGTCAGAGCAATAATACACTTTTTTTAAAAAAAGCTTTAATCTGCATTGTTTTCAGTCCTCCATATACAAGCAGTTAAATAAAGCACTATACACAAATTGCTAGGTCATAAGTTAAAGAAAAAAGAAGGGATTTTTTTTTTTTGGGTGGGTTGGGGGAACCAGGAAAAGGGGCATGAGGGAGAGGGGAAATACATGAATAGTTGGAGCACATGACTGTGAGCCAGAAACTCTATTAACTTTAATCTGCACAGAACAATTTGCAGTTTGCCCTGTAAAATGGGTTTAATCATATTCTTACCTTACAGGAATGTTCTGAAGATGAATTGTTTAAAGTTAATATAACATTCTGAAGGTGGAAACATGCTGGTGCTGCAATTATATTATTTATTTCTACTGTATTTGTAAAATGAGTTTTCTTCCAGTTTGAACATTTTAAAAATGTTCATTTTTTCTCTTTAATTCACATTCACATTTAATTCACAGTACTATAGCTATAAATTATTATTTTTGACAGGCTGTTTTAGAATTGCACAATTTTGACCCAGCTTTGCGTACACTTAAGCAAGTGTATAACTTTACTCCCATAATTAGTCTTACTGAGGGAAGTTAGTAAGACTACACACATGTATGAAATTATGTATGTGCTTAAGTGTTTGCAGAATTGGGGGCTTTCTTAGGTACATTACCGTCTCTTAAGACACTGTTTCATGAATTTCAATCTAAAATTTGCCTTTGTCAAAGTTCAGTCTAAAATCAAAACTCGTCAGATGACCCCTGGTCAGTAGAAATGCTTTCATAAATTCGTGTATGTTCAATACATTTCCCCTCCCCCCCCCGCCCCCATAGGTATTGTAGTGTTTACAATCCAAACGTTGTAGCTTTGTTCTAGGGCAAAAGAACAAGAAAGTGAAACAGGTTTTTTCTGAGCTTAGAACAGGAAGTTCCCACTAGTTGCTTGGTGGCTCTGGAGAGAACAGACCACAGCTCTACAGCTTCCAAAAGAGACTCCTGGAAACCTTCAGGGGAATTGCCATCAGGAAGGCCATTTATCAGTACCCCTGTGGCTTCAAAGAGACAATGAGTCTGGTGTACTGCCCAGATCGGATAGGTTCAGCAATCCTCAAAGCAAGCCAGTTGGGCAGTTGGTGCTGCTATCCTCTACCCTTTTCATGGTTAGGGGATCTGAGACAATACTAAAGGGATTAGGAGTGGGAGCCAAGAGCCCTTTCCCCTTCAACCCAAAAGGACTATCTCTCACAATTTGTATCCTAGAGATGCCTACTTAGGCAGATGTGGGGTGCCGTAGGGGCTTTCAGTGTCAGCCCAGTACAAGGCACCTGGCAACAGCCCAAAAACTGTGACTAGTTTCACAACAGAAAAGAGATCTGTTTTTTTAAATAGGATCTTTATGTTGCTGCAAGGTTTTGCGCAGGACTGTGTGATATTTTATGCTAGTTATTAAATGATCCAAATTGTATATTTCCAAATAACTTGGATATAACCACAAATGTCAGCTTAAAACACTGTGGATTTAGTGCTGATGAATGCATTGGAGCCCTGGTGAAGTCCTCTGTTTATCTACAGGGCTGCAGCAGAGTAAGCTTTCCACATACCCTGCCTGCATGCTGATCTGGGAGCAGGGAGGAGGCTTCCTCTTGGGGCAACAGGGCTAGTTCAGTCACCCATCCACGACCCATACAGTTCTTGGTCTCTGAGCCTGCAAACTGTGGTAATGAATTTGTAATGCAGCAGCTGGAATGAAAATTCACCTCATCGAGGGGCTGCTAAACATTCATTACACAGAAACAGCTTTTAATCCCTGCTCAGCTGGGCTGGATTCAAACTAGTGACCTATAGGTGAAAGTCTGTGTAACTCATTAGCAATGCCCCAAGGCTTCCAGCCACCCAACAAGTGCTAATGTTAAACCTTTGAGACAGAGGCTTGCTTTCTTGACAGATAAATTTATTAAATTAAGTTCTGACCTTTTAGGAGCCCACAAAGGCAGGATCTTCCACTTTATGTATACACAAACAAAATCATCTACACAGCACTATTCGTTTCTGGCAAATACATTTTACAATCTAGTGCCTCACCTGTTTCTTAGAGACAGCCATCATTAATCCAAACAGCAATAAAACAAATATTGATGTCAAAGTTCTCTTCTAAATGCAATATCTTGCAGTGTAAAATCAGAATCATCACCCAGGACCTAGCAGACTACTTGAACTAAAGGAGGAACCAGTGAGAAAAGTAAGTTATCTTCTGTGTGGGGCAGCCTCTAGAAGGGACATGAAATACACTTTGCCAGTAGGTTTTGTGACTATTTGTGAGATAGTAACAGAATGTTATTCAGATTCTTGGTTTCTGTCCCTGGCTGTGATAGCAGAATGTGGACTAGTTGTTGGAGCAGAGTTAGAGCACATGCATGAAAATAGATTTGACATCTTCCATCTGAAGGTGCTTGTGGCTGAGACTTGGCCATGTCATATAAGAAACTGGGTTCCATATTTTCAGCTCTTCCTGAAGTGAACTTGTGCAAACTACTAATATCCTTATTTGTAAAAAAGGAGGAAATGTTAATTGCTTGTCTTCTGGGATGTGAGAGCGAAACCTTTGTCAGTAATAAGGGTAACTGTACAGAAATATTAATATCTCTCAGTGGAAGAGATAACACCAGAACTCCTGGCTCCCAGCCCAGTGACCTGCCTTGAAGCCAAAGGGGAAAGGGTGTCTCTCTCTCCAATGAGTGAAATTTTTATCTAAAATGCAGGCACTGTTTTTCTCTAGAGTGTTTCTTTTAACTTTAATGTATGTTTGGAAGGTAAAAGGGGAAGTCTCATATTCTGTGAATTCTGCACTTTTCCTGAATTAGTATCTTAAATTCAAATTCTTTTAGCCTTGCTCACATGAATAATTCTGCTGAAGTCAATGGGCCTATTTGCCTCAGTAAGACCAGCAAGATTTGGCTCTTGGTACTTATAGCCTTACCCTGTAGCCGTTCCTCATACATAACTTCCCTATGAAGACAATGGGAATTTTGTGTAACCCTTCTGCCCGTCAGAGTTGGCAGCAACAAGGGCCGGGTTCAATATCTAGGGGATCCATTCTAATAACACAATGCAAACCGGCTCAAGCCCCCACCCAGTGACCTGGGACAAATATATACCACCCCCGCTGGGCACCTCCAAGAGGCAATACTTCCCCTCTCGCAAGCACATAGTCTGAGCGTAGCAAAAAGCCTTTTAATGACAGAGAGAAACAATGTGGCATTATGTTGGGGAAACACCACCAACAGGATTCGTAACACAACCCATGAGCAAAAAAACCCACCCCAAGCAAATTGGGGCATGCCCCTTTCCCTTTGGTTCTTGAGTCCAGCAACCCCAAATCACCCAAAGTCCCAAAAGTCCAATGACCCCAAAGTCTCTGTCCCTGATCAGGGCAGCCCCAGAGTTCGCAAGTTTATCTGCGGAGCTTTACCTCCCAACCTGGGTAGAGATAGGACGGGGGTAAGAAGCACCTTACATGATCTGAAGCTGACCGCCCCACAGCTCCATATGCCTTCGCTTCGCTCCTCTCTGCCAGCCGCCCCACGAACTCCTTCGCTCAGCTCCGCGGCCCACAAGCAGCTCCCGTCGTCCCACAAACTGCTCCACTGGCCTGTCCACAAGGCACTCCAGCCGTCCGACAAACTGCTCCACAATATATCTTCAGGATCCCCCACTACTTAACACAACACTCAGTAATTTCAGCTCTTAGTCAGTTCAGCTCTTTGGTGAATTCAGCTTGCAGTAGGGGAGCCTCAATGCTGGTGCACCATTAGCCCAAAGTGAGCTCAGCAGCCTGTAACTAGACTCCTAATGGAATCAAAATTATCTCTGATATTCCACAGTGGAGAGAGGAGGAAGTGCAATTAGCATGTAAGGCCCTCACTAAGGGGCCCATGCCACCAACTATTAATACTTGTCTCCAGTCATAGAGTTTTAAAACCCATGACCCTTGCCTAGCGAGTGCTATTTAGTTGATGGTGAGTCCCTCCATCATAACAAAAGGCCAAGTACAGTTCCAAGCACAGTTCCCATAATCAGGGTAATAACAATTTATTCTTCCTGCCCCAATAACAGAGACACTGGGGATCCCACAGCAGCCAAAGTGTCCATTTGGGCAGCTATGGCCTAATTCTAGGTGGGGTGGGTGTGCCTATGCAAATGAGATCGGCCCCTGAAGTTCTTTTCCACAACTTGCCACACCTCACCACCAGATGTCAGGGTGGAGCTCATCCTGACACTGCTTACATCTGTGTGTGGAAAAGCTGCAGAACGGGCTAAGCAAAATGCAACTCACAAGATTACCTGATGTTCAGAATCAAAGTACATCTTATAACTTTTAAGTTTCAAACTTTATAATGAGGGCATTTAACACTTACTCCCCTTTATTGGACCACTTATTGCCTGCCCCCTCTCCCCCCAAAAGAGTATGAGGCTGTAAAGTGAAAAGGTTTTCACCCTTGTTCCCCCTGGTTAACAGAATAAGTAATACCTTCAAGCACCTGTGTGGTGCAGGTTCCGCCATGCTGAAATGCACTAACAAAAAATAGCAAGGATCAGTCCAGAATCAATGCAAAATAATTTTTTAAAATTTTTTGTTTCATACACATACATAGCATAATTGTGAGAATCGGCTCTTTTATTTTAAAAAAAATCCCATACATGTGTGTGTTAAAGAAAACTCCAAATAGCCTACTTTTGAGGATTTTAAACAAGGGTGGGGGGTGGTATATTCTGTAGAGCATCACAGGAATTTTTTATCAACTTGCTTAGTGAGTATATTATTTACACATACACACAGTTCCTAGACTTTGAGGAATTTGCAGGTCTTAGGGGAAATTTCTGAACAGAATTCTCATTTAGGGAAATCTAAACAGTTTATATTCAGAGTCTAAAAGGTGGCATTCCATCATGGAGGGTGAAAGAGAAATATAGGAAGTTCTATTGTAACCTTATTAAAACATTACCCATGCACTGGAAATGCCACTTGTCATTGGAGATACCGGTATACTTTTGCACTGTAACACAGATTTGTTTTAATAACCTTAAATTGGCATTGAACAAAGTTAAAATATACAGGTAGATTGTGTAAACAATTACACGGTCTGCTTGTGCACTGGGCTGTTGCCTTTCTTACCCTCTTCTCTCCTGCCATGTCCCCCTCACCCACTTTTTCTTCACTGTCTCCTGTCCCTTCACTTTTCTTTCTATTTAGCTTATCCCCTCTTAACTAAATCCACCTGAAAATAGTAAACATGGAACTAACATGATGTTTGTTGCCATCACATTGATTGCTCTGCTTGTTGTTATACCTCTCTCTCCCATCCCATGTCTATCTTTTATCTCATTGTAAGCTCTTTGGGGCAGGGATGATCTGCTATTCTGTGTCTGTACAGTGCCTAGCATGATGGGATCTGATCTTGGTTGATCCTTAGGTACTACTGTATTAAACATGATTAATAATAATACCGAAAGAGGTGAAGTAACTGCTTTGCTGTCTAATGCCAGTGCTCAGTTAGGATCTGATTTTGAAAATTGGCGCTGTGCAATTGTGTATCCAATTTGTACCCACAATTTATATCATTACAGGAGCAGATGGCGTTCTATGCTACCTGGCTATTTGCATATGTAGTTACCCAGATTGTGTGTTTTAATATTTGGCATACATTTACACTCTTATTATAGTGATTGTGAAAGGACTGGATTGAAATGCCAGGATGCTAATTTACTCTTTTTATCTACAGTGTAGATAGGGCACAACAATAGTGGTGCAGGCTTCTGCATACTCTACCTACCCATTTGCCTCAGTTCTGGGGTAGAGGTTAGTTGAGTCTCTATGGCTCCTTCATTCCTGGGCTTATCTGCCAGGAAGGGTTCCAGTTATTACAATATATCACAGTGGTTTTTGAGGCATGGAGAGCTGTCCAGCAGGAACTGGATGAAGACCACCAACTCATTTCAAATAGTCTGTCTGATAGCAATGCTTTTTACACATTTTGTCGCTATGCACAAAGAGCTTATTCACAGACATGTAATATGGTGTCAGTACATTTACTGCAGTAAAGCACCGAAGTTTGTCTCGCTACAGTTCCACATTTCAGGAAATGTCTGTGCAGCATGTAATTTTCATAAAATATCTTGGTACATTATTCTGGGAAGAGTGTTTTCTTTTCGCAATCACAGGTATTGCCGATATTATGCCCTTGTTTGTCCACGAAGAACCTCTGCAGGAAAAATCCATCAATTTTTATTTCTTTTTGCTCTTTTTGACATGTGTTCATGTGAGTTCAGTACTTGGGAACGGTGCTGGATTGATGATCGTGCAGACTGAAGTGCTTTAGTTAGTCATGAAATGGGTACACAATAGGGACAAACTGACCCACTGCCCTGCCTCACTTCTGGGCCACAATTTTAGATGCCATCTGTGCAACAGTGGTGTCGCATGACAAAGCCTATACCTGCCGGAGTGGTCTTTGGAAGGGTGAGTGGCCCTATAGCCCTCCCCATGGAGGTTGTTCAGTCTCCTCCTTTGCTGAGACTGCTTCACCAGATGCCAAATACCTCTTGTTTGTTTTTTGGTTTTCTTCTTTGTAGTATGGTCAGTCACTTGTAAACTGGTCAAATGACTGAAACCACCAACCAGCTTCACATAGACCACAGAAGAGTATTTGGAGGTTAATATCATTTGGTTACTAACTAGCTACCTGGTCTGCACTTAAATCATTTACCTGGAGATGAAAGACTTCTACCTCTGAGTCATCCAGTGCCTTCTTAACTGTGTTTCTGTATTGTACATTTCTTCTCTTTTTGGGAACAAGACATAGTTGATTAAGAATGTTATCTAGATGTGTTTAGACTTTTAAAATGTGCTTATCACAAGTCTCAGTGCATATACAAAACTTAAACCAGTAATTAAAAATATTTGAAAACTAGCTCAGTGCCAGCAAAGGACTTCCCTAATAGCCAGCTCTAAAACGTCAGTCAGTACCCACCTCCTCCCTTGGAAAAGCCTGACAATATAGATAGGGCTTGCAGCATGCCCTGAAGATCATTCCATTATTGTATTGCAATGATAGTGCTTACATTAAGTTGTATAAAGAAGTTCATTTCTTCTTTTTATCCTGTTTAACAACACAAAACTTGCAGCATCTTCTCCCCCATACCCAGGCTGCATATGTATGTGTTAGGGAGAATGTGGGGTGGAGGGGACTTTGAATTGCAGCAGAAGTTTACTATGATCATCTAACCCTAGCCTAAGAAATGCTAAGTGGATCCTACCCCCTTGACTTCGTATATGGAGCAAGGCTGAGTCAGGAAGTAGCACACCTTCATTCTGCGCCATCATTTTAGGCATCATCTGTGCAGCAGCTGGATTGCAGCACAAATCCTAGGACCTATACCGAAGAGGGTTGACCACCTTCCTTAAGGCACTGCTACTCTAACTAGCCTCTACGTTGTGCTCAATAGTGGTTCTTTTTCTACATTCCTGTCTGCTAGCATGGGCTGCTGAAGGTATTTCTGCCTCAGTGATCCCGGTCCCTGCTGGGTTACAATGGTGTACGGTGTTAGTGGACAATGGAATAAATCTCCTAGGAAACAGTTAATTGGTTCTTGTAACAAGTACCCATTAAATTCATGTAAACTTGTATAATTGGTAACTGTCCTCCTTTGTGCCTTGTCCTCCATTAATTGTATGTAAAGGCTTCTTGGGGGGTGTGTGTGTGTGCAGTTCATAGGTTATGTTGATTTAAAAAAAAAATCCAAGTGTACTGCATATGAATATATCTAGTTTAACTGTATGTTGTTGCTTATTGCCTGGCCATTTGAACAAAAATATAGACTATATGGAGTTTATGAATTCAGATAGTTCAACTGCTCAAAAAGGCAGAAATTACTTTGCACTAGTATACTCAGTGCATTTGAGGTGTGCCCTGGTATCATTCTGTCTCAGGACTGGGGTCATGATGAGGTGTGCATCTCATATGTCAGAATTTATATGAAGCTATCTTTCTGAAAAAAACTTTTCCCTGGAGTCCTGGGGAGGGTTTTCTCTGTGTTAGTTTCATTATACTGTAGTTTTCAGATAGAGCAACATAGCGCAGTATATCCATGGTCTATGTTTGCAATAAGGGAATGAGTCTATAGTAATAATACAAAAAGCTACTTCTCTTGAGGCTTGATTAAAGCAATACTGTTTGGAGATGCTTGGTTGTCAGTTTGGGCTTGTCTCTATCTTCTTTCTTGCCTCATTCTTCCATCCATCACTCCAGGGATCACAGAAGGAAGAATACTTGCTTAGGCCTTGGCAAATAACCATTCATCAGCCCACTAGCTTTAAAAGAGACCATTCATTGGCCTGGTAGAACATTACAGCTTACCCAGTGTTCCCTGGTGTAAGAAAAGTCACATGACCGGATCTAAAAACAAAAGGAATCCCACAATATGTTCTCGGCATTATTAATTAAAATAACTGGTGTTGAAAGGAAAGCACATGAAAGCTTTTGTTGCATGATCTCAATATTTTGTGGAAAGATTCCTTTCCTTCCTTGTTTCTCAGAGAGGATTGTTCAAAATAATAAGCATGCCCCTTGCCCCCAAAACCATTAATAAACTGTTTTCTGTCTGCACGGTTTCTTATTTCAGAGTAGTAACTCTGAGACTTTGTAGCTCAGGAAAGAATAAATGTAATCAAAGCAATTGGCTGCCTGAGATCTTTTTTAATGCACTGCTTTGGACACGGCACATATGCTCTGCAAATAAATACAGAATTAGTGTTCCTGTTGGAAGCATTTGGTGAGAATGAGTGATTTGTCTTGCTTATGAAAGGTGCATATATTTTCCTCTCTTAGCTGTTTATCAGCCTGCCGTTTTTCTGCTTATGGATTCAGAGATGGAATTTATCATTTGTTAGCTCATGAGCAGATGTGCTGGAGACAACCAAATTGATCAGTGAGGATGAACAGAACAGTGGTGTCAGTGTTGGGAGGGCAGCTCTTACAAATTGTATTACCTTCCTATTTTTTCCCCTTTTTCATAGGTTATTTTCCATTAGCTCTCCTCCAAGTTGCAAGGAGAGGAAGGAGAGAATGCTTTTTTTGTTTTGTTTGAAGACAGACACTTCAGTACAGTGAATGAGAAGGACAAGGCAGACAAAGACTGCACCCAGAGTGAAATCACTTTGCTGCAAACCACTCTTTAATGACATCAGAAAGGCATCATGTAGTGCCACATGTCAATTAAAAAAGATCACAAGTATTACTTGCTGTGTTACCATGAGGAGTTATTTTAATTGTTGTCTGTCTTTCATACAAATCCCGGTTTGAGGGAAGGTGATGGGAGGTGAGAGAGCGCAAGCTATTTGACAAAACTGATTGACTTTTAAAAGTTTCATTTGCTTTTAGCTTGTGCAGGAAAGACTGCTGGAGCTGGGTTGATTACATAGCCATCGAAGGCCTTTCTTGCCAAAAAGCCCTCCTTTGCACTTGTGTGCTGTTGAAAATTGTGATCTGATGCCAGAGGATTGAAGAGCTAAACACATGTTGCTGAAGAGCTACATGTGGCTTTCAAACCAGAGGTTCCTGACCCCAGCCTTAAGTAATTAACAACTGTCTCTGGAATGATGCAATGTTCTACATGAATCATTAAGAATAAATACCTGCCCGTCTTCAGTAAATGGGAAGGTTTGAAAATGCACATTGTTTCTGGTTTAGATGCAGGGGACAAGGATAGATATCCGTTATGGGATTTGGGGATGGGATTTATTTTTTTCCCCCTTTGCATTGTGGTAGCACCCAAAGGCCCTAGTCCTGCTGGTTAGCCTTTCATGGTAGGTGCTGTACAAATATGAGGATGGATAGACATTTGATGTAATCAAGATGCCTAATTGGAGCTGGAGTTCTTTTTCATTAGATAGCAGGCTCTCTGCGCAATGTTGCTGCTTATGAATACAACTTTTTCTATGGGGTATATTATTTCATAATGTTTTTTTAATTAAGTAGACTCATAAAAGTTAGCATATGTCATATTATGCTTAAGATCATATAAATACAAGGCCTTTTGAAATTGCAGCTGATGGATTAAGTACGTATCGGTGGCAGTCAAGATCACAAAATCAACTTAGTATTTTGCTTTCCAGGATCTGATATCTTGACAGGTAGGTAATGTTTGTGAAAGATGTGGTTTTGATGCAGTAAGGAAAGTGAGAGGGGCAACATGTAGCTTTTATTTCCCATTTATTATTTTATTTCCCCCATTTAGTGGGGATTGAGGTAGGGCTTTTAGAAGGCAGAGAGTAACATATGTCTCAAACCTGTCATTCAACTTGTAGCCACTTCATGCTCTCAGTTATGCTAGTCATCAGTATTTTTAAAAGCTCATTGCTGGCGAGGTGGAACTGTGTAAATATAATTAGTAGGATATCTAAGATTCAGTTAATTAAAAATTTAAAGGAAGAGATTGTCAATATTAGGAACTGGAAAATGGGTGTAATTTCAGCAAGAGTTGTAGGTTGGGTTTTTTTCTCAACAGGATTTTTCACCGTGGTGTGTGTGTTTTTTTTTTTTTCCCTATCGTCCAGTTTTGGTAAGGTTTAAAAAATAATTTTCAGAGTTTGCAAGGACACAATATTTCCTGCTCTTGTGTACTTTAAAACCTAGAGCTTTGCAAGTATACACAAGAGAGCCAGTCTCTCAGGAGCAAACTTGTTTCACAGTCAGTGCGGGGTAGAGGTGATTTGGTACCTACAGAAGTCACAAGGAAAAGCTCGTCCTTGTTCTGACTGGTTGTCAGGTGCTCAGGGTTGCTGTGGACACTAGATTTCAGGGGCTGTGTACTGCTTAGTGATGATCTTGTAGGAGATAAAAAGGCCTCTTGTAAATATAAGCACTACAGTTCTTCCCTTCCCCTGTTTTCTTCTTCAGCAAGTACCAAATTTCATCTGCATTGGCTGAACTGTGCTGATTGAATACTAGTTAGCGTTCTTCTGTTCTCTATAATCTCCTCTTCATTTCTTTCCTAAATGATCTTAGTTGCTTAATAAAGAGGCTCCATTCTAAAGCTTTCTTCAACAGTTGGCTGTCTTTTCCTAACTGTAATGATGTTAAATGTAAAGAGTGAATTATTCTAAGTGGACCCTAGGCGCAGCTCTGCTGCTGATTCACTATATGGCCTTGGCAAGTCAGATTGTAAAAATTGGCCTGTAAAATTGGGGATAATACCACCCTCTCACCACATATGAGTATTGTGAGAATAAATTAATGTTTGTGAACTGCTGAGATATTATAGTGCCATAATATGAGAGCCATAGAAAAGCCCATGAGGAAATGAATAATTCTGTATTTAGAGTAGAGTTTGAAAAGTGGTAGCATGCTGGGAGTCTCACAGTGTATCAGAGTCTTGAGACTCTCAGCCTGCTCTTGATCCTGTTCCTGTTTGTGCCTTAGCCTTGCCCAGGCCCTGTTCCAGTCTTGTCGCTGCCCTGCTCTAAACTTGCTCTAGCCCTGTTACTGACCCGCTCCAGCCTTGCCTCCACTTCCTGCCCCTCCCGGACCCTCAAACTCTGACTACCCTGCTTTGACCTATGGCCTGTATCTGGACCCCAGCTACGATACGGATTTGCCTTGTCCCTGGGCTCTGACCACCAGGCTTTAAACCCAGGCTTGTACCTGGACTCTGGCTACAGTACGAATTCTGGCTTGTCCATAGGTGTGGGAACTAGGGATGCGGGGCGGGGGGTTGCTGCAGTACCCCCAGGCTGCCGGCTCCACACCTGGGGTCTTGGTTGCTGGCTCCGCACCTCAGCTCTTGCGGGGGGAAAGATGGGGTAGACGGGGTAAAGGGCCTGGCTTAGAGCACCCCCACTATTAAAAATGTTCCAGTGCCACTAGGCTTGTCTATGAACTGTGATCTCAGTTATGACCCTAGCTGGTCCCCGGATCGCGGTTCCAGTGCCACGCTGCATCTGGCTTTGGCAGAGGTGAAAGCAAGCCGGTCCGGTCCGGTCCGCCATACCGGCAAGAGCCAATACGCCGGACTGGACCAGCTTCCCCATGCTGGCGATTTAAAGGGCCTGGCAGTTTGAAGGGCCTGGGGCTCCGGCTGCTGCAGGGAGCCCCATGCTGACTATTTAAAGGGCCTGGGGCTCCCTGCAGCAGCCCCAGGCCCTTTAAATTGCCACCGGAGCCCTGCTGCCGGAGCCCTGGGGTAGCGGCGGCAGGGCTCTGGCAGTGATTAAAAGGGCCAGGGGCTCTGGCAGCTGCTGCCGCAGTGGACCCCAGGCCCTTTAAATCTCCGCCTGAGCCCCGGGGTAGCAGCGGCAGGCGGGAGCCTCTGGGACTCTGGCAATTTAAAGGGCCCGGGGAGCCCCGGGCCCTTTAAATTGCCCTTGAGCCCTGGGGCTCCCAGCCACCTCTGCTGTTGGTAGCTCTGGGGGTGATTTAAAGGGCCCAGGGTTCCCAGCCGCCGCTGCCAGAGTTCCAGGGCCTGTAAATCTTGATTTAAAGGTCCTGCCTCTTCTGGTTGAGGCCATGCCCCCTGCTCAGGACTCCGGCGTACCGGTAAGTCCTTTAAATTACTTTCACCCCAGGGCTTTGACCTCTGCTCTAACCACTAGGCCTGACTACTGGGAGGCAGTACCTGGTCCTGGCATAGCCTGTACGAGCCAGGAGCAGCAATTGCAGGGAAGTTCTGTTCAGGCCTGGACTAGAGAATGCTGGAATCTTTGAGGAATTTGGCTGCTAAAATCTAAGAAACCTTTACTGAGCATGTGCAAATTGTGATTTTTCAAGGGTTATAGTTTGGCCAAATGTTGTGGATTTTCACAGGGATGGTAAAAGGCACATCCCAGACATAAAGGTACTCCCTGCCAATTTCAAGCTTCTGCTCCAAAGCACTGAAATGGCTGAACCATTTTGGCTGAGATTCTGGCTGAAATTTTCCAGAAAAATTCATCCTGAGGTAGATACCAGCATGGAAAATTTCAGCCCAAGTGGTTAGAATTTGGAAAAGTTATAAGTAACTGACAACAGGGTTGTATATTGGGAAGTGTCGGGCAACCAATAATGGCTCCACCAGTAATATAAAGAGCTTCTGCTGAAAACATGTGAGGTAACAAGAACACAATTTGCTCTGCATCATGGTGCTCCATCCCAGTACCAGAATTGTTGTACGGGGCTATGGATGTGTTCAGGAAATTCCCTTGTGAACTGCAGATACACAGAGAAAAGTGTAGAGAAAATCCCACTAGCAAATTCACAAAAGATGCCATTCTATGGCCTCTCTGGTTGTTTTTATCCTCCCTTCTGCCCAGCATACAGGCAGGTTTCACTGCCCTGAAAGTTGTGTATCACATGTGGTGACTTCAAATGCTCTGATCCCACTTCTGGCATTTATCATCACTTTGCATCTTAATGCAGTTTAGGATAGCATCAATTAACACAGTTGTATTCATTTTTAATTATAATTTCTGTGATATTTGGAGCCCAAACGTCTAGTAATACGATTCCTTGCATTTCCTCCTGTGTGACTACTATAGATCTTGTTGCTGTGGCTGTTTGGGCAATACACCACATACTGTTTCACTGATAGGCACTTTGTAGACACTTTTAATAGTAATTTACCAACATCATCTTCCTTTGCAGCATGCATTAAATAGGTGCATATGTACCTAAACTTAAAAGAACCGGGGAGAAATAGTAGAACTTAGTACATCTGACTTTTTTAAAATTTTCCAAATAAAATCTTTTATATAACTGTGTTTAACCCCCCCCCCCTTTTTTTTTAAATGTGAGGGTGGGAAATATATTTTAAACAGAAAAAGATCTGCATTGCCACTTAAATTCAAATGCCATCTTAAAATAAATTCTGAAGTTGCTAACACAACTGTTAAAATCATTTCTGTCTCTGAGGACGATCTTTTTCTCTTGCTTCTATTTTTAAACGCGTAAGTTAATTTAATGCTCAGGCAAGTCGGAGACAGAGAACACTTGTGTGAGACACCCATGCTAGTGCGTTCCAGTCCGGATCTGCAGCACCTTTGCTCTTTTATTCCTGGGCAATTCCTGAGCAGAGACTGTCGGCTGCATTGTGTTGGTTTGGGGCAAACAGCGTGGTGTTTTTATGGGAACTAGTATTTGTCCACCAGTTTTACGCTTGTGGCTGCCTATAACATTAATCCTACAAATACTTCTGCACAGGCAAGACTCTCTTTTTGTAAGGTGTCCCATAGAAGTCAAAAGGAATCTTTAAGAGAGTAAAGTTGCAAGCAAGTGTAAGTGTTTCCAAGATGGGGGACAAGTTTTGAATACAGCTCTTCTGTTGTGAAATACTTATTAACTAATCCATTGTATCACACAGATCTCCGTGTATTTCAAGTAAAGAATTTTTCCTCCTTTTCTTGCAGCTGAAAATATTTTCTTTAACATAAAACCAAATTTATTATGAAGTGGATCAAAAGAGATATTACATACTGATTGTGAAATGCAGTATGCAGGATATTTACCAAGACAAGACGCCATCCAAAGTGTCTGAATCTTTGTTATCTTCAAATGTTAAAAGTTTTTGTATTAAATTATCTGGTAACCAGGAGAACACTGTGTCTGGAGTCTTTTCCTTGCTGGAGCACACATTAGGGCTATTTGCTGGCAGAAGTAGTATGTATCTCCCCTAATGGTGGATGGTGCATGAGCAGCTCAGCTGTCAGGTTCCTCACAGATACTAGAGTTCATCATTCCCATCATCACTGGACAAGCTCCTGTAATCTGCACCTTCTTCTTTCCCTCCCCTTTGGCATAGAGACGGCTTGTCCTCTGCACAGCAGGCTCTTGCTGTGCCTATAGGACCAGATCAAAAAGAATGTTTTATATGCCTCTCTCTTCACCAGTGTCAGTGCACTTTTCTGTCAGGGTTTTTTTTTTTTTATTTCCTGAAGGCCTTTGTCACTCTTTTCTCATTGCATTCCCACAAGGTCTTGCAAAACATAAAACATAGAAGATGGAATAAATCTTCCCCAACATAGGAAGGGGCGCCAGGAAGATAGAAAAATGCAGATATGAAATTTCTGTCCCTCAAAATACATTTAAAATACAACTTTAATCTGTGTACAAGATGTATCCCATGATGCTTTTGCACTAAATACAAATACTTTTCTTATTAATTATTATTTGATTTGCTGCAGCTCCCAAAATGTACTAGGCACATAAGTAGACATAATCCCTACAAGCAGACATCCTAAAGACCCCAAACTCATAACTTGTATATGGTTGCAGAATTGGATCCTTAGACAACAACAGGTGAAGGGAGAGAGAATAAACACATTACAGATTATTTTAAATAGAACTGGCTCTCTAGCCATGACTAGTTGGTTAATTTCTTGTCATGTACAAGTGGTCCTTGAAGGTTTTGAAGGAGAAGAGGGTAATGGTGTGTCAGACTAGTTCAGAAAGGGTATTCCATGCAGGGAGGGGTATATGAAGGAAAGCATAAAGCCCACGGTATGAGTTGCTGTTACAATAAAACGGAGGACAGGGCAAGGGGGCATGATGCAATAAGAGACCAGGGCAGTTAAGTAGAGGTAAGAATGTGCAGAGGTATAAATGACCTTGAGGGTGAAGACGAGAAATCTGTATTTAATCAGAAAATGAGGGATTTAAAGGGGTATGTTGACATGGTTGTGAATGACTGAAGGGGAAGATGACTTGAGCAGCGATGTTTTGCGTGTACTGGACGGAATAGAAAAGTGTTAAGTATGCCAAAGAGGAAGATGGTAGCCGTAGATCGATCATATATGATTTGTCCAGTAAATATATAAGAAAGTAGAGAAGGGGACACTATGGTACTTAGATGTTGAATGTTTTATGCCCTTCATTTTTGGTGTCCTCTGGGCCTGATCCTTTTAGATGTGGGTTGAATATTTTACTTTTCTGTCTTACTTTTTAAATTTCACCTTACTAAAAATACAATAATTTGCTTTAAGGTTACAAGTAACTAAGCCAAATAAATAAACGAGAGTGCAAGAAAATCCTCCAGCCCCCAGAAGAAAGCTTTTGTGCAAAGTTGCAGTTTGAAAAGAATTATTATCTGTAAATGCTCACTGCACTTGTGAACCAAGGGGGTGTAATTTAAAAGACCAATCAACTGATAGTATGATGTTATAATTCTACCTATGTGCACATGTAAAGCTATTATATTTATATATATAAAAAATAGCACATGCCCTAAGAAGGGGTTGAGATTGGTTTTTACTTTCAGTTCTTTGAAACATCCCCCCCACATTGTTTCATCTTTCTTTTAGTGTATTATACAGGTCGTTTGTTCAGTTCATAGAGTTCCCTCGTGCTCTTAAAATAGTCTGGAAAAAATAGTCCATGGTGCTAAGAAAGCTGATGAGCATTTTAGTGTGAAATACCAGTAGTGGCTGTGGTTGGTATCTGCTGAAAATATAGTCAGAAACTAGATGCCACAGGCTATTCTGTGGCCAAAAGCTCTTCAAATAACAAAACATCAGTAGTGTAGCCACTGCCTTCAGGAGTCTACTGCTATTTTCTATGATTTTGTATAATTAGAATATAAATGGTCTGAAATCATTTCAAGATCTTTATAAAGCCTAAGAGGATTTTTTTTCTTAAATTTCATTCTTATCTGGTAGTAGTCTCTTTGCAAGGCAGGGTTTCTGAATTAAATACACTACCAGGAAACTGACCCAAGTTGTCATTGTTGTCTACATGCTCTGCCTATAGCCCTTCAAAGGAGGGTGAAATCCCTTGTGTAAGCTGTAGCCTTTTGCATTTCCTCTGTAAAAGGTTCAGCTCCCTTAAAAACATAAATTAAATTAGCACATGTTGCACCCTTAAACAGTCCAGACATGTAAAGCATAGTTATCTTGCCGAGAAAATGATCACAACAACATTCAAAGAGCCCAGCAATCTGCCAAGGACATCTCAATGTGGCATGACCTTTTCAGGATAAATGGGATTTTAAATTCAGCCTTTTCATTAGCGTCCTCTCTGTGTATTATGCCTTGCAAGTTGGAGCTAGCTTTGAAGCTGAGAATGTTGTGACAGTGGCTATTGTTCCTGTGTGTGCATTGTTAATTGTAATAGCAGGAAATGTGCGAACCATATCAAAACAAGCGAGAACATAAGAGGGGAGAAAAGTCTGGAAACTTCAAAGTGAACAGTAAATAAAAAGGTGCAAAAACCCCAAACAAATATGTTCACAGACAGCAAAATGCTGTACAGAAGGATTGGGTTTTTTTCCTCTGAGAGAATGATATGGAAATAGTAACAGCCAATCTTCCCCTATTTCTAAAACACATCTTTCTGTGAAGGAAATATTTAAAGGGCTCTGAAGAGAGGAAGAAGAGTAAGGCATTAAGATGCAGAACTACTGCTTGGATGCTGAAGGCATTCAGATGGGGGAGGGATGTTGCCCCGCATTGCACCAAGTGCATTTGGTACCGGGGTGTTGCTCCAATATGCACCATACACCTATTCTGTAATAAAAAAGACTTAATTTTAATCCTTTGGGGAGGATTAGGCCATCAGTCTTTCTCCTAAGACACCACACTGGTGACCCAATAGTGACCCCATAGTTGTAAGAGTCAGACAAACCAGGTGGGAAGACGTTGCTAAAACAGACTGAAAAAGTGCAAGGCATGACGATATCTGGGAACACACACTAAAGTTTGGATGGGGATAATCACTAGGTCAAATAGGAGGTTCATAAGGAAGAACAAAGTTTTAGGAATGAATGAAGATTGCATGAAAACATCATGCTTAAATCTATTGTATGAAATAGGAGTGTCATAGCTTACTGTGTTCGTAGAGGTTACCTGGATTTAGTTTTTATAAGAAAATAACAGAATAGATGATTAAATAACATTTTGGGTTTAAAGGAAATGCACAGTTTTCTGCATCAATCATTTTTTGTGCTCAGTGGATGATCTGAATGAAGGACTTTTGTGCTCCAAGCTCCTCTAAGGCTTTGTAAAGCCGTTACTAGAAGAGATGGCAGAGATTTGATTTGAAGAGGTCAAGAGTAGGATCTCATCTCTAAGTAATACTATCTGATTCCAAAGACAATGTCCCCTTTTTGTTTAATTTAAAAAAAAAAAACCTCAAGACTAACATTCTCTCCATCACTATTGGTTTCTTAGAACTAAACTGACAGTTCCCCCCTCTCTCCTTTCAAAGAGAGAGGCAGAATTTGAAGATGTTTCACAAAGATTTGAAGGGTCCCACATGTGTAAACGAGGGCAGAATTTGGCATGCAGAACCTTTAATACTAGTGAGGTTGATATACACAATACAGACAGAACACAACTTGACTTGCGAATACTGGTTGAGTTTACAAGGAAGGCAGTTAGAAAAGACATTCTTTTACCTCTAATCTGAGCAAATGTGATCTAGAATTGATTCAAACAAAATATAAATTGAAACACATAATGTCCATTTTTACAGAATAATTTTTCAGAGGAGAATAACATTTTAAAAGTGTTGCAATGAAATGTAAAAAGAACGGGTGAATAGGAAGTAGAGCCAGAGACACTGTGTGTTCTACTAAAGACTCTGCTATTGTCAGTCTGTTTTTATGTGGAAGATGCTCAGATACTGTAGAGATTGGCAAGAGTAAAAATCCTGTGTGTGTTAGGTTTTAGAATTTGTTTCCTGAACAACTCAGGTGACCTGGGAAGCTTTTAAGAACCCTATTTCTGTAAAGAACCCCACGAAGCATGGTGTTGAAATTTCCATGAGCACTCTGGGGAATTTATGTTTGCTGTCATTTTTATGTTTCGCATCTCCATAGTATTCCTTAGCTGTAAGCTTGTGAGGAAAAAAAAAAAGGCAGCTCAGGACTTAAAGTTTGGAGTCTCATCTCAGGGTTTTGGCAGTAGCACTGAGAAATTTATCATGAAGTAGATTAGCGTATGAACAACGCCAGACAGAGATGCTAGTGGGATTTCATAAGGTAGAAAAGAGACTGATGTAAAAAGGTGAAAGAAAAATGTGTGTAGTCTATTTATTATGAAATATTCGTGCTTGACAGTTAAACCATAAATAGCATTTTACCTTTAAAAATTCACTAGGTTTTCAGCATTTGCAATTATCAGCATTTGCAACCCAGCAGTTCTTTCAAAAGTAATTAACAGCTCTTGTAGTTCTCTGAATATGTAGCATGCTCACTCTTTCTAAAACTCTCGCGCACATATGCATACCCTCTTCCTTCGCCCATGTAGAGCAGGAGCTAGGTCCTGCGTCATATTCTTGATGTAGTAGAGATAGTATCAAACCTCTCCCTGTTTACACATCCTTTAACTGTAATTATGGTGAAAGTCAAGATTTTGAATTGTTCGCTGTTAATTGGTTTTATCTGCTGCTATCATAAGAGCCTTATCTCCGCAGCCAGTTGCATGGATAATATTTGGAGATCAGCATTCAAGCCCAGCCACACAGTGTCATCCAGCAATTAAATGTTATTTGATTGTTCTGTCTGCGGCTCAGGTGCCACGGAGCTCCCATTTCTGGTTGAGTCTTTATAGCATCATAAAACTGTTCTCAGGGGAAATCTGGTTATGGAAGGCTTTCCGAATGGAAATGGTTAGAAAAGCCTGGGTAAAGTGCAGTTCAAGCTCAGTGGCACTTCTAATCATTGACTATTGGCTAATGACTATGCAGTTCAGCTCTGAAAGATGTTTAATTATTTCTGTTGTTGGCATTTGGTGAGGGAATAAAAAGCCTCTGTCTCATGACATGGATGCTTACATGTACTATGGGGGAGAACGTTAAATGTCTCAATATTGCTTTTCTTATGGACTTCCCCAAGGTTTTACAGGGCTGATTAGGTAGCCTTTCTGTTGTTTTGTTGGGCGCTTGGCTTTGTTCCTGCTGTATTCCTTGATGTAAGAAAAAAAGAAGCATGTCTTAAAGCAGCAGTGGTGAACACCTGACATAGCTAGAGTTCAAATGCTATTATAGTGTGTTTCTGGCCCCTTTGGGAGTGAATTGTTTCTTGACCCTATTTGGCCATTATAGTGGAACTATAAAGAAACCCAGTATGTGCATTTTGTGGTAGAAACACTAAGTGTTCTGCTCATTACACCTTTTAATTGCTCAGTTGCACCTAGGGTGTAGATTATTGTAGCACCTGATTAATTTCACCCCAGATGGGGGTAGAGACCAGTAGGATGACAAATGGAGTTGCTAAGTGGAACCCTGATCGATAGAGTGCTGTCCATTTGAGTAATAGACATCACTGTCATATCAGCTGTTAAAAAATTAGCTGAGATGGGTCCCCATCGGTCTACGAAGTATATAACCTGTCCAAGACAAGAAGCATTACCAAGTACCCCTAACATAAAAGGTAAATCTCAGGAACTCAATCTTTGAGCTGTTAGAAGCACACATTCACTAAATATATTAGCTATTTATTTAAAAAGCCAAAAAGAAAATGCTTTTTTATTTCTGGTAGAAAAAGACCACATATTTATTGTGCAGGGTATGGAGATCTTTGTGAACATTTTTATTTATCAGAAGTTATGGTTATCCCCTTCAATCATTTTCCTTTCTCCTTGGTAAAAAGCCACTACCATTCCCAGAGTCAAGAAGATTGCTGATGAATACTTTTGAACTAACAGCATATATCTGGGACATTGGGTAAGAGAGACTCTAACCAGTACACAGGTTTCTTATTCTACCCAGAGGGTAATCAACGTTGCCAGTTCATTTATCACAGTTGTCCTTGTAAAATACCTGATTCTGCAGCTGGGTTGTTGGCCATAATTTATAATTTATCATAATTTATCTTTTGAAGTGGCCATCACCACATAAATCCTCCCCCAGCAGTAGATGGCCAGATTTTCTGGAAGTACACTTATCGTGATACCTTCTGCCTTAACAGCTAGCTACATTTCTTCTCCTGAAAGGGAACTGTTCTCAATGCACATGTTCCTGTTACTGGCAGTTGCTAAGTCTGAGGACCATGGAGGAGGAGGACTTCCTGGAGAGGCTTCTCTGACCAGGATACTGAAGGCTAGTGGCTTCCTCACCTTCAGAGGGTAAAATATTAAATGTTACTCTTTGCCTCTCTTCACTTTGCCACCACATGAGTGCCTTTTTATATACCTTTTGCCTACTGCTTCCTCTCATTTCCTCCCTGTCCCACCTTTAAATACCAAGTCCCTTCCACACACTGCTACCTGGTACATACTTCCCCTCTTGTCCCAGACCTCCAGAGTTCTCGCCACATCCACTTGCTGCCTCTCCCTGCCCTTTCCTCCTTCAGTGCTGCATCCTTTCTTTCTTAAAGCCATTGCTTTCTTTCCTAAAGCCATTGCTTTTTTTCCTATGTGCTCCATCCATCATCCTCTTTCACATGCCTGGACCCCTTTCTATCATTGTGCTACCACATTTTACTTGTGTCTCAAATCCAGGGTTGGTGTATTCCAGCACCATCTCTCTCACAGCTGCTTCCTATACCAGTAATTGGGAGGAGTGAAGTAGAAATGTCCTCCCTCCTATTCTTTTTCTTTGTCAGCAAACAGAACAAGTGATGGAAACTCCCAAATCCAGTAAATAGTAGAACTGGATGTGGTTCACTGACTCTAAATTCAGCAGCAAAGCTACAGAAAGCAGGGAGATTTGTTGACAGTGGATCCTGTGGCATATTAGAATGCAGAATTTCTGTAGAAATTAGAAATCAGCCTAAAATGCAGAGGAAATAGATTTTAAAAAATGAAATGAAATTAAACAAGAAAATGGATTTTATCGTAAACTTCAGTGGGAGCAGAGTTAGGGTAATGCTGAGCACTTTTGAAAATCTCACCTTACAATGATATTTTGAAGGAGTTTTTTATTTGAGGTAATAACTATTTCCTGGGCTGATTAAACTCTAAGCTACAGATGAAATAAACTCTCAGGCCAAAAGCCCAAGAATTTATTAATCTAGGATGAGGTTATTAATGAGTTTTCATAGATATCAGAGTTGGAAGGGACCTCAGGAGGTCATCTAGTCCAACCCCCTGCTCAAAGCAGGACCAGTCCCCAATTTTGCCCCAGATCCCTAAATGGCCCCCTCAAGGATTGAGCTCACAACCCTGGGTTTACCAGGTGCTCAAACCACTGAGCTATCCCTCCCCCCTCTCAAATAGGTTACCCTCTCAAATTGTTGGTACTGTATATGGAAATGTTTAAATGTGTTAAATGAAAGAGGGGCACCCAAAATGGGCTGTGAAACCACTGAATGGTAAGCTTTTTTTTAAGTTAAAATGTCCTTCAGCTCTTCCTTCCTTTTCTCTTCCTGTTATCTCTCCTTATTTTCATCTTTCTTGCCTTTCTCTTATCACTCCTTGTGCAACAGGTTAACGCTTCTCCCCAGGCTGCAGTGTATCTTTATTTATGTTTTGTGTCAGAACTGACCCGAGAGGGAGAGACTGCACACAAACAAAGCAGGCAGTGTAGTCAAACAAAGACAATACAAGTGTATGCAAATTATTATGAAGACAAGCCCTTCTGACCTGTAGGGAGGGAAGCATGAGAAGGACTGATCCTACTCCTGTAGTAGTCAGTGGCAATGGGATAAAGTTGCAGTTTGAAGCAGAGAAAATAGTTCCGTTGTTTTAAATTTTAATTATTTCTGTTTCAGTTTCTGACTCAATTTCTTTACTTATTTGTATTTAGTTTTTCTTCATTCACAGACATTTGTCTGTTACAGCTGAAGGTAGTGAGAAACTAAGATGGGATCCTTTTGGCCAACAGCCGTTTGGCTGTTCTGGGTAGAGGTCTAATGGAGCTGAAGAAGTGTAGTAGTCAATCAGAATACAGAGATGTGGGCATTTACATTATGGTTATTGAGAAATAACTGTATGGTGATTGTGTATTGCAGACAACATCAGCCCACCAAAATGAAGGGAATTTCATAGCTACAAAAACAGTGATTCTCAAACTTTTTTTACTGGTGACCCCTTTCACATAGCAAGCCTCTGAGTGTGACCCACCAATCAATTAAAAATGCTTTTTTAATATATTTAACACCATTGTAAATGCTGGAGGCAAAGCAGGGTTTGGGGTGGAGGCTGACAGCTTGCGACCCCCCCCCCACGTAAGAACCTTGCGACCCCTCTGTTGGGTCCTGACCCCCCAGTTTGAGAACCCCTGTACAAAAATGTTTTGTCATGGGTCAGTAACTGTCAAGGATCCCTGCGCTCTGGCTGAAATAGTTTCATAGCATAGTCAATACTGTTGTATATAATATAGTAAATCCCTCTAACTTTCTTAATGTTTTTTCTAGGACTCTCATTTTGATGCAGAATGTCTGGTTTTTGGTAAAATTTAGCATTGATATGCTGCAAAATGTTGGGAGTTTTGCTTTACAGTTTAGGTGCAATAGGCTAGTGTACCTGAGGCATTGAATATTATTCCCTACGTATTGCATTGAAATATTTAGATTGAGGAAGCATTCATGTTTTTCACTCTCCATCCCTAGACTCCACCGTCTTCTGCCTCTCACGGTATGGAATATACAGGATATAATGTTCATTGCTTTATCTGTGTTAATGCTTTCTGTTTAATTAGCTGGCCTCAAATAATCTCCAGTAACTGGTACCCACCAGATTCAATCCTGAATGTGAACATTGTTATGTGGAGTAGAGTTTCACTGGGTGGTCAGATGTGGGTCACTAATTTTCAGCGCTGCTGTTTAACTATTAATGAGGTCATGGCCTATGGGACAAATCTGATGTTACCTATCAGATGTCTTACATATCCCAATAGGCCTCTCACTTTTAGTCAAAGCTCTTGACTAATAATTGTCTCCTGCAGTGTTCACATTCCATTGTTTCATCTTTTACCCTGACCTTCTTCTAGATTAGATATAATTCCTTGTGCCCATCTCCACACTCCTCCATTTTCAGCAGGCCCCATAAAACAAAACTGTTCCCATACTCCATTAACCTCCTTGTCATGCAACTAATTGATATACATATTTGCTTTTTCAACCAAGGGTACCAAGTTACCACCAGTATATTTCTTGCTGAGAGGCATCACTCACGTTCATTCCAAAGTTGCCTATACAAACTTGGTATCCCCTCACTTTCATTTTAAAAAATAATTTACATCAGAAACAAAGAATTATGAAAATAAAGTGAAAGAATTATGCTAAAGGAATGAATCTCTTAGGATTTTAAGTTTCCTGCATGAATCAAATTTTGGGTCTTTCATTTTGGGTCTTTGTAACACGTGGTTTTGACGGATTGAGAGGTGTGGTCACCAGTTCCAGGAAGTCTGGAGAGGCATCCAACTTACTGTTGCCACCACCTTCACTCTTGGTTTCTTGTTTACTAAATAAGTTGAAAAACTCTAAAAATGGATGATATAATTCTTAGCTGTCAGCAGCCTTACCATATCACATTTGACAGCAGATTTCATAATCTGAAGGGACATTCTGCTGTATCAAGTTTCATGGGATGTTGGGAAGGCCAAAATTATAACTGGCTTCAAAAAAGAATGAGATAAATTCATGGAGGATAGGTTCATCAATGTCTGTAGCCAATCCCATGCTCTTGGTGTCCCTAAACCTCCAACTGCCGGAAGCTGGGACTGGTTAACAAGGGATGGACCCGTTGATAATTGGCGTGTTCTGTTCATTCCATCTGAAGCATCTAGCTCTGGCCACTGTCAGAAGACAGGATACTGGGCTAGATGGACCATTGGCCTGACCCAGAATGGGCATTCTTATGTTCTTCTGACTTCAGAGTAAATAAAAATGGCTTTTTCAGAGCATGCTACTGCTTGCTCTGTATAGCATGTAATATGAAAACTATTGACATAATGATCAGTATTTTTGCCTTTCCTTACTGCACATAGTTGCTGTAATTTATAAGATGCTGTAACTCTCTCTCTCTCTCTCTTTTTTTTTTTTACATGTGTTTGTTTGTACTTTTTGACAGGTAATATTTGAAATTGGGAAAGCCAACAACAAGGGAAGACTCTTTTTTAAATTCAGGGCTATCCTCAGAAAGACCTTGTGCACTCCTCTTTCAGAGCAGTCATCTTGCAATAGTGATGTGACAGTTATGGGGCCTGTATTTTTTTATGTTTTGGCAACTCTGCTTTGCCCATTGGAATGGTTTTATTTATATATATTTTTTCAGGTAGAAAAAATAGTGCCAGTCATGCTTCTTGCAAATGAGCATTCTCCTGTAAATATTGAACAAATCTGCATTTTGATTCAAGTCTTTTCATTCCACATACATTTTTTTCAGTGTATTTCTGCTCTCCTGATAAGGGACATTGCTCTACTTTACATGTTTAGATTTTTAACTAGAAGTTTTATTGAAGTTTACAGAAACATTGGCCGTGTATGAAATAATTTTGAGGAGAAAGCAAAAAGAAAAATGTGGAAAACTTGAACAGCAATAAGTATGGTAGAACTGCTGTCAGTTCACCTAGTGTTAGGAAAGTGATTGATGTTAGTAACCAGGAAGTCTAGGCGGTTTGGAATAATATACTTGAGGTCACTCATCTCAGAGAGAGGGGCTCTGTTCTAGGAAAGATGATATCCATTCTGATAGAGACAAACAGCAGTTCCCTCCAGAATCTGACAAGCATATATCTGCTATGCATAGGACAATCCTAATGATTAATGACTTTTCCAAATGTTATTCCTAGAAACTCCAGATCAACATGTGTGATCCACTATTTCCTTGTCACAGTGCTTGAGTGTTGCTGTTTTATGCCATGGGCCTGCTGATCCTCTCTGCTGTGTTTCTCAAAGCATTTTTCACTCTCTGCCTTCTTTAACTCTCTCAGGGCACAGATACATCAGGACATGGAAATAGATAATGAGGCTCCAGAAGGTCTGTGGTTCTACCAGTGCAGAGGGTCTGACTCTTCCCTCCAGTGCCTCAGGATCTGTGAGGGATTAGAGCCTGATTTCCCCACAGTCATCAAGTCCTCTGCTCCTCTAGTGTGGCTGCAAAATCTCTTTTTTGAGAAGTATATGTTGTGTTAACTTCATGAGGTTTATTGTGGGCTGGATTAAGGCATAGGGACATTATCGACCCTGGGGGCACTTAGTACTCCAGCTTCTGGAGTTATGTGATTAAATCAGAATCTAAATTTTAATTTTTAAAAGGAAATTTCTGTTTTCACGTTTGTGAGGAAAAGCTTGAAAAAGTTAATTGTTGCAGTGATCTCTGCCTAGAGCCATGTCTACATTATGCTTTACTGGTATAGGAATACTGGTGTAGTATACCAACAAAGCTCTCCTGATGAAGATACAGCTATATCTGCAAAACTAATCTTTGTACCAGTATAATAAACCTCCTCCCAGAAGCAAAATAAGTTATCCTGGTGAATGTGCAGTTTTGCTGGTGTAACTGTCTACACTAGGGGCTTCTGTTGAAACCGCTATGTTGGTCTGAGATCCCACCTTTTCACATCCATTCGCGACATAGCTCTTCTGCCCGAAGTTTCTAGTGTAGATGTGGCCATGTCTCCAGTGGAGCCAAAACAATAGCTCAGAGGTATGAACTGCCCCATTAATCTTAACGATGAGACGTTAATTCCAAGACGAGCTACTGTGGGTGGGTGGAGAAGAGTGTAGAGAACCCAGTCTATTTACCCAACAGATGCTGGGGTAAGTACGAGGGGCTGTCTTGTTGCTACCTCTGCCGTCCCTTTTCACTCCTGGGGGAATTCTGCACCACTGCGCAATCCAGATTTTCTTCAGAACTAATATTTTCCGCAGAATTTCATTTTTCTCTGCAGAATTGATGCTGCAGAGCTGCTGGCTGTCACTAGGGGCTGCTGGACCCCAGCAGAGCCTGCCTCTCCAGCTCACAAATAGAGGACATTGTCGAGGGAGAGGGGAGGGAAGCTGGAATGGCAGCTACGGTTCCCAGCATGTCCTGAAGGAAGGAGGCAGCATGCAGCAAACACCATACAGGCGCAGGATTCAGCATCAGGCTGTTTCTCTCTCTCTCTCTCTCTCTCTACATCCCTGGGCTGTGGGCGGTAGGGGGTATGGGTTTCTGGACTGGGCTGTGCCCCACGGCTGGGCCCTGAAGCAAGGGCGTGTAGGTGTCTGGGCTGGGGTTGCCCAATGGCTGGACTCTGGGGTGCAGGTGTCTGCTGGGGGTTGCCCAGTGTCTGGGCTCTGGGGAGTGGAGGGTGTGGGTGTCTAGGCTGGGGGGGCACCCCACGGCTGGGCTCTAGAGGGTAGTAGCTGTGGGTGTCTGGGCTGGGGCGTATCTCCTGGGAGGGGTACAGGTATCTGGGCTGGGGGGTGCCCTGCAGCTGGGCTCTGGGCGGGGATGCCCTGCGGCTGGGCTCTGGGGGGAGTGGTGATGTGTCTGAGACTAGAGGGGCAGATTTTTTCCCCCAAGATGTGCTCAGCTGGCACATGTGACACACCCAGACTGAGCTGCCCAACAAAGCATAAAAGAGAAACAGGAACTGGGTTATCGTAGGGGTTTCTTTAACTCTCTACTCCTCAGGTTAAACTTTTTTGTTGTCTGTATTGTTACAGACATATTTTCTGACAGGTATTTAGAAATGAAGTATCAAGATAATTGAAACTAGTGTGATTACATTGTGTTATTTTGATAAATAAAGTATTTTAAAGAATTTTAAAATATTGTGCAGAGAATTTTTAATTTTTTGGCTCAGAATTCCCCTAGCTGTAGCTTTTTGTTGCATTCCGGGAGAGAGGGTCCTGTGTCATAATATACGTAAGGCCCTGGATTACCTTAACCCAGCCCTGGGTTCATCTTGTGAAGTCCACTGACCACATTTCCCCCCCCCCCTTTTTCTTCAAGAGAAGTGGACTAAGAGTCATATTTTAGAACATATGTAAGCTATTTGTGACCCCATTGCTTAGAGTCTGTTAGGATCTTCAGCGTGAGACCCTATTTATAAGTCAATAAGTGCCTGATTGCTTACACTTCTAAACTCTTTTAAAAAAAAATAAAAAATGCTAGGACAGTCCCGAACCTTCGGAAATATCATCACATTCTAATTAGATATTTCTAGTCTACAAAATAACTGTCTAATACTTTTAGAAATGCACATTTTCACGTAAAAATTATCTGTCTGTAACTCCTACGCTAATAGTTACAAGCACAATTCAGTGGCATAATTCACCTGCATATAAACACATGAATTCTTACAATGTGAACAATCTGAGTTTGATTAAAGACAAAGAACGCAATTCTCATACATGCTACTAAATCTGTGCACTATAAGATTGTAATTGAGGTGGTTCACTGTAATCTGCATTTCTCCAGTAATCACCCTGCAGACTGCAAGGACTGAAAAGTTGAACGAATTATTCAAAAAGTCATGAGAAGAAAGATGCAAAGCTTCAGTGTCTGTTGAGTAACAGGCAAAATTAATTCTTGAAGCAGATTTGTTGTGATTTTAGCCTCTAGAGTACTTTAATTGTATTTTCAAGGAGATACATGTATAAGTCAAGGAGTAGTATTTTGTATTTGTGAAGATGGGTAGGAATTTCATGGTAGTATGTCTTTGGAGATCATCTACTTAGTCTTACTGAAAAGCACTTTTACATCTGAACAGTAATGAAAAGGATATTGAACATGGTGCATGTCGTTATTCTTATTATATGTATATAGATACGTTAGCACAGGGATCGGCAACCTTTGGCCTGTGGCCCGCCAGGGTAAGCCCCCGGTGGGCTGGGCCAGTTTGTTTACCTGCCGCATCCACAGGTTCACAGGAAGCGGCACGGGCTGAGGGATATGCTGGCCTCCGCTTCCCACAGCCCCCATTGACCTGGAATGGCAAACCGTGGCCAGTGGGAGCTGCGATCGGCTGAACCTGTGGATACGGTAGGTAAACAAACTGGCCCGGCCCACCAGGCCTCCTGCCAAAGGTTGCTGATCCCTGTGTTAGCAGCATGATTCTGCATTCCTCACACACTCAAAGTTCTGATGGGCATCAAGAATGCAGAATCCAGAAACTTCTTTATGATGCTAATTGAGCTAGAAGATTTTTTTTTAATGTTGTGGTAGAATTGGAGGGTGGGGTAGATGTTGAGTGGTTATGATGGATTAATGTTTTTCTGCATCTTTTATGTTGCTCATATGGGGAAATGGTCACGATATACTCCAAAGGCTTTTTCAGATTCTCTATTCAAACAGATCAATCTGACTCTACAAGTGCAAATATCTAAACTAAGAAAATGCAAATCTGATCGATTGGGATGAAGGTTTGCAAATCGCAGATGTATAAAAGGGAGGACATACCATATGGCAGGATACATCTTAATGCATCCAGCTCTAGGAAGCAGAAGTGCAGAGTTTACCCTATCCACTACTAAAAATTATGCTTAAGTATGACTTAAACTCATAAAAGGAAGGAAATTCACAGTTAAAACTGAAAATCCAGTCTGATATAACAGCGTTCAATTAAGCCCTCTAACTCACGTTATTGTAACAAGTTAAAAAAGCATGTGTCTTAAATCATTCATGAAGGTAAATCTACTTACCTGTTCATTTTCTTCTCTTTGTAGAATTAAATCAGGTCCTTAATGTTACATAAAACGTACATTTTTAAAAATATGGTTAAACTTTGCGGTATGTATCATACTAATGTTTTTAAAAAGTAGTTTTGGTGGTTATCTGTCACATTGAAGTGATAAGAATTTAAAACGCATAATACAAGAACTTTTAAATTGGCTGTTATTTACTTTGGCTTTTACTTGAAAATCCCTAACAGTTCCCTTAGAGCTCTTACAGATGGTCAAGTAAATACAAAGGAATATATGCTGTCAGTACAAGGCTTTCTGCTGGGGTTGTGCCAGAAAATCTGTGTTGCTAAAATTTTATGACATTATAACTTTAAAAAAGTATATGCACAATAATCTGTTTGTAAAATGGAATTACTCAGGTTTCTTAAATTAGGATAGCAAAACCAATAAGTTTCAGAGTAGTAGCCGTGTTAGTCTGTATCCATAAAAAGAAAAGGAGTACTTGTGGCACCTTAGAGACTAACAAATTTATTAGAGCATAAGCTTTCGTGAGCTACAGCTCACTTCATTGGATGCATTAAACCAATAAAACCAATTAACTTACACTTTGAAAAGCTAATCATCTGTAAAAATGCTCTGTGATTTTAAGGAAGGAATCTGTTTTAGTTTCACAATTACAATAGAAAACATAGAAGAGCATCTTAAGACTCCATTATCCCGTTTATTTTTTGCAGACTCATAACTGTGAATTTTGGTGTATGTACAATTAGTATGTACAATTAGTATGTGCAGGTATATTGTTAAATAGTGGTATATATCAAAATTCTTCACCCATCCTATTTGATTCTTCCCCAAACTGGTCAATTCCTAGTTCATATCACAGTATCCATAACAATAAAAGCCACTAATTGTCAACCTTCCTCGAAGAAGTAAGGAAGACTAATTGGACATGGACACTAAACTACTTTTCACTCCTAACAAAAAAACAAAAACACACACTCAAAAATGTTTGCTTCTCTTGAAGTCTCTTAGCTGTGTCTTTTTTCCCTTTCCAGTGGAGTTTGCACTGGGAGCTGCACTAAGTGCACTAAAAAGTCCACTAGTAAACTCTGAGAACTAACGAAGAATGCCATGTTGCAACATTACACAAACACGATTTAACAAATAAACTCCAAAGAAATCTTAAAGGAAATGGGTGGAAAAAAGTGCCAAAAATTTCATACCTTTAGCAATACTCACGCAAACAAATGGTCTTCAAATTCTGTAGGCTAAATATATTGTTTTGGTCAACTTACAAAATCCCAAAGAATTTTTTTTTAAAAAAAAATTCTTTTGGCATGACTGAGAAATGTTTCTCACACATAACTCTCATGGGCTTCAATATGAATTATGTGAGGGGAACGTGTCCCAAGGTCAAGTTCTTTGTGATTAATTATAAACATTTTTCCAATGTTTGTTTGAAATGGGGAGTGCTAGAACCATGCATTACTAGACAATTTCAGGGCATTAGTTTTTCTTAGTAGTTACTGTACATTACAGATATTTTTATTGTGACCTTTTATAGACCATGTGCAGCTTTGAGTTACTAATTTTGAGGTGTTGGTGTGTAAAACACAAGGCTTTTTTAAATTATAGGGAAAACTTGGGTGATTTGCTTTATAGTGGAGAATGCAGCATTTTGGGACTAACTCTTTATCATCTTTACTCATCTGAATGTTCCTATTGACTTCACACCCCACATGACATATTTCACAGACTCTAGTCAATATCCCTCTGCCCTTGAAAAACAAAACCTCAGGTTGATCCATAGTTTTTCTAAATGTTTTAAAAGAATTGTAGCTGTATAAATGTACATATTTCTAATTCTGTGTGTGTGTGTCTGCGTGTTTACCAAATGACACAGAATTTATAAATTGCTGGCTCGTAAATATGTAAATAGTTCTGGGAAATAATTTCTTGTGCTTTTGTTATCTAGAATAGACTTTTGATCTTATTTTCTTTGGCTACCTGTAAGTAAGCATCTGTATTTCTCTCAAATTTTTTTTTTTTAAGCATTTCTAAACAGATGAGCTGTGGGACTGTCCTGTCGTTTACTTTGATGTCTGGGTAAGGCCCAAGGAAGAAATGCTGTATTTGACTCTGTATAAATAACCAGAAAATGTCAAGATTTTGACAGGGTGATTTAAAACCACTAGCTTAAAAATTAACTCTTCTGATTGTAAGATTATAATCACCGGAATGACGTGTAGAAAATTGTTGCTTTAAATTGCTATGCATTTGAATTACTTTATGGCATTAAGAATGGTTAAAGCACTTGGGGAAACAAAAAAGGTCTGCTTTTGCTAACTGCATGCCATAATCCCCAAACAGCTCCCGCTACCTGTATTGATTTGTCTTTTGCTAACCAAATATAAAAGCAGCCATGTCCCTCCTCATCTGCATACAGGACAAGTAGGAAACTCTCATTAGGTCTTACAAAGGGGTTTATTTAAATAAAGAAATAAAGCAGAGGGATGACAGATAAGCACACTTAAACCCTTTGAGTGTTACGTCAAGCTTGTAGAATGTGGACACCAAACATGATAAGCTTTGCATTCTTCCTTAATGATATAGCCTTGTAGAGAAAATAATGTTGTGGTCTGGACTATAATCTCTCTTTATGCTGCTCTGAAGGCATCAATCCTTGCAGAAATATGGATATGCAGGTGCATTTCTAAGATTTTCCCCTGCCTGGCTCTGAAAGCAAGAGCAAGTTATTCCTTTTGACGCTTGTGTGTGTCTGTCTCTGTGTGTATTTTCTTAAATATAAGCATATGTGTGGATTTTATACATTGTTGCTCAGTGTGGGGTGAAGCAGAGATCATCTTTGGCCAGAGTATGTGCTTACATGTATCTTCTTCAAAAGTGTGGTTGTTGATTCTTCATGAAAACAAGTAGCATTACTCATCTGCCCACCACTTCTCACTCTGCTCTCAAACAGTGATGGACCTAGTCTAAGAACATAGGTAGAGTTTCATTGCCCTTGGCAAAAAGGGATACCTACTGCAACTTGTGCAGGTGGAGAGGAAAGGGGATGAGGAGCCTTTCTGTAGGCTCCTTGGCATTACACACGCTGCCTGGAGTCATCAGTAATCCTAGTCCTTGTTCACTGCAAAGGAAAGGAAAACACAGCACCACCAAGATGAGTAGATGCCCCCAAAGGGCCTGCGCGTGCTTTTGGCCTATCTCCTTTAATAGCCAGCAGAGCTGGTAAAGGATGAACAATTGCTGTGTCTGTTAGAGTATCACAGCTTTAACATTTTGCATCTGCAAAATGGTGCCATCTTCTGAGTGGAAAGACAGTACTCCTGAATAATGGTGGTTCAAGAGGGCTACTCAAGCCCAGTGAGACCTGGAGAAATGCTGCCTCCTGATCTTTTTTCCTGAAACAGGTGACAGAATGAGAACATTACTAGATGGAGAAACATTTGGGTCTATTCTCAAGTACAGTCCAGGGGTAGAATATCAGAGCTGAAGCATGTCTACACAACTGGGTAATGTGCACTACTGAAGTGTGGTTTCTAGAGCACGCTGATGTTTTGTGCGCTTATTGGTCCATGTAGAATCTGGTGTTGTGCACGAAAAGTTCCCTAGTGCATTTGGTAGTATACACTATGTTAAAGCGCAAGGGAACTTTTAGTGAGCACCAGCAGTGTCTACATGTACAAATTTCAGTGCCACATGTTAGTGTGCTTTAGAGCACACTACCCTGCTGTGTAGACCATTGCAAACCTCATTATGCCTGACTTTGGCTACACGATTAATTCCACACTATTATATGATTCAACACACACTTTAAAAAGTCATGAGACTTTGCAATCAAGTTCAAGGGCGTACCGAAGGTACTTTTACTGACGTGTTTGTATACATATAGCTTATTTGTGAAAGAGATTGAGGATCTATTCAGCACAAAGAACTGAGCAAATGAAGAATTGGTTTATCTCTATGACTTACAGAGAAGATGTTTAAAAACACAAAACACCTCTTTTGCAAGCCTGAGAGATATCCCAGAGAGTTTTAATTATTTGTTCATTTATTTTGTTGGAATAGATATTTTTATTTACACCGTTCTGTGTATTTCTTGAATCTGAATGGTTAAGAAGATGGCAAAATGGAGGGTTTTTTAAATAGTTTCAGTTGCCCAACATCTTGTAAGGTGATTTGAGCAGGTTAATTTAAAGGATTGCGTGATCTGACAGTGCTTTATTTTTCATAAGAGTAATGCCCAGTCACCTTTTAAAGGTGATATATTTGTAACCTATTTCTGATGATCAAGGTTTTATAATATAGAATAGAGTGTGTATATGCAGTATGTATTTAACTGTATTTGAGTATACTATATATTGGAGGTGATAGCCTTTTCATAATTGTAGGGGGATTGTGAAACATTCATTTATCATCAGTTTGATTGCCTCATCTGCTCTCTAATGCATCTTTCTGGGACTTGCTTTAAAATTTCAAACTGCTACTATTTAAAAAAATCAATCTTCCAAAGAAATGTTTATACTCTCTGGTACCTTGCTGAAAGCCCTAGAGGTCAAGATTTAGTCCTTAGTCAGTAAAATTTCTTCCAAATATAAAAGTCATAAATTTAAAATCATGGCCCTGCAAGTCTAGAAAGGGGAGCTCTATCCTACTGGATAGTGGAGATGATTCCCAGTTGGACTAAAGAGAATTCTAGCCCTGGAAGGATTTCAGGTAATCAAGTTTAAAGCCATAACTTTTAGATATTGAAAATAAATCATTTTTAGAAGTTTTTATGACTTCCTCTGAGTTCTATACAGTTGAAATCATGGTTACTAAAACCTCTAAAAATTTAATCTAAGATAGCTCTTCCATGTACAAAAAGTCACAGTTTTCAAGTTCAGTTTGTCTGGAATTCCTAAGCCTGGAAATAAGGGCTGTTTATCATATTAGAAACCTGAGAAATTCTCAGGTTCTAGAACTTCTGTTTCTAGTTGTGAAGGGTTACAAGAAATCAGACCTTTAAATCTGTCACTTGTCCAGGATGGGATATTATCTGAATGCTGGGCTCCACACCAGAGTAATTTGGGAATGAGGAGGAGGTTGAAAAATGTATATATTGGTGGTTTAAAGCTGTTCAGAAATTTGGAAAGCATGGGGAAGTCCTAGGGGAGATGGATTAATGGGCAGGCCTAAAGAGAGCTGGTCAAAAGGGCAAGACAAATGCAATTTATCATGTGGACATGACCACCAAGTGTGTGGGGGGGGAGGGGGGAAGGAGAGTACTAAACAGCCAAAACAGACTTGTTGGACATGTGGTTGGAGTGGAGGATTCACTAGAAAGGTGAGATTTCCACAGATAAGTGGATTTCCTTCGCTGAAGGGTCCTGGTCCATGACAAGGACACATAGGCACTATGGAAATACAAATAATTAATAGCGATAATATATACACAGATCCCCATATGGCTATATTTCCTAATGTTGTTGTAGGGCAAGTATTTTGGAGAAGATTCCTTTTGCCTCCTCAATATATGGCTAGCTGAAATTTCCCTGTGGACTGCAGTTTACTGGATTGGCCGTAAGTTTTTATGTACAAGTGTTGCTTGAGACTAGAAACTTGGAAGGTCAGGGAAGAGGGAAGGATTCATTATTTTACATGATACCATAACACATTATGTTTGACTAAATAGCTCAGAGTTGATAACTGTTGACTACTCTAATCACTCTATGGTATTGCAATAAAAGTTAATTTATAGCATGAGTAGCAAAAATATCCTGCCCATTATACATCACTATCAATCCAGGCCGGATTAGGTAGAAGTAAATTGTATAGTAAAACTATTGAAAAAACGCACAATAACTAGCACTCTTGTTAGTGTGCTAATAATTGTAGCTCAATTGACTACTTCTCTGATCATAGAATCATAGAATATTAGGGTTGGAAGCGACCTCAGGAGTTCATCTAGTCCAATCCCCTGCTCAAAGCAGGACCAACACCTACTAAATGGCTGACGTGGTGTTGGAAAGAGAATCTTGGGGAGACAAAGCTATGAAACTAACAATACACTGGTGCTTTGGGGATTGTATCCTGAAGCTGACAGTCTGGGATTTTAATATAACTGTCTGTGTGTGGGTGGAGGGTGGTTCCTTGTCATGTAACAGAGTGGCATATCTAGAACTGAAGAATGCTTCTCTTCCAGTTTATAGTGGTTTACTCCATTTGTAGAATTTACTGACAAGCCAGCTGTGTTGTTTGCTAACCATATCAACTCGCCTGTATAAAGAGGGATAACCTAGAGTACAGTACATGAGAACAGTTATTGTTATACCAGAGACACTATGATTTATGAAGCGTCAAACCAGGTTTCCTTTGAAGAAATCCTTTCTTTACATCTGTCTTTTGTGCTTACTTCTGTTGTCCTGGTGACACAGTATCCCTCTAGGCTCCTGAAATAGTTCTGTGGCCCTGCTGAAATGAATGGAGGGCCTCTTTTTTCTGTCTACACCGGGGAAACAAAGCTAGTGAATGAGAAATCAGGAAAGAATGGGAAAGTGAGTCACTGTGCTTTGTCACAGGTACACTCACTCCATCACACCTGACACAAACTGAGCAGTACTCAGAGTTCAAAGGGAAAAACCAGGCCCTACTCTGGTATCATTTTGCCTCAGTTCCAGGGCTTTCGAACTTAAAATATTTCCAAAGTGTGTCTTTATTTTTTATTTTATTTTAAGAAAATACCTAAATGAAGCTGTTTTAAGTGGTACTGTTTTTTCGTTCACCCTGAATGCTGTATGGAAGTTTGCGAAATAACTATAGCACTTGTTTAAGATTTTATTTTCACTCTTAAGATGCGTACCAATATTTTATGCTTCTGTGTGTTGCAAGATTTTTAAGGAATGTCTGCCTTGCCAGAAATAATCATCCAGACAAGCTTTCAGAAGATATTTTATTTTGCAAGACTAGACTTTGCAGGTGCTCTTTGGCATCAGTTTTCTTGTATTTTAGAGCATATCGTTTTTCCTCCAAATTTTGCTGCTGTATTTCTTACTGTTTCCGTATCATACTAGAATTCTGTGCCAGGCTGTCAGAACAATGGGGTGAATTAAATAGATCAAGGCCTTAATTCTGTTCCCATGGAAAACAACAGCAAAATTCCCAAGGTCTACAGTACAAACTGGATTATGCCCCAAATGTTTTCCGCACAGACCAGGATAAGGGCCTGCTCCCACTGATGTTAGTGGGACTTCTTCAATGGGAGCAGGAGGAGCCCCATGAAAATATTTGGAGTTCTCATGCCAAGACAGAATAGCTTATATCAGATTTTTGTTGAGGGGAAATATTTACAATCATACTTGCAAGAGGTGCATGAGCAAAGAAATTAACATTGGCTTCTTATACATTAACAGATATGTTAGCAACAAGAAGAAAGTCAAGGAAAGTTGTGGGCCCCTTACCGAATGAGGGAGGCAACCAAGTGACAGAGGATGTGGAAAAAGCTAATGTACTCAATGCTTTTTTTGCCTCTGTCTTCACAAACAAGGTCAGCTCCCAGACTACTGCACTGGGCAGCACCGCATGGGGAGGAGGTGACCAGCCCTCTGTGGAGAAAGAAGTGGTTCGGGACTATTTAGAAAAGCTGGACGAGCACAAGTCCATGGGGCCAGATGCGTTGCATCCGAGAGTGCTAAAGGAGTTGGCGGATGTGATTGCAGAGCCATTGGCCATTATCTTTGAAAACTCATGGCAATCGGGGGAAATCCCGGACGACTGGAAAAAGGCTAATGTAGTGCCCATCTTTAAAAAAGGGAAGAAGGAGGATCCTGGGAACTACAGGCCAGTCAGTCTCACCTCAGTCCCTGGAAAAATCATGGAGGTCCTCAAGGAATCAATTCTGAAGCACTTAGAGGAGAGGAAAGTGATCAGGAACAGTCAGCATGGATTCACCAAGGGCAAGTCATGCCTGACTAATCTAATTGCCTTCTATGACGAGACAACTGGCTCTGTGGATGAGGGGAAAGCAGTGGACATGTTGTTCCTTGACGTTAGCAAAGCTTTTGACACTGTCTCCCACAGTATTCTTGCCAGCAAGTTAAAGAAGTATGGGCTGGATGAATGGACTATAAGGTGGATAGAAAGTTGGCTAGATTGTCGGGTTCAACAGGTAGTGATCAATGGCTCCATGTCTAGTTGGCAGCTGGTATCAAGTGGAGTGCCCCGAGGGTTGGTCCTGGGGCCGGTTGTGTTCAATATCTTCATAAATGATCTGGAGGATGGTGTGGATTGCACCCTCAGCAAGTTTGCAGATGACACTAAACTGGGAGGAGAGGTAGATATGCTGGAGGGTAGGGATAGGATACAGAGGGACCTAGACAAATTAGAGGATTGGGCCAAAAGAAATCTGATGAGGTTCAACAAGGACAAGTGCAGAGTCCTGCACTTAGGACGGAAGAATCCAATGCACCGCTACAGACTAGGGACCGAATGGCTCGGCAACAGTTCTGCAGAAAAGGACCTAGGGGTTAGAGTGGACGAGAAGCTGGATATGAGTCAAGAGTGTGCCCTTGTTGCCAAGAAGGCCAATGGCATTTTGGGATGTGTATGTAGGGGCATTGCCAGCAGATCGAGGGACGTGATCATTCTCCTCTATTCGACATTGGTGAGGCCTCATCTGGAGTACTGTGTCCAGTTTTGGGCTCCACTCTACAAGAAGGATGTGGAGTCCAGGGGAGGGCAACAAAAATGATTAGGGGACTGGAACACATGAGTTATGAGGAGAGGCTGAGGGAACTGGGATTGTTTAGTCTACGGAAAAGAAGAATGAGGGGGGATTTGATAGCTGCTTTCAATTACCTGAAAGGGGGTTCCAAAGGGGATGGATCTAGACTGTTCTCAGTGGTAGCTGATGACAGAACAAGGAGTAATGGTCTCAAGTTGCAGTGGGGAAGGTTTAGGTTGGATATAAGGAAAAACTTTTTCACTAGGAGGGTGGTGAAACACTGGAATGCATTACCTAGGGAGGTGGTGGAATCTCCTTCCTTAGAAGTTTTTAAGGTCAGGCTTGACAAAGCCCTGGCTGGGATGATTTAGTTGGGGATTGGTCCTGCTTTGAGCAGGGGGGTTGGACTAGATGACCTCCTGAGGTCCCTTCCAACCCGGATATTCTCTGATTCTATGATTAACAGTTTCTCTATCTGTAAAATGTGTCTAATGATGGTGACCACCTTTGTAAAGCAATGAAACAATGAAAAGCAATATGTATCATCATTGCTAGGTGGTGGTATTATTTATTAACAGGATGGTGCTTCAGTAAGACCAAAAGAATACAGAATTTTAACCACTTGTTGAAATTTTAATCACAACTTATAGAATCAAATGTTACTCCTGTAGCCTATGTGAAGAAATACAGTAAAGCATGAAACGTGTAATCAATAATTTGTCGATAATTCTGTTCACTGAAGCTATACATTTAAACACTGAATAGAATTACTTTTTCCCCTTGATATAAAGATGTGATTGTTTTCTAAAACGCTAGTTGGAGACAGATACTACTTGAGATATGATTTCACAAGTCGGCCTTCAGAGCAGTAGCTGGAGAAGAGGAGTGGAAGTAACAGCCAAAATAGATGGGTAGGGCATGGAAGAAAGAAAAGTTACCCATATGCAGTCACATCGTAAACCAGTTTATTAACATGCCAATGAAAGCAATTTGCTCTGCATTAACCAACAAAGAAAACTGGTTTGTAAAGATGAAAGGAATGGAAATTTCATGCTTTTCTGATGTATAGATGGTGTACCTTCTAGTGAAGGCTATCTGACTGCAGAAACAAAGATCAGAATCCAAGTAGCAAAAATGTTAAGAATTGCTTGCAATCCTGTGATGCACTGAAAAGATTTCACGTTATGGCTGCAGTAAGCACTCAGCATGGAATTTCTGTTGAGCAGGTCTTCATCTGATTTGAGGCTGTGGTTTCCTATCTCTATCACACTTCATGAAATCCCAATCCTAAAATTTAGGTTATTGTAGATTACAGAAACTGAAGCCTGTGTACCTGGTTAAAATGAGTTTTCTAAACAACTTTACTGCTATAGTAACACGTATAGCACATTTTCTCATGGGAGCCCAGACATAAGTACACAGCAGCAAGGTGCATGCTAAAAAGTGGTTACAAAGGTAGTTTTATGAAAGACAATCTCAGAGTGGAGGGATTTTTTTTTTCCACGATGAACCCTTTTGCTTTCTAGTTGGTACTAATTGACTAAGAATGTAATTTGCAAAGTTTGAGACACCCCCTAGCCTTCCAGGCTTTGCCTGCTTCATTGTTCAGCCTACTGTCTGCCCTTCCCCTATTAAGCATGGTCAGTACTCAGAGCTTGCCTCTCCAGAGATGTGTATGTATTATCAACCCTTATACAGGAACCAAAGGCTTGTCAATCACTGTGACCTCCAAGGGCCTCTAACAAGCCCAGCAAACAAGGCGCTGAGGTTTGAAATGGCCTTTTATTTTTCAATCAGGTTTTTTGGAGTGGGGTTCTCTAATTATTTGGAAGTGTATGCAAACACTGAAGGAGCATTAGGAGCATCAAGTGGGGCCTCTGCTTTTATTAGGAAACTCTTTCTCTTTTAAATAGATGTCAAACATATTCTTCACTCTTTAGACAGTTAACCTTTCATCACTCCTGTAGCAGAAATTCCACACTCTGAGCTATGCTAATTTGCTATTTGCAGTATTCTAAAGCAGAAGAAAAATGTCGTTCTACAGGGCCTTCATTAAAAAGCCCTTTATCTGTGTTCTACATATTTTCTGCATTCCAGCTAGTTACATTTTATTAAACAAAAACACCCCTATATGTCCTGTCCTTCTAAACTATAACAAGACAAAAAACCCAAAGAGAAGACAAAACTGCACTGTAGATAACTCTTTGCCATGCTTGTATTTGGTACAATACTGTCCTGGCTTCACCTGCCACGAAGCAGGAGACAGAAGATTTCTTAGTCATCCAAACTTGCGTAAAGATAATCTCCACCCAGTTCCAACAGTCTATGTGCTGCCTCTCTGTTGCAACAGCCAAATTAACAGAGCCTTTTTCTGCATTGTTGTTGTTCTACCAATGGAAGAGTTTTAGCAGAGAGGAAGGAAACTAAGAGAAATCAAAGGGACTAAGAAATATATGAGGAATAAGCAACAGGATTGAGTTGAGGCTTAAATGTATGGAGGGAATGCAGCCTTCACAGACTCAGAAGCCTTCTTTGCTATTTTCTTTTGTCTTTCTTGTCAATACCTGGCTCTACTGACTAGGCCATGTTCTTATGTTGCAGCCCAAGCAGGCTGCATCAGTTGCAGCAGAGCGAGAAGGAGATGTCACAAGTCATGCCTATCTTCCATAAAATCCACATGTATTGCAAGCCCAGGCCTTTAGGCTATGTCTATGCTGCAGTCGGAGGTGTTGATTCTAGTGTAGGTAGCGTTCATCTTGCTAGCACAACCAAAAATAGCCTTTAAGACGTGGTAGGCATGGGCTATGCAAGTCTGCCCAGTACTTGGGTTGTTAGCTGACGTTTGGGTCTGTGCTACTAGACATAGCCTTAGCTGCTTCCCTGAGAGTGCACATGCCATGGTTGTGTTTCCCTTCTTCCACTTTTCAGTTGGGTGTAGGGAGAGAGAGAAAACATTCTCTGGCCTGGTCTAGATTAGGTAAAGGTGTTGAGGTTGACATCATGTTAGATAACATGATGCCATCTATGACTTTGTCCCTCTTGTAGACAGATTAACATCTTTTCATGTGTTTATTGGTCATGTGCCCCTCCCCACCTCCTCTCCCATGGCAGGGAGACATTCTCAGTGTCCACTAAAAGAACATTTCATACACTTTAGGAAACACTGTAAAATTTTGTGTAATCGGTCATGCAGGGGGTGATTGTTCTCTCCGAATCTGTGCCACAGGTCAGGTGTCAGTATCTCCTTGGCACCACAGATATGATCTGCTTTTTCCACAGACGTGTAAACCCTGACATCTTCCTCTTCCCCCTACCCATTCACGTACACGGAAATGGAATGACCTCTGTGAAGGCTCTTCATGGTTTTCCTCCCAAGATCTCCCACCCCAAGTAATGAGTTTAACTATATTCCCAATATAATCCCATTTCTCTTCCCTTTTGTGTTTGCATTATCCTAATGATTTTTGCTGGCAGGCTAAGCAACTTGCATTTGCAAATGTAGTTGTATAACAAGCATCCATTTAGCCAGATTCAAGGCCACTGGAATGTTTGTTTTTCCTTAAATTTTGTTAAATTGTTATTTATTATTATTTGATGTTTCCAGCTGAGGTGAAATATCACATTCACTACAGACTCCTGAGGAGGGCAATAGCACTTACATGATAGAAAAATAATAACTGAAATTGGGTTTTAAACCTAAATAGTTCAAACAAACTCTGATAATTAAAGAGCGATAAAGTACTTGGAAAACATCAGGTTCCTTAATCACTTTTCAGTGTTTTTAGCTTGTGCAGGTTTGGGGTTTTTGCCCCTAAACCACTTCTTTTCGTCAAATAAATGACGGTAAACAACTCTCCATTATGTGAGCTGTTTTTGCAAGGACCACACTGGAAATGTCCACCTACTCAGGCAGACAAATCTAATTCTTCACAAGTGATTGGACATTCAACATGACTTTCATATTGTACACAGGTAAGTGGAAAAAATAGAGCTCCGTAAATGAGTCCAATATGGGATGGTGGTGGTGTGATATTTTGTCTGCGTACCATGGGGTAGGAAGGGTGAAAGAAGGAGGAGAAATAATTACAGACAAAACAGTAACCTTTTCTTCTTTCAGACATTCTCATAGGCAAAGAAAAACACACAAATGATTCCTTTCCTATCATGTATTTAGACATTCCGTTAAGATGGATCTTTGTGAATTCCCAGGTGGAAATCCCAATCTGTATTTAGTCTAAAGTACTTGGAGTGGGGGGGGAAATAATCTCTTGACAGGAGCCTTTGGCGCTCTTTTGTTTAGGTCTAGAGAACCAGCTCAGTTTAGGCCTCAACAGGGGGATGTTTCCAAACTTAGTGCCAGAAAAAGAAGGAAGATGAATTATTATTATAGTTTTTAATGATGTGGCAAAACACACAGCTAAAACCAGGAAATCAGGAACAGAACAGCCAGCGAGTGTGATGGTCACAGAAATAACTCTTTTGACTTTTGTTTTATTTTTTTATTTGGCTTGGTTCATGTAATGAGAGATTTGTATTCCCCCTTCCCCTCCCCCCCCCCTTGGTATTAGCTGTTGTTTTTATGTTTACTGCAGATGTTCAGGAAACTAATTCCAAACCCTGCACCTGTGCAACACTGACCCAGGTCTACCTTGCCACATCCTGCCTTTATCGGTTGCACAGATCAATTTGCAGTTTATTCCTCTTCCCTCTCTCCTTTTAACCATTCATCAGGCACTCTCTTCCAACAAGTTGGGAGGGTGAACACTTATTTCTGTGTCTCCGGGCCGTTTTGGAAGAGCAACAAGAGACCAGATTTTTATCAGGTTAAGGTGCCATCTATTAAAATAGTATTCACATTTTCATTATGAAACCCATTTTGAGGGATTTATAACTTGGATATAAAAATTTTGCTTCAGGCTGAAACTTGTCATACATATTTTAATCACAGGGGAGATTATCATCATTCTCTCTCTGATTCTCTGAGCCAGTCCAGATTCTTAGGATATAGTTCTCCACCCGCCAGAAGATGGAGACGGAACAGTACATTGAGACTCTTTTGGGGTAATGTCATTTCCTGCTTGCTGGCTCCCAAAGTTCACTTGTTTCTGTCACCACCAGATGACACATCAGTGCATTTGTGAATTTAGGGGAGAGGCCAGAACAAAGAAGAAAATGAATAGACCTCAGAGGTCTACTAGTATTTCTGGTCACACATTAGTGTGCAGTTGCCCCTACAGCACCCAAGTGAGGTTCCTATAATCTTCAAGACCTGAACTCCGATCCAGCAAGTCCCTGTCTCTCACAGAGCAGATCCCCATAGTAGATTCTTCCCCTCTCTCCACCAGGGAGTGGGTAGAGTACTGAGAGGCTGGAGGGGGAAATTGGGGAAGGTCCACAGTAAGAGTAACTACCTTTTACAAAGATCCCTTCAGTGGGACCCAGGTAGAAAGTGGTTGCTAAAGAGGGTTCCCATTCTTTCTCTAGGCACCTTGCGCCTGAGGTCCCAGAGGTGTCAGTGCGTCTAGCTAACAAGACCATGTTAGGCAGCCTACAGAATTTGTCTCTGTCACAGTGCCATTGCCTCTGCCCAAAACCAGGCTGCTACTTCTTCCTTCTTGTGTTTATTCATATATACAGATCAAAACATATACCTAATCTAAATTGCCTATATTTTAAATTAGAGGCAGGACAGGAACCAAGCAATAACAAAAGTAAAGTCTCTGCTCGAAGACTTAGTGTGCTGAATATGTCACTCGCTTTGTGCCAGACTACAAGCAGGTCTGAGAATAAGATGGCTGCTGCACAGTTCTATCTGGCTGGGAATTTTAATGGCGTCAGCAGCAGGCTGTTATCCACTCCTTTTCCAGCTACACAAGGGCACATCTTCTTCTAGGTTCCACTCTTGCTCCTCCTACTGGGCAGTAGCTCCTTTCTCCCCTCACAAAGGAACTGCTGTCAGGCTGCACAGCAAGAGAGTCAGGAATTGGAGGGGGGGGGAGGGGGAGGGTTCAAATATACAGGAAGGGTGTCCGCTGACGAGAGGTGAGACCATGAGGGCGAAAGTGCGCTATATAGCACGATAGTAAAAACTTTAAAACGTTTCACAACAATTTTATTAGATTTAACTCGTCTTTTAAAAAAATCACACAAATTAAAGTTGACTATTCAAGCCTACTGTGAAGCGCTACATCTACATCCTTCTTGGTTTCTTGTTGTAATTTTGCACAAATCTCTTAATACTTTCTTGAATGAATCATGTTCATCTTTGGTGTCTTCTAATTTGTCCGGTACATCCAGTCCTTCATGATATGTTCATAATTAGGCAGAAGGTGACTGCTTTCAGAAAACAACATTCTATTCAATGAAGAAAAAGAATGCTCAACAGTAGCTGTTGTGACTGGGAGTAGCAAGAGATGAATTCCTACTTCTTTCATACCAGGAAATGGAGCACAAAGATTGGGTTGAACCACTAGTGATGATGATGAAGAAGAAGTTGAAGTCAAATCTTCATTCATTTATCATATGATATTTCACTCTGTGTTCAAATTCTCTATTTTGTCCTTGTCACATAGCAGCCTCATTGCTGGTAGTGCCTCACTCCACTCAACTGTCAGTGTTTCATAAGACATACATCTGTAAAAGCTATGTAGAGGCTGAGTAGAATCCAGAAGTTGCTGCTGTAGATTTGTAAGAATCACATTTGTGTACTTTTTCCGGTGACTTAACAAACACTTCCTGTTCTCTTCACTTAAAGAATCAATATAAGTGCCTTAATTAGTCAACTTCTGAACTGAAGTCTTTGCTTCTTCCACTATGTTTTCAATGGATATCTCTCTGATTGATCCAAATGTAGCTTCTATTTCTGGACAAAGATCTACTACTGTTGCAGCAGGTGCCTGGATGGCATTGTTTAATGACCCAAGTGCTTTCAACAGTAGACTTACAAAAGAGAGAATGGAAATAGTCTTCTCTGAACTTAGTAGCAAAAGTAGTCCACCAGCCTCACTACAAAGATCCATCCCATCGCGGGAGATACTTTCCAAAGTCAGTAATAACGGTTGCAGTAATTTTAAGACAACAACCAAGGATCACTCATGAAAAACCCAGCATGTTTTCCTAGATTGGACTCCCACATTCAGTCCCAGTGTATCTTCTGTTTTTTGCAAGATGTTCAGTCCTTTTGGACTCTTGCTGAAAAAAAAGAGTATTATGAAGACATTACATTTATGGCTTTTTTAATGTCTTTTGAAGATTCTGCAGCTCGTACTAGTGCTAGTTGGAATAGATGGCCTCTGCAGTGTGTGAGATTGGGGTTATATTTTTCTCTGAACAAAGCTTGTACTCCACTATGTCTTCCAGAGAAGTTTGCAACTCCATCAAATGCACAAGTAGCCATCTCTTTGAGGTTCAATTTACAAGCATTTATCTCTTCTAAGATGTGGGTTATCACAGATGTAGCCTATGTGTCTTCTATAACCTGAACATGTAGGAATGCATCTGCTGGACGTTTACTGACATCAAGATAACATATGCAGTGACTTAATACTTGACCCCATTTGCATCATTGCATTAATCAGCCATGTATGCGCATTTTCTGAATGTGGGGAGAGAGTTCATCACTTTTTCAACTGCTGAGTCTTTCACTGTTGCACCGCTTGCTTCTAACCAGTCAGTTGAGTTTCTTGCAGAAAGATAGTGAGCATTTGCCAATATTGGTTGGAACCAGTGTCCAACTTCAGGATTAACAAGTCACAATACATTTAACATTGGCCTCCAGTTTGTTGTCTGTGGTATCCTTGCTTAAATAGAAAGTATGATGTGACAGCCATGTTTGTTCGCCTAAACTATGTTGTGTCTCCAGCATTCTTAACAGCCTCATTAAGTAATTCTAATATTGGCTTTTACAGTGACTGGCTTATAAGGCTTTCTGCGTGTCGATGCAGTCCAGAGGCTTGGTGCAGCCTTTTCATGTAGGTTGTCAGTATTGGCTTTGCTGATCGGTCTGGCAAACCAAGCTGCTCACTTTTTTACTATATAAATCCATGGCATACCCACATCTTGAATACTGCATGCTGTTCTGGTCGCCCCATGTCAAAAGATATATTGCACCCCACTCACAGTTGTTGTCCTTGGTCAGTGGAGACCCAGAGTTCAGAGGTACTTTTGAGTGAGTTCCCCTCCCACCGTGGGGGGAGGAGAAGGGAGAAGGCACTTTGCTCGTTCCTCTAGCCACTCACCACTTGTTCTGGCAGCTCGCTCCGGTCGCTGTTTGTCATGTCACCATTCACTCCACCACTCGATGGCCCTGTGCTGCCACCTGCCATTGTGACCTCTGTGAATCTTTCTCTGGAGGCTCCACCCAGCTCTCAGTAATTTCAGCTGTCTGTGATAGAGCCTCACTGCTAGTGCAGGCGGGGCAGGGTCTTCCACAGAAAAGCTGTCCCACAGCATAGCTAAGCACTTAGACCTGACTATCAGTGATTTCAGCTGTAGTGGTCACTTAACAAAACAAAAAGCTCTCAGAGAGCCTAATCAGGTCTATCTTTAAACAGGCGAGGGGGCAGGACAAATAGGGCCTGTGACTCTTGGGCAGAGCCCACACCACCAGGCAAAACCCCTGTCTCCACACTCTCTTCCCCTCCCCCCCCCCATTGGGATCTGGCATCCAAACACCCTGCTTAGCAAGGTCAGTTCAGTTGAGGGTGACCAGTGCTTAACTGGTAATGAAAGAGGTGCCAGGGCTCAACCAAGTTTTTGACTTTCATAACTGATGTGGAAAGTCCCGGGGCTATGAACTACCAAGCCTAGATGTGCTGGGGCTCAGACTTGGCAAAAATCAAGCACAGAGGGTGACCCTTTCAATCAGGACAGGCTAAGTATAGCTCTGCTGCCCTTGATAATAAGGATAACAACATTTCATTACCCCCACCATTCAATACTAAAGTGATTTATAACCCAACACCAGCCAAAATTGATCGCGTGGGCAACTCAGCTCTGTCTGCTGGATACCTAGGCAGAGTAGGTGTGTTCATGTAAATACAGTGTGGTCCTGAAGCCTTCCCCTCACCCCCCCCCCCCCCCGGCTCATCACTAGCTGTCAGGGGAGAGCTCACTCAGATCTTGCTTACAAACCATAATGTGAAATTGTAAGGTTTGCCAACATTGCCGAAACGAATGCACTGACATTGTCAGAAAAAAACAACAGCTGTGTGAGGAAGCTAGTCTTTGTTCATACTTCTCAAACCTATTATGCTTTTTCAGGTACAAATATTTTATCATACACTGTATATGCTTTTCAAGTGTGTATTAATATTTCGGTTTCAATTCAAAATTCCAACTACTGACTAAATTGGCAACACTACATATAACTAGTTGACCACTGGGAGGAATGTTGGGGAAATTCGGGGTAGGGGATGTATGCACCCTCTGGGGGAGAGGGTGTAGGGTAATCCCTGGTCAGGAAACCAGCTGCTCAGTAAAATCCTACAGAAGGTTTTCAGTGTAGATTCTGCAAGTTTATGAAAACAGCATTTATTAAAACATGCGAAGAAAAAGGGCCAGACTTAGAGAGAGGGGAGAAGAAAGAGACTCCTCCCCTCAGGAGCAAACTCTGTCCTCTTCCAACACACTTTACTGTGGGTCCAGTTACAATAAGGATTCTTTATTGAACAAAGTAGGGAGAGATCTACAGCACTAAGAAATGTCTGACTGATTCCACAGCTAAGGAAAAGGAGATTTCAGTCTCCTCAAGAAAAGGGATGTGTCCCCTTTAAATACCTAGTTATCACAGATTTAAAGTTTGGCAGAGATAAAACCAGTGGACCCATACTGGGGATCCTGTCCTTTTGAACAGCCAGAGGCCCCAATAGCCTTGTTGGTAGATCCACATGTTATAAATACGATTACATTTCATAGGTATTCTCCTAATAAGAAACTTCAGATTAATAGACTTTGTGTTTTATTTGCAAGAACATAATTGAGAAATTTCAGGTTGATCATCTGTATCTAGGATGGCTAAGCCCTGAACAGGAGAATAGAAGGTTTTGGGTCATCTGGTTCCATCTTTTTGGCTTCCATGCAGGTGACATAAGCTTGCTAACCTTGCAGATTTATAAAGGTAGAAGGGAGGTGAGATTACTCAAAGCAAAACTTGTGGATGTTGAAAGGGATATTTTGGGTGTGTTTTTGACTTAGCATGTTATGGGAAACTCAGTTTTATGTCATAGCTAGGATTTAAGTTGAAAATAACTTTACCATCTAGATGCTGTGATCAGGTGGATGGATGCATAGGTTTGGGGTTTTCCTAACAACATTAACATTTCCAAATAGATTTTTCACATGATCTGCAATTTAGGCACAATATGTCTTAGGATTTGGAATATACATGTCTTGAAACTTGACTTAAATAGTTTAACACTTTTTATTGTTGTTTTATGAAAATAATAGAACTTCCATCATGGTCTCTCATTTTTACTCTCTTCTGTTAAGCTTTTGAATGTGTGTTTTGTGCTACACATGGTATACACAGTATATTGCATAAATGCATATCTGGGGTAGGACAGTTACATTTTCTCAGTAAAACATATGAGATATAGAATCATTCCCCAAAGTTTCCAAGTTGTAGTAGTGTCACATTTCAAAAATTTACCTCTCTGCACCTAAGATAAATGTTTTTTTTCTAAAAGTAAACAATGAATACTATATACAAATGTATTTGTTGAGTATTGAATATATTCCAGAGTAGTTCACTTTGCTCTTGAAAGATTTACTTGAATATTCCCCTTGTAATACTGAGACCATTGCTATCTGTTTTCTAGCTCTTTTTTTGCATTTACTTAGCTGTGCTTGTCTTTTACTGTTAATCACGACAGCTCATAGTAATTTGAATTAAAGATATACAACTTCTTTTTCTTTTACACAGAAAGTCTTAAGGTAGCTGTAACTGTATGATAAACTTGGAGCATGTATTATAGCAAAACCTTTAAGTACAGGAACACAAAGGGTTTGCCAGAGTTTCAACATAAACTCTTGTTTTCAGGATTATTTTTAACTCCATCATAAAAACTTGTTCTTGGTATAGGAGCAGTTTCTTTTATCATGACTAAAAAAAGATGTGGCTGGATTTTTTAGGTATGTTAGTGTTTTTTTGGTTTTTTTTACTCCTGAAATTTTGTTTAAAATGGAGGAGGAAAGTATTGTATGTTTGTGATGGGTTTTTTCTTTTTGATTTTATTTAAACATATATATTCTTTTTCTTCTTTTCATCCCAAAGAATTTTTACTGGCAGGGGGAGCAATTCAGCATCGCCATTTTTTCCTGCTTGTTCCTCCATTAAGCCCAGCTTGGTCATGTCCCCGTGTACAAACTCACACCATCTATTGGTGGTTGGACTCTAGGTCAGACAGACATTGGTTATGTTTGTATAATTTTCTTTGATATCCTGTCATCTGTTTGTTTTCTGCAATGTCCCTGGCATTGTACTCTTTTTGACTAGACAATCCCATACCTTGATTTCACATCCTACTCTTCTTTGTCTTAAAATCATTCCACTTTAAGCCTGCCATCTTTCACATAAATCTCATCTCTACTTCCTCCAGCCTTCTGATGTCTTAACAGCAGGGACGTGCTGGCCGCCGCTTCCCACAGTTCCCATTGGCTGGAAACGGCGAATCGTGGTCATCGTCAGCAAAATGTCTTGTGGCTTGCAATCAGATTACCCTGATTGGCCACATGCGGCCCGCCAGCTGCAAGTTACCCACCACAGTGCTAGATGAACAGAGCAGTTTACAAGGCAGAAGGGATATCAGCACTGAACCACCATCAGAATTGAAAACAGAAAGAGCAGTGAAGCAGTTAAAAGGGGGAATGTACATATTGACAAATGTTTTGCTTAGAACTAATGTGTTATCACATTTGGTATATAACAACAAAAAACAAACAAAAAAACCCAGGAGTGATTTAAAGGGTTTAAAACCATCTGTGTGTACATTTATTTATTTTTAAATCCATAGCTTCAGTTATTTGCATTAGGCAGGCTTAGTGCACATGCATGGGTGCCAAACTGACTTAATAGATTGTAATTACTCCAAAGGAGCATTCACAGTCCATCAAGGCAGTAATCTTTGACCTAGATATTTACATGACCGAAACAATAACTGAAGGAATTGGGGAAGGCAAGCACTTACTTGTGCTTAAGTAAGGTATTGCTCAAATGAGCATGCTAACTCCAAAGGAACAAATGTCGTTAATCGCTTTGGACACAATCCTGAAAGGTACTGAGCACTTCTTGAGATGTCTTGAGGACCCATTGGCATCCAGTGAAATAAAGTAAATACTTTGTGATAAATGGAACTAGATAAGTATCACACAGGGTTTTTGTTAAAACAGATTAAAGGAATTAGCTTTCAGTGGGCTTTCAAAGGTGACACTAATAGCATAAGCTGAAGGTCATAGGATTGCACAGGTGTGGTAATAATACCTAATAATAATGCCTAATTTAGTGTCACTTTGCAGTAGTACAACCATGCAGCTCTACCTTGAGAAGTAACTGTAACAGTGACTTTGGTGGGATTCCATCTTTATTGTCTCTCAGTGACTTCCACATCAAATATGTTCAGTTTACAAGTCAAAACATGGTTGGTTCGGTTTTGTAACTATTTTCCTTGCAAACTCTGCCTGATCCACTGAGAATCGAACAGGGATTAAACGATTACTCCATCCTTTGCAACAATAAAGCTTCTGCAGGCCAAATTAGGCCCACAGTTAACACTCTTGCAATCCAACTGCCTTCTTATTATGCCTAGTATATCTGTGCAAGTCCACACCTGCCCTTCTAACAGGTACAATTTACTAAACACTCCTATGGATGAAAATGATTAGATGGAATCTTCTTTTCATTACTTTTCTCAACTGTTTTGGCTCTGCAGGGCTAACAGGAGTAAAAAGCAGTAAAAGCTAATTTTTGTCACTGAAGTCCACAGATATGACTGAATGCACACAGAAAACAGATACGACAGCCAAGAAGCTGCCATTTTTACCCAAGTTCTATTAATATTAAGGATATGGCTTGACTAGGGAAAAGCTTGTTTTGCCTTGAAACTTGACTGTTTTCTTCTTCTTTACTTCTATTGCCTTCTGCTTAACATTGCTATTAGCAAATAGTAACAGGGCACAATTCCAAACTTAAATGTTGCTTTCAACAAAACAGACATAACTTCAAATTAATGATGCTTTCAAGACCTTTAGAGCCTCCAATCCACTACTGTAAATATGTGTTACTATGCTTGTAAAGGCCTATTCAATTTTAATGGGATTTTTTATATTCTTAATGGTGTAGAATACTGGTACTTTGAAATAGTCATGAGGTAAAGATGATTAAAAAGTGTATATCTTATTTAAGCAGGGTATTTCCTGAGAGGGAAAAACACTAGTAGGAGGTAAGAGCCTTAATTGGCATGTGGCTTAAAATTCACTTAATAGAAGTATGTATCTTGAACGCTTATGCAATAAGCAACGTAAGTATAAATAAGCAACTTCAATGCAGATACGATTTTACATGACAACCTTACGAACAGCCATCCTGTGGTGCACTTTGAGTTAGCACCTCTTATCTACCACGCAGGTTCCCAATTCAGTTTAAATTCAGGCAAAGCCAGTAATTCTATTTGTTTTGGGTAGATTTATCAAGCTGTTCCTGGTTACACCTTAGCTGTGGACCATCTGTTGACAGTGCATCTCTCTGTGAAGTAGTTTCTGCAGGCGATGAATGGGAAAAGTATTGGAGCACCAATGCTATAAGAAAGCAGATGCATGCTATCATAGAGCATCCTTCCCGCCTTTCAATCTGCCAGGTCCCTGTATTGATGGAGTGTTGTATGCCTGCAAGCTAGTCTGTCCTAAGGCAATGAGAAGTGCTCTCTTAGGGCCCATTCATCAAGTATTTCTGCTGGTGTTCGATGGACAGGAATTATGAATGCATAGTTTAATACAAGAACAGAAAACATGGTCTGATTTTTCTTTGCTCTTCCCTATCTTATACATGAACCACATATGCATGTTTTTCAACAGTGAACTGTTAAAAGATTTGGTATTAGAAACAACAGGGTACAGTAAATCCCAAAGTTCCAGGAATGGATGATTTTTAATTTTGTTTCCACAACTGCCAGTTTATCAAATCAAATCAAATCAAAAGACGCTAGACCAGTACACTATCTTAGGGGACCATTTTTGAGTCTGACCTTGACATGTTGGAGAATGTCTAAATGATTGGGTTTTTTTATGTTATAGCTATTAAAGTCATGACTAAGGTTGGTACTATATTTTCAGTTCACCGTAGGCAGCAGCTTCCTATTGCAGGAAGATTCAGAAGATGGCATTTGTGAAATAGCATGAACTGCTTCATCCTGTGTTTTGAAACAGTTGGAAGAGAGAGAGATGGACAGATAGTGTGATCGATTGGGTAATGAGTTATCCGTTTAACTCTGTGAACCTAAAAACTGAATAAGATCAGTGAAGTAAAATGACTGGTTATTTTTTTATGGTAGGTGGTGTACAATACTTGATACAACTAGCAGTATGCTTGATACACTTGATACAACTAGCAGCATGCCAGACGGTACAGTTATGAGCCTCACTTAAGGTTTGCTCCTCACTCTGTTCGTATGGAAACAGAATTTACCCATGCAGATAGTGTTAATCTACTCAGATTACAGGTTTGTTGTGGAGTCCTCACTGGAACTATGGTTTCTGTTGGGCAACCATACAATTTGCATAGGCACTTTCATTAGTTCTCATCTTCAGTGAGCCAGGAAAGGTGTGGAAGCTAGATAGGCAGGAAATTGTGTGTCCATCAAAATTTCACATAGTGCACCCACCACTTAAATTTATTCAAAGGTCCATGTATCCTGGTTCAGAGACACATAAGGTAATGAATCACAAAAGTGACAGTTTGTGCTGCTATACGATTATGAGAATCTTGATGTAGTAATTTCAGCACATGATTAGGTTAATCGTGAATTCACTTTAGTTTTATAACAAAATATAATGATTGCATATTAGATACAAAGTGCAAGAATGTGGCAATGGAATTAAGATTAATGAGCTGTGTTAATTCTTTAAGAAAAAGAAAACAAAAATACAGGGAATTTCTGACCAACCCAGGGCAGTCTGATTTTATTGCAAAGCCGTTTAATGAATATGAGGTTGATTTAATCTGCCATAATGTTTGCACTAAGCTACCAATGCAGTAAATGTATTGTATGTGAGCTCTGATAGTGCAGCATGGTAGCTGATCAGTGAAAACTATAAGTCCATACAAAACCATACATGTAGGGACATACTGCAGGTGATGCTGGGAAGAGGGTTTACCTTAGAGCTGGTAATCTGTTAGCTTCTAGTAGCCAGTGATTCAGAAAATAAACCCTGGGCTTCAAATAGGATTATTTTGTATTATTTGTATAACAGTAACAGGAGGCCCAAAGGAGGATTGACGGTCCACTTTGGCAGGCACTGTACAAACCACATAGTAAGAAACCGTGCTTGCGCTGAAGTGTTTCTGATCTGAATAAACTAGACGGGCAAAGGATCAGAGGGAAAACAGAGGTACAGAGAGGTGAAGTGGTATGCCCAAGGTCACAGAGCATGTCCGTGGCTGAATGAGGAATAGAATCAGCATCTCCTGACTCCCAATCTAGCGGCCTAGATCATGCCGTTTGCCTGCCAGACTGCCCCTTTGAAAAACAGGCATGTAATCCAAGTCTTAGGGATTTTCCTTTTCCAAGTCTTTTCCTTTCTTCACTGAATGCACTAGATTTTCACTGGACTGCTACCAACTGATAACAAAGCAAAAACTGTGTGTGTGTGAGTGTCAGTCTGGTTCCCTCCCATATGTGCTGGGCCTAGGGTGACCAGACAGCAAGCATGAAAAATCGGGATGGGGGTGGGGAGTAATAGGAGCCTATATAAGAAAAACACCCCAAAATTGGAACTGTCCCTATAAAATAGGGACATCTGGTCACCCTAGCTGGGCCCAATTCTTCTCCCACTGGTAAAAAAAAAAAAATCACACCGAGTTCAGGAGGAGCAGGACTGTGCCCATTGTGTGTTTAACTCTCGGGTTTATGTTCAAACTGAGGTAATGGCCCTCATGCAGTAATGCTGGGCAGTCTTTACGGAGACTTCAGTAGGCAATAATCTACATGATAAAACCATCTGAATAATTTTGTACACTCAATAGTGCTTGAACAGCATCTGAAGAAATTGGTCTTTCCAGGTCATGGCTGCTGGCTGTTTATAGGGGAGCTTCATAAGCAGTGCATTCCTGTGTATCTGGTTTGGTGATGCATGAGGAACTGTTTTCAGTCTTATTTTTGATATTATAATGTCAGGTTTGTAGAGCACAACAAAGCACCTTATCTTGACATATTCAAAGATCGCAGTTGTGAAGTTCTCTTCAAGTGCTTAACTGTTCAACTTATTGTAAACAAACAGTTCTTGTGTTACTGTTTCCTGTCTGTGATGACATTTCCTGTCGGTGAAGTGTATTGGCTTTAGGCTTTACAACTGACAGTGTCCCTTTTTAATGATACAAAAATTGAAAAGAGAAAACATTTTTAAAAGGTTGTTTTTAGGCTTTTCTGATGTTGCACATTGTAATGCAAAGACAAGATCGTGGGGCACTTTGTCCAGCAAGAAAATGCAGACTAATAATAAATACTGGTTTTTTGGTTTTTTTTTTTATCACAATGGAAAAGATTATACAGGCATCAGCATCCTTTCTCTACATGTTGTAAATGAGAATCTCTTTTTTCTTTCTGCCTCTCTTTTTATTTCTTTCCCACTATGTGGCCATTTTTCAAAGAACCCAAATGAAAACAGAGCTCAAATAGCAGAATACTTGTTTGTGATGAGCTGATACAATAGGAAGGAAGTAATCAGCATCTGTTGATGGGGCCCTGCAGCAGGGGTCAGGCTGCAAAAGTATGGCATTTGGATAAAAAATGAGGCTTTAGTCAGGAGACTGTCACAGTGCCAAGTCACAGCTGCCTTCGAGCTATTGATCAGTGTGATTTCACCAAGCAAATTATTCCTACCAGGATAACTGCAAAGCACAACAGCATTGAGACACTGACTGTGTTTTGTTTATTTAACCTCCCCCCAAATATTCTGTTTGGTTTACCTGCGTTGTGATGTGTGTGTCATTCTCTGCATGGAAAATTGATGCATCTGTGTGGGTAATATTTCCACTGTAAGGCATTCAGATCTTGTTTTCTCACTGTTGCAATAATGCATTACAATAAAAAAGGCTTTTACTGGCAGGAAAAGAGTATGGAAGAAATAAAACTCCCAGTTATGGCAGCTTTAATTAAAAACAACAAAAATGTTTTAGTCCTGTTTAGTCATTAGCTGATACCTGGATATTCCTTATACATCTGGGCTAAGACTTTTGCCAGAAGAAATCTAGTTCAGCCATGGCATGAGTGTTTGGGTTTATGATTTTTCATTCACTGCCTGTTAGTTTAAAAAAAGGCGATCACAACTTAGGGTGAAAATATATCAAGATTTTTGTGTCACAAATGGCAAAAAGCAAAGGTGTTGTGCACATATGGAGAAAATGATTCTGAATAAGAGAAGTATAAATGAGAACTGGTAATTAAGTAATTAAGGTGGCTTAAATATGCTTGCCAAATTTCAGCTGTTGACTGAAGATGTATATAGAGTGTTTTGTTTGTTTGTTTTTTAACAAGTTCAACTGGACGTTGATAAGACCTCCCTAATGGACAGCATCATCAACGCTACAAGTAAATGGCAGTTGATGGGTGAAGAACCAAGCTCTCTTTAGTTCCCCAAGTGATTTGCCATGGGATCTAGAGTAATGGCTATCTGTGTGCTACTTCAGTTCAGCAAAGACTCTTATGTATAACCTGTAAATTTATTTCTTAAAGGCAGATTTGATCTTCAGACTGTTATTGAAGGATCCATAGGCTGAAGACACATGCTGGGTAGAAGGTTAAACAGCTGGAGGTGGTGTCTGTGATGCTATCTCTGGGTGCCCAGGACTGAGAATCACCCTGATACCCCCTCTGCTTCCAGGGAAAGCGAGAGACATGCTCTTGCTTAACTGGGTGTCAGCTCCCTGACACCACATTTCTGTTAGCCAACTAAACAGTCTCCTCAGAGTTCTGCCCGCCCGCCCTTCTTTTACTTTTGCAGGTTAACACAAGGTGCACCCCAATCCCAACTGAAAGCATTCTTTGTGGTATCCAGCCCCTGCCACTGGACACTCGCAGTAATTACCTGGTTTGCTGTTCCCAGTGGAACAGTATGCATGCAGTTTGACTGGTACAACTCAGGATCAGGTCCTTCATAACATCACAGCCTGGAACTATATTTATAGTGAAGCAATCATAAGTTTATTATCAAGGGCTAAGATTTGAGTGAGAACAATAACTGTGGGAACAGAATAACAATAACAGTGGGAACAGAAATGGCTACATATAAAACAAAAGTAAAACATGCTTTCTAGAATCTAAACTTAACCTTAACAGGCAAAAATCCTTTTCTAAAGTAGTTTCTCACCTAAAGCAATCTCCCATCATCACCAATCCACATGGCTGGGATCCACTGTTCATGGATGCAAAAAGCAGTGTCCTTTTTGTACCCTCAGTGATGGATGAGCGGTTGCTGTCCCAGTCCCCCAGTTATAGTCCAATAAATCTTTGAGGTGCTGCACCCTGCCCCAAACAAAGCTCTTTTCCCCCTGCGCATCTTCTCTTCTTATTAAATCTTACAGTTCTTCATCTGCATTTAGCTCAGATTGATGATTTTGATGAGACAGTACTCAATTTATAGTTAATCAGATAGATTGATAAACCCTTTGCCAGTTGGCATTGAGGAGCTCTTAGGCTCACAGTGTCTGGTCCTGCAGGAAACCAGATTTTCACTTCTGCTGAGGAGTAACACTTTGATACAAACTATAAAGACTTATTTCCAGTCTATGGAGATAAACTTTAAAATATCACCAGTCCATATATTACACAATGATATTGATAACCGGCATGATCCTGGTTTTCATTTAAGATTTTACATGGCTAAAGACTGTGAAAGAAATGTGTTAGATGTAGTGAGTTGGTCAGGCTGATAGGAGTTGCTGTTAGAGTACAGTGACCTCTTCACCAGTTGGTATTTAGTGGCTCTTAGGGTCATAGTGGTCATGACATTTTCTGTGGAGAAACCGACAACACTGAGTCTTAGATCTGACCTTTTCTAGTAGAAGCATAGGTACAATACACGTGCAAAAACTCCAAACAAAACACTAAGCTACTTGTTAACAAGATGGTATTACTGAAAGAATTTGCTCCCAACAATTAGCCTAGTAGATCAATGTCATGTTTCTTGGTGTGTAGTGGACACTATTTCTAAATCTATCGTGATCAGAAACTGAGCACTGGGAAACTACATTTTGGTGTCCGTCACTGCTTGGTTGGTGCACATCTGGAACTAACCACTGGAATTGATACTTTCAGATATAACAGTTCATTATTCTAGGCATGCTGGTGAGTGACGAACCTTCAGTGAACGAACATTTTAGCACCCACACATCTTCAGCTGAGAGCTGGTTTTCACAGGAAAATTGACCAGAATGGCTATTGTGGACTAAACTGTTCTGCAGTAGGTATTCTGAAGTTGCTCTATATGTGGGCTATTGTTCTTTAAATTCACATCCTCCCTTATTCTGGAATAACTTCTCCATGTAGACAAGCCCTAGGTAGTTAGAAGTAACTGCTTAGTTTACCTATGCAAATAGGAAGATATTTTGATAAAAATATAACATTTTAATTAAAAAACTAGAACAGTATAAAATTAACATGGTACACATTAAATTGATTAAAAACTGGCTAACTGTTAGGTCTCAAAATGTAATTGTAAATGGGGAATTGTCATTGAGTGGGCGTGTTTCCAGTGGGGTCTCACAGGGATCAGTGCTTGGCCCTATGCTACTTAATATTTTTATCAATGACCTAGAAGAAAACATAAAATCATCCTGGATAAAGTTTGCAGATGACACACAAATTCGGGGAGTGGCAAATAATGAAGATGGCATGTCACTGATTCACAGTGATCTGAATTGCTTGTAAATATGCATTTCAATACAACTAAATGTAAATGTATACATTGAGGAACAAAGAATGCTGGCTGTACTTAGAAGACGGGGGACTCCTATTCTGGGAAGCAGTGACTTTGAAAAAGTTTTGGAGTCTTGGTGGATAAATGGCTGAACATGAGCTGTCAATGTGATGCTGTGGCCAAAACTGCTCATGTGCTCCTGAAAGGCATAAACCAGGGAATCTTGAGTAGGAGAAGAGAGGTTATTTTGTCTTTATATATGGTACTGGCGCGACTTCTGCTGTAATGCTGTGTCCAGTTCTGGTGCCCACAATTAGAAAGGGATGTTGATAATTGGAGAGGGTTCAGAAAAGAGCAAGGAGAATGATTAAAGGATTATAAAACTTGCTTTATAGGGATAGACTCAAGAAGTTCAATCTATTTGGCTTAACAAACCAAAAATTAAGGGGTGACTTGATCACAGTCTGTAAGTATCTACATGGGGAACAAATATTTAATAAAGGCCTCTTCAATGTAGCAGAGAAAGATACGGCACGATCCAGTGGCTGGAAGTTGAATCTAGACAAATTCAGATTGGAATTAAGGGGTACATTTTCAACAGTGAGGGTAGTTAATCGTTGAAACGATTTACCAAGGGTCGTGGTAGAGTCTCCATCATAGATGATTTTAAAATCATGATTGGGTGTTTTTCTAAAAAAATATGTTCTAAGAATTATTTTGGGGAAGTTATATGGTATTAAGGCCAGGAGCTCAGACTAGATCATCACAATGGTCCCTTTTGGCCTAGAAATCTATGAATACATAAATGTGAGTGCAGGATTTTTCATCCAGGACAGACACTTTAAGTATTGATCCAGGTACAGATTGGATGAGAACTCATAGTTCCCAAGTATAACCATTTGAATAATGCTGGTTGTGAGGACCAAACTAGTGGTTCCCAGACCCCTTTCCATTTAACAATATGTGATGGACAAAGGTGGTGGCAGTAACCAGAAACAAAAGGATCCATGGAGCATTCTCTCTCAAACAATTATATAAAGATTTTCACAGGGGTTGGAAGTCTCTAATTAGAGGCCCATACAGAAATGTTCAAAATTATTAAAACTAATTTTAGTTATTAAGAAAATGTGCAATCTAAAATCAGGTGTAAATCTTATAAGATATTAACTGTTCTAATTTGGAAACATTCTGTATTTCTTGCTTTTCCATATCAACAGATTCTTTAAGAGTCAGTACAATTAAAAAACCTCCCTCCTCCCCCCTTTAACATTTTTGGTCTGTTTTGGAGTGTTCATTAGGGTCGGAGGGTTGAGAGTTCATAATAGTGGTCAGTTTGGACAGAGGCATAGCCTATACAGAACGCATATCAGTATGGCCATTGGGAATTAGAAAAATGTTCTCTTATTCCTGATCAATACATTTAGGGCTTGTGTATATGGAAAGTTATTGTGGCATAAGGGCAGTATGAGTTTATGCTACTGTAGTTCTACTGGTGTAATTCCCTGGGTGGATGGACACTCTTATTCCAGAATAAGAATAAATTTATTCTAGTTTAGTTTATATTGCTTTGGAAGCAGTTTAAACTGTTTTGGAAAAGGCCTTTTATTCGGAATTAGTGTGTCCACATGGGTAGTTATGCCAGTAGAACTGCGGTGGCATAATTAGATTGGCATACCTTTGCGACTTAATTTCCTTAGTATAATAACCAACCTGGATAAAGAAAGATACAAGTTCTGTCACAGCTCTGTGATCTCCACTGTAGAGGTTATTCTCAAATACTCACACTTGAGTCGATCCAAAATAGTATAATATGACAAGTATAACCTGAGCTTTGTAGGGGATTATTGTGTTTCATTAAGTTTTATTAAAGCTGCGAGTGAAGGACTTTATGCTTGAGAGCTATAGAAATTATTCTCCTGCAACCTTGTTCTGTAAAACTGTGGATGCCAGTCTGGACTGCGATTCATATTCACAGTGGGTTGGTTCCATAGGAACAAAGAAGGAGGTGTGGGAATCTGGACTCCAATTGCCTCACACATTCTGCTGCTGAGCTCTTTAATTTTTCTTATCAATAATTCACTTCAGATAACAACCCTGTAGATAAAGTAGGCCTTCAAGGAAAAGGGGGAAAAATGGAGGTTTTATTGGCCTTTATCGGTTTACTAAAGAGGGTTTGGTTATAAAACATTAACACAATATTATTCGATCTGTAACAAAAAGTAAATGAATAAAAGTAACAATTATAAGCCAGGGCAAATAATGACTAGAATATATTTGCCTTTCCCTGATCACTGGGGGCCTCCAATTTTTTTCTTCTTGTCTCCATGATTGTCTTCATTTACAGCATGTCCACCGAACATGCTAATTACAGTTAACCCCTTTTTCCTTTCACAGCAAGTCAGAGGGACTTGACCTGCTCTCATTCTGATTTGTATTCATTTAATTTTGTACATGTCTTTCCTCTGAGACTGAAGTCTTGTCTTGGGAGAGGAGCATATGAGAGAGTCATTAAATGAAGCCAAGAGGTTCCTATTTGGGACCTGAGGTTATGAGGATCTTTATTATAAGGAAAACCTGCAGTGCTACGTGTGCATTAATTACAATTCTCTGCACGTTGATAGCTTCAAATAAGAGTTCTTACCAAGTTTTTTGTTGTTGCTGTTGTTAGAAAATAATGATTATAGTGATCGTGTAATCTTCCTTTTTCACACCATAAGATGATACTTATAAAAGAGTCGGGGTACTTGGGATGATGAGTGGTGGAAGGATGTAATTAACAAGCAGTTAGGTAATTTATTAATTTACAACAGTAGATTTTACAAAGACATTACAGATTTTTAGCAGCAAGGAGACCTGTTTGGCGACATAGTCCAACTTCTTAAATGTGAAGGTTTCTTTTGTATGTTGTGTTCTAGTTTTTTGTCCCACCAAATGATGGACTGCTACATCTTCCCTTTGAAAGTTTGCCATAGTAATAAGTTCTGTTTTTAGGAAGTGTAAAGTGCAGTTGTAGTTTTAAAAAATACACTGTGGAAAAGTGTAATGAATACACTTTTACTCAACAGATTTGTTCCGAGTGTGTACTCTGGGCCATTTTAGCTTATTAAAGTACTTGAAATTTTTCCCCAATTCTGCATTCGCAACCCAAGAATAGAAGAGAGCTGAACTCTGATTCACGCATCATTGACAGAATTCAGAGTAACAGCCGTGTTAGTCTGTATTCGCAAAAAGAAAAGGAGTACTTATGGCACCTTAGAGACTAACCAATTTATTTGAGCATTGACAGAATTGTTAATTAAATTTCTGAGCCAAATTCTGCTGCCATTTGCATCTGTACAATGTCTCTAATGACAATGAGTTGGCACAGGTGTAACTGAGGACAAAATTTCATTTATAGAATCTTTTATTACTGGTGATGATGGCTTAGTTGGAAAGAACACATCTTGATTTCCAGGTTCCAGATTGAGTTGCAGGGCTAGCAGTTAGAAAAGCCACCCTTTTTGCATATAAACTATGCAGATTTGCTCGAGTAGTCATTGAAATACACTAAATCTAGAACTTCATAAGATCATTTTTACAGTCACTTTTTAAAGCACACTTCCTAGATCTAGAAAAAGGAAATTTTAAGTTTGTGTCTTTAGCATTTATTTGAGGGAACTGCTCTAGACAATTGGAAGTGCAATTTTGAAGTGAAACTGTCCAAGCAGAACATTTGTTTGTTTTAAAGAAAATTCTTTCACCTTTCCATTCATATAGATAAGAGATGGCTCATATTGATTTGCACAACATCCTAGAGGAAAGACAGCATATTGGAGCAGAACTACATTACACCACAATTCACATGATGACATGAAGAGGGAAAATTAGTTTCAAAATGGAAACACAGTACCCACTAAATCCCACAAAACCAGGGAGTTACCTAATGCAGAATAAGTAGAAACCCTAGTATACCCCAACTTTTTCCAGTTGTGCTCAAGATAACAAGGAAATAATTAAAGAGTCTACCATTTTGAATTACAGACCTTCACCAACTTTTAATTTCCTGAAATAATTAGCCCACAGTTTTTCTACTCAAATATTTTTACACTGAATTGGCAATTCTCATTTTCAGCTGGTAGGTCTGCTCATATGTGTCTGTTCATAATGTCCTTGCCTGCCCAATTTATTGAATTTATTTACTTCTGGGTATTTGATGGTGGAGTGAGAGATTATTTAAAACAAAACTCAAAAGGTTGATCTGTTTATAAGCATTTACTGCATCAGTATGAGTTTTGACTCATAATTAATTTTTAGATGTCTTTACCAGATCAGAGGTGTCATTTACCAAAGCCACATCTAATACACAAATTGATAGAGTTAGCAGCTAGGCATACAGATGTCCATGTGATTTGTTTACAAAATAAATAAGGGATTATAGCAGCGTTTTTTCCATATGGTTATTGATTGGTTGCCTTACATATTTTAGTGCTTTTAAGTAAAGAAAACCATAATTTACTCTTATTGTTTTCTTCACACTGAGATTAAAGATTTTCAGGCCATGCTCTTATTCATGTAAGTAAACATCTGAGGAAACCTGCTTTTAGATTTTTTTTTAATCCTTCCTTATGCCCCTTTACTCACTTTAGATTATATTCCTTTTGTTCATGAGATCTATAGCATCTTCCCAGCTACAGTAATAGCTACTGATCAGGTTCACACATTAGCCCTATATTAATAGACACTGTGAATTCACAGTCCTTCCACCTACAGAGACATGAGGAAGACCAGCCATTTCTAACACAGTGGACTAGCTAAATTTAACAGTATCATTTTAGCCAGAACAATGATTTGTCCTAACATAATATATCTAATTTGTTAGCTTGTGGGCTCTGAGCATTTAAAAAAAAATTCTCATGTATAAAATCTTGCACTTTTTTCATGATCATGATGATTTTAAAGCTTATGGGTCTCTGTGGCAAAGAGAGAGAAATATTTTATTGAAAGTATCTGTGGGATTGGTTTTAAAGTGTTTTTAAAGATCAAAATATACTTGAAAAGAGAGCCACCGTCATGTGGAAATGTAATACTTCTGCTAATACAAAACCAATAGTTTTCAATCATAAAATAAAAGTTGAATTAAGACTGCGGATGGAAGAAAACAACAATGGAGATAAAGTTTAAATTTCTTTTTGATTTGAAAGTTCTTGCAACATTTTTTCCACCTCCTTAATCCTTGGTGGAAATTGTGTGCTGTGCATGTTTGTTTTTTCCTTTGGGTAAAGCTGCAATAGACTTGAGTTTCTTATTACTCGAAGGCGTTGGTTGAACACTCATCTGTGTTGTGAACCAACTTGACTAGTAATTAACGTTTTGATGCCCATAAATATGAAGAATGCAAAACCCAGTGGCATTGCGTTGAGATAAAGCTTCAGCAGGAGAGCTCCTTGCAAACTCTCACAATTAACTTACTTTACAGATTATCTGAGGGTCTGTCGGGTTAAGTTACCTGCATGACTTGGAGACTATTTGACATGTGTATATAACCTCAGTTTAAAAAGAAACTATTCAAAACAAAAGTGTGAAGCCTGAGTGTCTCCTACTGGTGCACAGGATGGAATGATCCCGCTGTGCCTTGGGGAGACGGGCGTTCTCTGGGGCAGGACAAGAAATGTTTATAACTGTCTCCCTCCTTGTGTGTGTAATGGATTCCACTGGGAAGGGCAACTTTACACAACTTCTGGGCCTCTGTGTGAAGGCTGCCCTGGGGATGTGCTGACTTTTGCAAGTGTATCTCAGGGCTGCATTATGTTATGTTCCCCACTATCACAGATAGTTATGGACTTGGATAATAGTAGTAAATAAAATGAGCTGGGAGTGGATTAGTCTCCTATAGGAACCTTTGTCTTTAAAAGGTAATTTCTGGGTTTGGTTTGCATTATAAATTCTCCACTCAGCAATGCTCATTGAAATCTAGAAGCTTGAGCAGACCGGTATCCATCAGGAAGGGAAGAGTGAGTCATGATTGACCACTGGTCTTGTATGCTGATCTGGGAGAACTCCATTTGTGGTGCCTGGATGCAAAGTGTCACTGGTTGTAAAATTTGTGCTTCAAAAAAACAGACGGTGTCAAAAACAAGAGAAGACAGAGATAAATTACACATACACAAACAATCTAGCCAGGCTTTGGCTGGTGAGAAAAAAGCATGGAAGTAAGCCAGATATTGACGGAGGTTTTAGGATGCAAACAAAGTAGGTAGATTAAGAGTTACATATCTGCATTAAGCAGGAGCACAGGTTCAATGGGTTCCCTCATGGGGCAATTTAGTCAGAAGACTAGTTGTTGGACTAGAAGTGGTCTGTGTGAAGAGAAGAGAGAGCATGTTTTCTCATACAAGTTTATGTATCATTAAGGATTTCAGGATTTATTTGTAATTTAACTTGAAAGCCATTTTGCACCAACAAAGTGAAATTTAATTTGGACCTTCAGTGGAATTTGTTTTCTGTGGGGAATCTCTTAGGTAAACTGTATTTCAGCTGTATATTCCTCATATATGTTTCCTGCCTAATATAAATTATGCAGCGCTTTTACCTTTAACAGGACACTGATCAGGAATATAAATGGGTAAAAAAAACAAAGCCGAGGAATACAAATATTTTATTCAGAGTATTTAATTTTTATATGTTCATGAATAGTCATATAGTCCCAGCTCTCTAAGATGAACAAATAATGTTTAAAAGAGTAATATGTTATTTCAATATATTACAAAATGATTCCGCTAGTTGGGGTCACATATTTATTATTCACACTGAGTACTGAGTAGCACTGCTATTTTACAAGTAGTCCCATTAAATCAAATTGCCTAGTAGTATCTTACCTTACAAATAGTCCCGTTGACATGATAGGGACTATTTTCAGACTAAAGTGCTACTCAGCTTGAGTAAAGGTGATGGAAACTGGCCCTTAATATTATTTGACCAGTGCTACTCAGAAATATTTTAGATTTTATTAAATGTGGCATTTTCCCAATCTTAGTTCAGTCTCCCTAAAAAAGAAAAAAAAAAGACTAGTGAAGTTTAGTGAAAAACAAACTTATTTAAAATTCAACTCTGAACATAAGCATGTGCAGAGATTACTTTCTTTAGCACTGTAAAATGAATTCTTCATGTGATCAGGAAAAGAAACAGACTGATCTAAACCCAAATTCGTTATCTGAAAATGCACTGTAGATCCCAAAACCATACACATTTCATCAACTCCCGTTTGACCACTGATGCTTGTGTTCTTAAGGCTGATCTTAAAATAAGCAACAAAGGATGCTGGCCATCCTGCCATTGCATGGAGAGGGAATAAACAAATAACTGTAACTCTGAGAATTGTGACATTTCAAAGATGGAAAAGTAGACACAGTGATACCTTTTACTGGACTAGCAAAGAGGTCCAATAAAAGTAGCACATTATCTTGTCTACTTTTTCTTGAGTACTGATGCGACTACAAACATTTTGTGCACTACAAATTTAAATGCTTTTAAATGGATTTTTCTGTTTATCTGTCATTTAAGAAAGTTGAAACATTGTGTAATATATGGACATACCTCAAGGGGTTGCGTTCAAGAAGCTACATCTAGTACACTGTATTTGGAAAATGTATTTGGCTAAATAAACAAATTTATTAGTACTTTCTGTCCTTCATGGTGGAGAGGAGAGAGGGTGGGAGAGGGAAATGAAGGACTCCCCCAAATCCTGGACTTTATGAATTGAAGATAGGAAAGTAGGTAAAGGCATGCAAAGTAGTCAAATACTCTGGTGGCTAAGGGATTAAAGATATGTTAATATAGTTCTGTTTTGTCTTTTTCTGTTTTCAGCTAAAATTAACTGTACTTTCCATAGGAATATAATCAAAGAATCTTCTGTTTTAAAAAAAACAAGTTTATTTTCTTTAAACTTTCTCCCAAAATTATAAACTACTAACAGTGTTTGTTGATCAGAAAAATTTGGGTGTTCACTGTTAGGCAACTTTGGGACTGGTTAAAGTATATATGAAGTATTCTTGAACAATGGACCTGTTTTTAAGCATAACTTCCATCTATGTACTAGACATAAGTTTAAAGCCAACAGTTTAACATGTAAATTGAAGGTTAATGAAAGTTAATACTGTAGCAATATTTTTCACGCTTTTCACTCACTTACAAAATTTTTCCTATAATCTTTCATGCATTCAGAACTATGCAAGCTGTCTGTAATCTACGAAATCCCTGAGTAGCTGTGTGATTTCAGGTATCTTCATTTAAATAGCCTGCTGCTTGCTAGCTCTCACAGGACTTACAGACATTAGCCTTGTGGGAGAATGGAGTAGTCCCTTAAGCACAGCAGGATATGGCTCCTGTAGGTGTTTTGGGGTCACAAAGTCACATCTGTGTTACCTGTTCTTTACTAATTAAGAGTTACTATGAATCTCTTTGACAATTAAGAACAGAATGAACTTTAATGTAGATAGGCACTGTGGGACAGTAAACAGTTCTAAAGCAAGTAAAGAGCCGGCACAGAAAATACTGCTGACAGCATGGACTTTCTTTTAATGATGTAAATTGCAGTGCATTAATAAATGTCTAAACTCACCATTGCAGGATCGAAGCTTGTATCAGGTAGGGACACTGTCAAAAATTCTTGCAACCATTAGATTTGTCTATTCCATGCTTCACAATCTTCAGAAAACTATTGGTCCTAACAGTCTCTTCTGAGAATGACTGTAATAAACATCATGAGAGCCAATGCTCATTCCCTGATTAGTGGTTAAGAGCAGCACAAGAAGGTTAAAGTTACAAATGACCTGGGAGGAGGTGGGAAAGGGGTGCTAGGGAGGATCTTACATAGTCAGAAGATATTCATTAAAAAGGGAACCCTGGTTCCCCAAAAATCAAGGTTTCCTAATTCAACCTAGTAATTACAGATGTATCTTGGGGTTTGGTGGTTTTGTTATATTTTTTTTTTGTTTGTTCAGTTTATATTAGCCGGTTATTTGGTTTTCCAAGTAGTTTTAACTTAAAAGAAGGTTCCTTTAAAAAAAATTGTAAAGGGGAGGGATGCTCTGAGATTACTCAGATTTTCAGAGGGAAAAATATTCTTCTTGTTCATGTTTCCCTAGGAAGGTATATATTGTGGTATGCTAATAGGCTGGTTGAAAACTGGAAATGTAAATTAAATTTAACGAGGTGCATTCTTTAACAATAAGAGATTAGGGATTGGTTGATATGGGAGGCCATTGAAACACAAGTGATTGATGCCAACCTGTTTATATCCCCCTCCCAGAGAAGGAGGAAAAAAAGGGAGAGGTGCAGTTTGATGTCTATATGAAGTAATCTCCAGAAAGAAAAAGATTATATTTGTTAAACTGTATAAAAAAAAATCTGAAGATAATATGGCTTTGTTCACAGTGTTACATAAAGAAGATTAAAGACAGGAAACAAGCTGCTTAAACACTGTAAACTAATTAGTTCGACGAATTGTTTTCCCGAGGTTCATGAGATATGAAACATTGGCACCAGTGCATGAAATACACTCTGCCTCACTGCTCTTTTCAATTTATTTTTCTGTTAGTGTCATATGTATATATATATAAAAAAGAGCAGCCAAAAAGAGAGAGGTTACAGAGGGAGACCAATGCCTGTCAAATGATTGAAGCTGACATTTTGTCATCTTAAGCCTGATGCAGGAGGGCTTTTTTCTGATATCCTTGTATAAATACCAGCTTTATTTTCTGCCATCACAGGCTACATTGCACAAATGATGTCATGACAAGGCCCAAAGGAATTCCTCTTGTTGCTCAGAGCCACTTTGGCAGCTCCAAGCTAAGCTAAGCACAAGTGAGCTGACACATCATTAATTAGTTTGCCCAGTATCAGGATGTTCTGGGGGAGGAGGAGAGTCAGAAGGGCAATGGCAATGGAGTGGGGACAGGTGTTCGGCATCTTTTTTTTTTGTTTTGTTTATTTTTTCCCTTCGCCCTAAGTTGACACATTTATCAGATAACATGCCAACCAATGCACAGGTTCAAGGCACTTTCCAAATTTGTGTTTGCATCTGCTGTCAGATCTCCGAACTTTTATCCGATGATTATGTTGTTGTCATATTTATAGGGTCCCAGAGAAGTAAATGACAAAGCTCCTGTTGACGTCAGTGGAGGCAGGATTGCATCAATAAACTTAAAAAAACCCAAACCCTTACAATTATATCCTTTTCCCTTCTCTTTCTTGCTCTGCATGTTTCTTTGTAAATGTGTATACAATATAATAGCTTATATGGAGACATGTATGCACAATGTGGTGGAGTGGAGAGAGTGTGTGCACAAGTACAATAATAGTTTTGGTTTGAAAGAAATGAGGAGGGAAAATCCAATTTTGACTTTAGGGTGCATTGCTTAATAGTGTTGAAATATTAATAAAGTGAACATTTTCAATTTAAATAACAGCCCATGGGTTTTCGAATAATATCTGCGGGGCGCTGAATATACAAATGAGACATAGTAGAAAGGACATGGTATACATTTAGTTGCCTGTGTGGAGGAAAAAAGAGTTAAGATTTTTCCCTCTAGGTTTTCTAATAATCTTTTGCTTTATGTTGAGACACTCAGCACTATATTTTCTGTACCATGTACAGAATCTGCAAGTTATCGGTATTTGCTTTATTAGTGAATATATATATATATATATAGAGAGAGAGAGAGAGAGCAAGTCTTTTACAAACTTTATATTTTAGGAGGTAATCTGTGCCTGTGTTTGAGTTGTTGAAATATGCTGGTATACAGTAGAGTATTGTTGCTCAAAGAAACAAACCAGTTGTTGAAAAGGGGAAGGAAAAAAAAAAAGGCTGTGGGTGAGGAGAAAAGAAGACATTATCTTTCAGAGTGAATTAAATTGTCACTTCCTGTATCCTAGAGCACTCCAGTAATGTCCCGTTTCATCAGCGACAGTAACTACCCAACATTCTTCAGTAGCTCCTTGACATCAAAGCTCTTTAATGACCGCAAATCATATTTTGGCCTAAATAACTGAGTGCAGCTGTACATTTTTAAGATTTTTTTTTTTTTTTTACTACTTTCCCCACCTTGATTTTTGCTTTTATTGAGGTCAGTGCATTAGTGCCTAAAAAGTGAATCCAGCCTGGAAATCATTGTAGCCTGGGCACTGCTCAATTATTACTTTTAAATAGGCAAATCAGATTCTAATTAGCACCACAATCAGAACTATTAGTGCTATTTTTATTCCCCATTATAATGTATTTGCTTACAAATGTACCCTGAGGTTACAGATGTTTTATTCATTATTTTTGTTGGCCACAAAGGTAGCACTTTTTACTTCTGATTTGAGAGGTACCAAATTGAGCAATACTTTTTAAGTCACTAGTCACAAAGACATGAACAGCAACACGTGTCAATTTTACGGCACATCCCAATGAACTACAAAAATCAGTGCCTATTGGGTAGGATGATTGCCTCCTGGTAAATTGTAATTGTTCCATCTCTTCCCCACTCCCTTTAAAAAAAAATAATAATGACAAAACACCTTTGCAGCTCATATTAAAGTAGAAATGTAGGCATGGCAGCTATTGATTTTAATGGTTGTTCTGTTCAAAATCTGATGGAAATATGTGGCCCATTGCCATTACTAACTTTGTTAAATACTCCATCTGACTGAAAAATTTGCATTAGTTACATTAAAATGTAATGCTTAATATCACTTAGTTATATACCCCTGGAAGGACATATGGTGTATACACTATTGTATCATTTCAATAAGAAGAAACCTTTAGCCTTCTTAATGGATGAACTTCATTTTAAAATGCTGACTAATGAAAAATGAGCCAATCTACTGACAAAAGTAAATGGAGGAATAAAACCTCAGTCCTTTTTTTCAAAAATAATTAGATACTAAGGGGCCTTTATAGGTTCCAGAAGTAAGCCCCTGTGACCCTGTCCTATTTATTAAGACTGATGAACTCTTGTTAGTGTGTTTACCATTTCCCTCCTGCATTACTATTTTTTTTTACAAGCTGTCTAGAAGTTTGCAACTTTTATGCTATATATATTTTTCCATCTGACTTTTATGACTTTTCCCATAAAATTTATTGGCTGGCTGAGTCTCACAAATCTTAAACTACTTAATGGTTCTGGCTGCATCCATTATATCGCCTATATTTTTTCCAGACATCTGTGTAGATATCTTCTGAAATTTACAAAACCTTTGTAAGTAATCCCATAGGCTGAGCTGCCCATTGAAATCTCTACCAGTGTTTGTTGCTGCTAATTACTTAGTGTAAACCTGTGGGAATCAGGCCCTTTCTTAATGAGTTTGGGCAAGTGACTAAAAATTCCTGTGTAATTTTAAGGAGATTTACTACTCAATTTCAGACCTAAAAGTCACAATTCTCCAACAAAAAAACTTCAAAAACAGACTCCAGTGAGAAACTGAAGAATTGGAATTAATTTGCAAACTGGACACCATTAAATTAGGTTTGAATAAAGACTGGGAGTGGGTGGGTCATTACACAAAGTAAAAACTATTTCCCCATGCTAATTTTCCCCCTACTGTTACTCACACCTTCTTGTCAACTGTTTGAAATGGGCCATCCTGATTATCACTGCAAAAGTTTTTTTTCTCCTGCTGATAATAGCCCATCTTAATTGATTAGTCTTGTTACAGTTGGTATGGCAACATCCATTTTTTCATGTTCTGTGTATATATATCTTCCTACTGTATTTTCCACTGCATGTATCCAATGACGTGGGTTTTAGCCCACGAAAGCTTATGCCCAGATAAATTTGTTAGCCTTTAAGGTGCCACAAGTATGCCTCGTTTTTTTCCCCCTACTGTTGTGACTTTTGGTCAAGACTGGTGTCCTGCATAGACCTGGTCCACAGTGCTGCCTGTGTAATTTTGTTCTTTGTTAATTTAGAGAAAGAGAACTGTATTTGGCACCACTATATAACAAAAAGAGCTGTGTAATGTGGCACAAGTGGGTTATTAGATATGACATAATGAGTAGTATTTCTATCATGGAATTATATATCTGTCAGTGCTTTTGTCAGGCAATTTTTTCAGAGGTTGAAGTCCTACTTGTCTGTTTTCAGTGGGTATCAGTTAAAATGTCCAGAAATCCCAGTGCAACCAATCAGTTTTGCTTCCTCTAAATATCCGCCTTTGATTGATGGCTTGTTAAAATGAGTTAGGAAGCCATGGGGAACTCAACTTACAGTGTGCAGACACAGCCATAACTTGACACAAGGAGTATTGATTTGCAAGGGTTAGGCAATAAAGCTAATCCTCTCATAAGTAGAGATCTGTGTAATTGAAGATCTAGAGGCTTTTTTTCCCTTCCTCTTTAAGTCAAGAACATATACGGATCCCATGCGTTTTTAAAATCCCCTGCATACATGCATAGTTGTAATGTCTCATATGAAGAAAAAACAGACTGACTAACAAATTGTCTTACACATTCATGCAGGCACTTGGCCTTGGAAGCATTTGAAACAAGACACTTTGGTCCCATACGGGGGGGACTGTAATCTACTTCTAAAGGGGGCAAAAGATTTGTAAGTCTGTTCCCGCTCTCACATGGCATTGTTATCAGTAGTCTATCTCCCTATTAGGGTCTGTCATAGGCACCTTATTATGTGACATACTGATTCTGTTGCTGATTTCTGTGCTCTGCACTAGAATATTATGTAGAGTTCCAGATTTGTGAAAATAAGTGTTTATTCCATTTCAACACAGTTATTTGATGTGTTCTGAGTATATATTGGATATCATATATTATACAAACAGTGTTCAAATGCTAACGTCTGCACTGACGGACAGCCAGGAACTTGTGGGCCACGCCTCATAATTTGCCATAAAACTGACCAGATTGCAGCCACTTTTATCTGTGTAGGCTACTAATGTGATTGCTTGGATCAAAATGGAGCACTGAATGCCAGGATCTTAGCAAGCTGCCCTCCATGTTAAAGATGTGTGTTCCTGCAGGCCATATTGTAAAATTCTGTGAACCGCAATTGGTCAATGGGCCACTTTGGCCACCTCTCTCTATACTAAAGTAGAAATGAATTCAGTATTTAAGAGTGAGTTGCTGATTCACAGTTTTAAAGTAGTTTTCAGTACCAAGAGTAGGCAGACCTCTCTTCTCTGTCACTAATTCACCACTCAATAACTAATAAGGCCACCTCCACTTCACTTCTCTTTTTATGCTGTTAAGAGTTGTTCTTTCAGTTAAGATAATTTTTTAAAAAATTATGTCTTTAAAATATTGGAGATTAAAATTAAAGATTTAAGTATCATAAAAAATTGGTTGAGTACTTCCTTTTAATCTGGTAATATAATCCTGGCTATATTTCTGAGTGATAGAGTTGCAGAGATAGGACATAGTTGGATCACGATGGACGAATGAATCAGAATCATGCTTTCTTCTGATAATGGAAGAGGTCAGTTGATTGAAAGGGGGTTATCTGAGAAATAGAATTACTTCTGGGGGAATTCTGCACCACTGTGCATGCGCAGAATTTATGTCCCCTGCAGATTTCTATGCTTCCCCGCAGAAAAATGACTTTCTGACAGGGAAGCAAGAAGAAGCCACAAAAGTGGTCATGTGACCCTCCCCAGCAGTATGTTTTGGGTGCCCAAGGCAGCCGGCAGAGAGGTAAATCACTGTGGGGCAAGGGGCGGAACTGGGGAAGACCCAGCTGGTGGCTCCTACTCTGTGCCAGGCTCAGCTGCTAGTTCCAGCTGAGCTGGGGAGGATGGGACTTCCTCTTCCCCTGCATGGTATCTAGGGCCAGATCAGACCCACCTCCAGACTTCTCCCCCAGCTGCAAGAAGCTCTGCAAACACCCCTCCCCCCACCACTTCTTGCCCCCATCGTTCCTCAGCTGCAGGGGGAGGGATCCCTGTAAAGGTAGCTTCTCACCCATTCACCCAACCCCAGGCATCCAGACCCCCCCATATGGACACCCTCCTGTCGAGCCTCACCCTCCACTGCACCCCTCCCAATGAGTCCCATTCTCCCTGCACCTGGACCACCCTAATGAGCCACCTGCACCCAGATCCCCACCCGACTGAGCTCTATCTCCCACATGCCCAGCACTACACCCTCCTTTCCCCCCCCCCCCGCTGAGCCCCAACCACCTTCACCTGGACTCCCCTGCAGAGTCCTATTACTGTTGCACCCAGATTTCCCCCCCTCTGAGCTGCCTGTACCCAGATTTCCCCACACAGAACCCTCTCAACCCACACCTGGATCCCCCCACACTTCAGGCCTTTGCTGAACCTGCCTGCTCACACCTCGTGCACGAGGCATGGAGGGGCAGGGCCCTGGGGTGTTTCTGGGCAGCCCAGTCATTGCGCTACGTCAGGATTGGGTGCAGCCTTACTGCTGAGTCCATGTCCCAGGGGAGGGAGGCAAAACTGCACAATCATTTCCCAATGCCATGCTTGAGCCTCCACATTTATTTGACAAATAAAATTTGCAGAATTTTGCAGAATTTTAAAATATTGTGTGCAGAATTTTTATTTTTTGGCACAGAATGCCCTCAGGGATATAAAGTGAGGAGAACAAGAGTTGCAGTTGCATTGAGCCTTGGTGCAGAAGCTTGGACGTGGTAAACCCCTGACCCAAGAGATGAAAAATAGTAAGATTGAGTTCTGCATGAAAATCCTGTTGGAGAAATGGCTGTATTATACCCAATTACAATTAAAGAGAATGAGTATTCCCAGAGGATGTCTCTGCAGCTAGTTAGTTAGGGACATGTATTTTGATCATGTGGTTTACTCATGCACAAATGGAACCCTTCATGATCATGTCGAAAACAATTAATTTTGTATCTCTTGCATTATTGTTGCCTCTTCTGCAAGACATATAATTGTTCATTACCTCCCTTTCCCCTGGAGATAGATGAGTGTTTGGAAGGCCCATTGTTTGGGCCTTCCAAGCCCAAACAGACATTCTGTATTGTTTGGACAAAAAGAAGCATTAGCTTAGTTATAACAACTGCCTCATGCTAATTCACTGGCGATCCTTAAATTCTAATAGTGATGTAACAGGATGATTGAAAAATAGTTCTATGGTATGTAAAAAGAAAAGGAGTACTTGTGGCACCTTAGAGACTAACCAATTTATTTGAGCGTAGCTCACGAAATTTTATGCTCAAATAAATTGGTTAGTCTCTAAGGTGCCACAAGTACTCCTTTTGTTTTTGCGAATACAGACTAACACGGCTGTTACTCTGAAACCTGTTGGTATGAATGTAGAGATCTTTAAATATTGTTGATTTGTTTTTATCCAGATCTGTCCCCTTTCCCTGATTTCTTTTTCCTTAAATGTTGTTTCCTTGTTAAATTTGAGTATTTGTAATTCTGTTTAGCGTATAGTATTAAATCATGTGGATTACCCAAAAAGTGGAACTCGGTTACTGGATTGGGTGGAAGGCACTGCTTTAAAGTAAGATCTTGGCAGGTGTTTATCAACTGCCAATCCAGGACCCAAGAGATAGAAGTGGTGATGCCATGTGAACTTTAATAGGACCCAGGCCTATCATTCCAGATGGTATCATTGCATTCATAGCCATCAGCTGTCAATGGATGACTGATGTTTATATGTGCATATGGCTTAATGTTTCTGTGTTTGTGATATCATATTTATGTGGCTGGCGCACAGATATCAGGAAGGATAAGGGACCCACTGTTCTACTACCATGACCAATTAGGAGAGAGCTCCACTAGCTCTAATGGAAGAACCCTTTGGTAATAGAGCTGGAGAAATAAAAATTCCAGTTCCAGATCTACTAGTGTATTGGAGATTTTTTGAGTAACTGTATCCGGTTTTTGCAGCACATGGATTCGGTAAAGGTGACTACAATAATGACTGTACACACCTTAACCATAAGCCTTACAGTTTTAGTGTAACACACGGTTATTACTCTTAATAGGAAGCAATCTCAAAATATCAGCTACTTGTCTTTACATCAGTTTGGTAGACATTCTCTCCGCTATAAATGGCTGTAGCTTAATAAGATATGATTAAGCAAGTTTAGTATATTTAAGTAATTCAAGACTCTTATTAAAATATTTAGTGGGTAGGAGAACATGTTTCAGTTCTTAGAAACGTGTAGCGCAGCCTAGATAACAACGTTTAGGTAGATAAAGAGCATTGGCAGATGGTTCAAGACTCTATTAACAGTGTTAAGGTTCCAGAATATCAATGAGTTTGCAAACATTATATTTCGCTCTTTTCATCAGCTTTACATTTGCTTTACTTTATCAAGCAGCTTTATTTCAGAAGTGAGTATGGTTTAGATAACTGATCAGCCTCATGTTACTGATCTGTATCTGTTTGTGTTTCTACCCCCTTTACCTCCTACATGAGTTGTACCTTTCTGGTGCAAATAAGCTGCCACTCCCCCTCCCCCCCCCCCATGCTTGATCTCTATACTACAGATGTCTCTAATTAACTTTTACTGTGACAGGCCAACAGGATACAGTTACAGAGGTTGACAGGTCTCAGTGTCCTTGGAGACACTACCCTGTCACCTGATGTATTCCTCATGCTAACATCCTTTTGGCAAGCTTCCTTAGTGATTACAGCCATCAAATACCCGTGTGTTTAATATGGGGAATGTGGAGTGATAGTGACTAAGAGTCAGCAAAGAATGCAGGACTTGAAAAAAAATTCCAGTAACTACTTTTGGTTATTGATATAAAAGATGTCACTAGGTCTGCTTTCAGATCTGGCAGAGTTCTGTTCATATATTGCACCAAAAACCAGGTGTGTTTTATTCTTAAGGTCTTACATGAGATGTTTGCAGTGTTTGCAATATAGCCATGTTGACCCCAGGTTATTACAGAGACAAGGGTGGCTACCTTTTATTGGACCAACTTCTGTTGGTGAAAGAGACAAGCTTTCAAGCTACACCGTGATCTTCAGTCCATTTCAGACATCCGTGTTCCTTGAAATCTTCTCTTTCACCAACAGAAATTGATCCAATAAAAGATATTACCTCACCCACCTTGTCTCTTTAAATGAGATGTATCTGCTTATTTATTTAAACTCCATTAATCTACTGGAAGGGCTATGCTCTGGCGTTCACTTTATCATAGGCTAAACATTACTGCAAATGTCACTGGTGGCGCAGCATGGGAGTGAGAATAGTAGGGGGTTATAGTCCTGTACCACGATATTAAACTGATTGTATTGCACAATGCTGATGCTTTTCATCCACCTGAGTAGGATAACTTGCTATGGAGGGTACTTACGCTAGAGAAGAATGTCCTGAGCTTTAGGGGCATCCACATTGCCTGGCTTTGTCCTGGATGAACTTTTCATTTTGGGGTGTCTGGAAAAAGTGTGTGTGAGAGCGAGGGTATCATGGCAGTCCCCATAAAGGAGGGGATATCCTCAATATTTTATCTGGGCTGGCCATCAGCCATTACCAGACCAAGTGAGGAAGGAGACACACACTTCAATGTCAGGGGGCAGGAGACACCATTCCCACAACGAGCGACCAGTTACAGAGTTAGGCTTGTAATCAGAGTTCCAGAACCCACTTAATGAATTTAAGATTGAGAATCTCATTCTCTTAGAGCTATCACTTGAGAATCAGAGTAATTATTTCCTATTGCCCTTTGTGGAATACAATTATAATTGCATTACTGTAACAGTGTTCACATTAACACTTACTTGTTAATGTCCTCCCAATTTGGAGGAAATCATCACTTCTTCATATTTCATTGCCAGAAAAGACTGTGAAATTGAAAGAAGAGCATTTGAATCCACTGAATAAGGGAAAAAGCGCAGCTGATATATCATTGGCTTGGAAGACAGAATTCAGATATATATCTCTATTTTCCTGAGATATGTTTCTCTTGTCCTTTAAGGTACTCTACATCTGCTTCCTCTCAGAGGTTAAACTAGACTGAGCAATCGTTCATCAGAGAGAAACAGGGATTCCTGTGTGACATGAAAACTATGCTTGTGTTCATTGTAGGAAAAGGGCAGTAACTTTCTCATGGCTGACATCCTGTCCAAGTGCTGAAAGATACATTAGCAAGAACAGAAAGACACCACTGTGGCAAGGTCAGCCAGATGATGGTGGTCTACAAGTTTCCACATCCAGATGACTGTAACTCATTCCTTTACACCTGACTGAAGTTCTTTTTAGAAACAGCCATTAGGCATGAACTAGACTGTCCACTTAGCAGCACTGTCAGATACTTATACAGTAAAATTTCTAGAAGAAACATAGGAAATGGTCATTGCATTGCCTCATTTTTATCATAATGAGCAAATATTTGACCTTGTTAAGGCATTAGTGGCTTGATACCTCCAGTGATTAAAGCAGTTCGGTATAATAGGGGGAGCTCACCAGTTTTGATGGCTGTCATCACGAGTCTTGAAAAGACATCACCACAAGATCGACACAAAACTGCATCACCACAAATGTCAAGACTCATGACAGGGAACAATTGACTATATGTATCCAAAGGGAATACGCTATCTGAAACAGGTCCTTTATCCTCAATGGGAAAATTTGTGGGTACAAAGGCTTATGGGTGTGGCTGAGCACATTCCTGAGGCTCCTGTGCCAGTTCTTAGAAATGCCATCATTTAGAGTTGATCAGATTGGAGAATCTGTAATGATCAAAAAACAAATAAAAATGGGGGAATCCCTCCCAAATTTCTTACATTTTACCAACTGTTAAGACATTTCAAAGAAATTGTATAAAGACTCTGTTATCCATCTTTCCCTCCAAAGAAAGTCAGAGGCAGCACAGGGAGCTGGCGGTGATGTGGAACAAAGAGGAGATGCAGTGGGATGAGAGGAAAGTAAGTGAATAGGAGATTCTTCGCTGGAACTCTTCCTCTTTCCCTACTGGGTGAATCTGCTCCTCCACCAATTGGTGGAAAAGGATCGTGGTGGAAAAGGATCAGGGTTGTCCCTATCCATACACAAAGTACACAGCTGCGTATGGCACCAGGAAATTTGGGGCACCAAATTTCCTGGTGCCCTGCGCAACTGTGTGCTGCTCCAGGCCCTGCCCTGCCTCTTCCCCATGGCCCCTGCCCTTTCCCTGCCCCAGCCCTGCCTCCCCCCCACTTCCCTGAGGACTGTTGCAGGGCCAGGTCTGTACTCACCGGTGGCAGAAAGTGCAGCGACCCGGCCCCTGGCACGCCACCAGTGAGTGGGGGGGGGGGAGCAGTTCCCCCCATGGAGGTCTGGGGCCAGCCTCCTCCTCCCCCTCCCCGCAGAGGCCTGGGGCCCCACACACACACCCTTTGGGGAGGCTGCATAGGGCCCCAGAATAGCTAGGGACGGCCCTGGAAAGGACAGAAGGAGTTTATGGGGCTCAGCTAGACACCACCACCTCCTGCTCCCTCTTTAAATTCCTCCTGCTGGTAAGTCCTCACCTAACAATCCAAGAATGATGGGGAGGCACACAAGTAAAGCAGCACTCCCCAAAGACAGCAGAAGGTGAAGGGAGAGCACAAAGGAATAAGAATTGTGCTACCCGTTATTTTCACCAGCAGTTGCTGCCATTTGTGCATTCGTTTTCCTCCACTGTCAAGTGGAGATGTGTTAGGTATCACAGTGTGATGTTTCACTTCATCAAAAACCTTGTGACCGCTGGCTGTACGTATACAGCTCTCCAGCTGGTTGTACATGTATAGCTCTTGTACATATACAAATAGTTAGAGTAGCCGGCAGTTATATCTCAACAGATTCCCTTTAGATCAACTTTCATTGACCAGCTAGAGTAACTGCAGCGATGTTCCCTTTTGCTGGCATTGAAATGGTTAATCTTTTTAGTCATACTTGTTTTAACATAGACTTTTATCACAAAAGAACTGTCAGGGCTGCTGATTCAAAAGTGGGCTGTTTAAAAAAAAATAAGTGTGTGTGAGAGAGTGGTTTTCATATACCATTGGAATACCCTGGGGAGCTCCTTATTTTGTAGGAGTGTGATAGCTTAATTCTGGAATATTTCAAAAACACCTCTAAAAAGTGAGGCCCCTCCTCTAAATAAGGCCAACTGGCACAATTATGGTTCAGGAATGGCTGTAGAAGGATTGCTCTTCGTGTGAGTTGATTTCTTATCAAGTTGTGTGCTGACAAGTGAGGAACTACAAGATTCATTTTCTTCTGCTCTGTGACTCATTAGTTTTATTTCTCATAAATGCCTTCCTCTCCCTCCTCCTTCTGCCTTCTAACTAGAAGCTAAAAAATTCTGTCATTAGAAGCAATTTTGTCTTTTCTGCCTTAGGAGGACTATTCCAAACAATGTGTGTTCATTTTTGAAGATATGAGTCCTGCCTGTTTAAAGCTGTGGTATAATTCCTTTTTATTTGGTGATAAACTTATTTTCAGTCTTCCAAGCTCTGGGAAAACATAAGACTTTCAATAGTTCTCTGTTTTAGATTAAAAAAAAAAAAGCATCTGTGATTTAGCACTGCTTTCCATATCATTCAAGACAGATTTTATGTAGATATACTTGTTACATCCAAGGCATACTAGCTGTGCACCTGACCTGCATACTGCCTTCCTATTTCAAGCACAACATGGTACTGGAGTTCTACAGAGGCCAAAAACAAACAAACAAACAAACAAATCCTCCCAAAACACAGAGACAAAAGAAACAAAATAAAATAGTAGATGCTATCTGTGAGAGAGATGGCATGTCAATCACATGCATGGTAAGAGACCCCCTAGGCTTTCAAGTTCAAATGCTTGAGCACTGTAACCTATTCTAGTCATTTGGAGGCAGTCTGAAGAATTTGAAAGCTGATTTCAGGGAAGAACCACTGCAAAAGTTTATTTCCCTTCCTCTAATTTTCTTTGTTTTGTGCAGTATGATGCCGATAGCCAGAACACTATGTTGTTATGCGTTATGGGAAGTTCATAACTGTGCAGATTATTATCACAGCCAGTCACTCCACCTTCATGAAACAATTTTTTGGGGTTGTGGGGGGGGGGGGAATATGTCCAAACCAATACCAACCCCTTACTCCAAACAAAAAGAATACCCCTCCTTCCCAAACTCAAATCACATGTGAGTTTTCGACTTTATATATTTGTATCACTGGATCCAAATTGGATGTTGGGATTTGCTCTTGCTATGCCTACCTTCCTTTTGCTATGCCTACCTATGGTATGTGCCATGGGATTGTGTGTGTGTGTGTGTGTGTGTGTGAGAGAGAGAGAGAGAGAGAGAGAGAGAGAGTGTATGTGTTGCACTTAAGACATAGACTTTCGGTTATAATATTGGTGTCAGCATGCTCTCCCATCCACTCTTCCATTTGAGCTGCCCAGGTTTCCTGTATTATTGTTGTTAAAAAAAAGATCCCATGCTTTAGTCACAACTTCACCATGAGCACAAACCTTATAGCCAAGAGACACGTAATGAAGTCTTCTCGAGACTGTGAGTTTTCTGTAAGTGTCTGGTGGAGAGGAGGTAAGGAGTCAAGAGAACAATGCTATGAATTCCCTTCCATTTCCCCATGACCTTCTCGACCTCTGCCTGTTTTTGTTTTCAGCATAATTTACTATCCCAAAACCATTAGTCTGACCCTCTTGGACAAACTCATTTTGTTAGAAAAATAAGGGTGGGAAGGGAGGGGAAACTGGATATTTGTAAATTTGTAGGACATTTCTTGTGGCTCCTGTGGTGGATATGGTTAGAAATAATGCCCAGTACTTATTTTGGCTACCTGGGTTTTTTTTGGCTTTTAATTAAGATGGACTAAACTTTTCATAAGCTAAATTTCCATGACAGGATGCTTAGCAATCCAGATGAGCCACATTTATGATGGAGAACACATTGATATATGTAATTTTCTTGACCTGCCTTGAAGAGGAAGTTTTCCTTTTCCAGAGCCCCTTTATTCTAAACCTTTTAATGACCTGGCCAGAGATTCTTAAATAGAATGCAATAACTCCTTAGACTCTTTGTGAAGTATATGGTGCAGAAGGATGACATGATGCACAAGAGGGTTTTTACCATGAGGGAGGAGGGGTTTGAGAGAGAGGAAAAGGATACTCATTTCTGCCTTTATCTTTTTTCAGCCAACCTGGAACTCTGTGGATTTGACTGTGGGACCCGTAAGGGGTTAAAAACAACAGCAGAAATCACATTTTTAGCAAAATCAATAGAGTCACTCTGACAAGGACATTCCCAGATTTCAGGGACATATGGTCACCCTACTTGGCTTGAGCTCTGAAGGTGTAGGAGGATCAGTTAACTACCTGGAGAAAGAGGGGTTAGATTTAAGTGGGGATGTGAAGTAGGTAATGTTGAAGGGTATGTTTTGGAGAGAGGATTTTCTTGAGGCATTAGCAACAGTGGCACAATTAAAAAGCTGTTTCTAAAATGATGCTATAAAATATTTTTTTTAGAAAGCAATAAAAGTTCATGTCACAGGTGTGAATGCTTAGGCATTGCTTCCTCAGTGGCTCCATGAACGACACAGAGGACAAAGTAAAGAGTTTTACATTCTAAACAAATTTCTGTCTTTAGTCAGAAGGACCCAGGCTGCCATCAAAACCATCTCTATTGCACTATGGGGCTTCGAACTGGAAGCAGTAAACCATTTTCCAGCTGTGTATTTTCCTCTGATTACCTGAAAACCTCGCTCCCCCCACCTGGTGTGTGTGATTAATTTCTATCATATGAAATATTTTATTCAAAGTTCTCACTGTACTAAGTTGAAGGTTGGGGACTTGGGGCTAGGTACTGTGTTTCAGCCTATGAGTGACTCCATTTATGTTAAGGGATGATATTTGCTGAATCTTTCTCTCTGGGTTCAATAAAGCTGTCTGTGTTGCAGGGAGCTGAGTTATGATAGCTCATTGTAATAGTTTCAGTCAGGAGATGGAACTGCGTGCCATATAGAATGAGAGTTCTGGGGCCAGAATACTCTGTGGTAACTGGATCCAGAGGAAGAGTGCCTGGAATTTGTCTTTTAGTGAAATTGTGTGCAGTAAATTTCCTACTGATGCTGTATCAGCAAGTAATTACTTCTATTGTATCTTAAAAGCTTTTGATATTTAAGGTTCTTAAATGCTCTTTTAAATTTTATCTGTTCCTTTGAATAACTTCCCTCCACACTTAAAACCCATTCTGCTTCCAGAGTTTCTGAAAGTGGACACTGTGCAAGAAAATTACTGCTGTACTTAGGGGAGGTCTGCCAGCTAGGCATTTTGGTCCCAGATATATAGCTCAGTAATTGCATCCTTCTATCTTTAAAGCTGATCATGAGTCATGTAAAATCAGGGCTATGTAGTATGGAGGAGTCCTTTTCTGTTCTCAAGAAGAGGAAAGAAAAGATAATATGTGCGAACGCGCACTCTCTCTCTCTCTCTGCATATATTTACAGTTTTGTACAGGGAAACAAATCTAGCTGTTGTATTCAACGATTAGGTATTTTTCAGGAAAAGTGGGGGTTTTTTGTGTGTTTTTGCTTAACTTATTTCCTTGCTATATGATAATCCAATAATCATTTAATATGTTACTCTTGGTTTTGGCTAGGAAAAGACCTCCGTGACTGTTCAGAAGAAGGCTGTGATAGTACAGTTAAAAGCAACAATCAGTCTCCATAAATATAGAAAGAGAAGAACATTTCTCAGGGGAATGTGTTCAGTGTATGCATTTCCTCATATCTGTTGGAAAAAATTGTGTGTTTTGGAAGCAAAATGTAACACAACATCCAAATGTTTTGAATAAGTTGTTTAAAGTCAGTTAAGTGGAAACAGGTTTGTGGTTTTTTTTTTTTTCATCTGACCGAGTAGGACTAGAGGCCACTCTGAGTTTCAGCATGCAAGAAAGAGAGCTCTCAAAGGCACATAAGAAATATGAATGAGAATTCCAGCCACACAGGTGCGGACTTCTTTTTTCTGGCCAACAAGCACAGTGTGCTTGGAGTCTTATCTTTAAGTTATTCAGCAGTGTGGGTGGTTTGCTTGGAACAAAGTTTGCCATTGAATTAAAAAATACTAACACTATGTCTACAGTGAAGCAGATGTTTAATTTTCTGTTTGTTTGCTGCATTTTTCAGTACAAAGCCTGGTGTTTAGGACACAGCTAACTAAGTGCATGTAAAATATAGCTGTGTCGCTCCCTCTGTCAAAAGATAATTACATGCAGTAAGGTTTTCAGTATGATGAAGTACAATTTTTGTACATCACAAGACCTATCTAGGCAAATCTAAATTTTTTTTTAAGAAGTTTCAGGAAATAATTGATCAAAAGGTTACTGCATGTAGGGCACATTGGAATATAGTTAATATGTACCCTGCAGTAGGAGGTTCCTTTTTGAAAACATCTATAAGCATTTGGTGAGAACTTCAGAACTCTGTGAAGCTGCCTTTGATTCTGAGGACATCCCAGATATTACAGATGCATTCTCCCCCATCTAATTTAGGTATTGCCTATATTAAATAATTGCAATTTGCAAACTAACATGATTAAATAGGTTAATCATCTTATTGCTGCATTTGCTTAACTTATTTTGTGCGTTTTTAATTTTGGTTTTACTGTTTAAAGAGGCAAACTGGTTCCGTCTGCCTCCACTAAAATGGTACTGCACTCACTGATCAGTTAAAGTAATAGCTGTGAAGTTGGATCTTGTTATCAAATGTTCTCGATCCCACTTGTTCAAAGCTTTAAACCTTATTTAAATCATACACCAGTGTGTTCTCTTTATCAGTCTTCTTTCCTTTTACATTTAACTTCTTACACAAAGCAATTGCTTGATGTGAGAACTCCAAGCACGAAGTCAGGTGTAGTAGGAGATGCACAATTTCAACATTCCTTTTTTGTTGTTAAAATATTGTCTTTTCCCCCCATCAATATTGTATCAGTGTTAGGTCAAATCCCACATCTCTTACTCACTCGCATAGCCCCACTGCAGTCAGTGTAACTATTATTCCTGTGCTTAAAGTGACTCTTCCATAGTCACCTGCGTAGTTCCTTTACTTTGATCATGCAAGTGGTGCCGCTGGCTTTAGCCCTGTATCTGTATTTGGTCTACATTTGAAATCAGCCTACTTTTAAAAACAAATAACCATATGTTTGAAGGCTAGAGAGTCCACATCCATAAAGAGACTTTAGCATCACAACTTTGAGGTGCCTAGCCACCAAGTGGCATCCACAAACCCTGAGTTAGATGCCCGGGTTCCCTGTATAGTGCATTGGGAGAGATAAGTGCCTGAGAATAGGACCTACAAAAGCCAGCACGCTGCTCAGGGGGCCACGTAAGCTAGCCAGGAACAGATCCCCAGGACAGTGGTGTGTGCCAAGTTCCACCAGTCTCAGGGAGCTTGGTGCCTAAGTCCGGGCTGGAGGGAGATGCCTTTTGTTGCTTGGGATCCCTAACCAAGACCTGTTCTCCAGGAGTCAGGCATCTAAGATGTTTCTTGCAAGAAACTCCACACAGAATGGGCTGGGAAAGGAGGAGGTTTCCCCTATAACCATTAGCCCAGTGATTAGGGGACTTATTCAGGTTGTGAGAGAGCCTTTTTCAGTTCCTCCCTCTGCTTGACACAGAGAAGCAATTTTAACCTGGGTTTCCCACCTCTCAAGTCAATGTCCTAACTACTGGTCAGTAGAGTCATTCTTACTCTCTTGCTGGCCCAATGCCTATGTAATTATTTATATAGTGGAACAGCTTCAATAGGAGAGACTTACATCAGAATATCCTATAGTCCATTGGTTAGGGCACTGACTTCACATGGTTTGAGGATCACTTGGTTCAAGGATCCTGCTGGGGCTTAGACATGAGATAGGTGCAGGCTGACAGGACTGAGAGAGTAGTGCACGTGCCCCAAGGAAGACACTTAGGAACTCAGGGACTTTTATTTTGAAAATTTAGGCGGTGAGAGATTTTTAGGCCAACTCCAAGGTTAGGTGGCAGCTTAGCAGGGGTTTTGAGGATCTCATTGGTACCTGTATTTTTGACTTGAAGAATTGAAGTGGGAGTTAGATACCCTTTTGAGGATTTGGGCTGAGGTGACTTAGAGGAAAATGCTCTCTGAGGTTGGTCTGTTTATTGGACAGGAGTGGGGGAAGTTGAGAAGGAACCTGCATTTGTCCTTTTCCTCTCACCACATTATGACCCATCCTATGATCACTGGTTGTCCAGATGGAACGTTTTTAAAAAAAATGTGGCAAATCTAGATGTCTGGAATCACTGGCAGGGTGTCTTCCAATGGAAATGATGACTTTTAGGGAGCTGCTACATTCCCAAAAGTATCTGAAACCAATCTGTACCATAAATGGGTGGTCATGCTATTTAGTGTGATCTGGGAATATAGGATGGGGGAGAAGTATTTAGCAGAGGAAGTGGGCAAGATTATCTCAGCTTTCCTTTTCTGAAGTTACCAGTTATTTGTAGGGAAATGGGGCCTACCTTTTCCTTTTAAATTATTTTTCTTCCAGCAAACAAGTTTAAAAATAAAAGGAGTACTTGTGGCACCTTAGAAACTAACAAAATGTAAGGGAGAAGAGATATCAAGAGCAGATTTTTATATATATATATTTTCTCTTTGATGAATTAGATTTTACTCAGTCAAGTTTTCAATAAATCACTTACACTGATATGCTTGCTAGGTGACAGGCTGCTGCTGAACCTCATTATTCATACGTGTCTGTGTGATGTGACTGAATCAATTTGTGCTGTATCCATTTTGTACTCATGGATAGTTCACACTCCCTTATGATCAGAAATAGTCAGCAGGCAATAATGGGAGACATGGAGCAGAAATGGATTGAGCCCACAATCCTTTGCTTTGTGGCACTAGGTCTTTCTTTCATCCACTTTCAGTGTCTTTTTTTTTCTTGCCTCATCAATATGTACAGAGCAGCAGCTAAGTCAAAAAGCAGATACACTCTAGCTCTTTACAAATCAATCCTTTTACATTGTAACAGGCACAGAGTTAAATGAGGGTAGAGAAAGGTCTCCCTATTGTCTGATTGACAGAAGAGGGCCATGCCTGAATGTAATTGCTTATTGGATGTAATTCTGTTCAAAGACACTGGCACGCCAGTCTTGCCAGTGCTTAGGCTGGTATAAACCGAAAGGCTAGCGGAGGGCATCATTTTTTGTTGCTGCAGTACTGTGCATAGCAGGTATGAACTATCTGTTCTTACAAATTTCACTTGATAAATAAGGAAAAAGTCAAGGAATCTCTTTAAAATTTATTTGCTGGAGAAGTATGTATCATATATATCAAACATCTATGTTTAAGACTATACACACTGTGATATTACGTATCATCATGTTTCTCCTATCCAGCCACATTCCTCTTATCCAGCCTTTTTCCTTTGCCTATCTGAGAAATGCTGCTTAATAAAATGAAATAGAGATGAGAAACAGGACCGTATGTGAAATCAAAGATAACAGACATGTAAACAACAATAGGAATTCAAAATGTTCCAATTATAATCCTTTGCCATTTTATCCCTTGTGTGCTTTTGTTTTAGTATATAACAGTAGTGCCTATTGGTTTTTGGCAGGTGATGACATAAATGTAACCATTGGAAGTGAATTCTAGTAGAGTTGTCCAGTACCTTAATATGTCATGCAGCATGCTGATATGTCATCTTGCAGGTGGTGCATTCCTCTGCAGAAATGGACTCATTCTCTCTGTCACTAGAAAGACGAAAAGTCTTTTCTTCCTCTTCTTCTCCACCATCATTTCATTGCCTGACGAAACTCACTCCCTGAAGCTTGCTTTGATTGTATCTTTAATTCTCAATTGTTCTAAGTGTACTGGGAATTAAGTTATAAATCGTACATGTCTCCAGGCTCCACAAACTAGCTCCCTGGGGCATTTAATCATTGTGCACGCTTGAGTCCCACTTTTCCTCAACAAGGCTGAAAGCGTCTAAAAAACCCTGAATGTTAGTATTAAAAAAAAAAAAACAGTCAAAATACAAGAAAAAGCAGATTTAAAGGATGCATAGCTAGAATGCACAGCACCACTGCTATGTGTCATGCATCTCTTATGACAAGCATTTGGCAGCCCCTTTGCACAGCCCTGCTGGGTTGTCATGTATCCAAATCTGCAGGGGGGCAGCAAGAATTATCCCTGGCAGGGATTCATCCTTCCTACCAGGGGCCACAGTGGTTCTTGTGGAGACGGTAACCCTCCTGTCTTTCTGCTTCCACTCTTCGGTGGCTCCATTCTTTCTGCTGGATCCCAGCCACCATAATGGAGAAGCAGCAGCCATGGAGGGCAGAGGAGAGGAGGGAGTAGAGCAGACACACAGGGCTGTGGGGTTGAAGAGGCATAGGTAAGAATCAGGGAGAGCATTGGGGCAGAGATGGCACTGGTAGCGTCAGGGAGGGTGAGGAGGCTGTGCAGCAGGTGCAGAGGAGATACAAAAGGGGGAGGTGATGACAGTGGGGAGCAGCTAGTAGTGATCATAAAGTGAGGGCCCAGTATTGCTCCAGACTCTTCACCCTCTCTTCTGATTGCCCAATTGCCTGTCCTCCCAACAAATCCCTTGTCTCTAGCCCTCGATCAACTGAGTCCATATTCGCAAAAAGAAAAGGAGTACTTGTGGCACCTTAGAGACTAACCAATTTATTTGAGCATGAGCTTTCGTGAGCTACAGCTCACTTCATCAGATGCATACTGTGGAAACTGCAGCAGACTTTATATATACACAGAGAATATGAAACAATACCTCCTCCCACCCCACTGTCCTGCTGGTAATAGCTTATCTAAAGTGATCATCAGGTTAGGCCATTTCCAGCACAAATCCAGGTTTTCTCACCCTCCACCCCCCCACACAAATTCACTCTCCTGCTGGTGATAGCCCATCCAAAGTGACAACTCTTTACACGATGTGCATGATAATCAAATTGGGCCATTTCCTGCACAAATCCAGGTTCTCTCACTCCCTCACCCCCCTCCAAAAACCCACCCCCATACATACACAAACTCACTCTCCTGCTGGTAATAGCTCATCCAAACTGACCACTCTCCAAGTTTAAATCCAAGTTAAACCAGAACATCTGGGGTGGGGGGGGGTAGGAAAAAACAAGAGGAAATAGGCTACCTTGCATAATGACTTAGCCACTCCCAGTCTCTATTTAAGCCTAAATTAATAGTATCCAATTTGCAAATGAATTCCAATTCAGCAGTTTCTCGCTGGAGTCTGGATTTGAAGTTTTTTTGTTTTAAGATAGCGACCTTCATGTCTGTGATTGCGTGACCAGAGAGATTGAAGTGTTCTCCGACTGGTTTATGAATGTTATAATTCTTGACATCTGATTTGTGTCCATTTATTCTTTTACGTAGAGACTGTCCAGTTTGACCAATGTACATGGCAGAGGGGCATTGCTGGCACATGATGGCATAAATCACATTGGTGGATGTGGAGGTGAACGAGCCTCTGATAGTGTGGCTGATGTTATTAGGCCCTGTGATGGTGTCCCCTGAATAGATATGTGGGCACAATTGGCAACGGGCTTTGTTGCAAGGATAGGTTCCTGGGTTAGTGGTTCTGTTGTGTGGTATGTGGTTGTTGGTGAGTATTTGCTTCAGGTTGCGGGGCTGTCTGTAGGCAAGGACTGGCCTGTCTCCCAAGATTTGTGAGAGTGTTGGGTCATCCTTTAGGATAGGTTGTAGATCCTTAATAATGCGTTGGAGGGGTTTTAGTTGGGGGCTGAAGGTGACGGCTAGTGGCGTTCTGTTATTTTCTTTGTTAGGCCTGTCCTGTAGTAGGTAACTTCTGGGAACTCTTCTGGCTCTATCAATCTGTTTCTTTACTTCTGCAGGTGGGTACTGTAGTTGTAAGAAAGCTTGACAGAGATCTTGTAGGTGTTTGTCTCTGTCTGAGGGGTTGGAGCAAATGCGGTTGTATCGCAGAGCTTGGCTGTAGACGATGGATCGTGTGGTGTGGTCAGGGTGAAAGCTGGAGGCATGCAGGTAGGAATAGCGGTCAGTAGGTTTCCGGTATAGGGTGGTGTTTATGTGACCATTGTTTATTAGCACTGTAGTGTCCAGGAAGTGGATCTCTTGTGTGGACTGGACCAGGCTGAGGTTGGTGGTGGGATGGAAATTGTTGAAATCATGGTGGAATTCCTCAAGGGCTTCTTTTCCATGGGTCCAGATGATGAAGATGTCATCAATATAGCGCAAGTAGAGTAGGGGCTTTAGGGGACGAGAGCTGAGGAAGCGTTGTTCTAAATCAGCCATAAAAATGTTGGCATACTGTGGGGCCATGCGGGTACCCATAGCAGTGCCGCTGATCTGAAGGTATACATTGTCCCCAAATGTGAAATAGTTATGGGTAAGGACAAAGTCGCAAAGTTCAGCCACCAGGTTAGCCGTGACATTATCGGGGATAGTGTTCCTGATGGCTTGTAGTCCATCTTTGTGTGGAATGTTGGTGTAGAGGGCTTCTACATCCATAGTGGCCAGGATGGTGTTATCAGGAAGATCACCGATGGATTGAAGTTTCCTCAGGAAGTCAGTGGTGTCTCGAAGGTAGCTGGGAGTGCTGGTAGCGTAGGGCCTGAGGAGGGAATCTACATAGCCAGACAATCCTGCTGTCAGGGTGCCAATGCCTGAAATGATGGGGCGCCCAGGATTTCCAGGTTTATGGATTTTGGGTAGTAGATAGAATATCCCAGGTCGGGGTTCCAGGGGTGTACTTAAAACTTGCACCCCTCAGCTTCCACTGACTCCTCTTATTCTCTATTGACCTGAACATTCATTCCTATAATGGACTAAATTCTTTCTCGCCTCTCTGCATGTGGGAAACCCTTCTCATTTCAAGAGGGAATTCCAAGAGACTTCTCCTGCCCATAAAAGACAACTTCATGCTGAGCTCCATCTTCCCTTTCAACTGGGTGAGTGGGAGGGAATCTCTTCCTAGTGCAAGAGTAAAATAAAGAGATAGGTGCTCTCAAAACTGTGCTAGCCCACCAGATGGCATGGAAACAGCATGGTGTGAGCTGGGAGATCCAGGTTTGAGAACAAAAGCAGACTGTCTTACTCTTAGCTGGTTGGACTTGATGGAGAAAGGAGGGTAAATAAATTGTTTGGACAACAAGGAGTGGCTAAACATGCAAACACCTCCTACTGACTGATTCATAGAATCATAGAGATGTAGGCCTGGAAGGATCCTCACGAAGTCAAGTCCAGTCTCCTGTGCTTAGGCACGACCAAGTAAACCTAGACCACCCCTGACAGGTGTTTGTCCAGCTTGTTCTTAAAAACCTCCAATGGTGGGGATTCCACAACATCCCCTGTGGAAGCCTGTTCCAGAGCTACCTTTACAGTTAAAACGTTTTTCCTAATATCTAGGCTAAATCTCCCTTGCTGCAGATTAAACACATCATTTCTTGTCCTACCTTCAGTAGACATGGAGAACAAGTGATCTAATAGCCTTTAACATATCTGAAGACTTTTATCAAGTCACCCCCCTCAGTCTTATTTTCTCAAGACTAAACATGCCCAGCTTTTTAAAATCTTTTATCATTTTTGTTGCTCTTGTCTGGATAGTCTCCAATTTATCCACCTCTTTCCTAAAGTGTGGCACCCAGAACTGGACACAGCACACCAGCTGAGACCTCACCAATGCTGAGTAGAGTGGGACAGTTATCTCCCGTGCCTTACATACATAATGCTGTTAATACACCTCAGCATATTAGCCTTTTTCACAATGGCTTCACATTGTTAACTTATCATATTCACTTTGTTATCCGCTGTAACCTCCAGGTCCTTTTCAACAGTTCTAACACCTAACCAGTTGTTCCCTATTTTGTAGTTGTGCATTCGATTTTGCCTTCCTAAGTGAAGTACTTTGCACTTGTCTTTATTGAATTTCATTTTCTTGATTTCACACTAATTGTCCAATTTGTCAAGGTCATTTTGAGTTCTAAATTAATCCTGTTTTCCAAAGTGCTTGCAACCCCTCCCAACTTGATGTCATCTGCACATTTTATAAGCTTACTCTCCACTTCATTATCCAAGTTATTAATGAAAATATTGAATAGTATCAGACCCAGGACTAGGGGCGGGGTCCGAGGGCGGTTAGAGTACAGAGAGCAGAGGGGGTGGATGGGGCAGGAGTCCCGGGGGGGGGGCGTCAGGGGGTGAGAAGCAGGGGGGTCAGATAGGGGGCGGGGGCCAGGCCACGCCTGGCTGTTTGGGGAGGCACAGCCTCCCCTACCGGCCCTCCATACAATTTCTGAAACCCGATGCGGCCCTCAGGCCAAAAAGTTTGCCCATCCCTGCTCTAGGTACATACATGCCCTCATTGCTGTCAAATCCAAGTGCCTCACAGTCATTAATGACTTATTTCCTCACAACACCAAGAGAGTGGGGAAATGCTATCCCCATTTTTTTCAGATGGGGAACTAAGAAACAGGTCTGTGTGCTCAAGGTCATACAGGAAATCTGTCACTGGGAATTGAACCAGAACTCCTGTGTCTCTGTCCACTGGTCTGTGCCCTAGACCATCTTTCCATCCTATTGTACTTTATAGTATTGTGGAAATAGTTCACATGACAGAAAGAAAAAAAACGAGTAATATAAGGGAGATAAACTGGAACAATGAAGAGATTCATATTAGGCCTCTGACTGTATCCTACTATCCCAGTATCTCAAAGCTCTTTTATACTATACTTTCACCATGATTATATTGTGCAGCAAATCTCTTCTTTGTAAGTACAAAAGCAGAGTAACAAAGAAATCTTACGATACAATCTTATGTTTTCTCCTCTTAGTAATTATGCTGTGACATTCCCACAGTTCATCAGGAGATGGAACTCAGAGTAATGTTGCTTAATCAGATGATAAGTAGCTGGGAGTTGAATTCCTTAATGCATTCAATACCTTGATAAGAGATCTGTAGTTTGCAGGGTGGAGGAGGGGTGGAATGTCCTTAGATTTTGTCAGTTGGTTCCAAGAGTTGGGTCTTTAAATCTGTATCCCATCATTCTTTTCTCCCAGTGCATAGAGCTTGTATTCTGAACCAAATGAGCTCTTCTCCGAAGGATGCAATCTGGACAGAAAGCTTGTGATGTCAAAGCTTAAAATCAAAACAGAGAAATGTATGAAAGTAATGTTTCCATTATAGGGTTAGGCGTTAGCATTTGAACAGCCCCCTGTCTGCAAAAGGAACATGAAATAGGCAGCCCATGTATACAGCCATTTGGCTATTAGGAGTGCCTATTGCAGTGCTTTGAGCTGACCTAGAGTATACTTAGAATGGACCCAAAATCTAATAATGATGGACTCCACCCCCACCTCCCAGCAACCCACAAGCCAAACAAAAACACCACATGTGGTGCTGAACCACCCAAATCAGTGGCGTAAATCAAAGTGTTCTATTGGTGTTGCCTGAAGTTACAGTAAATCAGTGATGAGGGCAGCTCCCGTTTACTGACCTGGTATGAGCCTGCTCAACAAACTATTGATGACATCCAGATAAACACAAAACCTGGGCACAACACTACGTTGCTTGGTTTGCATTTTGATTTGCAATATTCATTCTCCAAAAGGGATGTATGAGCTCTCTGGAGGTTTAACAAATGTGAAGGATTTGGAATATGTTTGCTGACGGAAGCAGGCATTGCGTGATATAACCTTCACCTTTACCTATGCTCAAAACACTGTATCCTCCTGCTTTGCATGTTCAAACAAGCCCTGCTTGGCTAGATTACAGTGTGTGAACAGCTGGTTCCTGAGATGCTGCAATGTCCTGATGTTACCCAAACAATCAATACATTTTTTTTTTTAATACTTTAGCCCAGAGGGAAACTTTGGTATGTCAGGAAAGGGCTACAGGTGGTTTCTCTGTGAGGATTCCACCAATGTATCTATCACAGTGAGCATCCGTAGAATAGAAACAAAAACTAATCAGCAGATGTTGAGCAGATTCAGACTCCATTTATAACCATCTTTTACAGGAGAGTCTCCTTGGCTACCCCATCAACCATACAAGCGTAAACCAACATGCATCAACAAAATTAACAAGTGAAATGTGAGCCAGTATGATCAAAATCTGTTTGAATTGGATCCTGATTCTAGTTACTATGCTATGGGTGAAGTATTACATTTCCTGTTGAAAGAATAAACTCTTGCAATATAAATATATCTACATAAGGAATACCATACATGTGCATCTATGTATATCAATGCGTGGACATAAAATCAAAATAGTAGCATGCCATATACAATAGGTACTCAGAATCATTATTTTCTGTTGGTAAATGAAATTTGTATGCTGAAAACTTTCAATTGGAGGTTCTGCTTCACTAAAGCATCATGGTTATAGGGCTTCTGAATGGATGCTGATACTAACTGGACCAAAGTGTTGGTTTTACAGTTCACTGGGAATATTGTGAAAAATAGCAATTTGTACTGGGTCAAGTGAAGAAAATTCTCCATTGCCAGATTGCTATGAGTTCTGACTGTATAGATGGAGAGGCACCACCCATTTTCTTAAATCCATAGCTGACTGTGTGGAGTGGGTGGATAGCAAAGAGCAGGCTTTCCCCCATTCAAATACCTAAACAGCTTTTTTGAAGCAAAAGGGCAATTCTTCCTTTAAAATCCTCATTTGGCATCTCTTGACATGTGTTGGCCTATATAACAGGTCTGCTAAATAATCTTTCTCACCCACACATTTACTCATTCTTTCTTGGTTAAACGGTTTCTGGCAACGCACTTGACACCTTTGAATGCAAGGGGGTTTCCCGATCTCCTTCTGGACACACCAGGTAGGAGCATGAAAGGATCTGGGCACAGACAAACATGGTTAGCTGGCTTTTACTTATCCTGACAAGAAGAATTTTAAAAATGTGCCAGGGTTAGCGGGTCAGAGGCTAAAATATGGATGTGTTTAATGTGTATTTTGATTGTCCCTCTAAAAGACAGTTTGACACATTCTTTCAATGAATTGTCTGCACAGTAAATATGCTCAAAAGCAGAGGAAGGGGGAAAGTCTTCAGTCTCAAAAACCAAAATTTTATCTAATTAATGCAGCTATTTGCAAGCAACAAGCAAACTAGCTGGAAATTCCTTTGATTCCTGTTGCAATTTGGACATGTAGATTGAAGTATTTGGTGGTGCAAAGTGTTTAACTTCTCTAACCTGATCATAACGTATACAACCAGGGATATTGGCTCAAAGGCCTGCTACAGTGTGGGCTTATTGGCATTAACCTTTTGATAACTCATTTAAAAGACATTAATCAAAAACATGCCATTATGTTCAGTCAGCCAGGTGAAAGGAAATATAGACCACCTTCATACATTTCATGTAACTAAAGCACCAAAAGTTCCATTTAAAGAATCTCCTCTACATGTATGAAATATGGATTATGAAAGCAAAGGTCTATTTTTAGCTCCTCTGTCCTTTTACTTCTCAGCTTTTTATGTGTGATCAACTTCACAGTTTTTGAAGATATCAAATAAACAATGCTACCACACTGCTTGACATGATGTGCTTTTTGAAATGATCAGCCTAGAAATAGAATTTGTCATTGTATATTACTGCTCATTCAAATAAATACTCATCATTTTCACCAGAAGACAAATACTAATGGAAACATGAATTCATTATAGTCAAGATAGTAAAAATGGTAGAATACAGCGTAGCAGTACAGAGACAGCATGACACAAAATCTGTTTATTTTAAATATTGCAGGTTTTCCTAATGATCATAATATTAATTCCACATTTTCAGAGAATCACAGTTGTACAGGAAACTCTGGAGAGATGAGCATTTTATCAAGTGTAAAAAAGAAAAATGTATAATTCTGTTTTGAAGGGGTTAATTAAGATAAAACTGGAGAAAAATGTTGTCTACTTAAAATATCTTGAAAGTAATTTCTGTTTTATGCAGTTAATTCTTAATGACATGTATCATTCAGCAGAGGTTCAGGGATTTGGTAGCTCTTGTTTTTTCGGTGACACAGTATGATTGGATCCCCACTTACAAGAAAGGCTGGAGATCAGCATTTGCTTTAGTCTATATGAAAGCAATGTCAAAGTCACAGAAGGAACATGTCCAAACTAATTATGAGGAGAATTATTGGCTTTGTTCATATAGGAACCCCTTTATGTTTGATGAGTGGGTAAATTATGTGATCTGGCATTCATTCTGCGGTGCATCATCATTATCATCATCATCATCATAAAAAAAGCCCTCGGTTGGCATTTTTGCCTACAGGCTGCTGAGAGCTGATTATTCTTCTAATCAGAACCATCATAATCAAGGGAGACAATTAGCTAGGTTATCTCTCTGCTGATTTCTCTGTGGCCCTTAGCATCAGATGGTTTTGAACATGCTTGAATCATATCAACAAGTATTTCTGTAATACCTGTTCTGCTCCACCGGCTGTCATTAGGACCCTCTTTTCATTCCTTGAAGTGCTGGACTTTTGGCATACTTATTTATAGTAAATCGAGGCTGCAAGGTATTGCCATCTTTCAAAGGAGAAAACTTGCCAACAAATGGAGAATTTAAGCATCTAGTCTGCAGCATAAAACTGTACTACGTGTATTTGTGTCTAACCCTGAATTTCTGCCATTACAGATACGTTTTAGTTCATAAAGTAAATATATATTTAGAATAGATATGTAATCAAATATACAGCATGGATGTGTCATACATGCAGTGAACCTGTGTGTGTTAGTAAATGATTTTTGCAACACAGCGTGCTCCTTCTCCCAGCATTCGCCTTCTGTCATGGGTTCTGGTTTTCCATTAGTATTTTTTCATACAGCAGATGCTGTTCTGCTTAGTAGGATTTGTCATACCTAGTGGCCTTCTTAATAGCTGAATGAATCAAATATTAGATAATGGGAGTGATTCTGCTCTCAGTTACATCAGTGTAAATATGGAGTAACTGCACCGAAAGATGAGAGCTACTCCAGAATTATACTGGTATAACGGACACCAGAATTAGTTACAGTATCTGTTGGGATAGACTTCTCTGCCAGTACAAACAACGAGGAGTCCTTGTGGCACCTTAGAGACTAACAAATTTATTTGGGCATAAGCTTTCGTGGGCTAAAACCGACGTCATCAGATGCATGGAGTAAAAAAAACAGTAAGCAGAATATATATTATAGCAGATGAAAAGATGGGAGTTGCCTCATCAAGTGAGGGGTCAGTGCTAACCAGCCAATTCAATTAAGGTGGAAGTGGCCTATTCTCGACAGTTGATAAGAAGGGGTGAATATGAAGGGAGGGAAAATTACTTTTATAGTGCTAACAAGGCCAATGCAATAAAGGTGGCCCATTTCCAAACAGCTGACAAGAAGGTGTGAGTATCAGCGGAGGGAAAATCACTTTTTGTAGTGACCCATCCACTCTCAGTCTTTATTCAGGCCTAATTTGATGGTGTCCAGTTTGCAAATTAATTCCAGTTCTGCAGTTTCTCATTGGAGTCTGTTTTTGAAGTTTTTTTGTTGAATAATTGCCACTTTTAAGTCTGTTACTGAGTGTCCAAGGAGATTGAAGTGTTCTACTGGTTTTTGAACGTTACAATTCTTGAGGTCTGATTTGTGTCCATTTATTCTTTTGTATAGAGACTGTCCAGTTTGACCACTTTTCATGGCAGAGGGGCATTGCTGGAACATGATGGCATATATCACATTGGTAGACGTGCCGGTGAACGAGCCCCTGATGATGTGGTTAGGTCCTATGATGGTGTCCCTTGAATAGATATGCGGACAGAGTTGGCAACAGGGTTTGTTGCAGGGATTGGTTCCTAGGTTAGTGTTTTTGTTGTGTGGTATGTGGTTGCTGGTGAGTATTTGCTTCAGGTTGGGGAGCTGTCTGTAAGCGAGGACTGGCCTGTCTCCCAAGGTCTGTGAGAGTGAGGGATCGTTCTTCAGAATAGGTTGTAGATCCTTGATGATGCGCTGGAGAGGTTTTAGTTGGAGGCTGTAGGAGATGGCTAGTGGCGTTCTGTTACTTTCTTTGTTGGGCCTGTCCTGTAGTAGATGACTTCTGGGTACCCTTCTGGCTCTGTCAGTCTGTTTCTTCACTTCACCAGGTGGGTATTGTAGTTTTAAGAACACTTGATAGAGCTCCTGTAGGTGTTTGTCTCTGTCTGAATGATTGGAGCAAATGCCAATATATTTGAGATGAGCTATATCAAAACCCTTGATGACTCAGTGATACTTCTGTCTTCACTCACTTGCACCAGCTTACCTTTTTATAGTGCACAAAAGTTTAGGTAAAAAGTATGCTGGAGATTTTTGCAATATATAGTTTGTTTGTGACAACTGCTACTTAAGAGTATCTGGTTGAGCTACTTGATAAAAACAATCTATTCAACAAGTTTAGCTCTCTTATGTTCACAAATTGTGAATACATTATGGATTTTACAGATTTTTCCATTATTTAATGTTTTTCAATTAACTTATTTGAGCTACAAATTGTCAGTGAACTGTTCACACAAGTATCCAGTTAGGTATCCAGTATTTGGAATTTGCTATTGGAGCTGTTTGACTGATCACCTAAGTCACACAGTATTCTCTTTGCTCAGTGAATAACCTAAGCTTTATAAACTCTTTCGGCCTGAAATGAATTTTATTTTGACATGAAAGCCATTTCACTTCCTGATTAAACAAACTCTGAAATGAGCCCAGAATTCTGCAAATATTCATGTAAACAAACTTTGAATATTTGCAAATGGTGAATAATAAAAGGAGTATAAACAGGATGAATTGATATCCATTCTGATATGTCAAACTGTTTGTAAACCAGCTTTAAACTATTCCACCAGCTCTGTTTAATTCAGTAAATCCCTTTATAAAGCCAATAGTTACAAGAGAAAACAGATGAACCACAAATAGACTTTTTTTAAAATGGGCATTAGCCCTGTAGCTAAGGCATGTGAAAGAAAACGAAGGAAGTGGCAGATGATTGCACCAAGTAAGATGATCTGTAACATTTTTTTTTCCTTAGAGGCTGCAATGTTTTGGGTTTTTTTGGTATTATCCGTGTAAACTCCATTGCGTATGTCTAACATTAAAATTTGCACTAAAGTATGAATATGTTTTGAGCTTGTTCAGTAGTAGAAACTGTTCCAGTTACTACTGTATGTTGGAATTGCCTTCAGATTAAATACAACATATTTGCCAAACTTTCAGATTGTCCTGTCCTTAGATGAAACAATTCGCTCTGTTAGTATGTTCACTTTTTCTCACTAGTAGGTGAATGACTAAGCTAGTCAGGATGGTGGACTGATTCTGCATGTGTTCACTCACTTGTGTGCTTTTGTCTGATGTCAACAACAATAAACATTGCATACAGGCTGAAAAACAAGCAATTCAGTATTTGGCACCTGTGGAAATAAAGGGATAATTTGTTGAACTGTCACCTGAACTGTTAGGCCCCAATTCAGGAAAACATTTAGTGGTATTGTAACCATATTGGTCCCAGGATATTAGACAGACCAGCTGGATGAGGTAATATAAATATGTATATACAAGAAACCCACAAATCACCACACTTAAGAGATCTAGTAACCACCCCAAATACGCCAAGAAATCCATTATCTACACCGAGGCACTCAGATACCACAGAATTTGCTCCATAGTGAAGGTCTGGGATATCACTTTGACACGCTTAAAACTGCCTTCACCAAACCACAACAAGACACCAGAGAAGTAGATTGCATTGTGGAAGAGGCCACCCAAATACCCCTAGAGAACTTGCTTAAATATGGGAGGTGGGGGAAGCCTCTGACTGCACACCCCTAATTGTTACCTATCATCCCACTCTGGAACCCGTATGGGGTGTCAGTAAACCATTACAACCCATATTTGATGGGGATCACATCCTGAAAGAAATCTTTCCCAAACCTCCTTTTCTGGCCATTAAACAACGCCCAACCTTGCCAAGGCAAGGCAAGGTAAGGTCCCCACAGATAGGACACACCAAATCAAAGTGGCACCAGTCCCTGCCATAACAGATGCAAAACTTGCAGACATATCTCCACTGCTACAATGATCAATACCCTCCCATAATATGCATTTCAAGATCCATGGGGGTCCTACACATGCCTATCGCAACATGGCGTGTACATCATTCAGTCCCGGTCTGCATTAGCAAATTAGGTCAGTATAACTGTCACTCAAGGGTGTGAAAAATCTACACCCCTCAGCAATGCAGTTAAATTGACCTAACCCCCAGTATAGATAGCGCTAGGTTGATGGGAGACTTTTCCTGTCAACTTAGCTGCCACCTCTCAGGGAGGTGGAGTATCTAAGCCAATGGGAGAAGCCCTCCTGCTAGCATAGGTAGTGTCTTTATTGAAGTGCTACAGCATCACAACTGTGCCATTGCAACATTTTAAGCGTAGATAAGCCCAAAGCGCACTAACTGCCTCAATAACAGCTATGTTGGTGAAACGAAATAATCACTATGCTCTCAAATGAACTCACGCAGAGAAATGATAAAGACAAAAACACAGTATCACCCGTGGGAGAACACTTTTCACAAAGTTATTACTCTGTCTGACCTCTCTGTCCTTGTCCTCAAAGGAAACTTGCACAACAGATTCAGAAGGTCTAACTCTGCTAGACACCAAAAATCATGGACTTAATAAAGACACTGGCTATATGGCTCATTACAACAGTCGTTAAGCCACTAACCCGCCTTTGTTCTACAGCTGTAGAGATGTTAACTGCCCACTTCACCTTGAATCATCTTTTGCAACATATGTTAACTCCTTGTCCTTGTCTGTTCCACGCTTGTATTTAGCTGTGACACTCTGAGTACTTTTCCCAGGCCTGAAGAAGAGCTCTGTGTAAGCTTAAACCAATAAAACATATTACCTTCCCTTTGCCCTTCTGTTCGCCCTCCCCCCCGCCCCGGTCTCTTTAAAAATGTACTTAAGTCCCATGCATATGGGCAGTCCTGCATAGGGCTACTTTCCAGAATTGGGGCCTTAATAATTAGATAGATAGCTTTAACCTTTAGCTCTTTTTAAAAACTGTGGTTAGTTGTAGCCTCCACAGCTTTGAACCAGTGTGTCAGGCTTTATTAGTTCTCATTATAATTTAAATAGAAATCTATTTCATTCCAGTATTAGCAAGATAATTCTTCTGTCTAGTGACAGTGTCCTATAAATTGCTTCAAAGTACATCAGAATTTCAGTATTTCAACATGTTAAGATGTGAATAAGTGTGAAAATACCAAAACTAAAGAGCAAAAGGTGCTTATTAATAAATGAATAAATAGTTTGGAAACAGAAACAAAATAGCCAGTGGTATGGTGGTGGAACAACTCAGTTCCCATAGCTCAGTGAAAACAATACATTGCTCTAACTAATGGCAACAATTTTCCATTTGACAGATTTGTCTGTGTTTCAGAATTACAAAGGTGGTTTTTTCGGATTTAGAAGAAACTGTTTTTCTGCTCTGGAATGGATCAGAAAATATAGATGCCCTGGAATAGTATAGAATGATGGAATCAAAATGCACAGGTTTGGGTTTTTTTAATAATTTTAACCAATGTTGTTCCCTTGACATAAAAACTAAGTCATATATAAAATTCTTCTTAAATTTTCATCATAATAAACTCAAATTTACTGGTGAAATAATTAATCATTTAAAGTAAATTGCTTGCCTCACTGCTGGGACATGCATACATATACATAACAACAAAGAGGTTTTCAGTATATTTCCCTTTACAGAAGAAATGAAAAGTTAGGGAAATAAAGAAAATGACCTCCATCTGCCCAGCATACTGTCTGCAAATTTGGTGACGGCCAAAGCCTTAAATTACCATTTCCTGTTGGGAGCCTGGATAGCATAATTTCCTTCCTAAAGCCTTTGGAATAGGAGGAGATTTATCATTCAAAGGCGTGCTCTACAGACGTTTCTTGCTGTCATTGTTTTGTAGTGGGGAGCAGGTGTAAAACAGGTTTGATTTTGCGTGCTGCACCATAAAAATTCCCACAGCAGGTGTTATGGAGCATAGATAACTTCCCAAGAACCTTAGAAATTGAGACAATCTGCAGAATTGAGCATAAGAGGATTGTGCTATTAATCCAACACGTTTGACTATTGATTGTAAGGTATGCACATGTATGGGAGTTATATAAAGAGAACAATAGAATAATAATCTCCACTGTCCATGAAGTGCATTAACATTTTACAAATAAAGGTAAACTAAAGTACTCACTCTGTTTTTACTCAGTCCTTGCTTTGGCCAAACTCCCATTGTAGTCAGTGGTAGTTTGACTGAGTTTGGATCAGAGGATTTGATCAAAAATAAGGAAAACCTGGAATCCCCACTTTGCCTCAGCTCATTTTATGCAAATATGAAAACATCCTTGGAAAGCCAGTGACTTCCATTTGGACCCAGTGTTCTAAAGTCTTCAATTAAATTGTGACGTATCTGGCTTAAAATGTTACAAAATGGGAAATTCAGAGATAATATGGCAAATCAAATCTAAAACTACTGCATATTCCTCCCAACAGTAAATAATTTTACATACCAGCTATGCTGCAAAATCACATTATCTTGGGGCTGATTAGAGATCAAGTTTTATCCTTAATTATGGGTAGGTTTTAATTAGTGATGGGGAAACCTTGGGAGGTTCAGAGGTTCCGTTCAGGTGTTCATCAAACCTTTTGACTCAACACAACACTTGAGTGGAGACATCTAGTGAACTGATCTTTATTCCAAGCAGGTGTTATCTCCCTCCCTTGTGATTTCCCATCACATTCCCAAATCTTTCCTTTCTTATAACTGTCTTATCAAAAAGAAAAGGAATACTTGTGGCACCTTAGAGACTAACCAATTTATTTGAGCTACAGCTCACTTCATCGGATGCATACCGTGGAAACTGCAGTAGACATTATATACACACAGAGACCATGAAACAATACCCCCTCCCACCCCACTGTCCTGCTGGTAATAGCTTATCTAAAGTGGTCATCAAGTTGGGCCATTTCCAGCACAAATCCAGGTTTTCTCACCCTCCGACCCCCCCCCCCCACACACACACAAACTCACTCTCCTGCTGGTAATAGCCCATCCAAAGTGACCACTCTCTTCACAATGTGTATGATAATCAAGGTTGGTCATTTCCAGCACAAATCCAGGTTCTCTCACTCCCTCACCCCCTGCAGTTTCCACGGTATGCATCCGATGAAGTGAGCTGTAGCTCACGAAAGCTCATGCTCAAATAAATTGGTTAGTCTCTAAGGTGCCACAAGTACTCCTTTTCTTTTTGCAAAGACAGACTAACACGGCTGTTACTCTGAAACCTGTCTTATCAAAAGTTACAGGTTCTTTCCTCTGTCCTTAGCCCCTTTGTCTTTGAAAACCCATGTAGCAATAACATATCTGGCTATAGTTTAGTAATAATTTTTTTAAAGGAGAAACCATTCATGTATAAGTATAAATATCTATAAAATAGTGTAAACTTACTGATAGACAATCATGGCTCCAATCATTGGTAGATGTGCAGGTGAACGAGCCCCAATCATTGCAGCCAATAATAAACAGGTAATGTGTTTACAGAAAATACTGCCTCAAAGGTGCATGTTTGGGAGTGCTTTACTGCTGTTACACTGACCGTAGAAATAAGGAAAACAATTTAATTTGTCTATAGTATTCTCTATTACTTATCCTAAACTGTAGTGTAGCATTCTCTGTTCTTAAAACAGTTGTGGTGTCCTGGCAATGAGGTGGCCATGATTCAGCTGTGGGAGAAGTGATCTCTGTATAGAGCAGGCTGAAGATTAAAATTGTGTACATATTTTGCTGAAGCCCTTTGGGATGAAGGTACTATGAAGAGATTGAGGGTGCATTTTGGTAGTTTTAACCATTTTGAAAATTATGCTTTTGAAAGAGTCTTTCTTTCTCTCAAAATAAAATGGTCAGATTCTTACTCATGTTGAGTGGAAGTCATACATATGGAAAGGATACATTTGCGGGTTAAGTGCTATTGAATGTGAATAAGAGATGCAGAATCAAATAATCCCCATAATGGGAATACAATTAGAAACAGTAAAAATTTTCAAAATGGTAAAAGTTCTGTGTGTGCCCATTGTATAGAATTATATCACTTACTAGACCTCATTCAGTTAAAAAATATTTGTAATTGTTGTCCAACAGACAAAATATTACAAAGATTACAATCTGCTTTATAGGGCTTGAAATATGTGTTAACTACGTATGATAAATAATCTCTCCCACCTTCTATTTAACTGTGACACTCTGAGTATGTTTCCGAGACCTGAAGAAGAGCTCTGTGTAAGCTTGAAAGCTTGGTCCAATAAAAAATATTAGCTCACTCACCGTATCTCTCTAATATCCTGGGACCAACATGGCTACAACACTGCATACAATATCTCAGCACATTTTCTTATGCGAGATACCAAAACACAGATTGTATTACAAACTAATTGCCATTTTAAAAAGCAAAGCAGAGCTATTTGAATCATTTTTGTAAGCATAAAACCCTCCCTTGAATCAGTATCTTTCTATTTTGTTTGAATTGGATAATTTACAGAGGCACATTTCTCTGGAAAAAACGTTTTAAGTGCATTTGTTCTGAGACTGTGTGTACCAACATTCAGTCTGATAGCAAATTTAATAGATTAGTTGTACTGTAAGTCTTTAGAAAAAATAACAGTATTAGAATAATATTTCTATCATTAATAATAGCTTTACTTGATGCTGTAATTTCTAATATAGAATTCTATTTTTTCTTTAAATTTCAGTGTGTGTGGAATGCAAGAGTGTCTTTTAAAAAGACTCGAATATAGAAAGTTAAAAAGAGTGAAGTTTAAATTATTAAATGTCCCTCTGGAACCCTCTCTAAAATTGTTCTCTTGATGTCATTAAGGTCAATCTTTTTTTTTCTTACGATCTCATAGCTAAACATGGTTGAACTTTTTGTTACAAACAATTTATTCATTGATTGTGGCCCATTTTTCTGATATCAAATAGTCTGTGAATAGGTAATGACATTTTACGCCTTTGTTAGTTATTCTTAACGGTTCAAATAGATTTGGCAAATGTATTTGAACTTGTGTTATTCATGACTTGTTCATAGCAAGTACCTCTTTGAGTATTAGATATTAGGATTTCCCTGATTTAGTAGTTAGTTTCCTGTCACATTGTATAGCTTACGTTCTCTGATTTGATCCTCTCACTTGTATAGATCCTGATTCACAAAACCATCTGTATTCAGGACAGCATTTCATCATTTGCATTATCTTTAAGCACTTGTTAAAGCCCATTGAAAACTACTTGAAACAAGGGTCATGCTACTATTCAGTTGTTGAGATCCTACAGGATATTCTGCAAATAATTGTGAGAGTGCTACCCATATTGTATTTTAAGATGCATAGGTCTTGAAATAACTGTTTTTCCTTCACAGTAACAATATTTTAAGTATGTTACAAAAATTGTTTAGTCCCAGAAGTGAAAGTAGTGTACCCAAGACTAACAAATTACAAGGAAAGTGTCCATAACTGAGTTGTCCGGTGGCACCTTAAAGACTAACAGATTGATTTGGGCATAAGCTTTTGTGGGTAATGCATCTGAAGAAGTGGGGTTTTTTTACCCACAAAAGCTTATGCCCAAATCAATCTGTTAGTCTTTAAGGTGCCACCAGACTCCGTGTTGTTTTTGTGGATACAGACTAACACGGCTACCCCTCTGGTACTTCATAATTAAGTTGGAAATTAACAATATACTTAACTTACCTAGAAAAGGTGACATACGTATTCTGTATTTTTGCAGCACCTCCCATAGGTTCTAAATGATAGACTAAGGAAGAGAGCTTATATTATACGTTGCTTTTTGGGTGTTCATGTTGCTGCTTGAATGGAACCAGGCTGGTTCATGGAACATTTGTGGTGTTAGGTGTTGCTATTAAAAAGTGGTTTTTCATCTTACTGCACTTGGTTATAGGATGTGGCATTGACACCATTTAGGTGAAAAGTTGTGAAATTATGGCAGTACATAAGTTTGTTAAACATGAAAATAAGGGGATTTTTTGGTGAACAATGTATAACTTTTGTGTTTGCCGATAAGGAAATTAATAGTTAATGTGATCCAGCTAACTTTTAGCAATCCTAGTAGCTTTTAAAAAAATTCTAAATTGATCGCTAAACACTTAAAATAAAAGTTTATTAATCACTTCAGAGATTAATTATAAGCAGGTATATAAACAGTTGGAACTTTTTATACCCCTACTATCTATATTTGCTTAAATATAAATTCATTGTCATTTACTGTCCAAGGCTTCAGCTGATACAAATCGACATAGCTATTTTCCCATAGAGTATTGAAGTCAATGGAGCTATGGCGATTTACACCAGCTGGCTCTAATTCTTTAGTCTGACTTTAATATATCAGTGGGAAAATTTGTTTGCAAAGATGACCTGCATTAGTGTCAGTGAACTATTTATTCTGTACTCCTCAAGGTGGAAATTGACTCCACTTTATGTATATCAATCACATTGTAGATCAACCCGCCTGTCGTGCAAGTGTTCTTTCTTTGGCTTTGAGTGTGAAAAACAAGACCTTTCGGCAAATGGGGCATTGTTCTCCATATCCATTAATAGACGTCAGTGCATGCCTCAGGCAGGATTAATCAATACCAATCATGGAATCACATTCTATCAAGCCTGATAGACTGCGGCTTCTAGGTTAGACACATGGTCAACATATGTTGTTATGTAGTGCAAATCTGGACTGTTTAACACTAACTTATAATTATTAGTGCCCTGTATTTGCCCAGTTTAATTTAAAACCCTCCTCAATTTTAACTTTGAATGGGGGAATTCTGCCCCCTAATCTCTGCTGATCCTAAAGCATGCATGTTAGTGTGCCTGAAATCTGAGATGCAGACCATGATGTTCATTTAAAAAAAAAATCTGCCAGTTAATAAACAAGTTTGTTGAGATGGCCTAGGCTAGGGCATGAATATTGATGTGGATCTTGTGTTTGCAGGTAAGTTTGTATTACACATACTATAAAAGGAAAACCTTGAGAGTTTCTGTGAACATCTGTAGGGGAGTGAGTGTGACTGAGGGGATATTGTGAGTGGTGAATATTTTGAAGGCAGTGTATAGAAATGTGTGGATGTTAATTATCAGCTTCACAATCCACCTCAGATAAATTGGAGTAAATGTTGAGTGCCAGGCCACGAGTACCATTACTGGAGAGAACTAATATGAACAAAAGTAATTGGGAAATCCACATGAGCACATGTCCACAAATCAACCTAGCAAAGCGGCTGGCATTGTCTCAGGCATTATGGTTCCACAATCTGGATAAAGAGTCTGTGTGGAAACCCAGACTGATTTGAGTGTCTTCTTGGGTGTGGTTCCCTGCAGTTTGTGTGACTCAGGTCATCAGCACTGAAGTTTAATGTGTAAGTCTAAGGGTATATCTACACTCTGAAATTAGGTTGATTTTATAGAACTCGATCTTTAAAAATCAATTTCATACAGTCCATTGTGTATGTCCCCACTAAGCGCATTAAGTCGGTGGAGTGGGTCCTCAATACTGTGGCTAGCATCGACTCATGGAGCAGTGCACTGTGTGTAGCTATCCCACAGTTCCCACAGTCTCCACTGCCCATTGGAATTCTGGGTTAAGCTCCAAATGCCTGATGGGGCAAAAACATTGTTGCAGGTGGTTTTGGGTACATGTTGTCGGTCTCCCCTCCCTCCCTCCTTGAAAGCAACAGCAGACAATCATTTTGCATCTTTTTTCCTGGGTTACCCATGCAGACGCCTTAGCACGGCAAGCATAGAGCCCACTCAGCTCACCACTGCTGTCGTGAGCATTGTAAACACCTCGCGTGTTATCCTGCAGTATGTGCAGTACCTGGCTAAGAGACGCCAGCGCGAGGACGATTATGAGGAGAACATGGGCACACGCGTTCCTGAAAGCACAGGCTGTGGCAATTGAGACATCATGGCGGCAGTGGGGCTGATTGATACAGTGGAACGCCAATTCTGGGCCCGGAAAACAAGCACAGACTGGTGGGACCGCATAGTGTTGCAGGTATGGGATGATTCCCAGTGGCTGCGAAACTTTCACATGCATAAGGCCACTTTCCTTGAACTTTGTGAGTTGCTTTCCCCCACCCTGAAGCACAGGAATACCAAGATGAGAGCTGCCCTGACAGTTGAGAAGCGAGTGATGATAGCCCTGTGGAAGCTTGCAACGCCTGGCTGCTACTTGTCAGTTGGGAATCAATTTGGAATGGGCAAATCTACTGTGGGGACTGCTGTGATCCAAGTAGCCAATGCAATCACTGACGTTCTGTTATCAAGGGTAGTGACTCTGGGAAATGTGCAGGTCATACTGGATGGCTTTGCTGCAATGGGGTTCCCTAACTGTGGTGGGGCAATAGACGGAATGCATATCCCTATCTTGGTACTAGACCACCTTGCCAACCAGTATGTAAACTGCAAGGGGTGCTTCTCAATGGTGCTGCAACCACTGGTGGATCACAAGGGCCGTTTCACCGACATCAAGGTGGGATGACCAGGAAAGGTGCATGACGCTCGCATCTTTAGGAACTCTGGGCTGTTTGAACAGCTGCAAGAAGGGACTTACTTCCCAAACCAGAAAATGACCATTGGGGATATTGAAACACCAAAAGTTATCCTTGGGGACGCAGCCTACCCCTTGCTTCCATGGCTCATGAAGCCATACACAGGCAGCCTGGACAGTAGTAAGGAGCAGTTCAACTATAGGCTGAGCAAGTGCAGAATGGTGGTAGAATGTGCCTTTGGACGTTTAAAAGCTCACTGGCACTGTTTGCTGACTAGGTTAGACCTCCGCGCAACCAACATTCCCATTATTATTGCTGCTTGCTGTGTGCTCCATAATATCTGTGAGAGTAAGGGGGAAACATCTATGGTAGGGTGGGAGGTTGAGGCAAATCGTCTGGTGGCCGATTTTGAGCAGCCAGACACCAGGGCGATTATAAGAGCACAGGGAGGTGCGCTGCGCATCAGAGAGGCCTTGAAAACCAGTTTCATGACTGGCCAGGCTTCGGTGTGACAGTTGTGTGTGTTTCTCCTTGCTGCAAACCCACCCCCTTTGTTGATTTTAATTCCCTGTAAGCCAACCACCCTCCCTCCTTCGATCACAGCTGGCAAAGGAAATAAAGTAACTATTGTTTTGAAACCGTGCATTCTTTCTTTGTTAATTTAAAAAAATTGAGATAAGTGACAAGGTAGCCTGGGTGGAGTGGGGGAGGAGGGAAGGACAAGGCCACATTGCTTATTGTAGCCACACTACAAATCAAAACTGTTTGAATGACAGCCTTCTGTTGCTTGGGCCATCCTCTGGAGTGGAGTGGCTGGGTGCCTGGAGCCTCCTCTCCCCTCTCCTCCCTCCCCCACCGCGTTCGTGGGCGTCTGGGTCAGGAGAGTATGGAAGCTAGGGGGGAGGCCAGGCAGTTTACACAATGGATGCAACGGGCGTCTGTGCTCTTGCTGGCTTTCCTACAGCTTCACCAGATGCCTCGTCATGTCCATTTGCTCCCACATTAGCCTCAGCATCGCCTCCTGCCTCTGCTCATCGCAGTCACTTAATGCTTTCCTGGCCTCTGCCACTGAATGCCTCCATGCATTAAGCTGTGCCCTATTAGTGCAGGAGGACTGCATGAGCTCGGAAGACATGTCATCGCGAGTGCATTTTTTTCACCTTCTAATCTGCAATAACCTCAGGGACGGAGATGACAGGGAGAGCATAGAAACATTTGCAGCTGCGGGGGGATAAAAAGGGAGCATAAAATTTAAGATGATACATTTCTGAGAACAAAAGGGAGATTCTTTGACAGTGAATCAAGCAATTCACACTAGACAGCACATGTGCTTTAGGTACAAGGTCGCATTTTGCCTTTTATATTGTGCGCCTGCCGGTATGGTGACACATGACACATGGCTGGGCAACAGAATTAAGTTTCCAGGCAGCCATGGTAAGCCAAAGGGTATGCGGGGTTGGCTTCTTACGCCTTCATAACATGTGGGAATGGTTTCAAACCACAGCACCCTCCTTTCCCATAGCAAGCAATGCCAGTTGGGTTTCACATTTAAAAGGGCTGCAGTTTTTGGGTGGATGTGCAGCACACACCTCCCTCCACCCCACCGCGTGGCTATTCTCTGGGATGGTCCCTTCCCTCCACTGCATGGCTATTCTCCCTTTTAGCCAAGCACAAACAGCCTAGCATGAACGGGGTCCTTTTGCTGTTCCCTTACAAAAATTCCCCTATTTCAACCAGGTGACCATGAATGATATCACTGTCCTGAGACTAACACAGAAAGATCTAGACACAATATTGCTTGAATGCGACCAAAACCCAGGACCATTTGCTGCCGTGCTTTGTGCTGCAATGATTCCAGACTACTTGCTACTGGCTTGGCGTGGTAAAGTGTCCTACCGTGGAGGACAAAATAAGGCAGCCCTCCACAGAAACCTTTTGCAAAGGCTTTCAGAGTACCTCCAGGAGAGCTTCATGGAGATGTCCCTGGAGGATTCCTGCTCCATCCTCAGACACGTTAACAGACTTTTCCAGTAGCTATACTGGCTGCAAATGCATCTCAATTCTTCAGGGCAAATCAAACATTAAACACTATTGCTTTTAAACCCTGTACTGTAGTTACAAACGTGCCCTCACCAGAGGTGCCTTCTCTGTCTTCAGGGTTGGGAATCCTGCCTTGGGAGGGTATTGGCTCCAGGGTGATGAAAAGGTCCTGGCTGCCAGGGAGAACAGATTCACCGCTTGCCTGCTGCGCATTCTCCTCCTCCTCCTCCTCATCCACAAAATCAGACAGTGGTGCGGTAGTGGTAGGGTCCTCCCATAAAATGGCATGCAGCTGATCATAGAAGCGGCATGTATGAGGCTCTGACCTGAAGCGACCGTTTGCCTCCTTTGTGTTTTGGTAGGCTTGCCTCAGCTCCTTAACTTTCATGCGGCACTGCTGTGTGTCCATGTTGTAGCCTCTGTCCACCATGCCCTGTGCGATTTTGGCATATATATTAGCATTTCTTCTTTTTGATCGGAGTTTGGCTGCACACATTCTTCTCCCCATACAGCAGTCAGATCCAGTGTCTCCCGTTTGCTCCATGCTAGAGCTCATTTGTGATTCTGGGGGGGACTGCATGGTCACCTGTGCTGCTGAGCTCGCCACGCTGACCAAACAGGAAATGAAATTCAAAATTTCCCAGGGCTTTTCCTGTGTACCTGGCTAGTGCATCGGAGTTCAAAGTGCTGTCCAGAGCAGTCACGTTGGAGCACTCTGGGATAGCTCCCAGAGGCCAATACTGTCAAATTGTGTCCGCACTACCCAAATTCGACTCAGCAAGGTTGATTTTAGCAGTACTCCCAGACCAAAGTCAATTTGAAGAGCCCTTTATGTCGATGGAAGGCGGTTGGTTGTGTGGATGCATTCATTTTAAAATCGACCTAATGTGGCTAAATTCAACCTAACCCCATAGTGTAGAACAGGACTAAGTAACTCCTTTGACAGAATAATAACTCCTCCTCTACCCTCCCTTTCTCCTTCCCCCTCTATCTGGCTCAGTAAGTTAAATGCCCACAGCAATGAAAAAATCAATAAACAGGTAGAGGCTGCAGCTTCAGGGATTAAAGCTATCAGAACTGGGAGAAGCTGAGGACAGGAGTCCGACCTCTTTGGGATCCATTCTGACATTCCGCACTGCATGAGGGTGTCCCTTTTCACTCTCCTACTTTATCGTCCTTGTGTCTTGGCATGACTGTGTCACTGAAGCCCCACAGACCAGGCAAGTGCTTCGCTTCACAGGCTGTAACAGAACAAAAATTCTTAGAGATGAAAAGGAGGGCATGTGTGTTTACTTTGAACCGAAGTTCTTTTTCAAATGCAGACTTTGAGAGAGGACAGTGTTATTAAAAGGAATGAAAAATGTCCACATCATCAATAGGCAGTTTGGAAAGGCTGTGAAGTTAAGTGGGTAAAGGTGTTGCAGGACTTGAGCATCCCTAGAGCACTCAGATTTATAGATGGGAAATAAACGTTGATTTTTGTTTCCCCTTCCCTCTTATGTTTTCTCAGGAAAGAGCAATTAGTTTCTATTTTTTATGATTACATTATCATTGCATATATATCTTTCTGCAGAGCTGGCTATAAAAAAAACAATGTAGGACCCAGCTGTACAAATAAACATAGTTATGAGTGTGAGGAGGCTATATTAATAGTAAATGGAGCAGACACATTTTTGCATAGTTAATAAACAGCTTTAAAAAGAAGTCCTCCTTATTTTTAAGTCAGGTGCCATTGGTAGTTGCTTTAATGTAGTTATAGTTTCATATGCAGCACTGAGACTGGGAAAGTTTTTTGAGGGCATAGTGCTTTTAATGGAATTTGCATAGAATGTGCTATCTGAAGACATTATACTTATACACAAGAGGAAACAAAAAGGGATATATTACTTTTCTGCTCAAATCCACCCCTTTCTCTTTTATTTAGTGGTGTCTCTGATGTAATGCCATCAATACAAACCTCGTCCTGCTGACTATAGTTTTCTCAGTGTGGAGGGTCAGTTTCAACCCTCAGGACTGCTCAGTTCTAAATGCGTTCCTTTGATTAAAAACCAAAAGTCAAGTTAGCTTTGCTCTCTTCTTTCTTCCCACTCCCCCTCACTTTAAATAAGTTGTCTGTCAGTTTTAGCATGTAGCATAATGTTCCATATATGTTGGCAGTTTATAAGAAGGGTAAACTTGCTGTTTAACAAAAAAATAAAATGTCTACAATGAACAGAGCAATTGATAACCAGGGGGAAAAGGATGAATTCCAAAGGGAAGGCAAACTATATAAACTGGCCCTGTGCTCTTCAAGTCCCGCTTAATGCTATTCCGTTCTGTACCATGCCACTGTGCTGTCTCGTCTTTGATTCTCTCCTCTTTCCCCCATTCCAAGGAGTATGTCATATTTTGCTGCCAGTGCAGGAAGGCAGCAGGAATAAGAGGTGAAGTTAGGTTCCTAGTACATTTGTACAAAGTGAAAAGGCAGGAAGACTGTATCAGTTTTACTGCGAAGGCGATAGGTTGTTGCAGTCTGTTGTAAAACAGTAATTTGAAGTCTGATGAACTCTCAAGTGCAGGGACTGGATTCTGCTCAGCTGCGTAATTGTGATGGAAATGAGCCAATGAAAGCAGAGGCTTGGGCACAATCTTTTGGGTGCCTATCTTCTCACAGAAGCCTGACAATTGCGGAGCAGCTTTAGCTGAATGCCTGTGACCATGTCTTATTTTGATCAGCTGCGTCATAGCAAAGACATGTAATTATCATAATCTAACAATTAGTCTGACATCCTTTCCCAGTGTTTAATTACCCCCGATAAATGATAATTTAATAGAGGACTTAATGACAAGAGAATAACTTGCACTTTGCTTCATGTACTTAAGTTGCCTCTTTGTCTAGGCATGTTTTTGTGGCGCTGCTTGAAGAACAGTCTTGATGGTCATTTCCCTTGTTTGTTCTGTCAGTCATTATTTTGTCTCCTAATATTCTTTTCTCATAATATTTGAACTTCTCCTAACTTGTGAAATTGTAACATATAGGACCAGAAGATGATGGTAAAATCTTCTTTATTACTTTCATTTTTGTTTGTTTGCTTGCTTTCTGAGGTTGGGAATACACTTTTAGATGCCCTAAAATGTCACTTATTTCATTATACACACTTTTCTTAGCATCTGGAAAATGCTGAATATTCTTCTGGTTTGAATGGAGCTGAAATTAAAAAAGCTCTTTGATTACTTCATTGTTTGTGCATCAGAATTAGTGATGATGTCAGCACAGCTATATGAACAGAGTTTATTAAATGTTGTGACAAAGCCAGTAAAGGCAGCAGAAAAGCATTAATGGGTGCCACAAAAATAGCAGCTCTAAAATAAATTCACAGCAGTAAAATTATGTACTTAACCCCTGAGGTTATTAGCAAGCATGAAACCTTCCCCATCACATTATAGAAATTTTAATCAAATATGGGTCTTGGGGGGACTGTTTAAAAGAACAAAGAATAAATAGACATAGGTTTTCCTGTTATGAGTTACCATGCTTCCATCAGGATTCAATGGAAGTAGGAGTTTAATTTTGGATGTTAAAAGGCTTTGAATAAATCTGTTTCTTATGAGTTGATTAAGCCACTGATAATGTGTTGATTGTGTCATTATAAGTAACACAGCACACCTGTAAAGGGGATCAGTGCTGCTTAGGATAGATACATACATCAAATACATCTGAAGGGACATCAAAACATTGTCATAGTAGACATCAATATCTCTTCAAAAAGGATTTAATTTTGCCTGAGATTGTACTGTATTATTTCATGCAGAAATACCCAAATGTACATTCAACTCTCAAAACAAAAGCCTTCTACTGTTCTGTTTCTGACAAAGCCCAGCTAATTCATTCGTTTCATCTTTCTTTCTTTTCCGCTCTCCTGTTAAATTTATGTTAAGAATTTGTTGGTTCATTGAGCCTGATTCACTGTTGCCCTGCACTTTGTATCATCAGTAACACGAGGACAAATGGGTGTTTAATCTTCTGATTTGGTAACATCCGCTTTGCATAGGTAACAAAGAATCAGGGCCACCATCTGCAATTGACTACTTCTGGGGCTATAATCAAGACTAGAATTTCAACATTCATGGTTACAGCACTTACTTGAACTAAATTCCTGTTAAAATTAAAGACCTTTCATCCATTTGAGAGAACAAACTTTGAGTAAGGGAAGGAATGATGCTACAGAAGGAAGTGTTTCCTGTGCACTCAGTTTGAAATAGAGGAGCTGCTAGTAGAATATGTACTTAAGAAAGGATATGACTTCTATAATTTGTATGGGAGAAGCAACAAGGAGAAGCTAATGCAGTTTTTTATTCATCTATATGATAATGGGCAATTAATGTCAGTTGCGCTATGTTTTAAACCAGGTTTTTATATTATTTATTTAAAGAAGGAAAGAAAGAAAAGAAAGTGAAGTAGAGCAGCATGCAAAATATTATTTCAGTCTAAATACCTAGTTAAATAAATCATTTCTTATTTCAGTAGCCAACAAAGTTATTAAATTCAAGATGAGGCTTGCATATGCTCCAGAATTTATAATTGTGAAAAAATGCATGTGCACAGACTGTGTGCTTGAATTTGCATTAATGGATAAGCAGAGCACCAGAATTAGGTTCAAAAGATTTTTGTCATCATGATGTTTCTGTCATTTAAATTGTCATGCAGCTTTTTCACCATGTTCTGAATTCCTAGTGTTGAGAATTAAAAAAACAAAAACAGGAGGCATCTGAGAAATTAAGTATCCTTATGTTTGTTGTTTCTCCCAACTATTCTATAGTGGTATCAGTGTAAGTTTTGTGTAATGATCTGATATGTGTAGGTTATGGAGAAATTTTGGATTAGAAGGTACTTAGCTATCTGTTTTTGTGTCTTCTAATGCCTCTTCCTCTTCCACGTGAGTGGATCCCAATACAGGATCAGGGCTGACGTAAGGAAAAGTAAAAGAGCATCTCTGGTGTTGGGAGAGACAGTAGGAGAGCATAAGGTTTACATTCTCAGCTGAAAGGAACAACAGAAGTGGGGGAGGAGGAAGATGCTTGTTATGACATAAACACAGGCTGCTGTTTTTCTCATCCTTTCTCAAAACATATTTGTAAACTAATTCCACTTCCCTTCTCTGTGTTGCCGCGTTCTACAAGCAGTTGGCTAACAGGGGCTGATATATGCACTTATTTAAAGCCAAAGCTTTGTCTCACTCTAGTATTTGGTTTTACACTAATAATATTAGATTTGCAGCTGGTAAATGTCAAATATATTCCCTTTGGATTCAGTTTAGGGTGCTTTAGGGGCAGTTTCATCTTCTAGTTTTTAGCTAGTTACTAATCAGCATACTTAACTTTTTAATACAAGAAGTGTCCTGTCTCTTTTTGTTTTCCCTTTCTGAGCATAATATGGCACTTGAAGAGGGGAGAATGTAGTCTTAATATACTCTGGTAGGCATGTTGGAAATTATGTAACTTCTTTGGTAAAAATAAAATAAGTTTTGAAAATCTAGTAAGCCTCTGTTCCACTTAGCTTGGACTCACATTAACTTGGTTACTGGATCCCTCAGAATATTACAGGAGAGGGAATAAATGTCCTGTCTGCTTCCTTCCTCTCTGATATCCATTCTGTCTCCTTTCAGTATTGCTGTTACTATATTTATGGAGTTGCTTGATAAAATATCTGGTATATGTTTTCCCTGAAGCAGGTTCACTGCTGTGCCAGCAATATCAGCTAAAGACCAATTTACATCACTTTAAATATGCACCATCTTCTTCCTTTTTCAGACATTTAAATGTGAATGCTTTTTGGTGATAGAAAACGATTATGGAATGAAAGTATAGACACTGTAGGGAAAAGTGATTACAAAAAATACCAAGAGGAAAAAAATGACTTAGCTGTGCACTTCAGCTGCAAATCTGCTTTGCAGTTAGTGTTTCCTTCAAGGCTTTCTGTTTCCAGCTGTCCATATTAGTGACATGGGAGTAAACTGAAGAGCTTGAAGAAGACCATAAGGTCCATGACTTGTAGAGGCAGAAGGAAGTTCAGCCAGTTCTTAATTTGTGCCGGGCCTGAGCCTGGACTCCTTTAGGCTTCGCAGTTAATGGCCCTGGCACCTCTGGGCTCCTGGCCGGCAGCCGCTGCTCTCCAGCCACCCAGCTCTGAAGGCAGCACTGGAATACACTGTACCATGCCACCCTTCTGCAGTGCTGCTGGTGGCTGTGCTGCCTTCTGAGCTGGATACCCAACCAGCAGCCACTGCTCTTTGGCCACCCAGCTTGAGCCCCAGCACCTCTTTCATTACAAATTAAGCACTGAGGTCATGTCTGTTAAAAAGTAACGGTCGAGGAGAAAAGTTAGGTCATGGATTTATTTATTTATTTGTTTATTTTTGTTCAAAGGAATAAAATGGAAGGACACCACTAGAAAGGGATTAGACTATTTCAACATTTATAATATTAGGTGGAGCAGCTCTTTCACTCCCAGTAGAGATGAAGTTTAGATCACAGATTTTTTATTAGTCTATCTCTTTATTTATATGATACCCATTACCATAGCCTTGGTTCTTAAGCACAATAGCTCCCATCCCTAAACCATAATTGTCCCTCTGTATTTGGGAGAGGTCTAGTACCAAGGAACCCGGTGAATAACCCTGCAGGAAAGTTTGCAGTGTCTGCATGTGTATCCCACACACCTTCTGGGTGTGGTGGTCTGTCCCATCTGGTGGCACTGAGACCACTTAAGGAGAGAGATAAAGGAGTCTGCTCTATAGCTTAGCTAACAGCCAGTTGGCTTTTAGCTCGTGCAGCAGAGGCTCATGCATTAAGCTCCAGAGTTCCCTGGTTCGATCCCACCCACTGACAACTGGGGTCTTTTGACGTTACACATGCGCAATAATTAAAGCCAGGTAGGGCACATACTCACTCTTCTTTACTAATTAAAAAATGGAATTTTAGAAAAATATAAGTAAGGAGATTGTTGGGAAAATTGGGTTTCTGTATACACACAAGATATCCCTGTTTGTAACCTCTAGGTTACAACTAATAATTTAAATAAATGAGTTTTTGTCTGAAATGACAGTAGTTCAAAAAGGGTTTTCCGTATTACAGGAAGAAACCATGGGGCTGTGCGTTGGCAAGAATTCTACAGCTATATCAGGCTTTTTCCTTTAAAAATCTGTTATTGAAGCAAAATTATTATAGGGATATGAAAATGTATAGTTTGCTCTGAATATTTCCTTGGAGGACCAGCAGATCATTGCTTTTCTCTGAAATTAGGTAGAAGGACCCAGGTGGCAGATTTCAAGCCCGTCAGGTATTTAAAATATGCCCTTCAGCTGAAAAGAAGTATTACAGTTAAACCTGTCATTATCCCTTTATCATTCTGTGGTGCACTTGACAACTGTAACAGTCAAAGAAAGAAGCCACAAGTAGTGATGAGCAGTCAGCCTGCAGTGGAATGGGTCAATGTTTGGTTGCACGAGTTGCCCTAGGGGAAGTTCACATCCATTGACAGACTTACAGATGTTGGTTTATGGAATCTTTAAATGAATCAGGGTGGGCTCATGTGAAGGTGTTGAATTCCTTCTTATAGTTTCTTCCACAAATCATGCCAGGCATTAGAAAGTCAAAGTAAGTGACACTTGCTAAACCTCCTCCTTTCAATGTCTAAAGAATCTTCTGTAATAATAATAATATAAAGGAGTGCATCTGGGCCACTGCCTTACACTACATTTCTCATCTGGCTCTCATTCAGAACTGTCAGGTTAGGCTGAGTGCTGATAATTCATATCCCAGTATCCTTTTATCTGAATGTAGCAATTTCTCCTCTGTGTACTTTGGCAGTGGAGTTACACTGCTTTTCAAATACCTTTAAAAAGCAATCCAGGCTTTTCTTCCATCTTGACAAAGTGTTGCCAGTAATGAAGAAAAAAGTAAACGTAGTTGTGCTGTTGTAGTCAATTTAAGTATTTTTAGCCCAATCAGCTTGCAGCACATACGTGCTTACTGCTGGATTGGTGATTTTGTGCGTGTCTGTGTTGATGTGTACAGTGAGACTGATTTGGTGAACCTAGTGCATTTTCTCTTTCTTTTCCTCTTTTTGCTTAATTTTAAATTAAAAAAACCCCACTGTTCAGAAAACCACAGGAGAAAATACACTTTAACTTAGTGTACATTAGCAAGAAGATAATTCTACATGCTGAAGGAATGAAAGTGTGAATGATCATGGTACTGCATAAGCAGGTGCTACTCTGCTGATGTCAACAGAGTAGCATCCATTTACACCAGAAGTGAATTTGGCCAGGATTATTTTGAAAAGTGAATGATGTGGCTGAAGTGAAATGAAGTGGAAGTAATGACATTATCATTCTCGAAAGAGAAAATCTGTAGCTAAGTATCCTGAGTTAACTCTATCTTTTGTCTTCATGTTTCGTTTAATTTTAGATTCCAGAGGGGTGACTACCACATTGATGTCTGCATCAATGATTATTTGGATGTGTTCTGCCCTCACTATGAGGATTCGGTGCCAGAAGATAAGACTGAGCGCTACGTTCTTTACATGGTGAACTTCGATGGCTACAGCTCCTGCGATCACACCTCCAAAGGATTCAAGAGGTGGGAATGTAATCGGCCTCATTCCCCGAATGGACCATTGAAGTTCTCAGAAAAATTCCAGCTCTTCACTCCCTTCTCACTAGGATTTGAGTTCAGGCCAGGCCGGGAATATTTCTACATCTGTGAGTATCTAGAGATTTGTCATTGTTGCATAGCAGCTGTAAGAAACCAGGCTAACTTTTTCACCTATGTTTTATGGAGCTGCAAAAGACCAGCCTATATGGGCGGCAGATGCCTCTTAGTAAATGCAGACTTCAGGATCCCCAGATTCATTAGCTGGGAATCTAGAGTAAAAATGAGATTAAAAGCAGTTTCTTTTCCCCACATGAAATAGCATGTCAGCCTGTTCAATGAACCTTTGCTGATGTTTAAAGCTAGAGATACTACTGTAGTTTTTCAAACATTCTAAAAATTCTCAGGGGAAAATAATTAACTTTGTATACATAAGTCCCTAACTGTTCTTATTTGTGTGGCTGAAATACCCCTGCCATCACCATCATCGTCGTCATCTTCAGAGGGGAAATGCTGTATACCCTGAAGATGCTATAGCTGCACATGCCAGTGGTCCAATATTGTTTGAAGTAATAATGTCTCAGGGTAAATACTTCTTGCACCAAGCCAAAGAGAACTTTATTCAGAGCAGCTGTTTCTTTAAGTGTGGGGTATATGGAATGCGGTGGAAGCGGGTTCCAAGTAAATTAGCATGAATGAATGCATCAGTAAAAAGTGATGGTGAATGCTGTGTGCTGCAAGCTGTGTTCCAAGGAGATCTGTACCAATTTAGGCAAGAGAGAGATGAGGAAGTGAGGGCAGAAACCTAGAGGAGAGGCAGGATAACTGCTGGGGATAAAGGAATACAAATATCAGGATGCTAAAACTGGAAAGTTGAGCTAACTGGAATTTCATGATCTCATAGCCGGTCTGGATAGCTGTCACTCCTTCAGTTATCTTGTTTGGGTAATACTCCACCAAAGATCTCATTTCATCCATTTATTATGTACCTGAAGTCTCCTGTTTCCTAACAAGCTTCCAGTATTACAACTGCAATATTTTCCCATGCTTTCACTGTCAGACAAGGGAATTAAAAGCTTTAAACAGGGCTGAAGTTCTCAATAAATATTGCCTTCATGTCTGTAGATGGCCTTTCTACTGTGAAACAGTCATTCCACCTCATTTCAGCAGAGAAACTGAATACATAGCATTCCTATTTTTCAGCCTCATTTCTTTAGCATTTTCCCTTTTAAACCTTCAGGGAAGTGTACTCATAGTGAATTGTTTTCAACTTCCTTTCCTCCCCATCAAATAAAGTTTTATAATAAGAGGGATTTCAGCATCATAAGAATACTACCTTGTTCTCTCTCTCGTGCTGCAGTGCAATAAAAAAAAAAAGAACTGTAAAAGTTTTATCATTTCAGTACTGGTTCCATGAGATAGTCATGAGAAAACATGTAAAAGCCTGATGTCATTTCACATCTTGTAAGTGAATAAAAAAGGGAATCATAGCTATGTGGAGAATGTTGTAGAATAAATAATGCACATTGTATTGAAAACATGAAAACTGCCCATTAACGTCCGAAGGAGTTTTCTGTCACTAAATATTACAAAATCAGGCCCCATGTAAGCATCAGGTTTGTCTTTTAAGTGAATTTTTTCCTTCTTAAAAATCCTGCTGAGAAAACAAGCAGGGATATATAAGATGAGGAATGAATTCTAATTTGCATCATGTGATTGCTTTGCAATAAAATGCTGTACAACAACCATACCACACACACTGTTCAAACCTCCTTATTTGCTTTCTAGACTAACAAACAGTAATAAAAGTGAAAACCAAACAAGAATGTAGAGAAATCTCAACTTGGTCTAACTAGTTAATAGCCTGATTATCAGAAAATACAAAATCCACTGAGCTTTATAAACAAGACATTATTATTCAAATGCACCCACTGTGCTTATGACTGGTTTTCCTTGTTTGTGGTTAAATTCAATATTTCACTAAAAATCATTGTGTCTTCTATAACATTCATTTAACGAAGTCATTTAACTGTCAAGGGTTCCCATCAAAGTAATTGTTCCAAAGAGCGTTAAAATATCAGGAGTTTTATGCTGTTCAACTGAGTTTAGCTGGAATTACTTTTTTTTTTAATGAAAGGCAAGAGCACAAAATTAGCAGCTAAGAGATGTCCATTTACCAGTAGTATATTGGCCTGGTAGTCAGTTAAATTAGATTTTCAGCCATGTTTCAGAGACACAAAAACATTCTCTCTCCTTTGCTATAGTTGGAATATTTCTTCCTCTTCATTCTTTCACTCATTGTGAGCAGTAGCACAGAGTAGCTAATACAGTGATCCCAGAGAAGCATTATATACTGTGGTAACAATTAAACATGAAGATTCTCAAAGGAAGGTTGTCCATCATATCTTTTTTTTTCTTCAAATATGGGCTGAATGAACAAGATGGTAAAACAGTTCCTTGTTCCTTCCTTGAAGTTATCAGCATGCCCTCCATTGCAGGCCGCAGAAACAAGCATTGCTACCTTACTGTCTGAATGGTTAATATGCTCATTGCTCAGCAGGGGGATGTTTCATCTACCCATCAGATCCAAAAATTTTGACATTTATAAACATGTTATCCAAGGACAGAAGGCTAGTGGCTTTCAGGTTGGTGTATTCTGGGAAACAGGATTCAAATTGTCCAGTGATTAGATAGCCTGGAAAGTAAGAGGAAATTGAGCTATTGCCTGGGTTGGTGTAGTGTTAGGCTAGATTTCACACTCCTTGGTATTTATTTGCAAAAGTTTTTAAATAAGAGCCATTATCAATCTTCCTGCCGTATGCTTTAAGGACAATTTTTGTCCCTCCTACTTCCACCAGTCTCAGGAAATGTAATAACCATAAACCAATCATTTTCTTTCTACCTGAACTATCCTTTTTATGAAATATCGCTTCCCTTTATTGCTCCATGTCCTCATTGGCATTTGGCACACAACATGTATCAACGGAATGGAGTCAGATCTCCTTGTTCTTTATTTCCCCCATCTAGAAATCTTAGATTATTACATGTTTTGTATTAGATCATCTCTATTTGCACTTGAGAGATGACTTCAATAATATAAACCTGCATATCAGCAAAATATCAGTTAAGTAGGTTTACTTTTGGAAGGGGAAAAGTTTACTAACTGGAGTTTAGTTCCAAAAACCTAACTGCTTACAGCAGCGTTTATTAGGGTAATTTTAGTGGAAAAAATAATGGATCAAATTATGGGGCTCAGTCCTTCTTCAGACTACCATCTGTGGAGGGTAGAATGTGTTAGCCTGACTAAAAACCAAGTAAAGATCATGGGATTTAGACCTTTATTATTATTGTTACTACTGAAGCAAAAGCAGACAGAAGAAGATGTAACATACTGAAAGAGTGAGGTGTACCCAAAGAACTTGAATGTTTCATGGAATTTTTATGTTTTGAGTAACTTCTTTAAGGAGGGAAACAGAGAGAGCATGCAGTCTAATAGCAGAAACGGGGGAAAAAACAACATAAGGAAGAGGGAAGTTTCAAACTGACCTTAACATTTGGATTTTTGTATGGTTCAGAGTACAGATTTGTCTTGAATACGTTTCAGTATTTTTATCAATGATGTGGAAGTAACTATAAAATCACTGCTGATAAAAATTTACAGATGACACAAAGATTGGCCTAATGGCAAAAAATGAGACGGTCTGGAAACTCATATGGAATGATGTGGATTGCTCAGTAAACGGAGTCCATTCAAATGAAATGCATTTCAGCACAGCCAAATGGAAGATTTTACCTCTAGGAATAAGGAATGTAGGCCACACATACGGAAATGGGGGACTGAGACTCTGAAGCAATAATTCTGAAAAGGATTGAGAGGTCATAGTGTATAAACACCAGCGTGGCTGGTCCCTGTGACCCTGTGGCAAGAATTTCTAATGTGATCCTTGGATTTAGATTTACAGGGGAGCAGTGAGTAGGAGTAAGGTGATCATTTTACATCTTTAAACAGCACTGGCAGGACCTGTACTGGGATACTGCATTGAGTTCTGGTGCCTTCATTTTTTAAAAGATATTGAAAAAATTGGAGAAGGTGCAAAAAAGAATCACAGAAATGATTTGATGGCTGGATAAGGAGCTCAATTTAGTTTAGTTATGAAAAAGTAGCCTGGGAGGTGGCTTGATTATAACTTATAAATACCTTCATGGGGAGAAAATACCAGGTATTAAAGACGTCTTTAACTTAGAGGAGAAAGATATAACCAAGGCCTGGTTGTTATAACCAGACAAATTCAAATCAGAAATAAGGCATATATTTTAACAATGAAGTTAATTAACCATTAGAACAAATTACTAAGGGAAGTGGTGGATTTTCCATCTTTTGAAGCCTTCAGATCAAGACCGGATGACTTTCTGAAAGATATGCTTTAATCAGACACAAGTTACTGGACTCATTAGAGGGGTAACTGGTTGATACTCTATGACCTGTTTTATGTAGGAGGTCCTACTAAATGATCTAATGGTCCCTTCTGTCCTTAATAACTATTAATCTAGGACTCTTTCTGAGCTTGTTACTACTAGTTTGTACTGATGGGTATTCCCACTCAGGTAAAAACAGGTAAAAAGTCAGTTACCTAGCATGATATTAATAGCTTCTTTCCCACTAGCTTGTACATACCTCTTTGGATTGCCAATCTATTTACTGTCGTAAAGTAAAGGAGATTAATACAACCATATCTCTGTGAAGTTAGATTTGTAGGGCAAAATTTTCAAAAACTCCTAAGCCCCATTGTTAAAAATTACTTAGGCACTTAGAAGTCTAAAGTTTCATTGAAAGGTAGTGGGATTAGGGTGCCCGATTTTTTAGGAAATATTAGCCATTAATATGTTTTCTGTGTAAGTGTTGGGATGCAGGAGAGACCAAAAACAGCACTATGTGGTAGTGACATTCAAGGTGGTGGTGTTGTGAAAGATGTAACAGGAAGATAGATTCCCAAATTCAGTCCTAGTGTAAGTGGATAGAACCCCAGTGAAGGCTGTAGAGTATGCAAATGCTGAATTAGACCTTGAGGCTACTATGCCAAGAATCCAGTCCCTAAGTGCCACAAATACAAAACTGTAAAAGATTTACCCTTCATGGCGAGAAGCATCCTCAAATCTCTGAATGAGGTTGGCATTAGAAATGTCCAGGACAGTCTAACAAGAAAACTGGCGGTGATCTGCTTGTTACCAGAGCTTGGTATGTGCAAACACAGACCAACAAGTAAAACAAGAAGGGCATTGTCCTGTTCTCATGGAAAGTTAAGTCACAAAGAGCAAAATAATTTTCCATGACTAAAAACCAGGCAAAGCTTCACAAATTGCCAGTGTGGCCATTATCCCTTAGGATTGTTTTAGCTATTGCAGGAGTTTTTTGATCCTTTAGAAGGGGTGGAGAGGCAAGGTGGTATATTGGACTGTAAAGCTATGCTAGAGAAATTTATTGGGAAACCACGTAACCTACAGCATATTAGTAGGTTATGTGGTTTCCTAATAAATTTTGGTCTCTGAGTCTATTGTACTGTATATTAATTTTAAATGCTATATTAGAAGGATCATAGAGCTCCCTACTTTCACAGATGCACTGCACAGACTAAAAGTGTATCTGGGCAAATGTTCTGTATAATGAGGTACGGGATTTAATGAAATAGGACTCTTTGATTGTAGATAGGGACCGCCGCTTGCTCTGGAACAGGGTTGGATTTGTGTGATGAGGGGACAAAAAGGGAGGATTAGAACTGCAATCTTGTCCTTTCAGAGATTATTTGGAGAATATTTAAATCAAAACTAAAAGCTGTGGCACTCCATGAGAACACACTATTCTTTCAATCCAGGAAATCAAGTTAGTAAAAACAATCAAGACAGGTCAAATTAGAGTTATTATTTATGGCCTGATATGTCCCAGGATTCCAGAGCTAGTTTGAAAGTCACCAGAACAACTATTGATATCACTACTTACAAATCTGCTGACTGTGAAGCACTGTGCGGTGAGATCAGCCCAGAATTGCTCTAGCTCCGAGTTTGAATTGTATGAGCAAGCTCCTGTTGGAAAGTGAGATACGAAAGAGAAGCTAGTGTGACTACTCTGTTGCACCTTGCAGAATATTGGAAGTCAACCCAGGCTTCCTGTAGATTAGATCAGTGGTTCTCAAAGCTGCGGAAAGCCCCTGGCAGGCCAGGCTGGTTTGTTTACCTGCTGCGTCCGCAGGTTCGGCCTATCGTGGCTCCTACTGGCTGTGGTTCGCCGCTCCAGGCCAACGGGGGCTGCGGGAAGCGGTGCAGGCCGAGGGATGTGCTGGCTGCCCTTACTGCAGACCCCATTGACCTGGAGCGGCAAACTGTGGCCAGTAGGAGCCGCAATTGGCCGAACCTGTGGACGCAGCAGGTAAAAAAAACTGGCCCGGCCCACCAGGGGCTTTCCCTGAACAAGTGGTGGACCGGCTTTGGGAACCACTGGATTAGATCACTATCTTTTCATAATGCAGAGATAATGAGGTCTTTGTTTAGGAAATCAGTTGATCGATATTCTCAGACTCTTGCAGTAGTGGCAAAGCAATAGCTAACTAATAATATCAGTGAAGTACATTTTTACACATCTAGTGCCCTTAGAAAACATGGTTTCTCTATAATCTCTCATTCCTATAAAGTCAGGTCTCTTGGGACCCAATTCTCATTTACACTAAGACCACTTTACACCACTCTGGCAATGTAAAGGGGCCTAGTAGTGGGTATAAATTACATTTGCATCCACTTTTAGACCCCTTTGCACTTCCAGAATGGTGTAAAATAGCTTAAGTGTAGATGAGAATGGGCCCTTGATGTTCACAGATATGACCAACATTAGAACTCAGGTAAGATAATGATTAATTCTTCTCTGAAGCCTTACCATGGTTGTGTAAAAATATAAACCTCCATTTGAATGACTGGGCTCTGTTTCTCCGTTAAACTGTCCTGGAGCTATTGCCTACTCCGTCATTCAGCAATTTCTGTGTGGCTTTTCATGAGGAAAACTGGTACTTTGCAGTCTTCTGGCACTACTTCTCAAATTAGAGTCCAAATACAGCATTAGGTGGTAAATTAATTTCACTAGTGTTATAATTCTTCCATATTATAAAGACTTTTTGACATTATTTTAATGTCGACAGAGCCATTCCTTTTTATTTTGTTAAGTAACAAATCTTCCACACAAGTGGCTTTCCTTTGGAGGTCCCCACAAAGGAGCATTAAGTTTATGGCCTTGTCATCCTTGCCAAACGGCTAAAGACTTATGTCAGAGCAGGCGGAAGATTTAAGGGGTTGTTAGTCCCAATGGAATCTGGATTCACTCCATCAGGGCTGGCTTTTCCACTTGTGAAGAGTGATGCTTACACAGCGGAAAGAAGGATAAAATATGGCTAAGTGAAGGTCTACCCATGGAGATCTGTGTGTACCTGTGTGTGGGGTATTCAGGTTTTGATGACTGTCTTTCTCTTTTTAAGAGTCTTGATATTCAGAACCCACCTGTCTGAAGTAGCAGCACCCAAACCTTGGAAAACATAGGAACTCGCAAAATCCAGCAGGACACTGATAATTTTGATTAATTAAAATATTTTTTTCAGTACATATTGTTTCCCTTGTCTTGAAGTGTGATGTGTAAGAAATTAATTGAAAGGCAGTTTAGTTTCATTGTGACCTCTGTAGGTGCTCATCCTTTCTTGAGATGCTTGTTTGTAATGTTTTACAGCAATACTCTCTAGTGAATCACAGGCATATTTATGCCTGTAACAGCATTCATACATGAAGATGGACTGTCTTTCTTTCTTTCTCCACTGATGAGAAAATACAACTGTCACGAGAGGGTATTATACAATAACTATTATCCTTTCTATACGAATACCAGTAAATTTTGTGTATTGTACAGACCTAAAAGAAGACTTTTTTTCTATAGTTTCTTTTCTTAGCTCATTAGTCATGAGGTTTAAAATCTGGTATAATTCAGGTTGAAAATTTATAACCTGAAAAAGCAGCTACTTCACTTTGGAAATGAAGACTAGTCTGATGGTTCAGTGAGAGTTTCATAGGATATGTCTACACTACGAAATTAGGTCGAATTTATAGAAGTCGTTTTTTTAGAAATCGGTTTTATATATTCGAGTGTGTGTGTCCCCACAGAAAATGCTCTAAGTGCATTAAGTGCACTAACTCGGCGGAGTGCTTCCACAGTACCGAGGCTAAAGTCGACTTCCAGAGTGTTGCACTGTGGGTAGCTATCCCACAGTTCCCGCAGTCTCCGCTGCCCATTGGAATTCTGGGTTGAGATCCCAATGCCTGATGGGGCTAAAACATTGTTGCGGGTGGTTCTGGGTACATATCGTCAGGCCCCCGTTCCCTCCCTCCCTCCATGAAAGCAAGGGCAGACAATCGTTTTGCGCCTTTTTTCCTGAGTTACCTGTGCAGACACCATACCATGGCAAGCATGGAGCCCGCTCAGGTAACCGTCACAGTATGTCTCCTGGGTGCTGGCAGACGCGGTACTGCATTGCTACACAGCAGCAGCAACCCATTGCCTTGTGGCAGCAGACGGTGCAATATGACTGGTAGCCGTCATCGTCATGTCCGAGGTGCTCCTGGTCGCCTCTGTGAGGTCGATCAGGAGCGCCTGGGCAGACATGGGCACAGGGAGTAAATTTGAAGTGACTTGATCAGGTCATTCTCTTTAGTCCTGCAGTCAGTCCTATTGAACCATCTTATGGTGAGCAGGCAGGCGATACGGATTGCTAGCAGTCCTATTGCATCATCTTCTGCCGGGCAGGCAAGAGATGAGGATGGCTAGCAGTCCTATTGTACCATCTTCTGCCGAGCAGCCATGAGATGTGGATGGCTTGCAGTCCTTCTGCACCGTCTGCTGCCAGCCAAAGATGTAAAAGATAGATGGAGTGTATCAAAACAAGAAATAGACCAGATTTGTTTTGTACTCATTTGCAAATCCCCCCACCCCACCCCACCCCCCGTCTAGGAGACTCATTCCTCTAGGTCACACTGCAGTCACTCACAGAGAAGGTGCAGCGAGGTAAATCTAGCCATGTATCAATCAGAGGCCAGACTAACCTCCTTGTTCCAATAAGAACAATAACTTAGGTGCACCATTTCTTATTGGAACCCTCCATGAAGTCCTGCCTGAAATACTCCTTGATGTAAAGCCACCCCCTTTGTTGATTTTAGCTCCCTGAAGGCAACCCTGTAAGCCGTGTCGTCAGTCGCCCCTCCCTGCGTCAGAGCAACGGCAAACAACCGTGCATCTGAGTTGAGAGTGCTGTCCAGAGCAGTCACAATGAAGCACTCTGGGATAGCTCCCAGAGGCCGATACCGTCGAATTGTGTCCACGGTACCCCAAATTCGACCCTGCAAGGCCAATTTAAGCGCTTATCCACTTGTCAGGGGTAGAGTAAGGAAATCGATTTTAAGAGCCCTTTAAGTCAAAATAAAGGGCTTCATCGTGTGGACGGGTGCAGGTTTACATCGATTTAACGCTGCTAAATTCGACCTAAAATCCTAGTGTAGACCAGGGCATAATAAAAGTGTTGGCTTTATTTCCTTCATTTTAAAGGTCCTACAGTTAAGCCAGGAAGACTACACTTGTTTGAGTTTTTAAATTTCTTTTTAAAGCTGTCATGTCAGAAGAATTCTCCCCAGGCATCTTTTTAAGAATTATGAATGTATTCAAAAAGTTAAGAAATTAAGGTTAACTAAAGAGCGTTAGGAAGGGATATGAGGGAATTTAAAACATTTTAAATGTGTTAATAGTACTTTTCTTTTGGGGAAACAGTTGTTTATTACTAGGCGCCCTGTTAACCTTTCAGTCAAGATCTGATCAGCATAAACACTGATGCTACTTTGACAGCAGTGGGCCCAGACATGCTGCACGAGTAGGAGTCTTGTCTTTGATAGTTGGTTCACCCAAAGCGCTTGAGATGTTCTGAGTGAATTGGAAGGGTTTGATAAATGTGTACATTAAAAAAATACATTATTTTTTTATTTTGGTGTGATAATATTAGACAAACGAGCAAGGTTACCTTTACAAGGGAATTCATGCTTAGCTTCATGTGTAGATTAAAGGACTAGTGGCTATTAGAAAGCATCAGAAGAATTAAGTTCTGGGTCTGTTTTTAAAAAAAAAATCAATCTGGAACAGTCGCCAGAGACTAACAGATTTTGACGTTGGTAGTGTTCTTCGAATCCTCAAAGAGTGTATTAGAAGCTGGTGAATAATTTGGTACTCAGGAGAAATCCATATAAGAAAATTAAGAGAGAACCCACAGAAGTATTGGTCGCTGTTGTTTGAGTTTTCAAAGAGAATGTCTTTCAGATAAGTTGAAAGAAGATGATTTGGATTCATACGCTTCAAAAATTCAAGTGCTATTAAGACACTTAAAGGGGGAGGATACACAATACATCTGCAACTTTGAAAACTGTTTCATGAGCATATTGTAGAAGGTCTTGACCCCTGTAGGAGGATGAATGAATTATGTTGCATTCCACTGTTATATGCTCCATTGATACTGGACATTAAAAGAGAGTGTAGGGGGAGCTTTTTTCTTTCTTTTCATCTAATGTTGGAAGAAAGCCAGCCTGTCTCGGGGGGGAAAAGCACATGTTGAATTTTGTTATATCTGTGATTCCATCAACTCCCATGACTTAACAGGGGATGGACTGATTAGTACCTGGATAAAAAACCTCCAAGGAGCACGTAGGTGCTCGGTGATTCAGTAGGTGACATTCTTGCCTCAGTGAAAATACTGAACCAAAGTCTCAACATAGAGCTAGGGAGCACGGTATTTCTGAAGAGTAATGTCATTTAGATATGTAAAACTGAGGTTCTTAATATTTATGGTAATTAAAGATCCCATAGGATATACTTGGATACCACTGAGCCTGCCTGTTCCACCACCCTGGGCTCCCTTACACTGTTCTGCTGAGCGAGGCCCTCAAGCCTCCTCCAGCACACACACAACTAGGGACACACACAGCTGCAGAAAGACACAGACACTGAAATTAGCACTGCATTGGAAGGCTTCAGCTAGAGAATTGCCCAGCACTCAAGTGCACACCCCCTCTGGAGTGTAAACCCAAAATTGTACCATCTTGCACTGCACAGAGATCTGTACAGCATAAGCTGATTGAAATTCACCTCCTCTCTCTTCCTCAATGTGGAGGAAGATATGTACAGCTTTTAGCCCTTCCCCACAGTTATGAATTCTACAAACTGGTCTTAGAGAAAACAAAAACAAGTTTATTAACTACAAAAGATATATTTTAAGTGATAAGGGATATCAAACTGATCAAAGCAGATTACCCAGCAAATAAAGCAAAAACACAATGTAAGCTTAAGATTCTAAATAAACTGGTTACAAGTAGTAATTTCTCACTCTATATGTTGTTTTAGGCATATTGCAGAGGTTCTTAAAGACAAGCTGCTCTTGCTTGCAGCTTAAAATTTTCCAGGTATTTCTTTCACAGGCCAGATACCTTCCCAGCCTGGGCTTAGTCCTTCCCCCACCCTTTTTGTCTTTGTTTCTTTGTTTCAGATGTTCACAGCAGCCATCCTGGGCGGGGATTCAGTGAAGAACCAACACTGATTATGTCACTCCCCTGTCTTAATTAGGTTTCATGTATGACTGTGCTTCACCACCCTCCTAGTGAAATAGTGTTTCCTAATATCCAACCTAGACCTCCCCCCACTGCAACTTGAGACCATTGCTCCTTGTTCTGTCATCTGCCAGCACCAAGAACAGCCAAGCTCCATCCTCTTTGGAACCCCTCTTCAGGTAGTTGAAGGCTGCTATCAAATCCTCCCTCACTCTTCCCCTCTGCAGACTAAACAAGCCCATTTCCCTCAGCCTCTCCTCATAAATCATGTGCCCCAGCCCAATCATCATTTTTGTTCCCCTCTGCTGGACTCTCTCCAATTTGTCCACATTCTGTAGTGGGGGGCCCAAACCTGGATACAGTACTCCAGATGTGGCCTCACCCATGCCGAATAGAGGGGAGTTCTATCATGGAGTGAGTACCAGTTGACTTGAACATATGACCCTGCAGTGTCAAAGCAGCTAGGAGTCAGAGATGGTTTGTAGCATCCCAGGAAAGCTTCTTAGGAAGGTGGGAGATTAACATCTTCAAAGACCTAGTGTTCTCCGTAAGATCCATTGATGTGTTCCCAGCTAGCCGGCTAGACAATTGCAGCTGGTACAGGAGCCCACAACGGGAGAGGCAACTCTCGATCTAGTCCTGAGTGGCGCGCAGGATCTGGTCCAAGAGGTAACTATAACAGGACTGCTTGGAAATAGTGATCATAACATAATAACATTTAACATTCCTGTGGTGGGAAGAACACCTCAACAGCCCAACACTGTGGCATTTAATTTCAGAAAGAGGAACTATGCAAAAAAAAACCCCAGAAATTAAAAGGTACAGTGACTAGAGTGAAATCACTGTAAGCTGCATGGACACTTTTCAAAGACACCATAACAGACGCTCAACTTAAATGTATACCCCAAATTAAAAAACACAGTAAAAGAACTAAAAAAGAGCCAGCGTAGCTTAACAACCATATAAAAGAAGCAATGAGAGCTAAAAAGGCATCTTTTAAAAAGTGGAAATCAAATCCTAGGAAATCAAATCAAATAGAAAGGAGCATAAACACTGCCAAATTAAATGTAAAAATGTAATAAGAAGAGCCAAAAAGGAGTTTGAAGAACAGCTAGCCAAAAACTCAAAAGGTAATAACAAAATGATTTTTAAATACATCAGAAGCAGGAGGCCTCTAGTTAAAAGTCAGGTTGACAGAAGGATGTGACGTCGGGGATACAAAAGGAGCACTTAAAGATGATAAAGTTATTGCAGAGAAACTAAATGAACTCTTTGCTTCAGTCTTCACGGCTGAGGATGTTAGGGAGATTCCCCAACCTGAGCCGTCTTTTGTAGGTGACAAATCTGAGGAATTGTCCCAGATTGAAGTGTCACTAGTGGAGGTTTGGAATTAACTGAGAAACTTAACAGTAACAAGTCACCGGGAGCAGATGGCATTCACCCAAGAGTTCTGAAAGAACTCAAATGTGAAATTGCGGCACTATTAACTATGGTTTGTAACCTGTCTTTTAAATCAGCTGTTGTACCCAATGACTGGAAGATAACTAATGTAATGCCAATATTTAAAAAGGGTTCTAGAGGTGATCCTGGCAATTATAGACCTGTAAGTCTAACATCAGTACCAGGCAAATCAGTTGAAACGATAGTAAAGAATAAAATTGTCAGACACATAGAAGAGCATAAATTGTTGTGCAAAAGTCAACATGGTTTCTGTAAAGGGAAATCATGTCTTACTAATCTATTAGAGTTCTTTGAGGGAGTCAACAAACATGTGGACAAGGGGGATCCAGTGAACACAGCGTACTTAGATTTCCAGAAAGCCTTTGACAAGGTCCTTCACCAAAGGCTCTTACATAAATTAAATTGTCATGGGATAAGAGGAAAGATCCTTTCTTGGATTGAGAACTGGTTAAAAGACAAAAAGAAAAGGAGTACTTGTGGCACCTTAGAGACTAACCAATTTATTTGAGCATGAGCTTTCGTGAGCTACAGCTCACTTCATCGGATGCATACCGTGGAAACTACAGAAGACATTATATACACACAGAGACCATGAAACAATACCTCCTCCCACCCCACCGTCCTGCTGGTAATAGCTTATCTAAAGTGATCATCAAGTTGGGCCATTTCCAGCACAAATCCAGGTTCTCTCACTCCTGGATTTGTGCAGGTAATGGCCCACCTTGATTATCATACACATTGTGAAGAGAGTGATCACTTTGGATGGGCTATTGCCAGCAGGAGAGTGAGTTTGGGGGGGGGGGGGGGGGCGGAGGGTGAGAAAACCTGGATTTGTGCTGGAAATGGCCCAACTTGATGATCACTTTAGATAAGCTATTACCAGCAGGACAGTGGGGTGGGAGGAGGTATTGTTTCATGGTCTCTGTGTGTATATAATGTCTTCTGTAGTTTCCACGGTATGCATCCGATGAAGTGAGCTGTAGCTCACGAAAGCTCATGCTCAAATAAATTGGTTAGTCTCTAAGGTGCCACAAGTACTCCTTTTCTTTTTGCGAATACAGACTAACACGGCTGTTACTCTGAAACTGGTTAAAAGACAGGGAACAAAGTGTAGGAATAAATGGTAAATTTTCAAAATGGAGATGGGTAACTAGTGATATTCCCCAATGGTCAGTCCTAGGACCAATCCTATTCAACTTATTCATAAATGATCTGGGGAAAGGGGTAAACAGTGAGGTGGCAAAGTTTGCAGATGATACTAAACTGCTCAAGACAGTTAAGATCAAAGCAGACTGTGAAGAACTTCAAAAAGATCTCACAAAACGAAGTGATTGGGCAACAAAATGGCAAATGAAATTTAATGTGGATAAATGTAAAGTAATGCACATTGGAAAAAATAACCCCAACTATACATACATTATGATGGGGGCTAATTTAGCTACAACTAATCAGGAGAAAGATCTTGGAGTCATCGTGGATAGTTCTCTGAAGACGTCCATGCAGTGTGCAGCGGCAGTCAAAAAAGCAAACGGGATGTTAGGAATCATTAAAAAAGGAATAGAGAATAAGACGGAGAATATCTTATTGCCCTTATATAAATCCATGGTATGCCCATATCTTGAATACTGCATACAGATGCGGTCCCCTCATCTCAAAAATGATATACTGGCATTAGAAAAGGTTCAGAAAAGGGCAACTAAAATGATTAGGGGTTTGGAACAGGTCCCATATGAGGAGAGATTAAAGAGGCTAGGAAAAGCTTGGAAAAGAGGAGACTAAGGGGGGAATATGATAGAGATATATAAAATCATGAGTGGTGTGGAGAAAGTGAATAAGGAAAAGTTATTATTCCCATAATATAAGAACTAGGGGCTACCAAATGAAATTAAAGGGCAGCAGGTTTAAAACAAATAAAAGGAAGTTCTTCACTCAGCACACAGTCAATCGGTGGAACTTCTTGTCTGAGGAGGTTGTGAAGGCTAGGACAGGGTTTAAAAGAGAACTGGATAAATTTGTGGCGGCTATTAGCCAGGATGGGTAAGGAATGGTGTCCCTAGCCTCTGTTTGTCAGAAGGTGGAGATGGATGGCAGGAGAGAGATCACTTGATCCATTACCTGTTAGGTTCACTCCCTCTGGGGCACCTGGCATTGGCCACTGTCAGTAGACAGGATACTGGGCTGGATGGACCTTTGGTCTGACCCAGTATGGCCATTCTTATGTTCTTATATTCTATCTGGTGGGCATTCCCCAAGTGCAAACACTTTTGTAGTACAGATGTATAGTCAACATTCCTAACTTTAGATACAAAAAGGATACATGCCTACGAATAGGATAATCATATTCAGTAAGTAATAACCTTTCCAATGATACCTCACATGACCCATCTTGCATAAAATATATCTTAGCTATGCTACAATCATATTATAACAATATTTCAATGAAGAATATGGGGGTGTAGTATCACATTGGTGTCCTGACCAATTCAGAACTTGAGTGATTACATTGTCTACCTAAATTCTTCCTGCAGTTTTATTTTGATATAGCATTTATCACTTCTTGGCTTAAACAGGTTTTGGTGCTGCTGTGTGGTGTTAAACAGCTACCTCTTTTCACTTCAGAGGTGGCTGCATTTTAGTTGTTGGTAAAGTTATTTTGTAGTGATATTTTGTCTCTTACTTACTCTTCAGAGACGTAAGGAGATTAATAAAGTATATAAAACACTTACAGTCCTTGGATGAAAGGCACTGTAAAATTGGAGAGTATTATTTATTATTATCTCAAGGAAGCTGTTTCTCTCAGATTTATAAACCTGTATCGCTGTGGTAATTTGATTTCTGAGCTAACTGAAGCCAGTTTAATGAGCTTCTGTATTGCATGTTTGTATTTTGTAACATGGAACAGATGCCAGGAGAAATGGAAATAACACACCAGTGCCATTTGGAATAACAGTGTTTATATTCCATTGCCTCCATGTCATCAGCATGTTAGTCTCGTAGTTCCTCAGACTAACTTTATTGAGGCAGCTCATTCTAGGTTGATATTGTTGATGTGTCATGTTAGACATGATATATATGCATGCCTACAATTGAAGGACCAAAAAAACTAAATAACCTCCAAACAATAAATAGACATTTCTGTGTTCTGAACAATTGGCTGTTGGAGTTTTTAAAAAACATGAACATATAGGTTTCTTTGATTTGGAGATGCAAGTGGTTTAAACTGAGCAAACTTGTCTATCATGATGATATTACAATGTGGTTTAAAGAATGAGAATGATATTCCAGGCATTTTTTCCCATTAATGCATAGAACCGCATAGAATGACCATGTAACCTCTTGTGTGAGTATTGTGGCCAGGTTGGTCCCAGAGAGAGTAGGTGGGTGAGGTAATATCTTTTATTGGACCAGCTTCTGTTGGTGAGAGAGACAAGCGTTCGAGCCACACACAGCTCTTCTTCAGGTCTGGGAAAGATACTAGTGTCACAACACTTTCAAAAGATAAGCCCGTGAGCTTAAATTCATAGCTCTGCAAGACATTAAAAATCATGGACTGAACAGACACACCGGATTTATGGCTTATTACAGTGATTCTTAACCTATTTACCATAGTGGTCCACATCCAATACCACCTATATGGCCCTGAGGATGTCACATGGGCTGCAGCTGTGTGCTGACTGGGCTGCAAGTTGAGTACCACTGGCTTATTACAACAGTCTGTAACCCACCAACCCCCTCTTTTCGTCCTTGACTGCAGAGATTTTAATGGGCCACTCTGCCTTGAATGGTCCCTTACAGTATGTGCTAAGTACTTATGCTAAACTATCTGTTCCACCATGCATTTTACTGTGATGCTGGGAGTTCGTTTCCCAGCCCCGAAGAAGAGCTCTGCATGGCTCCAAAACTTGTCTCTCTCACCAACTGAAGTTGGTACAATAAAAGATATTATCTCATCCTCCTTGTCTCTCATGTAATTCTTGGCTTAAAAGGGTGTCATACAGCCACATGGCAGGTTTAAATTATCTCTCAAGTTCTTTAAGGCAAAATAAATCACCCAAAATTAGATTTTTTTACAGCCAGGATTATTCAAAAATTTGTAGAAAGACTGCTTGCATACTGAAAAATATCTTCAAGGCTACAAGAAGTCTCACACTTCTTTCTCTTTGGGGAGGTGCCATGTAAGCCACCCTCAAAACTTCCAGTTTATTGCCCAAGGAACTTTCCCTACCCCTAAACATTTGTAGGGCTTTCTTTGCATTGCAGATCATTAACGCTAAGTATGAAGTAGTGTCGCCAGCTAGACATCAGTCCTTCTTTAGGGAATTAGGAATGGCTTGAAAGGCTATAGAAATCTGTGCAGCATACCTACTACAGTGACCTTCATTCACAGAGTTAACTAGGCCTCCATGGCTACTGGTGGTAGGTATGGTGAATGCCTTCGTTGTTGCTGATCTGCTGGGGTACCTTGATCATGTGAAGGATAATCAAAATGGCAGTATGCTGATCAGTTAAAAGAGCACTGGTAATTTAATTGTAGCAGTGGAGTATAAAAATGCTGCTGGATGAGGATTACCACACAACTGGGGCTGAAACACTCAGGTTTGTTAATTCAAACCTTTATTTGAAGCAAAGCATAGTCTTGTATTTTACAATTACTATAAAAGCAGTGAATGACGGATATACAAAAAAGGTATCGATCAATGACCTTCTTCCAGGGTTATGATGGATTTCCTCTACGAGTCTTCAACTATACCGTACACTCTAGCATATTTATACCTTTCCACATAACGACCATCAAATCAATCATTAAGCATTATGTTTTAGTAACATGCACAATACACAGGCAGAGACTTCAGTTTACATACCTTTTGCTGTCCACATTATTTTCATGTTGTGTCACCTTACTCCATATAGGAACTTTCCTTTCCCCTCCCCACCCCAATACAGAGGCTCTTTGGCATTACGTTTTGTGTATTAAGAGGATACTGATTATTTTAAGAGGGGGTTGGTGGGTTACGGATTGTAATAAGCCAGTGGTTCTCAACCTGCGGCCCAGTCAGTGCACAGCTGCGGCCCATGTGACAGCCTCAGGGCTATATAGGTGGTATTGGATGTGGCCCACTATAGTAAATAGGTTGAGAACCACTGTAATAAGCCATAAATCTGGTGTGACTGTTCAGTCCATGATTTTTAATGTCTTGCAGAGCTATGAATTTAAGCTCACGGGCTTGTCTTTTGAAAGTGTTGTGACACTAGAAGTATCTTTCCCAGACCTGAAGAATAGCTGTGTGTGGCTCGAACACTTGTCTCTCCCACCAACAGAAGCTGGTCCAATAAAAAATGTTACCTCACCCACCTAGTCTCTCTGGGATCAACCTGGCCACAATACTCACACAAGAGTTACATGGTCATTCTCTGCAGTTCTATACATCAATGGGAAAAAATGCCTGGAATACCATTCTCATTCTTTAAACCACATTGTAATATCATCATGATAAAGAAATCTGTCCTTCAGTACAGTACAAAACATTACTTTTATCCTACATAGCTAAAAGCATTATTTAATCAAGTCCACACAACAACACTGATGTCAAGCAAAGACTAGGCCAAACTCAGTTAGTTTAGCATAAGTATTACCTTGGCCTATATACATGATCCAGGATTGTGATATTTCCAGCAATCTATTCGGGGAAAGGTTGGGAAACTGCTTACCTTGCAACATTTTGGACAGATTTATAGGGGCACATCCTGCAGAAGTCAACATGTAGGATTTTTACATACTTTTTTTATTTGTCTGTTTCATTTGTGGTGGCTCCCACCCCTCCTCCTCCTCCTTGTTTAACCTGATGTCTTAAGATGACTCTTACTACAGGTCTGGTGGAATCAGAGATGAATTATGCTTTTGTGTGGCCCTGGGCCAGAGCAAGTGGGGGTCCTTCCCCACTCCTTTGGCCTGCAGTCCCCTCTATCCCCCACCACCCCCGTCCCCTGTGCTCCTGCTAAGGAAATGGGGTCTGGGCATGGGGTCTCCTCCTTCTCCCAGCAGGAGTGCTGGGTGGAGTGGGGCAAGCCCCTGCGGCCTGACCCCTCTCCCCCCAGCAGGAGAGCCGGGCAGAGCAGGTCAGGGCTCGGGGCGCCCATTTTTGTGGGGCTGCCCCCCAGAAGGCCATGACCCATTGGCCCAGTGGCTAATCTGCCACTGGGTGGAATTAAAATGGTGCATATGCTTTCTTTCTATGAAACGTTTTAGTTACACTGGCAAGTAGAGCGTGAAAGGGAATACTAAAGAGTGGGCTGGATTATGTACCGTTATGGCGGTACTGTTGAGGTAAACTGCCCCAATAGGAGCTAGAGGAGACACTGTGCCTCAAGACAGAATGCCCCTCGAGAGCACAGAAGGAATGTGACCACTGTTGTATCCTTTGAAAAGGTGCATATTTACTTCTCTCTGCAACTGGCCAGCATTGCAGTTAAGTACACAGGAGAGTAAAACCATGACTTGGCTCCCTGTCCTTCTCGCACATCTCTCTTGGGGTGCCTAACAACGGTAGCCCCCTGGAGTTCTTTGCATTCCCTGAACACCATCTGCCTGGCCCCTGCACATGAGAACAATGGGGAGAAAAGCTTCCTCTGCCCTCTCCTTCCCTTGAATGCCTATGTATAGGTTGGGCCCAGCCTGATCCCCTGTATACAGAATAGGCAAAAATAATGTATATGTAAAGGGGCTGAAGTTTTCTAAAGGAGGTAGGTGCCCAATTCCCATTGAAAGTCACTGGGAGTTGGGTGCTTAACTTCATTAGGCTCCTCTCATAATACTAACAAAATAAAAGGAAGGAACGACTTAGCCAAAAGTCAATAGGAGCATATTCCAGCCAGAAAAATGTCAGCACACTGACAGGTCAGTTTCCTTAAGACTTGAGAAAGAAAAATGTAGACAGAAAAGGTATATTTAGAGAGAAATGAAAATAACTTCTGAGGAGGAAGATGACCGTAAGTTGTGGCTGAGGCCTGAACACCTGACCTCAGGTGGATGTTGGTGTAATAAAACTCTTAGTTATGAAAAGTCATAAAACGTATAAAAATTGTCAGTTCTTCCTTACTTGCTTTCTTTTGACAGTTGAGGAGTGGACCATATTGGAAAGTATGTATGTGAAAACATAATTCTGTTAAAACTTAAGATCAATAATGTTTGTTTAAGAATACTTTTAAAGTTCATTTATGGTAGAGCAACAATTAGATATTGAACTTTGATGTCTGCATTGATCTCTGGAGACATGGGTATTAATTATTGTTTATTATTTGAACACTGGTGATCTCCACTTTTCACCCAGCTCTAGGGACTAATGGAGTAAACTAGAGGCCACTGGATCTCCTTTGGATTTTAACTTTAACTGGCAAGTTAAGCAACTATTTGGCAACTATATGGTATCATCCTGTGGAATGTATACATTCCAGCCCACTCCCAAATTTTAAAGAACTATCACCTGTCTTTTTCCAACAGTGATGTGTGTCCTCCACTTGACTTGGAGAACACCCCATTTTCTCCTTGTTTTAACTGTCGCCTATGGATGCCTCCATTGTTATGACAGTCACAGAACTAAAAAGATGCTGCTGAGGAAGCAGAGCAGCACCCTCACTGACCCCAGGTGTACTTTAATGACTCCTGTGCATGTGCAACATATGCCAGGGTGTTATCAGTGAGAAGCTAGTAGGTGGTTTTGAATGTCGACCTTCCGCTCCTGTCAACGCAGAGTGATAAACCAATGAAGATGTGGTTCGAAAGTATTGCCATTGATAGGATTCTTCATACATAGCACTGTACCTGTGTTAGCTTTCCTCAGAAACGTGCAGCGATATGATAGCACATCGTGCACAGTCCCACTTGAAATACTAAGTGGTAGCTCAAGCAAAACTGTATAAATTAGTGTCTGTCACATTTAGCCATTAAAAGTGGAATTAGTAATTTATATTAATCACAAATGTTTATCCAAGTTTATTAACAAGCAGAATGGCTGCCAAAGTGCTTTCTGGAGTACACGTTTCCCCCCCAAACTGCCACTGAGAACAAACCAGTTTATTATGGTCTCTTAGATAAAGATTAACCGTTTCAACAATTCATTTGTGGAAAACCGTGTTTTACTATACATTCCCCTTCAGCGCAGGGCATCACTGCTGGCATTATTTGACAGCTCTTTGATAAAATTATACAGTGGAGAAACAAGATGGTGTAATTCATTTTAAGAACAGAAACAGATTAATCAATAGAGCAGTCTAAAGCTACAATCAAACCAGACCCACATTTCTTAATTTTTGGCAAGTCTAGTATTCAGATAAGAGAAGCAAGATGTCTATCTAGTTGCTGTTTCAGCAATTGCTGGATCATTTCCTCTTCACGCTTATGCATTTTCTTCCCTCCTCTTCCCCCTTCCCTTCTGGCTTCTTTTCTTAAGAATGCTTCAGATGCCAAATTTATGGCTCCAGGAAAAAAAACATCTGAAGCTATTTAATATTCTGTACATTTGCAAGTAATCCTGTAGAATACTATAGGAACTGTCCATGAATAATGGTACAGAATATGTGGAGCTGACCAGAATGATAAGAAAAAGGATAGAACGAATCCTGCAGGGTCTAAGACCAGTGTGGGGCAGACTGTCAATATGACCTTCACACTTTATGTATCTTGTACAGGCAAAATCAATTTCCAGCATACTACTTTTTGAGGCTTATCATGTTCCAACAAATTAAAGAACAGACATACAGTATCCTATTCTGTTCGGGTTAACTTCCCCTTCCCCCGTGCTCTTGTGTTTTAAGATGGTAGAAAAGGAAGGAAACCAAAACAAACACACACAAAATCAACTGCTTGCTACAAAAGACATAAACAACGATAAGGGGGAAAGAAGCTCATTATAAAGAGATTAGAAAATTAATTGATTGGTGGCTCTGACAGTTCCCTTCGGACATCTAAGGACCCTGCGAAATGAAAGTGTAGTCTCAAACATAACATTCCTTCCTATTTCTTTTTCTCAGTTAGGAACTCCACTGAAGAATCATTAAGTTCCAATTATTTTCAGTGAAATATTTCACAAGAAAAGGCCATGATAAAATCAGCAGTGGTGGTGGTATTCCCTAGAGAAACCTACTATGTCTGATATTAGAACTGTATAAGAGGAGGCTCCTATTCAACACAAAATTTAGATGCTTGAGTAAAAAGGCTTCTGTTTCATAGAGAATTGATACTCTAGTGGCAAGAGGTTTAGCAACCTCTCTTGATTGGTATTGGAACGTTGATGAATTTAGTGGTGGTGGGGTGTGACAGTTTGAGCAGATATGCTGGACTGACTAACATAAATATAAGTGAAATCTTCATTGAGGGATTTCTTTTTAAACATGACGTCTCAAGATGGATGTTGAGTTAAAGATTTTAATTTAAAAGCCATGGTGTCATTTTTAGAAACTACAAAATATTTGTAACCTTTAATTGTTGAGGACTTCGTATATATCATTCCATCAAATTGTGTCTCTAAATGTGTGTTTAAATTTTAAGTCAAAACTGTGTTTGATGGAAAATTAGTTTTTCACAAAACAATTTTTTGTGTGTGAAAGAGTCTGCTTTCTGCGAAATTTCATTTTTTATTGAAAAAGTGAAAACCCAACCTCCCCCCAAACAATTTTGGAAGGGGTTTTTTGGTTTGTTTTTGGTTTTTGGTTTTTCAGCTGAAAATTGAGTTACTTTGATTCTGAAATGCCACCGTGGTGCCTCATGGGAGATGTAGGTCAGGTGCTGTCAAGGTTCCTCCCCCACTCTGAACTCTAGGGTACAGATGTGGGGACCTGCATGAAAAACCTCCTAAGCTTATCTTTACCAGCTTAGGTCAAAACTTCCCCAAGGTACAAAATATTCCACCCGTTGTCCTTGGACTGGCCGCTACCACCACCAAACTAATACTGGTTACTGGGGAAGAGCTGTTTGGACGCGTCCTTCCCCCCAAAATACTTCCCAAAACCCTGCACCCCACTTCCTGGACAAGGTTTGGTAAAAAGCCTCACCAATTTGCCTAGGTGACTACAGACCCAGACCCTTGGATCTGAGAACAATGAAAAAGCATTCAGTTTTTTACAAGAAGACTTTTAATAAAAAATAGAAGTAAACAGAAATAAAGAAATCCCCCCTGTAAAATCAAGATGGTAGATATCTTACAGGGTAATTAGATTCAAAAACATAGAGAACCCCTCTAGGCAAAACCTTAAGTTACAAAAAAGATACACAGACAGAAATAGTTATTCTATTCAGCACAATTCTTTTCTCAGCCATTTAAAGAAATCATAATCTAACACATACCTAGCTAGATTACTTACTAAAAGTTCTAAGACTCCATTCCTGGTCTATCCCCGGCAAAGACCCAGCATACAGACAGACACAGACCCTTTGTTTCTCTCCCTCCTCCCAGCTTTTGAAAGTATCTTGTCTCCTCATTGGTCATTTTGGTCAGGTGCCAGCGAGGTTACCTTTAGCTTCTTAACCCTTTACAGGTGAGAGGAGCTTTCCCCTGGCCAGGAGGGATTTCAAAGGGGTTTACCCTTCCCTTTATATTTATGACAGGTGCCCATTCTTCTCTTTGGGCTGGGCTGGGCTCCCCAGCTGGGCTGCTTCTCCCTGGGCTATGATGAGAAACCAGGGTACATTGTGGGAGATATAGTCTCATCAGGGAGTCTGACCAGGGGAATGTGTGTGGCACCTGAGCTTTAACTTCCATGACGCAGAATTGAAATATTTCAGTTTTTCCACCAAAGTAGTTCAGATTTTAAATTTTCTCAGAAATGCAAATTTTTTGTTTTTAGTGAAATTATTCATGGGAGAAAAACATTTTTTTCAAACCATCTCCAATATGTAATATATAAAATTACCGCTTAGAGCAGCTTTTCAGTTGATTTAGGACCCAATCCTGTGAGGTGCTGAGCACTTCCTCTACGTTGGGAGTTGAGGGGGCCCGGACTTGGTTACACTGGTGTAAATTCAGAGTAACTGCACTGAGGTCAATGAGGGCCACATGAACTAATGACTGGAGGAAAGGAGTACTTGTGGCACCTTAGAGACTAACCAATTTATTTGAGCATGAGCTTTCGTGAGCTACAGCTCACTTCATCAGATGCATACTGTGGAAAGTGCAGAAGATCTTTTTATATACACACAAAGCATGAAAAAATACCTCCTCCCACCCCATTCTCCTGCTGCTAATAGCTTATCTAAAGTGATCACTCTCCTTACAATGTGTATGATAAATCAAGTTGGGCCATTTCCAGCACAAATCCAGGGTTTAACAAGAACGTCTGGGGGAGAGGGGTAGGAAAAAACAAGGGGAAATAGGTTACCTTGCATAATGACTTAGCCACTCTCAGTCTCTATTCAAGCCTAAGTTAATTGTATACAATCTGCAAATGAATTCCAATTCAACAGTCTCTCGCTGGAGTCTGGTTTTGAAGTTTTTCTGTTGTAATATCGCAACTTTCATGTCTGTAATCGCGTGACCAGAGAGATTGAAGTATTCTCCGACTGGTTTATGAATGTTATAATTCTTGACGTCTGATTTGTGTCCATTTATTCTTTTACATAGAGACTGTCCAGTTTGACCAATGTACATGGCAGAGGGGCATTGCTGGCACATGATAACATATATCACATTGGTGGATGTGCAGGTGAATGAGCCTCTGATAGTGTGGCTGATGTTATTAGGCCCTGTGATGGTGTCCCCTGAATAGATATGTGGGCACAGTTGGCAAAGGACTTTCTTGCAAGGATAGGTTCCTGGGTTAGTGGTTCTGTTGTGTGGTATGTGGTTGCTGGTGAGTATTTGCTTCAGGTTGGGGGGCTGTCTGTAGGCAAGGACTGGCCTGTCTCCCAAGATTTGTGAGAGTGTTGGGTCATCCTTCAGGATAGGTTGTAGATCCTTAATAATGCGCTGGAGGGGTTTTAGTTGGGGGCTGAAGGTGACGGCTAGTGGCGTTCTGTTATTTTCTTTGTTAGGCCTGTCGTGTAGTAGGTGACTTCTGGGAACCCTTCTGGCTCTATCAATCTGTTTCTTCACTTCCGCAGGTGGGTATTGTAGTTGTAAGAATGCTTGATAGAGCTCCTGTAGGTGTTTGTCTCTGTCTGAGGGGTTGGAGCAAATGTGGTTGTATCGCAGAGCTTGGCTGTAGACAATGGATCGTGTGGTGTGGTCAGGGTGAAAGCTGGAGGCATGTAGGTAGGAATAGCGGTCAGTAGGTTTCCGGTATAGGGTGGTGTTTATGTGACCATCGTTTATTAGAGGGAAACTTTCGGAATACTCTAGGCTGTTCCAAAAAGATATGATGCTGGCCAGGATTATTCATTTTTGTAAAATTATCCTGAGTCACGAATAGTGTAAGCCAAAAAGAACATACTGTTATATTTAAGAATTCAGGAGAAAAAGAAGAGAAAGTATTCTGAACTATATGGTCTATAAAGAACACGATGATTATATTTTAAAAACTTGGCATTAAATTGCATTTTAATATGGGGGCCTAGATGTCCACAAGGTTGTGTGCCATTCCCAACCATAAACTGGCCACGTGTAGGATATGATATTTCCAAACCAAATGAAGCTATGTTTAGGCACATCTGCACAACTTCTGGAAACTCCCCCCCAAATTAAAAGTGGGTGAAGCAACGGAGATTTTCATGTAAGTTCAAATGTAAAACTCAGCAATGAAAGCTTTCATAAAAATGAATACATAACAATTGAAATGCTTTTAAACTTGTTTTAGCTTGTAAAGTGACTCCAGTAGTGTGAAGTAAAAGGAGGACTCTTAAATGAAACAGAAGACAGTATCCTGTGAGAGCAAACATAATTAGATATATGTAATTATTTTCCATTCTTCACAGAGGAACAGGGTATTTTATATGACTGTACAAGAAAGTCCAGTTTGGGCTTCTGTATGAAGATTTGGGCAGGTGAATGTACAGAAACCTTGTATGTGTATGTAATTATGAATGATGTGATTTGAAACCTTTTTAGTGACTGGTTTACTAAAACAAGTATTAACGAAGATAGCTAAATTCAGCCCTGGTATAAGTAGGTGCAACTCACACTGACTTCAGTGAGCATTGGATCAAGCATGTAGAGCATATACATTTTTTCTTAGATTGGAAAACAAATAAGACTAAAACAAAAAAAATAGACTATTACATTCTATTAATCTATCCACCTATCAAAATAATCGCATCTCGGACCACATGCTCCTTCAAACTCCCCCACTTTCCCTTCTCAAAAACTTGGTAAAGTAGATGGGCCTTTCATTATGGGCCAGATTTTCAAAAGTGCTCAGTACCCACAATTAGAGCCTAATTTTCAGAAGTATGCAGCTCTAATTTAGGGATCCAAAGAACTGCAGCTGTCCAACATTCACACTGAGTGCAGAGATCTTCTGAAAATTTAGCCCAAGTTGTGGATGCTAAAGTTTGTCCTGGAGTTGTTTGGAAAATGTGGCATAGCTCTGTGTCTTGCAAATATCATAGCTGACTTGCTGTTGAACATACTTGTAAAAAGAAGAGCAAATACAATCGTGATTTATCCTTAGCTTAGCATCTCTAGACCAAACCCCCCTGCTCCAGTGTGAGGGCCAGAGATGCTGTGCATAATGATAGCATCACTATATTTGCTTTCCTTGTTGTACATAGGTTCAACAGCAAGTTTAGAAATATATAAAAGGGTTAGTATATCATTGATATAAATAGAAATTCCATGGATGTATGCATGTCATGTAGATCTGCTAAAATGACATGCCTGTGTTTTTTTAATCTAGCCCAGTGTGCCATTTGAGCCCAGTGAACTGACATTGACTTTAAAATATGAGTTTTACCTACATTTAAGTCGTGTTTTGAACAGTTGTCTCTTAAAATGCAGATTTGTGGCTCCAGTAATGCTTCAATGAGATAAAAAACAATCTAGTAGATGGCAAAAACTAATGGTGGGTGGAGTGGGAGCATCAGATTGTCCTGCTGTGCTACCACTGCGAGTATTATTCCATGTTTCTTGTCAGGGGATGAAAGCAGGCATTGTGCCCCATCCTGTCTGTCAAGCCCATCTACCCCAGATCCACTGCACTACTAATATGTACTTTTTCTTTATTTTTTTTGGTGGTGTTTTCATATGACATTATATATCCGTGAAACTAAGCTGGTGTGATTCTGTGCAATTTAATAGGTGAGTATGTTATTTTCAGCCTCTTTAGAGGATGGGCAAAGTTTAAATTTTTTTGTCTTTGCATTTGCAATACCTCTCATTGGCTACTAATGAATGTAATCGTAGAGTAGATGGCTACAAGTCAATACTTCTTTCTAAATGCTTCCTACCACTCATCAGATGAATGAAGCTTGTCTTTACGAACCCCAGCACCGTCCCTAGAGATGGCTACTGCAGTGTGTCATTGCTGGAGTCCAGACTGTAAAGGAGACCTAGTGAAAACGTTGGGAACGTCTGATGTTTTCTGGTCCTTGGCACAGCTGTGGCACTCACTCTCCCTGCTGCGCTGCGTAGCACACTGGCCATTTGTTGGCGAGTTCATATTTCACACTGCAGGGAATTGAAATGATTGAACAGATAAGACGAGTTTTATTTGTGGTAGCCTGTGTATCCCTAGACTCTGATTTGGCATAAAACATCTGCTTCATGATCTGTTTCAAGGCCAGTTCCCTTCCGCCAGCAAAGGTTACGACTTCAGGCAAGCTGTGCCTTCGCTGGCAGGGGGAAATTTGCCTGAAGACTTGGTTTAGTCAGAATCAAAGCATCCTGCCACAGAAATCCTTTTTCCATTACCTCTGAAAAGGCAGCCAGATGGTAAATGTATCAACATAATAAATGTAGTGAGTAAAGGAGGCCAATGGTTTTTGTTGTTTGGGCATTTGTGAGAAATAGACATGTACAATGTGTGTCTGTGTAGCTATGTACATATAGAAATGCACATTTTAAAATACTTTGGTAGATATTCTGCATGTACTCACTCCACTGCAAATGAGCACAGTAGATCAACAGTCAATAAGCACATCTATTGGTTTCAGCTACAGTATATGCATATTTTCAATTTGTAACATTAATTGGTGCAATACTGAGTGTAATTTCTACAGATAGGCACTGCAAATTGCGGTACTTGGAAATGAATCAGTACATTAGGTCTTTGTTTTCCTGATAGGTACCTAATCACATCTTTCTCTTCTATATATTTTTTTGAGTCTGATATAGATTTCTGTGCAGGACTGTCATCTTGATACATACAAATATATACACAAATGAAATGCCTGTTCCTTCTTGCAACAGCATAGTCAGATTCAATCTTTATTACTGTGAGTAGCATATTATCACCCACATGTTTTACTACTGTTGGTACAAAGTCTATACAACATATGGATATTTCTCCTCCTTTAAAAAAAAATCCTTTTTCTAGCTTTGAAAAAAATAGTAATTGAATATTTGCATATCTCCAAGGAGCCATGCGGGTTGAACTGTGCATTCATCTTCCGCCATTCTTAGGCCACTTTGGTTTAAGAGTAAGAACTATTGCTTTTATGAAGTGCCTTTTTCTATAAAGTCAAAACCTCCCAGCAGTGCACAGAAAGCCAGTGGTATAAAGGAGCTAAGTAGAGTCTTTAATAGAGAGAGCTAGGTTGTAAGTGTTTTTGTTCCTATGGAGCAGATAGATTTGGCTCCATCTGTTCCATATTCATAACAAAGGAGCTCACTTACAGGAGGGCTGACTTCCCTGGAGTAGCATGGTAATGATCTTTTCACCACAGAACGAAAGGATCTGAATGCGGTCACTTCAACCCTGCAGAAAGCAGTGAGCACTGATAGCACTTCAGACCTGCTATTTTTCCTACAGCTCAGTTTTAGCACAAACCCTTTTATGACATATTTAGGATACACCCCCCCATATTCTCTATGTAGCAGTCTTGCTGTGGGGATGTTCAGAATGATGTTATTTCTGAAACAAAAAGGGGAGTCACAGTTTACAGACTGAGAGTGGGGGTTCCCCTTTCATATGATCTCAATACTAAAGACAGAAATGAAAACTGGTATAAATACTACTACTTTAGATCCCGTTTTTGAGCTTTTTAAAGATGCTAAATATCTTGACTTTGTGAACTGCAAATCTGAGGTACGCAAAATGTGTTCATAAGATCCTTGCTGGGTCTTATAATTAGGATGATCCAAAGCCAACTTTGACTACACACCTTATGGACGTACAGAAAAAAATATTCAACTTGGCCCAAGACAAAATATTTTTGGCTCCTCAGGACATTTCGCAAAGGGAAAAACAGAGAAAAACTTTCCAAAAATGTGGGAGTGGACAGCAAATGCTGCTTCTTGGCCAGAGCACAAATTATACAGTGACCCCTTGAAGGTGAACTTTCAGCATGCAAAGCTTTAAAAATTAAATACAGTGTTTAAGAACCCAAATCATACAGTATTTTAAAATTACACATCAATTGATTTTTAAAACAAAATATTTTAAAGTCCATTGGCCAGTTCCAGAGTTCAGAGTTCTAGTTATGTGCTGCAACAGCTGATGGAAGCACAACCATCTCATACAGCTCTCCCTGCATGACTAACGTAGTTGGAGGTTGATCCACTCACTTGTATGGGAAGCACAGAACCCTAAATCTATTTGGAATTTGCCTGGGAAGTAAAGAAAAAACTCTCATACTTACCTGGTATGTCTCACCCTGCAGCCAATAGAACCATATTATTGGGCATATAATTTATATAGGTCAACTTCTATAACATCTACTGTTGCCAGATATTAAAATTGGTCCCTCTAGAGGATTTTCATTACCATGGAATATGAGGGTAGGATCCTGAATCTGAATGGATCCCTGAATAAGTTTGAAGCCTTCTGATCAGACTTTTATCTTTTATCCAAGGAAACTTAAAAAGACCACATATCAAGTCAGAGGCATTCAGATATAACAGTGATGGGTGCTGTATAAGATACATAGATAAAGATTAATTCTATGGACAGATTTTTTGTGCTCTCCTTTGAAATGAAAAATGCATCAGTCAAATTTTAAAGAATGGTCAATAAAGTATTATCAAGGCTAAGTGATTTTTGTAGTCTCCCGTATAGTTAATATAACAATCATCAACTAGACATGGGAGGACTACCTGGACTGTATAAAAATTCTAATTACAAGGTTACTACAAATAGACTTAGAATCATAGACTTTAAGGTCAGCACGGACCATTATGATCATCTAGTCTGACCTCCTGCACAATGCAGGCCACAGAATCTCACCCACCCACTCCTGTAACAAACCCCTAACCTATGTCTGTGCTATTTAAGTCCTCAAATCGTGGTTTAAAGACTTCAAGATGCAGAGAATCCTCCAGCAAGTGACACGTGCCCCACGCTGCAGTGGAAGGCGAAAAACCCGCAGGGCCTCTGCCAATGTGCCCTGGAGGAAAATTCCTTCCCGACCCCAAATTTGGCGATCAGCTAAACCCTGAGCATGTGGGAAAGACTCCCCAGCCGGACACCCAGGAATGGATTCTCTGTAGTAACTCAGATCCACCGCATCTAACATCCTATCACAGGCCATTGGGCATATCTACCGCTAATAGTCGAAGATCAACTAATTGCCAAAATTAGGCTATCCCATCATATCATCCCTCCCATAAACTTATCAAGCTTAGTCTTGAAGCCAGATATGTCTTTTGCCCCCACTGCTTCCCTTGGAAGGCTGTTCCAGAACTTCGCTCCTCTGATGGTTAGAAGCCTTTGTCTAATTTCAAGTCTAAACTTCCTGATGGCCAGTTTATATCCATTTGTTCTTGTGTCCACATTGGTACTGAGCTTAAATAATTCTGCTCCCTCTGTGGTATTTATCCCTCTAATATATTTATAGAGAGCAATCATATCTCCTCTCAGCCTTCTTTTGGTTAGGCTAAACAAGCCAAACTCTTTGAGTCTCCTTTCATAAGACAGGTTTTCCGTTCCTCGGATCATCCTAGCAGCCCTTCTCTGTATCTGTTCCAGTTTGAATTCATCTTTCTTAAACATGGGAGACCAGAACTGCACACAGTATTCCAGGTGAGATCTCACCAGTGCCTTGTGTAACGGTACTAACACCTCCTTATCTCTACTGGAAATACCTTGCCTGATGCATCCCAAGACCGCATTAGCTTTTTTCATGGCCATATCACGTTGGCAGCTCATATTAATCCTGTGATCGACCAATACTCTGAGGTCCTTCTCCTCCTCTGTTACTTCCAAGTGATGCATCCCCAGTTTACAACAAAAATTCTTATTAATCCCTAATTGCATGACCTTGTACTTTTCACTATTAAATTTCATTCTATTACTATTACTCCAGTTTACAAGGTCATCCAGATCTTCCTGTATGATATCCCAGTCCTTCTCTGTATTGGCAATACCTCCCAGCTTTGTGTCATCCGCAGACTTTATTAGCACATCCCTGCTTTTTGTGCCAAGGTCAGTAATAAAAAGATTAAATAAGATTGATCCCAAAACTGAGCCCTGAGGAACTCCACTGGTAACTGCCTTCCAGCCTGACAGTTCACCTTTCAGTGTGACCCGCTATAGTCTCCCCTTTAACCAGTTCCTTATCCACCTTTCAATTTTCATATTGATCCCCATCTTTTCCAATTTAGCTAATAATTCCCCATGTGGAACGATAGTAAATGCCTTACTGAAATCTAGGTAAATTAGATCCACTGCGTTTCCTTAACAAGTAGGGCCAAAAAGTGCTATCTAGGCATGGGGGGGATTCCTTTAGTGAGGGTGGAGTTTGGGGAGTGGGATAATAAAATCAGAGTCTGCTAAAAAGGGAGGTTGTTAGAGTTTGACCCACTTCCACAACAAAGAAGGGCTTTTCTGGGGAGATAATGAAGAAATACTCCTGTTTTCTGAGCCATTATGGTAGCATTGCAGCCCTTATCTTGGATCTGATAAAAAGACAAATGCCAGAGAAGTTGTCTCTCTCAAGAGTGTGATCAGTGTTTTTCATTGCCTTTAAGAAATGGTTGGCAAAGTCACCCATGCTTTTGAGTGAAGTGCACACAAATGCATCTAACTTTGAGTTATGCTAAGACCAATCATTTTGAAGAGGGATGAGTATCCCGGGGTGCATGTTACTAAAAATTTAGTACTGAGGGAAATTATTTGTGTCACATGAGAAAGCCTTGCTATAGTGTAGGCATTCCAAACTCTCTCTCAATGGTAGTTGTGATAATCCACAGTCTCTTTTTGGGTTAAACTGTATGAATGAGACTACTGTGGTAAAGCAATTCTTGATGGTACTGCAGTAATATAATTAACACTCATGCAGATTGGCTTTTTCCTTAAATATACAGGATGACTTGTAGGTAGCCTGGAATGCTGCCAGAAAGAAGGTGCCAAAGAATGTTACACTTGCTGAATTTCAAAGGAATTAGTTAGGAGTTAGGGCTTGTCTACACTGGCACTTTACACCACTGCAACTTTCTTGCTCAGGGGTGTGAAAAAACACCCCCCTGAGAGCAACAAGTTTCAGCACTGTACAGCACCAGTGTAGACCGTGCACAAGCACTGGGAGCTGCACTCCCAGCACTGGAAGCTATGCCTCTCATCGAGGTGAGGTTTTTTAAGAGCGTTGGGAAAGCTCTCTCCCACCATGCTGCCACAGCAGAGCTTTAACATTGCCAGTATAGACTAGCCCTTGGATGCGTATTTAGATGGATAGTTTTCAAGGAAGGGAAGACAAGTTGGCTAAAGTGTTGGATCATATTAAAGAAGTTCTGTATTAAAATCACAAATGAGTTTGATTCCCCAGAGTTTAAATTCCAGGGTATTACTAATTAAGAGGTCTCTTGGTTTTTGGTACTGTTTCTCTCCCTCTATGTGTGAAACTTGCAAGCTGCTAATTGTGTTAGTACATTCTAAGACAGAGTCTGTTCTCAAAGCAATTCACAGAGAGAGAGACTCAAAGCAATACTCTAACAACAGAAACAGCACCCAGAGACTCCCCGCCCTTTTGTTGTATTAACAATTGTGATTAAAATAGAGATAGAGGATGTATGTGGATGGATGCTTGGTGTGGATAATAACTGAATGATCAGGGAGGTGCCAGCCTAAGAATCCAGTGTCCATCGGCTGAAGAAGGCGTCAAGTGGAAATAACCAGAGGACCCCCCGGAGGGCAGACTGGAATCCACCCAACAGCCTCAAGAATGGGAGAACCAAAGAACAAGATAACATCTTGGAGCCGTCAGGAATGTGCTATCTGCTGATTGATTCAGCAACAGCATGAAGCAGCAATTCCCATAGACTGGCATAGGAAGAAATTCCTATAAAAATAGACTCTAAAAAATGAGAACTTTGGGGGTCTGATTCTGCAAACCAACTTCCAGGAGCATCAGATGAGCATCTGACAAGGCCCTGCTCCCTCCTCATGTCCAGGCCACCTTGCCAGTGGCTTGGCATGAGCAACTCTAAGGCTGGTAACTATGATAACAACCTTGCAGAACCTGTGTGTGTGTGTGTGTGTGTGTGTATGTGTATGAATGAATGAATGTGTGAATAAATATGAGATTGAATGGAATGTTATAACTATAACTAACTGCTTACTAGGATTCTTTCTGTATTCACAATAAATGTGGTATTTTGCCTTTTTCCCTTTAATAAGATCCTGCTGGTTTTTATTTTATTGGTACAACAAAAGGAGTTGGGAGTGGGGGAGAATCCTTGATGTGGAATGGAAGCAAAGTCCCTGGCTCATCTGGCGAATAGAATGAAGGGCTGAATAGTGATTAAATTTAGATTAAAGGCTCAGCTGGCCCTCCCCAGGAGTGAATAGCAAACTGGGAATTTGGCTGCTGAAGGGTATTATTGATTTAATTAATTGATTATTTATATGGCAGTAGAACATAGGAGCACCAGTCATGAACCACAACCCCATTGTACTAGGTGCTGTACAAACACAGAACAAGCAGACAGTCTCTGTCTCTTATTTTCAGTGTTAGAGATTGGGGATAAGAGAGAATCTATCACATGATTTTAGACAGGTATATGTTTATCTTTTGTATTTCAACCTAATTTTAGGGCTTGATCCTGCAAACCCTTGGAAAATCTTGTGTGAGGGTGGCTAAGTAATCTTTATGCAAAAAAGCATTATTTTGGATAAAATATACTGAACTACTCTCAGACTTTCACTTATGGAAATCATTTACCAATACTTTGTGAGCAATGGTATTCTCTCAACACAGTGCATTTGCACACACACATTAGAGTTCAACACTCACCCAATTCCCAGGGTCTGCCTTTATTCTTAACTTAAGTAACAACCGAATACAAAGCTCAGCCTAAGTTTTCTCCTGAGTTTCCCTTTTTCCTATGGCTTCCCCCTGCAGGATCCTCTGTCCCTGCCTCTGGTTCTTTTCTCCCCTAGATAGAGAATTCAATGCTGGGTTTTGTAGCTAATAACACTTATCTGGTTGCATGCATCAATAGAAATAATACTGTATCTTTATGCAGAATCAAAGCACTTATCACACACTTGGTACAATACAAAATGTATGTTTATTTTTATAAACGAGCAAAATTTAGAAGCATGGCATAGTATGCTAGAAATTTTTTCTGAAATATTTCAAAGCTAGTTATGAGCCATGAACATGCCCTTCTCAGCTGAATTATAGTGTCAGTATTGGTAATGCTAGACATGGGTAATGTGAAGTCCATTAATGTATATGAGGTACAATAATATGATACAGTATCCACACATTCCATGCTGGTGAATATACATCTGCAAAGATCAAAAGAGATGGTGATTACTAACAAGACTATACCGTCTCTTCAAAGAATGTACTTATGCCTAGTTCTTAGAGATGGAAATTAGCCAAATGGATAGCCTGCTTGTAGAAAAAACAAGTTATTTCCAGTGATACCAAGGGAAAAGCAACATATGAAAGTGCTTATGAAAAGGAGAAAGGGGATGCATTTTCTCTAAGTGCTGTTTGAAAATATTAACTTGTTTTATTAGCAATTTACTGTAAAACAATCAAAATGTTGTAAAATAACTTTTTTTTCTGTTAATACTGTCAGAAACAGTAATGAGATTTGTGGCTTTCATTTCATTCTAGTTAACACTAATGCTGGTATCATGCAATAAAAAAGTGTCCTTGTTTTGTGACACATAATGTAGCTTGTGTCTGTTTATGCAGGGGGAACCTGATGTCTGTGTGAATTGCCTGTGTATATTTCTTATAGAAACATCCATATGACCCCTTCATCTTCTATACCAGGCCTTGGTATCTTTTACAGGAGCCTATGTACAGCTGTAAGCCTGTCCAGAATGTGGTATGTCTAAATTTTAACTGGGTTTTATTTTTAAAGAGGGGAAGTACTGTCCAGACAGGATAGATTCACTGGTAAGTTCAGGTTAGCATGTGCTTCTCTGGCAAAGTAAAGCAGTGAGAGCACACTAGTGACTAGCATCCCTCCTCTGCAATAAGACCTCACCACAGTCTGCAAACAAATAAAAGAGCTCTTTCTTTTGTGAAGAAGACTTTGCAAAGCACAGCTGAACTGGGCTGTTGTAGCCAAGGTTGGGTCTGGGAAAACCGTTCAAATAGGGTTATTTTCATAGATGATATGTGTTTGCCATTTATTGTTCTCTTGAAGGAGGTCTGAAGGCAACAGACTACGGTGCACTGGGATGATTTCGTATCTTCCCTACTCAAGTGAACTCTGTGTCTTGGGGCAGGAAGTGGGGAGGTTGCAATAAAACTCAGTGCCTTCTGAGAGCCCTCAGCTCCCACTGACATCAGGAGGTGCTCTGCAGCTTGAAGGATTGGGCTATTGGGTGCTTTTAAGTTGTCCCGCAATAAAATAAAACAAAAAAACAACTCTGACTGAAGTGCACTGGCAGGGCAGTTATCTAACAACAGAGAAGCCTTGGTATTAAGTCACCCCGTAGAGCAGATAAGAGGCCTTCTTGAGTGAAATCTAGGACTAGACCACACTAAATTCCTAATAGAGGAAATATTGGACTAATGATCTAATTACAGTGGAAAGCCCCAGTTTACATCCCTCACTATGTAGATAGTTTGATTTTGACTTTTTATATGAAATTTAATTTCAATCCATTCCGTTTTCAACCAGATCTGTAGGCTGCAGTGGATTAGAGTCTGCAAGATAAATTATATCCTTGCTGACCAAGCAGTGGAAATAGGACAGTTGGTTCACCAGTAAGTGCTAATGCACAAACAGTAAATGCCTTTACTTTCTTCCAACAACTCTCTCTGAAATACAGTTCATTCTTGCATATGTCTGGCAAGCCATTTCCATTTACTAGACTATTTTTAGCTCATAAGGGGGAAATAGCCATTTATAATGTACAGCCTGATAATTCACTGTCTTACACCAATGCAAAGTGAGTGGAAACTGGGTATAAAAATCCAAATAGTAGCATTTTAGATCCACTGTGCCATTTTGCACATCTAGTTTAATGAGCCTGTCTCTCCATTGCTTTGTACTGTGTGTAGTCACTTATATTTGTGAAAAGTGAGTGCAAATTGCTACCACCCATGTAAGTGAGTGGAGAATTATGCTTTTAGTTCCATTTTGCACTTTGCACAAGTATAAATGGTTACCCGGGGTGTGAAGCAATGGAGAATCTGATCCACTGTTTAGATTTGGTACCCTCTGATATTTTATATTAAAAGAACCCGTCCCCTGACCGAAAACAATAGTTAGTACCCACAGTACCTTGTCTCATACCAGTCTATAGGCTATATGAGAGGTTCTTTTATCTGTTTTTTTTCCTTCTCACTGGTCCTTCTAAGACACAAAGGCATCATGACATGGTTTTTGACTTCCCCCAGCAATGTTAAAGCAAATGGAATCTTCCTGTCTGATACTTTCAGACATCAAAGTCCTCAGCTTGCACTATACTTTTTTCAGAATAGCAGCCATGTTAGTCTGTATTCGCAAAAAGAAAAGGAGTACTTGTGGCACCTTAGAGACTAACAAATTTATTTGAGCATAAGCTTTCGTGAGCTACAGCTCACTTCAATGCATCTGATAAAGTGAGCTGTAGCTCACAAAAGCTTATGCTCAAATAAATTTGTTAGTCTCTAAGGTGCCACAAGTACTCCTTTTCTTTTGATTATACTTTCTGTGTGTGACCTGATCCTACCGATGATTAATGTGGAGATACGGTAGGCTAAGTGAGATCAAATGTGCTAGAAAGTTTAGTCACCACATTTGGCTACGTAGCAAAGCAGTTTACTCAGGATGCATGCTTGATAAATCAGGTACCAAGAAAGAGCAAGCAATGAATGGACAAAACTTTAAGTTTCCATGAGCAGAGAAATCATATTTATATGACCACCGCAGAACGTGACATTTCACTTTTGCATTGAAAATGGAGTCAAAGAGCATATCTGCATAAATATTTTTAAAGGACTCAACTCAAATTGGTAGAGGCTAAGATTTCTGTAGGAAGAGAACACAGCTATTTTTTCTTATAGATTATAAATTTTATCCTGAAAAGAAAAATCTGTAAATTCTTTTAAGAAGTCTCTTATTTTAGTTAATAAATTTATAAAACTCTCACTTCTTTTTTACAACATAGCCCCCACTCTACACACACACACACATAAAGTGGTGTTCTACTGATTTATTAAATTCCAGCAGACTATTTCAGTAGTACCGTTTATGCAAATTTGAAACTTTTTTCAATGTGCATTGTGAGAGAAATATTAATGTCTAATTCTGCATTTACCTGGCTAATTTCCATATATTTGTGTTGTATGGTAAATCACATGAAAACCTACAGGGGAAAGTCTCAGCTCTGCTGACAACTAATAGGCTATCTTTTCTTTAGACTTGCACAAATTGAGAAATATAGCCTGTGGCAAACATAATGGAAAACTGCATTTTTAATGCTCCCACACATACTCATTTCTTTACAAAGAAGAAAGCAGATGACTATTCTTAAAAAATAAAACTTGCCAAAGCTCTTGGAGTGATACAGGGTATTGGAAACTAAATGCTTCTAGCTGTGGGAATTTTGATTTGAGGGTTATTTTTTGACTAATGGGAGTGGCATTGTGCCTGAAAGGTCTCAAGGAAAATCATAGCTATACATACTTTTCCCCCAAAGATTATCTATAAGTTACAAAACTAAAAGAGCAGAAAGATTGCCTAAACTTGAGTTTCATATTTACCGTGTTCTGCATGTTTTGTAAGGTAACTCCCTTCTCTTCATGTGTCAGTATAATAATGCCTACATCTGTAATTTTCACTCCATGCATCTGAATAAATGGGTTTTTTACCCATGAAAACTTGTGCCCAAATAAATTTGTTAGTCTTTAAAGTGCACCAGACTCCTTGTTGTTTTTGTGGATACAGACTAACACGGCTACCCCTCTAATACATGTTCTGCATAATTGCTGCATGTTCTCCTCTTTTGGTACTTTTAAAGGTGATTACAAAAGATGCTCATAACAACCCTTTTGACTGGGCTTAGTGATGTCTGGGTGGCTACATCTGCCTTTTGGACAGCTTTTCTATTTAAAATTACAAGACATTTTAAGGTTTAGATTTCTGTCTCTCAGCAAGGAGAGACCACTTGGTTGATCTGATATTTCTGTTAGGTATTCATGGGTCAGACACTCTGTTCAGTTTCTGTGGTTTACTTCACATATATGCAGTTATTCTTTTGAGGTCTGTCATGAACTGGACTGTGGAATTCTAAATTGAACTACAGTAAACAAAAGTCTGCACTGCAACAAGATAGTCCAGGTGACCATATTAGCAAAACACAAGTGTTCAGATACAGGGGGAAAGAGATGAAATAACAGTTTTTTTAAAATGTAGTGAGAACAAATAGACTTGTCTCTGGGAGTGTTTCATAGACAGCAGCTTATAATTATCTACCTTCAAGGAATATTCTAAGTGGATTTGTAATAGAAGCTTACAGAGTAGTAAGAGATCTTGTAGTTCCTAGTACCTCCTCAGCATGGTATGACAGGGCTGTGAAGACTTGTTGGAGGAATGTCGTTCTATTTAAATAAGGAATACTTCTGTGTCACTGCCCTCCTGTTCTGAAAAGAAGGTGACTGAAATATGAGACTCCACTTGTGTACCGAACAGTTTCAGTGTCCTTTTGCTCTGCCTGGCTAATAGGGCCCATGGTGGATTGTGCATTGAATATTAAATGAATTTGTAATGCAAAATACAGATTTAAACTGCAGTCACGAATTTTTTTGACATCAGGGTGTTCCCTGACTTGCATTTTTCTAAAAGTTGCAATGTTATAATTAGACAGCCAGTGCTGAACTCTGAGGAAAGCAGTAAATACTGTTGATTACACATGAATGTCAGTAGATACTTTTGGATGGTAGAATTGTAGAGAAACTTTTAAATGGTCGTAAATAGTGTACAGCTCAATTAGAAATGGAAACTCAAATAGGTAGGAGCTAAAGTGCTGCTACTTGTCTGAAGAAAGAAGTTAGTGTAGCCCCCGCTCGTGCTATACATTTAGCTTACGGCAGTAACTGTGAGTTATTTTTAAAGTTTCGAGTCCTGTTTTCTTAAAACTTTTCCCTTTGCTTTTAATTAAGACCATTCTCTGACTTGCTGCAACTCACATAGGGGATTTGGGGAGCTTAATGCACTGATTCAACCACAAATCTATTAGAAGAAATGTTTTGGTGCCTGTTCCTATTTGTTGTCGTTCTGTGACTTTACTGCAGATCTAAAGTAAGTCTGATAAGATTACCCTGGCCAACTAGGATTTAAACTGTGGTATTATATCTGTTATATGATTGTATCCACTAAATTGTATCCATTGTGTAATATGGTCTGATTGAATTTCTCAGTTGGGGAATGGAAGTTGTTGTTTTTTTCTATTTAAGGCAGTATGAACACAAAGGATGGGGAGGTGTACGTACATGTGTATTTACATATGTGTATATATGTACACACACACACACACACACAGGTAGTTTTAACTGTTCTCTTTGGAGACAATGATTTCCATCGTTGCCAAAGGAACTAACAGACTAACATTTCACTGTTTTGGGGGTGAAAAAGAAGGTATGGCTAGCAAACAGAAAATGTGTGCTGTATATTGTGGCTTGATTCTAGATGCTGAGAATGTGGAATCTTTTCTCATTCACTTAATTTTACTTATAAGCCATAAAAAATGGCAGCCAAAATGATACACACAAGAGAGGTTTTCCCACTCATTCTGTCATTCTGGGCTATAATTTCATGTCCCATGTTGGATCTATTGCCATGGATATTTCTGTCTAATGTAGCTGAAAGGAGGTAAAGTGAGTATTGTCAGCCTCAAGCATTCAAAATCAAGAGTCAGGCCCCCCAAAATCATGAGATTATTTTAGAAATGCAGAAATTAAGAAAACAAATGAACTAACCTATTGGCTCTTTTTATGTGTCTTCTTACTTTGGGGCCCTTAGGATACACTTGCTTCTCATTTTCAAGCTTTTCTCTGCAACCATGACAGGTAAACCATTGGGTTTTTTTCAGTGAAAACTGAGATTATCATGCAGCCTCTTGAGAGAAAAACACCAAATATTATGTAAATTGCAATAAAATCACAAGAGCTGGTAACAAGGCAGAGTTCTTCCTTTTTATTTTATTTTTTTCAATCAGAACTCTTCTTGCTGACATTTACTCAGGTGACCAAACTCTCCCCATTTTCTCACCTACATGGAGAGGAGAAGATACAACTTCTGCTCTTTGTCAGAGATCCTTTTCCAAAGGATTCTTTTCCTTGTGCAATACAGTTTTCTTCATTTCCCTCTCCCCCACAGGAATTTTGCCATGTGGAATGGGGGACATTGCTGAGGACAGATTCCATTCGTATCAGAGGCTTCTTGCTCTTGGGACTGGCCTCTATTTGTACATCTCTGATAGTACAGAGTACAAATAGAAAAGACCTATAGCAAGGCCTGAGAGATGAACTTGGTTCTCTGCAACCAAAGAGAATGGTATTTTCCCAGGTACTGTCCAGACAAGAGACTTTTTTTGTAGCAGCATGTCTAATTTCAATAGATGCTAGCAACAGGCAAATGGCATCTTATCCTGAAGATATGCTACAGATGCCAATTGAATAGTTTTCTCCTACATGGGGGCTAGTTCACTCTCTCCTTTTGCAGAGTTCAGAGATTCTGCTTATTTCACAATCGTCCACAAGTAAGCGCAAGAGTCTCCTTGAAGTTTTTCCACCTTCCCTTGGAAAGGAAAAATGGCCAGGAAAATATACAAAGACAAGGCAGTGGTCATTCCAGTAGCACTTTGATGACTATGGCTTTCCTATTCTCCTCAGTTAGATGTGGAAGTCAAACAATAGATCCTTCCAGCAGGGGGTTGGACTAGATGACCTCCTGAGGTCCCTTCCAACCCTGATATTCTATGATTCTAGTAATCCTGGTGCAACAGGGTTTTTTGGTTAATCCTGATCACCGGTGCCTAAAGCTTCTCACCTGGAGCTCAGGGATTGTTAACTTCTTGGGTGTATTGAGGCATTCTGAGATTTTAACTTCATTGGAGTCCTAGCTGAAATACTATTCCTCCTCCCTTGCCCATGAAAGTTATCGTAAAATCTGATTAGCAGTGTTCTTCATAAATAAAGAGCGTATTTAGACTTTAATCTGAGCAGTATGCGTTGTACATCTTCTCCTCTTCTGCGGTAGACTTTGGTCACATTGGCAGAGCTTCTGTGTAGCTGTGATTCGCAATGCCTACTTCTAAATCACCCCAAGGACTGAAGGTTATGTGAAGCTAAAAACTCTCAATAAAGCTACTTTTAAACAGCAGGATGGGAGCCTATGCAACAACTCAACTAGCTAAATTGAACTTCAGGGTGGTACCATGCATTTGCATTGGGAAACAGGCTAAGTTTAGGTCAGATTTAGCTAGCAAGTGTTAACTAGACTCAATCTAAAAACTCTGATAGTGTTTCCTAGTCAAGACAACATCTGTGATGTGCTAATATTCACCATTCAGAAAGAGAGGATCCAGAGGCAGCCAGTCATATGTTACCATCTCAGCCCAGACTTCTGTGTCCTAATGAAAGGATTAAGATAATCCCAAAGATTTTCAGTATCTGAGTTTCACGAGATGAGTGGGCAAACTATTTCACAGTAAGAAGAAGAAAACAGGTCTTGGAAGATGCAATGACACTAGCATGCCCGCTGCAGTACGTTTAAAGAGGACAGATGATAGGAGCCACCTTAAGTCCATCCTGTGAGTAATACATCTGGATCTAAAGTGTATACTAACTGGTCGTTGGGTTTTGGGGATTTCTTTTTTTGTTTTCTTTAAGATGAAAAGAGAGAAGGAAGGGAAGAAATAAAAACTGATTGCAGTCGCCCAGTTTGGCAGGCAATTCTTAATTTCTCCGGAAGTGCAGAGAGATTACAGTGTGTCCCTTAATCACCTTATTCTTGGTAGTTCACGCAGATGTAAGAGCAGGGCAATAACTCAATTGAATTTTTGTCCTCCTGAGGTAATAAAACATTATGGGGAATGAGGAGTATTATGCATTTGTTTTACTGTAAGCATACAAAATAAATGACCTCCTTGGAGAGGAGAGGGGGAAGCTCTTACCTCATGTCTATCATCAAAGTGTGCATCTGTTCCTAGGAGGAGGAATTTAATATCGCTGTTACATAGTAGTCATTGTATTTTTATCATGGAAATATCAATCAGCTGGTGGAGTAGAAAATTGTTTACCACACCCATGTTACCATTTGTGAGGCTCTTCTGAGGAAGGAGGGCTAGATAGGATACCCCTTTTTTTCTTCCAAAGACGCAGACCATCAAATATTAATTGTGTCTGTAGGTTTTTGCTTCTAGCTGTGGCAGTGCAGGATATAGTCAACATTGGAGGTGTATTCAAAGCATCACTTTTCTATTTTCCCAGATGAAATATTAATCCTATTTATCACAGGACTACTTTCATCACAGTTAGCAAACCGCTCTAATAAAAAACAGTTATGTATGCAAGTCCATGCAATCTCATTTATGAAACTGAATAACAGTTTCCAGACTTAAAATGTACGGGCTACATTCTGCCTTTGAATAAGTATATGTACCTTGCTGAATCATTTCTAAAATCATTTTCTACACAAGATAGAACTGTAAGTGGTGAATCAAGTATGTGTTGGTCTTTGCTTAGGCTAGCAGTGGAAATGGTTATATGTACAATGGTATCACCACATCTATATTAGTAATGCAGGAATAGATATAGCTTTTTTTCTATGAATAATCCATGACTATGTGTGTAGTCTAAGCAAAGTATTCAGTACTTGCATGTATACAGTCACGGGGCCATAGGAAGGACATAATTTCCTGGATGTAACCACAGAGTGCAAATATTGTGCCCTAAAAATAACACACCAGTTACTGTAAATGTCAGCAGGGGGAGTTTTTCTGAGTTTGATTTAGTGAGAGCCTACAGCAGAGCCAGCTGTTAGCACTTCTTAACGACTTGTCATTGTGCACAAGAGAGGGAAAGCATCATTTCTCTATATTTTTGTCTTGTGATTAAGAGGAGACAATCTCCTGCACTTGCCAACAGGCACAGAATCAGAGCACCAGTTCTGCTTAATTTCTTTCTCTTGTTTGCATGGTGAATTTGCTGTTTCTTCGCACTGATGCCAGCCCAGGAAGCAAGGAATCTAGGAGTGAGGAGAATTTGTTTTAAGTTAGTTCAGAGTGCTTCAAGTACACTGTTACCTTACAGAGAGTGTGTGAGTTTGTGTCTGCGTGGGTAAATCATTTTAGTTATCTGTTACACAGAGGAGGACACAGTTAATAAAAACAGATGAGACAGGAGCAAGAGACAGAATCACTTTTTTCCCAAAAAATCTTCTTGTAAACCAAGACAGCTCCCAGTTGTTGTCATTTTCTGGAACACAGAACCACTTGCTATGAGCCAATACATAGCTCTTTAAATCACTGTGGATTCTGTGTATTGAAATAAAAATTATTTGCAACACTATGGGCTGTGCTTTCAGCTACAACCGCTGATATTTGTGGCCACAAAAAAGTGCCCAAAAGTGTTTGCACATAAAGAATGTGCTGTCTGCGTGGGGACTGAATGCAGGTGACTTGACTCTCAGTTTACATGCACAGATACAGGTGTGCTTACAATTTTGTAGTTGCAAACATTTATGCAGGTGCCAAAGATCATTTGAAACTAGTAGAAAATTTACCTCGAGAGATCTATATTCTCTTCTTGTGGATGTTTAATTTACAGTAGTCACCATGCATTTTAAGGACAGGCTAGTCCCTTAACTGACAGAACTGTGTAGAGCTGCATTTGTCATGGGGAAACAAGTAGATACTAACCACTGTCTTCCCCAAATTATCTTTTGCACAGTATGAAATTTAGTATTATGGCCCTGTTATTAATTTCATATTTTTCTCTTCAGGTATTACCTCTATAAAGACATAATTTGAATGGCAAGTAGGAGGTGGCTATTTTAGTTTAGTTGTATAGGATGCGGGGTGAAGTTTTGAGTAGATCCTCTGTATCACTGGCAAACAAGTTTTAGGAACATAAGCACTATGTTACCTTAGTAAAGTCAGGTTATGTTAATTTTCTTCTGATTATTCTTTTAAAGTCATCCCCTACCATTTCATTTTGTTATCATTTGGTCCCCATTTTGTGGCACTAATTCTAAAACCGACCAATATCAAGACTAGCTTTTCCTTTGGTGAACTCAGGAGAATCCATTTCATTGTGAGTGTGGGGAAAATACTGTAATGTGTCATTTTCCAAGGTAAGCACCTGGAATACAAATTAATGTTAAATAGGCTGTTGAGAACAAGGGTTGGGAAGGGAGAGAGGGGAGATTGAAACTTTCAAGAATATCCTGTGCTTTGTTTCTCCCATTTTTAAAATAGGGACATAGACTCATAGAAGTGTAGGACTGGAAGGGACCTCAGTAAGTCATCTAGTCTGGTCCCCTGCACTCAAGGCAGGACTAAATAATAACTAGACCATTCCTGACAGGTGTTTGTTTAATGTAGTCTGGCCTGCAATTCTCTTCATGCACTTGCGTAGCCAGGGAACCCGGGTACTTGACTTTTTTGTTCCTTTCTTTGTATGGCAGAGCCTGGAATATGTATATTCCCTTCAGAAGATCTGGAATATTTGCCTTTAAGATAAAGAATAATTGTATTTTTCTCTCTTTCTCTTCTTTTACAGCTTCTGCAATCCCAGATAATGGAAGGAGGTCCTGTCTAAAGCTTAAAGTCTTTGTGCGGCCAGCAAGTAAGTTCTTTAGATCAAGCTTTAGAGGGTGGCTTAATAGCGCATGCTTTATTGTGTGGTCTGGTAAACAGCAATAAACCTTTTTGTTTTTTTTTTACTGTTAAATCTTGTGTGGTATTTGTTCTGTATAGCAACATTTGTGTTTCAGTTTTCCCCATATTTTCTTATCATCCTTCATAAAGCTTTTTGTTTTATTACCTAGCAGTTGCTAACTTGTTGTTTCTTAAATTGTTGTACAAATGGACGACTATACTGGCATTTGGACAAGTGCCAGAGACTTTAAAATATAAATATATATATAGATATAGATATATATAAAAAAAATAGAGAGAAAAGATAGAAAAAAAAAGGAAAGTGGGGAGTTTAAGGGTGTCTCACTAACATATTTGGCTGTTATCTCTATTTTTGTTATAGACAGCTGTATGAAAACTATAGGTGTTCATGATCGTGTTTTCGATGTTAACGACAAAGTAGAAAATTCATTAGAACCAGCAGGTTAGTATGCTTAGAGAATCTCTTTTAACAAATGCGTCTATCCCTCTGGTGCTTCAGTACCTTTTTCCTTCTCTTTCTCTCTGCATGCTTTGCATGGTATAATTGCTCTGCTTTGGCTCATTTCTAGCAGTGCTAATATTGCTTATGGTATACCTCATTCTTCCAGTATCCTTGTGTAATGCATGGGAGACAAAATGTTGCTTTTTTGTGGCATATGGTTTAATAAAATGCAGTGCCCAAATTTAAAATCTCCAGTGACATGTCCAGAAGCCACTTTCTGTTCCATCTCACACCCCAAGCATGCTGACAAACCACTCTATCTTCTAAATGGGTCCAGAGTTTTAGAAAGATAGCAAATGTCTGAACTGTAAATACTCTGGTTTCATGTGGTTTATATGCACATTTAAAAGGAATTGGGTACTGCTTATTTAATACTAATGCATGACAAAGGCATGTAACTGATAAAAGTTAGTGTTTTCCTAAATAATTCATTTGTACATTTAGTTAGGCAAAGTGGTGTTATAAATTTTCCCATCTAGTTTTTACAAGAGAATTGTAATCATGTCATCTTCTGGTCCAAATACGAGAGCAAATATATTCTAAAATCTTGTGGCCTCTCTTTGTATCCAAGTGTTGTAGCCTTAAAAACAGAGAGAATGCTTATATCACCAAATATTTCCTTTCCCCTTCCCTTCCTCCCCGCCCCTGCCACCCAAGTGCACAGTCAGCAATAAGTCAAATTAATGTCAGCCATGAAAGTGTGTGTGTGTGTGTGTGGGGGGTTATATATGGTTCAGACCATGCACAGATTTAGACACATGCTTACCTTTAAGAAAATTATTAATCCCACTGACTTCAATGGGTCTACACATGATTAAAATTAAGCATGTGTGTAAGGCTCTGGAGAATCAGGGCCTAGATGTGTATTGTATAGAAAGAAACATGCACACATAGTAATGCACTGCTAATTGAAAATGGGTAATTAAACACACTATACCAAAAAATTACACAGACACAATTTTTAATGCAAATTCAGAGAGCACACTAGAAGAACCTCTCTTTTTTTAGGTTACTTGAAAAAGGAACTTCCCTTTGATATGAAGCAACAAATTATTTTTTCCTTGCTCTGTTTTGTAATGGAATATGTTTGCTGATACTTTCAGCTGAACTAGGTTATTAGGCAGCAAAATAAATAAGACTTTAAGAAATTTACTAGTCTATATGATATGCCTGTGGACATACACTGTCTTTCATTATTTTTTACTCAAGAGGATATTCCGGGCTCTCTAAAATGTATTGATTTTGGAAACCGACTAGATTCTCAAAACAAATGAGCATCTAAATGCATGCTGACTCCAAGCAATGTATTTTTGTCACAATAAATGTAGTAGTTTTATTATTTTAGCATACTCCTAGAGGAGGCCATAAGGGCAATATCTCCCTAATTGTTCATTAACCTAAGAATCGAGAAGCCCTATGTGTTTTCTCCTGATATGAAATGTAGTGAATACTGGCTAATTAATACATACACCCTTTGTTAATGGTTTGCAGCAAAGACTTTAGTCTGGGTGAGACCAATAACAAAGAAGTGCTTTCAGTAAAGATAGAGGGTCAAATTTTCTAAAGTGCTGAGCACCTGCAGCTCCCATTGACTCCGTAGCGCCTACTTAACACAGTAACAGAAGCAAACCATTAAGACATCAGGCAATGGGGAGACTAAACCACATGGTGGGCATCCTGCAGACAGAGATGAAGTGGAGTGGTGCCATGAGGATGAAAGTTGGGCTTAATAAGAAGTTTATATTTAGAACACATCAGTTACCAAAATACTCTTCCCCCCACCCCCCTCCCGAGCATTGCATATTCACAACATTATTTGAGCTAATCCCCAGTTGACAATTAACCATTGCTGGAGCTGACAGTTTGCTGATGCGCTTCTTTATTGTTAGGATGTAAGACAGTGGATCTTGTGGCATGCTGTCTGCACTGTGTACTAATTTACCTGTCCTTGGAATGCATTTGTCTGTTTTGCGTCTTCTCACGTTGTCTGCCACCATGTTCTGTCAATAAAGGACACGAGGGTTGGGGCAGGTCAGGGGCACATTGTACAATTGCCAATCATTCTATCTAGAAATCATTCTTGTAAAAATTGGGCACTTATGTGATGACCTTCCTGGTTTCAAACAGTGTTTGTTCATAATCGGGAAATGGCGGGAAACCGACAAGTGAAAAGTCACTTCTTAATTTCAGAATTTGGGTTTGTAGCCATAAAACCACATAAAAACTTCAGAAGCCATAAAATGTATCAAATTCAAAAAGGCAAAGTTAAAATAAATTCTTCCCTCAAATGAAATTGAGACTGTGTATTTCAGGCCAGAATTAGACCCCCAGGGTATAATTTAAAGTGATGGTATCTAGAAAATTCATATTTGAGACGGTTGTACTAAAGTGTGGTCTTTTTTCATTTCCTACCTTCTACGATGGTAGTGACATTCTAGTTTTTACTAGTGAGGTCCTAGTCTCCTAGTTTAACTTTCCTTTTTGCTAAAATAATCCAACCTCTTTCCCCTAAGTATTTAAGATTGTGCACGGTTTTAACTGCACAAATGCAATTAATAATAATATTTATAAAGCAATATGGGAGCCACGGATAAAAAGTGTGCTCTACTGTACAAGTGCAAAGAGACCTTGGGATCATCTTGCCAAAAAGCCCAGATGCTGCTTTGAAAAAGTACCCCTTCATCTTACATGAAAAAAGAAGTTCTACTTTGAAAAGTGGCTTTATAAAAATGGCATCATAGGGTCCTTCATCTATTAGGTCTCCATGATTTCCAAACCAGATTTGTTCATTTACAGGTAAAAAGGATTTGAGTTTTGTTTTAACCAAATTGCCAGTGCTGCATTCACCATGGGATCTGTAACTCAAGCTGCCATTTGTATAATCACCACTCACAAATTCTGCCTTTATTTACACCAAGGCAGGCCTGTGTGTGATTGAGGCCAGAATTTCATGACAGTGAGGGTTGTACAGGGAATTATAGGCGGCCCAGGAAACGGAACTTAGTTTGCAATTTCATTGATGATACATGAGATAGAAGAGAATCAGTTTCATTTCCCCAGGAGTTTTGGTTTGACAGTAATAAGTAAACTTTTCCTCTGAATTGAGCAGATAGGGACTCTGAATAGACACTGAGAGCAGATCTGATGATTAGGAAGATGCTATTCTTACACAGAAACTTTTCAGAGTATTTTCTCAATGAAAGGCTCTTTTAAGAAATCTTCCATTCATAAAGTAACAGCGTGAAATACATAAGTGTGTAAATCATAAGTAAAAATTGTGCATTGCGTTTGGGCCATATGCCCTTCTGACCCAGTTCTGTTATCACTGGAACTAGTGAAGTTCTTTAATTATCTGTTGCAGTTACATAGTGTAATTTGTATGGTGTTTTGAAATGAAAGATGCTGGATAGAAAGATACTGTGGGCCTGATTCAGAACCCATTTAAGTCAGTGGGAGCTTTTGCCATGTATAAACTGTAGGTCGTTCAGTCGAGTCCTGAAGTCATTACTCTGACTTCAGCGGGACTTTCATTTGAATGAAAGACTGTGTTTGTCCCATTATCATGTAACATAAATAATATAATAAAATATTTATATTTGAATTTCAGTTACTCTGCGTGCATGCTCTTCATAGTTATACCTTGAAACAACACTGAAAACATGTCATGATAAACTTGAGACTGTTCCATTGGCAATTTGTCCTGGAGTCAAACCTTTGATAGATTGCTAGTCAAAGTTACTATACAGATTCCAGTGATTTCAGATTGGGTATGAAGAGCCCATGGACCCAAAATCGTACTTCCTTTATCTTTTAACATTCTGTGCACTTGCATGTTGGGTGCCATTACAGTGCAAATATAGGGGTTTCTTAAAAACTGCTTTTAAACTAACATTAAGGGGTACATTTTCAAAACAGTGTGGCATTTTTAGCACTACTTCCCCCATCATTAAGGAGAGTTGTGCAGCTCACATTGTATACAATCCTGGCAATGTAATTTGTATACATAGGAATTAATTGACTCACCATGGAAATGTGGACACATCTTGCATGAAATGCAGTAGTTGTTTATTACACTAAGCTGTAAGTGGCTGTGAAGTTTTCTGTGAAATTTTTTTAGCTAGGTTTCAGAGTAGCAGCCGTGTTACTCTGTATTCACAAAAAGAACAGGAGTACTTGTGGCACCTTAGAGACTAACACGTTTATTTGAGCATAAGCATCCGATGAAGTGAGCTGTAGCTCACGAAAGCTTATGCTCAAGTAAATTTGCTAATCTCTAAGGTGCCACCAGTCCTCCTGTTCTTTTTTAGTTAGGGTGGATCAGAAGAAACGTCTCAAGTTAACAGTACATTTTTTTAGACCACTTCGTTGTTTTAAAAAGATGTCTGATTTAATCCATTTATTTGGAAGAAAATTCACATCCAAGACTGATGCTTTTATCCCCACCTTAGGAGAGATGAAAATTAAAATATCTAAGTTCGATAACTTAAACTCTGAGATACATAGTAATGGAAATGGTAAAATCATCCACAACTACAGGTATATCAAAGATAGTTTAATGTGATCTGTGTACAGTTTCTTTAAGATGTCTTATTGTGTTAATACGAAATTGTGTCAGAAATTTAAAAGCTTATAAAGAGAGAAAAATGTTCTGCCCATCATGTTCTACTACTAACATACATGTACTTTGCAACTGTTTTTTCCAGTGATGCTGGCGGATTTACATTAGTTTTAGATTTAGCAGAGTATATGAGTAATCTGCTAGATACAATAGATAGCAAATAACTATTTACTAAGAGTTATCAAGGTTTGCATGTTTTCTCTTTCAGATCACTGATTGTAACCTGTTAGCATTTTTTCTTTCATTCATACTTCTGGGGGAAAAAATACATTCCTTGTGCACCCCAAACTCCAGTTAACTGTACTGGAAGTTTTGCACATGGAGTGGACTCATAGGCCAACATTCCAAACTTAGGAGCCTAAAGGTAGACTCCTAAATCTATACTCAGGTAGCTAAGTAAGGGATCTGATCTTCAAATGTGCTAAGCACCTGCAACTCCCATTGAAGCATCTTTGAAAATCAGGCACTCTTATTTAGGTGTCTAAATATGGATTTAGGTGGCTAAAGTTAGATACCCAAGTTTTCACAGATTCTAAGACCAGGGGAAACCATTGTGATCATCTAGTCCAGGGGTGGGCAAACTTTTAGGTCCGAGGGCCACATCTGGGAATAGAAATTGTATGGCAGGCCATGAAGGCTCAAAGAATGGGGGTTGGGGAGTGGGAGGGGGTGGAGCTCTGGTTTGGGGTGCGGGCTCCGGGGTGGGGCCAAAAATGAGGAGTTCAGGGTGTGGGAGGGGGCTCTAGGCTGGGACCGAGGGGTTCGGAGGGCGGGAGGGAAATCAGGGCTGCGGCAGGGGGTTGGGGTGCAGGAAGGGGTGCAGGCTCCGGATGGGGGTGCAGGCTCTATGATGGGGCTGGGGATGAGGGGTTTGGGGTGCTGGAGGGTGCTTTGGGCTGGGATTGAGGGGTTTGGAGGGCAGCAGGGGGATCAGGGCTGGGGCAGGGGGTTGGGGTCTGGGGAGAGGTTCAGGGGTGCAGGCTCCAGGCAGTGCTTACCTCAAGCAGCTCCCGGAATCAGCAGCATGTCCCTTCTCCAGCTCCTACATGGAGGTGCGGCCAGGCAGCTCTGCATGCTGCCCCATCCTCTGGCACCACCCCTGCAGCTCCCATTGGCTGCAGTTCCCAGCCAATGGGACCTGCCGTGGCAGATGCGGAGCAGAGCTCCCTGGCTTTCCCTACATGGAGGAGCCAGAGGGGGGCCCCTCCACTGCTTCTGGGAACTGCATGCCAGATCCAGCCTATGGGCCATAGTTTGCCCACCCCGATCTAGTCAGACCTTCTGTAAGTGTGCACCATACTGTTTTATTTTAGGGGAACACTGCATTCCTTACCTTGGCAAAACCACCAAGGCCCTCATTTTTGCTCCCATTGCCTTGAGTAGGAGTCTTGCCAGAAAAAGGAATGAGTAAGGAACACAAGATTTGACCCCAAGTTTGTTACATAATGAGTTATTACACGCTTGTGGAAGTCAATTTGCTAGCACAAGGTTCACTGCCCTACTTCACAGAGGATACTGAAATCTACTTGCAGACTGCTGAAAGAGACCTTATTAAGGATGCAAAACCTCATCGGAATGTGTGCTTTCTGTTTGAACAGATGATACCGTACATGAGTCAGCCGAGCCATCCCGCGGTGAGAATGCAGCACAGACACCGAGGATATCCAGCCGGCTTTTGGCAACCCTATTGTTCCTCCTGGCGATGCTTTTGACATTATAGCACAGTATATTCCAGTAACCTTCTCACAGAAAACATCAGGGTCTTGGAACATCAAAGATCCACCTAACTGCTCCTCCCAGGAAAGGGACTTTATATTGGTTTTGCAGATGTCAAATTTTGGGGGGAGGGCGGGAGGGGTTGTTTGGTTGTTTGTTTGTTTGTTTTCTTTTCAGCCTGAACTATGAGCAAGAATTTGAGGGGAATAACTAGTTTCAGTTCCCAACCTTCCCCATGACTTTCCTTGACCCCTCCAAAAATCAAAGGACTCAAAATGAAAATGCCAAATTATAACAGTAATACTAGTGATTCTTATTTTCCTCTTCATTCTCCTTTAAGAAGTCACTTCTGCTAGCTCACTGTATCATCTGTATGTGGATACGGAAGAATAGTGGCAGATGCAGTCAGTGAAGGATAAGGAACCCGAGTGGAAGCCCACCAGGGTATTACTCTCCAATACAATATTTATGCCTTCTCATTCAGTACTGTAAGATGATCCTGCAAGGCATCATGTCACCATGTCAGGACTGGAGGGGAAATATTAAGAACAGATATAACACTATTTCCTCTAGGAGTTTCTAAATGAACAGGCTTTTAAAAGGAAGAGACACAGTTTCTTATAAGACTGTCTTGAAACATCACTGACAGTAAAAACCTGTGCTCCATAATAGAAGCTCTCTTTAGAAAAAAAAATATTAATATTTAGGAATGTTAGCACACAGCAAGCAAGGTCAGATTTAGGAAACTTCACTGGGGGTACGAGTGCCTCTGTTATTTTCATTTAAGTGGGTAGTGCACACCAGATTATTTTCTTTCAAAACAAATCACCATGGTGCTACAATTTTTTTTTCTTGAAATGCAAAGAGGCATTTTTTTGTGAATAAAGTGACCTTCCCCAGGGCTGACTTAGTAGCTGGTAGCTTTGTATGCAGCTCTGGGTGACAATATGCTCTAAGGAGAGGACTTCAGTGGCCAGAGGAAACATTTTTTGGGACACAGGATATCCAGTGTGTTCTTGAAAAAAGAAAAGGAGTACTTGTGGCACCTTAGAGACGAACAAATTCATTTGAGCATAAGCTTTTGTGAGCTATAGCTCACTTCTTTGTCTCCCTTGCAAGTTCCACCATCATGGGAATAAAAAAAGCCAGAAGAAGCCAGGACAGCCAATCGGCATTGTTTGGGGGTGGCGGGGGGTAAGGAAAAGTGTTTGAAAGTAAGGAATACAAATTGAAATGTTGATTTTATATCTTCTCCCTTTCCAACACAGTTTGAACAGTAGAGGAAATATGTTTATCAGCAGGAGATAAACCAGATGGGCTCCCAAAGACTTTAACAAAATATTTTTTTAAAAATCCACTAGAATAGAAAATACATTATTTAGATATACTTTATGCTGAGAGTGAGTATATATGCTTGTCCTATTTAAACGTGAGAAAAGTGGTAACCCTTGATGCAATTAGGAATATGGGAACTGTTTTGTTTGATGAAATTGGGGGGTGACCCTGTTTAAGGAATCTGAGCATGGCCAGGAAAGGACTTGAGAAATCATTCACCAGGAAATGCAAGACTTGGGGTTTCTATTGGTGAGGCTGCCATGATCTTTGAAATCTGAAATATGTCAGGCCAATATCAAAACAAAGCCTTTCAAACAAAAACTGATGATTATGATTATGTTGAATGTGGAAAAAAATGGAACACGTTCCAACAAAACAAGGGATTTTATGTATTAGTTAAAAATTAATAGGGGTTGTTAATGGGCTTCATTTTGTGAAAATGATTATAAATTAAATTAAATTAAAAAGAGCTGCTTCCTAGAATTTTGAACAGTCCATGATCCAAAAAAGAGAAAAGGAAATTGTACACATGTTAAACTTAATTGTGGGGTTGCCTGATACTATACAGTATGGATATTGATGCAGAAGCTGCCCTTGAGATAGAATCAAGGAAATTTCTACTAATATTGAACACACAAAATCAAAAACCACAGTCTAGACACTGAAGAAACTCACCATTTCATTACGAAATAGTCAATACATTTCTCTTTCTCCAGCATGTATAGTTGGTGCACATGCTAATGTTTCCTTCAACTAAGAATTACAGAACTTTGGGGGAGGTGGGCTTAAGGATGAAAACACACCTTATAATAGACAGCAAAAAGATAATATTGCTAGGTAAGCATATTTAAAAAGATTCACATTGGCTGCACTTAGTCATACTTATATTAATAGTGCTGATTTTATTTCAGAAGTGAATTTCATTATGTTCTGTCATTTGTCTATCCATGACAATGGACTCTCACAACCGTAGGTGTAGTTTAACTTCTGTATTGGGGAGGGACAACTCCAGTCAGGACAATAGGATTGCATGTCAGGGGGGAAATTCCATGCCTGCCCAGGCTTGCAGTTTGGCAGGGGGCGGAGGCGGAGAAAGGCCCCCCATCTCCAAATTATGCCTATGCTCAAAAGCCACACTTATCAACAGAAAACTCTTTTTTCACTAGTGTTTTCCACAGTGAAATTCAATCCTTTATTTTACCACATTATCAGCGCTAACTAAATTAATAATAGCAAGACTATCACAGCTAACGGACAGACTACTACACTACATAGAACAATATAACTGTGAATTGCAAGCTTACCAGACATCAGCTTGGATACTTGATGGCATCAGGCAATCCCAGTCATATCAAGTAAGCAAGTGCTGCAAACCATTGAATCTTTGGTTTTTGTTGTGCAGAGTTACAAGACTCTGGAAGCTTTGAAGGATGTTGGTGCAAGTGTAAGCAGCTCTTCCCCCCCCCCCCCAGACACACACATGCACCCACCCTGTGAAGTCTGAGGGACTAACTAATTCCGCAACAGACATCTCTCAGCCCAGATAGTTCACCCCTGTGACCTGCACTCCTGGTTGCCAAGGGCTTTGCAACGTGAAGCAGGGAAATAAGGATCAGTCTGTTTAGTGGATACTATGTATCCTTTAATAGACAAGGTAACATTTCGTGTTAGTTTAGAATATTGTTTTGTACTGTACTTTCTTGAATGGCAAAGGAAAGACAAGTAAAACTTAAAAAAAAAGGTATGTTCTTTAAATTCTGTATTTAGCAACCTCTGTTGTATATAGTGTTTGATAATAAAGTATTAATTTGATTCTTATGTCTTTTGTAAGTGAGAACAATAGACTTTCAGGATATTAAAAACATGCATTGATTATAAGACAGAGCTTTGAAGCATCAAGTGTAATCATGGCTGAGAACTGAGTTATAAGGGGCCATGACACTGCATCATACAGGACTCATCTGTGAAAACTGTTCACCTGATCTCAAGACTTCACAATGTCAAGACCTGGAACAACATGACTTTTGATGATCAATGTTTTGTCCTCAGTGTTTAAAGGTCTGATGTTACAGCGTGTGGTTTTTTGTGTTGGTTTTTTTGTTTTGTTTTGTTTTGTTTTGGGGTTTTTTAACATGTTGGTTTCTAAAAGGCTTTGGGGATCGAAAAATTCTTCTATTCCTTTGTTTTCTTTATTCTTTGTTGTTTTCTGTTTTCCTTCTGTCTTTTCCTTCCCCTCCCTTCATGGATAGTTTTTTTCCCCCAGAAGGGATCTTGCCAGTATCATGTGTGACATGTGCATGGACTTGATTCCAAAACAACAAGCAACAGACTTGGGAGAGTCAAATGTGGATTATTTCCTTTCCTGTATATTTGTGGAAGGAAAGGGATTGTATTTGTACCTGTTGATTTTTCCTAGAAACTGAACTTTATCTGTTGCCTCATGAGAGCAATTGTTCTTTCAGTTTCAGAAAATTAGAAAATAATTTAATTTTCCCCCTTCATCCATCCACTCAGATTTGTGCTCACCAGTTTTACTTTACAACTCCTCACTTTACTCCCATCCCCCTCCCCTCCCCCTCTCCCTCGTTCTTTTAATTTGGAACAGTGAATGGGCAGATCTGTTTCTGGTTTGGCATCACTGAGTTTTTCCCATGCATTCGCCCCTGAGCTTCTCGGATGTGAGACAAATCTCCCTACAATAGGCTTGCTGCCATTGTCTGTACAGTTTAATAGATGCTGGCATGTTGGAGGTTACCCATGAGTCTGCAAAATCCGCTTTCCATGCTTACTCTTGACACCCCATTGAAGCCACTCATTGTGTGTGCATCTGGGTATGAAAGTCCAGCTCAGTGTGGTCCTGTGCTTGTACTGCCCTGCTTTGCAGTTTCTTTGCACTTATTCATTGAGTGCTGTTTTTGAAATGCTTACATTATATGAACTTAAAAGAAAATGTTAAAAAAAACAACCCATAAGATCTGTATTTGTATATACACGTGTCCGTACAATTATACTTAAATAAAAATTAAAGATTTTCATCATTTTAATTGGTTCTCTTAGGCTACATTTTTGTTCACTGAATGATGCCTTTATTTCAGGGACTTTCGTCTTACGTATTTGTGGGCAATGGACGGCAGTAAGGAGTATAATAGGGAAAGGCTATGGAATGTGAGGAAAGCCATGTGTGCAATGACAAACTGCCTGGATCTGTACCCCCCAACATCCTGGCTGGTGTACTAAACTCTGGCAGCTGTGAGATTTTTCACCCCTAATGTATGTGTTAATAGCTTTTCAGAGTACTTGGGAGAGTAAGGAATTGTGTCCTCCAAGTGCTAGAATATTCTTACCGGCTTTATATTTAGGGCCCTACCAAATTCACGGTCCATTTTGGTCAATTTCAGAGTCATAGGATTTTAAAAATCACAAATATAATTCTTGGAGCTATTTAAATCTGAAATTTCACAGTGTTATATCTATAGGGGTCATGACCCAATTCTGAAGGCAGCAGCGCAGAAATAAGGGTGGCATGGTATGGTATTACCATCCTTCTGTGCTGCTGCTGGTAGGACGTTGTCTTCAGAGCTGGGTGCCTGGCCAGCAGCCGCTGCTCTCTGGCCACCCAGCTCTGAAGACAGCGCAGAAGTAAGGATGGCAATACCGTGACCCCCCACAATTCTCTTTTGAGTCAGGACCCCCATTTCGAGGAATGCTGGTCTCCCTTGTGAAATCTGTATAGTATACAAAAGACCAGATTTCAATGTTGTTGCTTTTGCCCCATGCTGGACCTTTTTAATAGCCGCCTTTATGGCCCTTGCTAAGATGGTCACAAGTTCCAAAGCAAGTATTCTGCTTACAGAGGATCCGAGCAGGTGCAAGGGACATACAAACAGGGCAGTCACACATGGCCCCCCTTTAACCATGATGCCCCCTGACTTACCCCCCCTCCCTTTGTATTAGCGGCTTTAAAATAAATGTTATTAATAAAAAAGGAGTGAGAGCTGTGGGAGCCTCATGGGAAATAGGGAGAGTTTGAGCAGTAGTGCCTCCTCATGGGATGGAGGGGAAGTGAAATGACGAGTTGCTTCTTTCCCTTTTCCCCCAGCCATTCTTGCAGTGCCTCTAAAATTATGTGAGACTGGATTGGCAAAGATTTGTACTCAGCTCTGAAACTGTTTTTCATGGTACCTGTTCTGGGATCGCATGATAGGTACAGCAGCTTAACCTGAGAAATTAAGTCACGTGGGAGGTGGGGGATACATACTGAAACCTCTAATATACACACTATGCATTTCAAAACTCAGCTTTAATTACACCATGTTAGCATGAAACTCACTGAAAGCTTTTTATTACATGCAATTAGTTGACAGGGCAGCAAGTACTAATTGCAACTTACCGTAACCTCTTTTACAAATAAGGAGTGACAGTTTTGTGGGAAGAGGAGCGGTGTATGCGAGTGCTTAGTCCAAAGAACTGGTGCTCTGGACGTTTGCCCATGGATGTGTGATCTTACAACCAGGGCATGATTATAAGTGACACATGTTCAATATGTCTTAACATAATAGCCATGTCTGACGCAGCTAATAGTCTTGGCTCAGAAGTCACTCTGCGTTTGCTGAGAATGGCCTTTGATTTCATTTCTAGACCCTGCTTTACACGAGATGTCTCTGCATTATTTTCCCCAAGAATAATTTTATTCCCAGAATACCAGTGTGGGCATTACTGAGAATATTCTGACACTCCTCACATCATTCTGATACAGCAAAGTGTTGGTGCAGTTTGCTGTACATTACACAAAACATGTTATTTTGTTTCATTTAGAGACACGGCAACCAAATAGGGTGGTTGGGTGTGTGTTTTTCCAGATTTTGTGTAATATAAATTTCCCCCTGTTTTTTCTTAGTCCCATTTTCATTATGTTTTGCCTTTGTTAGGAAACTTGGTTTAAACATAGTTCCTAATAAACAGTATATTACGTGGCACTTAGGAGCCACAATTGGGAATAAGGCTCCTGTTATACTACAACCATGTAAAATGAACACTGTTCCTGTTCTAGAGAGCTCATCGTGTAGCTTTGTTTTTGACATGATTTTGGCCTTCAAGAGTGAATCGGGCCACACTGTAGTAATACTATGATTAAAATACTATTCTAGACTAACTAGGGACCTACAAAAAACATACAAAGTGTCTCCTAGATGAAAGAATGCCAGTATGTTACTTCAAATCCAATTCAAATGGTTTAATATAGCCCTGTGAAGTGAGCCAAAGCACAGCACTATTGCAGAAATATAAAAGGCAGAGACAGATTTTTTTCAGGTAAAACACTGTCAGTCCTGGTTAATTGAGAAGAATTCAGACTAACGGGTGATTTGTACAGTCAATAATGCACTTCGAAATATCCGGATTTTCCTGTGATGATTACTTCAGGAAGTGCAGGTGTCACTTGGTTACACAAGGATGCTTGTCAATCCTGACAAGAAAACTAAGGAAGAACAAGAAACAAACTAGATACATACACTGGGGAAAAGAAATGGAATGCTTCCATGTTTTGCTAGGAATGGCTAGACTGTACATAGTATTTAAGATAAGGTAGCCAGAGTAGTTCCTACAAACTCATACATTTTATAATTTACTAAAGGAAAGCTAATCCCTCTTTCTCTCCCTCTAATCTTAAGAGCATTCTTCCTGCCTTTCAATTCTCGTGTTCAAAGTTTACTCTATCTGCTCTAAGTTCTCTTTTGTGGCACGCACATGCCCCCTCAGTGACTTGTATTTGTCTTTACTCGTTCTGATTTTAACATTGAAGTTTTGCCCACAGTACTTTTATCTCTGGGGGGAGAAATGTGTTTCAGTTTTTGTCTGTACAGTATCTGTAAAAGGAAAGGTCAAAGAAATCAATAGCATACTGTAGATATAAGCATCCCTCTGTTACTCCTACTGTTGAGAACCAGTAGTGTCTTTGTTCTCATGTACTGTAACTTGCAGTACCTTAACTAAAGGTTCCACAGAGAGATCAGCTAATAACCGGCCTCCTAGTCCAAACAGTTAAAGAAGGGTTTTTATCTCTGCACTTTTACTTCACCCATGGCAAAGAAACAGCGCAGTAGAAAAATGACCAAAAATCAAATGCAAGAAGAACATGTGATTAAAATATATTTTACCCTGATTAGCAAGCCAGAAGTGAAATTGTCGAGCTGTTCCCTTTATGTTAATGGTGACTAGAAATAAAAATATTGTAGCTGCTATCCTTTGTCTGAGGAAGGTCAGGATCAGGCCCCGGGCCTGGTGTGAAAGCCTAAGGGAAATTTGGATTGATGTGCATCATGGACCATTATGTATATCCTAATGCTTCCACTTTTCCACTATTATAAGCCAGATTTCATTCAATCGGGAATGTCATCAGTAAGAGCAAGGTGGGATAGACTCCAAACAAAGGAGATTACTGTTGGTAAAAACATTCTCTTTCAAGTTTATCCCTGCAAAAAAGTCTTCCTCTAATTGTGAGGATGCATAACAATCTAAGTCATAAGCCAGAAAGACGTGAGGCTGGGATTTCTGAAATTGCTCATCACTGGCCTAACTCTATTCCTGTGAAGTCCATAGATGTTCTATCATTTGTGTCACAGAGAGCAGACGTAGGCCAACCGGGAGCAATTTTGAAAAATCCCACTCTCAATGCATTTAGAAATGCGAGGTATTAATTAGTTATACAAGAGCCCAAAATATGCCAGGTGCTTTAGAGAGCAAATGAAGAGCCATAGCTTACCACTGGAGCTAACAGCCTCATGTGAAACAATGCTCAGGGAGCGAGTTGCAAACAATAAGCCATGGGGTAAAGAGAGGCCAGGAATACCATAAGCACGGGTTACTCAAAAATATGCCATTTCATTCACTCCACCCTTTTTTAAAATAGGACGATTCATTTCTTGTGAATTATATTGGAGCACTAGGTTTTATCAGGGATTTGTATGGAGGAGGGTACAGTATAGAATGATATATTCTAGTTATGCATCATGCTTAAAAGATCACCTTCTGCAAAATCTGAACCACTCAGCTGTTAACTCTTAATATCTGCAAGGAGCTGAGCACCTCTTTCAGGCTGCACCTGGAGCTAAGGGCATGGGTGCGTACTCAGTATCTTTGCAGGATCAGAGCCTTATGAGGGAATGCACAGCTGCCCCCTGGCTGCTGAGCACTCTACACATCAAACATCGTAGTAGGTTTAGTCCTTTTTGTGTCATTAAAAAGACCTTAGTGCTGAGGCAGGAATGCAGAGCATAGATAAACTGGCTTAAAGGAGTCAGACAACTGCTAAAGTTGCACCCAAGAACACTACAAAGAACAGGATGGCTGCTCTGCTTTAAAATGGGGTTTTCTGATCTTAAATCATGCATGATGTCAATAATTATACTTCAAATGAGAAGCAGTTCCCTGTAAACCGATGCAGTGATGTTGATCTGGCTTTGCAGCACTGGCGTTAAGTCCCTTAGTCTTACAGCTTCCTGGTCTCCATAATACCCTTGTAGTGCAAAGTGTTTTGTGTTATTGCTTCCCTATAACACACAGGAAAAAGTAAGCAAGCTAGTGAGGGCATGAATCTTCATCACCAGTGAATGTGGTCTCTGGTGGGGTTTTTTTGGTTAATTATGTAAAAAAACATATTTATTCTGCATTTGTTTTCAGGTAAAAAGGAAAACCTGAACCCATTTCCTGTACTCTGGTCTCATTAGCCAGCTTTCCTCCAAACTCTTGTGCTCTCGAGAAGTTTTGCCAAGTGGCTAAATGAAATGCACACAGTGGCAAAGTGTTATGAATATTTATGATGGTTTAATGATGTGATTTTTGCATCCATGAATAATAAAGATTTTTAACAAGAACAGATAAGATCAATACAAAACAGTGAAGTGGTTAACACAAGAACCTCTTGGTGCGGAGACCCCACTGAGAGCAGCAGGGGCTATTCAGCTTCTCGGCCCTCCCCCTTCCTCTGCAACCCAAACCAAAAAATACTAAGAAGGGGGACACAGATTTTTAAATAGCTTCATAGAAAGCAGGCGCTTTATCTGTTCTTTATGCCATAGTCATCAGCTCCTGCATGCTTCATTTGAGGAAGTTCAAGGTTTTCAACAATAAAGTAACCTTCAACTTTTTATCCTAGATATTCTCAGGGTGACATTTACATCTTGAGTACAGGCTGAGGCTGCTGCTTTTCCAGTCTTTGTAGGAGCAACTAACTGAAAAGTGTTTACAAGAGGCTGAGGGTGCAGGATACTGGAGTACATAACTAAAGTCAAAGGAGACCAATTGTCATATGGTGTCAGAGGGGAAGGCTGCTCTCAAACAGATCATGTTAAAGGAGGAGCACATAAGTAGAGGATTGTTAGACTTTTTCTCTGGGGGTGGGGTAGTGCTCCCCTTCTTAGTTCAACAACCCGTAAAAAAGCAGTCTTGTGTAAAATCACCTTGTAGTTTACTATGAGGAAACCGCTAGGGTATGTCTACGCTGCAGCTGGGCATGAGGAGCCTGGGTGGACAGACTTGTACTAGTGAGGCTCAAACTGTAAACTCAAAAACAGCTGTATGGACATCGCAGCTTGGATTGGAGCTTGGGCTCTCAAGCCCACCCCTCCCGGCAGCAAAGCCCGAGAGCCAGTCCAAACCACAATGTCAAAAGCAATGTCTACACTGCTCTTTTTAATGCACTAGCTCAAGTTTCACTAGTACAAGTCTGCCAACCCAGGCTGGGAGGCTCACTTCCGGATGCAGTGTAGACATACTCCAGGGGACTCCAACACTCACTGTAACTATCTGTAGCCTCAACTGCCAAAGGGCTGAGTTCTCTAGAATCATGGAGAGCTGCTCCAAGGCCACATTAATGATATGCTGTGGGGAAAAATGGAACATTTTATTTTCAGGACACATTTTAGAATCAGGATTGTGTATTGATCCTGCCTGTTGTGCTGACCTGATTATGTGGAAGCAGGTAGGCAACATAGATTTTACATTAAGGAACCTAAAGTCAAACACCAAAAATACTCACTTTTAAAAGTGTATTTAAAAGATTTGTAAGCTTACTGAGCTATGGCAGGCCAAATTCATCCCTGGTTAATTCTTTTACAGATAGTGGAGGTACCCCAGGGATGAACTGAGACCATTATTTCTCAATTTATTAGTCGCTGACGATCCAGTTCACAAATCTTCTACTTGGAAATATGACAAACTGTTTGCCTGAGTTTTCACCTTTGGCCAAATCTCCCTCAAAGCTGACATTCAGCTCTGCTCTTCATTGTGAGTCTGCCTGACATAGCTCATTAGACGTTTGATGAAGAGTGGGCCTGAAATTGTGCCCCTGACGCTGGGAGCAGCTTCTCTACCAAAGCAAGTGCTAGAAGAGCTGTAGGTAGTGTTAGAATGAGATTACTGAGGTTCGGAATTTTTTATAACAGAGCGGAGGGGCGTGTGGACACAATGCAGACAAGGCAAAAAGATTGAGGGAGCAGTTGTTATACTGTGAGACCATTTCCTGCCTCCTCCCCAAAAAACAGGGAAGAAAATGTAAAACAAAAGGGTGAACGTGAAGTGAATGGAAAAAGGTCACAGCAGGGTGCATTCTTAAAAAAGAGGTTTTAATTTATACAGGTGGCCAGTCAGGGCAATAAAAAAGAGAGACTTTAGTCCTGGGCTCCAAATCAAATAAAGAAACACAGAGCTTAAGTCACTGCTTCCCCATCCTCCACATGGAAGTTTATTTTGTATTATACCTGATACCAGTTAAGGGGGAGCAAAAAATCTTGGAGTGCTTAAATGCCAATGGTTCCATTAATTTTTTGTAACATGTAGCAAACTGAGTGCATAAAACAAATGTGGCTGATAATGAGCTGCTGCAGCTATGTTTTCTCACAAAGCATACACTGTCCATACAATATAGCAAGCTCTGTCTGTGTTATACATGTGCCTTATGCAGCGATGCCCTTTAACTCCATCACAAGTGCCTAAGAAACCTTGTCACTGTCATTTTGCACACATTTTTCTTTTTCTATCTTTTGATGCAAAGTTGACTCCCCAACCCACTGTTAAAGGCTACATGGTCTCAAGCTCAGACATAGGAATTAATTAATAGACATACCACTGGCCTAGGTCCTGCTCTCCTGAACTGTACAGCCAACAGGAGAGCTCAGTTAGAAAGGCATGGAAATGTCTAAGTGTTATTGGGAGAGCTGACTAGTTTAAGAACACTGAAGAATAGCAAAGCATTTTTGTGAAGGGTAATTCTAACAGCCAACTGCCTTTGCTATAGAAAACTAGTTATACTATGAAACTATACTACCCTTTCCTCTTTTTCTACTGAATAAAATGTGAAGACCTAAGAGTTGCTGCTGAGGAGATAAGAACTAAAGCATGTACCACAGCCATTTGAAGCACTCTGCAGCAACAGTGACAGATGCAGCTCAGATTTTGGCAGCCGAATATATACCCCCAAATGCTAAATCTGTGATTAAGGCACAACTGATGCTATCAGCAGAGAAGACATGACATTCTTGGTCTTGCAAAGAAGTAAAAACAAACAAACAAAAGGGGTGGTCTTCAGGATGAAGAGAAAAGTGTTCCTGATGAAAACAAAGCCATGCACGTTTAAGACCAGAAGGGAGTGATAGCAATTAAAAGAAATCATCTGAAGGAGAGAGAGAAAACAGGTTAATGATGCTGTCACCCCATTGGATGGGCAGCTTCCACCTGATGGAAAAAGTCACCGGAAAGTCATTAACATGCAACATTGGGGATTGTCCACATCAACACAATAGATCTAGCCAAGGCCATTTGTGACATGCATTTAGTGAGCTAGGGGAAGCCAGGAAGCCATGATGGTGCATCTACAGTCACAGTAACCAATAATACATGCCCCCAGTCAGTCTGAAAACACAAGTGATAAATCAGTGGGTCTCAAGCTTTTGTATTGGTGACCCCTTTTACACATCAAGCCTTTGAGTGCAACCCCCCCTTATAAATTAAAAACACCTTTTTTATATTTAACACTAGTATAAATGCTGGAGGTAAAGCTGGGTTTGGGGGTGGAAGCTGACAGCTCATGACCCCCCCATGTCATAGGTGCTGACTCCGTGGGTGCTCTGGGGTTGCAGAACCCACAGAAAAAAAATAGTGGGTGCTCAGCACCCACGCCGATCAGCTCCTTCCCCTACCTCCCACCACCTCCTGGCCACCAGTGATCAGCTGTTCAACGGCGTGCAGGAGGTGCTGGGGAGGAATGGGGGTGGGCGTGCTTTGGGGAAGGGGGTGGAGCAGGGGTAGGAAGACGTGGGGGGCGTGGGGGCTTGGAGGGAAGGGGCGGAGTGGGGGCAGTGCCTGGGGCAGAGCGGGGGGGTTGAGCACCTTCTGGCAAATCACAAAGTTGGCGCCTCTGCCCCAAGTAATAACCTCGCGACCCCCTGAGGGGTCATGACCCCCCAGTTTGAGAACTCCTGTGATGATAATAGTAGTGTCCTGACCTAGAAATAAAACCTAAAGTGCATTGCAATTCTGTTATGAATTAAATAACTTCATTTTATGATGTGAACTATGCTTTTACTCCAGCTCCAACTGGCTGCCTTACTAACAAACATAGTCAAATGCCACTGTGCCATATAGCCACTCTATCCATACATAGCTGTAAAATTTGTCCACCTCTTGGTTATTTTCAAACAGCTGTTCAAATACTAGTATGATGAGTGTGGCATAAAATCCTAGGCAGATAGATTAGTTACAGGCTGCAGGGCTGTTTGGTGGATTTGAAGTAGAAATCATGAGCAAATCTATAGTACAATTAAGAAAAATATTTTGGTTCCTTTTACTCCTCTTTTATTGCCACTTCTTGGGTCCTATTTCCTCAGTCCATTCTGCCTCCTGCCGTGGTGTTGAATGTGCTTTGTTTGAGACCTTAGTTAGTCATGTTCAAAGAATTAGATTTGCAAACATTTCCATTGCATTGTATTTATATAGATTCTTATATAGCACTCATCGCCATAGCTTCTGAGCACCTTCCAGTCATGCATTAAGCAATGTGACAACTAACTGTCTGGTGTTGTTTATTCTTTCAGCCTCTCCCCAGGGTGAGAAGTATGTGCAGTGGAGTGTCTTGTTTGGGAAGGGTTTTTTTTATTATTATTTCTGGGGGGGTTAGGGTGGGGGTTGTTTGTTTAATATATATATATATATATATATATATATATATATATATATATATATATATGTTGTTATGTATTTGTGTAGGCAAAATCAAAGAAACACACCTTGCACTTGGTGTGGAAAGTTATGAGGCTTGTGATGGTTCATTCCACTGTCTCAGCCTGCCACCAGAGAAGGATCTGTTTCTGGCCCAGAACTTTATTGTAATGAGTTTCATTGTGCCTAAAGAGAAGAGTTGACAACTGTGATTTTCATCCTGGCGTGCTTGTCAATGTTCCTTCCCCATTCTGAACTCTAGGGTACAAATGTGGGGACCTGCATGAAAGACCCCCCTAAGCTTATTCTTACCAGCTTAGGTTAAAAACTTCCCCAAGGTACAAACTTTGCCTTGTCCTTGAACCCTATGCTGCCACCAGCAAGCGTGTTAAACAAAGAACAGGGAAAGAGCCCACTTGGAGACATCTTCCTCCCAAAATATCCCCCCAAGCACTACACCCCCTGTCCTGGGGAAGGCTTGATAAGAATCCTCACCAATCTGCATAAGTGAACACAGACCCAAACCCTTGGATCTTAAGAACAATGAAAAAGGAATCAGGTTCTTAAAAGAAGAATTTTAATTAAAGAAAAGGTAAAAGAATCACCTCTGTAAAATCAGGATGGTAAATACCTTACAGGGTAATCCGATTCAAAACATAGAGAATCCCTCTAGGCAAAACCTTAAGTTACAAAAAGACAGGAATACACATTCCCTTCAGCACAGCTTATTTTACAAGACATTAAACAAAAGAAAATCTAATACATTTTCTAGTGAGATTACTTACTAATTTTACAGGAGTTGTAAGGCTTGCGTTTCTGATCTGTTCCTGACAAAAGCATCACTCAGACAGCCCAAACCCTTTGTCCCCCCACCTTCAGATTTGAAAGAATCTTGTCCTCTCATTGGCCATCTTGGGTCAAGTGCCAGCGGGGTAACCTAGCCTCTTAACCCTTTAACCAGAGGATTTTGCCTCTGGCCAGGAGGGATTTTATAGCACTGTATACATAAAGGTGGTTACCCTTCCCTTTATATTTATGACACCTGGAGCACCAGAAGGTCTTTTAGATACCCTGTGCTTAGGCCATGGAGTGCTCTGAAGATGAGGGCTGAAACCTTGAAGTTGATATGGGAAGCCACTGTGGAGAATAACCTTGAAGTTGATATGGGAAGCCACTGTGGAGAATGGATGACCAGTTTGATGTGCTCATGGCAGCCTGTGTTGCTGAAGAGATGCTCTGCAGTGTTCTGGACTAGGTGATGTTTCCTAACTGCTGAAGGCTTAACGCCAAGACTTATCACATTGCTGTAGTCCAGATGACAGGTGACAAAAGTGTGTATACCTGAGGCCAGGTTACCATCTGTCTGGTTGGGACAGAATCTTCTAGCTAAACACAGATGCTAGAAAGCATTACTCATGGCTGCTGCTAGGTGAGTACTTAGCATCAGCAAGGAATCCAAGAGTTCTCCTAGACTATGGACTGAATTGAGCAGTTGTGGATGTGTATCTTCAACCAAAAGAGGCTATAGCATGGCTGTGAATTCTTCAGAATGCTTTCTTCCACCTACCAGTATCACCTCTGTCTTGAGAGGCTTCAACTTGAGCTAGTACTCCATCCATGAACTGATCTCATCTAAGCACTGGGCCAGCTTGGTGGTAGTGGTGTGGTCATATGTAGTGAAGGCTAGGCAGAGCTGTGAATCATCTGCATAAAGCTGGCATTTGAATCCATTTCATCTTCCCTGTTCAGCTAGTGGTGCACGTATCTGTTGAAAAGGACGGGAGAGAGAACCGCTCCTTGTGGGACAAGTGAGGGGGTTCATGGTAGAGTTTCCTATCACTATTTTTTGGGTGCATCTCTCCAGGAAGGACTCAAACCATTTTTGTACATTACCCTGGATCCCTGCCACTCTTTCAGGTGAGACAACAGTATCTCATGGTCAACAATGCTGAATGCTGCAGAGAGGTCCAGGAGAATGAGAATAAATGTCTATCCATTGACTAGAGGAGATCCTCAATCAGTGCCACTAGTGTACTTTAATACTATGGGATGGGTGTCTAGAGACCATGCACTGGTACAAAAATGTTTAGGCAGGTTGCTAGGTAGGTGCACAAAAACTCCTGTGGTGGCAGAAAAACTGCTGCGGAGACACAAATCGAACCACGCGCCATGTCATATGTAACAGGCTGAGGTGACCATGACGCTTATCTGTTACAAATTCACAGTTAAAAGTTTTAACGTGGGCCAGGTCTCTAGTGACTAAGAATGTTCTAAATAGATAATTACGCTGCACTGAGTTCAATAACAAACATGGCCATCCAGCAACTTGCCTCAACACTATTGCCCCTTTTTGACCCGAGTGGCTAATCAAAACTTTTGGGCCATGGAGATGCTCCAGTTGAAAGTAGACATTGATGAAGGCTGGTATTTCTTTGATGCAGCCTTGTTTATTTACAAAGAATGTACAAAGACCACCTTCTCTGAACGCAGGAGGAACCAAGAACAAATGGAGTTGTTTCTTAGCTTAGCTCCCCAAGCTTCTTTAGCCAACACCAAACTGAAAGCTCTCTCTCTAGCTTTTTCAGTGTCAGACACCATGCTCACAGGCTACTGCTTGCTTTTCTTACTTTTTGCCTGTCTCTGTTCTATCTGTTCTCAGCTGCTAATTTCTCGGCATACTCCATGGGTCTGTCTACACAGGAAAGGAAAACCTGCACCAGCTGACTAGGGCTTGCAGGGTTCAGCCTGCAGGGCTGTTTCATTGCTGTGTAGACTTCCAGGCTTAGGCTGGAGCCTGAGCTCTAGGACCCTGCGGGGCGGGAGGGTCCCAGAGCTTGGGCTCCAGCCCGAGCCCAGAAGACTACATAGCAGTGAAACAGCCCTGCAGCCTGAGCCTGAGTCAGCTGGCATGGGCCAGCAGCGGGTTTTTCTTTACTGTGTAGACAGACCCTATTAGGCCCTGTGTATTAGGCCTTAAGTGTTTCTTACAGTTATTTTAAATGAAGGGTGCATTCACACCCAATCTCGGAGGTCATATTGTACCCTTCCATGAAAATGCTTGTAGGACAGGGTCAGAGGGCCCAGAAAATTCCATGATGCTTATTGAGTTTCTGACAAATCTTCTCCCAAGCCAGAAGAGAGGTCTGCTCAGAAGTGGGAGAGGCAGGGACTGCAGACTTCCAACCCCCCCAGACCCTTCATAGCCACAGGCAGAAGAAGCTCCAGTCCCATGAAGGCAGTGATGCCACTCTGATCCTGCTACCCCTTGCCTGGATGGATCTTGCATTCATCAATCATCCTGAACCAACAAAAAACCTCTCTCTCTCTCTCTCTCTCTCTCTCTGAGGGAGATATAGGTGTGGAGCATAAGTGAATACTACTCCACTACCCAGGGCCATCCCAATCTAGCCCTACCCGTAAATTAAAAAAAGAGCCCTGATCTCCCAGCTCTACTGTGTGTGTATGTTTGTGTGTGTGGTGGGGAAGATCACACTGCTGAGCTGGTACTTTTTTCTTTCGATGCCCCATCCCTTCCCAGATGCACCTTATTTGACACCCCTCCCCTAACAGAAACAGATGGCCAATAAGACCCCCTATGACTAATTGATATCAGCTTTCAGATCAGAGATTGGAATAACTCGTAGCTGCTTTTCAAAGGGGTTTTAATATATAATTTCAGTGTCTTTGTTCTTCTCCCCCCACACTTCATCTTCTTTGAAACACACCATTTATTATAATTTAACGCTCTCTTGGCTCTCAAACTTGGCTCGCCTTTTTTTTTTTCTAAAGGAGGGAGGAGTTGCAGGGGTAGGAGGAAATGAAACTTTTTCCTGGCAGATGGATTATTCCCCAGCTCTGACAACTCTCCTTATAAGAACATGTTGCACAGTGTGGAGGACAGACTCAGCAAGAAAAGGACAGTGGAAAGTAGAATATGCTCTTTAAATGGCTTCCAGGCACTTTCTCTTGCCAGTCCAAATGTTTGGGTTTGATTTTTTTTTTTTTAAGTAGAATTCATTGACCTCTCACTAAAAATATTTATCCAATGTGATTTCTATCAGATGGATAGTGACCTTATTTTCTTCTTCAAACCTTTTCTTTAAGTGTTGTTTCAAACGTAATTCTGTGCTGTCACATCACATGTAGCAGTTGCCAGTTCCATCTACTGTGGAACACAGCTGGGAGGCGAAAACCACTTGTGATACCTCACACTCAAGCAACACTCATCTTAAAACAAATCTCTTTAAAATATTCTGCCAAACTGCATCTTTGTAAATTTTTCCTTCTAATGTAGTAAACAAACCAGAAACTCTCTGTGTATGAAGAGAAGCATTCGCTACCTAGCCAGCTAGGGCAAATAAGAAATGTTAATTCGATAAATTCTCTAACACACAATGCTTCACAGAGCTACCCATTTTTTGAATGTGGTACTGTAAATCCTTTTTCAGTGCTTGCTAAATCTAAAAGGTCGCAAGAAATGAGACTCATTTGATGGGGGGGAAAAATAAACAGAACATTTGAACAACACTACTTCCCCTGCACTGTAAGCAGTCAGCTTGGGCTATTTTAACATTAGCTATGATTTGCATAACATATTTTACTGTTATAATTCACTGGCTGGATTTATAGCCATTTCATAACAATCAAGCTTGTTTTTCACTGGGGCATGTGATTTGTATGAAAACCATGGCTAAGTCATATATTTTTTGTTCCAGAAGAGCACACGAGATGAAGAGACATTGTAATGTCATATGTTTAGAACACCGTATGATATGATAATTCCAGCCTCCTTGAATTAGAAGCTTCACTTGCCAATGCTCTTGTTTTTCCCACTTAACTAAACAAAGCAAAACCTTTTGCAATGACTGATAGGAACAAAATATGCACACATATCACATATTTGAATTAAGACCACCTGCAGATCAGTTAAAACAACACAATACTCTTTGACGTTTCCATATTCATCAAAAAGAACTAGAAACCAAATGCTAATATCCTGCAAAAATAGTCAGTCACCAGGCCTGAAAATCACCGCATTAGGAGACTGCACCAATGGAGCAAACTAGATAAAAGGTCATTTTATTGCACATTGTATTTTTCAGTGCTTTAAGCTCTAATGGCCCAGATACGTCTTTGCCTTACAGTGGAATTGCTACTTAGCAACAGGTTTGAATCTTACATCAACTGAGACTGTGCTGGGTTGGAGATTGCCTGAACAAAATTCTCAGAGGCTGTGGAGGCTTCATATTGCATAAACAATCCCATGGAGCTGTCTCATCTTATCATTGCATTACACAGAAGCATGCATTCCTACTATCACTCCTGGTGAGTGAGGTTTAAACAAGTTTTAACTGGATCAGCCGGTGCCAAACATTCACTGATCCTATGTGCTCATCACTAACATAGATTTTTATGTATGTTTCACAACAGTGAAATACTACCACGTCAGTGATATGTTGTTCTTCTGCATTGCTGCTCTGGCTATTTGGATGACATCTTTAAGGACAGGTAGTACTCGCACTTCTGAAAAGTTCCTGGTGTCCCATTTATTGTATGCATATACTCTGGAAAAGTAGAGTTTGGAGGAGATTTTTTTAATAATATATCTGTTAAAGTGGCAGATTGATCCAACATGTCACATAGCATGCACTGGGGTTTCTTCCTACATAGGTAGTTGTACTATTTAGTAAAAAGAAAAGTTTTTGGACTATGTCTCATAGCAAAGCCTGTAAATGGATAGAATGGAAACAGCCAGGATACAGAGAAAAAAAAAAAAAAAGCTGGTAATAGATAATTGAAATAGAGAGTTTTTGGCAAGTATGAGTTTGCATGGCTTCTGAGCAGAATAGCATTTCAGGCTCTATTTGACTTATTGACACTGATATTTTGTTGTCCATTTTAGTTGACAGGATTGATTTTATAATATCTGGAACTGCCCTATTAGTTTTGTTGCAGCAGAAAGTCTTTGAGTGAATCTTACCACTAGGAAACCTCCTGTATCTCCCCACTTGGGGCTCATCATCATCATATGTAGACAGACAGGTATGGTATTGTGTCTTTAATTAAAACATATATGATCAACCAGGGTCAGAGATGATGTCCTACATCTGAGGGAGGTGTCTAGGTCCCAATTCTGTGGGGTGTGTGGGGAAAGGTTAGATTAAGTAATAACTAGAATTAGTAATTTACAATAAAAGTAGTGGATGAACATCACAACAGAGGCCAAAACTCAGGCAAGTAAAACACACAAAAGTTACAAGAATCAGTGCACCTACTAATCATCAAGGACAATGAACAGGCCTTATTACTGATCTTCCATTCTAGAAAAAGTCTAGCTGAGGATAGTCTAACAAAATATAATAAGACTGTAACAAAACAATCTCCAGATCCCCTCTAGAGGCCAGTATCCACAGTGACATCACCATCCCCTGCAAAACCTGCTCAGAAGATTTTAATCTTAGTACGTAGGATGACATGGGAAAGTATGACCATCCTAGGGCCTGTTGTTGCAAGGTGTTGAACACCATATGAGAGCTGCTGAGCACCCTGAGATTTCAGGTCAAAGTGCTCAGGAAACTCACCATGTCAATCCATATGGCTATAGTAATCATATGAGGAAATGAAAACATAAATTTAAACATAAAGAATTACAATCCAAGAAACTTTTTCACCCGAGCTAATGAAAACAACCCCAGTCCCCCTTTTTTGACCATCTATGGCACACCATACAGAGAACTGTAATTTCTTCACAAGTCCATGCCAAGTACTGACCATTTTTTATTTCTTTAATAACTGTGTCTCATATGCAGAAGAATTTACAAGATCCATGGCACCAATTGCTGCATCTTTCATCTGGATTGAAATTGCTTCAAATCTCTTGTCAAGAAAGGATCCAAGTAGCACCATCTTGGATGTTATATCCTTCTACATTTAGTAGCTATCCAAAGGATTTAAGATAGCTCAGATAGCTTAAGAATGGTCAGAACAGATTCACATATTAGCATGTAAACTAAAAGACATTTGCTGGTGTAAATCTCTGTACCTCACCTGAAGCCACTGGAGCTACACTGATTTACACCAATGGAGGAGAATATAAATGACTCAGCTCACATATATGGTGTGCTCCCTGCCTAGCATTTTACTTTCTCTGAGCAACTTTGATACCCTCTTGTAAAATGTGATTCACAGTTGGGATGCAGTGATCTAGTGCTTAGAGTCAAAATTCCTTAAAGATACCAAGATGGCATGAGGATTTATGTCTCCTAACTGAGTGCAACTGAAATAATTCTGAATGAAAATCCTCCCACTGACATTCTGTTCAAGAGCTTGTAAAACTCAATTTAGTTTTTGGAGGTGGCTTTCTATCAGTGAAATATTGCCCAAAGTTATAAATATGTTAAAACTGATCTTATGGATACTAATTCTGATTTGATCTTGTGACCTTTAAGCAATGCACAAGCAGTGACATCAAGCCAGGTGTAACCACTGCATTGTTACAGTTAGCACTATATGTGAAAGAAAGCATAGAGTTAAATTTAGTAAAAATAACCATAGAATCTCTGTGGATGGAAGTTTTATGCTTGAACAGCAAGCAGTAGGAATATACTACTGACCACCTGACCAGGATGATGACAGTGATTGTGAAATGTTCAGGGAGCTTAGAGAGGCTACAAAGGTAGAAAACTGGGCAATAATAAGGGTGGATTTCAACTATCCGCATATTGACTAGGTAGGAAGGGACGTAGAAATAAAATTTCCAGACACCATACATGACTGCTTCTTGGAGCTTCTTGCCCTGGAACCCATGAGGGGAGAGGCAATTCTTGATTTAGTCCTAAGTGGAGCACAGGATCTGCTCCAAGATGTGAATATAGCTGAATTGCTCATTAATAGCAACAATAATGTAATTAAATTTAACACTCTAGTAGGGGGAAAATGCCAAAGAAACCCACTACAGCAGCATTTAATGTCAAAAAGAGGAACTACACAAAAATAAGGAAACTATTTAAATAGAAATTAAAAGAAACAGTCATGCAGTGAAATGCCTATAAACTGCATGGACACTATTTAAAAATATTATCATAGAGGCTCAGACTAAATGTATACCCCAAATAAAAAATAAAAACAAATGTTAAGAGGACCAAAAATTGGCCATGATGGCTAAACAGCAGAGTAAAAGAAGCAGTTAGAGGCAAAAGGCATCCTGTAAAAATTGGAAGTCAAATCCTACTAAGGAAAATAGAAAATAGAATAAACTCTGGCCAGACAAGTGTAAAAGTATAATAAGTGTAATAAGGCAGGCCCAGAAAGAATCTGAAAAGCAACTAGCTAAGGACACAAAAATAACAGCATTTTTTAAAAGAAAAACAGAAGCAGGAAATCTGCCAGTCAGTGGGGTCACTGGACAATCGAGGTGATAAAGGAGCACTCCAGGAAGAGAGAGAGGGCCATTGTGGAGAAGCTAAATGAATATTTTGCATCCGTCTTCACTGCAGAGAATATGGGGGAGAACTCCACAACTTAGCCATTCTTTTCAGATGACAAATGTGAAGGAACTGTCTCAGATTGAGGCATCAATAGAGGAGGTTTTGGAACAAATTGATAAATTAAACAGTAATAACTCACCAGTACCAGATGGTATTCACTAAGTGTTCAGAAGGAAATCAAATATGAAATTGCAGAACTGCTAAGTGTGGTATGTAATCCAGCACTTAAATCAGCCTCTGTAGCAGATGATTGGAGGGTAGCTAATGTAATGATAATTTTACTTAAGGCTCCGCTCAATGTGCAGCAGAAGTCAAAAAAGCTAACAGAATGTTAGGAACAGGATAGATAGATAAAAAGGCAGAAAATATCATAATGCCACTATACTAACCTATGGTATGCCCACACCTTGAGTTCTGCATGCAGTTGTGGTACCCCATCTCATAAAAATATATTAGAATTGGAAAAGATACAGCGAAGGGCTACAAAAATGATTAGGCGTATGGAACAGCTTCCATATGAGGAGAAATTAGAAAGACTGGGACTGTTCAGTTTAGAAAAGAGTTGACTAAGTGGGGATATGATAGAAATCCACAAGTCATGAATGGCATGGAAAAAATGGTATGGTATTTACCCCTTCACATAACACAAGAACCAGAGGTCACCCAATGAAATTAATAGGTAGCTGGTTTAAAACAAACCAAAGGAAGTACGTCTTCACTCAGTCAACCTGTAGAAGTCGTTGCCATGGTATGTTGTGAAGGCCAAAATTATAAATGGGTTCAAAAAGGAAATAGATAGGTCCATCGATGGCTATTAGCCAAGGTGGTCGGGGATACATCCTCATGCTCTGGGTGTCCCTACACCTCCAGCTGACAGAAAGCTGGGTCTGGATGACCAGGGCTAGATCACTTGAAATTGCGCTGTTCTGTTCAGTCTCACTGAGACACCTAGCATTGGACACTTAGCATCAGAAACAGAATCCTGGGCTAGATGCCCCATTGATCTGACCCAGTATGGCCGTTCTTATGTTCTTACTGTGGATAGGACTTACAGACTGGTTGGGATATTTAGGAGTTGGGGGTGGTTAGGATTAAAATCTTGAGGACAGACTGTCGATTCTGTATTGTTATGTAGGACACACTAAGGATCTAAGGAGGCCATGTTTAAAAATAGTATAATAAAATTAGTACAGTTCAATCTGCCCAGTGGGGCTGACATGACCTGACTTGATGAAGCTGCACATACTGAATGGCTTTTATTTTTAGGGCACTCTATCTGGGATAACAATGACTCTGCTGATAGTGAAAGAGTGGGTATAGTTTGTCTTGATGGCTGGCACTTATGCCTGAAAAGAACAGAATAGCATATTTAAACTGTTAAGCCTTAATTGTTTCATTAGACAGTGGTACCTTTTGCACAAAAGGAGCAATCTAACTGCTGAAAGAAAGAATGATGAGCTGCAATTCTGGAAGGGCACAGGGGTGCTGCACTAGTTACCTCTTTTTCTTTGTTTCTTCCCAGTTCATCTCTGTCACCAGGAGAAATTTAATTTTTTAACATAATGACTGTTATTAAAATCAGTTAAAAGAATTTCATGAGCTCTGTGGAATAGCTATCCCATATTTTTAGATAGAAATGAACCACAAAAATATTCACGCTGCTGAATTCAGTTATTGTGTCTCCAACATCTAGTTTATTGATAATGATGACTTTCATTTATAAATGTGTCTTTTATCCTGTAGAAACCCAAAGTGTTTTTATACACACAGGGTATATGAATCACTTCACCCACCGCTTGAAGTTTAGCTACCTTGAGGTGTCAGCTGCTTAACTGTGCACACCAACACAACAAAACAGTTTGAGACAGGAAGTGAAGAGTATAAATCATTGTCAATTGAAACTACAACACGGGGCTCTCAACATATGTGAGATCTAATAACCCAGCTTAGAATTTGGCCAGGACAGCAGGGCTGATCATGGGAGCTATACATTTCTGTGGTGGGGGAAGTGATAGCTATAGAGTACATTGAAGCTGCGAGGAGTTTGTGTGTTCTTCATATCAGTGGGATATCAAGAAATAGGAAGGGATAATGGGGGTCTCTCTGATTTATTTCCCACTACCATGTGGAATACAGATCTATAGTCTGTTTCCCACTTACATACATTTAAGAATTTAGAAGCTCTTTTATGGCAAAAGGATGGTTATATTTAATCAAGAAATAAAAAAAGCTTTCCTCTCTTTTAAGCATGAAATCAGATCCCAAAGGTAGGTGTTTTTCCTCAGTTATATTTATCCTTCATATCATGATTTTTTTCAGGTACAAAGAACAGACTGTGATTAATGTCTTTTTTAAGAGCTGGAATCCTGCTCTTGGTGCGCTGTAGAAATGGAGGGGAGGATTCCTCACAGATGTCCTCCTTTATTCTCTGGAGGGTGGATGGCAGTAGTTTGGCTGTTTCTCCTTTGTGAGCTGTGTAGCCCTCTGCCTTTTAAGGTGGGCAAGCTGATTTATTGTCATCTCCATTTGTTAAATTGGTTTTAAGTGGTTAGCTATCTTCTTCTTAATCCAGTTTCACTTTTATTTGAATCTTAGTTTTTGCAGATATGTGTCTAGCTGAGTTGTACAAGATTGAGGCATCATGGGCCTGATTCCTAAGTACAGTGAGGCCTCTTTACATAACTTTGGCATTGTACCTGTCACTTACATTCACTTTATGACTCTTTTACACTGCCAGCATGCTGGGGAAAACCTGAGCATGAATAAGAATCTAGGTTTCTTTGATATTTAGGGGAGTTTTAAAATCTGTTGAGCGGCTCCTGGATGGCTTTACAGTTTTCTAGCTTGCTGTTGGAGCAGGGAGAAGAAGGGATTCATGTTCTAGGGAATTTTACAGGAAGTTCCTCACTCATACCAGTTCTATGCTGAGTAACTCTCAGGACTCTGGTCTCAAACACAGTCCTTTCATGAGGTAGCCTTGGCTGTAGCTCCACATCAACATACAAGATTACTAGCAAATTCACAGACTTGGGTGGGCCAACTTCCAGGGTTCTGCGACCCACTTCCTGATTGGCCACATGATCTTGACCCTGATTGGCTGGTGACTATATATAAACTTCCTGTTTCCAGTCTGGTTTTGTTAGGGCAACATGTTATTGCAGCAACCTGACTCTGCCTTGTACCCCTCCTCCTGGCAAATTGGCCTTGCTGTCCTACCTACCCACCAGCTGCCTTATTGTACCTTCCCCTGGGATTGGATCTCCTGGTGATTGGACCCTTTGTGTGAACTCTGCCCACTGTCTGCCCTGTGACCTGCCTGACTCCTGGGCATTACAGTAACTTCATTGACTTCAGTTCAATTACTTACAATTTATACACATGTGACTGAGAAGAGACTCAGGCCCCTAGTGTTTTGACTGCTGCTGGAAGGATTACAGAATAGCGGACAGCGGAGTGCAGTGAGCATTGATCAAGAGTGGTGGGAGAGACAGACTCCAGAGAAGGTCAGTAATGTGATTTGAGAGTGTGTACTTCAATAAACCCCTTGTGGAAATACCTGCTGCAGGATTCTGGAGAAACAGAGAGTTTCCAAAAGCTGCTGAGAGACCTCGGAGAATGAGATGAATAGGGCAGGAAAAGGTGAGAACTGCAGAGAGAGACAATCTCTTGCCTAATGCCATACTACCTTTACCTTTGAAGTTAAAATGAGGTGGGCATGGAAAAACAGTAAGGTGGTAGAAAAGCCCCCATTTGCTATAGGAAGAGCCTGTAGATTTGAATTGTGAGATAGTGAGTGTGGTCTCATGGTGAGACTTCTAATGAGTTTCTTATATAAAACAGCTGATATTTATCCTTTTATAGCGGCAAAGAGTCCTGTGGCACTTTATAGACTAACAGACGTATTGGAGCATAAGCTTTCGTGGGTGAATACTCACTTTGTCAGATGTCCGACGAAGTGAGTATTCACCCACGAAAGCTTATGCTGCAATACGTCTGTTAGTCTATAAGGCGCCACAGGACTCTTTGCCGCTTTTACAGATCCAGACTAACACAGCTACCCCTCTGATACTATCCATTTATAGTTTCCTCCACCCAAAGTTTCCAAAACACTAGTGACTGTATTTTATCTTTGAAGTTTAGTTGCAGCCTTCTCCAAGTGATTCATTATGACTCATTATGTGGCTAAGACCAGTATGATGCTCATTTGCTATTTTAAAACCTTCACAGCCTTTTAAAACCACCTTTTTTAGTGCCTGAAGTACTCCAGTTCATTAAGGATCTGGGCCTCTGTCAGTGTAGTTGTGAGTATAACTGTGGTGGTTCAGTCACCCTGGGTGAACAAAATGGTTCTTGCTGTGCCAGGAAGATTAGAAGAAGATGTTACACACATTCTACAAGGGGAATGAATCACTCTGCTTTATAGTCACCTAGTACTGTAGGCTTTCATCTGTAGTTCTCCCAGGGCTGATTGGTGGAAATAGATTGGATGACCATTCTCCTATGTTCTTCTAATCTCTAACCCCTGTTTACTACTATGACCTGTTTACTACTATGTTAGTTGCTCAGTCTGTCAAAAAGCTCTCATCTGCTGGGCATGGTATAAGAACCAAAATCTAATAGAATATTTGTCATGATCATATGGTATTGACCTGTACTGCAAAGAAATATCTTGGATCAGATGATGCAATGGTAAATACGCTAAATCCATTTTAACTCTAATCCAAACTGGTATGCTGATGCAGTAATTTTTGTGTGTATTTATTCACATTTTTCACTTTTAGTTCTGCTTATTTAATTTTGAGCATATTTAGTTTTCTGTTGTGACTGACTCCTCCTTTACTGACCTTATGTTTTATTTCCCTGCCCTAACACAGAATGTTACTGTTTTTTCTCAATCCTTAAAAGCTAATCTGATGTGTTTCCATTAGGATCATGGAGGTTATATCTCCCATATTGGATGAGTAAAGCTGAATATTTAGAGTCATTTCCTGGAGCCTTTGTAGAGTCAAAACTCCCCTTGGATTCTGACAAATGGTTTAGGGCTGCAGGGTTGGGCCTTTACTTTTAAACTCACTTTATGGTTTAGTTATAAGAAAAGGAGTACTTGTGGCACCTTAGAGACTAACCAATTTATTTGAGCATAAGCTTTGGTGAGCTACAGCTCACTTCATCAGATGCATACTGTGGAAAGTGTAGAAGATCTTTTTATACACACAAAGCATGAAAAAATACCTCTCCCCACCCCACTCTCCTGCTGGTAATAGCTTATCTAAAGTGATCACTCTCCTTACAATGTGTATGATAATCAAGGTGGGCCATTTCCAGCACAAATCCAGGGTTTAAACAAGAACATTTGAGGGGGGGTAGGAAAAAACAAGAGGCTGCTCGGCAGCTCTCCAACACCACTTTCTACAAGCCATTACCCTCTGATCCCAGTGAGAGTTACCAAAAGAAACTACAGCATTTGCTCAAGAAACTCCCTGAAAAAGCACAAGATCAAATCCGCACAGACACACCCCTGGAACCCCGACCTGGGATATTCTATCTACTACCCAAGATCCATAAACCTGGAAATCCTGGGCACCCCATCATCTTAGGTATTGGCACCCTGACAGCAGGATTGTCTGGCTATGTAGACTCCCTCCTCAGGCCCTACGCTACCAGCACTCCCAGCTACCTTCGAGACACCACTGACTTCCTGAGGAATCTACAATCCATTGGTGATCTTCCTGATAACACCATCCTGGCCACTATGGATGTAGAAGCCCTCTACACCAACATTCCACACAAAGATGGACTACAAGCCGTCAAGAACACTATCCCCGATAATGTCACGGCTAACCTGGTGGCTGAACTTTGTGACTTTGTCCTTACCCATAACTATTTCACATTTGGGGACAATGTATACCTTCAGATCAGCGGCACTGCTATGGGTACCCGCATGCCCCCACAGTGTGCCAACATTTTTATGGCTGACTTAGAACAACGCTTCCTCAGCTCTCGTCCCCTAACGCCTCTACTCTACTTGCACTATATTGATGACATCTTCATCATCTGGACCCCTGGAAAAGAAGCCCTTGAGGAATTCCACCAAGATTTCAACAATTTCCATCCCACCATCAACCTCAGTCTGGTCCATGCTTTTTTCATGCTTTGTGTGTATAAAAAGATCTTCTACACTTTCCACAGTATGCATCCAATGAAGGGAACTGTAGCTCATGAAATTTTATGCTCAAATAAATTGGTTAATCTCTAAGGTGCCACAAGTACTCCTTTTCTTTTTGCGAATACAGACTAACACGGCTGTTACTTTGAAACCTGGTTTAGTTATGATCACTTTTCTTTTTTTACTTCATTCTAAGAATACTTTGTGATACTTCCAGGGTGCATAGTCAGTAATTCTTGAAGTAAAAATGGTATACTTGAATGATGGGAGTCTGTGTACAGAGCATATCCTGCCACTGAATGATCTAGCAGAACCTGCTGTGGTGGTCTCAAAATTACGAGGATGGTATTGTGGATTTGTGATTAGAGCAGGTTATTCGCTAGCTGAGCCATGCATATGGACAGAATCCACACAAAGATTTACTATAAGGTTAACTACGTTACTGAAGAGTAACTTGCATTACCTTAAATGCACAAATGAGAAACTTCTGGGAAGTTTTTCTTCTGGTGTAAAGTGGTTATGTATGTCAGTTATATTTGATCCCTGCCAGTTTAGAAGAGGGGATTAGCTTTGTGACTAACATTACTATTTATACAATATGGTTGTTGAAGAAACACGAGAGACTCTGAATGCTGTGGGTGAAAGGGTTAAGGCTCCAAAATGGCCTACTTTTGGCAGTCATCCCATCTGAACAGCTTTACGTCTTCTGGAGTTGTTCCATCTATATTCCCTCTCCTCCCCCCCCTACCCCGCATTGGAACTATTCTGTGGAGTCTGTTCAAAGTTTTCACTTCTCCTTGTCCAGATAAAAGATCAACATTTAATTATAGTTTCTAATATAATACTCCTAACCCATTGTTATCTTCATTCCGACCCCCACATTTAATTTATCATAACTGTTCTCTTCAGTACAATGCATTACCCTCTTCCTCACCATGAGTACTTGAGTACAGAGACACAGTACTAGAGAAAATATTGTAGCCATACTGCATTCCCAACACTTCAGCATAGGAGTCTGGCTAACTTTTCCAGGCTTTCTAAATTTCTTTGTTCTAGTTTCCCTCTCCTTTTTGTAGACCACATTCTAACAGCGTTTTGAGTTCCCTGTGCTTGAGAGACTGAATCTGATTTTGATTTGTATAACACCAAAAAAGAGTCCCTGTTCAAGTCACAGTTAATATTGTTTTTCTTGGAGTTTCCTTTTCTATTACAGTTCCCTTCTACTTTTAATGTATTTTTCCTAAATGACAGGAGGACATTAAATCTCAAATATTAATCATGTGTCTTGCTGGAAACCCAATTCCTTTAAATCTATGAAGCAGCCCCTGTAAAGAGGGGAAAAGGAAAAAAGAATAATAATTTGTGGGAAAATGCTTTGAAGTATGGTATAATAGTCTTATGTAAAAGAAAAGCAATTCAAACAGAACGATAAAAATAAACATGTTGTATGGATGGTCTAATGCATAAACAGCTGGTAAGTAGATATACAGAAAAGAATCTGCTTTCAGTTTTCTGCTCTTATTTCTTTCCATTAAAGTCAGCAGAAGATATTAGTTGAAAGCTAAATAAATAAATAAAAAGGAGATGGAGAACTACTTAGGGCTGCTCAAAATGTTGGACGAGGGAACAGATGTTGCAATTTTATATTTATGTCCACTTACTATCAGTGTCTGTACCTATATGTAATATATGCATATATTTATAAACAGATACAGTACTCATTACACAATCATAAAATATTAAATAGTAACTGGTCTGAGGTCAACATTTTATAGCTATTTCTCAGCAGTATATATCAATTATTTTGTTTATTACACTCTTTCTAGTCAGAGTACAAATGTTAATTTAAAAGGATGCATGGGATTAAAGTTCCAGCGAAGGTTACCAGCTAAAGTGCCACATAACTTGTTTTGGGATGCTAAAGCCGTTACAAATCTGTCTGTTCTTCGTGAATAAATGTACTCTGTGTGTGAGAGAGAGACACCAATCTAGGATGAAGTCTCTTTTTATACATAAATGACTTTCTCGGTATAACCCCTGGGTTCTGTTCTCATTAAGTTTGGCTGCCTATTTCCTCTGCAAGTCGGGGTCAGAGGTGTGGGATTAGCAGGGAACACTGACTGCTGGATATAGGAAGACCAAAGATTTCTGGGAAAGTAGGTCCAAATATGGTAGCTCTTGGGCATCTAAATGCTGTGTCTTTGCCTGCATGTCACAACCAGTAATCGCCCCTTGACTGACTCAGTCATTGAGATGCTATTCGTTCCCTTGAGGTAGCTGACAGGATTCTACCTGCAATAATGGAAGTTAATTGCTGCTTCTAGTATCGTTAATTTAGAATGGGTTTTCCAGAGTCAATAGTTAGCATCTATTTTTGGCATATTTTTCTCCATTTACACATTTAATATCTCCTAAAAGCACACTGTTCAGCTCTTCGGTGAACTTGGCTGTCAAGGACAAAAAATTTTAAAATTGTGCTTTGATAGCACATTTCTGAACAAAGACACAACAGAAACCAGAATGAACATGCACGTCTGCATTCTAGGCCAGATTTCAGGCCACCTTTTGGGTTCAGTCAAACCAAACTGGGTAGACTCCAAAGACCTCAAGACTTCATTGTCTACCCAGACCTGGGTAGTCTGGATAGGCAATCTGGCTGGGACCACAGATGAGACCGATCCTGAATCTTACTTAGGCCTTGTTCAGGCAAAATTCCTATTGACTTTAGTAGAGTTTTGCCTCAATAAGGCCCAAATAAAGATTTGGCTCCGAGTCAGTGAAGAGAGTTAGTTCCCATTAAAGAATCTCATGGCATGTCAGAGAAATCTTGACGTCACAATCTCCCACAGATTCAGACTGGAGATTAATCACCTTCCCATACACCAAAAGGCTGTATATATAAACTCAGTTCTCAGTAAGATCTGTTCTCAATTGCAAAAAGGAACACAGAATTGAGAATCCGAATACAGTCAGGGGTAAAACCATTAAAACGTCACTGCCAAGCAATGACGAAGGAAGTACATAGCAATAACAAAACCAATGTCACTGCAAAGAAAGAAAACATAAACATTTGGTGCTAGTAACCGTACCAGTGCATACATAGCTGCTTCAACTAACAAACTTAATCTTAATAACAAATTCTCTTATTTTCCCCCACAATCCCTTTGCTCCAACACATGGATTAGTGTGTAAAAACTATTAGCTAGAGTAAGTGAGACAGCAAAATGGGCCCTTGAGTTGCTGCCCTGTTATTTATAGGGCTAAGTCAATCGGCAGGCCCATCTTTGCATCTTTGGGTAATGCATCAATTTGCCAACCTTTAAAATCAGTCAGTAATTGGCCAGTTGGTGTTATAGTTGCTGCTGATCTCACCGTGTGGGAGGGACAAGGGTGATCACAGCATTTTGTCAATCACCTTAATGTGTTTTTTTTTTTTTAAATAAAAGACTGGGGGGAGAGAGAAGAGAGACCTCCTCAACCTCTCCAAAATCAGATGGTGATTCAGCATCTGCCACTTTGTTTTCTGAACGCTAAGCAGGTTGAAGCCTACACATTAATTGATAGACTGGCTGCTTTCACACATTGGTTCTCAGTTGCATCAACAATGTCTGCTATCTCTGACCACATGACTGTGCTACAATGTGAATGTTTAAAAATCAAAAGCCATGTGCATAGAGCCATGCACTAAATTCCATGCAAAAAAGCTGCCGATTTAATCTTTCCCAGGTTTTAAGCAAAATCATGGAGAGAGCCCTTAACTGATGGTTTGGTTCAGATTTCCAATATCATGAACTTCAGGTGGATTCTATTTTTCTTCCGGGTCATTAGTGTGGTACTATCCATTCCTTCATATGGCCTGAAATTCTTTAGTATTCAGCCATCATCACTCCTTCTGAAAGCTTCTTGTGGTTGAATGTTTAAGCACTCTGAGAGCTGAAAGGTATTTAAATGGTGTAATGAATCCTTATAATTAGATTTACTCTTTTTAATCAAGTATGCAAAATAGTGTTTCTTGCTCCCAATGAAGCTTCTGGCTGAGACAGAGGATATGTAACAATAAATGAATCTGCTTGTGCCTATTAGAAACTCTGCATCTCTCTTGAATTATTCTTATTATTCCATAATGTTCTTCTCAGTGTACAATTATTTTTATGGATGTAAAAAAACCCAAACCCCACAACTACAATATTCAAGTAATAAGAATTCCAGCCTGGTGGGACTGCATCTGTATGTTGTAGTGAAAGCTATCTTTGTGTGGGTGATGAAGATTAAAAGAAAAAGGACAAGAAAGTAAAGAACAAGAAAAATGGAAAAGGAAAATGTAGAAACGTATACCTTCACTCCCGTTAAGTTTTGGGATTCCTTTAAACTGTTCATGTGAAACACAAAATACCTGTCATAGAGAAGCCAACAAAGACAGGATATTAGAATGCAAAAATCTTATTTTTCTTAGAGCTGGTCGGGACTTGGTAGAGATCTTTCTTAAAACATTCATTTTAACTAAAATGAATTTGTCGGTCTCAGGAACCAGTCTCCATTTCCAGATGAAAAATAATCTTGTTGTGATTTATGCATTTAATATTTCACACTGGAAATATAAAACTACAGCAGTTATTTTATTGTGACAGATCAGGAAATATAGGGGCAATTTATTACATTATTTTGCTTTATAAAACTATAAATCAACATTATTGAAAATTAAATGTACATTAGACTGTAAGGGACCTTTGAGGTATAACAATGTTTTACATATGACTTTCGAGGATATGATGGAAATCAGAATTATTCATGGGATCCTTGGATTTTTCTTTGACTTAATCAAATTAATAAAACAATTTCATTTCTAAAACTTATTAATGGAAGAGAGCAACCGGGATGCATTTATCTTTAGGGGCATGTGTACACACACACACACACACACACACACACACACAAGCAAAGAAAAATGCTGTAATCCTAGGGGTTTTATTATTTTATTGTGCTGCCTTCTAGCCTGGCTATTTAGGGTCTATCACTGGACCCCCTATAAGCTCTGTATTTCAGGGGCCATTTCAGCAGTAAAAATCAGTTTGGACAGAAATGTGTACAAAGGCCTTAGTGCAAGAGCACTCTTTAAAACTAAGTATTTAAAAAAATTCAACCATTAAAAAAAGTCAGCCATTTAATAGTGAGGTTTAACTGTTTTAAATGTTTTGTCTTTTATTTTTTTTAATTTTGGGAGTGTATTAAGATCCTGTAGAGGTGGGGAACAAGAGCCAGGGAAAGGAAAGACAAGTGTTGCCCAAGTTTCCATATACAAGTCTGTCAATGCACTGAAAGTCTGACTCGCAACACCGAGGCCATTCCAATTATGGGTCACTCGTACTTACACACACGCGTGCAGCCCTGTGATTTCTTTCTTCCAGATACACTGTACAACCAGCTCATTTTCACTCATGAAGCCCTAAAATAAGATGCAAAAAAGCACCTTCAGAAATGGTTTCACTGCATCACTTACTCACCTTTATTCTTGAAATATCCAAATTAATAGATGGGGTGTATGTATAAAATATACGCAACTTTGCACATCTCTCTTAGATGGACTTTTTTTTTAATGGCTAAGATACAGAAAATGTTTTACTGCTATGTGTACACTGAGTCTCCAAAATGGTTGCCTAAAGTTAGACTTCTATATTTATATTTTGATACTTATATAAGTGACCTAAAGTGAATGGGAGATGCTAGGTGCTCATTAGTATTAAATAATCAGGCCTCTTATTTCAGCACCCAAGAATGGACTTACGGTAGAATCATGGCCCTACTGGAGTCAGTGAGATTTTTGTCATTGATTCAATAAGGCCAGGATTTCACCAGTATCCTAGGTGCCTAAGTCTAACATTAAAGTACCATTGGCATTCAGCACTCCCCCTCCCACACGGATGCCACCTAATCCTGAAGGCACTTAAGCATCCTATGTACCTATGTTTCTGCAGTTAGTTTTCAATGTGCCTAAATATTAGCGACTGTGCATGGGCACGTTCACAACCACCTCAGTCTTGACGCTGCCCCAGCCCAGAGCCCTCACCCCCTACTGCACTCCAACCCCATACCTGGTGAAAATGAGCGAGTGAGTGAGGGTGGGGGAGAGTGAGGGAGGGGGGAATGGAGTGAGTGGGGGCAGGGCCTCGGAGAAGGGGCAGGGTGGGGGCATGGCCTTGGGGAAAGCATGGGGCAGGGCAAGGATGTTCGGTTTTCTGAGATTAGAAAGTTGGCAACCCTACACACAACACCTAGAAGAGGTGCAGCCTTATAAACTTTAGTTCAGTGGTTAGGAGGTTGACCCAGGAGCTACAAGACCTAGGTTCCCACTTCCCCTTTGCTTGATGTGCAGAAGGGATTTAACTTTAGGTCTCTCAACTTCCAGGAGAGTGCCCTAACCACTGGGCCATCAGATATTCTGGGATGGGTGTGTCTAAATCTCTCCCACTGAAGCTGTTCACTGTGTTTAAGTAATTTAACTATGCATTGTGCCTGTGAGAGAGTGTGACTTTGTAGCCTGCTGGTTTGAGCAGTCACCTGAGAGGTTGGAGGTCCAGCTTCTATTCCCCCTGCTCCATGTGGAGTTTACATGCAGCCCAGGGGGAGGCACCTAACTTACTCTGAGGGATGGTGTTTCGGTCACATTCCTCCTCAGCATTTCCTATTGGCTAGCTTAGGCAGCTCCTTGCTCAGCATGCTGACTCTTGTGAATCCCATTTCTCAAGTGTCTGATTTTCCTTGTTGACTGTACAGGGAATCTGGGCACCCTACTCAGGGCTGTGAATTTCACTGGGTGGCATCTGCATCTTTAGCTGCCTAAACAACTTTTAAAAAAAATCTAGCCTAAAGTGACTTAGGAGCACAAATCCCACTGAAAATCCCAGTTTGGAGCCTAATTTTGATCACCCATTCATGAAAATTTTATTATTTCTCGTAGAACTCCTACTCCACATGTCAGCAAAAGGAAAGAGCCACCACTAACTCCTATTTGCAGGTTAGAGGACTGATAGGAAATCCCACTGCTGACTTCCTGTCCCCACCAGCCTACTGCCCATTAGAGGAGGCAAATGCTGTTCCAGAGTGGGAGTTTAACCTGCCCAAGTGGGGCTCTGATTGTTTGTAGGCCTCCTAGGTCAATTTAGTTTCAAGAGAGACAGTGCTGGGAGAAAGTGCATGTCTTAGGCAGAGAACATATGAACCCAGGGCTGAGTCCAGGTGCAAAGCTGTAGCCAAGGTGAAGAATAGTCCAGAATGAGCAGAGGAAGCTTGGACTGGCAAAGTGAATACAGGAAGAGACATCTGGAGACACTATGAAGACTAGGACTCATGATACTGAGCTCATACTGCACCCAAGCACTGGTGATCACTACCAGAGGCAGGAGGTGCCCTGTTGGGATGCTCAGAGACTGAGGCTGGATGGCAATTTGCGCTATTTGTCAGGTAAATTAGGATTTATTCTGTTCAAATATTAGGGACACTGTATTATTACTGAGTTTATGTGTGTGACTTCCTTTAGGAGTCTCACAACGATCCCTTGTATTGATTGTCGTTTTGTCCCCGCCCACTAGACGGCAGTGATATATAGCAGTGTGCAGCAATTATTCCTGGGTAAATTCCTGACTCCCCAATCAATCAAGAGATCTAGGCAGATCTAGTGAAAACACAAGAATGAGGGGTTATTCAGTGAAATAGAAAGTGTGTGAACAGTATTTCCTCTTATGTAATGAATTTTCCGAATGTGTGGTTAGACTGTGGAACTCACTGCCCCAGGAAGACATTGAGGCCCAGAATTTAGCAAGATTCAAAGAGAGATGGGATATTTATATGGATATCAAAAATATCCAGAGTTGTTATAGTTATTGCTAAGAAATATTTTAAATCTGATATTAGGTATTAAGATGAGGCTTTCATGGAGGGCAGATAACCCCACATATGCCTATTTCAGGGTATCTAGCATCTGATTCTGGCCACTTTCAGAGACAAGATATGGGACTAGCTGGATCAAAGAGCTGATCCAGCCTGGTAAATTCATTCTTCCTTCCAAACTAGGTGAAAACTGGATTGTCTAAACACAGAACAATCAGACTGTAGCTTTCATAGCTAAAGTTGGATTATATGGTAAACCATAATCTCCACAAAAGAAGCATTTATCAACTTTTTTCATACACTTCTTTGAACAGAATTTTTTCTCACCCACCCCCCTCAAATCAAGTTTGTCATTCTTAATACAAAGACGTGTGGGAAAAATACTGTGACACAAAACATAAAACCCATTTTGCTAATAAATAGTTAAAACCAATTACCATTAGACTGTAAGCACTTTCTCTGTTTGTCGGGGACTAGTTCAATGCAGCCCTGATCTTCTCTCTTGTCTAGGTGCTAGTGTAATGCAAATAATTAAGAATAGTAACAGATGAAAGTTCTACCAGTTATATGATGAAAATGTTGCTAAATTTCTGGTGGTTTTTGTTTGTTTTTGTTTTTTTAGATTTGATTCTTTGAGTATATAATAAAAGGAAAGTAGATGATTAGATAACTGGCATGTATGAGTGGCTTGTGGAACTAGTCAGCTTTTCTATGGCGAGCCCATGCCAGATTTGCTTGATTGTTTACCTATTTTGCAATTGAACAAAGGTTAGCGTTAAATTTGTATGAAGTGTTTGACAACTCAATAAAGCAAGGAAATTTTTGTCATTCCTAACTGGCATTCTTCACTTGCCTCATCATGCCTTGGTACTGCAGCCTGTAAGATATATCAAGCATGATTCCAAAACTTCAGCTACAGGGACTGTTTCAGATGTGTGTATGGGTGGGGTTACATAATTAAGTACTTTTGTTATGCTTGCATGCCTCTGAATTGCAAAGAAAATGTTTGACATCTGTTGAAATAGGGTGTAGGGTTTGTTTTTATTATTTCATCCACAAACATACTTTACCAGCTCAAGCTATTATGAGTTTTATATGGTTTTCTTGAGCATGTTTGTTATAGGTGACAATGATGAGGGAATAATTTCAGAATAGAGTTTTTTACATGGATGTGCTATATGGGGCTTCGGAGAGCTGAAGAGGGGAGCAGTCCATGGACCTGCAATACGGCCCCCAGCTATTTAGTGGCCTCTAAATGGGGGTTCTTTGCTACTGAATCTGCATTATTTTGGATCCAAAAGCCCTGCCTCCCAGTTCCTATGTAAACTCCTTTCCATGCTGGCCTATTCAGAACCGATATGGCATCCCCCAAAATTGGCAATGCAGGCAAGGGTAGAAACCCCATTTTATTGTCACTTTCCCTGTGGCCTTTTTTCCTCCATTGCATGTCTTAAGTGGCATGGAGGACTTTCTACCAACTCTTCACATCAAGGTGAATTTCACTCTGAGTAGCTATAACAGCATAATTCACTCAGACTAGATTTCTTGCACCGATTCAAACTTTTGAGGAAATTGCCAGTGGTGGAAACTCCCCTGAGAGATCAGGTAGTGGCAGTGCAATTCAGTCAGATTTATCTTTTGAATTAGGGGGGAAGCTATGAGAGATTGGCACAGCTCATAGAGTTGGTGGCTCTAGCAAAAAATAAATCTATTTTTATTTTGTGTTAATGCCCAAAATACCATGGTGGTGGGTGCTTATATCAGACATTGATAAATGGGAAGAGGACATGGACAGGGCAGCTGGATTGTGCCCTAATTCAGCATCTCCCCATAAAGGCTTCCACTGAATTATGGGAAATGAAGCTGCCTTTCAGAGGCTACCCCAAGAAGGACTCTGTCCTTTGGGGTGAATATTGTACAGGACTACATAATTTCCAGTACCCTGTGCCAGTTTTGCTGAAGTTGATCCTCTATCAGTTTCACCATGCACACTGTTCAATAGAGAGCAGCTGCCATAGAAACCGACAAAGCAAACAAATTGAAAAGAAACACCACATCCCATAAATCAGGCATAGTGGAAAAATCTGCTGTATGGGACAGTGATTACACTCTTTCCCCCACTGAATAACTACTCCTCATGAGAGAACCCTATGCAATTCTTTAGGGAATATAAGAGACACACAAGGTTGGACCAAACAGATTCGTCCTAAACCACAGGGATCAGCAGCAAAACACTGACCAACACTAGAAGACAAAATAGGAAGACTTGAAAGTTCAGCTTCCACATAGAGTGTAGGACAATAACTCGTTCTCTCCCTTCAATCAAAATCTCACTTCTTACCCTTCATTCTCCACCCATGGCAAAATAGGATACACTGAATTTTGGGCCTCATCCTCAGCTTCTGTAAATCAGCATGTCTCCGTGGACTTTAGTGGAGCTATGTTGATTAACGCTCGCCCTTAAGTCTACCCCCTCTAGTTGGCTAGACCCACGCTGAATTCAGCTTTCAAAAGAAATCAGTGTGGGTTAGATATGGGCAGGGCAGAATGAGCTGCCAGAGCCCTGTTTCTTGGAAAAGTGTTTCCTAAACATGCTGGGACAGTTCACTAACTGATCCACCCGCAGTGGAAAAGGTACAATATTGTTGATTAAAGTCCAGGTACAACATGTTTGATCAGAGCTTTTGTAAAATTCATTGCTAGTTTGCCTTGCTTTTAACCTTAGGAGACTATATATCAAATGCTATTTTTTTTTTTTTTTGGGCTACCACTTGTTGCTTAAGGGAATTAATTTTTTTCTTGTTTGACCTGATAGTGGATTTCCAGAGGTGAAAGCTTCCATCTGAGAAGCTGACTTTCACTAAATTTACTGACAGTTAATAACAATATCATTAAATAAGTGCCCGACTCAAGCAAAAATATGACCATTCGTAATACCTTATGAGCCTCAATTAATAGGGCTTACTTTTAATTTGTGCAAATAATATTCAGTCAATAACTTAAGAATGCTAAATAGCTCTTCAGAAACTACTGGAATGTACCGTGGTTTGCTTTTCAAAGTCTAACTGTTTTACATAGTCCTAGAGTTGGTGTCAGTAAAAGCGTGTGCCCTGTTTCAGTAAATGTAACAAGGTGTCTGGCAGACCCAATCCATCCTTGTCAAGCTGTTCTTCTTTTGTTGCAGGGGTGAAGAACTAGTGGGTTTCTTCTGAAAACAGATTCAGCTTTCTTTATGGGAAATTCATCTCTCTCCTTTTGTAAACTCGCCTTTGAGTTTTATAGGACACCTCTAGCAGAGACTCATAAGACATGTATCCGTCTAAAGCCTGTAGGTATCTGTGCTGCTGTAGGAGGAGCCCTTCCATTTGTCTTTCATTTAGATTCGTTGCATGTTTACCAAGGTGAAAGGATTAGTGCCCTGGAGATCATTTGCTTTCATAAGCTTTAAACTAGAGTAGAAAAAGTTTCATGCCTTGATTCTTTTCCAACAGCCCTTTCACTCTCTGCAAGGCATATAGGAGCAAGCTGAGACATATTGATTGCCAGCAGACTCTTCCAACAAAATTGCCCTGTCTGAATCAGTTAAACTGGGTGGGAAGAGAGAACTTTTGCCAGTTTCTCCCATCTTTTCTACCACGTGGTGAGACACCTGGAGCGTTCCTTGGGGGTTTATAATCAAGATGAAATACTTCAGATTTCTACGTCTAAAAAATGCCAAAATCCCAGACCATATGTAACGATAATTCACATGCCTTCTAACCTTTTGTGTTTTGCATATAGTCTTGCAGTGAAATATTGATTCCCTAGATGCTTTTCTATAGAAAGAGAAGTTTAAAAAATTGGAAGAAGAGGAGTCTTGGTTTAGCATCATTTCCATTTAAATATAAAATCAATAGTAGGTAAATACATTAAAATCCTTGCTGTCCTGAAATTGACATCTGATAGTATTTCTCCCCTCTGAGACTGGTAGCTTAAATAAAAAAATTAAAAAAACATAACATTTGACTGAAACTGGCTATAATAAATTAATACCAGCTAGAAGAACAAAACCCCAATGCAGGAAACTCCAAACTAGATAAGTTCAAACAGACATCTTTCTCTGAATGACATTTTCAGAACATTTCATTAATAATTATAAATTCTCTGTGATGATCCTTTCACCACAGAGTGTGGTGTGTTGCAGGGGGAGGGGAGGGTTTATTTACTGATTTACAGTGGAATACTGTGGAGGTATTTAAGGGATAATAGGAGAAATCCTCTGCTTTACAAGGGAATAATCCAATTCCCAAATGGATTAACTACCAGTCTATAGCAGAACAGTTCATTTAAGCAAGGGAACTCCCTTAATACTGAGAAAATCAGAGCAGCTGTTCTGTTGTCAATATTGTACAAGTGAAATCATTCTTATTAAAAGTAAAATTGAGGTTCCCTTTAACCAGGTAATTACCCTTAATTACATTGCATTTTAAATTCCTCATTCTCTGATAAATGTGATCTGGGTTTCCCACTACTGCAGCTGAGAGAAAACATTCAACACAAGAGGGACTAGGAGCAAGACAAATGTATGGAACAAACTAATTAAAGAAAAAGCTTGCACAAGGCAGTGTGGTCTGAGGATGGAGAATCAGGAAGTCTTCAGTTCTAATTCCAGTTTTGCTAATGACTTATGTTATACTAATAAAATAAAAACCAGCAGGATCTTAAAGGGGAAAAGGCAGAATACCACATTTATTGTGAATACAGAAAGAATCGTAGTAAGCAGTTAGTTATAGCTATAACATTTCATTCAATCTCATATTTACTGACACATTCATTCATACACACACACACACACACATAAACAGGTTCTGCAAGGTTGTTATCATAGTTACCAGCCTTAGAGTTGCTCGTGCCAAGCCACTCGCCAGGTGGCCTGGACACGAGGAGGGAGCAGGGCCTTGTCAGATGCTCATCTGATGCTCCTGGAAGTTGGTTTGCAGAATCAGACCCCAAAGTTCTCACTTTCTAGAGTCCATTTTTATAGGAGTTTCTTCCTATGCCAGTCTATGGGAATTGCTTCATCATGCTGTTGCTGAATCAATCAGCAAATAGCACATTCCTAACGGCTCCGTGCTACTAGATGTTATCTTGTTCTTTGGTTCTCCCATTCTTGAGGCTGTTGGGTGGATTCCAGTGGACCTCCAGGGGGGGGTCCTCTGGTTATTTCCACTTGATGCCTTCTTCAGCCGATGGACACTGGATTCTTAGGCTGGCACCTCCCTGATCATTCAGTTATTATCCACACCAAGCATCCATCCACGTACATCCTCTATCTCTATTTTAATCACAATTGTTAGCAAAGCGAGATGAATACAACAAAAGGGCGGGGAGTCTCTGGGTGCGGTTTCTGTTAGAGTATTGCTTTCAGTCTCTCTCTGTGTGAGTAGTTATTACAAAGAATTGCTTTGAGAACAGACTCTGTCTTAGAATGTACTAACATAATTAGCAGCTTGCAAGTTTAACACATAGAGGGAGAGAAACAGTACCAAAAACCAAGAGACCTCTTAATTAGTAATACCCTGGAATTTAAACTAGGGGAATCAAACTCATTTGTGATTTTAATACAGAACTTCTTTAGTATGATCCAACACTTGCTGCATGGCCTTGTGTATCCTCACCTTCTGCTTCCATTTCCCTGTGGAGATGAGAATACCTACCTGCTTCACACTGCAGAGTTGAGAACATTGGTTAAATAGTGTCTTAATCTTCCACCCTCACTCAAGCTGAGTACTTCTTACTATACTAGTGGTCCCAAACCATTACTCTACTTCAATACATATTACAATGCTGGAGTAATGCATTAAGTAATTTTATAGGAGAATTGTATCTGAGTGCATCATGCAGACTTGGAGGAAGAGGTGGTGATGCTGGCAGACCAGGTCATGTATTCAGTGTATTCAGGTCAATTCAGTTGTGTATTAGTATAGATCAAAGTAATGGTTAGATGTATCAGAGTGTATTGTATGTTTAAACTCCATGAAAACTAGTGAGAGGTTATTTGCATTGTTTTCACTTATCTGTTCCTGTTACAATGTAAGAGCAAACATTTACATTGTATGTACCCCTGTAACTAAATAACCCATCAAAAAAATCTTGTGAAATGCTAAGGAAGGGTTTAAGGACTTTAACAGAAAATGTTAATTTCAAGCAAGTGGCTATTATGTATGATGGTCAGAGGTCCAAATACTAAGTGCGTTCCTCACTCATCATCAAAGGAGAAGCTCATGTGGGCAGAGAGACTGTAAGCTTGTCTTCTGTGAGAAGAAGCTACAAGAATGGAGCCAAAGAAAGATCCTTCATCTCTGAACGGTTTGGACTCTTGCAGAGAAGCGTACGAAATGCAAAGCAGAGATCCCCAGAGACAATCTGGATACCCTGAAAAACTTTTGGGAAACTGTCAATTTATTACATCACTGCCACAGGAGTTGCAAACTGTGACTCACCTGTACATATACATTACTTGCTTTAACCTCTCATTCCTTTTCTTAGCTTTCTATGACTTCAGGATATGATTGGTATAGTGATCTAGGAATTCAGTTGTTACTGGCTGGGTGAAATCTAATTATAGAACCATCAGCAGCTTGAGGTATCTGCCCTGTTTCTGACAGTCTGCCCTGAGGTAGGTGCTCACAGTTGAGAGTCACTCCAGAACCCCCTGACAGAGCTTACATGGCTACTTTTTCCTGAGAATTATAAATTTCTTTGAGAATGCAGGAAAGGTGTTTGCATTATATGGCAAGAATGTCTCCTTCTGTAAGAACACCATGGGAGGGGGACAGAAAACAGGAAACCCTATGCTGTTCCTTTAGAGCACCCTTTCAAGGAGAGCAGGTTTGCAGCCCTGTGCTTATGTGGAGAGGAGGAACTCCCTCTTTTTGGAGATGGAGGCCATAAACATAGGAAACACCTCAGACTGAGGGCTTGTCTACACTGGCACTTTACAGCACTGCCACTTTCTCGCTCGGGGTGTGAGACCCCCGGCAGCATAGCAAGTTTCAGTGCGGTAAAGCGAAAGTGTAGACAGTACCCCAGTGCTGGTAGCTACGCTCTGCCCCCATGGAGCTGCGTGGTTTTTGTTTTTGGTTTTTTTTTAGAGCTCTGGGAGAGCTCTCTCCTAGCACTCTGCACGACTAAATGAGCCATGTTAAAGTGCTGCTTTACTCGCACGTTAGACTAGCCCTGACTGTATGGTTGAACACCCTACTGCTGATCAGCGGAGGCCATGGTGGGAATGTATACTGCTGCCTCACTCTAGACATCTGGATGCCTACTTCCTGCCTAAGCCCTAGAGCGCATCAGAAACTGGGAGAAGATATGTGTTAGGTCATCTTAGTCATGTGCAGGGCCTGATCCAGTAGATGTCCTCTGAACATGCCTGCTGGACAGGGTCCCCTTCGGATCTGGCCAGAGGAGGAGATAGTGGTGGTTCTCCCACTCACCTTATGTCTTTTAGCCCAGTGGTTAGAGCTAAATGGGATGGGGGAGACCCAGGGTTCAGTCCCCCTGTTCCAATCACTCTTTCGCTATTTGTCCACAGTGGAACACCTTCAATCGGAGAGACTGAGGAAGCCTCACATAAGAATATCCCATATCTTTGTGGTTAGAGCACTCTCCTGGGAGGTGAGAGATGCCCTGCTCAAATCCTGTCTCCCCACTCCTTAGGGAGTAGTCTAACCACCGGGTGAAAACTTAAGGTGGATGGTGGCACCATCACCTCCCCTTCCGCTAGAGAGATAGGTGCCTACAACCACCACCTCATCCAGCCACTTACTGTGGAGTAAGGCAGGTGCCCACCACTCCTCCACCTTAGCTATTTTGACTTTGTCTACACGTCGAGCTAGGGCTATGATTCCTTGCTTGCCTAGGCATATTTGCACTAGCTCTCGTGGAGCTAGCATGCTAAAAATAGTGTAGCTGTGCTGAATACAAACCCATCTAAGCTCCACGCATATGTATTTAGCCTGCCAAGCTCATACCACCCCGGCTACACCATTGTTCTTAGTGCACTTACTCGAAGAGAACTAGCTCAGATGTCTCTGCAACCTGGAAGTCACCGTCTTCCGCTCCAAGTATGGACATACCCTTCGTATGGAGTGAGGCCAACACTCAACTCATTCCTGCAAGAAATGCTTTAGGCATGTAAGTCACCTGACTCCAAGTGGCTGGTTCCTGCTGAGGGTCATTAAGCAGAGATAGGTGCCTAAAAGTTCAGCACTGTTACTCAGCATTGCAGTGCTTAATTTCCTTCATGGATCTCCCCCCCCACCCCATATATTTTCATTTATAATATTCATGAAGAAAACATTTAATTCAAATTAAAATTTCCTGTCTTGACTGTGCTCTGAAGAGGGAGATGGAGATGGGATTAGATTTAAAAGAATAAAGAGGCAGTAGATGTTTTCCTTAAGGAGAAGCTAGAGGCTGCATATATTGTTATTGGCTGACCCTCAGCTTGAGCTCAGCTGTAGTATCTTTGGGTATCTTGCCCCTGGGTCCCCTACTTCTGGGCAATCTTACAGTTCCTGGCAAGAGTTCAGCTTTTTCTCAGGTTCTCTTCAGTACCTAATTTACAGCCCCCTTATCTCTAGCCCCTGGCAGCCTTTCCTAATACCTACCACAAGTCAGTGGTTGGAAGTGGCCCTGCAGGTTAGAAGTTTGCTCATATCAAGATTGTAATATCAATCTGCCCCAAACAGAGGGTTGAAGAAAAAGGTTAGCAAGTGCCTCACACTGAGCTCTCCTTACAATCAGTGCTCACTAGCAGTCCCCTAGTAGCTTCCCTGGTACTGGGAAACAATCTTTCTCCCCCTGCCCTTTTTAAGAGCCACTTCTTCAGTTGGTGCATGTTTACAGGTGCACCTAATTGGCACTGCCCAAGTGCAGTAATGCTCATTAGCCTTTCCACCAGTAGGATGGGGTGTGTCCCATCACATTACTCACCTATTTGCTCTAAAAAGCTGTTAAATGGAAATTTCACATTGACCATTAGCTGCATCAGAGTGGAAATTCTAGACTGATTGTAAGTGTAATTCCTTGTTACTTGAGTAATAGGGTAATCTTCAAGTATTTTTCAGTGGCCTCACTGTTTAAGCTACCATATTTTTCTGGATTGGTTGCAGAGATAGTTTTCACTCTGTAAATCAATACTCGGTGGCTTTGTTGGTTCTACTGCCAAGCAGACTGAAATAAAAGGTGTGAAGCTATTCTATTCATCTTAATGGGGTGTTAATGATTTCAAAGCCTAGCTGTGACCATTTAAATGTGAACACTATTAATCAATGGCTATAACACAAACACTCAGCTTGAGTCACTGAAATTTAAATGCACAGGGCAGTTGGTTAGCAAATGAAGATTTGTGGGGGTTTTGTAAGAGGGGAAAAAAATCCCTGCCACATTAATTTAGCAGATTCAAGAAGGAAAAAAACCCATAACTCCTGCTTTATTGAGGATTTAAAAAGTATATTGCTACCATAGTCACAAATTAACCAATCTGCATGAAATAAACACATTTCAGCAGTGGTGTCATTTTGGTTACTACTACAAGACAGCGACTTGCAAAATTAAATTTCCTTCCAAACAGTTCTCATGTGCCCTTTGATTGCAAAGCTCATTTAAACAGAACCCCCCTTCAGAATTGCTTTAAAAAGTCTTTAGTTCCACAGAATATTCTCATTCACTCAAATAGTATATTACATGTCTGCAGAAGCTACATGTACAGATTTTGCTAGGGCTGTAATACTGTCCTTGTGAATTTGGAGAAAATCATACTGGATATATCACTATTAAAGTGTCAGGGAAAGCAGGCGGTAGGAAGAGGTTGGAACAGTGCAGCACAAGGTGGCAGGTGTGCTATGACTGTTGCTTAATACACATCATAACTGTTCTCTCCATCTAGTTGTTGCATCTGTAAGTTGCCTCTTGCTGATATTCAGACTGTAAACTCTTTAGGGCAGGGCCCATCGTTCTGTTAAATGTTTATACACGGTTGGGCTCTGGCCCTTGATTGGTGCTACTGCTAGACAAGTAATAACAATCAGAAGACTTTGGTTCTTTTTCCAGCCCTCCCTGCATGATGTTAGGTAAGTTATTTAACCTTTTTGTCCTGGTTTTCTCAGTCCCCCTTCTATTATTATAAATGAACTTTGTGAACTTTGGAGGGAAAAAAAATGTTATAGATTCCAAATTGTCTTGTTGGAACAGAAATCGTAATTAATTTTTTAAATTTAAGGTGACTGTAGTGCTTATGACAAAGCCTGGTGCAGTTAAATGTGAGGCCAGTCCTTGAACAAACTCTGCTAATGTACCTCAATTCTGACATGTGTCAATCTTACAAACTTTCTGAGGACATATGAGACTTGCCTGAGGGCTGCAGTGTCATCTCCATTTTACCTCGTGAATATACCTTGCGCTTGTTCCTAATGGTAGAGGCCCGGTCTACACCTAAAAATTAACCTAGCCACATTGCTCAGAGCTGTGAAAAATTTCACACCCAGTGTCATGTACTTAGGTTGATTTAGCCCCCACTAGATGCCGCTGGAAGAATTGGAAGAACAGCTACTGCCCGTTGGATTACCTTTTCTGTCACCATAGGAAGTGCCTATGCTACAACGGCACAGCTGCAGCGCCATAGCTGTGTTGCTGTAATATAGACATGGCCTGAGTCTGGGCTACATCTCTTATATGAAAGGGGGACACACCCTTTCCAGCTAAGGCCTGGTCTACCTTATGTTGGCATAGATACATGAAAAAAATCACCCGTGACTGATGTAGCTATGTCAGCTACTGGGGATTATGTTGATGGAAGAGTGCTTCAGTCCATATAGCTAACTTGGGCCGATCTAATCCCCAAGGTAGAGAGCACTCTGTCAACAGAAGAATTTTGTTGCCCTAGCTACTGCCTATCAGGGAGGTGGATTACCTACACCAACTGGAGAACTGCTCTTGTCAGCATAGGTACTGTAGTGTCTACACTGAAGCACTAGAGCTGCAGCTTTGCCACTGTAGCATTTCAAGTGTAGACAGGCCCTTTGTTTGGGAAGGGTGTTCTTACACCTACAGGAAAAAACCCTGCTGTCAGTGTAGGCTGTCTATGGGGTTATGCCAGCGTAGCTATGATGGTATAGCTATGCCATATAGTCTTTGTAGTGTAGACATGCCCTAACCTACCTACAAAATAGTGTTGTAACATTCTCATCTTATGTTGTGGACCAATGTGGAGATATGAAAGGATTATTAATAAACTCTTCTCTTAAAAAATCAGATGAAAACTCAAAATCTCTGCTTTTTGTGGCTTCTTCTCTGTGGAGCATTCAGCAATTTCTATAAATTAATGAATTCTTCTGACCTTGTCAATCAGAAGCTGAAGAATAGTGCCACAGGTACACCACTGTGAATCTAGTTAAATATGTAATTTGTGCTGGTCCCATGCAGCCCCGCTGTCGCCCATCTTCATCCACATAGCCCTGCCAAAGGGATGTATGCCTACAGCCAACTCTCTTACAGTATCTTGTTTGCCTGTGATTTCAGACAACAGTGAGAGGCCATCAAATTAATAACTCACTCTTGGCTTTACAAAGAATCTTTTTTTTTTTTCCCTTTTATCGGGAGTAACTAAGGAGGGAAATGGAAGTAATGCACAGAACCTGTTGTTGGTTGTGATGGGGTATTAACCCTGCATGGGCTCTGCCAGAGCCTAATTGGGCCAGGTGGACCCAATCAGCCAATTAGGCTGCAAATGGGGGAGATTTAGGTTGTGTGGAGAGTTTTGATTAGAAAGAAGCCCGCCTGTGAGGGACCAGGCAGGGCTTCTACAAAGCCAGGAGACTGGAAATAGTGTAAGGAAGAAGTCTTTAGTTCTTGTCTTTGAAGTGAAGGAAGGGGAGAAGAGGTATGGTAGGAAGGAGTCAGGCAGTGAGAGTAGTAAGGTGGTGCAGATGCAGGCCTTGACCGTTCACTACACGGGGTCCTGGTCTGGAACCAAGAGTAGAGAGTGGGCCTGGATTCCTCTGCTAACTACTGCAGAGTGGTAGCGCTAAGGGCTATGGATATGAAGACTGCCGAAGTCATTGTGAGAGCGACATAGTCAGGGCAGTGAGAGGACTGCCTGATGCTACTTGTGGAGAGAGACTTTGAAAGACCACCCTGGAAAGGGAAAACCACTGAGTGACCTGGCCAAAGGGCTAAGTCATGAAGAGGTAGTAGCAGTTCCTGAAGCAAGAGTGGGGCTGCAGACAGAGAGAGAGAGCAAGAGTGCAATAGTGGGAAGGGTGCTGGTCTTCCAGAGCTAATCTCCAGAACCGTCAGGAGGAAGTGATGTCTAGTAGTGAGTACTGTGCCCCCTTACTCTGGTGTGGGCATCAATTTCCTGCTAACGCTTAACTTACGTTGTTTCTGTTAATCACAAAGTTCAGTACCTGAAATATATTTTGCAATAATCACATCTTCTATCAAAGGATAGTCCTGGTTATTGTGATCATTTTTTCCCACACATGTAGCCTCAAACCTTGGAAGTGCTTTAGGGGCAACAAGTAAACAATAGGATTCCTCAAAGAACAGCAGCGGGAAATCTGCTCCAAGTCAGCAACCCTAATTATATTTGACTCCCAGGTCTTTATATCAAAATCCACATATTGGTTGAAGGGTAGAAAACAAACCTTTCCTAGAGGAGGAACATATTACTATCAGTGATGCCCAGTATTGCTTCCAATTGTATACTGAAGCTGTCCTGAGACTGTTCACCTGACACATGGAGTTTTTTACAAGCACATGTATTTTAAAACCTTGTCTAAGGGGCATGTCTACATGTACCGCTCTGTAGCGGCACAGCTGTACCAATGTAGCTGCAGTGCATCTGGTGAAGACGCTGTATGCCGATGGGAGAGAGCTCTCCTAGCTGCATAATAAAACCACCTCCACAAATGGCAGAAGCTATGTTGGTGAGAGAAGCTCTCCTGCTGACATAATGCTGTGCACATGAACACTTACGTTGCTCGGAGGAGTGATTTATTCACACGCTGAGCGACATAAGTTATGCCAACATAGGCTGCAGTGTAGACCTAGACTAAATTTTACTTTTTCTCCTGCTTGGGATGTTCTTAGTTGTGTGTACAACTGCTTGTCAATATTTACTTCTATAATAGGAGATTCCCCAATCTCCCCATGTCCAGTTATTGATTTTTTTTTTCTATAAATTCAACTTCAGGGGCCATTTTATCAAATAAATCCTTCAATCTGTCTTTTTTAAGAATGTTTTCTCCATCTTCAGCGCTGATTTACATAAAATTGGTAGGTAAGCCTCCCCTTCACTTAGAAAGATCTAATGGACCTAAGTGCATCTTATGTAAGCGCAATATTGGTGATAAGCATGAGGTTGATTTCCAAGCTATTTATTATAGGAAGAGCACAGAGCCTGTGGCTCAGATTAAGAGCTAGTGTGTAAGAGTGTAGCTGTATGTCAGTAAATGACGTTAGAAAATCTAAGTAGTTGTAATTTACCGAAGGCTGATAACCCCTTCCCTCTGTAAAACCTACCTATTGGGGGTTAACAGAAAAGAAATCTCTACCTGGAAACCTTTTGCAAGGTTTTTCACTGATCCTTCTGTTGGAGAAGGGAGTCTATATTCCTGCAGAATGAGCCAAGGGCTCTTTCCTATGTCCATGTTAGGCTCTGGATTTCTGGGTCCTTGATAGAACAACTTCAATGGAATTCCCAGTGATTTTCTTTGACCCCAAATCCTCCCTTAAATGGTTTCGCCCCTGTGTAAGGGCTCTATAGAAAAGATATTCAGGTGCTGTATTACATTAGCTTTCTCAAATCACCATGGGGCCAGTGGGGTGAGGGGATGAGGCCCCATGGTGATTTGCCTCCTAGCCACCTAGCAAAGGGCCAACTGGTCCCTCTGCTGCCTCCTCCAACCTCCACTCAGATTCCTGGATTGTTGAGTGCCTTTCATAAGGCTTGGGGGAATGGAGGTGGGGAAGGCATGTCACCCCTTCTGTGGGGGAGAAGTTCAGGTACGGAGAATATCCACCACACATGGATTGTGGGGCATGATGTAGCTTGGAGAGGCTAGAGAAGTTTTGTTTTTCACTAGCTTAGACTCCCCTAGAGTAACTGATGCTACTTTATACATCACTTCTGAATTTGGCCCTGTAGTATTGCCAGGCAGCCTAAAAGTAAGAGTTGATCAAGTTGGTACAGGCTTTTGTTGGGGTAACATCAGGTGAAGTTTTACTTTTTGAGGTCATTGACTTGTTGGCTTCATAAGACTAAAAACATAAAAGCTGCCAAATAGCAAAGAAATCACAACGTCAACAGCTTCACAGAAAGGAGCAGGAAAGAAATGGGTGAGTTAAAAGAAATCCTGAGACTGGCACCAGCAAGTGTCTAAGTGGCACTCACTCAGTCTGTCATCTTGCCTTCTGCTACATCTTGCAAACATTGGCAGGCATTCCTAGGCAGGGAGTAAAGACTGCCACTACACTAATCTACACCATTACTAGCCCTTGGAGAAGCCCGAATGTTTTTTGATAACCAGACCATCCTGTACCCAACAGCTGCTGAAGACAATGGGAGCTTTTCTGTTTAACTCTCATATGACTTAGATCAGGCCCCTTATGTGAGGAGGAAAGGCATTTAAAAATAACTTTATATGTTAGTTTGAAGGGGAGGGTGCTACACTGGCCAAACAGCTGTGATATGAGAGTGCAACAGAATAATAAAAGCATAAATTGGAAAAAAAAATGTCCCCAATCCCTTTTAATGTGACATCCCTGCCCCTAGCTTATAAGAAAATGATGGAACAAAATCTATTATCACTTACTAGTGTGCAGCCTTCTCTTTTCTAGTGACAAATGTTAGTTTCATCAATCAAACGACTAAACTGAGTGAATATTCCTGTCTGATTTGTCATAAACAAAACTAAAATAATGAATCAAATTTGTTGATAAAACTGTCAATTAGACAGATTCTTATCTAACAGCGGGTTGAAAATCCAAGATGTCTGCCACAATAGAAAATGATGAAAATGACAGCTGTTTAAATGCCAGTGCAAGATTTCTACATCTGCTTGGTACAGCAGCTGAAAGTTCAGACTCTGGGCTTTAAAATGATAGAAAGATTAAGCTAAATCTTCATGTGATTGTCAAGATATCAATGTTTAAAGCAGATGTTGGCAATTTTTTAAGGAATGAAAACTCCTACAGATGTTGGAGGCTGGAGCACTCAAAGTAGTTGGGCTATATAAAACCCTGTCTGAGGAAAAGAACATGATTTTTGTAGAAACTAAATGATCTGCTATTTCTGAGCTCAAAAATGGAACTTCCCTCAGCATGGGTATGAAAAGCACTGCTTTTCCGTGCTCGTTCCCATTCTGCTTTGTGACATTTGTCAGATATGCCCAGAGATTTTTACCTCTTTCTTTATGGTGATGCCACAAGTTAAAATGAAAGATGTTGGCAAAGCTGGTTTAAAAGAAGGACACATTAATCACCAATTCTGGAATAAACATTTTCAATGCTTGGCCACCCCAGACTTTGGTTATTTTTCTTCTTTAACTGTATATCTCCCATTTACAAGTTCCACTTATAAATATCCTGGATCAAATTCAAGGTCCCCATCTTAATTTTCAAGACCCCTGCCTCTGTCTTTGTGATGATGACCTCCCTTGACAGCCATGTTCCTCAGAAATTGAGAGCCTGTCATTCTCAAGGGTGAAGCTGATGAAAGCAGGAGATAAGGCTTGCTTGACAACAAGGCAAAGGCTTTGGAACTCATTACTAGAGGAGATAAGAATTACTACAAATTTTGCTGCTTTCAGAACAAAGCCTAAAACTTACTACTTCAACTTAACTTTTCGCTAGGTACTGTTAAAAACAGCCAAAAAGAAGAGGAGGAGAAAGAGGCAAAGGGAAGGAATTAGCAGGAGAGGGGCAGGAGAGAGCGAGAGAGAGGAAATAATTAAAGAAATAAAATGTAGTCCTGCCTGTCTGGGTAAGTAGAGAGGAGAACTAATTTACTGGCCTATTGTGAGTTTGGTTATTATTTCTTATGAGGTACTCAACCACTACTGTGATGGGAAACAGTATAAGAACTTAAATAGAAAGGTATAACTCCAGTTTCCAATGACAATAACAGACATCCTAATTAACTAGGTAATCAAAAGAATAGTTGAAAATATCTGAGTAATTAAACTGTGATAACTTCTAACTTAGATGGAGTTGAAGGGTCCATTTACTCATAGCATGTGCAGACATTTTCCTCTCTTTTGTTTGGTCTACTTTAGTGGCCTAAATGTGGTGGAATAGGACATAAATTTCTACCACCTGTGCTGCTCTGCCTCCTTATACCTATAATATTACTGCCAAAACCCTAACTTTCTACTGGTCTCCCATGAAGACCTATGGCTCAACTATCTGTCTCTCAGTCAAGTTTGTTGAACTGGTAACCTACAGTACTGCATAAGCAGCATATACACTCATACATTAAAGCATCTCCACATAAATTTACCCACCTACCTTAACTGTGTTATCACTTTCATTTTTTTCACCTTTTACCACTTGCTTGCCTTTCAGCATAGATCCCTCTTATAATCATGCGAACACCCATACAAACTTATTCTCCTTTTAGCCTTCTTCCTTGGTATCCCATTTTCCCATCTATGCATCTGGAGTCCCTGTCCAAACTTGCTGCCCAGTCTTAACTCTGCTCTGGCTTAATTAACACAACTCGTTTTTCTTCACCTATTATAACCTATCCCTGTGGACCACCTCTATGTGTGATCACAAGAGCAACTAATTGAGAAGTTATTCTTAGGCCTAATCTTGGCTTGTGCCTCTGTACTATTCTCTTATCCCTTCTTGAAAATAGAGGTCACATTTCTGAGTTAACTACCTGTTAGAGTTTTCACTAAAATTAGGACCAAATTTCTATTTCAGATACATGCACAGGGCTCCCGTTAACTTAACATGTTCAACATTGGAATTTGGTCCATAGACCTTGCTTGACCTTTGTACAGATGAACAATGTAAGACTGAACTTTCTGAGGGCTGTAACATGCCAAAGGTCTGAAGCAAACATTTCACATCATGGCTAGAAACATCATGCCAGAAACGTGCAAATAAGGCTGACGATTAAAAATCGTACGGGATGGTGGTGTTTGTCAAGATTTTTGCAATTTCAACTATCAGTTCTTTTGTTTCTCTGGAGAAGATAAAATAGTATTTTTGTGTTTGTGACATTATTCCTCTAAATGGTTAGTTTCTGCCAAAAATCAGGCCTTTGATGTATATATGTATAGCCTTCAGAAATATGGCTGTGACATAAATTAGAACTGTAATGTAAGATGAAACTGGAGTATTCTTGCCATAACCTGATTTTGTTTAGCATTGCTGTAAACTATTTGAAAGAGGGTGTGTGTGGGTATTCTTTGTTTTTGTTTTAGTCCTAACCAAGAACAGAAAAATATACTAATTTCATTGTGTTTGAAATTCAAAAGGTACAGTATCTGGATACCTCTTTTCTTGCTATGTGCTCCTGGAACTGCATACCTACTGGTTTTTAAAAAAACAAAAACAAAAACCAAAAACACCCCCCAAACCCATTTTTGACAACTTGTGTCCTTTCCACCTCCACTCTAACCCCAGCGATCTTTTGATTCTCTTGGTGAATCAGACATACCTTTCACTATGCCTCTTATATTTTCTGTTAGAAATCCAGTTGGGAAAACCTTGCATAGACCAAAAAGTCGTTCCCCATGATCTGTCATTGTCTGACTTTGAGTGGGTGCATCTGGCAGAGATAAAACTGGTATCTGTGGGTTTTCTTGGAAACAGTCCACCTAATGTGTTCTTCTGAATTTCTCAGAATTTTTGTTTTCCTAACACAGAGCCTAAGTGCCACTTCATGCTGTGATTAAAATTCAAATGGCCAAAGAGATTATTTAAATTCTAATAACAGAATATTCTCATCTAAATTAGGAACAAATTCTGGAGTCAGCAAAAACATGACATTGTAATCTTGACATTAATGTTTACCTAATTCAACTCAAGATCATGATCTTAAAGTCAGAATGTGTTTATTTTGTCAAGTCATTACAAATATGCTTCTTACCATAGAATGTATTTACTTGTTCTTATTTTCTTCACTATTTAGGTATTCTCTGGGCATAGTAATTCCCTTCTGAGGCCAATACCATTGCTAATACTGCATTAATAAAGATAAAGACATAAAATAAAATGTTGCAATAAATATATCTTGGTAGACACAGACCTGTATTTGAACTGAAAATTGTCTCAAGACACTTTCATTCTTTCTATTACTATGGTTGTAGAATTAGGGCACATTGCTAAGGGGACCTCTATTACATCTATTAATGAGATTTATAAGAACGCTAATAGGTAAATCGAAAGTCCAACTCTAGTAACAATAATGCAAATTAATGCAACGCCAACTCTTTGCAATTCAGGTTTATAAATATTCATGATTGTCTTCCATTCTCATATGTATAAATACTTTCAGGACATACTTAAAAATAAAATGTGTATGTTTAGAATAAATCCTATTATATGTATGTCCTGTATCACAAAGGGGGATATTAAATCTACTTAATGTGTAAGGATTAAGTCATGTCACTCTCATTATTGATGAACTGGAGAATATATTCCAAAGTATTTGTGCCTTGTGGTTAAGAGAGATTATTTCTGTGTCATTACCATGTTAACTTTTTTCACTTGCTGCACACAGTATTAATGTGAGTTTATCTGGTTCCTACATTTCTCATGTTTCCTGTTTTGTAGGGTTTTCTTATTAAACAGGTAAAAGTTAAACCATGAAGAGACTGCCAAACAAAATGGTGTTAGAAAAACAAAATATCTCATTGGTTCCTGTGATGATATTGGAAATTGGATTGGATTATATAGCGGTAATGTACATGTATAAGAATAATACCTTGCTCCACCACTTAAGTCATCCCGTTTGTGAAAATCAATACCACATTAAAATTTGACCTATTAAATAATATGGCATTTTTCCAGTGCTATAATAAATGTAACTGATATTCAAGTCTATTGTTTGTGTGTGTGGTTTATGACTGTTAAACACCATGTACAAGGTCTTTTTTGTTTTGTTTTTTAAGTATTATTGATTTTGTCCATGGGTTGCTTTACTCAGTTATGTGATATTTAGGGCATATACTTTTTACTTTATTTTGATGATTAACTTCGACCTCTATACTTTTCATTCTGTTGAAATAGTTACTTATCTGCTCACTGTCTGTCTTCTCAAATCAGTCAGGTTTTAGCCTTAAATACAAATAAAATTAGTTTAGTTCTCTGCTTATTTTGGTTTTGTCTTCAATAAGATTAAAAGGGGGAAATTAGAATGTGTTAGCTAAAAATGTTTGAACTAAATCTAGTGTAGACAAGGCAGTGTACGGTTGAACGCATGTTAGGTTGGTCGCGTTAAAGCCTAGGCTCCCCCTTAGGCCTTACATAAGAATGGCCATACTGGGTCAGACCAAAAGTCTATCCAGCCCAGTATCCTGTCTCCCGACAGTGCCCAATGCCAGGTGCCTCGGAGGGAGTGAACCTAAAGGTAATGGATCAAGTGATCGCTCTCCTGCCATCCATCTCCACTCTCTGACAAACAGAGGCTTACCCATCCTTACCCATCCTGGCTAATAACCATTAATGGACTTAACCGCCATGAATTTATCCAGTTCTCTTTTAGACCCTGTTATAGTCCTAGCCTTCACAGCCTCCTCAGACAAGGAGTTCCACCGGTTGACTGTGTGCTGAGTGAAGAACTTCCTTTTATTTGTTTTAAACCTGCTGCCCTTTAATTTCATTTGGTGGCCCCTAGTTCTTATATTATGGGAACAAGTAAATAACTTTTCCTTATTCACTTTCTCCACACCACTCATGATTTTCTTTACCTCTATCATATCCCCCCTTAGTCTCCTCTTTTCCAAGCTTTTCGTAGCTTCTTTAATCTCTCCTCATATGGGACCCGTTCCAAACCCCTAATCATTTTAGTTGCCCTTTTCTGAACCTTTTCTAATGCCCGTATATCTTTTTTGAGATGAGGGGACCACATCTGTACGCAGTATTCAAGATGTGGGCGTACCATGGATTTATATTTGGGCAATAAGATATTCTCCATCTTATTCTCTATCCCGTTTTTAATAATTCCTAACATCCCATTTGCTTTTTTGACTGCTGCTGCACACTGCTTTGATCAGTCTAGCACATGTTAAAGCAGAGTGTCTACACTAGACTGTGTGTTCTAACTGATGTTAGAAAATTGTCTTACATGTTCTAACAATGCACCTCTTATCCTAGTTTAGACAAGCCTTCATGTACCTCCCATGCAGACTACAAGAACTTCTTTATTGCCACTGGAGTTTTCTTACTTGTGATGGAAACTGTAAAGCCAATGGAAAGTGTGATCACTTTTTAGCATGCTGTACTAGGGGTTGGATTTTCCAAAGTGCACAGCGTTGGCCTAACTGAAATCAGCAGTAACTACCTTTCCCAAGGCAGCATTCTCCTTTCCTCTTCATTATCAAACGCCTCTTTATTGCTATGCTTCCTTTATCATATGCAGGCTTTCTCAGCATTATTTGATAGTAAGCATATTTTTGATAATTTCACTGCATGGCCTTTCCTTCCTTCCTTCCCCTTTTCTTTTTGTACAATAACTCAGTTTTCATATACCATTTATTCTCCTATACTATGAACACCGAGCTCTTCTGCTCTTGGCAAGGTCAGCACTCAAAATGTCTTCTCTTAATTCTCCTGAATGTTGTAAAGGATGGTAATTTGATTCTTTGTATCCGCAGTCTTGCTCTGAGAATGCTTAGCAAGGTAGCACAGCTGTACATACCCAGATATTTCTCCATATATTTTCAACACAGGAAACATCTAGCACAACCCAGAAATGACAAGATTTCTTTGTATTTGAGTCCCTAAACAGCTGCAATCCACAGTTGATCATAACCGCTACAAAAATACTTGAAATCTAAACAGAGAAGGTCAATGAAAGACAGCACTCAATGGCTAATACTCATGGACACTGCCACCTCACAAATACACTCCAATCAGCTGTAGTCTGAGTAAACTCAGAAGTACACAGATATAAACAGAAATGACTTCAATAATTATTCTTAACAATCTTTTGTTAGGGCCTTTTGAACAATACACACTGGCAACACCAAATCAGGAAAGACCAGGGAAATAGTAATGAGATACAGCAAGAAAACCCCCCATCGGACCAGCTGTTGCCCAATTAAACTCAACAGTTCGCAGGTGTTCACTGGAGAATACACAATTTTGCCTAAGATGATGTACCTTCCTAAATAACCCATAAGAGAATAATACAAAATGTACTTTTATAGCGCTCTTCACATACTTTTTAAAGCTTTTTACATTAAGTCAATAATTTTATCCATTAAACATCTTCCTCTCCACTTATGACAACAAGAGGGTATGCATACACTGCAGCTGAGGCTGTGCTTCCCAATGTGGGTAGACAGACACAGGCTAGCACTACTCCAGGTAGCCTGCTAAATATAGCAATGTGTCTGGGGGGAGCTTGGCAGGGGCTAAGGCTAGCCAGCTGAGTACAAATCTGCCTGACACTTGCTTATATACTTGGGTGGCTAGCCCAAGCTGCTGCCCAGGCTTCTCCCTGCCACATTGCTATTTTTAGTGCACTAGCTTGAGCAGAGACTGGATGTGTCTGTCTAGACATGCTGGGAAGCACGGTCCCAGATGCAATGTAGACCTACTCTCAGTCAAAACTGAAAATGTAAGCCTTCATACCTAATGTGTATGTTCTCTTTTCTTTTTGGCTCTTAGCCTGCTTTGAAAAATAAAAACAAAAAACCCTAGAACAAAGTAATCTAGGGGCCTCAATTTTTTTTTTAAAGAAATGCCTTTTGAAGTCTTTCCATGCTGAGCTTCAGAAGGTTAGAATAGTAGCAATTCAGTTCATAGACAAGCTTTTCAGTGAAAGTATTCATATAATTCAAAACATTTCAAAACCATAGTATTGGGTATTTAAAATCCTGGTGTGATACGTGCAGAATACTGAGTGCTGAACAGTAGGCTAGCAAAAAATGTAGCCTATTTGCAAAGGTGATGGAATAACCTTCACAATTTAGCTGTAAATCATTGTGGCTTCTTGTCACTTTCTGATTCTTTTTTTTCCCCTCTGTCATTCTGCTTCAAAACACAATGGGCAAATTAAATCTCTCTCCTCAGTTGAGAGAGAAAATGGGATTATAATATTATGTAGAAAGACCAGTCATAGAAGGATCATTCCTGCCAGGTGAAATCCATTCCACACAGAAAGCCATTAGGATCTATGTGGGTGGAGGGCAAAGTGTCTGGGAAAGGTAGAATTCTTACCATCAAACCAAAGCCTGCATGAGGAGTGCTGTGTAGCCCTCACAGATGCTATTCATCCTATAGGCTGCAGTAGCAGCTTCTGCCTCTATATATCAGTTGTGTGGAGTTCTGGGCTCAGCTGATCTCCCAGTCCATTAACTAAATTACTGTCCCAGTACATTCACTAGTCCACAATGATATCAGCCAGGCTTGGGCTTGCCCTGAGTTATTGCACAGTCTGAGCTCTTATTGTGCATTCTAATACATCTGGCTTTGGTTTTAATTGGGTTTTTCCTCATACTTGCTAAATTGTTAATCTGAAATGGTTGTCAGCATTAGGGCAGGTTAAAGAGGTTCTAATGCCCAGCAAGAAGGGTTCTAGTGTTCAAATAAACAACTGAAATGTTGAGGCTTATTGCTTATCCAAACTAAGTCAAATTTCCCAGTATTTGAGGTCTTCCCATCACTACTTCTCATAAGGATTTTTTTATATACTTATGATTTAAAGAGATGCATATGTATAGCATACATGTTGCATCATAGTTCAGCACCGGCAGGGAGAAAGTTAACTAGCTGCTCAAATCTCCTGAACATGTAAGAGGGATGGTGAATAAGGACTGGATGGAGTGTCTGCTCCAGAGAATAGGAGTTAAACCAGGGAACTCTGTAAACACAGCTTATTGGTAGTCAGGGGGGAAATAGGTTTTTTTTTATTCTGATGGACAATGTTGTCCTTCTTGCCGGAAGGGTATACATTTAGGTCCCCTTCCAAACCCACTGAAAGTTGATAGAAAGTCACTGGCTTCCCTAGGTTGCTCTACATCATGCCCCCACATTGTGAACAAACACTAACACAGGGTAAAGTTCTCCACTGTGCAGAGTCCGACCAAAACCTGTTCACCACTGAAGTCCTACTTTAGACACAAGTCCAGTTTCAGGCCTTCTGCACAGGAGTGAATTTAACCCATTATGTGCAAGATGTGGTGTTGGCTGTAAATGCGCATTAGCATGTGTCCATTGTGACAGCTTATGCAGGAATGTGATGGACTCTCCATCACTTGAAGTCTGTAAATCAAGACTGGATGTCTTCCTAAAAGATGTGCTCCAAATCAGTCAGATCTTATGGTTTGATATAGAAATTATTGGGTGAGGGTCTATGGCCTGTGTTATCTGGAAGGCCATACTAGATAGTCATGATCTTTTTTGACCTTTAAATACCTATGGATTAACAAGAATACACAAGTTGGATACACCTGAACAGATAGTCTAATGCAGGGATCAGCAACCTTTGGCCTGCGGCCCGCCAGGGTAAGCCCCCTTGCGGGCTGGGCCATTTTTTTTTACCTGCTGCGTCCATAGGTTTGGCTGATTGCTGCACTAGCTGCAGTTCACCGCTCTAGGCCAATGGGGGCTGCGGGAATCAGCTGCCAGCACATCCCTCGGCCCGCACAGCTTCTCCCATTAGTGTCGTTAGTCCATCTCCATTAATGGGACATAGCGCTGTCTACCATGTAGCTTAGGTCCGTATAACTGTGTCGCTCGGGCGTGGATTTTTCACCACCCCAAGCGACGTAGCTATACCGATGTGAGTTTATAGTGTAGACCTACTTCTAAGAAATACTGCAGACCTTACTTCTAAGAAATGATTAGAAGTCTGAAAGCCATTTCATTCCCTGAGTGCTTATTTCCTTTTCAATTTAGCAGGCATTCAGTCTTTCCTTCTATTTCTTTTTTTACATACAAGTGCACACAGTAAAATCCACCACAAAAACATCACATCACATTCATATGTTAGAGTGAAACTACCATAGCTAACATATATGCTCTTTTTTTAATACAAATGTAGATATGAAAATTGTCCAACTGCAACAGTAAATGTGATTTACACACCACATCCTTTTTTTTTCCTCTTAGGGAACAAATGGTGATTTATTTAGTCTCTCTAACAAGTCAGTCAATCCATGAAGGAACTTGCCTTTTCCTTGGAGTCAGGAAGGCATTGCTTTCTCAGATGTCCTCCTAAGCACCATTACTGCCATATATGGTAGTCAGAGGCATGCAGTCAAGTATTTCTGCCTGGGAGAGTGGTTGGTGAAATGGGTATAAAGCTTTTAACACAAACTGCCTCCAGCGGGGAGATGTCCTACCAGGACTCTTACTGGATAATACTAGATAATACTTAGTTCTTCCATGAGTGCAGGGGACTGGACTAGATGACCTCTCAAGGTCCCTTCTAGTCCTGTGATTTTATGATGTCCCATTGTGGGCTTCAAACACAGGTAGTTAGGATTTGACACTAACTTTAAATGGACACTAAAATAACATTTTCCCCCTAAGTATCCAATCCTGAGGTTCCCACATAGACAATCTTGCTGCTGCTAAAGCAAAATTCATATTGTGGACCAGATTTTTCATAGAGGTGTGTAAGCAAACACAAAATTGCTTCTCTAACTTGTATGCACAGTTACTGGGATGCATGTGCACAGGCACAAAATGTGTGTGCAAATGATCAAATACAGAGGGCACTCTCTGCATAAGACCTTTTATTAACTTGCTGTACAAGGTTGAACGTCATGCATCAGGAATATTTGTTTATACCTATAATATCTTACCTAACCGAGTGTCCTTTCTTTATACATATTTATAATATATATGAAAGGGCACCCAATGTATGTCATTGTGCACTGATCTACTGGGTATGTGCACAGTTCTGGAATTCTGACTGAAAATATACAATTCAGCCCTTAAAATTTTAGTGACCGAGTCTGATCTTCTTATGCTGGTTTTACTCCTGATTTTCAGCAGCATAAGTGAGATCAGAACCAGGCAGTAGGTATTACACAGCTATTTTTCTGACTGTTGTAATAAATATTATCCTCTTTATTCAGAGGATACTTGAGGTTTTTAAGGGACTGAATCTGGACACATTTACAACATGTCCTGAGATCAAGACTATATTCCAGTCTTGATTCCTGCTCTTGTCTAGACACTGGTAGCATAGTTTTAAAGATTCCTCTTCATTTAGAAATGCATCAGATGTATCAGTTTGCTCATCTAGTGGAACTCTTTCTATGTAAATGGTTAACTTGTGGAATTTTTCAATGCAAGATTTTTTTTAAAAAAATTTGAAAGAAAGAGAATAATACTGTCCTTGATGCATCTTTTCAACTTTAGCATAAAAATGAATCAGACTGTGTCTGTAAGCTCATTGTAATTTTCAGAGCTGTATCTAACCCCTTTCTAATTATTGTAATGTAATTTCATCCACTTAGGAAGAAGAAAACTTTTAAATGATTCTGTGCGGTTCAAGGGCAAACTAACTATGCAGGGCTTTATATCTCAAGATCTTGTGTCAAAAATGCTGCTTTCATGGTTTTTGGGGCGAGGATAAATGTTGGATTCCTTTAAACCCAGGGGGTCAGATCCTCAGCTGGTGTAAATTAGCATGGCTCTGTTAATTCCAATGGACGTACAGTAATTTATAGTAGCTGAGCATCTGGCTCAGAGATGGAACTGAGCCATGCAGCATTTGGATATGATTTCAAGCACCCGAATGCTTGGCATTGTTCCAATCTAATGTTTTGGTTTGGGTCCATCTTTATTTAAAAACCTAAACATGCTTTTTTTTTTTTAAGTAACTTGATGCTGACATTGTTTGCTCCATCCATATTGTTCCTTTACGTTTATTTGTTTTTTTTTCCTTTCCTTCAATGAATAAGCAGAAAGAAAAAACAAAGGTGAACTCTTAGCTCTTTATTTAGACTAGAACTGGTAGACATGATGGCAATGCAAACAAAATGATAATGCTATTGGAATGCATGCTTGCTTATTTTTGAATACTGCCAAAAGATGTCCCAATCCTTTGTCTTTTTTTTTTCTGAGAGTTTATTTTTATTACTAAATGTTTAAAATTGACTGCAGTTCAGTAAGACTTTTATCTAGTCTTAGATCTTAGTCTTAGAGCATGCGACAGGGCTGCTTATGAATGACAAAGCTCCAAACCAGAGGCCAGGTTAGATAAATGTAAGCTCTTCTACATGGGCTCTATACGAGCCTCTTTAAGTTGACTAGAGCTCTGTGAAATGTTAATCATAAAGCCCAGAAATCATATGAAACGCTCCCGGGTTGCAGTTTTGTTACAAACTTGGGCTAGCTCCTTACAAAGACTCACTCAGGTATGCAACCTTTTAGAGCAAAACTTGACTAATTTACAGTTTTGCATTGCAATTAGAGATAGACCTGAGCTGCAAGCAAATCTAGATATTAAACTTCCTAAAGTTCAGGTGTGTTCAAATGCAGGATTTTGGTTTGTCATTTTGTACAGTCAGAGATCCACAACAAACTTCAGATCTGGAACTTAGTTTAGAGCCCTTTCTAAGTATTGGAGTACTGGGATCCACTGATGTTTGGGTCCTTCTCTGACTGAAATCTGGAGAAACTCAGTGACTTTTTTTGACGGAGTTTCTGTGACACTAAGCTCCCCTGTGTTCACGCCCTACACATTATTGTAACAATCTTTGTACAAAATAAGCCTGGAGAGTTATCATTTGAAAACTAACAATTCACCGATCATTAGTATCCTTGCATGATGCACGTACTGGATGGGTCTTGACTTATGAATATATTCTGGAACTATGACTAAAGTGTGTGTGTAACCGAGGTCTGACAGGGGGAGTTGTTAAACAGGTCTATCCTAAACAAAGGAAAGTGTGTGTACCTCAATTTACATATAAGCAGTAAACGGACCCATGAAGCTAAGGCAAGCCTCACCCTAACAAGAGTAGACAGCGTAGTGTCTACATCCAACAGGAGAGAGAAGAAAGGTCTGGGTTTTATTTTTCAAAGAATCCATTTCAAAGGTTTACGGGTTTATAAAGGCGGAGGCTAGGGGCAGGGGAAAGCAGCTGAACCTCCAGTGTCAAGCACCTGAATCAAATGATTGTATACAGTATTACTGTAAAAATTTTAAAAAACCCAAAAAACTAAAAGGGTATAGAGTGAGGTCTCCTTTGAAAGCAAATGACACACTGGTGATTGATATCCTTGAGAAATGTATATATTAACACTATAGGAGGAATTAGGAATTTCCTGTGCTATTTATTTTATGCAAAAAATTAAAAGGGCGGACTATGTGAGGCTGTAGATACCTCTCCTGTAAGTTACAAAAACAAGTGCAGAACACCAAGCTCCCCGCTGTATTTTAGTCTTGCATGTTTATGATCACTTAAACTTTGACCCACAGAATAGGATAGTGCATTTTTAAATCAAAGGATTTGACCTTCTGGTTATGTTATTGTCTTGAAATGACTTATTTTAAAAAGTGAATTTAAATCACTGGAGAAGTTGCTGCGGACTTTGCCAGAAATGTGCTGTGCTAATTTGTCCCCTCAAAAGCTGCCCTTCCTGACTCAGGCTCTGAAAAGAGAAAGGAGATGAGTTTTTGGGCAAGTGAGAGAAGATGAAAAAGGCAAAAAGATGGCAAATGACTATTTGAGGTTAATGTTTGTAGAACCAAATATTTAAAGGGCCACCATTTTTATATGCACAAAACTTGCCTGAATACACTTTCACAAACTGCATTACCCAGGGAGGTTGCAGAATCTCTACCATTAGAGATTTTTAAGAACAGGTTGAACAAATGCCTGTCCAGAAAGATCTAGATAATACTTAGTCCTGCCTCAATAAAAGGGACTGGATTAGGTGACCTAGTGAGGTCCTTCCAGTCCTACACTTCTGTGTTTTTAAGATTTATGAGTGCAAATTGGGTAATTACTAGAGTTGCGTGAACTGGACATATGCCTGTTAGTGTTAGTTGGACACATACTAAAAGGTAATATAATATTGTTTCTGTTCTCTGGTTAGATTAGTGTAAGGCCTGGTTTACACTGAAGTTTTTACTGGTAAAACTTGCATTCTGAATAACGTCGGATGCATTGACACTCATTGTTGTATCTTGATGACAAACCCCTGAACCTCAGCTGATCAAGTTAATCAGCTCACTGTGCAGTATAAGTCCTCTGCTGACACTCTTTCACCAGTACAAGCCTGCATGGTTGCCTGTACTAGTACGGTCCCCAGCAACAATCCCAAAATTAATTTCTGTCCCCATAGCAGTGATGGTTGAGGTCAAATTTTTGAATGCTGCTTTCTAGGGGTCACACCTTGGCCTACATCCCTGCCTTTAAAATCTCTGGTGTCTTTTGGAAATGCCTCTCTTCCTAGTAGCCCACCTTAGCGAGTCCATCTTTGCTATCTTAGCATATAGGTATGGCCCCACATAAAGTTGCAACTAAATCTTGTGCTGCTGCCTGATCCAGGAAAGAAATCCTGGATTTCCTCAGTGCAGGGAGATGAGAAGTGCAAGCACAGCTGCAGAATTTCTTCAGGAATAAAAATGTTTACTTAGACATAGTGAGGAGATGCAGAAGCTGGGTATGACAGGGATGAGTTCCGAGGCCAGGCAAAAAGGGAACTGTGGCAGTCCTGCCAGAGGACAAAGGAGGCCAACGAAACATCTGGTGGTGCTCCTCTTCCCCCCCCCCCCCCAAAAGGTGCCACTACTCTGTGGAGATAGATGTTGAACTGTGTGGGGACCACACTGCCTTCCAGTGGGTGACAGTGGACACCTTGTGATGTCTGGAAGAAGGCATCACAGGGCTGTACAAAGATGAAGAGTTTATTTTGGAGAGGGAGGTGGAGAATGCAGAGCCCATGAACAGCCAAGAGCTCTTTGAAACCCAACCTAATCCAGAGAGAGAACCCGCAGAGGGAGGGGAAGGGGACTCAAGTAGATGTAACTTCTGTTAATGCTCATCTTTTGGGGAAAAAATTCTTCATGGCCTGTGACACTTTTCTCTCCTTCCATACCCCTGCTCATGCAGGCAGTTGCAAAAACTCAGTCTCTCTCCCCTTCAGAATGGTGGCTGATTGTGCATGGTCAGAGAACAAAGGAATTCTCTTTTAAAAGAGCCAGTTTATTTTAAGAGCATGCACCCATAGTAATAGGCAACAAATAATTTAAATACCTTAAGCAACCAAAAGCATTCTGACATACATACTTTAAACTATATTTCTTATTTTTTGCCTGCAAAATAAAATCTGTGCCAATATAATTAAATGCATTCAGAACCAAAAAGGAAATACGTATTAACCAATACCTGAGCATTCAAACTAAACACATCAAAAATATAAAAGAATGCTTGGCATTCAGATAACATGATTTTGCAGACATAGAGTTATAAACTTATTGGATGTGGTTTTCTAGTCAAACACAATATTTTGGTTTTCAAATCCATGAACAAAACAAATTACTTGCATGCTATGCCTAGAGTCGTAAAGTAGAAACTGTTGCTGGCTCAGGGGGCTTGGCTTGCGCAGGCTCATAGTAATATCCTCTGACTACAACTGTACTGTGCTTTCAGAGTTTCTCCTTTTTCTTGGCCCAGACATCCTTTTCATCCTCTGGTATCAGCTACCCAGGGTTGCAAGCTTTCAGAGCACAGTTACCACCATTTCTTCACTGTCACAGCATCTCTCATTTCAGTGTCTGAGTTGGAGTGCTGGGACAGACTCACACACACAAAACCAGGCATGTGGTGAGCTGCATCCAAGCGTTCTACAGCCACTGCTGACAGTCCGATTTGTTGCATGATCAGATCCCCATCACTCAGTGCTCTTTCATGGGCTCAGAACCCCTGTTTCCCCATTGAGACCTGGTCAGTGAATATCTGCAGTAGCTGGCAACTTTCATTCACTGTTTTGTATCATTCGCTGCTCCGTAGTTTTCTCATTTTCACTGCTACACCGTGGTGGTAGTTGAAATTCTGCAGGTTCAGAAGAGTCAATCACTTTGTCTCTAAAATGGATGAGATAGCTCTGCTGATCAGTTCAGCATCCGTGCTTCTGCAACCAAGATGGCAGAGAGTTTAAGAAGTGGCACAAGGAAGAGAAGATTGTGGCATGGAACTGAGGGAATAGTGGAAATTTGACCCCAGACTCCCACAATTCCCAGAGAGGAGCGCTGGTATCCCATAATGCATGGCAAAATCTTCCCAGAAGATGGCCTGCTGGAAGGTGGGACAGGTGACACTGGGATGTCTACCCATGTACTGCATGTCTTTTGCTGACGTCTGTTGTGTGAGGATATGCTGTACTGGCAAAGGCAGCCAAACGTGAACACATTTTAGGAAGATAGCAAGGATGTCAGCAGGGATATGCCAACAGAAATTTTAGCTGGTAAGATTTTTATAGTGTAGAATTAGCCTAAATCTGAGCATTAGGTTTCTAGTGGGAAGATTAAGTAGGACTCAGACTCTGTCGATGCTAGAAAATGGTACTGCTTTAAGTATACCAGTATTGTTAAAGCAGTACAAGTGTCCTAATGTAGGCACAATTATACCAGTTTAAAGGTGTCTTATACTGGCATAGCTATATGTGTACAGGAAGGGGAGTAACTATACTATACAGATATAGTTACATCCACAATAGGCCTTTTACTGGTATAGCTATTTTGTTAAAAAGCACACCCCTAACCAAAATAATTATACCAGTAAAACTACTAAGCCCTAAGGGAGGGGAGGGTGGGGGGCATGCACCTGATCCTGCCTCCTCTCTCATTCCTGAATACTCTCTAAAATTTATTTTTCTAAGCATCTATGGTAGTAAGTGTATTAGCTGGAATAGTCATGGAAAGTAAACACAAAGGCAATGCAAACTCAGTCAGAGACTTAATGTATTTTCATTTGGGTGAATGTGTGCAGATATTTTTCTGAGGTATTCACTCAGATCTGGTAACTGCAGATCTAATTGTCAGATTTGCGCATGCAAATGACTGTTTGAATATGCAAACAGATGTACGCAGATTTTCACACAGGCAAGGGAGACCTAAAAAGCTTTATGGCCGATGTAGAGGAAACCTGTTTAGACCGTTCCACTGAGCGTGTGTATCAACTGAGGTTATTTTGACAGGGGTAGTCTCTCTCTTTCTCTGTCAATATACTGATGTTAAGGACAACAGATGAAAAATTTGTTACTTCTGAGTTAGAAAAAATATAGAAAATGATGATTGAAACCAAATATTTTATCATATTCCAGAATCAATGAATCAAAGTAACTTTTCTTCCCAGAGGGAATATGTAGCAGCTGTTGTCTGAAATACAAGCAACTATTTATTTTTTATTACGTTTCTGTATTTTTTTTTTAAAGATTGCACATGAAAGTTACTTCACTTTTAGTCAATTGAGGGTAGATGTGGGTAATCAGAGTACAACCATTTCAAAGGTAGAAACCTTTAAAGGGCCACGCCCACTCCTTTGACACTTGTGAATACTGGTTTATGCTTGGAACCTTTTTGAATTGTAGTGTTTCCTATCCCATGCTTTATTGTAACTGATTCCAAAGCATCTGTATCTGGAAAACTTTTGGTCAAATCACCGGACAAAGCCTGCATTCTAAAAAACAAAATAAACCACACCTTCTTTTTCTTGCTCTCTTTATCTGAAAAAAGGCAAGAGACAGCCAGCTGCCATTCTCAAATTACCCACACTATTACCATAACCTCTCACTAGCTGGCAAGCAGTTCTCTTCACATAAAATTCCTTTTCATTTTTCGGCCGATAATAGATTTATATGATGCTGATCTGTCCATGGAAGCAGCAGTGGGAGGAGTGTGAGCACAGCAGTTGGCAGTCCATGGTGCTGACAGGGAGAAGAAACCAAGAACAGAAGATTTAACTTTTTAAGGTCAGCATCTTCATTTCATAACTGAAGCAGGAATAATGATTTTTGGTGAAGTTTTAGAAAGTTAATTTGTCCCTGTATATGCATCAGCATTGGCAGGGATCCATTGGCAGAAGGAGAAAAGATATGTTAAGTAGCATTACTGAAGCAAATAGTGCTTTCCATTGGGTGTTGGCTGACCAAAGTCCCAAAAGCTGCATGTTATAAACTATACTCGCATCTAAAATTACTACTCTCCCACTGCCTCTAGCTGCCCAACTGAATTGTTTCATTTCTTAACACTCCATTACTTTCACCATGCTATAGCTGTTGTTTATGGGATTTGTGGACTTCTCTAATTGCAGGCTCTATGTTCTCTTCTCTTGACTTTCCCTCACACTGGTGGGGGCGTCTGACAATGTAGGGAAGAGTGGCAATGTTTTTCTGGGAGTCCTTGGCACAGAACTGTCCAGGAACAGCAGCATACAGTTTCTCAGCTACTGTTTCTCTAGTTATACCACACAGTATGAAACAGTCCTGCTATGTGGATCCCCTGAACATTTCAAGGCATCCTGTTCCCTCTGTGCAGCAAAAACACAGCCATTCCATGATCTATTGTATTTTCTTGCTCACAGAGGACTGAAAGGCAGGATTTACCCAATACGATACATATTATTATACTCTTACTAACAACGAGTACTGCCTTACTCCACAAGTCATCTCGTTGACTTCAATGGGATAATTTGTGGGGCAAACTTGAGTACACATATCAGTTTGGCCTGTAATGAATAATTTTGTTCAATTTCTGAGGGGAATATTCATGGGAAGCGGGGGAAGAGAGGGAGAAGAGTCAGTCAAACCTGGAGATAGCATGTAGTAATATTTATGTCAAAGAGCATACTCTAATATTACATATATGGTACTTGCAAAGCATCTTAGCACAGAATTACTCTTAGCATTGATAAAGTTTTGTTTTACAATTAAATAGCAGCAGAACCAAAAAAGCAACGAGCACATATGGATTTTCCTTTAGCACTTAACTGAAGTTTTCTGTATTTCCTTTTAGCCTGCAAATAGATTTTGGACTGGAACCATCAGCATATTTGCATTTTTATTTATTTTTTTATTTGCTCGTTTTGGTTAAAGCAAAGCAGATGTAAGACCCAGCTTTCAATAAAAATAAAATCTCATTTACAAAGCACCTAATACAGGAGTGGGTACACCACAGGCTGTTTTTATCTTCTAGTGTTCAGAGTGGGGTGAGGGGAATTGGGCAGTATTAGAAAACTGCAAGTCATTTTTATTGTTTTAGAACTAAATGTGTGCTGAGCTGATACATTGAAAGGACCCTGAGACTGAGTTTACATATGGTGTATTGTAGTGTAAAATTTATAAGCATAATACAAACCTGGATTCCAACAAAGACTAGTTCCAACTAGCTGTGGATTTATGAAATGATTAGGCAATTTCATGTAGCAAAGCCTGATGACCGATAATGTAGTTTACTTAAATGGCAGTGGATTAGCACTTAAATTGTTTAAAGCTACATGAAAAGCAATCTTCAGTGAGCCACAAAAATCTACTTTTTATAAACCTCATCTTTTATCAGGGATTAAAGGAGCAATGTTTTGACAACATAGTTGATTTACGTGCAACTCATCATTTGTGTATCATTAATCCAAGTTGATTAGTGCCCAAGTTTTCTGTGTCTGGTATGTGTTTCAGCTGTTTACATTTTGGGTAAATGATGCCTTTTTTTTATTGTACATGTTGGGGTTCAGGGCTGTTTTGTGTCTTGGATACACATTCTTGTGATCAGTCCCATCTATGCCTCAGCAAAGTCAGAAATTTATGACTTTTCAGCACGTTTTGGTTTAAGTGCTAATCCATCAACATTGTATAGCTGAATTCTGAAATCAGCATCCTCCAAGATGCACTGGCTTCTGAGGCCAGGCCTCAGGTCCTTGTAGAGAAACAGAGGTGCCACTAGACAGTTTTGGATTGAGGATATGTGCTCAAGAGGAATTTCTAGTTGGTATCTTTTATTCAATGGAGTGACATATCATAATAAAATAAAGCTTTTTCAGAGACTATATTAAGATTACAATGTACACTGTTTTTACAATAATAGAATATTATGTCCACATAAGAATCATGTACTTTTAAAGCAGAGTTCTATATGAGGTGGTGCACCTTGCAAGCTGGTATTTATACATAATTTTCATTTTTTGCTTGCTACAGCAACTCTCAGTGATTTAAAATATTTATGGCTAGAAAGCTATTTTTTTCCAACTATAAATGTGCTTGAACTATTCATTTGCAGAAGTCCATTTGCATATAGACTTTCTTCAGAAAGACTAATAAACTTGGGTTTTCAGAAGTGACTAAAAGAAAAGGAGTACTTGTGGCACCTTAGAGACTAACCAATTTATTTGAGCATGAGCTTTCGTGAGCTACAGTTCACTTCATCAGATGCATACCGTGGAAACTGCAGCAGACTTTATATATACACAGAGAATATGAAACAATACCTCCTCCCACCCCACTGTCCTGCTGGTAATAGCTTATCTAAAAGCCATTTCCAGCACAAATCCAGGTTTTCTCACCCTCCACCCCCCCACACAAATTCACTCTCCTGCTGGTGATAGCCCATCCAAAGTGACAACTCTTTACACAATGTGCATGATAATGAAGTTAGGCCATTTCCTGCACAAATCCAGGTTCTCTCACTCCCTCACCCCCCTCCAAAAACCCACCCCCATACACACACAAACTCACTCTCCTGCTGGTAATAGCTCATCCAAACTGACCATTCTCCAAGTTTAAATCCAAGTTAAACCAGAACATCTGGGGGGGGGGGTAGGAAAAAACAAGAGGAAATAGGCTACCTTGCATAATGACTTAGCCACTCCCAGTCTCTATTTAAGCCTAAATTAATAGTGATTTTGGGTGCCTCTAATTTTGGGAGCCCAGTTTAAGATGTCTTAAAGGGAATTAATTGTCAAAGGGTGGGATTTTCTAAAATTTGGGCCCCTTTAGGGTACTTTAAGGCGCACAGAAATAGAAGCACCCAAAATCACTAGTTATTTTTGCCCATATTACTAGTCTCTAACTTATAGTTGTGTGTATTGTCTCCCCTATTACATTCATTCTGTAGAGTAATAAGTATAACAGTTACAGTATTTTATCACATAAGTTAAGTGCAAAATACAATAAAATAATTATGCATACTAATTAATTCTACTGTGTCTTCACTGACAAATGGCTTCTGCACTGCTTGACATACTGTTTTACTTTAAAACTATTTTACTCTGTTTCTGAATGGATAATCCAGTTTTGTCTGATTCTAAAAAGATTCAGTAATTTCTATTATACTTAAAAGTGCTGTAGTTTCCAATGCGAAAATAGACTTTAGAAAAATTCCATATGATTCCCAGCTATTAATACCCCTGAAATCTACTGGTTTCCAAAATCAACAATCTCATCCAAGAAGGTTGATGCAGCAGGGATCCAATTTTATAGTATTTATTTTCCCAGGGTGATCATTTTAGTTGTCCTGTTTGTTCCTAATATTTCCTATAGAGTTCTTTGTGGTTTTCAGTATCCTGCTGGCACTATTTCTTCATATTTGGCATAGAGTTTTATATACAAAACCATTTCCAAAAGATCAAATCAACTTGTGTAACATGTCATAGTTGCTTGTATTTTAATATGAGTGATGTGTTTGTTTTTGTGATTTTTAGAAACTACATAAGTATGAACTTTGGCTTTAAGCAGTTTAAATTGTAGTGAGCAGCAATATGAGGACTAGATGGAAGAAATTTGAGAGTTGGCCTATCTAACCGTTTTTGCAGTTTTCTGTGTGATGCACAGAAATGAAAATAACATTCTGCTTATTATGCATCTGAGTCTCAATATGATACAAGCAAGGCACAAAGTTGTCCTCGCCTAGAAAAATCTATCATAATCTGAAATGTACTATATGTAGGGTATCCTCTCTCAATGGATGTCCTTGACAGCCAAGCAATTAATATATGATAAAAAGGTTAGACTAATAGGAGTCAATCGAACAGGGTCTAGAGGATAGTGTTATGTTGCTAGCTGGCATATGAAAGACCGCTATAGACTGAAGCTTCAGTCACGAGCATATTAGAATTTTGTTTATCTCCCTAATCTCAATTCTACTGATTTAAGTTCTGGGCTTTAAAGAAGTAAAATATTTTTGAGATAGGGCATTAGTAGTATTGATATTCTAACTTGCTGGATTAACAATATGAAGAGCAAGGTATTAATTTTTAAGAATCTGAATCCTTCCTGTCCAAAAACCCTACTATTTCACTAATATAACCATAGCAGATCATTTATACATTTGCTGGAGTTTACAAATTAACTTGAAAAATGCAAATTTGACTTTAAGATTCTTCAATAGAAAAGTCTACTGAACCCAAATATCTTGAAGTAAATTTACTGTGAAGTACTGTAATAAAGCAGAAGATATTCAGATTGTATGTTTTGTTCATATGACAGAAGGGGTGAAGGAGCTTGTCAGTGTTCAATTAATTGAACACTATGTCTTCCACTTAATTGTGTTATCTCCCATGCTGGTCACACTAGCTCAGCTTTATTAAAAGCAACCATATCCAGCTCAAAAACAATAAACAAGCAATGAAAATATTTAACCATAAAAGAGAAAAGTAAAAGTAAAGAATTCAAGGGTGTGAAAGAAAATTGCTGAGTTAAACGTGTTGAAAAGAAAGGTGGTATAAAATTAAAGTGAGGCTGGATATGTGTAAACTTATGGTGAAGAAGAAGAACCAAAGAGACATAAAACAAGGAAAATCGGACAGCAAACCTAATGCAATTTTGGGGGATGACAGAGAGAGAGAGAGAGAGAAATTAAAAAAGGAAACCGTTTTGCAATCTTTACACTCCTGAGTAGTCCTACTGAGGTCATCAGGATTATGTAAGAGGCTTCAGGATCAGGCTCTTAGGAAAGATACTGTATATGCTTAATGAGCAAGTAATGAATTAAAGGATTTCAATCTTTTACTGAAGTAAACAAGAACATAAGAATTGCCAAACCAGTGATCCATCTATACCAGTATCCTGTCTCCGGCAGTAGCTGGCACCAGTGACTTGAGAGGCAGCTGCAAGAATCACTATGGTACACAATTAGGAAATGGCCTGCCCATAATGGAAGCTTCTTCCTAACTTCCATCAGTTGGTATATATTGTATTCAGATGCAAAGAAGTTAGCACCCAATCATTTAGTGACAGAGGGGCAAGATTTTAGCAAACTTACATTATTACAATGACCACTTTTCACCAGTAGCGTGAGATTCCCAAAGTACATTATTCTGGTTTCTAAATCTCTTACACAGTCTAGACTGTAGGCATATGTTAACTTTACTTCTCTTTAAACCTAAAACAACTCTTATTTGTCACTCATGCATCCCCACTGTACTTTGCAGGATTATACATCATGTCTGAAACCCATTATCCACCATTGATTAATGGAGGAGGCACCAGAAGAGCTATGGTGAACAAGTGCTAGATATCTAATGTGTGGCAAGTCTCTGCAGACCAGTAATATTACAATGAGACTGTGAACTCAGTCTTAGTTCTTAATAAATGCTCACCCTCTGGTATGTCACTATGTAAAGCAATATGACTCTAAAACCAGGAATTTATTTAAAGGTGAGTTAATGTGTAGGCTAAATAAAAGGTCATGACTGCTGGAGCAACTGTGGGGTGGATGGGAACTCAAAAAATCGCCTGAATTTTCCTTTTGACCAAAAAGCCTTGCCATTTCCTGTTCACCTAGCTGTGTGGTAAGAACTCCTCAGATCTAATTCCGAGCATTCTGCAGAATGATACATAGACGAATGAAAAGCTTAAAAATCCTGTTGGTTTGATTCTTCTCACACCATTTTTTCACTGGTATTACGCCATTGACTTCAATGGATTTCTCCCTGATTTACACTATTGTAAGAGGAGTATTGGGCCCTATATAGTGAATTGTTATGGCCATATTCTTAATGTTAAAGTGATTTGAATTAAGAGTTTTAGGCTTTAGGTTGGTTTATTGTATGAATACAGTACTTCTTGTGGTTTTTTATATGACGTATTTTGCTCAATCCAGCTATTTGAAGTTTTGAGGAGGGGGGAAAAGCACATCTCAACAGTTTGCTAAAACATTTGGAACATTTTCTGGCTCCCCACCTCCAGGGGTGTGAAAATAGGACGAGCCACCACTGCTGTATTGTTTGCCAACTTTCACTTGACTCAGTGGTAGCTCCTATTGGGGACTGGGGATCAATGGGCCAAAGGTGGGAAGGAGTAGGGCTAGGAGAGGGGCATTCTTGGTGGCAGCCATCTTGCTAAAATAGTAAAACTTGTGACCCTTTCAGTCCATTAAGGTTTGTGAGAACAGATTGATGATGATGGTTTTTCTTTAATAACGATCATGATATTAACCCGAAGGAATTCTCCAGGAGGAAGTAAATCCCCAGGCAACTGAAAGGGTAGGAGCTTAGGAGTGACAGTAACAGGAGAGAACACACAAGGAGGTATCCCCTCATGGGGGGAAAAAAAAGAATTATTGAGCAAGTATTAAGGTACTTCTGTTTTAGCAAAAGAGTATCACAATCCAGCAGTTTTACTTATATTTTGTAGAAAGTGAATAAGGTACCAGAGATGTTTATTGATTAAATGAACTTGGTTCTAAATTTCTGTAAAGCAGAACTTCTTATTCAAACCTGATGGGGAGAATGATCAGAACATCAAAGTTTACCATGTCCAAATCTGGCATTTTATTCTTACCATTACATGAATGCCAAGAAACCCAGATTAGGATTAGACCCTATTTTACTAGGTACTGTATAAGCATACAGGAAGACATCATTTAAGACCATACATTGCTACAGATTGGTATAAGAAACAAAAGTGGTCAATGAGGGAAAGAAAACTAGTGACAGTGGTTCTCACTGGCAGTGCAGCTAACTAGAATTTGCCAATAAAATAAACTTGACATTTCTAGTACATTTCCTGTTAGGTTATTATGATTTAATCCAATAGGATAATATTATAGTGTAAATCTCTAAGACTCCTTTAGTATTAGTCTGTATTAATAGAATAGTTTTAAACTTTTGACATATATGCTGTATAAAATATGCAAATATTAGTTCAAACACTTTTAATCAGCTTTATCTATTTTATATTGGTAATGGTAAATGAAGTGTGGAAAGTCTGTATCCAGTCCTGTGAAGATATCCTGTTAGTCAGTTTTGCATGTTACTGTAGTACTAGGCAAATGTCATGCATTAACTTGCACATATTACAGTAAAAACAATGTCTGGATTTATTTTAACAATCATACAGTGAGTGATATGTTAGTATTTTAGTTCAAATATGCTGTATTGAGCATGCAAATTCAAGTGTATTTTATAGAACAAGCTAAATTCCTAGACCTTACAAATACTCTAGTGTATAACTAGTAATTTGTCATAATACATCAAGAAATTATCTAAAAGCAAATGAGTGCAGAGATAGGTTGCTTTAATATAAGATGTTTCCCAAGTAGAGAGTGACCCAGACCAAAACCCTAAACTGAACAGACCTAAAAGTTTATCTGAATTTTGAAGCTGGAACCTATCTCTAGAATAGGTCAAACGAAAATCCTGGCTCTGGACAACTCAGAATTTTGGGAAAATTTGGGTTCAAATCTCCATTTTATTGTTGGATCCTATCTCAGTACTATTCAGACCAAACCCCCAGATCCTGTCCTTCAAAGTTTGGATCTATGATGGCATATTAAAATATTGCAGCACAAAAAGAAGGGATGTTAAACAAAATAAATTTATATTTAGTATCTGGGATATTTTATTAAATATGCTGCATTAAAAAGAACTACTAATAGTTGGGCTGGGATTAGAAACAATAATCAGATCGTGCTTGATTAGATACAGTTAACATGATGTATTTACTTTCTGTAATACAATTTTTTGCATTTTGTTTGCATTTTTCTTTATCTTTTTTCTCATTTTTGTTTGGATCATAATTTGTTTTAAATAAACATTTTATGTATTATAGATTTAGCTTGAAGTTGATTACTGTGCAAGGGAAATGTTCGGATGTCTATGGATACTGTGGGTATTTCTGCATCTGAGCTTTCTGAACAAGTGTGTTTCCATTCTTAAATTTGCAATATTTGGCAACACTATCATGAGTTTTACAATATTTATTTTTTTTCTTAAAACCCCAGCTCCTGGAATTATGACATTTCATAAGAATCTCAGCTTTCATTTAAGTGAAAAGAAACTTAAAAACATGATCGAAGTATGCTCTAAAGGCCCAGATACCAATAGGCAAATAAAAATAAATATGTCACAACTTTTAAGTAAATCTTGTGATTTGGGAGGGGGGGAGCACATGATTCCTGATTTTTGAACACTTAGGCGTGGCAATATGGCATTCTGCTGATTGTCATTCCCAGAAGTACTGCAGTGAAAGTGGTATTCCCAGGCATCACAGAATTAGAGATCTTTCATTAATGATTCACTTTGTTAAAAAATTCCCAGAATTAGTGCCTTCCAGAGATGTCCCTTTTAAGTAATTCCCAGGAAGTACCACTGTCAACTTGGTATTTAGTCAGTTTTAAAAAGAGAGTTAAAGAAGTTTTAGGCAGTATACTTGCCCCTGAATCTCCCACGCAATGTTTGTGGTTTTACAAATATATTTTTTTCTAGCATGTTTTTTCTTTCTTCACTTGCTGTGAGACACAGGCAGGGGAAACTGCCTAGTTAGGGGGAGAGAGTAACAATGACTTTACACAAAATGCTGCAAACGCACAAAGTAACTAGAGGAAAAAAATACTTTTTCAGTTTATCTGTTTCAATTCCACTATTATCAGGTATTGTTTGTAATTACAGTAGATAATGTTTCTTTAGACAGATGATTTTTAAAAAAATATTTTATTTTAAAGATGTGTGGTCCTTTTTAATATTGAAGGAAGAAGGATCAAAGATATTTGATCTATGACAAGTCACTTAACTGGTCTGTTTCAGCTGCCCTGCTAGCAAAACAAAGGTAATATAATTTACATGCCACACAGTTATATTGTGAAACTGGTTAGTCAGTGGCACAACTATAGGAATTTTTCATAAATAAGGGCCGAGCGATCAGATCCAATATTTGCTGCTTTATGGCATAACATGTAATATAAGTGCCGTTATTGATGTTCACAGTAGTTCAAAACAGAGTTGTTGTCTTTAGGGACAATAATGGAGTAGGTATTTTTTTTTACAGTTTATTTAGACCAGCTATTTAATTCCATTCTAGTTTCACTCCGACTTTCATACAGAATTCAGTTTTCTCTGGTGCAGAGGGCTGGTTTGAGTTGTATTTCAGCCCTATCTTTAATAAGTAGATAAGACTTGTGTTGGCCCTCTGCACGAGAATGAATTTGACCTAGATTGACTTTAGATAGAGCTGAATAGTCCGTGACTAAAGTTCCCCCATTGTACCTATTCCCTTTTTTTTAGAGACTCCTTAAGGCCTGAATCTGCCAAATAGTCTTGAAAGTCCTGAAGAGCTGAACTGGAGAGGTTCTGCACCTTCTCTTTTCATCAAGCTGTAAAGATTCTAGGGGGTCTTACGTAATTTTGAAAGACATAAGAAAAAATCCCCTTTCTTACCTCTCATTGCTCCTGGGAGCACTGAATACATAATTAAAACTTCACAAATTACTTTTGCTGTGTTCCCAGTTGTATTTTGTTTAGTAGGCCCTTAAGGATTTGATGAACAAAGCATTTAAATGCTATCCTTAGTATTTAAAACATACAACAGCTATCAATTATATTCTGGCCCAGTTCCCCCCTTTATTTGTGTGAAATCCCTTCTTTGAATCCGGCAGCATCAGCTCCTCCCGACCCCCATGTACTACATTATCATGGTGATGGTGATGATGATTTCCTGGTGATTCAATGAACTAGATGCAAATGAAACTATCCCAGAGCTCACTCTGCCCTAATATCTTAATCCATACCTTTTATCCAGCCTAAGCAGTGTATATTATGAATCTCCTGAGATGGAAAGGCATTCTCTGCATGACTAAGTGATAGGTGACCAATGCATGTCAGAAAAATCATATCTGTGAGGTTTAACCCTGCAGCAGAATTGATTAAGCTAAGTGGCACATGTATTACTGTCTATGTTACTTACAGAAAATCAGCAGCTGATTATGGTCCTGAAGAAAAGGAAAAAGATTTTCTTGTTTACTCTCTGGAAATGAAAATCTTAAGATTTTAATGTTAATCTCAGTACAGTGACTCCAGTCTTAGCTAGCTCTTCCCCAGCAAAGCAAGTTGTAGAAAACCGCTGATCAATTTCTACATACAGCATTTTTATTTAGAATTCATTTAGTCTTTCTTGATGTCGCTGGTTTAAAAAAAAAACTTACTATTTTCATCACTGATGTGATGAGATCTCATTTGTGGTGGTGGGTACCCGACATGATATGTAGGGTTTTAACCTAAACAAAAATATCAGGGATGGCCCAGAAAGCTGCCTCCAAATCTGCGAATGTCTTTGTTGGAGGCTTTTGTAGTAAGACAAATGACTTTCTAACCTCTCCTACTTCTGAATCCAGAAATCTACACTTCAGTTGACATTTCTAATGTGGAAGAGTCCACGCAGATTCCATCCTGCAAATGCATCTCCTTGATCTTTTCCCATTAACATTTCCATGAAGATATAAACCCATTTTAACTGATAGACGCAAGAAATATGACATATTCAGCATATTACAGCCAGGACTTGAAGTCATTAATTCATGTTTTCCACAAAATGCTAAAAATGGTCCTTGTCACTTTTGAAATAACAATCATCTTATTTTGGTCTCCTTTGATGCTGATTAGTTGCATGAAAAGGGTGAAAGGCCCTAAACTGTTTTCATTATATTAGCTGCATAGCTTTGCAGGGTTTTTTTGTCTTACTCACTTGCAGTTGTATTCAGACAGAGCCAATCAAAACACTAATGGCAGTTTTTACCATTTAATTTCCCCTGGTGGGCTGCTTTATTATTACTATGCTTTTATTTTTTACCGTTCCATATTTCAATATATTTAGCTACACTAGTTAATCTTCCTCAGTTTGCAAATCGCTAAACAAATACCACATCGCTGAATCATCTGAATTTTGGAAGCACTGGTCTCTATGCTGATCTTCAGTGGTTTCACATGCATAAGTATAATAGGAGTCACAGCAGTGCATAATTTCCATAGGGTTTTCTTGTTTCTAGAAGTACCTTTCAGGAAGTCTTAAATTTTGGGTGCATTTTTCTACTGAAGCTAAATACAGCCAAGGGGTAATACTTGCACTCCTTATCTGGGAAGAAGTCAAAGTATGAATCTTACTGGTGTTTAGATAACACATTTAACCTGGAGGCAATGTGAATCACTCTAGTAAGCAAACGCTATAGGACATATTTCATTCTCAGATGTGTGGTCCTTTGCACTATCACATCTCTTGAAAAACCATACGTTATATATTAGAATTTGGCCTTTGGAAAAAACAGCCCCTGAAAAATGTAACCGTGTTCCCTGGAAGTGGGCAGGTATATATATGTAAGTCACATCATGCCGTACAACTTAACTTACTTGGGGCATCATTTCATTTGGTTAGTAGGTTGGTTATTTTTATTCATCAGATAATATTTTTAATAACACATTACTGTATCTTTTGCCTGCCTGCTGGGTCTATGATCAAACTGTGTATAATGTCAAGTCTGCAAAATGAAGAATAAAGTGATATGGCAGGTGGGGGACAGTGTATGTACACGTTTTAAGTGATAACACCATCCATAGAAAATGCGATATACAATATGGGTAAAATAAAAATCAGTCAACGTTTAATTATATCTAATGTAGATACTCAAACTGTTTGTATTCAGTGGTGATACATGATGAGGTCAGGTATTCATTGCATAATCGTTTTTTATCTTGTCTCAATGGATTGCAGTTTTTCTGTCCTGTTTTATGTATTTCCTGGATCAGACAAAATTTGAATACACTCTTGTCTTTCATCTGGTGTTGCTTGACAGCATGTCACTGTATAATAAACATATCTTACTTTCTGTCTGATATTGAACGTGCTGCTGCTTGTTTTAATCTTCCATTTCAGTGGAGGTGATCTAACAGTTTTACATCTAAAATTTTCCTTCCTTCCTGTGAACAAATTTAATGCTCATGAAAGAGAGGGACTAATAGAACTGGTTTGATTTAGGCATAGTAAAAGACAGGCATTATGCTAACCTTTGCAATGCATTTCAATACTGCTTTGAAACGTCTCTGCTATTCAGTGTGTAGACTTCTCTTGAACAGAGCCTTCCAAATAGGCCGATGTGATCAAAACACTTTTTTATGCTTTGATTTCAAGACAGTTGTAGAGTAGCATACGTGATTGGTAGGATTGTGACATCGGAGTTCAATCAGAAATACAAATGATTTTTGTTCATGTGTATACTGTAATCTGAGTGGTTTCAGAAAAATCTATTTTTCTTATTAATAGGACATGATAACTTTATTATATCTGTATTGATGTAACACCACAGAAGTCTATATTTTTTTCCACTAGCCTTCATGGTGCTGACAGGGCAGATTTGTGCAATATTAAAAGCGTTGTAGATATAGACCACTATAATACATGGAGAATATTATATAAGGTATTTAACGTCCTGTATAAGGCTAAATAAACACATCAAGTGGCTCTTTGTATGATATCAAAGTAAACATGAAAGTGAAGCTAGTGTCAGTTGCCATGTCATTAGAATCACAATATATTTGTTTACATTCCTTATTTACAAAACAGTTATCTGCATTTTCTCTGTCTTATGAAAACTACATTTTATATTAAATACTTTTCATAATACCCTTCAATTTTCCTTTCAATGCTGATCACAAATAGGACTAAGGCATGATGGGGCCTGATCTAATACTAGTTCAAGTCAGTGGGAGTCTTTCCATTAATTCTAGTTGGAAAAGGCTTTTGGGGTTGGGGTTCATAGCTAAATGAACATAAAAGCTCACATTTCCCCAAAATATGGTCTTAAAAATAGAAACAAGCTATGGACTACTTTCTGAGATGCGATGATCACCCACAACTCCTCTTGACCTCAGTGCTCAGCACCACAGAACATTTGTATGTCATTGTCAGTGGTTCATGCATTTGTACTCTTGGAGAGGGGAGAGGGAGATATCTATATCTATATTCATAGAGGATCCTATGCCATACCCTCTCTCTTCTGCCAGGAAAGCAAGCCTGATGAGTCCTTTCCTATGTCTTACTGATCCCTGTCTGACATTTTAGCCCTTTGGGGCTATTGATAAATAGGCAACCCAAGCTCAAGGAAGTGCAATGGCAAGATTTACTTCCTCTGCACCATTCCCTGCATCCAAATTGCACTGTGTGCTCCTAGATATAACCAAAGATCTGGTAAATAAACGTTGACATTTTCAACTTATCAAATAGGAGGGACTATGACAAGTTGGTTTGAATTTCCATTTGTGATGGGTCTTTTGATTCTCTCCTATTTGAAGTTGGGTAAATTTCATTTTCTAACAGGTTGTCACAAGTGCTTTATGTCAACTGCCAACAAAGCAGTTTTGTAAAACAGTACAAATGGATTCATAAACTTGATGTGCTTTTGAGTAGGAATCACTTACAAAAGTTTGGGCAATAATTACAAGTGAGGATAGTAGTAATAACTGGTATAAACTGTGGTGGACAAACTTAAGAGTGAGATACTTTTTGTTGAACTGCCAGGCAAAATGAAATAAAAAATGTCCCCACCCAATTTTATGATTGCAACAAGAACCCTTGACAAAAGGCTAAGGTTGTTGTACTGTTGTTAATTAAATACTTCAGTCTTGATGCCAGAGGTTCTGCTCACATGAAACTGGAACAGACATGTGTAATTATTTTTGCCTGTTAAGAAGACAGCTTTGTTAAGCATTGATTCACACAATTCATAGCAGGACCTTGGGGTGTCTAGAAAACACAAGATAAGTGCACCAGATCTTGCTTTTAAAAAAATGATGGGGAGGAGGGCGGTGAGAGGAAGAAGAGGTCACAATTTGTTCCATGTACTGTCTGATATGGACTGGTCAGGATTCAGCCATTCTAAAAATCTGGAAGAAGCGATTTGGCAATTGCATGAATAATACAACAATGTACATTTAAGGATGGGTGAGTCTGAAAAAGACTCAGAACTCTGATCTGGTCCAGCCATCAGAGTTTATATGAACTCATTTGGTTTGTAAATGGGGGAGGGGAGAATCTTACAAGAACAGATCACACTGTGTCAAACGGAGCTGAGAAAATATTTTTTGTGAATAATTTTTTGACAGATTTAACCTTTTCTGTTTGCAAATTATCCAAGCATCTTATATTTTTCAGATTTATTCATAATTTGATCTGCAGAATGATTTTGTTGAAAAATAATGCTCGGGGCAAGGTTTTTTGTCTGGATTCTGGCCCTTTGCCCCACCTGAGGAGCACAAAGGGGCTAGAACTAGTCTGCACATGTCTATTTGAGAATCCATCCCATGAAGGGGAGAGGTGGTTGAGATGTCTTATGGGCCAACCTCCTCATCCTTGGCTTAAGGGGCATGTCAAAGCATGCTTGCGCCAGGATAGAGTCTGTCGGGCCAATGTAACTTTTAGAATCAAGTTGTTGGTGTGAATATTCATGTCTACAAGTTTAAAGATAGCTTTTTATTAATATATTCCAATATTTGCTTTTGAAAAATGAGTTATTTTACATGAATATTGTTACCAATAAGCTTATTCATCAGAATTTCCATGGAATCAAACATAAAAGGATGTGATTGTCACTGGCTGTTGTATTCCCCTCTGTAAGCAAGGACTGGCCTGTCTCCTAAGATCTGTGAGAGTGATGGGTCATCCTTCAGGATAAGTTGTAGATAGGTTGTAGGTTGATGATTCGTTGGAGAGCTTTTAGTTGGGGGCTGAAGGTGATGGCTAGTGGCGTTCTGTTATTTTCTTTGTTGGGCCTGTCCTGTAGTAGGCTTCTTGCTCTGGGTACACTTCTTGCTCTGTCAGTCTGTTTCTTCACTTCAGCAGGTGGGTATTGTAGTTGTAAGAAATTTGATAGAGATCTTGTAGGTGTTTGTCTCTGTCTGAGGGGTTGGAGCAAATGCGATTGTATCGTAGAGCTTGGCTGTGGACAATGGATCGTGTGGTGTGGTCTGGATGAAAGCTGGAGGCATGTAGGTAGGAATAGCTGTCAGCAGGTTTCCGGTATAGTGTGGTGTTTATGTGACCACCGTTTATTAGCACCATAGTGTCCAGGAAGTGGATCTCTTGTGTGGACTGGTCCAGGCTGAGGTTGATGGTGGGATGGAAATTGTTGAAATTATGGTGGAATTCCTGAAGGATGACCCATCTCTCTATCAGATCTTGGGAGACAGGCCAGTGCTTGCTTACAGACAGCCCCCCCAACCTGAAGCAAATACTTACCAGCAACCACACACCACACAACAGAGCCACTAACCCAGGAACCTATCCTTGCAACAAAGCCCTTTGCCAACTGTGCCCACCTATCTATTCAGGGGACACCATCATAGGGCTTAATCACATCAGCCACACTATCAGAGGCTTGTTCACCTGCACATCTACCAATGTGATATATGCCATCATGTGCCAGCAATGCTCCTCTGCCATGTACATTGGTCAAACTGGACAGTCTCTACGTAAAAGAATAAATGGACACAAATCAGACGTCAAGAATTATAACGTTCAAAAACCAGTTGGAGAACAATTCAATCTCTCTGGTCACTCGATTACAGATCTAAAAGTGGCAATTCTTCAACAAAAAAAATTCAAAAACAGACTCCAAGGAGAGACTGCTGAATTGGAATTAATTTGCAAACTGGATACAATTAATTTAGGCTTGAATAGAGACTGGGAGTGGATGGGTCATTACACAAAGTAAAACTATTTCCTCATGTTTATTCCCCCCCTCTACCCCCCACTGTTCCTCAGACGTTCTTGTCAACTGCTGGAAATGGCCCACCTTGATTATCACTACAAAAGGCTTTTCCCCCCCCCCGCTCTCCTGCTGGTAATAGCTCACCTTAAGTGATCACTCTTGTTACTGTGTGTATGGTAACACCCATTGTTTCATGTTCTCTATGTATATAAATCTCCCCACTGTATTTTCCACTGAATGCATCCAATGAAGTGAGCTGTAGCTCACAAAAGCTTATGCTCAAATAAATTGGTTAGTCTCTAAGGTGCCACAAGTACTCCTTTTCTTTTTGTGAATACAGACTAACACGGCTGCTACTCTGAAACCTGACCATCATAAAATCTGAGCTCTGGCAGACCAAGGAAGGAAATGTATTTGAGTCAAAGTATACTGCCTGAGAACATGCTGACAGTCACCTTCTCTTGTTTAAACCAGAAGGCTGCCAGCTCGATTACCTTGGCTGATTACAGTGGTTGCGGTATCCTTTTGTACCCTCATTGTCATGTACTAGAGGCAACATCCTTCTTAACATGAAAGACTGAATGAAATTCCTCTAGAAGCCTATCAGTGTCATTTTAAAATCACTGTTAAGTGATGTGAAATATTCTTCCTCCCAGGGAATGAGACAGAGTGAGAATCAAACCCTTTACAATGTTCTCGTAGCCAAGGTGTTTCCTTCAACTGCATCATGGATTTCTCTGAAGCTTCTCCATCCCACTGTGTTGCCCTGATGAAGAGAGAAAAACATTATGGGCTTTCCAGGACTTTAGCCCAAATTAGACATACACAGTGATGTCTTTGCCCGGTGGCCCAAGTACATGATATGGAGTTCAAAGTAATTTCACTTTGTTTAATTTCATACCTCATTTAATTTCCTTTCCATTTTGTGGCCCACTAGTACAAAGTTCCTTTACCACACTGATTACAGCATGCTGTGTTTGTCTAGATTTGTGGACTTGGTCCTTGTTGCTGAAAAAATGGAGTGCTCTCAAGGCACTGAAGCTGTGTCACTTCAGTCTGACCCTTATCCATGCACTTCTAAATGAATACTTGTCAACCAAATTTTGTTGAACTTCAAAACAGATTCCTAAAATCTCATTTGAGTTATTTTGCTTTAAAGGAGAGTGAATCTTCACACCAGGACAAAAAATGAAAAGAATCTCACCTCGTTCTCAATGAATTAGAGCCTGTGAATATGGAGCTGACTTGCAGCACTTGATGCTAAAATGTAGCCCCTTGCAGTACTTTTAATAAATTAAAGCGACTGTCAGAGGCCGAACCTGTCACACCTACAGCAAAAAATATATTACCACCCTTGAAATTTTGTGCTCTAAGAAGAATTTCAGCAAGTTGATGGTAAAAATAGACAAAACCAATATTGTAGGATGGTGTGCCAACGATGATGTGCGAAAGCCTATGAATGTCTTGCCTTAAGCTGTGAGTTATAGCTGCTCCATCTTGAAGTGAGAAATGGCATATTTCTTGAGGCCCTTAGGGCATGCAGGTTATGCATTTCTCTCTTGAATGACAATGTGGTCAAACTCCTTAGTTAGCAGTACGCTGGTCTGTTTTTTCCCCTTTTACGTATAATAATATAAAGTTGCTATTAATTTTAAAAACTGTCACTCTCATAATGTGGAAAGGGAAGACCAACTGAGACACACGCACAACAACTGAAATTGGTAATCTGAGCTAGGTAAAAATTTGGTGCAGCTAATTACCTTGCCCTCCACATATAAAATGTCAAACATAATAAATTGTGGGTTGGGTGGTTTTTATTTAGTGTTTTTGTTTTTATGAGGGATATCTTAAAACTTGAAGTCAGTAGTGACTCTGTCATGTAACCCAGTTCTCTATTTAAAAAAACAAACATGACAGGGCTCAGTGGATTTTCTTTCTCATTCATTTTTCCCTGGCCCTGACCTTGTCACTGGTACCTCAGTATTAGTCCTCTGATATTGATGATCAGGATCTGTTTAGTTTAGAATCTGAGAGGATTTAAACTGTGAGATGATCGGGGCCTCTCCTTCTGCCCTTCCACCCCCACGAACATGATACAGTTCTGTGTTGACCTAGAATCCTATTTTTGACGTCTCCGACTCAAAGAATATTTCCAACACACCTCTGAACAACATACTAATCCACAGAGACCTCCCTACCAACACTACAAAAAGAAGGATTCTAGGTGGACTCCTCCTGAAGGTCGAAACAGCAGACTGGACTTCTACATAGAGTGCTTCCACCGACGTGCACGGGCTGAAATTGTGGAAAAGCAGCATCACTTGCCCCACAACCTCAGCCGTGCAGAACACAATGCCATCCACAGCCTCAGAAACAACTGACATCATAATCAAAAAGGCTGACAAAGGAGGTGCTGTTGTCATCATGAATAGGTCGGAATATGAACAAGAGGCTGCTCGGCAGCTCTCCAACACCACTTTCTACAAGCCATTACCCTCTGATCCCACTGAGAGTTACCAAAAGAAACTACAGCATTTGCTCAAGAAACTCCCTGAAAAAGCACAAGATCAAATCTGCACAGACACACCCCTGGAACCCCGACCTGGGATATTCTATCTACTACCCAAGATCCATAAACCTGGAAATCCTGGGCGCCCCATCATCTCAGGCATTGGCACCCTGACAGCAGGATTGTCTAGCTATGTAGGCTCCCTCCTCGGGCCCTACGCTACCAGCACTCCCAGCTACCTTCGAGACACCACTGACTTCCTGAGGAAACTACAATCCATCAGTGATCTTCCTGATAACACCATTCTGGCTACTATGGATGTAGAAGCCCTCTACACCAATATTCCACACAAAGATGGACTACAAGCCGTCAGGAACACTATCCCCGATAATGTCATGGCTAACCTGGTGGCTGAACTTTGTGACTTTGTCCCATAACTATTTTTTACATTTGGGGACAATGTATACCTTCAAATCTGCGGCACTGCTATGGGTACCTGCATGGCCCCACAGTATGCCAACATTTTTATGGCTGACTTAGAACAACGCTTCCTCAGCTCTTGTCTCCTAACACCCCTACTCTACTTGCGCTATATTGATGGCATGTTCATCATCTGGACCCATGGAAAAGAAGCCCTTGAGGAATTCCACCATGATTTCAACAATTTCCATCCCACCATCAACCTCAGCCTGGTTCAGTCCACACAAGAGATCCACTTCCTGGACACTGCAGTGCTAATAAATGATGGTCACATAAACACCACCCTATACCAGAAACCTACTGACCGTTATTCCTACCTACATGCCTCCAGCTTTCACCCTGACAACACCACACGATCCATTGTCTACAGCCAAGCTCTACGATACAACCGCATTTTCTCCAACCCCTCCGACAGAGAGAGACACCTACAAGATCTCTATCAAGCATTCTTACAACTACAATACCCACCTGTGGAAGTGAAGAAACAGATTGATAGAGCCAGAAGAGTTCCCAGAAGTCACCTACTACAGGACAGGCCTAACAAAAAAAATAACAGAACGCCACTAGCAGTCACCTTCAGCCCCCAACTAAAACCCCTCCAACGCATTATTAAGGATCTACAACCTATCCTGAAGGATGACCCAACACTCTCACAAATCTTGGGAGACAGGCCAGTCCTCGCCTACAGACAGCCCCCCAACCTGAAGCAAATACTCACCAGCAACCACATACCACACAACAGAACCACTAACCCAGGAACCTATCCTTGCAAGAAAGCCCTTTGCCAACTGTGCCCACATATCTATTCAGGGGACACCATCACAGGGCCTAATAACATCAGCCACACTATCAGAGGCTCGTTCACCTGCACATCCACCAATGTGATTATGTCATCATGTGCCAGCAATGCCCCTCTGCCATGTACATTGGTCAAACTGGACAGTCTCTATGTAAAAGAATAAATGGACACAAATCAGATGTCAAGAATTATAACATTCATAAACCAGTCGGAGAATACTTCAATCTCTCTGGTCACGCGATTACAGACATGAAAGTTGCGATATTACAACAGAAAAACTTCAAAACCAGACTCCAGCGAGAGACTGTTGAATTGGAATTCATTTGCAAATTGGATACAATTAACTTAGGCTTGAATAGAGACTGGGAGTGGCTAAGTCATTATGCAAGGTAACCTATTTCCCCTTGTTTTTTCATACACCACCCCCCCAGACGTTCTTGTTAAACCCTGGATTTGTGCTGGAAATGGCCCACCTTGATTATCATACACATTGTAAGGAGAGTGATCACTTTAGATAAGCTATTACCAACAGGAGAGTGGGGTGGGGTGAGAGAAAATCTTTTGTAGTGGTAAACACCCATTTTTTTCACGGTTTGTGTGTATAAAAAGATCTTCTGTACTTTCCACAGTATGCATCCGATGAAGTGAGCTGTAGCTCACGAAAGCTTATGCTCAAATAAATTGGTTAGTCTCTAAGGTGCCATAAGTACTCTTTTTCTTTTTGCGAATACAGACTAACACGGCTGTTACTCTGAAATCTAGATACTATAATCTCTCAGGCTGGTTCTACCTAACCTCTGATGGGCACGAACCTCCATGGCAGGCTGCCCCCTAATGTTCTGCTGGCTGTTGACCTACACAGGCTGGAGTTCACTTAACCCTGCTTTTGACATGTAGCTTCATTTTACAGCATTCAGATACTCAAATGCAAAAAATTAAGCACATGTCTAAGTTTTCACAGGTCAGAGCCTCTGATGTGAAAGATTCAGAGGTTGTAACTGTTCATTCAGCCCTTTGAGTTCTTGCTCTTGTGAAAACCTCTGGGATTTTTAACTTCTATAAATTGTGGGTCCATTTGACTGATTTCACTCTCTTTAAGTCTCTACCAGGCCTTGCTAGAAATAATTTTGTGCGATTGATCAGTTTAGAGTTTCATGTCCTGGAACTGTGCTTTCAGGATACTGCATCTTGAGTAACAGTTTACTTATAAGTAAATACTTATTCCTATTCCATAGGAACAAAACAATTCCCAGAATTTGCCACTGGCGATAAAGTATTTCGTTTCTGTGGCTGTGACTTAATCTCAGCTCAGCTTTTGTTCTCTCACTGGCAGAAGATTCACTTGCATGTGAGGTTTAATTCATTTAATTGATGCTCATCACAACTAACTTAATGTTTGTGTCTTTTTATCCTAGTGCGTGTTTTGAATTTACTTCTGGGAAAGCTAGCAATAAAAAAGTGCAGTAGAAGCATCTGTAACAGATGCCATACAGTAAAGAAACACAAGACCTGATCCACTATAAGGTTGTTACTTTCTTAATGCATATAACTGCTCCCTCACAAACACACACTTTTCACTAGTACTGTTGAGCATCCTTACCATTTTTTTTCTTGAATTGCATTAATCTGTGATTTTATGCCCTCTTTGAACCTAAACTATTCTTATTAATACCTACCCTGACACACCTGAAATCACAAATTTACACCCATCACAGTTTTTAATACAGCATTTCTCATTTTCATTCTCCCTCTCCCTCTTATGTCTTATTCCCTCCTGTCTCATACATTTCCATGCTGCCAAGTATGTCAGCAAGTATGCGTCAGATGGTAGATTCCCAGGCCAGACAGTCATGACTTCAAGTTTCAGTCCATGATTTGGTTGCATATCTAATCTGAACAGTGTAATACTGGGTTAAGTGCACTCTTAGAGTTGGTAGGTAAAATTTTCACTTCACCTATTATCTATTTTCAGAAGTAATTTAGGGAAGGGATATTATTCTTTGGAGGGGAGGGGTCACTTTCAATGGGACATAAGTGCCTAAGTGTCTAATTCACTTCTGAAAATGGATCTTGGCCTCCTAAATTATGTATGTGATTTTGAAACTGTTACCTGCCCTTATCTGGATTCAGCATTAAGCCAAGGTCCCTTCATTCAATCTTTGGTGAATGTCCAGGTGGTACTCTTCTCTAAGAGTAAGTCAGTGTTCTGGAGCCCATTATTATTTACCAACGTTCTGATATCTGCTGTTGTATAGTTTTTCTTTTTAAGATGTTATGGTAGTCAGCTTTAATTTTCATGAGAGATGGCGAAGAGGAAGGTGACCTTGAGTGAGCTAGGTATAAGAGACAGTGTTGTTAATAATGCTCTTCTTAGACATCCAGAGAGATCTGTCTCTGCACTGTACCTGATGTCATGGTGCTGAAGATAGTCTCTTTAGTCTACAGCTATAGCAGTTGAGCTGTCTCTCAAAAGAGCCTACACACAGTAACCTTGCTAGACTTAGCTTTCTGTCACCACGCTGGAGTGCTTTGTGTGTACAACCTGACTTTTCAAAATGTAAAATGAAAATTGAAAATGTAAGTCTCTCTGGGGCAAAATAAAATAACAGTCCGTTTATTGCCTTTCATGTAAAAATTAGATGAATGTAATACAAAGACCAGTGTGTCCTTAGCAAATGAATTTTTTGAGCTGGCTGTCAGAAAAGGGAAGCAGCACTTATATTGACTGCAATGCATAGACTCTGACCCTAAATCTTACATCTATCTTTTCTGTGCTTGTGAAGTGCTGTGTACATTTACTCAATCGTATAATTAATACATAATGTGTACTATTGGAGAGTTTGTGTCCCTGCCTGTTCCTTCTTCCTCTTCTCCTGGTACTCCTCCCTATCCCATTTTCTATTGAAAATGAGTTAGAATGTTGTCAGTAGAAAGGAAGTGGTATTTAATATGCAAGAACATAATACCTTCACCACATTCTTATTCTTCTTGTTCCAAATTTCATCTATCTAAATCTATCAAATTTTGGAAAGGGTTTTTTCTTTTCTGGGCCCCTTCACTAAGGACTGAGAATGAAACAACACAAAACTTCCAGCACTAAAGTAAAACATCTGAATGACCAACAAAATGGCTGCCACAAAATCAATGGTTAAGAATCTAATTGCAGTAAGTACTGGCTCAAGAGCTCTTTTTTTTATACTTGGAATTTTCTATCAAATACCCAACTACTTCCTCCTAACTGTATTTTGTTGGTGGTGGTGGCAGGCATTCTCAGAAATACCCAGCAGCCAAATATTTTTTCCAATTTATATTCAGGAATATTTACCTTTGCCAAATATGGCAGCTATACTATTTAGGCAAAGACATTTAAAAAAAAATGAAATCAGCTCTATAAACCGAAGGTAGTCTGTTCGTTGTTCTGATGTTTCTATTGCTCTCCACATATCTGTCAACTTCTGTACAGTTAAGTTATGCACCTGTGCTAATGGTTGTCTTGTATCTCTTGCATACCTAAATAATGGCCCTTTTGTATAAATTCAGGCGGAGTTGCTATTCACAGCAAAAAAAATCTGAACAGTGCCCTTTATAGAGACTAGCAGTTTCTCTGACTGCACAGACAACTAGCTTGAACTCTAATGTCCCAAAACTCTCCAATCCCACTTCTCTCTTAAAGGGAAAACAACCTCATTAATTTCTCACATAACATTGAGAACGCTATTTAATAGTCTCATAATTTATAAACCTTACACTGTTTTTCTCAGAAAAAATATGACAGGAGAAACATTTTGGGCAACCACAGCAGAAAAATCAAACCCTATTCTCTCACAAATTGAACATAAATCTTTGATACTATATGGGTCAAGGTTCCCAATGGGTGGGCTCATAAAAATGAACATGTACTTGGTATGGCTGATTATGACTTATGGGTATGGTACAGTACCATACATAAAGGAGTCTGAAGAACAGCTAGCCAAAAGGTAATAACAAAATGTTTTTTAAGTACATCAGAAGCAGGAAACCTGCTAAACAGCCATTGGGGCCTCTGGATGATCGAGATACAAAAGGATCACTTAAAGACAATAAAATCATCACAGAAAAACTAAATGAATTTTTTTGCTTCAGTCTTCAAGGCTGAGGATGTTAGGGAGATTCCCAAAACTGAGCCATCTTTTGTAGGTGACAAATCTGAGGAATTGTCACAGATTGAAGTGACACTAGAGGAGGTTTTGGAATTAATTGAGAAACTTAACAGTAACAAGTCACTGGGACCAGATGGCATTCACCCAAGAGTTCTGAAAGAACTCAAATATGAAATTGCGGCACTGTTAACTATGGTTTGTAACTGGTCCTTTAAATAAGCTACTGTACCCAATGACTGGAAGATAGCTTATGTAACGCCAATATTTAAGAAGGGTTCTAGAGGTGATCCTGGCAATTATAGATCGGTAAGTCTAACATCAGTACTGGGCAAATTAGTTGAAACAATAGTAAAGAATTAAATTGTCAGACGCTTAGAAGAGCATAAATTGTTGTGCAAAAGTCAACATGGTTTCTGTAAAAGGAGATCATGTCTTACTAATCTATTAGAATTCTTTGGGGGGGTCAACAAATGTGGACAAGAGGGACCCAGTGGACATAATGTACTTAGATTTCCAGAAAGCCTTTGACAAGGTCCCTCACCAAAGGCTCTTACTTAAATTACGTTGTCATGGGATAAGAGGGAAGAGCCTTTCGTGGATTGAGAACTGGTTAAAAGACAGGGAACAAAGGGTAGGAATAAATGGTAAATTTTCAGAATGGAGAGGGGTGACTAGTTGTGTTCCCCAAGGGTCAGTCCTAGGACCAATCCTATTCAACCTATTCATAAATGATCTGGAGAAAGGAGTAAAGAGTGAGTTGGAAAAGTTTGCAGATGATACTAAACTGCTCAAGATAGTTAAGACCAAAGCAGACTGTGAAGAACTTCAAAAAGATCTCACAAAACGAAGTGATTGGGCAATAAAATGGCAAATGAAATTTAATGTGGATAAATGTAAAGTAATGCACATTGGAAAAAATAATCCCAACTATACATACAATATGATGGGGGCTAATTTAGCTACAACTAATCAGGAGAAAGATCTTGGAGTCATCGTGGATAGTTCTCTGAAGACATCCATGCAGTGTGCAGCGGCAGTCAAAAAAGCAAACGGGATGTTAGGAATCATTAAAAAAGGGATAGAGAATAAGATGGAGAATATCTTATTGCCCTTATATAAATTCCTGGTACGCCCACATTTTGAATACTGCGTACAGATGTGGTCCCCTCATCTCAAAAATGATATACTGGCATTAGAAAAGGTTCAGAAAAGGGCAACTAAAATGATTAGGGGTTTGGAACAGGTCCCATATAAGGAGAGATTAAAGAGGCTAGGAAAAGCTTGGAAAGGGGATATGATAGAGGTAAATAAAATCATGAGTGGTGTGGAGAAAGTGAATAAGGAAAAGTTATTTACTTGTTCCCATAATATAAGAACTAGGGGCCACCAAATGAAATTAAAGGGCAGCAGGTTTAAAACAAATAAAAGGAAGTTCTTCTTCACTCAGCACACAGTCAACCGGTGGAACTTCTTGCCTGAGGAGGTTGTGAAGGCTAGGACTATAACACGGTTTAAAAGAGAACTGAATAAATTCATGGAGGTTAAGTCCATTAATGGCTATTAGCCAGGATGGGTAAGGAATGGTGTCCCTAGCCTCTGTTTGTTAGAGGGTGGAGATGGATGGCAGGAGAGAGATCACTTGATCCATTACCTGTTAGGTTCACTCCCTCTGGGGCACCTGGCATTGGGCACTGTCGGGGGACAGGATACTGGGCTGGATGGACCTTTGGTCTGACCCAGCATGGCCATTCTTATGTTCTTATGTACCGATAAGCTGCAGTAAATGGCGTGGTGGGTTAATGACCTAGCATTTCTCTTCTGCCAAACTGTATTCATTCAAATGCATTAGGTCAAAAGTGGAAATGAATTTTGCCATCTTCTACTGTTCCAATTGGACACTTATGCACAAGACAACACCACCACAGCAGGCATTCGTTAACACCTATGCAGGATATTTAAACAAAAAAGTCCATAACTGAATGACAATGGAAGCTGAACTATGCTTTCTTTGAAGCCTAGAACTGTGCCCTCCTGCTTATGGATGAGGCACATTGTGTGAAGAAAGCTGGCAATACTGCTACTGTGCTGTACTTGTTCTTCCACAGTCCATCCTGTTAACATTTTTTCCTTACTCTCCTATACTCTAACTTCCTCCCTATTTGCAACTTCCCATTTCTTAGCAAAGCATTTGATTTCCTGCTTCTCTCCCTACTTTTCTCAGAACAAAACAGCATGACTGACCGTTTTCAGTCCAGGTTTTGCTTTTAGTAGAGCACAAAATTGTATCACTTTTTCATGTAGGTAAAGATCTCCCTTCAACTGGTGATGGCTCATTCTCCCTCTTTCTTTTTGCCTTGGACAGGCTTCATGCTGTTAGGGTCTCATTCTGCATCCCCGTTGTATAGGCTTGGTAGTTGGATGCTAGACTCTGGTTTTGAAAATGCAAGGCATGCAATGGTATGTGCATTGTCTCTCTCTCTACTACCTAACATATCTCATTGTGGTATCTGAACACATTTAACTAATTTCTTTCCTATATGAGGTTACAAAAAGTCCATTTGTATCATACCTTTTCTGAATTTGGCTAATTAGATAAAATCCGGAAGAGGAATAAGGGGCTCCCAAACATTACCCTATGTTCTTATCATATTAAGGTTTCTCCCTTCCCTATCCCAAATATTTTAACTTTTCTTAATATTTTTCCATAAAAAAAATAGGTGCAAATCCTTGATTTATATAAGAGGTTGCACTGATTATATACCTGACTCTTTTTTCAGATCAGTCAGTAAAAATGGTTTGCTGTTTAAATGCACTCCATTTTTACTTTCAAAATTTTTGTTACATAATAGTGTCATTTTAAATATTCCCTTTCTGTAGCTGGCATACGCTAATGGCTATGCTGCAGAACTTTAGCTTTTTCTTTAATAGTTATTGCTGATTTCCTGCTGTGGATATATATTGAACATAAGAAATTAGCTGCAGAAAGAATTAGAGGGTGTAAGTGTGATTTTCTGAGTCATGTAAATGCCAAAAGCTTTTTGTGACATCTTTCAAATGGAAATATGTTATTTGCACACTGGCTCCTGATGGAATATGACACACTGCAACATGCTGTGCGTTTAAGATTGGGTTCTAGGCCATTAAAGGCTGAGTACATGGGGGCTCTGGCCTCTGGGAGGGAAGGCAATGAACCACTTTCTGTATGGGCAGCTTGTGCTGAAGAGTCAAAGAATCTTCACTTAGATCAATGAAAACTAATGAGAATTAAAGACTTGCTTGAACCTGTTATCCAGAGTTAAGGCTTAAAGATTATAATTCAAGTTTGATGTAACATTTGTCGTTTTTCCAGATGGTCTTGCAACATCATTATATTAGCCTCTGAAATATTAATATTGTCCAGTACATACAGTGTTTAAATGCATGACTTCCAACTAAAAATATTCCAGTTTTTGTTTAAAGAGGTACTGTCAGTTTAAACTTCTATCTTTAATTTGTGTACATTTTGAAATCCCTGTGCATGAATAGTCATCCTGTCTATATTTTACATTTCCCCCCCAAACTATGTGGATTTTTATTTGTTGTTTTGGCAAGTAAACAGTCTGAGAGAATCAGTATGGAGCATGGCTTCTGAACCTGGGCTGCTGCCATTCCCCCAAAAGATATGAGGGGTTGCTCTTAGGGAAGTCATGGAAGGAGGGTTAGGAGACAGTGTGGCCTGAAGCACCTATCCTCTGTAAACACAGGGAGAGGAATGACTAAGCTGGGACCCCTAAAACTCAGAATAAACTGTTGAAACCCCCCACACCCAAAAATATCTTGCATAGTGGGTAAACCCAAAATGCTCCTGCAAATGTTATTTAAATTTCTACTGCTTGGGAGCCCCCCAAACACTTTTGCAGGCCCACTTTTCTCCTCCCAGTAGATACTCTTGAGTTTATATGCAGCAGAAAAATTACTGGTTCCTGCTGTGCTATAGCAAAGGTAGTAGAGAAATGGGCCACCTTCAGGAGACAATTTTGCATTGGACAAGGTAAAATGGGCTTTGTTGCTTCCCTCTTAGTAGGAGACCAGATGTTAAACAGGAGTACAGTAGCAGCCAGCTGGACCTCCTGCCATCATCCCCAGAAACTCAACACAAGAGGTCAAAGGAGCAATGGTTGGTGGTACCTTTTGAGGGAGGAAGAGGTTCTGTGGCCTGTGGGTGGCAGGGCCTATCCTCTTGGTAAGGAGGGTAGACCCCAAAGCTTCAGTTTTTTAAAAAAAATTCTTATTTGAACTAAATATCCAAACCTTTTGAGATCTGTCCATCACTAGTTTCCAACATCATTTTAGCCAAGAATATGCCACTTACTTGAATTCCATTATAGTACTTCACTGTAATTCTAATTATCATTCATCTCAGTAGCTGGTAGCTTTTCTATTAACTAATCATCTATTGACTCTGTGGGGGTTCCATAGCTTTCAAGCTTTTTTAGTGAGGTTGAATTAGATTATCTGCCCTTTTTAAAACATAGATTTCACCTGAAGTAAAAATGACCTCCCAGTGTTAATATATGTAAAATATATCATTATACTTGTTGGTTGCCTGAATTGCATTGCAAATTGCAGTGTTCCAAATTGGGCTAGTTTTACAGATGAGCTAAACAGCATATGAAGAATTTATATTGTATAGTGTTTAAAGCAATTAATATAATTATGTCTGAAAGCTGACCATGAATTAGCATTTATGTACACGTACTGAATAGCAATGAAGCTCAGAGCTTATTTGTGCTTTACGTGCTAACAAGGAGGAAGAGCCACAAGAAATATTTTTCTTGGTATTCCAAATCATTTCTTTTCCAGATCCCTGTTACCTGTTTTTATATTTCCAGCTTAATATGTGATTACACTGTTTTGTATTTTCCTTTTAATTTACATAGATACCTCAGCATTTGGCTCTACAATTTTTATGCATGTAATCCTATTGACTTCATGAAACAATCAATATTTATTTAGGAAGCCTGTAACTGGTGTATGGGGAGGGAGTATGCATTATTTCTGCATAACTGGCTATGAAGCATCATATAAAGTGCGTCAGTTTTAAAACAACAACAGGTACTTTGACTAACAGGACACGGTATCTAGGGCCTGATCCAAATACTATACAGGAAAATGGGGAATCTCTCATTGTCTTCAGTGGGCTTGTATCAGACATACAATGTATAGGCTGCTGAGCAAGTAGCCTGCCGTATTTTAGATAACATTTTCTAGTGAAAGTATTCAGATTTAATTATTTGGTGTGTGATTACAATGACAGTCTTCCTAAAATGGCACTGAACTAAAACTGTGATTTCCTCTGACTGTGCTAATTTTGCACTGCGATTTTTAATTTAATTTGAATATCATTGATATTTTTGATGACTTTATGTCTTATGTTAAGAATATACATTAAGGTTAATCTAAGTGCAAAACAAAACTTCTTTTAATTATGGCGTGACACTCTGTATCTCCAAAGTAAGACCCTGGCATCCCATATTCACAGCTGTCATCTGAGTATGTTATGTTTTGTGTAAAGTATATATAATCTCTTTAAAATCAGTCTTTAGTTAATAATTTTATTTTAATATTTTATCCTTACAAGCGAGTTTGTCTAAAATGCTTGGGAAATCTCAGCTCAGGTTACAAAGGCTGGTGCATGTCCACTTTCCTGTGAAGAAGTGGCTAACTATGTAATGAACATCCACTGGCCAGGCTTCTGACCAGTGCAAGACAGTACAGTTCTTGGGTGCTAGGCTGAGGAGCTGGGGGGAATTGGCTGGAACCTCGCAGTTGATGGTTCATGAGTGGCTGGGAGATCATTCATGTAACACAGTTGGGTGTGTCCTTGCCTGTGGATGTCTGTGTAAGTGCAGTGCCTGCCAGAGACTTGTAGCTTGACATCAGTATCACAGTGTGAGAGGCAACCAATGTTGGTGGGTTTGGAGGACTCAGCGGCCCCACAGTCTAGGTTGCACCATGGAACTGCTCACATATGGATGTGACCTTTGTTTTCTCTGAATGACATAGAACAATTTGAAATGCCATAAAATAAAATGTATGGAGATGGACATAAATTCACCTGGAATTATTGTAAGGTTGCTTGACTTGATTTTCTCTGAATCCACCAAATTTAATGGACAATAATAGAGTTTGTACTCTGGGTTTTTCCTGTACATTGTAGCCTGTATGTTGTAGTCTTTTATGAGATGGTCTGTGACTGTCTCATGGCAGTAAAGGTGCAGCTAAGTATTCTTGCAGGCTATTTACACTCTGAGGAGAATGGGAGGATGGAATATTGAGGTAGTGTTATGGACGCTTAATTTTTGTGTTTAAAAAAAAATAATCAGAATATGGCTCTCAGTGTTCTCCCATGTTAGCTAACAGTGTGAATCATAGAATAAGATGAAATAGATGGAGGGAGACTGAATGAGTTCCACAGAGATGGAACAGCACATGTGAAATTATAACCCATCCCAGCTCTGGGTAAATCTTGATCTCAGTCAAAGTTAAATGCCCACTATTACCATTAAAACAGGCCAAGGCTATTTTGTTTTGCAATTCTTGGATGTATAACCAGGGGAATCTCAAGTAGGTGTACTGAGGTTATATTACCTCTGTATTTGGCACTGGTGGGACAACTACAGGACTACTGTGTCCAATTGGGATGTCAACAATTCAAGAACAATGGAAAAATTGTAGAGGGTTCAGAGAAGAGCCATAAGAAAGATTAAGGATTAGAAAACATGTTTTCTAGTGATGGACTCAAGGAGCTCAAACTATGTAGGTTAGCACAGAGGCAGTGTAGCTTAGCACAGAGTACCCACATCCAAAGTTTGCTCAGGGGGCCATTTTCCCTAAGGCCAGCCCTGCAGTTCCCGAGGAAGGAGAAGCTAATATGATGCCCAAAGCAGGTCCAGACCTGGTATTTTACCAACTCCAAGGAGAGGGAGGGTGGGTGATCCTTTGCCTGGTCTGGAGAAAAGGGTCTTCTCCTGCTGGGCTTGCCCCTTTTCAACTCCACAGCCCTTCCTGGAACCATGCTGACCCACTCCCCCTCTTTTGTAGCTTCTGAGCTCCTCTTGTACCCCTCACTGATAGTGCTATTCCCCTTTCCCTGGCAAACTGGACAACAGTCCCTGCCCCGCTTAAGGTAGGGTGTTGTCATAGTTACTACCCTCAAAATGGGTTGTAAAAATAAGATACAGAATTACAGCTCCTTTTCCCGGTATATTTAGATGCAGGGGGCTACAATTTTCTGAATCTTTTACCTTTTTTAAAAAATTAGGAAATTGAGGCTGTGAGTCTTCACTCAGTTTTCTGTTATACAATTAAAAGAAAAAAATTGCAATTAAACTGAAGTTGCATTAGGAATGTTTTATTACATAAAATATTTAATTACATAAAGTTTAATTTAATTGCTTCCAATATATTGGTCAACATGGCACTACCCCTCCTCACCATGATTTCAATTAACTTTTCTGCCCTATGTGAAAGTTCATCTAAGTGTCATCAGTTTAAGGGTAGGATACAAGGTAATACAGAAATCCCACAATCCTGCAGCTCTGAGGTACATTGCTCTCACTTACTGCTGGAACTGATAAAAGGAATTACATGCATTATACACTTTTTTTTTTTTTTTTTACAGGAGGTTATCAAAACAAATATGGTACTTTGGCTGGATTTCAAAATGGGTGGATAATTTCGTGACTACTAATAACATTTATACCTGTGTAAATTAGGATAATGATGAGGGTAATGAAGTTTCATGTTTCAGGGGAAAGCTGATAACCTTGTTTGCTGTGCTTTGCCCTTCTCATAAATCATCAGTTTTTGGCCACTGTTGGAGGCAGGATACCAATATTGACAGGCCAGTGGTTTGATTTAATATTTGTCAAATCTAATGGGCTATGTTCTGTCATAGTTTCATAAGAAAAATCCCATTGAAGTGAATTAGAGTTTTGTATAAAAAAATCAAGCACAGGTTGAGCTGAGAGTTGTGTGAGCCAAAATTCTAGATCTGGACTCTTGAGCTGGATTTGAGTTTGTACCCAAATTCAAAATTCAAGCCTCCTATAAGCTGAATCTAAATGTGCAAAACTTGGGGAAAATTAAACTTTGGGAAACCTGTATCAAGATTTAAGAGTATTTAGCTTTGGTTATGCCTATTAAAGAAATAAAGTATGGATCCAAATCCACATGCGGAGTCATGGGTGCTAGAACTAGGGGTGCTGGGAGTGCTGCTGAATCCCCTGGCTTAAAGTGGTTCCCATCATATACAAAGTTTACTGTTTGGTTCAATGGCTCTCAGCACCCCCACTATATAAATGTTCCAGCACCCCTGTGTGGAATTCTGATTCTGGCCCATCTCTAATGCAAACCCTTTCCAAAGTTAGCTCAAAATGTATTTTGTATTTCCGTGTGCCCGTTCACATTTAAAATTCAAAATTTGAATTCAAAATTAGTTCACATCCCCTGAAGTTAAAAAGAGATGCAGATTCAAATTAACCCAGTTTTTTCAAGTTTGAATCTATTGGAACCCACCATCGAGGTTCAGATTTGGTGGAGTCATAGGTGTTCAAATGTTTGTCAATTAACTTTTCACCAGAAATGGAAATAGTGGCTACATTGAAAAAATACCATGTTCATTGTCCCATGTGGTCTCTCCTTGTGAATATAGCTCAACCTCGAAGTCTACCAGCAAACAACGTCTTAAATATTTGCAGGTATCAAAATAAGGTTTAAAAGTTTGGACAAAATCTGAGTTAATCAAAATCTAGTTAATCAACACAGATTAAACTCCATCCAAGACTAATTTTGAATCTGAGCTGGACTCACATGCCTCTATATTCTTAGTGTTTAAGATTTTTAACAAGCTTATCTTTCTGCTTATGAGACTACCATCTGAAAGCCTTTGAAATCTGCTGGAAAATTCAGTGTTTACAGCAGATGGTTTCTTCTTTGAAGAAACATGTTATTAGCAGGTTAGTATTGAACACTGACTAAACTTCAGTAAATATTTTCGGTTCTAAACCTGAATTAAGATCCCTTGATACTGAATCTGATCTGATCTGCTTGGATCAATTGCCTTAAATTGGATTATTGTACTGAGCAAGTGATCACAATGCAGTATATGAGAATTGATTTGCTGTACAAGAGTTTATCTCATTTTAATTGGATAGAGAGGAATGTTATCACTTCAGATTCTTTCCAGTTTTGATATATAATGGTATTTTATGCAAAACTACATTTGGTGATTTACTGAAATGACTTACTATTAGCTACCACATTCTGACATGTATTCTTACATAGATCCTGTAAGATTTTTTATGACAATTTTAAAAATCATTCTTATGCTTTGTGTACACATGGTGTAGATGCAAATTATTCCTTGACACCTGCTCAGTGTATAATTTTTTGAAACCCTGAAGATCATGGTAATCATCTGTTATGAAATTTACTTTGAGCATGTTAGTTCATGGCCTACGTCATTAAAACTAGAGGATTCAGCTTCAATTTAATTTCAGTTGCCTAACTTTTATATCTTTGCCGGATGCTTTTTCTAGAACGTGAGATGAAAAGATGCATGGGGAAGCACAGACAGAAGGAAAAAAAATGTGGCACCAAAAAAGTCAAGCATGTTGATCTGTGAATGAAAACTTCCTTCTCCCCACCTCACCCCCAGCAAAATTCAAGTGAGCAACTTAAAGCTGCTTCTGGGCAGCTGTACATTCCTAACCGGTGCTTATGGGACAGATTGTATAGACTGTCTTTAGTAATATTGCTGGACTCAGATTTTCATGAGAGTGAACTGTTTAATAGTTTGCGTCTCTGCTTCATTCTCTCTGTCTTCTTGCAGAATCAATGGCAGTTTCACACAACCTCTGTGCGGACAGTTTCATTTTCATTCCTCCTACTGCTGTTCCTTAGATCTTTATTGTTCTTTTTGATTTCTAAGCCCCTACCTGCTCACTTTTCCGCACCAATTAGTAAAGGTCGTGAACTGAGCACCAATGCAACTGAACCCAAGAAATACCAGACTAATCCTATGATACTCTGATGAAACACTCTGAAATGGATTTCATTTGCTCTAAAGTCAGGCAACTGACATAGTTCAAGGAAAACTAATGGAAGGCCTTTGAATAAGTATAAACAATCCATAAGAGATTTCTACATGAAACCAGACGTGCAGTGCAGTAGTGTCTCAGATAGGATCTCTCTCTCTCTCTCTTTCTTTCTTTTCTTTTTTTTTTTTTTTAGACTAAGAGATGGGCTGAGCTGGTCTAGCTTGAGTTTTGGAAAATCTCGGTTATCCCTGAGTTTGTCTTCCAAGCCCCACTAACAATACTGATTTTGCTTTTGGCCCAGGTTTGTTTTTTTAACCCTTTTTTAAAAAATAAATAAATAAAATTGAAGTAAAATTTGAAATGAAAAATCATTTATATGACCACAAATGAAATTTCAATGCAAAAGACCATTTTTTGTCTGGAAAACTTACCCAGCTCTACTTATCATTTTGAGGTACGTCTGCTGGCATTTGGTGTTTTCCTCATCTGGATGGCACTCTCAAAGTCCCCTCCAGTGTGTTCTGGGCTGTATCGCTAACCTATAGGGAGACTGGTTGTGTTTGGTAACCTTCTGGACCATAATTTCATCTTCTCATTGATTTCCTTGGGTCATGCTGAGCTGCAAAATATATTAGTTCTGAAACAGTATTGGGTATCTTGATTCCTGTACAGCTGAAGACCAAGCATATCATAAAGGTGACTGGTTCCATTTTCCTAGTACTTGTGTACCTTCTGCTAGCTGATTTAAAGGAGCCAGGACACAGTAATGACATTAGGATTAATATTACAATTCTGAGAAGCAATTTTTGCAACTGAGGTCTTGGCTCTGAAATATTTCTTTTTAAAATCTAATTTTCATATCAGCTCCAATAATAAAACTGTAAAGTGAGCATGGTTTTTCAAAGAAATTTCATAAGAATTTTCAGCATGTGCCCAAAGACATATTTTCATAGCAGGTGCTAAGCAGTCAATAGGGTCGCTGGATAAATGATTCATAAATATGTGTTCACCTACTTGAATAGAATGACACTGGTGGAGCTGCTTTAGTCTCCAGAGTACATAGTATTCATTTGGTTAAAAAACTGAAATACAAACAGTACTGTGTTTATCCAAGAGAAAAAGGCTGCTTGGAAAGTTACTGATTTCTACAGTGTCAGTGTGATGCTGATTTCAGACATACTGCATATTAAAAAGGATTGGGGAACAGGTAAGTGCATAGGAAATATCTGGGGGCTGAGAGGAAATATAACAGAGAAGTTGCTAAAAGAGCATCTTAAAGTGATTTCATAGATATATTAGTTAGCATGTTAAAAAAAAATGATTTGCCAGTAGGCTGTCGTCTTACATCATGTATGTCACTTTTATGGATTTAAGACAGCATAATTCAGTCTGGCTCTTCACTCAGGAGTTACTGAACTGATTCAATGAAATCTGTGCTCCTCTTTATTTTCCATACACCGAGAAGAAAACATGTACTTTTTAGATTTCTTTTATTTTAAATAAAGGAGAAAAGCAAATAAAACTATAAAACCCAGACTATATCCTCAGTTGCTGCATGAACTACTGCTTTTTTTTCTTCCTGAGGTACTATGGCATTGGGACATAAAGTGGTTTTGTTTCTTATATCCCTTGTGCCCATAGAATAAGCATTTTTCTTTGTGCCTTTTGTGTTGCTTTCCACAGTCTATATACTGGACCAAGATGCCTTCCTTCTCAGTTGGTTGGTCTCTATCCTGCTTCCTGGGTTCTTTTAGCCTGACCCTATGTATTTGTTCTGCACTCGTGGCTGTCATTGTTTTGATCCATTTGCTGGACTGTTAAGGTTTCCTTACTGTTTGGAGGCATTTCTTTAGGGTTAGCACTATTTAAGAACATAAGAATGGCCATACTGGTTCAAAACAATGGTCCATCTAGCCCAGAATCCTGTCTTCCAAGAGTGGCCCGTGCCAGATGATTCCAAGAGAATGAACAAAACAGAGCAATTGATCCATCCATCGCCTGTCATCTAGTCTCAGCTTCTGGCAGTCAGAGATTTCTCTCAATAGTCTGTTCTGTAAGCTGGAATGAAATGTTCCCAAATTATTCTGTCTCTGGTAATTCTGTCTGGAATCACAGTACCCATCAAACACCTTTATCAGCTGTTCCAGTGTTTTTAGTCATTCTTCCTGTTCTTTTCCCCTAATGAGATAGTAAAGCTTTTACTTTAATTTTCTCATCTTTATTCTCCATGGTCAGCTCTGTATACAGAGGGTTTTTTTATTTTATTGTTTTGCTTCCATAGTTGTGCAAAGTTTTCTTTGTTCAGAAACCCAGCTTTCCTGGTTGTCTGAGTCCTACCCATGGTGCCTGTTTGCTCTATTTCCGGGTGCTGCCTTGTTTTCCTGCGAATCACATTCTCTTTCTTGCTCTGGGTCTCACTAAACTAAGTGCTGCCACCAAGTTTCATTCCACTTTTATAACTGAGGGTCTCTTACTTGTCCACATCCATAAGAAGCCAATCTGGCAGGAGTAGTAGGAGCATAGCTCTTTATGCCATCTTTATGCCCTGCTATGTCCTCATAACCTCCCTCCCTCTGCTGAGGAGTTGCATTGGGGGTAGCTTCCAGTTGTTATGCTTTCTGTAAACCTGACTCTCTCCTCTTTTCTTAATGCTAGTGATTCACCATAGCATAAGTAAGGGGAGAATCAAGTCTTGTTTGTGTAGTTTTAAACAATTGTTTATGAATACAGTTAACTTAGCAGCAGTAAACGCCTACCAATGTAACACTTGGGCAGAAAACTGGACCATTTGGCTGAGGACCACTTGAATCCCTCATCTATCTTTTCTTGAGTACAAAAAAATAGAATTCACCTGTTAATTAATTTTTTTAATTCCATTCCTTCATAGAAGCTTTACTGAGAACATTCACGTGTTGCACTGAGCAAGGAAAGAAGGCAATGAAGCTGGCTCTAGCAGCATGTTTGCATTTTTCAGATCTGGAAATTAGTATTTTTCTAAAATGTTTCCAGTGGCATAGTTTAAAAAAAAACACCCAAAACCCCACCTTTTCCTCCCCCCAAAAAACAAGAGAAAACAAAACCCTGTTACTGTGGGAAATCCTCTTTCTTGTCCTGGAGGAAGACCGTTTTGTAAGATTAACAGACCATGCCTGTCAATACAGGAATCATTTGCTTGGATAAAGGAGAAGGAAATAGTTCCCTTTATTCTCATTACAAATTTAAAAATTGCCTTAAAGAATGTCTTTTTTTCCATTCTCAATAATCATGACATCAATGATTTATTACAAGAATTGAGAATAATTTGAATTTTTATTACGGTCTATATTAGGCTGGGTTTTAATCACTTCCCGAAACTCTGGCTTATGTTTTCTGCTTAACTTTAGCAATATTTCATTTTCCAGGCTATGTTAAATTAAGAATTTCCTTTTACTTGTTTCCATTCTTGGAATACAGTAAATATCCTAGCCCTATTCTATCAGTTTTGATCCCCCAGCAATAAAAATCAGCTTAGTTAAACATTCCTAACCTTATCCAAACATTTCCTTAGCAGGATCTCCCACTTGATCACTTATAATACTGGTTGAAAACCATTTTAACTCTTCTTTTACATGACTTTGGTTGGAGTTTTCAAAGTTGGCAGCCTGAAGTTAAGTGTTTAGTCCCTGAATAAGCTAATTTAGATAAGCATGGACACCTAAATTTTAGCTTGAATTTCCAAAATGTTGCACTGTTAATTTCATCTGACCTAGCTTGCAGACCATTCAGAAGATAACACTGGTATAATATTTCATTGGGCGGTGTAATGCATTCTGAATGGTTCTAAGGTCACACTTTGCATTCCGACAGTATAGTGGAAGGTGGGTTGTAGTATATTTCACCAGCAGTTATGCCTACATGTGATTTAGTCTGTATGTAATTAATCTAATTGACTGAATAACATTAGAAAAGTATTTGCATGTCTGAAGAATATGCCTCTTTTTTTTTTTAAACTATCCTGGACTTGCATTGAGGTTTTCATTATTCGTATATTATGATTTTGTGTGTGTGTGTTTCTTCAACTCTAAGTATTCCTTATGAGGAATGGTCAAGCTCTTTGTAATAGGTTTCCTCCAAGGAACGTTAGAGACAGACCTTAGTCATTAACTTGTCTGCAACATATGAATGCATTGAACACTATAGAGAGGTTTTTTCCCACAGGACAACTAATCAATGTATTCATTTTCTGGGAGATACAAACAAAACATTATTTGTACACTTTATGGCACTGCAGTCTTTTTCCATCTGTCCTGGGTGTCACTTACTGCATTTGTGTACCATCACATAATGAAGCGTGCTTTTGGAATGAAAAAGTCTTTCCTCTTTTTATTATGCATGTAGCATGCAATGCAATTTACTACATAACAGATGTCATAGCTAAGTACCCAGGATTATGTCATGATTCATTCATTTTAAGACAGTCTGCTATAGCCATGCACAGCTTTTGAAAACTGGGCATATTTGACTTTTGGGTGAGTGCTCCAAATATTCTCCTGTACTGTGCATGGATGGACCAAAACAAAACCTCAAGTCTGAAGAACCTCACTTGGGTAGAGTTTGACCCGGGATCCAGAAATAAAATCTATAGTTTGGATCCATCTCCCTAGTATCGTTTTACTTTTTCTAATATAAAGAGGGGAAAAATCACATTTCTAGGTGAGGGGGGTCTGTTTTCCTTCTAAAAACTTGGCCTGGATTCCCCTGCTAAGTCTTCAGTCTCCTGCAGAAAGAAATTATAGTTAGGCTCAACATTTCAGTTATTGAAAGAACTTTTGGAATCTTACAAAATGAGTTTGTTGTCCAGATAAATCTGGTGGAACATTATTATACTGCCCTTCTAAAGCCAGAAGGAATTCCTGTAAGACAGTGTTTTACATAATATTGCCATTAAACCCAGTCTATATTTAGAGGAAAAGGCAAACTGTAATAAGTTGCACAAGAATGAAGAACTATCTGAATTTGAGGATATATGCTTGCAAATGTGGTAACTCAAATTATTATTTGGGTTTGAAATATGACAACCAGAGAATAGAGCAAAATATTTAATAGACTATACTTATGTTTAACCACTGGGCACCCAGAAATTCTGGAGAGTATCCAGAACTTACGATGATTGGTACTTCGTAGATGCATGTAATAATAATAATAAGAATGCATTTTTGAAACTGTATAAATTACATCATTCTACTTTTTAGTTTTCCTTTTAAGGAGTGAGAGTAAAACCTCACCTCTGTGCAGATTAAAACAGTGTGAATAACTGAGTTCTTGGTTTGCTGGCTGTTCTGGAAAAAAAAATAATTAGGGGTTGTATAAAGTGTTTAGTTCAACCTAAAATGAAATGTTGCATTTTGTGTTTGAGCTTCTAAAAATGTTTTTTAATTCTTTTAAATAAAAATAAATTCAAATAAAAAACCAAAATCTTTCATTTTGAACATGTAGTAATGAAACATTTTAACATTTTTAGGTTTCTTTCCTGATTGAAACAGTTTGGTGAAATAAACATGAATTTTCAAAATGTTTTCGTTGAGCCGCATGTGCATTTTTTTTTTTTTTTTTTGGTGAAAAAGTTTTGGCTGAAAAATTTCACCCAGCTCTAGTGCACAGGTCTAGCAAAATGCCTGTTCACCATTCAAGACCTTAAAATGGCACCAGAGTGGTATATAAGCCTTTTGTTGATCTGCTGAACTGGGGAGGATTTAAGACTTATCAAGCTGGGTTGGCCCATAGTGAAACACTTGTGGGGCAATTGGCGCAGTTATGTAATCTGGTGAATGAGATAAAGAATAAGTAGATAACTTTTTTTTTAAAGTATTGGAACCAGTTCTCCACCTCATCTCAGGAAACCTCAGGTGCAGTAGAGAGGGCAGTGAGGAGCTGGTTGTAATTCCCTGATCCAGCCCCAGTATAAACAATGACCTTAAATTGGGTGTGGTGGCCCCCTGCTCCCGGAACTCCCTCAGCATGCACTCTCTCTTCCTTAAAGTGGGGGTAAGGGAGGCAGCAGGTGAAGGAACTGGCTCATTTGCTTTCACCAGCTTTCTAATGGCAAAGAGCACTCCTACCTAGGGGGAAAAAGAAAAGGAGTACTTGTGGCACCTTAGAGACTAACAAATTTATTTGAGCATAAGCTTTCATGAGCTACAGCTCGCTTCATCGGATGCATGTAGTGGAAAATACAGTGGGGAGATTTTATATACACAGAGAACATGAAACAATGGGTGTTACCATACACACTGTGACAAGCGTGATCAGGTAAGGTGAGCTCTTACCAGCAGGAGAATGTGGGGGGAACCTTTTGTAGTGATGATCAAGGTGGGCCATTTCTAGTAGTTCACAAGAATGTGTGAGGAACAGTGGGGGGGGGGGGGAAATAAACATGGGGAAATAGTTTTACTTTGTATAATATTACATCCACTCCCAGTCTTTATTCAAGCCTAAGTTAATTGTATCCAATTTGCAAATTAATTCCAATTCAGCAGTCTCTCCTTGTAGTCTGTTTTTGAAGTTTTTTTGTTGAATAATTGCCACTTTTAGGTCTATAATCGAGTGACCAAAGAGATTGAAGTGTTCTCCAACTGGTTTTTGAACGTTATAATTCTTGACGTCTGATTTGTGTCCATTTATTCTTTTACGTAGAGACTGTCCAGTTTGGTCAATGTACATGGCAGAGGGGCATTGTTGGCACATGATGGCATATATCACATCAGTAGATGTGCAGGTGAACTAGCCTCTGATAGTGGGGCCGATGTGATTAGGCCCTGTGATGGTGTCCCCTGAATAGATATGTGTGCACAGTTGGCAATGGGCTTTGTTGCAAGAATAGGTTTCTGGGTTAGTGGCTCTGTTGTGTGGTGTGTGGTTGCTGGTGAGTATTTGCTTCAGGTTGGGTGCCTGTCTGTAAGCAAGGACTGGCCTGTCTCCCAAGATCTGGGCGAGTGATGGGTCGTCCTTCAGGATAGGTTGTAGATCCTTGATGATGCATTGTAGAGGTTTTAGTTGGGGACTGAATGTGATGGCTAGTGGCGTTCTGTTATTTTCTTTGTTGGGCCTGTCTTGTAGTCGGTGACTTCTCTGTCAGTCTGTTTCTTCACTTCAGCAGGTGGGTATTGTAGTTGTAAGAACGTTTGATAGAGATCTTGTAGGTGTTTGTCTCTGTTGAGGGGTTGGAGCAAATGCGGTTGTATCGTAGAGCTTGGCTGTAGACAATGGATTGTGTGGTGTGGTCTGGATGAAAGCTGGAGGCATGTAGGTAGGAATAGCTGTCAGTAGGTTTTTGGTATAGGGTGGTGGTTATGTGACCATTGTTTATTAGCACCATAGTGTCCAGGAAGTGGATCTCTTGTGTGGACTGGTCCAGGCTGAGGTTGATGGTGGGATGGAAATTGTTGAAATCATGGTGGAATTCCTCAAGGGCTTCTTTTCCATGGGTCCAGATGATGAAGATGTCATCAATGTAGCACAAGTACTGTAGGGGCATTAGGGGATGAGAAGGGAGTTCTTCATTAGTCATTTCCAAAGAAGTTTAACTCCAACTTGCATTGCTGCTTGGGTGTTACAAATTAGACCGAGAATTGGCCCATTTTAGACAGACCAATATATATTTAATATTAATGCACATATTATTAAATTTTTTGCCCTCCCTCATTTTTGCAGCCACTGTCCTTCCAGCCAAGGAAGACCAGATGGGAGTTACTTCAGAAACCATCAGTGTCTCACCTAATTAGCTGGAAATGTTGACTTTCAGTTATACGAAGATCAGGGTCTAGTTGTTCAGTTCCTGTCACTTTGATTGAACAACCTGGTTCAGGAACTGAAATAGAGCAAAGTTGTATAGCAAATTTATCCATTTAACATTCACACTGGTTATTGACAGGTACAATGCAAAACCATCACAGCAGAGTTGCTCTCTGGGAGTCCTGTAGAATCCTCTCCCATGAATATAGAAATTGATTTCCTATCTGCATTTGTGGAAGCCTGAAGAGAGACATTTTTCTCACAATTGTTCTGTCAACTGCTTTCTGTGAATATGATAGGCTGTAGTGTTCACCATTACATAGTTCCATAAAGAACAGGTACAAATTCTAAAAAATTTAGCCTGTATGTTAAGCAAAGAAGTTCTACTTGTACAGCCTTTAGTAATACAGATAAAGATTTTCAATAGTCTTGTCCAAAAACACAGCTGGAATAATATTTAGGGCAGAATTGTCATACTGTGTACATGGCCTTAGCTGTAAAGACCTTTAATTTCAGTATCATTGTTTTACTTAACTTACTTTACTTAACCCCTCAGTTCCTTTGCAAGGGGCCATTACCATCTCTTTCTTGCATTAGTGTTCGTTTGGTGCTGTGGATAAGACAACTAAAATGAGGCTTTAAATTTTCTTTTCAGAATTTTCATGACGGGGATTCAAAATAAACAATATTTCAACATGTTCATTTCATAATTCTTCATTTTATCTATCTTTTTTTTTAGGGTGCAAGATACCCTGGGGTATATTACTAATGCAATGAAAGCAACTTGGCCCCTCTCACTTTTCCCTCAGAAGCATTAATAGAGATTTTAAATAGAGCTGGCGGAAAAGGGAATTTCCATTTTGTGGGATATTCTGAGTTGTCGACATTTTGTTTAATTCCAAATCACAATGACATTTTGGAATTTCCAGGAAAATGAACCAATCTGTTTTGGCACCCGCCTGCTGGCAGGGCAGCTGGGCACCCAGGGATACAGCCAGGTGGCAAGCTGGCTGAGCAGCCAAAGATCTGAGCGGCCAGGGAGGAGCTGGCTGGGCAACCTGCCCTCCTGCCAGCTGGGGAGCTAGCTGGGGAGCTTGGGTAGTAGACAAACCAGCCAGCCTACCTGGTTTCCTTCCTGCCAGCCTGCCCGATGGCTGGGTGGTGGGCTGGCAGGAACCAGGCAGTCAGGTCCAGCCAGTTTGCCTGTCTGGTTTCTGTTGAAAGTCTTGATAGAATCAACATTTTCCTGCACAGTGTTTTGATTCTATCAAATATGCACTTTCCAGCAGAAAACTGTTTTGTCAGAAAATGTCTGATTAGCTCTAATTTTAAACAAGTCAAATGTGTATGTCTTTGTGACAGGTCTAGAATTGGAGCTGAAATTATGATATCTCCTTCCCTGCTGCTTCATTAAGGCAATAAGTAATTCTGAACTCTCAACCTGTAATCCTGTGAAAGGTGGAAAGAGTCCCCAGTTATACTATATACTGTGTCTTAAATGTTATTTTTTTAGCATGTGAACACAGTTCTGTCTTTGCAGAAATGCCATTGTTAGTTTCTTTTTTTGTGATACAGTTCCTTTTTGTGGGGCATGACAAGCAATAAGTGACTTTGTTCTAAGCCTTAATCTCTCTCTAACTAGAGTCAATTACTGCGGCAGAGTTGCTTTGTGGGAACTGTGCAGTGGTGTCCGAAGAAGGATTGCCTGCTTGCTGTATGACTCCCTCTTTACAAGGACTGATGTGTATAGTGTAAAAATGGGGGGTGTGTGTGTGTAGCATACTTATTGAAATTGCCTTAAAAATATACCTTGAGCCCATGACACTGATTTCTCTTCCACTGGGAAGCTGTCCTATAAGCCTCTGACATCTATTACCACTCAGCAGAGGAGCAACAGTATTTTAAGCAAAATCTTTATCGATTGAGTTTCATTTCTTTCACTGTAATAAGACTGACAATTGAGTGCTTTAAGTGATGAATGTCTTTATGGCCTCTAGTATAGCAAGAAGAATGAAACTTCTTTTCTGTGTAGTTGTGATAAATAAAATGATAGGAGTTACCATACATATCTGCTTTCTTCATAGTATACAGATTCCTCTCCGTTGGTCTACTCTCCATAAATCAATCAATGTCCAGATGGTAATATTCCAAAAGAAACCACTATTTAAGAGGTAAAATACTTGGCCAAAATATCATAGGTTTTATTTTCATCACTACATGGAAAATGGCATACACCCTTTGTTGTTGTTGTAAAGGATGCTTGATTTCTTCTCCTGTGGACTAAACTTGATTGTATTTTTTTAAAAAAGCAATGAGAAATCTGTTCTTAACCACAGCTACTGATACCCCTATGATCTTCATGACTGCTTAAGAGACTTAAATAGTGCGTAGACCTTGTACTGGTTCTCTTCACGGGATTTCACCCTCTATCAGAAAGAAAATATGTTTCCGTGGTGTTAGAAAATAAGATAACCTTATAAACAAGAGGGAAAAACTCATCAAAATGACTTAGAGAGAGAAAGCCATTCTTTCTTTATTTTAAGCTTCATTCATTTTTTTTTTATTTTTTAATACATATTTTTTGTAAAATTTTTGTGGTGTATTAGGACCTTTAACTCAAGCTCCAGGGCCTTTTACAGCAAACAACAGTTGTGGCAGGGGGGAAAGCAATAAAAAAAATTGTATATTGAGATTATTATTTTTAAAATCTTTTAAAAAGCATGCTTGTTAGGATATACTAGGTATTGTTAGGTTTCAGAGTAGCAGCCGTGTTAGTCTATATTCGGAAAAAGAAAAGGAGTACTTGTGGCACCTTAGAGACTAACCAATTTATTTGAGCATAAGCTTTCGTGAGCTACAGCTCACTTCATCGGATGCATACTGTGGAAAGTGTAGAAGATCTTTTATACACACAAAGCATGAAAAAATGCCTCCACCCACCTCACTCTCCTGCTGGCAATAGCTTATCTCAAGTGATCACTCTCATTACAATGTGTATGATAATCAAGTTGGGCCATTTCCAGCACAAATCAAGGTTTTCTCACCACCCCCACCCACCCACACAAACCCACTCTCCTGCTAGTAATAGCTTATCTAAAGTGACCACTCTCCGTACAATGTGTATGATAATCAAGGTGGGCCATTTCCAGCACAAATCCAGAGTTTAACAAGAACGTCTGTGGGGGCGGGTGTTAGGAAAAAACAAGGGGAAATAGGTTACCTTGCATAATGACTTAGCCACTCCCAGTCTCTATTCAAGCCTAAGTTAATTGTATCCAATTTGCAAATGAAGTTTTTTTGTTGAAGAATTGCAACTTTCATGTCTGTAATCGCGTGACCAGAGAGATTGAAGTGTTCTCCGACTGGTTTATGAATGTTATAATTCTTGACATCTGATTCGTGTCCATTTATTCTTTTACGTAGAGACTGTCCAGTTTGGTCAATGTACATGGCAGAGGGGCATTGCTGGCACATGGCACTCTGTCTGTGCTAATAAACGATGGTCACATAAACACCACCCTATACCGGAAACCTACTGACCGCTATTCCTACCTACATTCCTCCAACTTTCATCCTGACCACACCACACGATCCATCGTCTACAGCCAAGCTCTGCGATACAACCGCATTTGCTCCAACCCCTCAGACAGAGACAAACACCTACAAGATCTCTATCAAGCATTCTTACAACTACAATACCCACCTGCGGAAGTGAAGAAACAGATTGATAGAGCCAGAAGAGTTCCCAGAAGTCACCTACTACAGGACACTATATCAGCCACACTGTCAGAGGCTCGTTCACCTGCACATCCACCAATGTGATATATGCCATCATGTGCCAGCAATGCCCCTCTGCCATGTACATTGACCAAACTGGACAGTCTCTACATAAAAGAATAAATGGACATGAATCAGATGTCAAGAATTATAACATTCATAAACCAGTCGGAGAACACTTCAATCTCTCTGGTCACACGATTACAGACATGAAAGTTGCAATTCTTCAGCAAAAAAACTTCAAATCCAGACTCCAGCGAGAAACTGTTGAATTGGAATTCATTTGCAAATTGGATACAATTAATTTAGGCTTGAATAGAGACTGGGAGTGGCTAAGTCATTATGCAAGGTAACCTATTTCCCCTTGTTTTTCCTAACACCCCCCCCCCCCAGACGTTCTTGTTAAACCCTGGATTTGTGCTGGAAATGGCCCACCTTGATTATCATACACATTGTACGGAGAGTGATCACTTTAGATAAGCTATTGCCAGCAGGAGCGTGGGGTGGGTGGAGGTATTTTTTCATGCTTTGTGTGTATAAAAGATCTTCTACGCTTTCCACAGTATGCATCCGATGAAGTGAGCTGTAGCTCACGAAAGCTTATGCTCAAATAAATTGGTTAGTCTCTAAGGTGCCACAAGTACTCCTTTTCTTTTTAGGTATTGTTACTAGACTGTGTGTGTGGGTGGGATACTATTTCTTACTTTAAACATCCACTGGGTGTCGGAGGCAGCAGAAATTAAATATCAGAACCTCAGAATTAAACACATTTTTAAATATTTTGCGCGATTATTTTGATAGTCTCAACTACCCATTGCTTCAGGCTATCTCTGTCATGCTGCCATTATATCTTCTTTTCTTACTCAAGGAAAATGCAAAAGCAATGTACATGCACACACCCAACTGTATAAAATACATGACTGTAGTGATTTCTGACAAGACATCATTTTAATAAGTACACTACAATGCAGTGTCAAAAGGAGGCTGTGGGTAGATTTAATTGATTTCTACCTGAATGCTGATTTTTCTCTCTGTGTTGGAGCATTTTAGTAAGCTTATGATGCATGGAAAATACAAGGAGACCCTTTCACTCTGGAACCTGGGGAATCCTTCAACTTGCTGATGATTTTTGGTAATACTATTAAATCCTGGGCTTGCATAATACATAAATCTGTGAATAAAATCTTTGAGTTTACAGCCATACTGAATTAAGTAGTATAGGAAGCTAGGAAGATGCTACTTGCCATGCTGCATCAGACCCGTATTCCATCTAGTCGGTATGTGGTTGTTCACAGTACCACATGCTTCAGAGGAAGCTATACAACTCTTGTAATTGATAATTATGGAATAGCATACCTATGGAGGAAGCTTCTTACTAAAACCAGGCAGTTAGTGGTTTGTTTATATCCTGAAGCATGAAGGACTGATACTGCTTGTATATTTTTTTATATTAGCTAGGGTTACTGTGAATGATCAAGGTGCCCTGCCCTCCCCAGCTGAACCCAGGCACAAGGGAGGCACTCTTTGCTAGCCCACACTGACCCCTGCTGGCATAGGTAAGGGGTGGTACAATTCGCATCTCTTCAGCTTGTGGGGCTGAATTGAATCCTTTCTCCATACTAACACATGTGCTTCTTAAAAGAGTGCATATTTATCACAGGACTTTTCAGCTCACACCTATGATCCATCTGGTCCGTTATCCTGTCTCCATCAGTGACCAGTACCAGTACTTCAGAATAAGGTTCAGGGAACCCTCAACTGACCATTAAACTACAACATTGTACATCAAACAGCATTTGCAATTTATTTGTCTGGCAAAAAACACCAATATCTGCCTCCCACATGGGTGCCAGATTTGTATAATTTTTGGTGGTGCCCAGAACGGGTCCAAGCAGAGCTGTCCCCTCCATAGGATGGATCGGGGCAACCGCCCCGGGCCCTGTGCTTTGGGGGCCCCTGCGCTTCAGGGGGACACAGGGTCCGGGGTGGCCTGGGGGGTTAGTAGGGGGCCTGTTGCCTGCAGCAGCGAGCCACCCGGCCCCAGCCCACCCCTGCTGTGCCCTTCCCCACCCCACTTCCAGCCCCGCCCCTGCCCCATCTCTTTCTGGCTTCCACCCCCTCCCCCCAAGTGATGCCAGGAGCTGGTGTGGCGGGAGGAAGCGGGGTGGGCTGGGAGTGGGTTGCTCACTACTGCCGGTGCCAGGCCCCCCTGCTAACCTCACAGGCCACCCTGGACCCCACGTCCCTCTGAAGTGCGGGGGCCCCCCAAAGCACGGTAAGCCCAAACATTGGTGGAGCTGGTCCACATTCCTAAATATTGGCAGAGCACAGGCACCATGGGCCCATACAGCTCACTGCCTATGGCCTCCCAGATATTTCTGCAGCCTTCTCTTGTACCGCTGGATTGCTTCAACCTATATAAATCAGTGAAAGACTATATGGTTAGTGCAATAGTAGGATAGCTTTGAAAGTAATGAGGGGTGGTTAGTATATTGTGTTTTCATAATGACATGCTGCTTTCCAACTCTTGTGTGTCTTCCAAAAACGTTTTCCTTAAAATACAATGAATAACAAATTACGATGTGTGGTGTGACAGTCTGTACCCTGGAACCTCCGTATTTACCTCTCTCATCTGATTACGATATGTGTTGTACAATGGATGCCTTGTGAGGTATCATTTTAAAAGTCTTGGTCTGCTGAACCTTAGTACATACAATCCAACAGGATATTATCATTGTATGTGAAATGATGAAGTATTGCTCTGTGTCAGGGGTGGCCAACCTGAGCCTGAGAAGGAGCCAGAATTACCAATGTACATTGCCAAAGAGCCACAGCAATAGGTCAGCAGCCCCCCATCAGCTCTCCCCACCCCCCTCACTCCCAGCGCTTCCCGCCCACTGGCAGCCCCACCAATCAGTGCCTCCCCCTCCCTCCCCACACCTTCTGATCAGCTGTTTCCTGGCTTGCAGGAGGTTCTGGGTGGGAGAGGGAGGAGCGAAGGCATGGCAGAGGTGGGAAGGGGTGGAGTGGGGGCAGGGCCTGTGGTAGAGCCAGGGGTTGAGCAGTGAGCACCCCCAGGCACATTGGAAAGTTGGCGTCTGTAGCTCTAGCCCCAGAGTCGGTGCCTGTACAAGGAGTCGCATATTAATTTTGGAAGAGTGGTATTAACTCCGGAGCCACAGGTTGGCCACCCCTGCTCTATGTGCTACTGAAATATGGTGTGAGGTTGGGAAGTGCCCACAGCCAGCCTTTCAGATGCAACAAAGGAGGTCCAGACAGGCACTGATGGCCTATCAAAAAAAGAATCCACTATCTCAGAGACTTCTCTGAGAAGGCACATATGCCATTAGGGTGGACTAACCCACGTCACAGCAAGAATCTTTCTAGCAGCTGGAAGAATAAGTGACATCATCGGTTAGTCTTTCTCTGTTCCTTCCCTCAACACCTGGAAGATTGTCTGGAAGACAAAGCCTTAGGAAGATTAGTTCCAGGCTGATAGAGGGTCTAGTCTATATATTGAGGAACTGTAAGCTGTCTGTACCATCTGTTAGGGTGGGAGACTGTTTGATTAAAATCTTGCTTAGTCTGTTTAAGTTAGAATTTAGACTGCAAATTTATTTTTATTTCTTAGGATCTCTATGCCTGCATCTTATAATCACTTAAAATCTATATTTCTGTAGTTAATAAATCTGTTTTATATTTTACCTAAAACAGTGTGTTTTTGGTTGAAGTGCTTGGGGAATCTCTGCTCAGAGTACAAAGGCTGGTGCATGTCCACTTTTCTGTGAAGAAGTACCAAATTTATTAATTAGTTTGCACTGTTGAAGGGAACCTTGAACAGTGCAAGATGGTATATTTCTGGGGTGCAAGGCTGGAGAGCTGATGGGAATTGCCTGGAGTGTCTCTATTGTTGGCTCATGGTGGCTGGGAGATCATTCACGTAACTCAGTTGGGCGTGTCCCTGCCTGTGTATGGCTGTGTAAGTGCAATGCCTGTCAGAGGCTTGTAGCTTGACATTCGCATTGTGTAATACCATTGTGTTGTGAATGAACTCATAAATCTGTGTCCCATGTGTCTCTCACCATCAAAGCCAATAACTTCAAAATGTATGATAGACACCACCCCCTACTTTCCTCCCCACAAAAGAGAAATCTTAAAATATTGGGAAAGTAATTTCTTAGAATTGTAATTAAAAGTTTTGTATGTGCACCACTGCCTTCTACTGGATGGATTCAGAGTTGCTCCACTCTGTCAAATTCAACAGGTGCACAGCTAATCTTTAACTTCAGCAATAATGGCATGTGCTTTTTAGAACAGAAGGATGAGTTTTATCTCCACCAATGCCATGAAGTTCTGAGTGGCCATTGTGACAATGGTCCATCATGACAACCTTAGTTGGCCATGGATTTGTTACACTATGTATAAAGATGCCCATAATCTTCTTTTTACAATTCCGCACTTCTGATAATGCTTTTAATTACTGCAGAAAAATGGACTGAGACATGGTCAGACGGGGATTTTTTCCCTAAATAATGGGCATCCTCTGGGTAACATATGGGACCAGCTGTACAACCAAACTAAATGTAGAGGAACCATATTAACATGAATAGAAACCTAAAAAGCTATTCAGGTATCTGGGACATGGATATAGGGGAAAAGGTCTGAGACAGTGAATGACACAAATTATGAATTACGCAAAACTGATTTTATTTTATGAATGAAAGAATGAAATGTGTAAATTGTGCGCCCAGCTGTTCTCCCTAATTTTAGATGTAATATTTCTATCAAGAGATGCAAGGTGGGTGAGGTAATATCTTTTATTGGACCAACTTCTGCTGGTGAGAGAGACAAGCTTTCAAGCTATACACAGCTCTTTCTTAAGTCTGGGAAAGATAATCAGAGGGTACCTCTACACTGGAATAAAAGATCTGTGGCATGGCTGTGGCTGGCCCAGGTCAGCTAACTTGGGCTTGCAGGGCTAAAAATTGCTGTTTAGACACTTGGGTTAGAGCTTGGTCTCTGGGACCCTCCCCTGACTAGTCTTTTGAAGGTGTTGTGCAGGTTTCCTCTGAGGACGAAGACTGAGAGGACATATGGATTGATCGTTTTGTGAAAAGTGTTCACCCCCTGGGTGATAGTGTTTTTGTCTTATTTTTCTGTGTGAGTTCATTCAAAATGTAGTGATTCTGTCTGGCTTCACCCATGTAGTTGTTGCTGGGGCATTTAGTGTACTGGATGAGGTATACCAAATGTTGTGATAGGCATGTGTAGCACCCATGGATCTTGAAAGGTGTGTTGTGGGGGAGTGGAGTGGAGACACATAGCAGTGGAGACACATCTGCAGGTTGTGCATCTGTTACGGCGTGATCTGGTACTGCTTTGCATTGGCGTGTCCCCACTCCGGTCTGTGAAGATAAAGATATTGGATTTATGGCTGATTACAACAATCTTTAACCCAATAACCCCCTCTTTTTGTCCTATGATTGAGGAGGTGTTAATGGGCCACTTCACCTTAAATGGTCTCTTACAATATTTGTTAACTACTTCTGCTAAACAATCTGTTCAACCTTGTATTTAGCTATGATACTCTGTGTCCCTTTCCCAGAGCTGAAGAGCTCTGTGTAGTTCAAAAGCTTGCTTTTTTTACCCACAGAAGTTGGTCCAATAAAAGATATTACCTCACCCACCTTGTCACTCTAATATCCTGGGACCAACACAGCTACAACATTGCAAACAATCTTCCAATCAAGATGTTCATTAGGTAATGAGCTTGATAGGATAAGCACATCAAACACTAATTAAATCCACTCACTTGCCTGTAATCAAAATTCTGTACCAGTAGAAGTGCAGGGCTTACTTTGCTCTGCAGTAAGGGACACAGGTAACTTATTCTCCTTCTCTCTAGTTTTGTATAAACCTTGCTTTCCAGCACAGTTGTTGAAATAGTGTTTTTTTTTGGTAGCTTTGGGTAGTCTACCATTGATTGCTGAAAATTATATTCCCTTAAAAGGATACACTCAGGAACTTAATGTAGGCTTTTAAAAAAATTGTTTATACTTCTATTTTTAATACACTCAGAAGTTTAAAAATAACCCATAAAATCATAGGGTTAGAAGGGACAACAAGGGTCATCTAATCTAACTCCCTGCCAAGATGCAGGATTTGTTGGGTCTATACCATCCAAGACAGATGGCTATTCGGCCTCCTTTTGAAAATCTTCGGTGAAGAAGCTTCCACAACCTCCCTAGGCAGTCTGTTCCATTCTCCGACTGTTCTTAGAGTTAGCAATTTTTTCCTGAGATTTAATTGAAATCTGCTATGCTGTAGTTTGAGCCCATTGCCTCTTGTCCTGCCCTGTGAGGCAAAATAGAACAACTTTTCGCCATCTTTTTTGTGGCAACCTTTCAGGTATTTGGAGGCCACTATCATATCCCCTCATTAATCTCCTCTTTTCCAAAATAAATATATCCTGTTCCTTTAGCCGGTGCTCATATAGATTGCATTCTATCCCTTTCATCTTTGTTGCTTGCCTCTGGATCCTTTCCAGTTTCTCTACATCCTTTCTACACATTGATGACCAAAACTGAACACAGTACTACAGCTGAGGCCTAACCAGCACCGAGTAGAGTGGTACTATCACCTCCCATGACTTGCATGCTATGCCTCTGTTAATGTGGTGGTTTTTTTTTTTTTTTTTTGCCACAGCGTCGCATTGCTGACATGTTCAGGTTGTGATCCACCAGCAGCACTGCTGCCAAACCAGTTTTCCCTTATTCTGTATTTGTGCATTTGATTTTTCTTCCTTAAGGGTAGCACCTTACATTTGTCTTTGCCGAATTTCATTTTGTTGTCTATAGCCAGTTCCCCAATTTATCAAGATCCTTCTGAATTTTGTGTCATCTGCAGACTTGATTAGTATGCTCTTTATACCTCCATCCAGGTCATTAATAAAGATGTTTATTTTCTATTTGACAGACATTGAATCCACCCCGTTCAGTTTTTCTGAATTCCTTGTTCCTATAGCTTTATCACTGCCAATGTATGTTGTTGAGTCTAATATAGGTATTGTTAATAAACTGAGGCATGAAATGCTACGCTAAGTCATTAGGTGGTGTGTAACAGGCAGATCGGTCAGGAAAGCTGCAGAATGGAGCTGGTTGAAAATGGAAAGATGTTTTCAAAAATTTCAAAATTTTTGTTATGTAGGTTTGGGAAGTTTTTTGGTTCAATTTTTTTCATGAAATTTGCATTGAGAATTTTTGTTTTTTTAATTTTGTTGATGGTCACCCCCTTCTCCCTTTCTCCTTTTTATTTTTTCTTTCCTACTTTGCAGCTAAAAAGGGGGGAAATTAAATAAAGGAGAGGAGAAAGGGAGGAAATTAAAAAAAAAAAAAGTACTTTTTTTCCAGTTTTTTTAACTTTTCTATTTGGGTAAAAACACAGACAATTAAAAAAAAAAGATTGTGAAAGAAGGTGGTAATTTTTCAGTGAAAAATTCATTGAAAAGACTTCAACCAGCTGTGTTCTAGACTGAGTGCGGTAGCAAGGTCTGTAAAGCAACACTGCAATAAGGAAACCTTAGTCAACTACCATCTGTCTTGTGAATGCTGTGAACTGCCATCCCCTTTGATTGAACACCACAGTATTCCCCACAGATCAGAGAATAGGATTTGCTAATGTGAGCTCCCCTCTGCCTCATGGCTTTGAAGATATTTATTGGTGTTACAATATAACATAAGAACTTATGTAAACAGTGGGAGGCTGTCAATTGTTAACTTCGTCTACAAAATTGGGGATTTAAGAAAAAATGAAAGCTCTGGAGGGTATTCTCTGATCATTTAAAAATATAATATTATTTTTACACTGCCAAAGGTAGTATAGAAATCTTATTCACCCAGGAGACCTAGGTACAAATGTTTTCTTAGGCCAAAAATGAAAATATATGTGATAGTTTGGATAGTCTGGACCAAGGGGCACAGGGAGCTAAGTGTAGTTGCAAGAAAGGAAAGTTTATTAGCAATACCTGCAAGTGATACATAGTAGTGAGACTTACTTTAAGTGCCTTTCAGAACAACCCCACACTTCATTTCTTACGTACAGTAGATATTAGCTTATCTCCTGAAATCCCAAGACAATCAGTAGTTGCCAGATGGTACCGAGAGCTCTATGCATGGCTACATCTTAAATTGGTTTGGAAGTTGCAACTGGTATAAAATGCAGCAGTCCACTTGATAAGTAAGGAATTCTTTAGAGAACACACATCATCTGTGCTCTGGGTTTGCGTTGGTTCCCTGTGATGGATTTTAAGGTGCTGTCTTTCACTGCCTCTCTCGTTATATGGTGCAACAGTTGCAGTGACCGGAGGTACTGGTGCCAGATCCACTCAATAAAATTAACAGGGGTTTTCTGGCAGGGCTTCATAACTGCCCCAAGTCCCAGAATGCCTTCTCCTCGCTGGTCTGAAACAGTCTGAGCTGTTGACTTTCCGGGTCCATTTGTTGCACCCAGCCTTTGAAAAGAATCAACGGAGATTGAAAGTCAACGTGCTGCGCTGTTTGCTTTTAGAACTGTTGGTTGGTAGGAGGGGTGAACTGACTGAGATTTCCATGTAATTTTGTAATTTTAAATAATTGGCAGAGTTTGTTTATAGAGGTGCTATTTTATTGTTCTAAACTGAAAGAAAATAATATCAAAAAGATAGATAAGCGCAATTGCAGAATTACTTTTGATCAGGACCAAGGATCCTATATACATTTTGTGTGTGTGTGGGTGGGGGCATGCGGGAGGAGAAAAACAAACACCAATCTTGCAAAAGAATTAAAATTTGCTAACCCTGGAACAAAATCTCCTTGTTGTTCTTACCATGCATGATGATAAACAATGCAAAAACAAACCCCCCACCTGATATTTTACTCACTCACTCATAGAAAATAATAATATGGGCATACATACCAATGCACATGTTCAAGGTAGAGACCCAATTTTACTAAGATCTCAGGACACAAAAAACCCTCTAGAAAAAGCCTAAATTTCATTGAAGCGGAAGCATGATTCCTGAGGAGCATCTGAAGGTAGATGAATGGAAGAACTGCAGCTGTATTCCTATTCAGTTTTCAACCCTAGGAGATATAATGGACTTTTGGTTAATCAGAAGTTTTAGTTAAATGTGTTTGTTTAAATGCACTGTTACTCTGAATGCGTGTGTACCACAGTTGCTGTGTTAAACAGGAAATTATGAGGCTGGGCACATTCACCAACCAGGAGATCAAGACTAACTCAGTTATGTTGCACATTAGTGTTTGATAGCAGTTAAGACATTTTGTTTTTCATTAGTAGTTGTCAAGGTTTCTTCCCCACTCTGAACTCTAGGGTACAGATGTGGGAACCTGCATGAAAGACCCCCCTAAACTTATTCTTACCAACTTAGGTTAAAAACTTCCTCAAGGTACAAACTTTGCCTTGTCCTTGAACAGTATGCTGCCACCACCAAGAGTTTTAAACAAAGGACAGGGAAAGAGCCCACTTGGAGACGTCTTCCCCCAAAATATCCTGGGGAAGGCTTGATAAGAATCCTCACCAATTGGTACAGGTGAACACAGACCCAAACCCTTGGATCTTAAGAACAATGAAAAATCAATCAGGTTCTTAAAAGAATAATTTTAATTAAAGAAAAGGTAAAAGAATCACCTCTGTAAAATCAGGATGGTAAATACCTTACAGGGTAATCCGATTCAAAACATAGAGAATCCCTCTAGGCAAAACCTTAAGTTACAAAAAGACACAAAAACAGGAATATACATTCCCTCTAGCACAGCTTATTTTACAAGACATTAAACAAAAGAAAATCTTACGCATTTTCTAGCTAGATTACTTACTAACTTTACAGGAGTTGTAAGGTTTACATTCCTGATCTATTCCAGGCAAAAGCATCACACAGACAGCCCAAACCCTTTGTTTCCTCCCCACCTCCAGATTTGAAAGTATCTTGTCCCCTCATTGGTCATTTTGGGTCAGGTGCCAGCGAGGTTACCTTAGCTTCTTAATCCTTTACAGGTGAAAGGATTTTGCCTCTGGCCAGGAGGGATTTTATAGCACTGTATACAGAAAGGTGGTTACCCTTCCCTTTATATTTATGACAGTAGTTTAAGCAAGGAAAAGATGTTTTATTCATAGCTGAAGCAGGAATAAATAAAATAAAAATAGCAGTGACTTAAGTCCTTGGTCTTATCTTGCTCTTGTATGCATTTTCAACAATGTACAGCAAACAATTTTGCTTGCAAATTGGGATGATTGTAGTGTACTTCTTTTTATTTCCTCTTAGCCAGAGTAGGATTACAGGGATTTTATCCCTTGTGACACAACACTTTTTCACAGCAAGATGGAGTGTCCTGAGCATTTTTGCTAGATTGTGGGATGTTAATCTCTGGCTCCAATATTGCTCCCCTGAAGTTGCTGTGGAATTCAATGGGAATAGGATCTCTCTTTTGTCCAGTCCATGATTTTGATGCCATTACAGATAACCCTTTCCTTAGGAAAACCCATGAGAGGAGTTACAAGGGAAGAAATATCAGTGAGGATTCTTGTTTTCCTCTGTGGAACAAGCTGTAGGTCCAGCCTCAAGCCCTAGGGTATACTGGGGTGACCAGACAGCAAATGTGAAAAATCGGGACAGTGTGTGTGTGGGGGGGTAATAGGAGCCTATATAAGAAAAAGACCCCAAAATTGAGACTATCGCTATAACATTGGGACATCTGGTCACCCTAGGTGATACAAAGGTACCAGTATCATTCTCATGGAGGCAACCCATGGCTTCATTTGTTCCCTGCGAGCGGGGCACTGGAACTAGCAATGCAGAAGCACCTGCACCATCCCAGGCCCAAAGGCAATAATAGCAGCAAATGCATATAGTTTTGTTCAATGGCTTTCAGCACCCCCACTATAAAGATGGCCACCTAGGCAGGTTTGCTGGAGCACCTCAATGCATCCATGTCCCTGGGACACCCCATAAGGGAGGAGGCTTCCTCAGTAGAAAATGGTGGTGGTGGGGAAGTAACAGTAATTCGCCAAAAACACATGGAAAAAGTGCAGGAGGGTTTTCAATGGATCAAGAAAGCAAAGAAAGAAATATGCTGCTGTTTAATATCTAGTCAGCAATCATCTATGTAGAGGGGCAAATGCTTTGCTCTATGTATTTTTTTATAATTAAAAATGCATTTTTAGAATTCCCACTCCATGCATGATTTCCAGCAGCATTCCAGATGCTTGTCAAATGATACCAGAGTATCAAATTTTAAAAGACTTTGCCTCATGGCAGCATTCTTTTCTCTTTCTTGAGTATTTAATTATTCTTTCTTACACAAAAGACTACTCAGCAAGGAGATCTGATACACTGCTGGCTTGCTGTTTTCTTTTCTAGTAGAGTCAGTTATATAAACCCTATCATCATAATATATTATTTGCTTCTGGTATTGCCCACAGTGTTGTAGGTGCTGTACAAACATAAAAGAAGGCACAATTCCTGTTCCATGACCTACTTTTTTACAATAAAGGACAGAACAGACAGAGAAATAGATGGTGTGGGGGGGAAAGAGGAGTATCCAACAATTAAAGGGGCAAGGCTGTGATTGGCTACCTCCTAATACACAATTTTAATGGCCTCATCATTTTAAATCCAGATCTGTAAGTAAATATGTCTGTGTAGGTATATAGCTTTATTTGTATATCTACCAAGACTGAGACATATAGACAGTTCCAAACTTCCTTCATGCATGCTGTTATTCTTACTTGTAGGTGTCACAGTAGTGTTGGGCCCTCATGAGGGATCTGAATGAGGAGAAGATAGTTGCCTTATGGACCAGCTCAGGAAGGATGCTCTATACATGGGAATGGCATCACAGACCGCATGGAGATGTTGTAGAAGCAGACAAATAGTGTATTGGGACTGGCATCATTGACAGAGACCATTGACTGCAATAGAGTTACACCCACTTACCTCAGTGTATCCCATACCTTTCAGTAAAATGTTTTGACTAACTTGAATTTCATTAATATTTTTATTATGATCTAGCCCAGGAGTGGCCAACCTGAGCCTGAGAAGGAGCCAGAATTTACCAATGTACATTGCCAAAGAGCCACAGTAATAGGTCAGCAGCCCCCACCCCGTCCCATCAGCTCCCCGTACCTCCCACCCACCAGCAGCCGCACTGATCGGTGCCTTCCCCCCCTTTCCCACACCTTCCTATCAGCTGTTTCATGGCATGCAGGAGGCTCGGGGGGGGGGGGTGGCAAGGGGTGGAGAGGGGGCAGGGCCTGTGGCAGAGCCAGGAGTTGAGCAGTGAGCACCCCCCGGAACACTGGGAAGTTGGCGCCTGTAGATCCAGCCCCGGAGTCGGTGCCTGTACAAGGAGCCGCATGTTAACTTCCGAAGAGCCGCAAGTGGCTCCGGAGCCTCAGGCTGGCCACCCCTGGGCTAGCCTGTATCTTCACGTGTTTAAAACAAATACGTGTTTAATGCAAAAGCTGTTCATTTACACTGGATTTATAGAATTGCAAGAGGAAGTAAGGGATGAGAAAGAAATACAGATTAGCAGTTCCTTTTGCACCTCTTCAGTAAAAACTGCTTTTAACAATTAGACTGTACATGGCACATTTGGTCATTGTTACTGATAGACATTAATTGCTGGTAAATACATATTTGAATAGCTCCTATTTTAGAACACTTGAGAGATCATAGGACTTTATACAGCTTCCACTTCAGATTAAGATGTCAGCAGTAGCAAAACTAGCAAAGTGTGATGTGAAATATTCCATATGCTAGACTGAAATAATTACAATTGAAAGCCATTACATAACCAGAGTTGTTTTGGCTGGGGTTGACTGACAGTGCTTAATATTCAATTAAGAAGCATGTTATTGGGCTCAGATGCTGATGCAAATCTAAAGGAAAGCTTAATTTGTTTGACCCTTGTAACCTGCTCACTTTGATTTTATTTGAGACTGTGCCTAATGCATTTTATGTAACCAAGGAACACAACATTTCTTCATTATGAGAAGGAGATGTCCCATTGCTGCTCTAAAAGCCTTCTTAAGTTTCCCTGGTGTATTGATTTTTTTTATTTTTTATTTTTTAAAAGGAAACAAGCTTAGAGAACTTTTAACCTACATTAAATCTTTTTTATTTGCTAACCTAAACAGGAACTAATCATTGGTGCAAAGGATTAACCGACACAGGAGACCAAATTATACATTTTAAATTTTACTTTTGGAGTCCTGGGGGAATGCTATAGTGCAGAATTGGATTAACCTTTCTGACACTTTTTCTAATAGCCCAAAAGCTACAGTATAAGGCTTATTGTCCTGACACTCAGATAGATACTCTGCTTATTCTGTATATTCCATATACATGCATGGCAAGACACACACTTTATCAAAAATAATATGAATAATTATTTCTTTGTTATGTCTGAGTTTCTAGGCACAGAATACTCATCCATTATCTACAGATCAGCCACAGTCTGACCTTGCTGCTCCATAGCAGAGTTTTTAATATATCTGGATAGCCAAAAGATGTTAGTAATAAACACCCAGCTTTACAGTAAATGGAAGCTACGTTTTTCTGCAAGGAAATTCTCTTTTCAAATATATTTGATGAACTGGGTCTGTCTAAGAAGTATTTTACTACTACTGCTCATACAGTTCTTTCATCTGTTTATCTAGCCAGGCTTCCTTGCTTTTTACGGAATCCTTTTCTCAGAACAGGCAGCACTCCTTCGAGTGGAATTCAGCCACATTAATTTATTCTCTGTACGATTTTAAAGTCGTAAGAGAATTCAGAGAAGTGACACTATGGATGAATTTGGCCTGAGGAGTATGAGACGTGAGTCTCAATAGTTCACAACGTGTTTAAAGAGTTCAGGTTCAATTCTGATACAGAAAGTTGTGAAACTTCAACTACTCAGTCACTGGGGAAAAAAAGACAAGAATGGAGATCAAGGGCTAAATTCTTTGTCATGACCAGTATCTGCTGGGTGCACTGGGGACAGGAACAAGGAGAGCCAGTCCTGGCTTCTTGAATCTCTGGTCAGGTATAAACTAGCCCCTTTCCCATGGCAGATGGTGGATCCCACCAGCAGGCTATGGATCCAAAGGCCAATCCACTAGCCATGGATGGCTGGGATTCAGCATGCTGTGGTACAACCCCATCCAGCCCCTAAATGGGAAGTTGCAGAGGGGCTTTTATATGAGCTGGCTAGCTGGTTTTACACGAGCCTGTGCTGAGTGAAAACCCTCGCTGCGGAAGTCCAGTGGCTTTCCAGCTCCTTTGCTCCATCCGAGCAATACAAAGGGGCTAGAGCAGCACAGAGAATCTGGCCCTGAGTGTTCTCCAGAAACTTGTGTTCAGAACAATCCTAGGAATTGCTATGCACAATCTGCTTTTTAAAGCAACATTCCTATTATGACCCCCCCATTTTTAAAAGATACCTAATCATAATTGGGTATGGGTCCTGCTTTTGAGCAGGGGGTTGGACTAGATGACCTCCTGAGGTCCCTTCCAACCCTGATATTCTATGAATCTATGATAAGCGCTTTATATAATTTGCAGTTGATAAAATATGGTCGAACCTATCCAGTTTCTTGTGGCTCTATTAGCATTTTAGCTATTTCAAGGCTACTGTTCGAATATATACTTGTACCTTTACTGTGACAAAACTGCACTTCTCCCAACTTTTGCCCCACTATCCAGTCCAGCATTTCCTGAACTCCTCTCTATGTATTGTCTGCCATACAATCTTTGCTTTGTTATCTAATGTTCTGCCATATTTTCTATTTGCCCCAGATTTCCATAATGATGGATTTTTTTTCCTGCTTCTTCCCATTCTTCTTGTATTGTGTTTGCCACGTCTTGTCTGGTCACATTTTCTTTACTTTATTTCCCTTCCCTTCCATTTTTCAGTTGCACTGGAGGTGCAGCTCAGAAGGTACAGCCCAGGGTGGGGCAGGGCAAAATTGGGTTAACAACCCTCCCTAATCTGGGCTGTTTTGGAGCTGAAATAGGCAACCCTAGGAATGCCTAAATTATTCTGTGGATTGTGGCACGAATGTTCATAGCAGTGTGCATTATAGCATCCTTCTCTCTCTAGCCCTAAGTCCTGCCCATAGTAAGCCCTCAGTGTTATGGCTTGTAAATTGGGAGGTGGGAGGGCCATCAGCATAGAGCTGAGTATTATCTATTACCAGTTAATTTGATTCTTGTCACTCTACTGCAGTGACTTCTTCTCTTACTGCTACTCAGTTACCAATCTGAACTTTTTCCTCTAATGTAACTTTTACTTTTGTTCAACTTTATTATCTACTTCACTGACTTTTTTCAGATTTGTTAACCGCTGCATGTCTTTCAGTGAAGGGGCACTAACCCTTATTTCAAATGGACTATGATGAAACCTAAAGTCATTCTCAAACCATTCACAGAATTCTGTCTCCTAATGGCATAGTTTTGAAGATTATTACTAACTTCTCAGTATTTCCTATGCATGTAATTTAGGAGCTAATGACAATTTGCTAAGCATAGATTAACATTTAGATTTTGGTTTTCATTTGCTATCTGCTAAGGTAAAGAATAAACGTATCCAGGTGTATCTTGTAATAAATGCATTTTTGCATAGTTTTATAGTTCTCTGTATAATTGTATAAGCATATGCAAGTAATACATTAAAAAAAACAGACTTCTCTTATGTATACAGTTATCAGTTATTTTAGTTGCCTGTGATGTGTAGAATTGCATTCAGTGTTACAAATATTTGTTTTTCAGTTTATTTTTATGTGCTGTTAACTGCACAGACGACGTGGGAAGGCTGCAATGCTAGGCTTGAGAATTAATATAGCCAGTTAGCCATTTTGATTCTGAAACAGTCTACAAATGACACTTAACAAAATCTCCCAGTGCATTCACACAAAGAAAAAAAAAGAAAAAAACAAACAAACAAAAACCCCCTCTACTAAATAGTGTGCTTAGTGTATTATTTTTTTGTGGCATAGAAACAAGGGAAAAGTATTCCATTTCAGTAAATGTTGTAAGAAAGATTACTTTCTTCTATCAGTACATTTTTACTTTACTTCTAAGTTTGAGCTTTTACTACACTGGTTACACTTCAAATTTAGCAGCTGTTTCTAGTCCAGCATACCTTCCATACTGCAATAGTATCAAGATAAACTGCCATGTTTGCTTCCCAAAAGAGATCCTATCTACACAGTGCTCTTGAAGCCACATGGAGATATGCACAAGAAAAGTCCATTAAGACCAGTATATCCTAATGACAGTGTTGCATAAATTGTTTGCAGTGTAGCTCTAGCTGTGTCGGTCCCAGGATATTAGACAGGCAAGGTGGGTGAGATAATATCTTTTATTGGACCAACTTCTGTTGGTGAGAGAGACAAGCTTTTGCTACACAGAGCTCTTCTTCAGGCCTGGAAAGGTGTGCAACAACTTTTAAATTCATTATATTTTGTTGAAAAATATTTATACAAAAAAGAAAGAGGAAAAAAGATCACCACCTCCCAGGGCTGCTTATGTAGGCAAAACTCCCATTACTTTCAGTTGGAATTTTGTCTATTTGTGGTCTGATCTAATGGCCATTGAACTCAGTGGGAGTCTTCTATTTGGTTTCAATGGCCCTTGGATCATGCCTGAAGAAGTATGGTGTAGGCTCCCAATATACAAATAATACAGGCGTTTTATATTGGGTTTATATGTTAATCAAAGCTTAGATACTGACATTTCAAGCATTAATTTTCAGGTTAACTGGGCATATTAGACTCACTGCAATGTCCAACTAAGAGTTTTTTCCCTCCCTTGCATCTCTTGTCATTTCTGTAAAAAGAGGAAACTATTATACATTAACATTTGATACATATCTCTTCCTAGGAACCTTTTGTTAAACTTCTTTAATTCACAAAATCTTTACATAAAGAGCACTGTAGAATAATTCAGTGGGATTTACAGCAGCTTTAATGAGTTAGAGATGGATCAAAAAGCCTTTTCTGATTCATTAGATAGTCTCCAGATTTATAAGATTTTCATCACCTTATCAGTTAATCCACTAAATTGACTATCCATTTCAAGAAGAATCCAAATGGATTTTTGTCAGTAACAAGACTATTCTGAACACACCTAAGCATTAAAATATTGTATTAAATAATACCTAGATGGGAATTAATCTGGAGTGAGTCCTCCAAGCCCAGTACCAACAATGGAAAGAATTAGTGAAAATCCTGTGCCAATACTGTATCGTAATCAAAGCATAACTATAAAATAGTTTTATTCTGACTGGGATGGTACAAGAGTTTAGCTTTGTTAATGCTAATTAGAAATACTTAGCTGCAAACCTATTGTCAGCCAGTCAGCAGCACTGTATTGTGTGTAGGCCTAAAGTATGTTTTTGAATATCTGACTTTAAAAATACTATAAAACCGAAATAACCCTGTATGTAGAATCTCTGGATCAAATTCAAGGTGCCTGCTCAGCATCTGCTGCAGTATAAGTAGGTGAAGTGGGGGTTGAAAGATCCAGTGATTCTTAGGGAAGCGTTAATGGAGTAGTGGATGAGCAGCATTGGGGGGTATGTGTTATGGTACATTGGGATGCAGTAAGTGCAGTAAATAAAGACAATGAGCCTGGCCCTTAGTCCATTCAGTTGTGGTGGTTGAAAGCAGCTGGAAATCTGGCAAATGTGCCCAGCTGAGGAGTTTTTTTGGTGGCATATGTTCCTAAACTTACTCAGCACTCAACCTTGTAGACATCCAATAGTATCTGATTTGCCTGGTGGCATTCAGCCAGCCAGATAAAAAGAATATCTACTATATTTTGATGATCCTGTCCTGTGCTATGGCTCTGTCAAGCTCTTATGTATTTGAGAAAGGAGGAACGTATCCAGGGAGGGGGGATATGCATTTTAAAAAGGAAGCTCCTGCCATCTTATTTAGCTCTTGGACATTCCAGTACTTGCAACATTTCCCAGTCCTGGAGCATACAGTTGATTAGAAGTGTCTAATATCTATTCCCCTGGTTTTTCCAAATGTATCCAGCTGGTAACTGCCAGCACCTCAGTCCAATATACCTAGTAATGCTAGCAAAAAGATGCATGCCACTCTGAGGTGCAGCTTGGAGAGGTGTGCAGTATAAGTTGCATGGCACATTGAAGCCCCTGCAGCCAAAATCTGTGTGCTGGCCTCTGATGTTAACAGTTCAGTCGTTCTGGTCTAATTTTCAGCCTGCTTAAGCCCACACATCTGAAAATGGACGCTGCTTTACACACCTACATGGCAGAATTATGTGCATTGATAAGCTCTGTTGCTCTCATACATGCAAGATTAATTGAATATTTGGACCAAAATGTTATAACATTTGCTTCCATTTGGAATAAAAGTATCTGGAGTTGGAGGCAGGGGGAGAGTTTGCTATGGGGAAACATCCTTATTTTCCTGTAAGATTGGCCTCTCCCTCAACACAAACATTTCAAGAAGTTACTGTGTTTTACTTGTGACACTATGGAAGTAAGTGAGGAGAGCTAGCTTTACTCCCCAAGTATTACACTGACTAGCTATGTGAACCTGTGTAAGTCACTTAAGAAATTATAACCACTTCTCTTTGACACAAGACCCGTTAAGTTTCTGTGGCATGGGGAAGGGGCATGACACAGGAGGTCCACATGTAATGTGACTATGTAAACTTGCACACTGCAGAGCGCAGGTTCTGTCATAGTACAGGATGGGGGCCTGGGAGCAGGGCCAACTAAAGGAGATCTGAGGCCGTGGCCAGTGGGTCCAAACCTACATGGATAAACTGGTGAAATTCTCTGTGTGAGGGAAACACAGCCCTTGGGATTCTGCCCTCATCTCTCACATAAATTCCTATACATGCCTGTGAATGTTTATTTGGAATCAGATTCTGAGTGGCTCTTGCCCATACTTACAGGAGAGTGGGGAGGAAAGAGGGTGCAAGGACCACCTCTGCATGTCCTGAGCAAGGGCTAATCACTTTGGTAATTCCTGCTTTTGGAAGAGGGCGTGGACTATTCCCTCCGTTCACCCTCTAGGGTAAACATTGCCCCAAATCAAGTAGGCAGGACTAAGATTACTCCCACTATATTGGCCTGTACCAAGGACAATTTGGGAGAGACCAAGCTTCAAAGAAAATATGGTAACTTGCTCTGCAAGCTTCTTTGGGGGTAGTGCTTGTCTGCATGAGGCTTATAGTGGGTCAGTGTACAAATTAAACAATCTAGACCTTTGGCTCTTTACAGAGCTCCAGAATTTGGCCTTTAACCTGTCTATACTGGAATTTCGCCATGTGTCAAATGTAAATAATGCTCACCTTTTTAAAGCACCCTGAGATTCTCAGCTGAAAAGTGCTCGATAGATGAAATTATGAAAAATTAGTATAACCCTGGTTTAAATTTCAGAGTAGCAGCCATGTTAGTCTGTATCCGCAAAAAGAAAAGGAGTACTTGAAGTGAGCTGTAGCTCGTGAAAGCTTCTGCTCAAATAAATTTGTAGTCTCTAAGGTGCCAGAAGTCCTCCTTTTCTTTTTCCTGGTTTAAATTGAAAGTGAACTCGTATGAAGAAGAAGGGAACTCATTTGTATTGTAAAAATAATCAGTTGAACATATATCAGTACAGACCAAAAGAGTTGGAAAGTTTTCTTTGCTGATTTTTTTTTATCATTCAGGCCTTGATGATGACCCTCTGTTGTTCAGACATACAAAAAGCCCATTCACCTGTTACAGTGATGGACTAAAATCACTTTGCCATTTGAAAAACCTTTTGTGAATTTGTGAATCTGACTTTCTTCTCTAGCCCCAAAAATTGTTGAAGTGGAGGGAAAAAAAATTGACGTTCTTTATTAACCTTGCCCACTGTCTATTCGGTTTCCTGGATGAATTCTATTATCTTGAAAGTGACCTTTACAGTTCATATCTCTTTTGAGCCTAATGTAGTTATTCTCCGTTCTGTTATAATGAAAGTATTACATGGATAACTATCCAGCATTATCTTCCAGAAGGAGAACTAATTTGGAAAGAAATTAAGTACTTTAACATAATACTAGGTTCCTTTTTTTAACCTTGTAGATTCCTGATAGTGAGAGCTGAGTAAGTTCATGGACGTGGTAAGTGTGCTGAATTTACTTATTGTAAAATATAACTTCCATTTCAAAATTCATGGGCAGCCATATCAATTCCTCTCTGCAATTACAATACTTCAAATGAACTCTGATGAATAATCTGTGCTGCTGGACATATGGGATACAGATCTGTTTGTCTTTTTTGTGGAATTATTTCACTACATGCAGTACTTGTAGGCATACATTTAGGAGAGAGAGAGTTATGCCCCTTGACATAATTATTTTTACTTGTGAATAGTGCCAAAATAGCCAGTACCTGTAGTAACTACTAATTTTACAGTATTATTAGTTTCAAGTTTCTTTGAAGTGGTAACATAGCACTGTATAATTTCAATAAAAAAGAGCTGGGAATCAAATAGAACATCATCTGTGCAGGTTGATGCTAGCAGAGCTGTTAATTTTTAGCATAGCTTCAGAGCACTTGCCTAGAAGAGGGTGAGACTCAGTTGCTTGTATTCCAGATGATTTGCTTCTCCAGAAATATAATTAATAATGTCCAATCATTTTTAGGGCAGGATGGGATGGGGTGTGTGTGTGTGTGTGTGTGATATGTAGTAAGCACATGTGTTGCATAGAATATATACTTATGTCAAATCCAATTATATGAACTTCTCTAGTACTGTGAATGAAATTGATCATATTGTGCTGAGTAAACACATTTTTTCCTTTCTGCTTGTGGCTAAATTAATTAAAAACAAGTAAGTTCAAACCTAAATCTTTTTTAGGTTTATAACCAACATTTGGTTCCTGACCCCCAGCAGGCCCCCTAGTTGCTCTTGTGACTCTTCCCAACTGGCTTCCTGTATTAGATGATACGTATAACAGTAGTTGCTTGAAGCTACTCAGAGGTTTGGAATGCTAGAATAAGTCCTGGGGGAGATGGATTAGTGGACAGAGGGCAGCTAAGATGGTCAAAGGTGCATGCTCTGAAATGTATCATATGTCTGTACAGTTTCTCCTATGGATATTAATATGTGTGTAGTGTTTAGTTTTGTTAAAGTAGATAGAGTGCAGAAAATAAACACAATTGTACAGACTTTAAAGTCCAGAGTTACATGTGGGGAATAAAATAAGAGTTACAGATATAAACACAAGAGCTTTAAATAAGGGACAAGGTTGTGCAAAAAACTACTTATACCAAATAGTATTTTTTCTTCATAACTTCATATATGAATTTATATAACTCCTTCTTAGCATATGCGCACTGTGCCTCAGATAGCATGTGACCAGGATTCATCACCGAATTTGGTCCATAGGTTGGATCATTAGCTTCCGTGGCTTGGGCTGGGTACTGACGGGGAGTGTGACGAGAACATAAAGGGCATCCACATAGCCAGTTTGACTAAATTGATATAGTCCATAGCTTTTGAGACCCACTTGCTTGTTGCTGGAGCATACTGAGTCTACAGTCTGTTGCTATGATCAGTATTAACAGCTGGAGAAGAGGCCGAGCACCCATCCAGTAAGATTGTTAAATTACACCCAGTACCAGTAATGTATGGTTGATGAAGAGAGGCGACAAACATGAGTAAACATTGTGAGTGTCTGACCTGAGTGATATTTTCTTACTTCCCTGTATTAGTCTATATTTTCCATTTTGGATGGTTGAGAGCTACGCCAATCAGCAGCTACAATAATTAGGGCAGCCACAAGAAGAAACTGAGGTGAGAGGTGTATTTTCCCATTGCAGTCTGTACTTAAAAGTGCTACTGCTGAAGTTTAGTCAATATATTCAGCGAAGTAACTTAAATTGTATGGTGAGGGCTCTGAAGAAGACTTTTTTGAATCTTGGAACTGTACCAGCAAATAGATTTCCCTGGAAATATTTCATCCTAATCCTGTTTCCATGCCCTCTTTTGTTGTAAGGTCCCTTATTTCAGGCCAAATCCTGCTTGCCTTAACCATCTGAGTGATCCCATTGATTTTAAAAGAACTTAATTAGAATTGTGTGAAGAAAGCAGGATTTGACCCCTTATTTGATGCTTCATGCCAGTTATTTTTATTGAAGACTCTGCATCTGGGCCAATCTAAAGGTACTTTAGCACCTAAACCCCAAATTTAGAGCTTGTCTATATGATCTGTTAGTGTGTGGTAAACTGGAGTGTAAATATACCTTGCACTAGCCTGCCACACACAAACTGTTCATGTGACCCTGCAGCCATGCAGTAGAAGATCCACAGTGTGCTTTGATCTACCCCACTTTGACACAGAAGTAGATCAAGGTGCAGTAGGGAAGTTCTAATGCTTGGCAGCAGGATCCATACGGACAGTTAGTGCCCAACAGGCTAGTGTGAGGTACACCCCAGCATGCCACACTAACTGTTCATACAGACAAACCCATAGGCACCTAAGTCCCAGTTTTAGGACGACTACTATCTACAAAACTCCTACTCAGGCTAATCCTATAGGAGCCTAAATTCACTCGTCACCTAAATTTTTGCAGCAAAAGTTCCCTAGGCGCCTATGTTTCTGCTTCTGGCCCAGTGCAGTGCTGCTCAGTGTAGGCATCTCAATACTTATCTCCCATGTACTCCTCAGAGCAATCCACAAACTAGGGGAAGATAGGCACTCCTCCACCTATCTCACCTCTGGGGCCCGATATGGTAGATATGCTTGGAGGCCACCTACTGAATCAGGTCCTATCCAGAATATGTCTGCAAGAGGAGGGGGTGCCCAATGGTTAAGCACTCATCTGGGATGAGGAAAACCCAGTTTCAACTCCCCTGTTTGTCTGAGGGGGAGAAAAGATTAGAACAGGGGTCTCCCACCTCTTAAAAGAGTGCTCTTAATCACTGAACTATGGGATAGGCTGATATTGGGCTCTCTCAGTCTCTTCTCTTGAAGCTGTGTCCTGGATCTCCCAAGTGGGTGCCCTGACCATCAGCCTGTAAAATCATTCTTTCACTCTCTCTCTGGCTCAGTGCCATTATCCAAATTGGAACACCTTCAAAAGGAGGGATTGAGGGAACTCCACATCAGAATACCCAGAGCTCAGTGGTTAGAGCACTCTCCTGAGAGGTAGGATTTGCACTGGTGTCTTTCTCCCACTCTGTGTGAGGGGAGAACTGAACCTGGGTCACCCCTATTCCAGGTGAGTGCTCTAACTACTGGGCTCAAAGTTATAAGGTAGCGCCCCCTTGAAGAGTCTTTCTCTTTCTCCTCTACAAGAACCTTTTCTGTTCTTTCTCTCTGACACTCCCTTTTCTTTTCCTCTCCGTTCACTTCACTCTTCAAGGAAAAGATTCTGTTTTTGTAACCATCAGGAAGAAATTCTGTTCTTTATTAGTTGGTATGGTTCCTCCACAGTCTCTTGGATTTAGTAAGCACTTAGCTGCTAAGTGCACTTTAACTACAGATAAACTTGTTAGAACTGTTATCCAGTGTTATTTTTTTCCTAAAGGGACATAACAATCCACCAGGAAATGAAGTCATGGGTTGAAAAAATATGAGAGAAAGGACAACGCGTCACTCCTTTTTAACTTGCCCCCCCCCCATCTTTCACACTTTTCTAAATCATAGATCCACAGCAACAATTTAAATGATGCAAAATGCCTGTTAATTTTTCCTCACTATACTAGAATATTATCTTCCTCTGACCTTATTGTTATCCCCTTCACACCTTCTCTGGATCCTGTCTGCTTTCCTTTCTTGCTGTCAGAATACCTGTCTCCTTCCCCCTCCAGCCATTAAGATCTTGTTTACACTTTCCATCTGCCATGTTGCTTTCAGGATCCCTTCTCCTTACAAGCAGTCATATTTTCCAACAATACACATCTTTCATTTTTGTGAATCTAGACTATACATGTTTCAAACCTCTTACATTTTTAGTCTGAGTTTCTATTTTACAAGTTTGAGAAACTGTAACGTTACAATGACTCTTTGTGAACACTTTGATTTAGTCAGATAGGTTTTTGATGGGGTCTGCAGGAGACCATGCAAGCTTAATACAAATAGAAAAATGGCAGTGTAATCAGAATTATGATTACTGCCATGCACAGGAGAATCTCTGAAATTCTAGCTGTGGCAAACATTATTCTTCAGGGTCACTGGGACTTTAAAAAGGGTGTCCTGCTGTCCTCTACAAATATTCTTATTTAGAGCTTGTGGAAATCAGTTGGGAAGTTATGATAGAAATTTGAAGTATGTCTGAAGTGTTGGTAGATGCATATCCTGAGCTGGCAATCTGGGGGAAAAGTATGTATAGTACTCCTGTTGATTTTCGTTGTGGTGGGGGGGGAAAGATGAGGCACATAAAATAGTGACAAAGTAAGGAATTTCAATTTCTGTTATAGTGAATCTGATTAATTGTCCCATCCTGATAACTTGAGAAAATGTAGGGTAGATCCTCAGCTGCTGTAAATCAGTGTAACTCAATTAGAGTCAATAAAGCTATGATGATTTACACTAGCTGAGGATCTGGTTCATTATGTAAGCCCAGGAGAGGGAGAGGTGAATAAACAAGGCCCTGAATTTGGTCAGTGACAGGGTGTGCTACTACTAAGACCCTTTAAAAGTGCTGGCCCAGGAGGAAAACTTTCTATTGAAACTCAGACAGGGAGCAAGCAAGATAATCCCTTCCCTCCTAACATACCAGAAAGCCTGTCCAAGGTCTGAAGTCTCCACTAAGGCTGTAGAAACTGGCAGTGGCAAGCCACAGCAGGCTAAGAGAGCAGAGAGTGTGTATGTAGAATGGAGGCTTTCATAGATACTAAGGTCAGAAGGGACCATTATGATCATCTAGGCTTGTGGGAGAAGCAAGTCAAAATGACATGATTCAGAATAGCAGTGGCTGCAGAGCTGAGGGCCAGCCTGGAGATAAGGGTGGTCTGAGGTATGGGGAGATGTCTATAGTCTATTTCCAGCAGAATGAATAAAATAGGGAATCCGTCTTCTCCATCTAAATCTCTTCCAGAAGCAGATAAATAGCAATGGTGGTAGGCTGTTACCTCGGGGTGCTACCTGGAACTGCGGAGGGGAGGGGGGGAGAGGGTTACTACTGAGCCTTCTGACTCACCAGCCTGGGCTCCTTCTCACACTGTGCTGCTGTGACAAGCAGTAGTCTGCTCCTGTTCCTATATTCCCACCAGCATTCACACAGGCAGGTCATACCCAGTTGCAGTTACATGAAGGTTCTGACCAACCACTGCATGAACCAACCATAGAAAGGCTACAGCCAAGATAATCCCCAGCCTAAGACCCAGAGCTGTACCATCCTGCCCTGATCAAAACCCTGACCAGCAAAGTTCCCTCTAAGCTGTGCAGGCTCTCAGGGCTGAAGTGAGGAGAGATTCCTCTCCTGTCCTCCAGCCCCGGCCCAAACGCAGCCCATACATTGACCTGCAATGGCTGGGGGAGACACACCTCTCCCGCAGCGACAACCCAGCCTGGCCTGGACCAGCTGCGGCCGTGGGAGAGATGCCCCTCCCCGGCCCCAACCTAACCCCGGCCTGGACCTGCCCTGGCTGTGGGAGAGACGCCTATCCCACGGCCCCAGCCACGGAGTTGCCATGATGGGGAGAGAGCTGCCTGGTGGGGAGAGACAGCTGGGGGGAGTTCTCTCTCCCTGTCGCAGCCCTGGGGCAGCCTGCACCCCAAATCCCGCATCCCCGTCCCGCACATAGGTGGAAAAAATAAGAAGGAATACTGTCAACCAGTATGAATTTATTACTTAGTTCGTCCCTCCCTAGATGTGGAGAGGAATATGTGTAACCCACACACCTCCTGGGTGTGGTGTTCTGCCCATCTAGTGGCACTGAGAGCACTTAGCGAGCGAGCGAGAGAGAGAGATTAATGAGTCTATTCTACAGCCTGAGCTAATAGCCATATGGCTTTTATCTCATGCAATGCAGGCTCATGCACTAAGCTCCAGAGGTCCCAGTTTCGATCTCAATGACTGGGGTCTGTTGGTGTTATATATGCAACAACCCTGTGTTAACCAATCTGAGATTTCCCCCCAGACACTTCACGTAAAGGCACACTGGTTTAGATAAAGCAAAAAACAAGTTTATGGACTGTAGAAAGATGGATTTTAAGTGATTATAAGAGATAGCAAACAGATCAAAGCAGATTACCTCGTAAATAAACAAAAATGCAAACAAAGCCTAAGATACTAGATAGATTGGATATGAATTAGCAATTTCACATCCTGGCTGATGATACAAGCAGTCTACCAGGTTTCCATAAACAAGCTAGAAATCCTTTTAGCCTGGGACCAGCACTTTCCCTGGTTCAGTCTTTGTTCCGCCAGTGTTTTCAGGAGTGTCCTTGGGGGGGGAGTGAGGCCCCTAGATATGCCACTGCCCCCGCCCCCCCATATAGCTTTAACATATGGTGAGAACCCTTTGTTCCAAAAACAGTTTCCAGCCCACTTTATGGAAAAATACAGGTACTCGAAATGGAGTTCAGTATCATGTGGTCTGGTCACATGCCCTTGCTTAATCATAGCAGCCATTACTTATAGGCCAGCTGAAATGTTTACAGGAAGGCTAAGCTATTCCACAGCTCAGTGTCTTTGTTGATGAGCCATTAGCGTTGTCTAGCTTCACCATTGCTGTACCAGAAAGGCTAGCTGTGTGTGTTTTCCAGAATAAGCATATTTGAAATATAGATTCATAGTCAATATTCATAACTTCAGATACAAAAATGATACATACATACAAATAGGATGATTATATTCAGCAAATCATAACCTATCCAATGACACCTTACATGACCAATCTTGTACAAAATGCATCATAATTATGTCATAATTACATCATAATCATACAATTATGAAGAATATGGGCTGAAGTGTCACAGCAGGCTTCCAGGTTATTAGAGTCTTGAGAATGAGTGAGAAATCAGGCAGGCAGGCAGTCCATAAGGAGTCCAGATGACCACAAAATGTGGTGATAGTGGCATCTAAAACAGCACTGTGAAAAGCAAATTGCTACAGTAAAAGAGGCTGACAGTTGGGCAATAAACCTCCAACCTATTCTTAAAGTTGGCCTTGGTTTTGGGCTCTACTTTATAAAATGGGGAGTTAAGAGCAAGTATCTGGCCCATAGTTTGGCCTACAGGCCCTTAAAATACAAAGGGGAAAGATAATTATTAGCCTACAGGTATAAGCACTTTAGCATGAATCTGTGGCACCATAAGCGCTGCTGATAAGGATAACAAAACAAATGAACCTGAAAGAGACAACCTTGACAGTACCTAGCGGTTAGAACCAGCCTGAAGGAGGGATACAAATAAAAGGAAGGGCCACCTCAGGTCTGAGTAGTATTTTTATTTCTCACAGTGCACATAGATGTGCTAGGCCCCTGCCAAAACAAAAAGACATGATCCTAACCCTAAGGAGCTTACCATTTAAATTAGACAGTAGAAAGAATGATGGGGTAAAGTCCATAAGATGATGTGATTAAGATCTATGGTAAAAGCATGAGAGGTTAAAGAAGTTTATATTTTTTAAAAAAAGAGTTCAGAGTAAATGTTTGTTAGTTGGCCAGTTTTGTGTATATATTACTGCAGGTGTGGGCCTGAAGGAGTGAATGAAGAGAGAGTATTGGCCTTGTGGACCAGCTTGGGAAGATAATTCTTTTTTTATTTCCTCCTGACACCTGCAATTTTTGTTGCCTGTCACTGGGTGAGCTGGCCCTTTAGGAGGGTTGGAGCTCAGCAGCATCTTTGACAGAAATAGTTCACCTCCACAGGTGGAGGCAATGAATGAAGACATTTGGCAAGGGGTCAGGTGATTAAGAACCAGCCTGCTAGGGGATAGGAGGATAGATTTGATACTAGAGAGGGAGAGACTTCAGGTAGGAAGACCCGGTAGCCCAGCAGGGGGAGGGTTGTGGGAGTTGGCACTCTATAAAGAGTGGGAGGTTGACTGCACAGGAGGATGCCTTTGGGGAAGAGAAGTGTGTGTGTGCGGGGGAGAGAGCCCAACTTTTTAGGGTCCTGGGGCTGGCAACCTATAGAAGAGGATGGACATGGGTTTCCCCTATACCTCCATCTAGTGAGGTGAAGAAGTGACCCCTGATATTAAGCAGAGCAGTGAATCATTGATGAGATCATAGGAAGTCTAAAGCAGAATTAAGCAGCAGGATTGAAGAGTTTGTTGAAGAACAGGAGAGACCCTTGAGAAGGATGGGCAGTACCCAACCTAGGAGGGTGCCAGAAAACTTCTTTGGTTTGTCTGGACTTTGTGGACTTTCCACTCTGGAAGGGGTTGAACTTGTAACTTGGCCGGAAGTCACCTCAGCAGCCTGGCTCAGTTTAAGGTTGAGAGAACCAATGCATGTGAACAGAAGATGTGCAGCAGGAATGAAGCCAGACCAGGTAAGTCACTGTTGCTACAATGCCTAAAACACTTGCATTCTAGCTGGATCAAATATTTGTTGTGAAAAGTTCTTAGATGGGATCTGGCAGCTTTTGAATTATCAAAACATTTGTGAGCTTGGGCAGCAATCTTGGGATGTAAAATTTTGAGGAGGAAGAAGTGGAGCCCTAGTGGTCATTCCCAACAGAAATTAGTACAGGCTGAAGCCCATAACTCCTGAGTGGAGCTCTGGTCTACTGCTTAGTGCACTCACCTGGGAGACCCACATTCCAGTCCCTGCTCCAGTGAATATTAAAATATTGTATACACCAGGGATTGGCAACCTTTGGCACGTAACCCACCAGGTAAGCCCCGTGGTGGGCCGGGCCGGTTTGTTTACCTGCCGCGTCCGCAGGTTCAGCGCTCACTGATTCACCATTCCAGGCCAATGGGGGCTGCGGGAAGTGGCAGCCTGAATACCCCTCAGCCATGGCCAGTGGGAGCTGTGATCGACTGAACCTGTGGACATGGCAGGTAAGCAAACAGGCCTGGTCAGCCAGGGGGCTTACCCTGGCGGGCCACGTGCCAAAGGTTGCTAATCCCTGGTATACAAAGTAGAAATGCTGCAACAAGAGAGTTGAGAGGCCCACCCCAGAATATCCGATAGCCCAGTGGTTAAGGCACTCACATGGAAGGTGGAAGACCTGGGTTCCGGTTCCTGATCAGGACTGGGCAGAGTGGGGATTTGAACTTATCCCTCACAGCCTGGGTGAGTACTCTACTCTAACCACTGGGCACAAGGGGGTACTTTCTCCTCTTGGGAGAGATAGACATGCTCAGAGTATGCCTCCTGAATCAGGCCACACAGGCAAGATAGGTGGGTTAGCACCTAGTTTGAGCATTGCACTGGGCTTAAGCATGAGATAGATGCTGAGCAGCTTAGTAGTGTCAGGACTTAAGAGCTTTGAGCATGTACACTGCCAGAAATGTAGGTGTCCCCAGGCTTACCACAGCTGGGTAGAGGTTTTGAGGATGTAAATTTTAGCCTTGGACTTCTAAAGTGTCAATAAGTTGCCTAAATCTCTTGGTGGATGTAGCCTTTAAGTCCCACTGACTTTCAGTAAGATTTAGGCTTTTAAGTCACTTTGGCACTTCTGAAAATTTTGCGTCATTTCTTTCTCTTGAAAATTAGTGTGAACCCTCTCCAACCCTGTTTTTTCCCAGATCCCACTGTCCTGTAATAAGCCTTAAGCACTCTTGAAAATGTTACCTGGCAGCAATTCTGCCCATCTCTGTCTTGTATCCTTCCCTTCTTGCCAGTCCTAGTAAAAATCTTTAATATTATGTGGTGTGTGTATGTGGAACCCACCAGTTGTAGGAACATATCAGGCCTAACATTCGAAGCACCTCTAGCTCACACTTTTGCTCTCCTGGTACATGTTGCTATATGATGACACTCAGACCCAAAGGAGTTTTGGTAAATCAGTTAAGCTATGCTAGAATTGATTGGAAAAGGGAGAAAAAAGCTAGGGAAAAGTATAAAGCTAGTTTAAGCTTGCCATTTCAGTCTGCCTGACAATTGGTATTTGGCTGATTCTCACATCCATTACACTGCATAACTGCTTTGAATAGTCCTTAAAGTAGCAGTAGTGAATTCTTTCCTGCTCTCTTTGGTGTTGATTTCCCTCTCTCTCCCCCCCCGCCCATTTTTGTAACATGTTGTCTGTCCTGTAGTTGAATAAAAATCCTGTTTGCAAGAATTTTAAATGGAGGCTGCTCTGAACATTATGCCACATGGCAGTAGTACAAACATACAAAGTCCAGTTGTTAAAATGGAAATTACTATATAAATATCTGGGAAAAGTCATTCTTATTACTTGGGAAAAGGCCAATAAAGTAAAGGAAAGAGATGTTAGCTTCTTGCCACTGACAAAACATTATAATGATTCTGTAGGTTTTAACGCTCAGAAGACTAACCTTGAGGCTGCTTCCTGTTTGGAAGATTTACATAGCTTATTCTCTGTGCAGAGACGGGTTTTCAATCATTTCTCAAGTGTACTTGACAGTGACCTCCTTGAGGTGTTTCCTGGGATATGTAACTTTATCCTAATTAATTCTACCTCTGCGGCAAGGCTTTCTAAAGAAGAGAGCTCAGGCTGATTAGAGAATAATTTCCTTATTGTTAAATTTAAACACACACACACACACACACACATACTCAAATCTGCTCTTTAGTATGAAAACTGATTTCCAGTTCAAGGATGCTTACAAGAGCAGAAGCTTTACTGTAGATCAGTGGTTCTCAGCTGTGGTCCACCGCTTGTTCAGGGAAAGCCCCTCGCAGACCGAGCCACTTTGTTTACCTGCCGTGTCCACAGGTTCGGCTGATCACGGCTCCCACTGGCCGCGGTTTGCTGCTCCAGACCAATGGGGGCTGCGGGAAGGGCGGCCAGCACATCACTCGGCCCACGCCACTTCCCGCAGCCCCCATTGGCCTGGAGTGGCAAACCGCGGCCAGTGGGAGCTGCGATCGGCCGAACCTGGGACATAGCAGGTAAACAAACCAGCCTGGTGCGCCAGGGGCTTTCCCTGAACAAGCGGTGGACCACAGTTGAGAACCACTGCTGTAGATAAAGCACTACTAACCTAATTCATATCCAAATTTATTATGCTTGTCGCATGGCTAGGCGGTGTGATAACTTTTCTTAGTGGACCAATGCACTGGTTTCACTTGTGTAAAGCGGGTTGTTTCATGAAGGGTGAGAAGCTTATTCTAGATTTTTAGATGAGTACAGAATAAATATTTAATGCCATAACTGTCTCTTTACAACTTCTGGGGCTGGACTAAAGGGTTTTGATGGACAGCTGAGTGTCTTATTCCCTACTTGGGTAAAGCAAGAATGCAAGATGATCCTCAGCTTGAAGAGGAGGTTTGGTTAGAAAGTGCCCAGAAAAAGCAGCCTGAAATGAACTCTGAGGAATTCAGTAAAGGGCCAGAGGCAGACAGGAAGCCAGGTTAGTGCTTAGGAAGTCTTGATGGATCCAGTGAGGAAAGCTTCAGCCCAGGGACTGCAACAGACATTGACCTGGAATTCCAGCCTTTAGGACAACTTGAATTGTCCAGGAGGTCAAGCCCAGAAGGGCAAAGATGAAACTGGAGAGACAACTGCCCAGCATAGATAAACCGTTAGGACTTTAGAATCCCTGGACTTGAGCCCCACCTGGTGTAAACTGGCATAATTCTGTGGGGAAAAAAAATCTACCCCCTCCCCGCCCCGAGCAGCATAGTTAAGGTGACCTAAGTCCCTGTGTAAACAGCACTTGGTTGATGGGAGAATTCTTCTGTTGCCCTAGCTACTGCCTCTTGGGGATGTGGATTACGTAAACCGATGGGAGAATCCCTCCTGTTGATATAGGTAGTGTCTAAACCGAAGTCCTACAGCGGTGCAGCTGCATTGGCACAGCAGTGCAGCTGTAGCATTTTAAGCATAGACAAGCCCTAAATCAAAGGGATTACCCCAGTATCTGGCTCCCTGTGTGAGAAGGATTTATAATCAGAGGGCGGAACCTTCTGGAAAAGTTTATGGGGCTACAGAGATTAGAACATGACTAGACAAAAACGGTAAATGTGAGCAGCTAGTTACTGTGTTGTACCATAATATTTACTGTTGCTTGCTGTTTAGGGTAACTGCTTTAATTGAACATTCCTACATTCCTTCTAATCTGGTGTTTCTTACTTTCTCTCTGCCAGAGTGAGAGAACTTTCTTTTTATTATATGTCCTTTGCATATGTGCCATTCTTGCGGAACTCACCTTATACTAGATACCCACCTGCCTTTATTGGGTAAAGGACCTAGAGCAGGGTTCTCAACCAGGGTACACGTATCCTTGGGGGTACGCAGAGGTCTTCTAGGGGGTATATCAACTCATCTAGATATTTGCCTAGGCTACACAAAAAGCACTAGCGAAGTCAGTGCAAACTAAAATTTCAAACAGACTATGACTTGTTTATACTGCTCTATATACTGTACACTGATATGTAAGTACAACATTTATATTCAAATTGATTTATTTATAATTATATGGTAAAAATGAGAAAGTAAGTAATTTTTCAGCAATAGTGTGCTGTGACACTTTGGTATTGTTCTGTCTGATTTTGTAAGCAACTCATTTTTAAGTGAGGTAAAACTTGGGGGTACGCAAGACAAATCAGTCTCCTGAAAGGGGTATGGTAGTCTGGAAAGGTTCAGAGCCATTGTCCGATAGCACTTGCCTTCAGGGTTTGTGGTTTAGTTGTCACAGGTAATAACACTGCCAGATTTCTACATATTGCTAATCACATATAATCAACCAATTTAAGGGGGAAAAATGGGAGTGGTGGGGGGGGGAGGAAACAGGAGTGGGTGGAGGACTATATTATGCTAACCTTACTGATTTTTAAAAGTATTTCCTAGTGACTTACCCACCCAGAGTGAAAATTGTAACAATATTCTTTGAAATATATTTCTGAGGTTTTCTTTTTTCCCCTAGGGGTTGATTTGGTCTCTCTGAATCACGCATCTGTCCCCATCCAACATCCCACACTAAGGTTTTGTTTAGTAGGCACTGAATTGGTAGCATCTCTAATTCCAAACGAATAACTTCTGAGACATTTAATTTTCCCTTGAGGGATCCAAGACATTCCCTTCCCTTGGGGCTGAGCATGCTGCTTCCATGGCAATCCTTTCTCTTTTTATGAAATGAGTTTATTGCGCTAGTCTGGGCATGTCCTGGGAACAGTGTCATTCTCTAAATTAACATCAGTTATTGAGTATTTCACTCTCTGGATGCCTTGTTTAACATACTTGTCTGGTTCTGCATTTGATCTTTATGTATAAAGCTAGATGCTCATTTTTTGTTGGAAATTTCAAATTTTTGCCAGCTGGTACAGGCGTATCTTGCTGTAGGTGAATTCATGGCTCCATCATGCTGCCATATTCTACGGACTCCTCTTGATTCCATGGTGGGGAGGGAGGGAAGTGTAGACAGGATGAACTATCATTTCCTAAAAGTTCTTGAAAATCCATATTCTCTCATGGCTGGGTAACTGCCAGTCAGGCAAATGCTCTGCTTCCTGGCTAGAGCAAGATAATCACATACAAATTGTCATTAAAAGATGTTTCTCAGCCCTTCCCAGATGTTTACAGTATTCCTGGCCTTAGTTGATGGTTCTTTCCCACCATAGTTGAGATCAGGGAAAGGAGGAAGCCAAAGGGGCCTGTAGCAGCTGCAAGGAAAAGAAATGGCAGAGTTTGAATTTCTGAGAATTGTGCCAACAGGGAAGCAAGGTTTCCTTGATAGTGAGCCAGAAAGCACTTACATAGATGACTCTGTAGAAGCAGGCACCACCAGCTCTTGCTATTAAGCAACCCCAACCATTCAGTGTCACCATCCCCTGAACTGCAGTGGGACTGAGTTCTCCTGTCCCCCCCGCAAAGCTGGTTCCCTAAGGAGGAACTGGAGGTGGAGAGGAACTATATTTTCCCCCCACAGGCAGAATCCCAGCGACTCCCCCTGTTGCTGTTCAAATGTCTGCTAGCTCACCTATCAGCCCTTGCCTCAAGTCACAGAGTGACACATAGGATGTAAAATTCCCAAGCCTAATATAACACTGAAATGTGTGTTTACCTTAGGCACCTCTAGTACTGTACTAGGTGTCAGTGATAGAGTACTCATAATATCTGCTCCACCCATCCGTTTAGTATTTAGTAATTAGAGCAGTAAAAAAATCAGTATATTTAAAACATCCCAACCCATAACATTTTAAAATAAGTTGTACTTAAAATCAAAAGTCCACTCTTGTGCTGCTGCTGCTTAAGGGTCCAGTCCTGCAGTGATTACTTAGGCAAAACTCCCATTGAAATTAATCAGAATCTTGACGAAGGCCGCGATATGCACGTTCTGAACATCACACAAGTCTAGTCATATTGATCATCCCAGTCAGTGAGACTATTCATGGAAGTAAAGTTCCACATGTAAGTGATTGCAAGATTGTGACCTAAGTGAGAACTTGATTTGGTCCTATGTCTTCAAGGTATGAATTTATCTTGTGATTCAGAGAGGCATTCATTTATGTAATGCCCATCAACAATAACTGAAGTTACACATGTGAATCCCCTCACACTGATGAATAATATACACCTTAAACTTGACATTTCCTGACAGCTTGTTCGCATTCAGTAGTAACGAGAGGGGATTGAAGAAAGGGAAGTATATTTTGCAAAAAAAATTCAAAAGAAAAACAATCTGTTTCGTTTGAAATACCTTGCTTTTGACAGATTTCAAAAAGAGAGCTCACATTTATTTGAAACTTGGTTTTTTTCCCCTTCAGAATGAAACTCTTTTTACCATTTGTAAAAATGGTGGTCATATTTAGATAAAATGGAATAATGGTAGTTCAATAGCTCTGTTGTGGATTGGCGTATAGGCCTTAATGCAAGTTATTGGAGAGCCACGTCAGTGAGTTGAGGTGCCGTGCAGGGAAGGCCAAAAATGCAGTGGAACAACTATGCTGCATGTATAGGTGTATGTAGGGACTCTGAAGCTGTTACGTTACACAAGGGGACTCCAGCTGTGGTCTTCTAAGCAGGAGCAGAGCAGGGAATGGTGTTGTGTATATAGCAAGTGTGGCTGCCAACTATGTGAATCTATAGGACTACCACTGTAGGTCAAAGGCAGTGACTTGCTGTGCCTCATTACTATAGTCCATGAGCGTCATACCTTACCTCTGAATCGGGTGGTGTGTATGGGGGAGGGAGGGAAGAAGAAGAGTAGAAGGGGGGAGACTATGTTCCATCAGGAACACCAGTAACTTTCCCTGTTCAAAACCCTTTTACTCAGTTTGTACAGGAGACCTACATTTCATCTTCCTCCTCTACCCCTATATTTTATCTTCCTCTCCTGCCACAACAGTGTTTGTACTGAAACTTAGAATGTCACAATTTAGATAATCAGTGTAACGTATCATTCTTCTCTGAACTTTGAGGCAGCAAGTAGTTGGGTGATGATCACTGGAGCATCAACTTCGTGGAATTTCACCTTAAGCAGCACAGTGGAGTCAAGAGAAAGACATTTCAGCTCCACTCAGTGCAACACTCTGTTATTCTGGCTTCTGTATCTGCTGACTTCCCTCCATGCTTTGCCATGGCTAGAACCGTTCTTTACGCCACAGTCTGATAGTCACTTGATCAGTTTTGATAAGAGCAATAGAAACTGTAGAATAGTACAGAGGGGATGAATTGAGCACACAGCTTTGAGTAATAATACAGAAAAAATAAATTTACAGTATGAATCCATGGGAGAAAATTTCAGTCTGCATTTCTGTGGTCTACTCTGCTCTTTCTGGTTTTATTAAATTTGAACCGTTCAAATAAAAACATCCTCTTAAAAAGTAAATAGGAAAAAGAATGGAACATTCTGAGGTTAGTACAACCTCTACTTTCCAGGGGATGCTTCACATTTACTTTGTTTTGATCCACAGGCATACACGTTATTTCCTAATACTTTTAGGACTGGTGCCACTATTGTTTAGTATCTGTGTAACAAATCCATGTGCTACAGACCGCAGAGAGATTTGCCACACTAGAACCTTGATCATTCAAAGACAAAACATGGGCCTCTCTGCCATTTAAATTGAAGAACTCCGATAGATGATTGTAGAAAATCTCTTTTCCTTTCCTTGGGCCAGGCACTAAAGAACAACACCACCCACTCATGCACACAAACATAAACTATGGGTAAGAATTTCAGAAATGTTCAGGATTGGCCTAAATCTGCTTCTGCTGGATTTAGGCCAACGTTGAGCGCTTTTGAAAATCGCACTCTTTATGCGACTATACAAGTAATTTTTGCAGTCAGACTGGGACATTGTCTATGAAGGCACATTTTAATAGTATATGTGAGGAAATCTGAGAAGAAAATACTGGTGGAATCCCCAGCAGGGAATATCCTGCTTTCTTGACTCTCATGCCACCTGAGCACTGCAAGGGGCCAGATTTCAGAGAATGATGTGTGGATGATGTGGTGTGGATGAACCCTTTGGTGAATATGGCGCATATTTTGGTGAATTTGGGGCATTTCTAAAATCTTTGTCTCAGCTTGGAGCTGTGTCTCAATGCTTCCAAGCAGAACTAAATTTGGAATCAGATCAGCATAGTGGCACAACCTCTAGTGTGGATGCAGTTATACACCATATAAGTGTGCTTGTACCTCTATAGCTTATTCCTATAAAAGAAGGGGGGGAGAAGCTATATTGGTATTTGTACAAGTACAACTATGTCACTTAAAAAATAACCAAAATATTTATACAAGTACAAAACCTGGGTAAATCAGAACTTATGTGTTTTCATCTATCCCCATCTGCACACAAATCAGTGAAGATAAAAGTATTGGGGGTGGGGGGAAGAAATCAGATGTGAATTTTGAAAAGACAAACTTTCTTCTAGTCTGATCATTTTGATTAAAATGTCGGAAAAGTAAAGATCAGGGTAAGTTATGGCCTCAAACCGAGTCACTTAATTTTTTGGGAGACAGGAACTGGTGTGGGCAGGAGGGATTTAAGTGCCATTGGATCCTTCTTCTGTAATACAAATTCGGCAGATCTTGATTAGAACTTAGCAGCACTGGCCCCAGCAGAGGGAAGGGCAAGCCCTCTCCCGAAAGTCATGCATTAATGGAGGGAGGGAAGTGGAACAAATACCAGCAACTGAATCCATCCTTAACGTGCAGGGAGGAATTAGATGACTTGGCATAAAGCATTCCCATCAGCAGTAAAGCAACTGAACTTTTTAAAGTGGGAGTATCATTTGCCATCACAATACACTATCATTATAAGGTATTACAGAGGTATTTCCTTTGATGTTACATTGTGTGGGACATGATACCACATTATGAAATAAGGGCCTGCTCATACAACTCTTCAGTATGCAAAACTCTGTGGGTCTTAAAAGGGAGTTTTGCTTACTTTGGGAATGAAGAATCAGCCCCTTAGGCAATATTTTAAGTGGCTAACTTAAATACCTTGCAATTATGTCATATATTATGTTTGCCAGGAACAATGGAGGAACTGGGATATGTCTCTTAGTGCCCCAATTCTCTGTTCTTTGCTTTTTTTTCTTTCTCTACCCAATGTATAGCACATACTGCTTGAGGTAATATGCTAATCCAATAATACCCTCTCCTCCAACACTTCCCTCCTCAAGTCTTACTTTTGCTGTGATACAACAAACTAATTAAATAAATGTATTTGCTAGAACAAAATAATATAATGGAGTAAGGCTTTATCCTGAAGACACATGTGCCTATTTTATTATGATGCCAGCCATTTTGAGATCACAGGGAGATTAAAATGGAAGCCCCCAGCCTCAAAAGTATGAGTCTTTACAGCTTGAGCTGAAGCCTCAGGCTCTGTAACTGGGGATATGATAGGCTGGCATCATCTGTGTAGCAGGAACAGAAGGGAATTGCAATACACATTGGCCAATGTGTGTTATAACCAGAAGAGTAATCCCATTGATTTAATGGAACTACTCACCTGCTTAAAGTTAAGTACATGCATAAGCATTTGTAAAATCATTACCATTATGTAATCTCATTGCTTACTCCCCTCTGCATCTCCCTGTTGTTTGGTTACCTCCTTTTTTGAGTCATCTCTGAAATTGCATTGTAGCTTCTGTGAGGCAAGGATGATATCTTCATATTTTTATTGGTAGGCACCTAGCACGCTTTTAAGGTATATAAAAAAGGGGACAAATTTTCCCCTCTGTCAAGTTTTACCCATGTAAACCTAAACTAGGTCCAGATCTTCTAATATGAAGGGATTCTTCCTCTTTCAGCAATTTGTTTTCTGTTTACACCTCTGTTTTCAATTATATTACTGTCCTCTCTTTGAAACTGAGAAAATATTCCATTACTTTGTGGCTCAGCGCTTACAGTTTTACTTGCATTGGTTAGAGCATGTGTGTGTGAAATACTAGTTTTAAGTCTCTTAGAAATGTCCTTATTAAAGTATAAAGGTTAAGAAGATTATAAGTGTATTGCTTCATAGTTTATTCCCTACTTGGTCTAGCTGCACAGACTTGGGGGCAGAGAGAGAAAGGAATGGAGTCAGAATTATTTTCAATTCGGTATAAATCAAGTTAATGATTTCTGTTAACTTTCTCAGGGGGTAGAGGGAGATGGTTGTAACAAGTACCTCTGATTCAAAAATTCTTGTTAATTCTGCCTGCCAACTGTTTATTGTATAATATTTTTTGCTGCTTTTAAGGTCCTGACTTTGTAAGACTTTTTGTGAACTTGAAGGTCATTCAGTCTTTGCCACAGCTCAGTTTAGGCCATAAAGATAATGCATTTTGTTTTTCATTTAAAAACACACACACTGTCTTGCATATCATTGCTTTAGATACTGCATAGAACCTCTGCCTGTAATATTGCCATAAAACTCAATGTGAGGGGTAATTCAGATTTGTGCTGACAAAACAGCTTCCAAATTTAGGGTCTTCCTTGACATCTTACTGATTTCTTCAGCTTTTAAGATCTTACTTCTAAAACTTAAAGGGCCTGATTATTTAAAGTTTCACCAGTATGGAGTTACAATGGCAAAGACCTGGTGCTATGGAGTGGAGAACTGTCTGGTCCAAAAATTCTTTCTAACCAATAGGGCTAGATAGCCTTCCCCTCTGGTGTGCTGTTGCATTGAGTCTGCAGTCTAAGTGAAATGCTCAATAAGGCCTTGATCCTGCAAACATTTAGGCATATGCTTAACTTTAATTGTGTGACTACTCCCATTGAAGTGAATGTTATTACTACACATGCTTAACGTTAGACACATGCCTAAATGTTTGCCTGAGTGTGACCCTAATGAAGACTTTACTAACTTTTCTTTGAAGAGAGGACGATATTTCTAGACTTCATGGAAAATAGTGTTTTGTATGGAAGACTGGGTCAGGAAAGGTTTCTAGGCAAAGAGGGCTGCTTGGAAAAAAAGTCTTTAGATTTTTCTCTGGTTAGCTGATCTGTATCAAATTAATGTATTTTAAACGTGATCAGACTTACTCTTTCTGCTAAAAAAGGCAATCTCAATTTTTCCCTTCTTCCCAGCATAAAATAAGAACTATCATACTCTGTCCTATGGAGATTCGGATTATCCCTACTCATCACAAGCCCTGGCCAATTGCTATTCAACTATTATTTGGATTGGGTATATTTAGGGAAGTAGAGATGAAGAATCATACGGATATCTCCCCATATTGCAATGTGAGACTGTAAACAGCAGAACCACCTTGAGGTGAGATCCTCATCCCTGCTCTGTCCCCTTTATGGCTGGAGCACCATAAAGAGTCTTTAAAAACCCTAATTTTGTCCAGGGAAGGCTTCCTTTTGTGCAAGAATTGTAGAGGACAGCCTCAGGCTACCCCTCTAAGGACCCTTCAGAGGCCCCGGTACAGAGGGTAGGTGGGAGGGAAGACTGCATGTGCAAGGGGAATATCAGGGGTGGGGCTGCAGAATGCTGCACTACAGAGCTTCTGGGAGACATTGTTGCCCATCTTAGTAGACAAAGGACAGACTGCCATAACTTGGACAGCCTTGAGGTGCTGTTTGTAGGCTGGGGACAGATCTGGAGCAAGGTGCAAAGGTGTTTTAAAGCCACATTAGCTCCTCTCTTCTTGGACTGTGAGTTCAAGCCTCTTTGGGTACATCTACACAGCGCATGGGAGTGGGCCTCAGGTCAACAGACCTGAGCTAGCAGAGCTTGCATCAGCACTTTAAAAATAGCTGTGTAGACAGTGCTTTGAAGTTGTAGAAGCCTGAGCTCCATCCTGAGCTGCAATTTCAAAAACACTGCCAATGCATCTATTTTTAGAGTGCCAGGACTAGGTCTGCTAGCCCAAGTCTGTCAACCCAGGCTGAGAGACTTGCTGCCATGGGCTGTGTAGACAAACCCTTCAAGGCTCATCACAGAATCTCACCCCTGGTGTTTATGCACCTGTCTTAAAAACACATGTTGGGCTAGTTTTACGCCTGGCTTTTGCCCGCAGAAATGGATCTGCAGGGCCCCCAGTGGTGGAAAGTCTGCCCTAAGTGAGACAACAAGTACGCGATACCCAAAACTTTGCCATCTTCAGAAGTGTTGGTGTTGACTAAAGGTGGCTCAAAAGTCAGTGGCTATTGAAAATTGGTGGCCTGAGCCCCTGCTGGAGGTGGTGGTTCAGTGTGTCACACTTTCTTTCCTTCTCTTCTGTATATGTAAGCCTTGCCCTAAAAGCAGTGGCAATCAGTGTGACTTTACTAATGTCTGGTCTGTGAAATTGATTCATAATCTTAATGCCAACTAAACTGTTTATTTGTGACCATGTTTTAATTTCATTGGTCAGGCATACCTTTAGACAAAAAGAGTCCAAACAATTACTGTCACAGTCCTCCTCTAGTTTCCAACTCAGTCACTCCTGCGCCAACCCTTCCTGTGTTCTGACCCTCTGCTCCAAGTCTGCCCCTTCTTTTTCTATATTATCACTCTCTATTCTATTATTCTATATATCACTCTATTATCACTAGACAGCCAGAGGGGATTCTGTGGAGCTTCGGCAGCTTCTGAAAGTTGCCCTCCCCGGCCTTAAACTTCCCATGCTGCACTAGTGGAGTTTTTATGGAAATAATGCATCAAATACTTTTATACTGGCGTTCTCGCTTTACTTGTTTATCCTACATTTGTAGAATCTTGGAAACCTGATTAACGCTAATCTTATTTGGTAGAAACAGGCACTCTTCACACAGAGAAAAAAGCCAAAATGGGTTTTTTATTTTAATTCCTTGTTTGCTGTCATATTTAATAATGACATCAGTGATGCCAGAACAACTAAGGGAATATGGTTTATTTGTGTACCCTCTGTTGCAGTGGCAAAGAACAGATGTTGGAAGAATATGGATTAGAAAACTGTCTATTCTATAATTACTTGGTAGCAAACTGGATTTTTAATAAATGTACACACTAGCTGCTCAGAATATGGATTATAGCAGTTCTAATATATATCATATTTTGAGTTTAAAGTATGTGAAAATTCCCCTTTAAGATCACAGAAAAGGTCTGACCACTGAATCTCTAACACTCTGAGCATATTCTGAAGTCATGGGACAAACTGTTTTCCTCTGCAGTGTCAAGTCATATTACTAGAATCCTGCTTAGGTTTCTAGGGTTGTGCACTGAAGATAATGGATAATATTGTGCATATTCATAATGGAGGAATTTTGATTGAATTCCAGGGCTTGTCTCCTCTCACCACTTTTTACTCGTGTAACTCCACAGACACGAATGCAGTTATTCCTGATTTATATCAGAGTACAAAGAGAATCAGGCCCAGTGTTTACATTCCTTGAGGAGCCTGATTGTATGTGTGTGTGTTGAATAAGTTGCAAATAAGACTCACAAAGAAAGAAAATTGGATCATTATGCCCTGTAAAGTGGAGGAGAGAAAGGGGAAAGGCAGCAAACTAGATATTAATGTTGGCAAGAGCTGCAAAAAGCTTCTTAGAGCCAAATCCCACTTTGTGTCTTAGTAAGAGTTGTCCCATAGAAACCCAGGAGACAACTCATATAAACAAACTGGGTTTGGCCCATAGTTTTGCTTTGTAAATGTAATATGTACAGAGAACTAATGAGAAGAAAATAACTGACTCATTTTTTGCTGAACAGGGTCAGAGGATTGGCTTTCCTAAGATTAGTAATATTCAACAAACCACAAAATAATTCTTCTTTTCACTTTTCACAGCAGCAAGTGAATTTCTGCTGACTTTATTTTTTACACTGGGGGTGGTACTTATGGACAGGTTTATTGCTGAAAGAAAATACCTTTTTGAATAGATGCCAGTAAACACATTATCCTCAGGTATAGCTGCCTTTACTCTTGGGGTTGGCATTTATGACAAGAAATATTACTAGTTGGAATATTTTCTGGGCATTTGTCAGAAGTGTGAACTATATCTAACTGAAATTGATTATGAAGATAAAATCATCCTGTTTTTTGTCACAAGTTCATATACAAATTTCCTTATATACTTTCTCATTTATTTTCTTCTTGTTGAAGATGATTTTCTTGAACATTCTCACATGACACAGATCAACAGGGGAATCAGCTCTATTAAAGGAGATCTTTAGAATGAAATCAACTGTGGAATGTTTTACAAATGTGGTTCAAACTTCAAATAATTTCAAAGGAAAATGATGCATACAAGAGTGTCTTGGGAATTAGCATAAAAACACTGTTTCACTTAGAATCATGCAAGATGGACCTTTGGGAGAATAGCATCATTTTCAAATAGCCTGATTGGGAAAAAGGTCTCTTACCAAGGTTCTAAAGAACAAAATTTGCATATTAATAGAAGATTAAAGTGCCCATCAAGTACTCTGTAGCAATACTTTCTCTTGTCTATTTTGTTCTTCACATAAACATCTTTCATAATAGAAAGAAACTTGTGCCTCTCCAGCTATTGCATTGAGTCTCCAGGGCTTAATATTACAATAAGACAGACTGTAATGTATAAATTCCTTTGAAAAAGCCTCTTGGATTGTTATTTATTAACAACATGAAAGGGTTATTTTTAACCCCCTTTTACCCTCAAAAAATAATTATTTGTAAAGAAATGTCAGATACTTTCACAAGATCTGAGAATCTTTTTAAAAGGCTAATATCTAAAGAATGCATTTGTTACAAATTGACAGGTTGGCTGTCTGATGGTGGTTTAAATATGTTTGATTAATAGTCAGCCAGAACGGTATTCAGAACCCAGAGTTAGATCAGGTACAACATGAATGGCATATACAGCAGTTTGCATTGAACTACAGATTAATGAATCTTCAATAAAAGCTAAATATGAAAAAGAATATGATGGACTGGGAAACCTGAACAATTGAACATTGACACTCAGAGCAGATGCAAAAATGTATATTTTTCTAATCTCCCTGGGTATGCCAAATCCAGAGAGTAGGTGGTTGCCATTCATCCTATTGTGAGCATGACTCTCCTTTATGTGTGTCATTTGTTTCCCCAGAGCAACTGTAGGTGTGGGAGCTGTTAATGATACCTTTTAAAGCTTTAACTTCAGCCCAAAGAAATAGCTCTGCAAAACAATCATATGGGGAGTGGCTTTCTTCATTGACCACAGTATATAGGACAATTATTTATTCAACTGGACTGTTCTTCATTAATCCAGACTGAGTTTCGGTTTTAAAGAAACCACTCAATCTATCCACAAAAAAAGCCTGTTCAATTAGAAATACGCTTAAAGCTAAACCTCAAATTTAGACTTCCATGAATGCTGAGAAGTTCAAAATCTGATCTGGTTCTAGATCTCTACTTTGCCAGTGGCTCCTCTGTTTATTGTGGGCCAGTCATCCAAGGATCTCTGAACTCTGGTTCTATGCATCGCTGCTTTAGACCATCAGAAATTCCAAGTGATATTTGGTTCTATGTTGTGATAAATGAAGTGTGTGTGTGTGTGTGTGTGTGTGGTGGTGGTGGGGGAATAGCTCCCTTTGATGGACACCCAGCTTCTCTGCTTGCTTTACCTGCAAAGGCTTAAAAGTTCCCCAGTAAAGAAAAGGAAGTGAGCACCTGACCAAAAGTGCCAATGGGAAGGTAGAACTTTTTTAAATTGGTAAAGCAACTTTCCCTTTGTTTGTTGTTCTCTCTGGGTTCCAGGCACACGGAGCAGCAATGCTGTAAGCAGCTTTAAACCAGGTATGATTTATAGATTATCAATTAATACCTTGAACCTACTTATCTGAAGCCTCAGATATGTAAGTAAAATGACATGATTAGGTTTATTTCTGTTTATTTTTTAAGGCTTATGGACTATCTGGCTTTCAAGCAGCCAAAAGGAAAAATGTGTCCTTTTAAAATCCTGAGGTCTGTGCTTCTGGTTCAAAACTATCCCACTGCTCTGCCACCAGGTCAAGGCTGAATCCCCACTTTGTCACTTTGAATACAGAAGGTGGGGTTCTGCAAGGATTTTAAAAATTAATACTTGACACTCCAGGCTTGTATTAAACTCCCAAGGTTACAGCTTTTCTCTGACCTTGGCTTGGTAAATGCTGCCACCACCCAAATGCCAAAAACCCTCTTGGACCCAGAATCCCCTCTGGGGAATTCCTCTCTGTGGAGTATCCTCAAGCCCTTTGGGCCCCCCTCCCCTCCAGGGAGGGCTGAGAAAGAAAACAAAGGAAATTAGATGTTGCTACCAGCTAATCAAACAACGTGCACAAACCTCTTAGGACACCAAAAATCCAATCCTGTTCTTAAAAAAGTTAAATTGTATTAAAAACAAAAAGGAAGAAAATACATCTGGAACTTAGGCTTTTGCTAGATTTTAAAAGAGCAATTCCAAATATTAAGCACCCAAAATAGCTTCTTGGAGGTTAGCTTAAAGGTTACAAGCAAACAAAAGCATCTGGGATTAGGACAGAGGAGTCCACAAGCCTTAAAAAATAAACCGAATCATGTCTTTTTAGACATTCCCTAATTTTACTTACATATCTGAGGCTTCAGATTAGTAGGTTCAAGGTATGAATTGACAATCTATAATCATACCTGGCTTAAAGCTGCTCACAGCATTGCTGCTCCCTGTCCCTGAAACCCAGAGAGAACAACAGACAAAGGGAAAGTTTCTTTCCCAATTTAGAAAAGTTCTATCTTCCCATTTTGACAGGTTTCAGAGTAACAGCCGTGTTAGTCTGTATTCTCAAAAAGAAAAGGAGTACTTGTGGCACCTTAGAGACTAACCAATTTATTTGAGCATAAGCTTTCGTGAGCTACAGCTCACTTCATCGGATGCATACTGTGGAAAGTATAGAAGATCTTTTTATACACACAAAGCATGAAAAAATGGGTGTTTACCACTACAAAAGGTTTTCTTTCCCCTCACCCCACTCTCCTGCTGGTAATAGCTTATCTAAAGTGATCACTCTCCTTACAATGTGTATGATAATCAAGGTGGGCCATTTTCAGCACAAATCCAGGGTTTAACAAGAACGTCTGAGGGGGGAGGGATAGGAAAAAACAAGGAGAAATAGGTTACTTTGCATAATGACTTAGCCACTCCCAGTCTCTATTCAAGCCTAAGTTAATTGTATCCAATTTGCAAATGAATTCCAATTCAACAGTCTCTCGCTGGAGTCTGCTTTTGAAGTTTTTTTGTTGTAATATCGCAACTTTCATGTCTGTAATCGCGTGACCAGAGAGATTGAAGTGTTCTCCGACTGGTTTCTGAATGTTATAATTCTTGACATCCGATTTGTGTCCATTTATTCTTTTACGTAGAGACTGTCCAGTTTGACCAATGTACATGGCCGAGGGGCATTGCTGGCACATGATGGCATATATCACATTGGTGGATGTGCAGGTGAACGAGCCTCTGACAGTGTGGCTGATGTTATTAGGCCCTGTGATGGTGTCCCCTGAATAGATATGTGGGCACAGTTGGCAACGGGCTTTGTTGCAAGGATAGGTTCCTGGGTTAGTGGTTCTGTTGTGTGGTATGTGGTTGCTGGTGAGTATTTGCTTCAGGTTGGGGGGCTGTCTGTAGGCAAGGACTGGCCTGTCTCCCAAGATTTGTGAGAGTGTTGGGTCATCCTTCAGGATAGGTTGTAGATCCTTAATAATGTGTTGGAGGGGTTCTAGTTGGGGGCTGAAGGTGACGGCTAGGGGCATTCTGTTATTTTCTTTGTTAGGCCTGTCCTGTAGTAGGTGACTTCTGGGAACTCTTCTGGCTCTATCAATCTGTTTCTTCACTTCCGCAGGTGGTTACTGTAGTTGTAAGAATGCTTCTACAATACCCACCTGCGGAAGTGAAGAAACAGATTGATAGAGCCAGAAGAGTTCATTTGCAAATTGGATACAATTAACTTAGGCTTGAATAGAGACTGGGAGTGGCTAAGTCATTATACAAGGTAACCTATTTCCCCTTGTTTTTTCCTATCCCTCCCCCCTCAGACGTTCTTGTTAAACCCTGGATTTGTGCTGGAAATGGCCCACCTTGATTATCGTACACATTGTAAGGAGAGTGATCACTTTAGAGAAGCTATTACTAGTAGGAGAGTGGGGTGGGGGGAGAGAAAACCTTTTGTAGTGGTAAACACCCATTTTTTCATGCTTTGTGTGTATAAAAAGATCTTCTATACTTTCCACAGTATGTATCCGATGAAGTGAGCTGTAGCTCACGAAAGCTTATGCTCAAATAAATTGGTTAGTCTCTAAGGTGCCACAAGTACTCCTTATCCTCCCATTGGCTCTTTTGGTCAGGTGCCCACTTCCTTTTCTTTACCTAGGGAACTTTTAACCCTTTGCAGGTAAAGCAAGCAGAGAACAGCTACCAAGAGGGATTTTACAGATAACTGGCTGGCTGGGTGCCCATCAAAGGGAGCTACCCTCCGCCCCCACTTCATGTATCACATATGTCATGGGATATTTTACAATATTCTGTTCAAATGGGTATGAAAAATGAAATAAGTATTGTCTGTTTCCTAGTTTCTATTTTGAGAATTATATATTATAATGGGAATGTGTGCCCCTTTGCCATTTCTAGTTCTTAGTCCTCTGTAAACGCAGCCACAGAGGAACTCCACGAAGTGTTAAGAGCAAAAATGTGGGTGCTTTGGGAAAATGTATGCAGTAGGGGATCATTTTTCTTTTTCTTTTCTCTCTTCTGTTCTTCTCCTTAAAAAGCTTAGTAAGCCCACAAAGTTTATAAGCCTCCTCATGGGACCAAGTTATTTCTTCAATCCTCTCTGTCTGTGCAACTTGGAGCAGTCTTCACAGATATCCTGCTGAGCATTAAGTGCTGGCTTCCTGCAGTGGCAGCACTTTCATTCCTCTGACCTGTGCATTTTCCTCTAACCTTCATACTTACCTGACTTCAGTCTCCTGCCCACAGCTGTTCTTTGAGACCCCTTGCTGTTTTTTCTTGAACTTCAGAGCTCCTCCTAATTTTGCCACACTTTTTGGTGAGAAGGGCACTATTTTATGCTTTACCTTGTTGAGCTCACTTGCTGTTGTACCCATCGGAAGAACCGCATTAGATGTGGTATATAGGAGGAAATGGCTTCCGATACCTCCCATAATCCCATGAGTGGAATTGCAAGTTTGATGGATGAATGGAGGAATAAAGCCAGGATTTTTAGAACAATACTTGAATGACTCGTTCTGCAGAAATTGTGATTCTGCTACTGGGTGCGCTGTTTTTGGAAATCATCATTACAGCATTCTGTCACATTGATGCCAGTTCTGCAAATTAGACAGCAAAAGGAACAACACTCCTAACAAATGCCCCACTGGTTGTTTTCTGGCCATTTATTCAGTTTTATACTACTCTGGCTGAGTGAAATGAAGATGAAAACTTCTGTAACAGAATCTGAAACAATATTTAGTTTTTAAAAAATTTAACAGCATTAATTCCTAAAATAAACTACACTGAAGCTGAGCTCCATCCCTTTGCATCGCAGCTGTATTTAAGAATAAATATGTCTACAGGGTGTTGCTATGGGCATAATCCTGTTCACTTTGAAGTCCATAGGAGTTTTAAAAGAGGTAGGTAGGTGTCTTATTGGCCATCAGCATGTACAAGCAAAATGACCATGCATGACCACAGCACGTGTTCATGCCATTATGGTAACTGTTCTCAAAACTGGGCTGAACTTGAACTTGTTTTTGCAGGTATTTGTTGACATTTGTTATTCATTTGTGGTACCTATGAACACAAACCGGCATGGTAATGTGTGTGCAATTCTGGAAATCGTTGCTTTTATCTGTTTCCCAGTTGGTAAAATGGGGATAATTGTATGTGTAGTACCTCACAGGGTGTTGTATGTGCTGATTATGCTGTACTTTGAAGAGGTAAAATGCTACAAAACACTAAATATAATTAAAGGGATTTGTACTTTACAGGGTGTTGTTTGGATCATTTAATGTTTTACTGCACTTTGGAGATGTAAAATATTATTTGTGCATCTACAAAATATGTATGCATGTACCAGCTTACCTTGAAGAAAGTCCCTAAGAAATGTCATTTTTAAACAAAACCCAAGCGGTGTCTAATCAGGTGAGGGTTGGAATGTAAGTGGTTATTTCTGTATGTAATTGGCTGTTGCTGTGGGGACTTAGAGCCAGCTTTCCAAAATTCGTTTTGTCCCAGGTAGGGGTGCTGAAGAGTGCTGCCAGAAAAGTATTTCCAATTTTCTGTCTACCAATTCAAATAAAAATTGATCAGTGGTCCATCTGATCATCCTGCTCTCTCAGGAACAAATGCCAGACCCAGAGCTTTCTGTGCTTGATGAAAGCTCCAGGTCACTTGGATGAAGAAATGTTTTTAAATGACAGACTTAATTTCTCATCCTGTCAACAATTGGCTCTTCCACTTAGTCCTAGTCTTTGTATGAAGTTACTATTTTTTAATATAATACCATAAGCTTGTATGACACACAGACTTAAGACATATTGCCTGACCCGGGGAGCTTAGAATTTGAATGCTCTCTCCTGCAGTTTTACTAACATGAGCACGTTCATTTAAGTCAATGTAAGTAAGGCTTTATGATGGAGAAATCATTTGGACAACAACTAGATTAAGGAAAGGGGAAAGGAGATGCAATTTGAATGATTTAACTTTTGCACACATCTTCATTCTGGGTTTTTTTGACTTTTTACATATACCATATTTTTAATATGTAATGACTTGGAATGTACATATTTTCATATTGCCAAAATCTCCTCTAAATGTCATATGACTTGAAGCAATAAAGGAAAGAATAACACGAATTCATAATGAAAAGCAAAAAAAAAATCATCACCATGAAGTGACGCTATATTTTTGTGCATTTGCAGGAAATTTTTAGGTATTTTATTTGTGCTCTGAGGGCAAAATTGTTGCTGACCTGTGCACAAATATGCAAGGAGGGGAGAGGACATAAGGAGCTACAGCCTCTCTTGTGCTCCCATATATGGGCTGGCTAGTTACTCTTTGTGCTCCATTGAAGGCAAGCTAGACAGTGCTACCCACCTCAAAAGGACAAAGGTGATGCCAAAGCCCCAGACAAGCCAGAGGATTTAGCCAGCCATGAAAGGGAACAGATACTGCACCCCTTAGGGGATCTAACAGTGTAAGTGCTCATGCTTTGCAACTGGGAGGGCTAAAAGCCCAAAACACTCAGGAGTTCCTTTGTGGTGGTACGGCTTTGCATCCTCCACTCATGCAGGTGTGTGCCTATACTTACACCCTGATTTCAGGAAAACTCTTAAGCATGAACTTAACTTTAAGCATGTGCTTAAGTCCTGTGCTGCATTGGGCCTTAATATCTCCATATTGAACAGAAAGATTGATAAAGGGTGTATCAGCCTTATCCTTTGCCAGTGAAAAGCTGCAGGATGCCTGGTTTCTGTTGTTGGGAAGAATTTCCTTGCCATGTGAAACCATTTAGAACTAAATTCCTTATTTAATCCTCTTCCAGTGCTGGAGATAGATATGCCATCATTATTTCATTCTCCGATAAATGCTTTTTCTCAGCATTTAAATAGCAAACTTATTTTACTAGTATTTTAAGACCTTGTTATTAAGCAGCTTTCAGAGAGGTTTGTTACAAAGTTACATTCAGCAGTGTGGTGAATCTGGTAAGCAGGAGTTTGCAGCTCCAGTCAGCCTTCTCCTTATTCCACTTCCCTTTCCTCCTTGCTCAGTAGGGACACTGTTTCCATCAGCAGCCTGTCCACTGCACTTCCCTTTCTCCTGGCAAGTTGAGGGGAAATGGCCAGGCACTGTTAGGAAGCAGCAGCTGCAGGGTGAGCCAGGAGCTGCAGAGAAGCTGGATGCAGGGAGGAACCCGCAGGACCTGTATACAGAGCCAGGGGTGGAACAGGCTGTGAATTGCCAGATGTTACAGCCAGGTGTAGATCAGTACAGGACTTATCGGGGAGCAGCAGCAGCTAGGCAGGGAGCCACTGCTGAGAAGTCCCAATGAGAGACAGTAACTGGGCCTGGCCTGGAAACCCACAAGTTCCTGTTTGCTTCACCAGAGACTGGTCTGGAAAGGGCATCCCAGGCATAAGGCCTGAAGAGCCCTGACTCTTGATTGTACTGCTCCAGAGATCCAAACGGGAAGCACTATTTCTCACAATTACCGTAGGTACACAGGCTTAAACTGTTACAGTTATCTGTAAGCCCCTTCGTTTTCAGTTTAAACTGATTTTTTCCCCCCTGAAAAGTCCCCTCGTTTTACGAAAAGTATTATTCAGTTTGTTTCTGATTTTCACCCTACTTTTGTATCATTCAAATATATAAAAATATCTTGTTTTATTAGGAAAATACAATACATTGTATGAGATTGTTTTATGATAATACATTAGTCTGTGTGTATATGGAAAGATGCCTGTTGAAGTAATGCTATGTATTAGTCTAGGAAATACACACAATAAACAGGCATGCATACAAGCTCTGAAATGCGTGCACATCTGAATGTACTGATGAATCACATGCCCATCACATACACATTTCAAGCTGCTAGCAGATAACCATTTTAACATTTGACACACTCAGATGGGAAGAAAACAAAAATCTGTATCAAGAATACATTTCAGAACACAAGGAAGTATTCAAAAGGTTTAAAAAAAACAAAAACAGGAGAAAATGAGGGAGTTGAGTGTATGCACTACGAATGGTGTGGCCCAATTATTAAATGTAAATATAGGCTAATAGTTCTAAGTGAGCAACAGTAAACTGTTAATTCAAATGAAAAGTTTTATTTGGGGATTTATTTGTTTCCTTAAACTCAGAGGTGGCATTGTGTTGGAATTCTGTTTTAGTTCTGCAGCAAACCACACTGATAAAAGGTATTCAAAACATTAATCTACTGAATATTCCCCCGCCCCAGTTTTTCCATCCACCAAAATAAACCCTGATATTTACCCAGAAAAATAAATAGTTCTTTGCACTGATTTTCACCTGTTTTTTGTTGTTGTGGTAATAACCACTGATAAATTCCTGAGAAAAATAAAATAAAATAAAAAGTTAAAATGAAGAGCCCTAAGTATATATAATCTTTCTTCTTTCTGCCAGCCCTAATAAAATACCCTTTCACTGAGCCATGTATACAAGCAGCTATTAGGATGAGGGCTAGCAACTACGAGTCTTAGTTGCTGAAGCGGCTCTCATGCTTGCCACTGAGGTTGTCTACAGTGCAATTAAATACCTGCACCTGGCCCGTGTCAGCTGACTAGGGGTTGCGGGGCTAGGTCTATGGGGCTGTTTGTTTGCTGCATAGACATTCTGGAGCCCAGGCTCTAGGACCCCACACATTTAACCAGCCCCATAACCCGAGCCCTGTGAGCCCAAGTCAGCAGACTTGGGCCAGCGGCAGGTTTTTGCAGTGTAGACATACCCTGTGTTGCCTGATATGCTACTGGTACATTAGGGGTTTGGTGTACTCTGGCTCTGAGCAACAGCAATAATTACACTTGCATTCAGCTGACAGCATTTCCCAGTTGGTTCAAAAGCTGTAGGATTAAATCCTATAGCAGAATTTAGGCTCCTATCCAAGGCTGATGATATAGTACTAGGCAGAGCTGTATTGTTAAAGTTCCTGCCTTTCATATGAGGTGTAAATGGAAGTCTCACTTGTACTTCTATTAGCATTTGTCATCTGAGGATCTCAAAGTACTTCACAACCATCAATTAAGCTTCACAATATCCCTAAATTGAGGATGTATAGTAGGAATGTTTATCTTCCATCTGGACAGCCACTGAAAAGTATATAAGAGAACCTTGATGTTCTGCTCCCATATTTCCTTTCTCAGCTTAACAGGTTCTAATGTTCAAGGCTATTGTCGGTTACATAATGGCATATCCTTGTGTGTATAGTCATTTTGCTACCGTGTATTTTGTGAAGTGCTTTGAAATAACTTGAGTACAAATATACAAAAATATATTGAAGTATACTACAAGAGACCTCTAGTCTAGTTGATTCTCAAGACTACTATACCTTCCTCTTTGGAGACATCTTTTTATAACCGAGCTCTTGGCTCCCAAGGACAAACTTAACCAGCTAGCTCTAATTAACCAAGGTACAGTATGTAATGGAAAGCTGTATTTTGACTGCAAGCATTTCAGCTTGTGTTTTGAAGCAGTAAGGAGGCTGGGCAGCCTTTAGAGTGTATGATAAATACTAGTCTGGACTTCTGAGACTTTAATTATCAATGAGATACAGACAGCATGAGCAGGAAATAAACTTAATGACACATGGTCTCAAACACTTAAAGTAAAAAGGATTGGATCACTTCATCTGGGAATCTATCCAGGTGATTTTATGATCTGGATTTTGATAATTGCTTAAGTATGCTCTACAGCAAAGTCCTAATAGAAGCGTCTAAATCTTACTTGGCAACTTTGGGGAACAAAGATATTCCCTTTAAAAAGTTGATTGCTTTTCTATGGAAGCAGTTATCTTTGATTTATATAGCTTCTGATGGGAGCTTTGCTAAAGCTGCTGAATAATCCAATAAGGATCATATAGTACCATGCCCTTTACATTTCCTGCAGTAGTTGTGTATGAAGCTTTTTGTTTATGACTCAGGAAATGGGCTAAAAGCCTCCTCGGTTCATCTGTGTTCACAAAATTTTTGTGATAATATTCTCTTGCATTTCAATTCTGTAAGCACTAACTCTAAGGTAGTACATTGCCCTATAATGCTTACTGTGGTTTTAGAAAGGTTTTTTCCTGAGCTTTTCTTTGTTCAGTGAGCTTGAATCTTAGCTCCTCCTTTTGTACCCACTCTGGTCTTGCTATTAAGCTGCCACAGCAAAGGATATGCAGTGTATTTCAGGGAGATTGGCATCATCATTCTCCAAGGTGCATAAAAACTAAAAGTTAAACAAAAAAACAAACTGAACCCTCCTTTCTCACCCCTGCCCTCCCAGTACACAAAAATAAAAAGTAAGGACTTCACATGTCCAGATTATCTGTTGAAATACAGTGTGGCATTGTCATCAGATAATTCAGACTTCTCTGGGGTGGGGTATGGAATGGGGGAATTATTGATCCCTGCTTTATTGTTTTTGGACTTTTTCGCTTACACAATCTTTTCAGTTACTGACTTCAGTCTGTCTATCCTAATATATTCATATTGAAAGATCTTTATTTTGGGAAAGAATCCATAGTGTTTTAGTAAAGAATGAGGACATTCTCTCTCTTTCTCATGTCTATACAACTTACAGAAAAATCAGAATTGTATGCTCAATTTTGCTGTACTGTGTGTTACAGGGAGCTGGGTTTTTCTCAGTTGGAATGGTTCAACTCTTCCCTTTGATATCTTGATCACTATATCCTAATATATGTTGTCACTGGTATATTACAGAATATGCTACATATGCAACCATTACAGGTATCCCACGTGATTTTGGACATATAAAATTCACTTTATAGTGCTGCAACCAGAAGCTGAAACTAAGGCATAAAATAGAACTTCATAAGAATGGCCATAGTGGATTAGACCAGCATCCTGTCTTCTGACAGTGGCCAATTCCACATGTGTCAAGGTTCCTCCCCCACTCTGAACTCTAGGGTACAGATGTGGGGACCTGCATGAAAACCTCCTAAGCTTACTTTTACCAGTTTAGGTTAAAACTTCCCCAAGGTAC